>NC_062290.1:12249344-13499344 GCF_902655055.1 Lutra lutra | reverse complement strand
TTTCCCCTCTGCCTCTGAATATTGCCCTGGGCATGATCAGCTTAGTAAAAGTAAACCAGAGTGAAGTACATAAACTAACCATGCCAAGTGTCTTATTTCTTGGGAACATGACAGGCAATTGCAGGTGAGAGTGACTCATCTTGGTTTGGAGAGTTGAAAGAAAAGACAGAGGCCTGACTGTGCAAGGTAATGGTGGAGAATATGTCTTGTCTGAGAGCGCTGTTGTGTTTGGAGGACTCAGGGTGTTGGAGTTTTTGGGTGTATGCTGGCACAAACCAAGCTGATCTCTGAGTGAAACTGAACTTAACTTTCCTCCACCATCTGTCTGTTTTCTCCCAAATAGCTCTAAGTACAGACCTAGCATTTATGTTGAAATGTATTTTAGGGGCGCCTGGGTGGCTCAGTGGGTAAAGCCTCTGCCTTTGGCTCAGGACCCTGAGATCGAACCCTGCGTTGGGCTCTCTGCTCAGCAAGGAGCCCGCTCCCCCCCCCCGCCCCCCCGTCTCTCGGACTACTTGTGATCTCTGTTAAATAAATAAAATCTTTAAAAAAAAATGTATTGGGCGCCTGGGTGGCTCAGTGGGTTAAAGCCTCTGCCTTCGGCTCAGGTCATGGTCCCAGAGTCCTGGGATCGAGGCCCGCATCGGGCTCTCTGCTCAGCGGGGAGCCTGCTTCCTCCTCTCTCTGACTGCCTCTCTGCCTACTTGTGATCTATCTCTCTGTCAAATAAATAAATAAAATCTTAAAAAAAAATGTATTTATCCTGTATGCTCTGGGAATAGGATATGCATCCAAATATATTCCTCTAAGCTTTCTATAGAAGGATGTCCCCCAGAAACTTTTCAACCATTGTTTTTGAAAAATCTTTATAATATGTATTTAAATATATAATTTTCATGAAAGTATTGCTCACACTTAAGTATTTATTTCACATTTTGAGAAACTAAAGGGCGTAAAAGTCAGTTTTGCTAAGCTTATTTTTTACAGAACAGCTTTATATGATTAATGCGTTGAGGTCACTGTTTATCAATTATAGACAGAGTCTGAATCTACAACAAAATGACCTACTGACCTCCCCCAACACCCTAAACCTGATTCCTTGAGGTTGTCTTTCTCCTAAAAAATGGGAGATTGGAAGTTGGAAACATTAATTGGTAGGTTCAAGGACATTAAGAGCTGGTTAAAATTTTAATTAGGTTATAATTACTAATAATTATAAATATCTATCATTGTTTTCAAGGTAATTCATGAACACCTCTTGTCCTGGCATGTGTTAACTTTTTTTTTTTTTTTTTTAAAGATTTTATTTTATTTTATTTATTTTTTTTTAAAGATTTTATTTATTTGTCATAGAGAGAGAAGCGAGAGCGAGCACAGGCAGAGTGGCAGGCAGAGGCAGAGGGACAAGCAGGCTCCCCGCCAAGCAAGGAGCCCGATGTGGACTCGATCCCAGGACGCTGGGATCATGACCTGAGCCGAAGGCAGCTGCTTAACCAACTGAGCCACCCAGGCGTCCCTAAAGATTTTATTTATTTACTTGACAGACAGAGATCACAAGTAGGCAGAGAGGCAGGCAGAGAGAGGAGAGGAAGCAGGCTCCCTGCTGAGCAGAGAGCCCGAGGTAGGGCTCCATCCCAGGACCCCGGGATCATGACCTGAGCCGAAGACAGAGGCTTAACCCACTGAGCCACCCAGGCACCCCTGGCATGTGTTAACTTTTTGTTGTGACCAAGAGCATACCAGTGCGTGTGTGATAAAGACCTACCAATGCATGTGTGATAAAGACCTACCAAATCTTTTTTTAAAAAAATTAACATATAACATATAATGTATTATTAGCTCCAGGGGTATAGGTCTGTGAATCATCAGGCTTACACACTTCACAACATTCACCATAGCACATACCCTCCCCAATGTCCATAACCCCCCCACCTTCTCCCTCCCCCGCTCTCCTTGGCAACCCTCAGTTTGTTTTGTGAGATTGAGTCTCTCATGGTTTGTCTCCCTCCCGATCCCATCTTGTTTCATTTATTCTTTTCCTACCCCCCCCAAGCCCCCCACGTTGCCACTCAACTTCCTTATGTCAGGAAGATCATATGATGATTGTCTTTCACTGATGGACTTATTTCGCTCAGCTTAATACCCTCTAGTTCCATCCACATTGCTGCAAATGGCAAGATTTGATTCCTTTTGATGGCTGCATAGTATTCCATTGTGTATATATCCCACCTCTTTTTTATCCATTCATCTGTGGATGGACGTCTAGGTCTTTCCATTGTTTGGCTGCTGTGGACGTTGCTGCTGTAAATATTTGGGTGCATGTGCCCCTTCGGATCACTATGTTTATGACCTATCAAGATCTTAATGATTCCTCAGCCAGATTGTGGCCATTTGTTCCCAAACTCGACTGTAACTTGGCAGAACTGACGTTTCAAAAATTATGTGCTTGATCAAAGAAGAGTCAGCCTGAGATCAGACCGGCTTCTTGACTGCTCCTCTAACTACAGCCTGAATTTTCCATTCAAAACTAAGTTCTCATAACAAGTGTAGGTGGGATTTCAAAGACCTTAAATGAGTCAAACGTAGAGCGTTTTCATTAGGTGTTTCATATGATGGGGTTGATACGCATGACGTATGAGATCCCCTCTGCACTGCATTGGAGATGCTGAGTGATTTTGGGGGTCTGAATATATGGCTTCCAGGGCAAGTGTCCTCAACCATGGTGTGAATAAATAAGTGGGGATAGTAGGTGGTTTGTGGCAGTAGAAAGATGCGAAAACTCAGCCCTTTTAAAGAGCACTTACTGGCTTTGAAATATTGCTGTGTCTGTATTGAGAAGACTTTCCCTTTGATCACAGGACTGTTTTCAAAGTAAGCTCTGTGCCCACTGTGGGGCTTGAACTCACAACCTGCTGATCAAGAGTCAAATGCTCTACTGGCTGAGCCAGCCCCGGGACCCAGCTCACAGCACTTTCTGGCTTTCAGCGTAACAGTGTAAAGTGGAATGGAGCACTTTCCTTTTTCCTATGTGCCTGCTGCATTTATATACTGTTGTGCTACCAGGATTACAAAATATTGTGAAAGGCTGAGCTTGTCTAGTTTGCCGCTCTTTATCTTTAGAATTCCTATTTGCAGTTGGTAATAATACCTTTAGTCACCAGCTAGACTGCGCACTAGGGTTGCATTTTGTAAAAATTAATGCTTTGTCTTTCTTGCTTGAAGTAGTAGATGTTCTCAGTTTTTCCCAAATCAAGGCCACAGATCCAGATCGATGAGACAAAATTTCCCAGAACCTCAAGTATGTTGAGGAAAGATTGAGTGGGACATTCGTGTCTGTGTGTGTGTGCGTGTGTGTGTGTGTTTGTGTGGACTGTAGAGGTAGAGTGTGATCTAAGTTCAGCAAGCACCTGGTGAGGACCTACTGTGTGGAAGGTTCGAATACTAAGATAAGTGAGACTAGTGCCTGTTCTCAAGAAACTTAAGTCAGCCAGAGGGGACAGGTAGACAAGTCCACAGGTTAACAAACATGAGGCAGAAAGCAAGATGATCAACTGGAGTTTTATTTAAATTTGTTGTTGTTGTTGTTAGTAATCTCTATACTCAACGTGGGGCTTGAACTTTAAGTCAGGAGTTACAGGCTCTACCAACTGAGCCAGCCAGGACAGGAGCCCCCCAACAAGAGCTCTAGGCAGAGTACAGGGAAGAACAGCCAGGGAACCTGTAGAATGCTGAGATGACAGGGCCTCATGGAGAGCATAGCGTGGTGTTTGATGACTTTAAATGAGAATATATCTGTTTTCTTTCTTTTTACTTTTTTAAATTGTTCTCCACTCTTTCTTTAAAGATTTTATTTATTTATTTGACAGATCACAAGTAGGCAGAGAGGCAGGCACAGAGAGAGGAGGAAGCAGGCTCCCTGCTGAGCAGAGATTCCTGATGCGGGGCTCGATCCCAGGACCCTGAGATCATGACCTGAGCCGAAGGCAGAGGCTTTAACTGAGCCACCCAGGCGCCCCTATATCTGTTTTCTTAAAATCGTGCTCTTTTTTATAGGCCCAAGAAACTCTTGCCAACCTGAGCTCCTTTATCGTTATTGAAATTCCTAAGGAAAAGAAATTATTTTCTGTGATTACTTCTTGTAATTGAGTGCTCTTCACACATGCACAGACCCCTCCCACCTTGAGTTGCTGTTTGAGGCACTACGCTCTTTTTTATCCAACAGAAGAATTTTATTTAAAATAATAGCAAGTTTTAAAGTATTCTTTTGTGAGGTTTTTTTTTTTTTTTTTTGACAAAAGTAGTAGGTTTTGAATGTTTACCCTTTTTCAGCATTTGCATTGATATCTTTCAAGTTGATGTGGTTTCATATTCTTAGTCGTTTCCTGTATTACGTCCTTTAAATCTTTGCCTAAATTCCCTGTGAAGATCTTTAATGGCATGGTATTTATTTATGTATATGATAGCATGAAATATGACAAGTGATATTTATTTATTTATTTACTTAATGATTTTACTTTTTAGTTAATTAATTATTACTAAGCCTTTCGGGCTGCCACTTTTTACCATCCGATAAAGAAATATGAGGTAATTCTTTGGAATGCCAGAAGTTATGCTTTGAAATCTTCATGGAGTACATTTCCAAACTCAAAGCGAATGAGTTGTCCCCACCCCCCCATTTTTTTTTTTTTTTTAAGATTTTATTTATTTATTTGACAGAGAGAGATCACAAGTAGACGGAGAGGAAGGCAGAGAGAGAGAGAGAGAGGGAAGCAGGCTCCCTGCTGAGCAGAGAGCCCGATGCGGGACTTGATCCCAGGACCCTGAGATCATGACCTGAGCCGAAGGCAGCGGCTTAACCCACTGAGCCACCCAGGCGCCCCTATCCCACCCCCCCATTTTGAATTCTCTGTCTGTGTTTAGGGATTTAACTCAGTCTGTACTAGCTCTTCAAATACATCATAAAATGCTAACATGTTCCTTCCGTAGAGTACTGTGTTCTTTACACTAGGAAGATGGCCCTCTTAAAAATGACATGTAATATGAACAAATTATTAGTGTATTGAGTAAAAACACTGGTCTGTCATAAAAAGGGTTTTTTTTTTTTAAAGATTTTTATTTATTTATTTGACAGAGAGAGAGATCACAAGTAGACAGAGAGGCAGGCAGAGAGAGGGGAAGGGAAGCAGGCTCCCTGCTGAGCAGAGAGCCCGATGCGGGACTCGATCCCAGGACCCTGAGATCATGACCTGAGCCGAAGGCAGCGGCTTAACCCACTGAGCCACCCAGGTGCCCCTGTCATAAAGTTTAAAATGACAGCTCAGACTCCCCTCAAAGTCTTCAAAGCTGGAGGGAACTCTTCATGCCTTCTTCTGTTAAGTGCCTCTTATTTCTTGGAACCCCAAACTCACACTAATCCAGCGCTGTACATGAATTTTCTCTTCCTGTGGTTTTTTTAAATAGCATTTTCTGTTCTCTAGCTTCCTTTATTGTAAGAATACAGTATATGGTACATATGACATACAGAATGTGCAGTAATCAGCGTTTATGTCCTCCATAGGCTTCTGGCCAACAATAAGCTGTTATTAGTTAAGTTTTTGGAGAGTCAAAAGTTAACATGGATTTATGATTGCTTGTTGAGGGGAGGCGGGGATCAGTGCCCCTAACCGCTCCCCAGTTCAAGGGTCAACTGTCTTGGTCAGTGCCACTCTGCCTTCAAGGAAGTGATTAAAATTGAATTGAGGAAAAGAAGAATTGAACCTAGGAATTGTATTTTTTAGGGATGCTGCACATCTTTTGTCTATCCCCCATAGTGCTTACCACAATTCTTTAGTGACCTCGAGAGCTCACAGTTGCTGACTGAATGAGCGATTAAATGTCAATTCTTCCCACAAATAACTTAAATCTTTAACTAGCAATCATTATATTTTTAGCTAATTGATTCATAGTACTACTTCTAAAGTAAACTCGTAAATGTCAAGTGAAATTCTAAAGCAGTGTATTTGTATCTTGTATCTTTTTTTTTTTAAATGATTTAATTTATTTATTTGAGAGAGCGAGAGAGAGAGCATGAGAGGAGAGAGGTCAGCGGGAGAAGCAGACTCCCTGCTGAGCAGGGAGTCTGATGTGGGACTTGATCCCAGGACTCCAGGATCCATAACCTGAGCCGAAGGCAGTTGCTTAACCAACTGAGCCACCCAGGCGCCCTGTATCTTGTATCTTTAAAAATCATGATAAATGGAAAGAGAAATTTGCATAAAGTGATTTTTTTAGTTGTAATGTTTTAAATGTTTACTTATTTATTTATTTATTTACGTAATCTCTACCCCCAACATGGGGCTTGAACTCATGACCCCGAGGTCAGGCATTGCATGTTCTAATGACTGAGCCAACCAGATGTCCCTGGTTGTAATTTTAAGATGGTCTCAACAGTGTGTTTACTTCTTAGGAAAAGAATGATTGTATTTGTTGCTTATGCATTTACATGTTTTCCAGTAGAGTGAAGCTTATGGGCTCAAAATATATGAACATAAATATATTTAGTTTTGGGGCACCTGGCTGGCTCAGTTGGTAGAGCTAGCAACTCTTGATCTCGGGGAGGGGGGGGTGTCAGGAATTCAAGCCCCATGTTGGGTGCAGAGTTTACTTAAAAAATGATAAAAATTTTAAAAATATATATATACTGAGGTTTACAAAAGAGTTATGGGAAGAACACAGCCACAAGTATTTTTCATTTATTGATCAATTTAATTTATGGCCAACACCGTCTTGAGTTTTCCATGTTAGGATATCGTTTTGTGAATGCGAAGACACAAATTACTCCCAGTGGGTTGGTGGCTTCATTTAGCCTCTTACTGCCTGTGATTATATTGTGGGTACATCTGGAGACACATCATCTCCCACAAAAGGGCCCTCCAGCCTGGTAAGTAATAACAACCTTTCTCACCCCGAAACAATGAAGTATCAGATGATTGCAGCCTTGAACAAAAGCTTCCCACTCCCTTTCAGAGCAGATTATCGTCATGATTCGCCTCCCACCCTGGTGAGCCTGGCACTCAAGAGTATCTAGTTTAGTCCTTTCTTTGTTAATAGGGGATCATAAAGGGGTCTTTGTTATACTCTCTCATTTGTTCCGGGAGGATGTCTCCATGATTTC
The DNA here is from genome assembly GCF_902655055.1 of Lutra lutra. Lineage (NCBI taxonomy): Eukaryota > Metazoa > Chordata > Mammalia > Carnivora > Mustelidae > Lutra > Lutra lutra. Next base: position 13,492,191 of record NC_062290.1, on the reverse strand, counting down.
ATTCTGCTGTTTGGCACATGCGGCAGTTTCTTCAATGGCACCTTGAGTTGTGTTCTCTTTCCTTTGTCACGAAGCTTAAGCTTCATCTAAATAATTACTTCTGTTCAGAAATCAAACTCCACTCACCAAGTGTTTTGACAGACACACTGACTCTGAGAATGTTCTTTGCCCCGTGTAAAATCGACATCAATTCCTGATTAGATTCCCTTTCTGTCCCCATTAATTTCCAGGTCGTTTGGGTCCTGGGAAGGCTTATTGATGGCTTTCTAATGACCACATTTTGTGTTTCATGGATTGCTGTAGTTTAGAGCAATTTGGGGGTACCCTTGTGACTGGGATCTTATTCATTGTTTTGGCAGAAGATGAGGGGATTAATTACAAGGTACTGAATGAAATCAGGTGACTCTGAGATGCTCTAGTTATGAACGAAGGGAAGTAATGGAATAGATGAACATCGTGTTTCCAAAGCACGGAACACGTTTATCCACGGTCCTTCCAAAGAACGACATGATAGAAGTGTAGCATTTCTTGCTTCCTTGCATTTCTTTCTTTGACTTTGCAAAGTAACAGAATAGCGTTGCATTCAAAACTTACTCTTTCATTCAGAAACTTCCAAGTGCTTACCCTAAAGAATAAAAAGGACTGACCTTGTTTTATGTGTGTGTCAGCTTCTCTTAGACTCATTGGTAGTGAACTTCTGCATGAAGAATTCTTTTTTTTTTATACTGTTTTTTTTAAAAAAGATTTTATTTATTTTTTTTTGACAGACAGAGACTGCAAGTAGGCAGAGAGGCAGGCAGAGAGAGGAAGGGAAGCAGGCTCCCCACTGAGCAGAGAGCCCGATGCGGGGCTCGATCCCAGGACCCTGGGATCATGACCTGAGCCGAAGGCAGAAGCTTTAACCCACTGAGCCACCTGCATGAAGAATTCTTGAAAATATTAATATGCTCTTTCAGACTCAGCTCATTCTAGCTACACCCTTGCAAATCAGAAAACTGATTTCTTTGACATTATTGCCTCTCGGTTGTTTTGAAAGACACATTAGTATAAGGTTAAGAGCCTGAAGTCTAGCACCCTGGGTTTGAGTCCTGGCTTTCTCCTATACCAGCTAATGACCAATTCTAGACCTCCGCTTTTCTCATGTGTATGATGGGGACCATGGGAGCTACTGAGATTTGTCGTGTTAAAGGTGTTAGATGAGTAATATATGTGAGAGGTTTAGAACAGTGCCTGGCAGTAAGGACTGTGAGTTCGATTTAAAAAAAAAAATTATTCGAACCATAATATTTGAAAGCCTATTTTATATATATATTTAAGAATTTTATTCATTTGACAGAGAGCAGGAGAGCACAAGCAGGGGGAGCACCAGGCAGAAGGAGAGAGAGAAGCAGGTTCCTGCAGAGCAGGGAGCCCAATGTGGGACTCGATCCTAGGGCCCCGAGACCATGACCCAAGCCGAAGGCAGATGACCTAACCGACTGAGCCTCCCAGGGGCCCCTGAATGCCTGTTTTTTTTAAACAAAATGTGAGGATTCAAAGAAATTGTTAAAAACAGTATTCAGTTGCCTGAGCTGGAAGACCTAATTGGCTTTACTTAATGATTCGGGAATCAAGCAGCATCTCGTGTTAGCAGATAGAAAGGGGCTCCGAAGAGCTGTCAACAATGGAAGGCAGAGGGGGCAGAAAAAGAAGTTTCTAGCAAAGAGTGGGTTGTTTCAGGCATAGTCACCTTCCTTTGGGGAAAGGCAGGGTCTGTCAGCTGATGATCTTACTAGGGCCGACCAGGTAATTCCAGACTGGTCGAAGGTTACATTCCTGAGAGAGCCTGAAACCGCCGTTAGGTTAGGTGTCAAGTCTTGGTTTGGTGATGTGGCCTTAGCACATTTTGGTCCTGTTACCTCTTTTTTTAACCAGAGAATGCAGACTTTAGGTGTCCTGACTAAATGAATTCCTAGTCTGTGGCTAAGGGATAATGCAGGTAGAATTGCTTAACTTGCTTCACTGAAAGATAAACCTAGTGGGGACATTGAACACCCAAACGGGAAGGCTTGTCTGTGGGAACCTGTTGGGGCCAACGTGTGGTCTTCCTAGCATGCGTGGACTTTAACTTCAGTGTGAAGAGCTTAGAGTCCTGGACTCAAGAAGTTTGACCTCTTGCTTCCATGTCTCACCAGGTTTGTGTTTAAGAAATAAAATCCACGGCCCTCCTGGTACCAGCTGAGCCGCAGTTCCTGGGGTGGAGAGCCCAGGAATCGACATTTTTATCAAATAGCGCTGGGGACTCGCAGGCACGATGAGCACTGAGAGCGGTCACCTTAGGAGAGCGGCTGTCAACCAAGGCGCTCATTCAGATCCCTTTGGGGGCATGAAAAGGATGGGGGTGCTTGGGTCCTTACTTTGTTGTTCGGGGTACGGCACGGGGCGGTGATGTTAGTGGGTGACTCCGATGTGCAGTCAGGGCCAAGAAGCAGTGACATACATTAGAGGACAGTTAGTGGTTCTATCAGGCATGTGAGCTGACCTGGTATTTTCCAAGAGTCGTTGAAGTGGTTACTAGGCACTGTGGGGGAAGGGAGGAGAGGGGAATTCTTGCATCATGGCTACCGAGTTCTGTTGGGGATGGTGGAAATGTCCTGGAGATGGTTGGTAGGGATGGTTGTGCAAAACTGTGAAGGAACTAAAGGCCACTAGACTGTAGACTTTACAATGGTTGAAGAGATGAGTTTTATGTGATGTGATTTGATCATCATAAAAAACACTTAATAAGCCATTACTGGGGTGTCTGGTGGAGTGTTGGTCCATTGAGCTGCCAACTCTTGGTCTTGGCTCAGGTCATGATCTCAGAGTCCTGGGATCGAGACCCCCTTCAGGCTCTGCACTCAGCAGGCTCTGCTTGAGGAGTCTCTCCCTCTCCCTCCCCGGCTCGATTGCACACACTCTCTCAAATAAATACATCTTTTTTTTTTTTTAAGATTTTATTTATTTATTTGACAGAGATCACAAGTAGGCAGAGAGGCGGGTGGCGGGGGCGGGGAGCAGGCTCCCTACTGAGCAGAGAGCCAGAGGCAGGGCTCAATCCCAGGACACTGGGATTATGAGCAGAGGGCAGAGGCTTAACCCACTGAGCCACCCAGGCACCCCTCAAATAAATAAATCTTAAAAAAAAAAAAAAAAAAAGCCATTACAACTCTCACATGTCTGGACCTTAATTTTTTTTTTTCTTTTCGCAGCGACAGTGTATCATGCATGCCACTGATTCCAGGGGACACTCCCCTGCTTTCCTGCAACCTCAGAATGGAAGCAGCCATCGCTCGTCTGGCTACGTTCCAGGGAAGGTTGTGCCCCTGCGGCCCCCTCCTCCTCCAAAGAACCAACCCTCAGCCAAACTGACCCTATCAGACAGGAAGCCCGGGCCACCTTTGCTTTCTCCACCGAAGAGCAGCAAGCCCAGAGAGGAAAGCCGAAAGCAGAAGAGGCACAAAAATACTTCATTTGCTTTGCTATCACTAGTTTCTCATTTTTTATTGCACTTGCGGTCATTCTAGGGATCTCCTCGAAATACGCTCCAGATGGTAAGTGTGCAAGTTTGCACATCGTGGGCATGCACGTGTACAGAGCATGTGTTCTAGGAGAAGAACGAGGGAAGGAAATGGGAGGATAAAATTAAAAAGAAAAACTCACGTTATCTTGACTTGGCTCTAGCTAACTCATATACAGAGAAATGGAGACATAACTTATTAAAGCAATTGTTAAAGGAATCCATTGGAAATGATAAACAGTTTGAAGGATTGCTCTTCCTTTCCATTTTGCTGCTTTGTCCCAGTGCTCAAGACGTTCTTGGAGCATTTTTTTGGTTAAAATGTTCATTTTAAGAGTCTTAGTGAATTCTTGTAGGAGCGCAATTTCATCCTTTGTGGTAGGTATGATTTTCTGACTGCTGGGAATTTTAGTGATAAAAATGACTGAATATAGGGGCACCTGGCTCAGTCCATAGTGTGTGTGTGACTCTTATGTCCTGGTTGTGAGTTCGAGCCCCATGTTGGGTGTGGAGCTACTTAGAATAAAGTTTTTAAAAATACAGTAAAAAAATTACTAAATGTAGTGACAAAGCTACATTGATTTTTTAAAATTTTTATTTATTTATTTTTATAGATTATTTGAGAGGGAAAGAACACGAGTATGAGTAGGAGAAAAGGGCAGAGGGAGAGGGAGAAGCAGACTCTCCACTAAGTGGGGAGCCCGATGCAGGACTGGATTCCCGGATCTGGAGTCATGACCTCAGCAGAAGGCAGACTCTTAACTGACTGAGCCACCCAGGCACCCGATTTTTTTTTTTTTTTTTTTTAAATGAGGGAAAGTGCTAAGATATCTGTTCGGTGGCTTGAAATCAGCTGGGGAACAGTTCTAAAAGAGAAGCTTCAAGTATTTTGAGGAAACAATTTTTATCTTCGAAGGAAACCATCCAGTAGGATGATCTGATACGTTTATCTAAAAGTCACTTATTACTTCATAGTTAAATATCATGTAGGCAGGTTTTTATTTCTTAAATGGCCTTTGCTTTGCAAGTTGGTAATATAGCAATAGTTCGAAAGGTTTTGAAGAAATTCATTGTCAGTCAGCCTCAATATGGTATCATGGCTAGGGTATCAGGATAGAGTCCCATCCACCGGTCTGAAAATCAGAGGGCTCAGGGCTGTCGAAGGAGAGGCAGACCATAACACCCTGGACTGGGCATCATTTTTGTCTGCATTTTTTTTTCTTTACTCTGTACAAAGATTTTTGTCAAATCAGATGCCTCCTTAAATGGATATAAACATCTGAGAAGCATGTTATCATTTGTAAGACTTACAAATACTATTTTATTTAGTTTCCATGGGTGCTTTTGGGGTTTTATAGACTTTAAAGTCTATAAAGAGACTCGTGTCCATGCTTCTAGAAGTTGTGTCCATGCTTCTAAGGGAATAGACCTGAAGAGAGAGAGATGTTCGTATCAACGTCTTTGTTGACCAGGCCAGTAGACCACAGGATGAATTTGTCCCATTGCTTTCTATTGGCTCCTGGCATTGATTTTTCTCTTCCCTTTTCTCCAGCAAAATAACCAAGTTCACTGCTGTTGATTCATTCTTCCCAAGTCATCTGCAGTAAAGAGATTTCAGATCTGGGGGGAAGATCAGAGCTGAAATCTGTGCCTTTAATTGATGTTTTCATTTTCCCATCTAAGACAGTGATTCACTGATGTGGTTCCTTTGACTTAACATTCTTTAGTTTCACATTTTGGCTGTATACATGTAGAACTTCAGTGGAAATATGTGGTGTGCTGACATCATTGAGGGTCAGGCTCGCTGTAGTTATAGCTGTTATATAATCTTGATAATGAACCCGCAGCTCAACAGTGGGCAGCCGGGAAGGCGGGGGCTCTGGAGCTATTTGATGGTGCTCTCTGCAGACCGTGTATTTTCTCATTAAGTGTATTTTACTGGAAGGCAATAGACTAGAGTTTTTGGTGATGTTTACTAAGGAAGCACGCTCTCCTGGGAAAGAATTAAAAACACCCAGGCAGTTCAGTCAATTACGCGTCTGACTCGATTTCCGCTCAGGTCATGATCTCAGGGTTGTGAGATCGAGCCCTGTGTGGGGCTCTGTACTGGGACATGGAGCTTGCTTAAGATTGTCTCTCTTCCTCTTTAAAAAAACAACAAAGGGTCGCCTGGGTGGCTCAGTGGGTTAAGCCTCTGCCTTCTGCTCAGGTCATGATCCCAGGGCCCTGGGATCGCGCCCTGCATTGGGTTCTCTGCTCCGCGGGGAGCCTGCTTCCCCCTCTCCCTCTGCCTGCCTCTCTGCCTACTTGTGATCTCTGTCTGTCAAATAAATGAATAAAATCTTTAAAAAAAAATAAAAAAACAACAAAAAACCCCCAAAACAACAACAATAAAACAAAAATCAAGACAAATTATATAACCATTTGGTAGGCTCTACATGTCAGAAGACTGGATTTCCTTCTCAGTAGCTGGGTATAGAGTGCTTGTTACATGGGGCCTGCATTTGCTTGTGATGTAACATCACGGAGAGTTCCAGCTCCGTGTTTTATGGGAAGGGAGGGAGGTTGAAGAGAAGTGTAAGTAATCCGTAGTGTTAAGTCAGAACACATTCAAGAGATTTCTTGTTTCTTTGGTGGAAAGAAACATTTAAGGATTATTTCTAGTCTAATAGTGATGATCATTGACTTACCTGAATTAAATATCGGTGATTATGAAACTGCTTTGGGAAAAATTCCATGAGATAATTGCCAAGGACTTCACCAGTGAGGCTGATTTTAACTGCAGAGGTTACCGTCCCCTCAGAGAAAGCACGAGCCTAGGGCAACAGGAGTGCTTAGAAATGAGATGTTTGCATTAATGGTTACGTAATTCAAAATGAGAAGCCAGAATTTCCTTTATATAAAAATTAATATTTTTGTGTTGCACTCAGCCTCTCCACTTTTCCTCCTCTGATTTCCCAACATGTACCTTCCACCTTCATATGATTCCCAAGCACACCCTGCCTGTCCCTACCTCAGCTGAGTTTAAATATGGGCCGCACCCACCTTGCCCTTCTGACTGAGCAACCAATGAACTTGGGTAGCGAGGGGCACTTGCATCTCTCACCTTCATGCTCCCCTTCTTCTTTTTTTTTTTTTTTTTTTGAAGAGGGAGCTGGGGAAGGGGCAGAGGGAGAGGGAGAGAGTAAGAGAGAGAGAATCTTAAGCCATGGAACTTGCACAGGGCTCGATCTCAGGGCCCTGAGATTATGACCTGAGCCTAAATCAAGAGTCAGATGTTTAACTTGCTGAGCTACGCAGGCACCCCATGCTCCTCTTATTTAAGGACTGTGCATCCTTTGAGGGTCTAGGTCTAGTGTCCTGGTAAACCTGCCTCAGGTGCTCCCGCCCACCCCTCCTTTCTCTGAGCTCATTTGCGCATCACCCAACTACCACATTTTAATTATTTCCTATCTGCTGGCTTTTCTCCGAAGCTAGAGTATAAGCTCTGCAGGCTGTGAGTTCCTTCTATGCTTTATAAATTCTACAGTATCTAGTACAAAGTGAGCAAATGGATCCTCCGTAAATACTTGGGTCATGAATTGATCAAAACCAGTGTGATTCCTGCCCCCCCTCCCCTGCACCCCCGTGTATAGCAGCAACTAAAGGTCTCATGCATTAAACAGCTGTTGCAATGCAGAATACTTTCATGTTGCCACCATCATCTGTTCAAGGGGCACGTTCTAATTCTAGTAAAGGACACAACACGTCCAGCAAACTTCATTTCTTAAGGGGGAACTTGAGTATCACTAACTTGCTGAGTAATCTTGGATTTGGCTTCTCTGATCTGTAGTTTCCTCATGTCTGAAAATGAGAAGAGTCATGCCTTTGGCCGTTTGCTTCTTACAATTTCACGGGGAAAGCGTGCACGTCTGCAGATAGCTGGTATTTATCAGCTGCAGTCTGTGGAACAAGACGGGGGCTCCTGTCGCCTACTTTATGATTCACTGTGCACAGGAAGGAACCTGGGAAGACCTGACATACCTATTACTTAGTAGTTCGCTTTTTTTTTTTTAATTTTAAAGATTTATTTATTTATTTGATAGACAGAGATCATAAGTAGGCAGATAGGCAGGCAACGGGTGGGGGGGAAGCAGGCTCCCCGCTGAGCAGAGAGCCCGATGTGGGGCTCGATCCCAGGACCCTGGGATCATGACCTGAGCCAAAGGCAGGGTCTTTAACCCATTGAGCCGCCCAGGCACCCCATAAATTTTGTTTTCTAAAACCGCTTCCTAGTGTGGGTCCAGAGATAATTCACAGTCTTGCCTCTTGCTGTCAATTTATTTCCAGAGTAGACGATTCAGGGGAACTCCGTGTTTACCTTATGGAGTCTGACCCGGACTAGATGGTGGCAACTTCGTTTTGTAGAGCAACCTTTTTTATGTGTTGAAGTAAAGGACTGGATATATCTGCTGGGTGGAATGGGATGGGATTTCCATCCTGATGGCAGGAACTTACAATGAGTCTGTCACCTGCAGATTGCAATCAGTGATGGTAGCACTTGGATGTGGCTAAAGAAATTCTTGAATTTTGTTGCATTGATGGGATGCTGGTGTTGCATTTTTTTAAATAGAGAATTGCCCAGATCAAAACCCACGTCTCAGGAACTGGGATCCAGGACAAGATTCTGCAGAGCAAGTTGTTATCAAGGAGGGGGATATGTTCCGTTTGACCTCGGATGCCACCGTGAATTCTGTAGTCATTCAGGATGGAGGTGAGGAATGGTCACTGCCTATGGGGGTGGCAAGGTTGCTCGTTCCTGTGGGGGGGATTTGATATTCTGTATGTAGAAAGCTATTCTTAGCCTTTAGAATGTGGTGATGGTCTATCCATGGGGCATGAGAAGTTCCTTAGGTAGCACTGTAGAATTCAAGAGCTAAAATTCCCTTAAATCATTCAAGTCAAGACCTCTGATTGATAGGGAAGGAAACAGTTTCAGAAGGTGCTCTCTCATAGCTCGATCTTTCTTACAGCTATGGAGAGTGATGAGGGAATTGACATGGGTTAACATACGTAACAATAATTTGTAGGCTCCTAGATATTTTTCTAAAAAACATTTATTCTTAAAGTGAATGGATTGAAATTCATGCCCCTTGGCATTTCTGGCATGTTGAGACATGAACTCTCCATTTCTACCTTTACTATTTTGAAAACAGGCTTAATTTCCTAAGCAACCTCTTAACAATTTTTTCCCCAACTTAATTGCAGGAGAGTCTTTTCTTCCCCACCCCCATTCAAGGTAAACTCTCTTTCTCTGTATCCCCGAGAGGTGATTGAGGAGTGGGCTGATACTTGTTTGTTCCTTGCAGGATTGCTTGTATTTGGGGATGATAAGGATGGATCCAGAAATATTACTTTGAGGACTCGTTACATCCTGATCAAGGATGGTGGGGCGCTTCATATTGGAGCAGAAAAATGCCGCTATAAGTCCAAAGCGACCATTGCCTTGTATGGCAAGTCAGATGAAGGTGAAAGTATGCCAATATTTGGCAAAAAATTTATTGGTGTGGAAGCTGGTGGGACACTGGAGATACATGGGGCCCAGAAGGTCTCGTGGACGTTGTTGGCGAGAACTCTGCCTTCCTCAGGCTTGACCTTTGGGTCCCACGCCTTTGAAAAGGACTTTTCTAGGGGCCTCAACGTGAGGATCATTGACCAGGACACGGCCAAAATTTTGGAAAGTGCCAGGTTTGATACCCACGAATACCACAATGAGAGTAGACGGCTGCAGGAGTTTCTGAGAGTACAGGATCCAGGCCGGATCGTCGCCATCGCCGTGGGGGATTCCGCTGCCAAGAGCCTCTTACAAGGAACCATACAAATGATCCAGGACCGGCTGGGCAGTAAGCTGATCCAAGGACTGGGCTACAGGTGGGCAGACCTTTAACCTTCCTCCCCAGAGCCATGTTAGAGCCTGTGTCTGTGTGTCGGAGGCTGCAGAAAGGGACAGAACACACCATAGCCTGGCTTCGGGTGGCAGAATGGCCACTCTCACTTTGAAACACGGGCCTGGGTGCTGGCCCGGGGGCAGAGGGTGCTGGTTGCAAGACGCTCTTCTCTTGGCATCGGTAGGCCAAGCACTTTGGGAACCAGAACGGCAGGTTTTGGAAAGTGAAGGACAGCCGTGGGCTGCTGAGAAACAGCCAGGCAGCCCCCGGGCAGTTTACTTCCCTCTTTCGACCGTGGGCAAACCACCTTGGGCAAACCGTCTGAAACTCAGGTTACTTGATTCTGCAAGAAGGTGTAGAAATCCCCCCCCCAAAGCCTGGGAGCGGGGCACTCTTTGCCTTCTGTGGAGCCCTCGCCTGCTGTTGAGCCCAATGCCTGTTGGATTGGTGCAGGTCTCTGGACCCTCCGCCCAGGCGAGGAAGGCAGGGACTGGAGGGCTGGGACCTTCCCGCACACAGTAGGAGTCATTGTGGGCTTGCAGGACTTCTGGGCGCTCCGCCTCTAGCGCACCAGGATTTCCCAATCTAGCCCTGAGGCTGGGGAAGTCGCTGGCTCAACATGTAATTCAGAAAAGAGAAGTTTTAAATCTGCTTACTCTTCTTCTTCGTAAAGCCGGGGAGTGAGTCTGCTGTGACAAGGAAGAGGACTTGAAAACTCACATAGGGAAAGGCTCTAGTTATTTTTTCCTTGGATGGTTGGTGGATCTAGTTGTTAGTTTCCTTCTATTGGTTGTTGGAATGGAGCCGTAGCTGCGGAAATTCTAGAGAAGGTGAAGCAGACAAAATTAATGAAGAAAAGGGTCTGTAATGGTTCGTAAAATGCCTTTTCTTCACGGTGGGATTTTGAGGAGGTGCTGAGTGCTGGTACCCCTGGGTGCTGAGATGAAAGAGCCCTTGTTTAATCCAGTGGATAAACACACCTCGGTAGACAGGAGTGTGCAGTGAGACCCTCGCTTCTAGGCTATAATGGGAGTGCAAATAGTGGGAGCCATCAAATCGACCTGGGGAACTTGTGGAGGCTTCCCAAAGGTGAGAAACCTGGGGGGAGTCTAGAAGCATGCTCTGTGGGCAGTTGGAGATGGAGATCTTTCTAGACAGGGAGTAGCAGGTGCCAAACCTTGGAGGTGGGTTCTTAAAAAATTAGGATTAAATGTAAGACACACACAGAAAACTGCTAAAAACAAGAATGCACTTTTTTTTTTTAAGATTTTATTTATTTATTTGACAGATAGAGATCACAAGTAGACAGAGAGGCAGGCGGAGAGATAGAGAAGGAAGCAGGCTCTTAGGGCTTGATCCCAGAACCCTGGGATCATGGCCTGAGTTGAAAGCAGAGGCTTTAACCCACTGAGCCACCCAGGTGCCCCAAGAATGCAGAGTTTAATGACTTATCACATCATGACTCCTGGATAGCCACCATGCAGGTCAAAGCATAGATCATTGCCCATGGCCCGGAGTCCCCCTGGCTGTCCCCTCTGTTTCACTGATCACTCCCTCGGCTCACCAAAGATAACCACTCACTGGAATTTGTGGAGAACATGAAAGTTTAGGTTTGCCTATTTCTGGACTTCATATAAATGTGAGCAGATAATATACCCCATTTTGTATCTGGCTTCTTTGTTCAACTCTGTTAACTGAGGGTTACGTATTTTGGTGCATGTGGTGCTGGTTTGTTTTCATTGCTGTTCATTTTCTGTTGTAGGAGTCTACCCCCTGTGTATTCACTGCTAGGCATTTCTAACAGTTCAGACCTCTGTTGTAAAAAGGGCTTCTCCTTGGGGCACCTGGGTGGCTCAGTCATTAAGCGTCTGCCTTCGGCTCAGGTCATAATCCCAGGGTCCTGGGATGGAGCCCCACATCAGGCTCCCTGCTCAGCAGGAAGCCACCTTCTCACTCCTCTCCGCCACCTCCCTCCCCCTCCACTTGTTTGTTCTGTCTCCCCCTGTCTCTTCTCTCTGTCAGATAAATAAATAAAAAATCCTAAAAAAGTAAATAAAAAAGGCTTCTCCAAATGTTCTTTTATCCATCTTCTAAAACCCGTGTATCCATACTTCTGTAATTTATAGACCTAGGAGTGGAAACACGATCTTTTCAAAGTTAGATACCTACTTTGTTTCATTATCCAGTAATGCCAGGATGAAAGCTTTTGTCTCTTTACTCCGTTATTCTTCTGGATTTGTGTGATCATTAGCTGTGAATATGTTGTTTGACATTTTTGGGTTTCTTTCCTCCTGGTTTCTGAATTCCCTTTCAAATAGTGCTGCTGATTTGACAGAGGAATTTGAGTTGTGATCCTTTGCTAGTGTGCCAGTGTTCCATTGCTTTGACATTATCTCCAATGTACACAAACACACGCCTTTGAAGATACTGTTCTGGTGCCACGAAATTTTCCTCAAGTGGAGGAGGGAAGTAGGAGTGTTTTGGAGATAATGTCAGGAGAATAGAACATTGTTTTAGAGTTGCTGAGGCAGCTTTGGTAAATAAAGGAAGCCTCTGATATTTCTTCTCCTTTCTTCTCACATAGGAGATAATAAATTGAAACATTTGGCATTTGATTCTTTGTACTGTACCAAGGAATATAAATAGAGCTGTAAAGCATGGTCAGCTGAGAGTAGCTAATCCACGCAGGGGCAGGTGTGGAATTTATAAGAATACGGGCATGCTTTGGTTAACTTTTATCTGTGACTTTCCAGCCATCTGTCTGGCATAGATATCACACACACACACACACACACACACACACACACACACACACACACACACACACACGCATGCACCCCATCCCTCTAGAGTAGGAAATTGACATTTTTCTTTCCGGGTTTTTTTTTTTTTTTTAAAGATTTTATTTATTCATTTGACAGAGAGAGATCACAAGTAGGCAGAGAGGCAGGCAGAGAGAGAGGAAGAAGCAGGCTCCCCACTGAGCAGAGAGCCCGATGCGGGGCTCGATCCCAGGACCCTGAGATCATGACCCGAGCCGAAGGCAGCGGCTCAACCCCCTGAGCCACCCAGGCGCCCCTTCTTTCCAGGTTTTAAACCAGGAATCTTAAGGCAGACACACACACACACACACACAGCGTCCCCCTCCTCCACACCCCATCCCTCTAGAGTAGGAAATTGACATTTTTCCTTCCGGGTTTTAAACCAGAAATCTTAAGGCAGATTTTTTTTGGCTTTTTGTCTTTGTTCTTTTTTTATTTTGGCCACAAGTTTGAGCCAGTCCCTGGGATGTTTATTACAAAAATGAAATGAAATTAAAGGGCATTTTCAAACATAGTTGCTGTCAACGAATAGATATATGGCATGTAAAATTTTAAATCTCTCGGATAGTGATTACAAGATTTTTATTTAAGATTATTAAGAAACCTGGGGTGCCTGGGTGGCTCAGTGGGTTAAAGCCTCTGCCTTCGGCTCAGGTCATGGTCTCCGGGGTCCTGGGATCGAGCCCCGCATCGGGCTCTCTGCTCTGCAGGGAGCCTGCTTCCTCCTCTCTCTCTCTCTGCCTGCCTCTCTGCTTACTTGTGATCTCTGTCAAATAAATAAATAAAATCTTAAAAAAAAAAAAGATTATTAAGAAACCAGTAACCCAGTGGTTTTCAGCTATGCACTCCTGATTTTTTAAAATCTTTTTAAAATGATTTTTTAAAAATCACATGCCCAAGGCCCCCCTAGAGATTTTTACAGAAGAATCTCTGATGAGTAGGACCCCCAGGTGTTCGATGCGCAATCGGGTCTCATCACTACTGCTCTAACCTCTGACCTGTAACTCAGGGGTTCTCAGTGTGGTCCGGAGACCAGTAGCATCAGCCTCACAGGGGGGCAGGGGGAGGGGCTTGTTAGCAATGTGCCTGCTCTGTCCCCACCTCAGGCAGTCAGCGGGTGGGGCCTGGAAGTCTGATCTGACAAGCCCTCCAGGTGTTCTGATGCACACTCAGGTGTGAGAACCACTCTCTGACTCAGTGGTTCTCAAGTGTGGCTGCACATTCACATCGTCTGGGGAACTTTGAAAACCTGCCAATGCTATGCCCCACCTGCAGAGATGATGATGGCATCAGTCCGGGCTGGGTCTGAGTGTGGGTGGCTTCCTCAAGCTCGTTCTGTTATGTCATTCTATCACGCAGCCGGATTGAGAACATTGCTGAGAGTTCAAAATAGAGTGGGCAGTACTCACTTTATTTTTATTTATTTTTCTTTTCTCTTTATTGTTATTTTTTAATTTTTTAAAAGATTTTATTTGACAGACAGAGATTATTTGACAGAGATTACAAGTAGGCAGAGAGGCAGGCAGAGGGAGAGAGAGGAGGAAGCAGGCTCCCTGCAGAGCAGAGAGCCCGATGCAGGGCTCGATCCCGGGACCCCGGGACCATGACCTGAGCCGAAGGCAGAGGCTTTAATCCACTGAGCCACCCAGGCGCCCTCTTTTCTCTTTAAAGTTTTTGTTTAGATTTCCAGTTGGTTAATATACAGTATAATAATATTAGTTTCAGGTGTACAATATAGAGATTGAACGCTTGCATACAGTACCCAGTGCTCATCACGATAGGTGCATTCCTTAATCCCTATCACATGTTTCATCCATTCCCCTCGCTGCCCCCCACAAGCCCACCTCCCCTCTGGTAGTTAAGAGTCTCTATTGTTCACTGTAGTTAAGAGTCTCTTCTGCTTTGCTTCCCCCCCTCTCTCTTTTTTAACCCCGCTGCCCCTATGTTCATCTGTTTTGTTTCCTAAATTCCACATATGAGTGAAATCATATGGTATTTGTCTTTCCCTGACTGACTTATTTCACTTAGCATAAGGAACTCTAGCTCCATCCATGTCTTCGCCAATGGCAAGATTCCATTCTTTTTTTTTAATGACTGAGTAATATACCTGTGTGTGTCTGTCTGTCTGTGTGTCTGTGTATACACATCACCTCTTCTTTATCCATTCATCAGTCAATGGATTCTGGGCTCTTTCCATATTTTGGCTATTGTAGATAATGCTGCTATAAATATCAGGGTGTGTGCCGTACTCATTTTAAAAGAAGGGAAATAAATGGGTTTGTGGCCAGAATGATAGGTGAATAATAGGGGTGTGTATTGGGGAAGTGATTCATCAAGATAGTGATTCATTTTAGTCCCAGCCTTCGGTGTTCCACCTGTTACAAGGCCAGACAAACAAGGATTTTAAAAAATCTAGATGCATTTCCTTCTGTGATGTCTGTTACTTCAGTCAAGGTTTGGACTTGCAGCCACATGGAAAAAGAGATAGAGGGTTTGATAAAAATGAAATTCAAGCGCTTCACAGCATCTGATGTAACATCTGTGTCAAGGATCTGGGTTGGGACCATGACAAATAAGGCACATGCTCTTTTCCCCTCCAGGCAAGCGTGGGCTTTGGTTGGGGTCATCGATGGAGGAAGTACTTCTTGCAACGAGTCCGTGAGAAACTATGAAAACCATAGTAGTGGAGGCAAGGCTCTTGCCCAAAGAGAATTTTATACTGTGGATGGTCAGAAGTTTGCCGTGACAGCTTACAGTGAGTGGATTGAAGGTAAGCAAGAATGGTTTAGACTCTTCTAAGACATTGGTAAGTATTGTGAAAGACTGGTTTCGTTAGGTGGAATTGTATCCAAGGGACAGTCTAATTAGGTTTCTCAACTGGTTGAAGATGAAACCTATCATTTCCCACTGTAGTCCATCCTTTTGACTCAAAGAGTTCTTGCTGGGTTGGAGAATGCTCTGTTGAAGCCTGGTCCCTCCCAGCTGGCCTTTGTTCTTGATTCTCGAGTCATAAAGTCATCATGACCTAACCATAAAGTGTGGTTAACTATTAGAGATGGATTTGTTTCCTGGATTTGATACCACTGGAACCAGTCTAAATGTGACAGGGTGAGCTGCCTTTGGTTAACCTGAGACGGTGAATATGTTTTTGTACTTTGAATCTTTTCTTTATGCAGACATGTAGCAAATAGTACCTTTGCACACATGCTATATAAACAACCCTCATTTTCTTAGCAACTTTTCCTTGGTCCAGCTAATGCAATTGTCTTCTAAACGAGTTGGAAGACACAGGAACATACAAAATAAAAATTAAGTTCTAACCCTGTCATTAAGAGAGAATTGTTTCTGTGCAAATAATCTAGTTATTTTTCTCTTATATATGTTTTTCTCCCCTAATGTCCATTTTGTTTTAGCCTGTTTCCCTCGCTTAAAATAACATTTTATACAGTTACCTTAGGTCTTTAACATTTTCTTCCACATAATTTTTATTCTCATTCCCCTTTCAGAAGAACAATAATTAGTTCAAATAATGCCTGGCGCTGGGTGTTCAGGGTACCTCTGACTTGTTTCTTTAAGGATGTTTCCTCTCCTGTTTTGCTGCCAGGTTTCTTGGCTCAAGGTATGGATTAGCAGGCTCCTGTCTGTGCTTGCCCACTACCTTTCTTTTGCAAGCAAAAATTATCCCAAAATTATTGTGAAAGGAGTAATCGAGAGGTGCCTTGTTATCCAGAAAGGTTGATTTTAGGGCTCATACCTCAGTTTTCAGCAGCAGGGGGCCACTATGCTTACTAAGATGGACTTCTGGAGACAGAGAGCCCCGCTCTTTCACTTCCTATGTGATGGTGGGCATGTGACTTGAACTTCCTAGCTCTCAGTTTCCTCATCTGAAAAATGGGCACAGTCAGAGAAACTACCACATAGGGCTGCTGTGGGTGTCTGAGGGGAAGAATATGAAGTTTTTCATACATGTGCCTAGCTATTTTAATGTTAGCTATTTTAATGATGATCCAAACATGACTTGGGTTGTAATGGTGCATTTTGTACCCTTGTAATTAAACAGAGAAAGTCTTTTGCTTTAAAATACGCAGGTAAATAGAGTTCCCTGTATGTAATAGAGACTTTCACATGTTCCTTCTAAACAGCCTTCTGGGTTTGGGCCAAGGAGATGGTACCTACTACGGACAAGGAAGCTCAGGTTTCTGCCTCCAAAACCACTGCTTTCTACCCCGTCATGGTTGCCCCTGGCAAAAAGCAGATGGGAAACATTTCTTAGCAAGAATTTGGTCCCGCGGGATGCCTGGGTGGCTCAGTGGTTGAAGCCTCTGCCTTTGGGTCGGGTCATGATCTCAGGGTCCTGGGATCGAGTCCCGCATCGGGCTCTCTGCTCAGCAGGGAGCCTGCCTCCTCCTGTCTCTCTCTGCTTGCCTCTCTGCCTACTTGTGATCTGTCTGTCAAATAAATAAAAAAAAATATTATAAAAAAAAAAAAAGATTAAAAAAAAAAAAGAATTTGGTCCCGCATGAAGAGCTTAGTGGAAGGGCTTCCAGTAAGACTTCATGCAGAGGATAATTACTGACAAACCTCAAATCAACATTTCCTCTGTGGAAAATTTTGTTTTTATTTCCACATTAGCAGTGACTACTCATTTCTGGAAGAGGGTCCGTTCTAGCTGTCCTAGGATATTGGGTCCCGTGTTCTCAATGACTCTTTTCTGGAAGAGGTAGAAAAATCTCTCCAGGAAGCAAGGGGGGGCGGAGCTTATTTCCTTTCATGTTTCCAATTCGCTGGTGTTAATGGGAGGAAATCTTAGGCAGGATTTTCTTCTGATGCTAGGAAAAAGTGAGGACTTAGTAAATAACACAGATCTTCCCAATCTAACCTTATGACTTCTTTCTTTAAACAGCAACAAATCCTCATGGTCTTTGAAGTTGAACCTGATGTATCCAGCAACCCTCTTCTTTAAAAAGCAGTTTTTAAAAAAATATTATGTGAAAAAAATGGTTTCTTAGTTCTTTGTTTATTTATTTATTTATAAAGATTTTACCCATTCATTTGACAGAGAGAGACACAGCGGCAGAGGGAACACAAGCAGAGGGGGTGGGAGAGGAAGAAGGCAGGCTTCCCGCTGAGCCGGGAGCCCAGTGCAGGGCTGGAGCCTGATGTAGGGCTCCATCCCAGGACCCTGCAATAACGGACCTGAGCTGAAGGCAGACACTTAATGACTGAGCCACCAGCCACCCCACTTAGTTCTTTTTTTAGATTTTTTTTTTTTTTTTTGGTGAAATCTGAAAATTTGGGCAGTGATTATCCTTGCTCCTGAGGTTCTTGGTTATCTTTGTGTTTATCCTGCCCATTCTGATTCTTGGGCAGGCAAAATAATAAAGAAGTTAGGAGACTGGGCTCTGGAGTTCAGTTAGCATTTAGTTTTGGGGTCTGCCATTTTCCAGCTGTTCTTCAAACTCCCTGACTTCTGGTTTCTTCATCCCTAGTGTGCATAGCAGTTTCTTTCTCTCCCAGTTGTTTTGATAAAAGCCATTTATTTATTAAATCTATTTATTTTTTAAGACTTTATTTATTTGAAAGAAAGCACAAGTGCGGGGAGGGGGAAGAACAGAGGGAGAGGGAGAAGCAGACTCCCCGCTGAGCAGGGAGCCCAATGAGGGACTCGGTCCCAGGACCCTGGGATCATGACCTGAGCTGAAGGCAGACACTTAACAGACCACCCAGGCACCCTGAAAAGTTTATTTATTATGTATGCAAAGTCCCAGCAACTATTAGCTGTTGTTATTGGAGTCACTATTATTAATATTATTATTATTATTTTTAAAGATTTTATTTATTTATTAGTCAGAGAGCGAGCGAGCACCGGCAAACAGAGTGGCAGGCAGAGGCAGAGGGCAAAACAGGTTCCCCGCCGAGCAAGGAGCCTGATGTGGGACTCAATCCCAGGTCTCTGGGATCATGACCTGAGCGGAAGGCAGCCGCCCAACCAACTGAGCCACCCAGGCGTCCCTATTAATATTATTATTTAGACCAAGTCCCATCATAGGCTTTAGTGTCTGGATAAAAGAAATAAATAAACAAGAAAGCTACTTTACTTTTTTTTTTTCAGTACTTTTCTTTTGGTCCTTTGTGAAAACCAATACATGGTAAGTTGGCATCTCAAGGAATAGAATCCATGACTTGCTCAGGTTAGGTTTTCTCGGGAGAGTGGGCTCAGGACTGTCAAGGTGTCTGTAGTATTCCTTGTGCCTTGCCCGAATTTCCCTCTTTCTGAGTTCCCTAACTTGAGTCAGTGTGTTTCTTCACTCCTGCCACGGACCCGTAGGGTCGGTATCTTAAAGTCACCCCGGAACAGTGCGCCAGTTAACTGGAAGGATGGTTGTAAGTACAGATACAAGGAAACAGACAGCTTTGAGACGTGGTGTTTTCCCTTCTCTATTGATCTTACAATGTTGCTTCCATCTGTTGTGTATACATTTGCATTAAGTCAGCTTTTGGTTTGTGACAGATTCTATCACGGGTGTTTTAGAAGCAGGAAATGCTGCTACACTTGGTTGCACATGAAAGAGTAAGTGAAGGAGATGTTGGATCAACTTTTCAGTTTTGGTCAGCTGATGGGGAACTGACTTCGAGTTTCGAAAGGATGCATTGGGAGAGATCAGGGATTAGTCCCTGGGTCATGTAGACGGCAGAGTTGACGTCATCCCGGGGAAGGAGCGGAGTTGGACAGGGACACTATCTTGTGGCCTCTGGGTGACACTGTAGATCCTAGTGGGAATGCTGGTCCCTTCAGCAGATATCTGTGAGTTTGCACGAAGAAACAGAGGAGCAGATAAACAGGTGGACATACTCTGCTGCCTTCATGAATGTACCCTCCAAGGAAGTGAGCTATTCTCCCCTTGGACAGGTGTGAATAATACCAGAAGGAACCCTAGAATGAGAATACTGGAGAAGGAGGTTGCTTCCAGCAAGGATGTCGGGGAAGTCCTTAATGTTGGGGCACCTGGCTGGTCCAGTTGGTAGAGCATGTGGCTCTTGATCTTAGGGTTGTGAGTTTGAACTGGGGTAGTATCTTGGTTGGTGGATTAAGAGTGGAAGGACATTGTAGCTAAGGAACAAAGCATGAACAAAGGCCCAGGACAAGAGATTGCCTAAGCAAATTTGTATTCTTAAGATGATGTATGTTCTCTCTCTCATCCTGTGTCTGGATCACATTGAAATATTGAGTATTTACTACAGACCAATTCCGTGTTTGGCAGCATCTCCTTATGTGTGATATGCTCTTACTACATTTTAGGACTGCTAGGAAGCCTTATTAGATAGTTTTAGCACTGAATGCAAGTACAGAGAGATTTGGGGATCAAAAAGAGTAGTTGGACATTTCCTGTCCCGTCGTGGTTCGGGGAACATGGGGTGCTCTACCCTGGAGGTCAGGCTGTCCATGTCCATCTTCTTATTATCAGTGTCTGCAGAATGACAGGCACACGGTTAGCACTGGTAAAAATGTACTGTCTAACTCAGCTTTTGATCTGTGAGTCAAGGAGGAGGTGGAAATGCCTACTAACACATCATTTTCTTTCTTACTTTTTGGTTTAGGTGTTTCTCTTTCAGGTTTCCGGGTGGAGGTTGTGGATGGAGTGAAGCTTCACCTGCTGGACGACGTTAGTAGTTGGAAACCTGGAGACCAGATCGTGGTCGCAAGCACAGACTATTCTATGTACCAGGCAGAGGAGTTCACTCTCCTCCCCTGCCCTGAGTGCAACCGCTTTCAGGTCAAAGTCAAAGGTACTGGACTGCTCAGAATGTTTCTTGGCATTTGATTCCTGTAGCATCCCACTTCCCGCCACCCCACCCCAAAGCCAGGGCCCTCCTCATTGCTGTCATCACCACCACCATTGTCATCTGGATATTAAAGATCTTAGCCGTGGGGTGCTTTGAACACCAGATCCTAGGGGATGTTAGCTAAGAGTATTTAAGGAGCAATAGTGTTGTTGTTAATGATGTGTAGCAGACAAATCAGGGTCTTTTGTGCTGATTTAAAACAAACAAACAAAAAAAGATGGAGCTACACGGATTGATCCTCCTCCCCCAAGATCCTATCCAACTTCTTTTCATTTTTTACTATCGAATAATAATCCAATTATCAACTGATTCATACTTAAATAGAAGTCTTTTTTCTTGTTAATTAAAGAAAATCTCATTGTTTTTGAGCACCTACTTCCTTGGCAAAAAAGCCAGATCTAATTATTAAAATAGAACCGGGAAGGTATTTTCATAGATTACATTTTTTTATCGTAAGCTTGAGTTCTTTGACGGAAAGCATTATGCAGTGAGACCCGTACTGTATAAGCTGTGTTTGGGAAGAACAGCTGAATTCTACCAGGTACTTATCCTGAGACTGTAATAGGCAAAGCTCGTTTATGTGTTGCTTCACTTGTGGACGTTACTACATTGTCTCCCTTCCTTCTGTACTCAAGATTATATATATATTCATGGTATAAAACCAAAGAGTTTATGGTAACTATTTAATAAGCACACAGTCATGGGTAATTTAGAGCTCTAAGTAGTTCAAGGCAAAGTGTTTTTGCTTTAAAAAAAAATAGGACAACTGGCTCCCTTGGCACTTTCTGTGCTTTATTCAGTGTTGTACTTTTCCTTCTTGATGATATAGAGCATAAGCAGAAAACAACACCCCCCCCAAAAAACCATGTTACTATCTGGCATTAATTTTGTTTGGAAATTCCCACTCTTGTTAACAAGTCTACCTGATAATGAATCTCCCATGCTCTCAGCTGCTTGATTTATTTGTGTTTTTCCTTCCTGACTTTATGTGATAAAAACGTCAGAGAAAAGCTCATTATTAAAGTGTTTCTAGACTTCTAGAAAGGTGGAAATTTAGAAGAATGCGTGCTCATATTAAAATAAGAAGTAGGAAAGATGGCCATGTTTGTAATGTTAATGTTTCCATGCATATTACTTTAGTTTTGAAGTGAAAGCAAAAATAACTCGATACCCCGTTATCAACATCTGCAAAACCATTCCTTTTTCAGGATTCACTATGCATTTGGTTCTTCATGTGCCCTCAGGAGATTAGAACAAGAGCGTTTGGAAGGAACAAGATAGAGAAAGAGAGGGAGGGTACTTAGGTACATTCCAGAATATTGGTGCCATTCAGGAGAGGATTAAGCCCCATGTCTGTGTTTGGTTTTGAGATTGAGTAAATGGTTAGAGTAAATAATCTTTAAAATTAATAATAAATAATCTTTTAAATTAATAATAAATAATCTTAAAGAAATAATCGTAATTAAATAATTAAAAATAATAATTATATAATATAATTATAATATAATAATAAAATAATGTTAATTAAATAATATTAATTAATAAATCATCTTTAAAATCGCTTCCTTATATTCTGTGATGCTGAGGTATTCGGGAATGGCAGCACACTATCCATTTGGATAATATCTTGGAGTTGCACAATAAAGAGGACTGTCTTTTCGATACGTTTCATGTGTTCTTTGCTAAAAATATTTTTTGTCTCTTGCCCATGTGAACCAGAAGCCCCTCAGTTCCTGCATATGGGTGAGATCACCGATGGTGTAGACATGAGAGCCGAGGTCGGAATTCTCACCCGGAACGTTGTAATCCGAGGAGAAATGGAAGACTCCTGCTACGCTGGGAACCAGTGCCAATTCTTTAACTATGATACATATGGGGGACATGTCATGGTAGGCAAAAGATTTAATGAGTTCCTTGGTTGTTAAATACTTTCAAGGTTTTTTTAAAAGATTTTTAAAAATTTATATATTTATTTATGAGAGAGAGAGAGAGAGAAAGAGGAAGGATGGGAGGGAGAATGAGCAGGGCGGGGAGGAGCAGAGGGAGAGGGAGAAGCAGGCTTCCCGATGAGCAGGGAGCCCGATTTGGGACTTGCTCCCAGGACCTCCAGGATCATGACCTGAGCCAAATGCAGATGCTTAACCCATTGAGCCACCCAGGAGCTCCCAAATTTGCGGTGGGATCTATATGGATATGAAAAAGAAATCATATTTTATTTTTCTACTCAGTAACAATGAAGAGATTTTGCATAATTAAAAGAGAAAATTCTATCTTCATTTAGTTGACCTCGACCATTAGTTAAACCATTTTGTCTCATGCATGCAGTCTCTAAAAGGATCAAATGATTCTTTTTTTTTTTTTTTTTTAAGATTTACTTATTTATTTATTTGACAGACAGAGATCACAAGTAGGCAGAGAGGCAGGCAGAGAGAAAGAGGAAGGGAAGCAGGCTCCGAGAGAGAGAGCCCGATGTGGGACTCCATCCCAGGATCCCGGGATCATGACCTGAGCCGAAAGCAGAGGCTTTAACCCACTGAGCCACCCAGGCGCCCCTGGATCAAATGATTCTTTTTAGAACTTGATATGAAAGGGGAAGCGGTTGTGATATATACATACAAAATATCTTTCTGTAAGAATATTTTTTGTACGCAGATTTTTACTCTGTAAAAGTATTGAGCACTTACTCTGTGGTAAGCCTTGCCCTGCATACTATCTGCTGTGACTTCTGGGCTGCGTTTTGGGCTGCCTGTGTTTTAAAAACAGTTTTTGTGCACCGAGTAGGTTATGGTTGTTAACATTTCTGTTACACTGTTTACTGAAATTGTGGTCAGTGTTATTCCTTTGTTGTTAGTAGTATGAATAAAAATCCAGTGTTTAAAAATAGAATGCTGAAATTGTGGATCACAGAGAAATATTTAAAAAGAACTGAAGTAAATAATATTATGTGGGAAGATTAACAATTAACTGTTTATCAAACTGTGATGGTATTTACAGAAATGAAAGAACGAGACAAGACTGGAGATGACCAAAATATTTGAACAAATCAAAACATATTACGTATATAGAAATCATTTCTGTAGCTTTCCTGGTTGCATTTCCTTTTATTCCTAAGTAGAGGCTATTTTTATGGCTCTTTAAAGTATTCACTTATGTTGGGGCGCCTGGGTGGCTCAGTGGGTTAAGCCGCTGCCTTCGGCTCAGGTCATGATCTCAGGGTCCTGGGATCGAGTCCCACATTGGGCTCTCTGCTCAGCAGGGAACCTGCTTCCTCCTCTCTCTCTCTGTCTGCCTCTCTGCCTACTTGTGATCTCTGTCTGTCAAATAAATAAATAAAATCTTAAAAAAAAAAAAAGTATTCACGTATGTTAAGAAGCCTTTGCTGGGGCACCTGGTTGGCTCAGTAAATAGAGCATGTGACTCTTGATCTTAGGGTCGTGAGTTTGAGTCCCACATTGGGCATAGGGATTACTTAGAAAAAAAAAAAAAAGAAGCAAAAAAGAAGCATTTGCTAAATTAGGAACTGGAGATCCGGGAAAGCAGGGTGCCAAAGGGAAGGGGGGGAAATATATATATAAATAGATTTTATTTATTTATTTGACAGAGAGAGAGGGATCACAAGCAGGCAGGAGAGGCAGGCAGAGAGAGAGGGAGAAGCAGGCTCCCCGAAGAGCAGAGAGCCCGATGTGGGTCCTGACCCCAGGACTCTGAGATCATGACCTGAGCCGAAGGCAGAGGCTTAACCCACTGAGCCACCCAGGCGCCCCGAAAAAAATATTTTAATATGCATTCACCTTTAGACATTTTCTATTAGAGCCATATTTTTTTTTGCTACTCGAATATTCCAAAGTGTATTGCTTTGATTTCGGTTATCTTGTCCTACAGATAAGAAAGAATTTCACATCCGTCCATCTTTCTTACGTGGAATTGAAACACATGGGTCAGCAGCAGCTGGGGCGGTATCCTGTTCACTTCCACCTGTGTGGTGACGTGGATTACAAGGGGGGGTACAGACACGCGACCTTTGTGGACGGCTTATCTATTCATCACAGCTTCTCCCGGTGCATCACTGTGCACGGGACAAATGGTCTGCTGGTATGTAGCGTTCACTATGCTGACGCATAGTAACTCTCCTTCATTGTCACAACCTCTCCATCTGATTAAGTCCGCTCTTGTAGCGCCTGCCTTCCTCTGTCCTCCTCTTACTGAGAATTCTGGTGTTTTCCTCTATCAGGAGATCAGTAACAGTGGGCATTTGGCTTTGCCCGTCCAGTTAAGATGAAAACTTCTCTTTGCATCTGTAGTGAGTGCGCTGTGTAGATGGCACTTGTCACTTGTCACAGTGTCACTTGTCACTTAACCCTCAGTTGATCATGTTATCGATGACATTGCACGCTTGTGTTTCTACAGATTAAAGACACAATCGGATTTGACACGCTGGGTCATTGTTTCTTTTTGGAAGATGGTGTGGAACAGAGAAATACTTTGTTCCACAATCTGGGCCTCCTCACCAAACCCGGCACCCTCCTCCCCACCGATAGGAATAACTCCATGTGCACCACCATGCGAGACAAAGTGTTTGGAAATTATGTGCCTGTGCCTGCCATGGACTGCATGTAAGTGACGGGAAGAGAGAGAGAGACTCGTGTGTGATGCTCAAGGCCTTTAACTTTGTGGGGAAGATGTTTCGGGGGAAGTTTTCTAGTGGGCAGGATTTTTCCATGACTAGTGTTGAAGTCACTCTAAAAAAATGCCTTGCAGGGCCGTTTCAACTTTCTGGATCGCTCATCCCAACAATAACCTGATTAGTAACGCAGCTGCGGGCTCACAGGTAAGTAATGTTAAATGGTTCCGGTTGTGTGGTCTTCGTGTTGAGAAGTGTTCTGGTTTGTGGGGTTGTGATGTCATGGGGGACAGTCCAGCTCAGGCACGGTGCTGTGTTCTGGTACTGCTCGTTTCACGGAAAGCGGGATATGGTTGAGAGGGTCCTTTTGTTCCTTCTGCATCATTCCTGCCGGTTAGTACCTGTGGGTGTGGTAAGACGGATGCCAGATGGAGGAAAAGAGATGGGCTGATGTGTGGGGTTATTGGACCTTCCAGGTGCATTTTTGCTGGGTCATGTGCCGTCTTTCTGGCTTCTCATATTCAAGTTGTGCATGGCTGAATGCCTGATCATTTCAGTTTTTAATTTTAACGAATGAGGAAAGTCTTAGCTTTTCTCTATGGGAATGGATTGTTCTGTAGCATCTTAGGGCAGCAGTCATCCTGGTCAAGGTGGACTTCTTCTGTTGAAGTGCAGGGATCATACACACTTAGGGGCTTCATCTCCTTGGTAAAGCAGCTAAACTCTGTGCCTTCAATTAACTGTGTGCCTTGAATGATTTCAGAGACATGCAGACACATAAGAATAACTTAAGAGAATAAATGAGCCATTTTGGGATGGCAGAAATGTCTCTTAGAGAAACTTGGGAGATATTTACATTTATAATTGAGTGTGATTTGAAACTGTTAATTTATAATGGAAAAGTGAGTCTTGAAGACATTATACTATTATGATTATGTCCATGCTGCGCACTGTAGTACAGAAATAGGAGCTTTGCTGCAACACCTGCATATTCATATTTATGAATTTATATATAAATATAATATTTATATGATAAAAATATTATATACACATATTTATATACATTATATACAAATATTAAATATTATATACACATTATATATATATATAATCTATTAAATTTTTAAAAGGAAAGAGATACCTAGCATTATTTCCAGGACTGAGTAAAAGATTAGGGGAAGGGAGTATTTCTTCCAGATAATGAGATTATGGGCATCTCTGGGTGATGGTGGTATTCACTTCTGTGATTTTCCTTAAAAACATAAAACATAAAATTCTTACTTACCAGGGCAGAGACCTGGACATTTAATCATTTCAGGTTTCCGTCCATTCATTTTTCATCACATGTTTGCTGACCATCTATCAGATTTGTGCCAAGAGTTTCTGATTGGAAGATAGGTTTTGGGGCCAAGATGGCCACAGGCTTGATACACAGCCTCACCCTGGCTGGGATCATCTTCTGATTTGTGTTACATTTCCAATGAACAGAGCAAAGGTTCCTTTTAGTTTGTTTCAGAAGTCGTGGGTTGAAGATGAAAGTAAATTGCAAATGGTTCATGGAACAATGTAAGGGGAGGTTGCCACAAGCCCTTCCTGGAGCTCATGTGAGACATGAAGAAAGCCCGTCTCTCATTTCCCATCTTATATTTGCCCTTTTTCCTTTTCATTCTGTGAGTTCTTTCTTTTCTTTCTAGAAAAACCATTCCAGTAAAACTCATGTTTTGGCAAGGGTTTACCTCCCCAAATAAATCAAACTCTTTCTTGTACGTTTCCACTGCCTTTTACAAAGCTCCCTTTACCTGTTTTGACACCACAGTGTTGAACAGGAAACAGCTGCTACCCCCTGGATGCCCCCCCCCAACCCCCTCCCCAGACTCCATTGCGTCCTGGGAGGGTTCGTGCCACCCTAAGCTTCTAGGGCTGTGGCATGGAGCCTCTAGGTCGTCTTCTGTGCTGTTTTGTGCCCCAGAGAGTAGAGAAGGCACAGAAGTTTTTTTAGGGTAGTTAGTTTTATTAAGATCCATCTCTAAACCTTTATCATGGAAAAATGTTAAATATTGCTTTCATTTTGGTGGGTAAGTATATATGCTTTCCACTGTTCATCTCTCTATGCTTCTAAAAAACCTTATTTCTTACAATGAATGTAATACCTAACAGATATATTTTAGTTCCCTCTCGATTTCCCATCAGACTATTAATTCTTTGAGACTAGCCTTACTCCACGCTTGGCACAGGGAAGCGCTAAAGAAATGTTTGCCAAATGTGTTTTTCTCTCTATAGCATACTTTTGGACTCTATGTTAGACTATGAACAACCTATTCAAAGTTCTACTGCTTGAACTTGTCCTTCGCATTGGGCTGGTTTTTCATTAAACTGTAAAATAAAACACTTGTGGGGAGTAAGACACTAATTTTGATTTTTAGAGCTCATTTTGAGTGCCAAAAATTGTGAAAACTGCCCCGCTTCTCCTGTTCAGGCCAGTAATACCGAAAGTGAACAGACAGGATCCAGACTGAGACAGCATCCTGATTCATGCGTGTGGTGGTTTTTTTCCTTTGGCAAAAGTTTGCCTCGGGACAGGAAGGGCATTGGAGTTGTTTGAAAGAAGTCAGTGAGCTCTGCGTGTTGGCGGATAGTTGTTTAGCGAGTATGACTCATTTATTGATCAGGTTTGGAGGTGGACAGAAAAACACTCACATGGCTAAAAGGCTGTGCTGTCCTGGTCACCTGGAAGGAAGGAAGGCTTGTTTGGTTCTAATCCTGCATAACTTTTGAAAGTAGATAATGCTGGGAGAGGTATATTTTGAAGTGAGTTTTGGTATCAGCCAATTATTTCTATCCAGGACTGCAAGTAGAATTAAATTTTTTTTTTTTTTTTTAAAGCATGATTATAATGACTTGGAGGGTGCTAGATCAGTGCACAACTTTCATAGTCCATTCTGAGCCCGAAACAATGAAAAATTAGTGTTGAGAAGATTCAGTTTGCTTATGAAGCACTTGGTTTTTTGAACATGTTTCCTCAAGTGGCTTTATAAAGTAAGGCTTTTAATGATCTTGCCCTTTTACTGACAGGATGCTGGCATATGGTATTTATTCCACAAGGAACCTACGGGGGAATCCAGTGGATTGCAGCTCTTAGCAAAACCAGAACTCACTCCATTGGGTATATTTTATAACAACCGAGTCCATTCAAATTTTAAGGTACGTTCCTAGGTCTTAACAAAAGCATTTCATGTGATTTCCAAGGTGAAGGATGGAATGCCGAGACATGCAGAATGCTGAGAAATGACAGTTTTCAGTAAAACTTGTCATCGGAAAAAGTAATTTGGGATTAAATAAGCAGACCCATAACCCTTCCATGTTGAGAATTATGTACAGTATCCACAGGCATAGCACCAGCAGAATGCATGTGCATTCAAACTGAGTAATGAGAATGATGGGCTTGATCCCTGCGTCCACGTCCCCTCGCTCATTCCTTCCTTCTCCCACCTCCCCTTCTTTCCAGTCGTTAATATCATGTTTTAGGGCATATACACATTAGATAAGAAGCATCCGTTCTCTCTGCTCCCAGTTCACAGAGTTGGTAGAGGTTCCTTTTGGGCATTTAATACTAATTACGTAGTAAAATATTACTTACGGTATTTGACCTGACTTGAAACGATGCAGATCAAGTCAATAAAAGGCCACTTAGGAAGTCCAGGTTCTATGATATTCATCCCCACCCTCGAGTATAACTATATTTGCCTCATTTTGTGCTCACAAGGCACTTTGATTTTTTTTTTAATTTTTTTTTAAGTAACATATAATGTATTATTTGCCTCAGGGGTACAGGTCTGTGAATCGTCAGGCTTACACACTTCACAGCACTCACCATAGCACATACCCTCCCCAATGTCCATAACCCTAACCCCCTCTCCCTCCCCCATCTCCCCCCCCCCCCGCCCCCCACCCCCGCAACCCTCAGTTTGTTTTGTGAGATTAAGAGTCTCTTAAGGTTTGTCTCCCTCTCGATCCCATCTTGTTTCATTTTTTCCTTCCCTATCCCCCAAACTCCCCACCTAAGGCACTTAGATATTTTCATTTATACGATACAATGCCCAGATTCTTTACCCTGAAATGAGCCGCATCAAAATTCAATTAATGCTTCCCATTTCCGATATGGAGAGGACCCTTTAAAAACCTAAGTGTGGTATAATTTGAACAGTGGAATCACTTGAAGACTTGAGAGAGCAAAAAACCTCAGTCAGAATTATGTTTTTTGTGCTCTGAGGAGCTGATTGAGGCTAATCGTTGTTGAGATTACCATTTCAAACCGGAAATCCTCAAGATTTTCTAATTACAGTGGTATAAAAAAAATCTCATTCTAATTAAATTTTTAATGTCCTACGCCATGAGGACATGAAGTGATCTGTTAGCTCTAAGAATATTAGATCTAAATAATAATCTAATAATGGTTAGGTTTTAACTTGTTTAATTTGGGGTTGACTGTCCGGAATAATACTTTGTAGCCAAGGGAAACGGATCCCTGGGAGCCCTCCGAGAGGAGCCAGTGATCTTTGGATCAGTCATAAAGAATAGCAACACCGACCCTTCTGCTGTGGGTCCTCACTAAAAATCCTTCTTTTTATCCTCACACCCATTCCTCTCTCTCTATTTCACTGAATGAAACCACTGGCCACCCAATTGCCCAAACTTAGAACAGGAATCTTTATTGCTCCCTTTCCTTCACCCTTAGACATTTCCTTAAATACTAAAGCATATCGTACCTCTTAAAGAAGCCTTGCCCTATCCCTTTTCCCCCGTTAATGACTCCCACAAGTCTAGGGCACCTTAATTTTTCTTCTGGATTATTGAGGTCGTGTCCTACCTCGTCTCTTACCTCCCTTTTTGTCCCTTTCTTTTTTTTTTCCTTTTTAAAAAATTAATTAATTAATTTAATTAATTGAAATTCAAGTAACAAAGTGTATTATTCGTTTCAGAGGTAGAATTTAATGATTCATCAGCTGCATATAACACCCAGTACTCATTTCATCAAGTGCCTTCCTTTATACCCACCACCCAGTTACGCCATTTCTGTCCCCTTGTAATCCATTAATCTATCCTATTGGCGAGAGCATTCCTTCCTAACATGCGGTTACTTGCATTGCCTTTATTAAAAGTCCTGTGGAGGGGCACCTGGGTGGCTCAGTGGGTTGGGTCTCTGCCTTCGGCTCAGGTCGTGATCTCAGGGTTCTGGGATCGAGCCTGAGTCGAGCTCTCTGCTCAGCAGGGAGTCTGCTTCCTCCTCTCTCTCTGCCTACTTTGTGATCTCTGTCTATCAAATAAATAAATAAAATCTTAAAAAAAAAAAAGTCCCGTTGAAGTGACTCTCATATATCGACTGTGTTGTCCGCCATTTGCTTCTCTTTAGCCTTCTTTCTTGCGTTTCCTCCCTTCTTACATTTCCTTTGAGTCTATCTGACACTTTCTTCTCAGATGCTCTCTCTCACCTCCAGGCTTTTTGTACAAATGATATCCCTGAGTGCTTTCCTCTGGGCTCTTCAGCTGCTTCCCACCCAGTCCCCGTCCTTCATCCCAACCCATGCTTTTGGGTGGTTATGTCCTCCCCATTCTTCCTGGTTCATCTTTAGGAGCTCCCTGCTTTGCGGGGACCTTCCCTGCAGCCCGTGTCTCCCACCTGTGAGAAAGATCTCACTTGATGCCCCTCTCTGTGTTGCTCGAGCATTGTCTACTTCTTCATCATATGCTTATCATGCTGGATTGTGGTTGTTTACTGAATGGCAAGTCTCCCTGCCAGTTTATATACCAGCAACAGCAAAGACCATGGCTTTCTTGTTAATGTACAATGCTCATTGCCTCCCAGAAGGCTGGCACTAAATAAATATTTGTTGAATGACTGAGTATAATTAGATCAAGTAAAATATCTGGTAAAGTTGCTGTTTGTTCCTTTCCCCTCTTTTTGGTAGGTGTGAGAAGCTACAACTAATTTTCATGAATCTTTATGTAACGTGTAGCTCTAACTTAGGATCCATATTCATTTCAGTCCGTGATTGTTGTTTTGCAGGCCGGCTTATTTATTGACAAAGGTGTCAAGACAACCAACGCCAGTTCGGCAGACCCAAGGGAGTACCTCTGTTTGGATAACAGTGCAAGGTAGAGTCATCCTTTGACCTCATGCTCTAGCCATATCTTGCCAAAGCAAAACTTCCTGAGTCAAGCCATCGTGCTCTCTTCTCCACCAACACATTTAAACTGAAGCGTTCAATGTTTGCAGGAGAGCATTGGGAAAACATTTCTTTCTGCTGTTCTAAGCCCTGTGGCTGGTTTATTTGTTTTAAAATCTTACTGAGATGCCAGAGAAGTCAGTACTTTGTCCAGCTTTTCATAGTTGTAAATCAATGTGAAAGAGAGATGCGGAACGAGAAAGAAAAAGGAGAGAGAGATGCTGAAAACAGGGACTACATTTGGCATAAAGTAGAGCATGATTCACTGCAAAAACAAGCTAAGATGTGTTAGTGTCATTCCTGAAAACCAAGGCATGGGGAATTTATTGTTAGTGGTCAGAAGGGAACATTGCATTGAATGTATTTCACAGGGAAAGGTCTTGAACTTGATGAGCAAGCTAGTTTGGTTCATTTGTCTATAGGCTCAGAGTCCCATCATCACTGGGCTCTGTATTACTCTCCTTTATAACCACAGAATGTGGTTGGAATAGGGAGAACATTTCAACAAAGTTCTCTTACGTGCTATATGAGAGCCAAAATAAATAACGTGTCTCCAATGGAAATAAGAGTTTCTGGAAAAGAGATAACAACTTAAAGTCCTGTTCAGCAGAAACTGTATGTGTGTTATTTTCTGATACTTCAAGTTGACTGACCCACGTCCGGTTTTGGAACGGTGCTAGATTTAATAGGCTCTGTTGATAGACATTTAAGAAAAAGATACCAGGCCCTATTGTTCACGAGGGAGTAAGATAAGAGCTACACTGTAGGTCGGTGAGTGCGTTTAAGTGTGAGGCAGGATTCTTGCAACACAGTAATAAGACATGAGGTCAGGAGAAAACTGGGCAAAGTACAGTTAGTAAAATTACTCATCAGGATTCTTTAAAGGTCAAGTTGAGCCTGAAATATCTTCAGGCAACGATCAGATGGCATGTGAAAAGCCAAGAAACTATGGACATTATTTAAATAAAACACAAGTCACTGGACGTTTAATAGCTGAGTAAGAAATGAAAAAGGGAAAGAGGAGATGAATTTAAAAGAGAAAAAGGAGCATAGAGATGAGAACCGACGGTGAACCAAGAAGATAATATTAACTGGCAAAACAAATAAATCTTTGCCGGCAGGACACTTCTGCTTTTTAAGAGTTTATTTTAACTGGTGGAACGAAGAGTGTGTGGTTTGCTTAGTATGAACAGAAAGATCCTTAACACAACACAGTTGACTCTCTTCCCTGCCCGAAAAAAATGATGTGTGTGTGTATGATGGATGGATGAAAATATATTTTTCAGAATTCACTAGAATTCTGAATTAGTTCAGAATTAATTAGACTTGACAATAAAACAATTTACCCACAATGGCCTGGATAACACAGTGGGTATGTGTACAGGAGATTACGATGATGGTAGTTTTTTCTCTGCTCTTCATTATTTCTCTTGCCAGTTTGTAAGTGCATACATATTGGGAATTAGACTCCATTTGGAAGTTGTTATAGAAAAGAACTGATTATAGAAGATGAGTAATGAGGCATTTGGCACCTGGTGTATACCTTTAATTTTGTACAGACTAACGTGTAGGCTACGCCCACATGCATTCATGCAGTCCAGACATGAGTAAAAATGATAAACCTCTAACACAACGAGTAGTAAGCCAGCCCATGAATTAATCTCCAGCTCATGGGATCCAGAAGATACTTAGTCTGTTCATCAAAGGGGAAGTTGCTTCAACAGTTGATCAGATGAGCCTTTCCTTGTGTCTTCAAGATGTGAAATGACAGGCATCTGAAGAGGGGGAAGTGTAACCCAGGAGAACTCTTGGTTTGAGATTGGGACATTTCATCCAAAGGAATGAAAAAGCATGAAAACCAACTAGTCTTTAAAGCCAAGGGCAATTAAGGGAGGTTGGAAAGCGTGCTGAAAGCTCATGGGTGACGATGACGAAAAATTGGGAATGTTAACTATCATCTCCACCTCAAGTGGGAAAGAGGTTGAAAATAAAGAGCGTCCAAGCAAGTGGTCAATGATTGATTTCTATGGATAGGAATTTGTGAAAGGACAAGATGGCGGCAGCAGTGCTGCTTTCCGATACTATTTTTTTTTTTTTTTGGCCTGATTTTAGAATGTTGTATAGTTTTCTTTCCAGAACTCTTGCATCTGCTTGATATTATGTAAAGACTGTGAAGCTGTTTGCCAGCAAGCACAAGGCCAGAGAATAGACGATAGCCTAGAGCCAGACTTTTCAGTCCTGAGGTCAGAGCTATTTAGCATAAGAGGTCATATACATGGTTCAAAGACGGATATAGCGCTTGCCAGACTGGTCTCCTGGGTTCCATTGTCTACAGTCCTTTCACCATGTCACAGCGAGTGACCAGTTTTTAAGAGAAAGTGAAATCTAGTTGTATTACTTCCTTGCTTCCTGGCTTCTGAAGACTTTCCATCACGTCCATCTGTCTGTCTGTCTTTCTGTTTATCCACCTACTTTATTGAGATATTCTCAGCATGTAACCGAGCCTACTTAATGTAAACAAGTCAAGGAGTTTGGGGATAGGTGCCCAGCCAAGAAACCATCACCACCATCAGGGT
Source organism: Lutra lutra (assembly GCF_902655055.1). Lineage (NCBI taxonomy): Eukaryota > Metazoa > Chordata > Mammalia > Carnivora > Mustelidae > Lutra > Lutra lutra. The sequence goes on along the minus strand of NC_062290.1, from coordinate 13,458,638 downwards.
CATAGACCTAGCCATCCACTCCCAAAGTCTTCTCTGACCTCCTTTATGATTTTAAAAAGTTAGGAATATTTTTTATGCATATGTGGTATGAGAATTTACCCTAAGATCTTAGTCTCTTAGCAAATGTTAAGTGCACAATAGAGGATTATTAGCTGTGGACACAATCTGTATGGTAGATCCTTAGAATTTATTTATTTTGCACAGGGGCACCTAACTGGCTCAGTTGGTTAAGTGTCTGACTTGATTTCGGCTCAGGTCATGATCTCAGGGTCACGAGGTCAAGCCTCGTGTGGGGCTCTTGCTGAGCGAGGAGACTGCTTGAGATTCTCTCTCTCCCTCTGCCTCTCCCTCTGCCCCTCTCAGTCTTGGCACATGCACATGTGCTCGCTCTCAAAAAAAAATTAGAATTTATCTTGCATAACTAAAACTTTGTGCCCTTTGGCCATCACCTGCCTGTATCCTGCTCCCCCCTGCCCTCACAGCCATTATTCTCTGGTCTGCTTTTCCTACTGCGTTTAGAATAAAGAACCGTATCCTTGCTGGGCACATGCTTAGCTCTCTATCCTCTGCCCCATGCTTTTTGTTTTTGTTTTTTCTTTTCTTTTTTTTTTTTTTAAGATTTTATTTATTTATTTGAGAGAGAAAGAAAGCACAAGCAGGGGGAGCAGCAGGCAGAGGGAGAAGGGGGCTCCCTGCGGCGCTCCATCCCAGGTTCCCCCCGGGATCATGACCTGAGCCGAAGGTAGACGCTTAAGTGACTGAGCCACCCAGGCGCCCCTGCTCCGTGGTGTTTACTTTCCAGCCAACTTGCTTGTTCTCTGAATGTGCCAAGCTCAGCCATGCCTAAGAACCTTTGGCTTCTTTTTCCATCATAGCACCTACTGTGTGCCAGCAACCAAGGTAGGGGCATATCAGCAAATACCTTGCTGACTGCATGTTTAAAAATCTCAAACTGGGGCACCTGGGTGGCTCAGTCGTTGAGCATCTGCCTTCAGCTCAGGTCATGATCCCAGGTCCTGGGATCAAGCCTCACATCCGACTCCCTTCTTGGTGGGAAATGAGCTTCTCCCTCTCCCACTCCCCCTGCTTGTGTTCCCTCTCTTGTTGTCTCTATAAAATCTTTTTTAAAAAAATCTTGGGGGGCGCCTGGGTGGCTCAGTGGGTTAAAGCCTCTGCCTTCGGCTCAGGTCATGATCCCAGGGTCCTGGGATCGAGCCCCGCATCGGGCTCTCTGCTCAGCGGGGAGCCTGCTTCCTCCTCTCTCTCTGCCTGCCTGTCTCTCAGCCTATCTCTATCTGTCAAATAAATAAATAAAATCTTTAAAAAAAAAAAACAAAAAACAAAAAAAAATCTTGGGACGCCTGGGTGGCTCAGTGGGTTAAGCCACTGCCTTCAGCTCAGGTCATGATCCCAGTGTCCTGGGATCGAGTCCCACATCGGGCTCCTTGCTCAGCAGGGAGCCTGCTTCTCGCTCTGCCTCTGCCTGACATTCTGTCTGCCTGTGCTCACTCTCGCGATCTCTCTCTCTCTCTGACAAATAAATAAATAAAATCTTTAAAAAAATAAAAATCTTGAACTGCTGAATTGGTTTTTGAAAAGCTATCTAGTTGTCCCCCCTCACCCTGTCCCCAAGCTTTGTAAGATAAAGATAGAAATGATCTTTAAAAAAAAAAAGAGGTGACCTTATGGAATTATTCAATTTGTTATAAGGGACAGTTTTTTACACCAATTATTTGACCTTTTTACTAAGGTCCTTGTAAGGGGGACACCCAGGTGGCTCAGTCAGTTGAGTGTCTGCCTTTGGCTCAGGTCATGATCCCAGGGTGCTGGGATCAAGTCCCACATCGGGCTCCTTGATTAGCGGGGAGCCTGCTTCTCCCTCTGCCTGGTGCTCCCCCTACTTGTGTGCATGAGCTCTCTCTGATAAATAAGTAAAGTCCTTAAGGAAAAAAAAAGTCCTTGTAAGTGTTCTGGAAGGAAGAGAATAAAAGAGGTAAAATTCAGTCTCTGTAATGAATAAGTTAATTAAATAAAATCTGTCTTAAATTTAGGCACGTTTAAGGTCTTGAACTAGTTTTAGCTCTGTGTCTAAAACATTTTTGCCAGCATATAACTCACATAATATTCCAGTTCGCATATATGATTGTAGAAATATCTGATGAATTTATTCAGTATGTTTATATTAGTGTCGTGTAGATTAAGAATTTGTGAAAACATACCAGATTTCCCGGTCTGAGAGTTTTGTTTGGAAATGGTTTTAGTGTTTAGAATGTTCTGTAGTATCCCAGTCTATAATATAAGTTGATTTAAAAAAAATAAGAAGTTATGAAAGTAGTTTTCTGGAATCTTACGTAAGTAAACAAAATTTTTTTTCAATATCTAAATGCCAATAATGAGTTTGTAAGTTGTGCCTTAAGATTTTGTTTGTTTGTTTTGGTCAAATATAAATCCTGCCTTTTGACACTTAAGCTTACAATTGTAAATAGTTGGTTTCCACTGCTTTTTTAAAAAACTTCCTTTTTTTTTTTTTAAACCCCAAGGTTTAGGCCTCATCAGGATGCAGACCCTGAAAAGCCACGTGTTGCTGCTTTAATTGACAGGCTCATTTCTTTTAAAAATAATGACAACGGAGCCTGGGTCAGAGGAGGAGACATTGTCGTTCAGAATTCAGCGTAGGTATTCTCTGCAAAGTCATTGTCTGATAGCACTGATGTATGCACAAATTTAATTATTTATTTTCCAGTGTATTTATTTTTCAAGTCTATTAAAAAATAAAAAAAAACCCCAGTGTACTGAAAGTACAGTGATACTTTCTGGACTTCTAATATTAGTACTATTATTATTTTTAAGTATGTTTATTTTTAGTAATCTCCACCCTCGATATGGGGCTCAAACTCACAATCCTGAGATCAAGAGTTGCATACTCTTTTGCCTGGGCCAGCCAGGCACCCCTGGAATCATATTATTGTTCCTAATAGAGAGGGTGAGCTCTGAGGACGTAAGCTCACGCTCACAGACTGTGAATGTTTGGAATCGTCTCATTCCACTGCTTTTATTGGAACTGAACCTGTCTGGGGACATGAGAGTTTTTTGATGAGATTGAACAGAAACTGGGGCTTTAACTTGATAGAACAAACATGGTCTATGTCAGAGAGCTAAATAAAGATTTTGAAACTACCTGGATTTCTTTCCTTTGCTTTTGGAAACTCAGAAGTTTGCCTGATGCTCCTTCACTGCCATTCAAAACAGAAGTCGTGAATTCCACCTTAATAAGTCTGTTGACTTATGTCTTAACATGACTTGAAGCAGTAAGCATCTTGCTTTTCCCATTTTTATAATTTTAGAAGTCTTGATGTACGTTGAGCTAAGAGTTGGTGTTCGAGAGTCTAGAAAAACATGTTTTTTTCTGGCTGGCACTCATGTTAGCTCCTTGGCATTTTACTGTCACCTCTGACTTTCATGGTGCAAAAAAATTAATTTTGTATGAAGTCTGTAGAAGTAGCTTAGGTATTAGTGTTGAAAAATTTGAAGAGGATGTTATAATCTAATTGTTTAAAAAATAATTATGGGGGTGCCTGGATGGCTCAGTGGGTTAAGCCTCTGCCTTCGGCTCAGGTCATGATTTCAGCGTCCTGGGATCGAGCCCCACATCAGGCTCTCTGCTCAGTGGGGAGCCTGCTTCCTTCTCTCTCTGCCTGCCTCTCTGCCTACTTGTGATCTCTCTGTCAAATAAATAAATAAAATCTTTAAAAAAAAAATAATTATGAAAATAACAGTGACAGGTCACACTGACAGGCTGCTTCCTCTGTGCCAGGCACTGTTCTAAAGGGGTAGAATTAATTAGGATGTTTAATGCCCTCATCAACTCTGATGAGCAGGGTTATGTTATTGCTTCAACTTGTAGGTGAGCAAACTGAGGGAGAGTCGGGCCGAGTCATTTGCCCAAGGTCATGCAAGGTCACGCAGGTTCCTGCATCCAGTAATTGGCAAAGCTAGGATTTGAACCGGGTACCTTCTCTATGGAGTCTGTGCGTTTAGCTGCTGGGAAGCGAGATGCCTTCTGTGGTCTTGGAGAGTAAGCATTATTGGAAGCTTCTGGATTTCCTAAAACTTGAATACTGAGAGAAATGATCTCTTGTTACATGAGATGGTAAATTAAATGTTCTTTTATTCTCTTCTCTTGCAGATTTGCAGATAATGGAATAGGGCTGACCTTTGCCAGGTTTGTAATCACTTTGGAAATACTTCCTCGATTATTTTAAAGCTATAAGGTACAATAGCCTGGGTATTTGTTTTTGTTTTTACTTGATGGGACATAAGAGTGTTCTATTACTGTATTAGCATTAAAGAAAACAACAACAACAAAACAGCACCCACTTCCTAGCACCACTAGAAGGCCAAAAATACATTTTTCTTAATTAATAGAATTTGTACCAAAGTTGGAGGTTAATATAGCTGGAATTCCATAGAAAGGTAGGCTCATCATATTTTTTATTTGGAAGAAAACACTTGAGGGGTGCCTGGGTGGCTCAGTCAGTTAAGCATCTGCCTTTGGCTCAGGTCATGATCCCAGGGTCCTAGGATGGAGTCCCACATCAGGGCTCTCCACTCAGCAGGGAATCTGCCTCTCTCTCTCCCTCTGCCTGCCATTCCCCCTTTTTGTGTTCTCTCTTTGTCAAATAAATAAATGAAATCTTTTTAAAAAAACAACAAGGAGAAGAAAACACTTGAGAAGAAGGAAATAACAGTTGGGAACATATTAAATAACCTCTTTCTTCGAAGCCGGTCTAACTTTGCAGTGATCTCTAAGACCTGAACTTTTTATGGGACAGTTATTTTGGCTGCTGTCGTGAACCTGCTTGCCCGTGAACTGTTACATTCATGGCAGGTTCATTCTCCCATGTACAGTGCTGTTGCTTGAGACTAAATCACCCATCGTTGCTGTGAAATGCAATTTCATGTGTTTACGCCACAAACCACGTATTGATTTCTATGAGGTATGCTCACAGTTTAGAAGGACTTTTTGATGACTTGATAATAGGTATTTGAAAAAGCTCCTGGCTGCTTTGAAAACCAGCTTTTTCAGCTGTAGCTTGCCTTTTTTTTTTTTTTAAGATTTTATTTATTTATTTGTCTCCAGGAGAGACACCCCTTGTGAGAGTAGCAGGCAGAGGGAGAAGCAGGCTCCCCATTGAGCAGGGAGCCTGACACTGGGACTTGATCCCAGAACCCTGGGGTCATTGTCTGAGCTGAAGGCAGACGCCTAAGCGACCACGCCACCCAGGCACCCCCAGCTATTTATCTGAGAATTGATTTAAATCTCCTGGCAAGGGGAGGGTAATGTTTATGCTCATTTTCACAGCGATGGAAGCTTCCCAAGTGATGAAGGCTCCAGCCAGGAGGTATCCGAGTCTCTCTTTGTTGGGGAGAGCAGGAATTACGGCTTCCAGGGTGGTCAGAACAAGTATGTGGGCATTGGAGGGATAGACCAGAAGCCCCGGACCCTGCCTCGGAATAGGTAAGCATTGCTTTATCAGCGGACGGTTATATCTGAACAACAAATGAAAACCCAACCCTTATGAAAGCTTCTGTAGTAATCCTGGGTGGATTGGTTCCCACCGTGCCATTCTTCCCACCTTATCTAATTACCACTACTATTATTTTTGGTGTTATTGCTATTACAGTTGTGTATAGTATCTTCTGGAATTCTGGAGCATTAACGATCGAACGCTTTATAGATTTCATTATCCACTGTTTAAACGAAGAAAACTATCTCATTTTTCATTCCTTGCACAAGGCCTGATAAAAGCTGCTGATTTTTTTGTTTTCTTCTTTCTTGAGCCACAGAAAGTTGGCCAAACTGTAAACTATGACATGAGGTCACTTTTGCCTCCATCTGTGAGGTTGGTTTGCAGAAATAGCCACTGGAAAAAGGAAATAACCTATTGCAAAGAGTCCTAGAGAATAAGAGTGGGCAGTTGCCAAAGCTGACTCAAGCCCTGACCACGGCCCATATAATTACGAGTGTTTCAGCTTCGTGGAGGAGACTCTTGGCACATTTTCTGTCAAAATAATCACAGAGTCATTAAAATAGTACTTACCCCAGAATGATTCTTTGGAGCTTATAGGGAGCTACTAACTAATTAATCCATACCTTGGTTCTGAGACACAGTTTGGAATCGTCCTTGTTTTCCTCGTGAGAAAAATAGAGAAAAACTCATGTTCTAAAGGTCTCACATTAGAGCTACTGTCAGAAGTTATCAAGCAGCAGTCCCCTTAAAGTTGTGCACCATAGGTCATTGGGCTAGGATAGGTCAGGGGGATGGGCCCAGCGGACTGCTGGCTTTGAGGGCCAAATGGACTTTACTAGCTTCTGGCAAAGAGTGAGCTTGCTTCCACTCCCCTTGTGCTGATCGTTGGGAAGTCTTGAATGCCATTATAAGCTTCGCTCTGTCTAGCACTCCTGTTGGCCAGACTGTGTGGAAGCCACTGGGAAAGAAACTTCATGGATATTTAATAGCTAACATTTATTAAATGCTGATGATGTGTCAGGCCCTGTTCTAAGTACTCCATTCTCCGCTTAATCCTTGCAAAGCCCAGTGAGGTAGGTCCTGTCGTTATCCTGCTTTATAAATGAGGAGCTTACTGAACGTGGCTGGGGTGGGATTCGGATCCTGTGAGTCGGCTTTCCGCATGGTCCGTGCCTGTCGGAGTGTTCGAAGCTGTACCTGTCTCTTGTGATGTGTCACCAAAAATGGTTGTTGGCGTTTGGTGGCAGTATGATGGCGGCCAGCTCTGTCCTTTTTTATCTTACGAAGCCTTCAGTTTCTTCTTCTTTGTCTTGTCTCTCTCTCTGTTTTTAACTGAAGTATAGTCGACTTAAAGTATTACGTTTCAGGTGTGCAAAATACTGACTCGAGAATCATAAATACGTTATGTGGCCTCCAGTTTTATTTCAAAATGCTCACTGCTTCCTTGCGAAGGAGGCTTTTCCAAAATAAAGACTCCTCCTTGGTCCCTGGATCCAGCCTTTGTTTTATTGTGTCTTGACAACTTTTTCTATGTGAGAGAACCATTGGGGGATCTCTCTTCAGAAATGCATTGAGATACATAGATTTTTTTAACCAGGTGATTTCATTCCTTGCTAGCATGGAGGTTTTTGCTGTAAAACGCTGCCATGTTGTAAACTAAAGTTGCTGTAGAAATCCTCGGCAGTGCCATTAAAGAATTTTAACAGAGTAGACACCTAAGGGATCCAGAATATTATGGGTTTTGTACCTTAATTATGATTAATGATATATGATTAGTAGGTTAAGGGGCTTGTGTTTGAACAGAAAAGAGGAAAATGAATAAACCGAATTTCTCACTCCAGCCAGCCCCTCTGACATAGTAAGCCTTGAGAATTTACACTTTTATACTTTCAAGCGTATCATTTCATTTTATTACTGTCATTTAGTGGCTTGAAAGGAGGTTCTCTCTGTGAAAGCTACAGATTTGTCTTTTGTTCTCTTGCCAGAGGTTTTGGAACCAAAGGGAAAGTGTATGAGTTCCCAAAAAAAAGTTCTTAACTGGGTTGATTCAAGCGGGAAATGTCACATCTTCATAGAGGCCTCCATTCTGTCCCAAACAGCACGTCTCTCACCCCAATCTGTCGTAGTACTGTGTGTCACTGCCCCCACAACACTTACTAGCTGAAATTACCTTTTGTTTTTCTCTTTGCCTCTCCCACCACAGTATGCGTTTCATTCGAGCAGGGATCGTCTCTTGGTTCCACTGGATCCTAGAATTGTACTTAGCATGTCCGGGAGATTCAACGGTGTTTATGAAACAAACATGTGAGTGAAGGGAGGGGCCCATGTGCGTTAAACAAAATCTTATGTTTCAACAGGACGTTCCCCATCAGAGGTTTTCAGATTTATGACGGGCCCATTCATCTAACCAGGTGTACCTTCAAAAAATACGTGCCCACGCCAGATAGGTACACCAGTGCTATTGGCTTCCTTATGAAGAATCCCTGGCAGATAACCCCCAGGAATAACATCTCCCTCGTGAAGTTTGGTCCACATGTAAGTATGTCCTTATGGTATCTGTGCAGTGACCATGGCGGGAGGGTGGGGGATAGATCATTCCCAAAGACAAAAACACCAAGTATTTGTGATGAGTCTTTACAACTGGGAGGAGAAGTAGATGCAGGAGAGACTCCTAATTCCATGCAGACTGTTCCATCGGGTTCAAGGTGAGAACAGAAGTCCCATGTGACCTGAGGTATTTTTGACTTTCTTTTTTTTTTTTTTTTTAAAGATTTTATTTATTTATTTGACAGAGATCACAAGTGGGCAGAAGGGAGGGAGAGAGAGAGAGAGAGGAAGAAGCAGGCACCCTGCTGAGCAGAGAGCCCGATGCAGGGCTCGATCCCAGGACCCTGAGATCATGACCTGAGCCGAAGGCCGAGGTTTAACCCACTGAGCCACCCAGGTGCCCCTATTTTTGACTTTCATGCAATACCTCGGAAGGGACCATGGCTTAAAGTGATGACGCGGCATGGGGATCGGAGAGTGTCAGAGGAGCACCAGGATATAGGATTTGGGGAAGTTCACTGTGATCATCTATGAGGAGAACTGAGTTGTTCCTGGTATTTTACTTGTCTGGGGCTTGTTCTTCTGGAGAACCAGGGGATAAAAGGATGGGAAAGAAGAGGAGTACTGGGATGGTATAAAACAGATACAGGTACAAACTGTTGGGAGGTTTTTATGAAGACTGCAAAGAAGACTGAGAAATAATTGTTTACAGTACAGTAGCCCAAAGAAATTGTTTTCTTAGTACTTTCATCCATGCCCTCTGGAGCCTGAGTGCACAGGACAGTCTGATTATATACCTTGCCCTCCGCCATCTTGCCTGTTCCAAGATGACTGTGGTACTGGGGGGATGAGAGTCTCTCCTCACTCACCGCTCCCACAAATGGCTGCAACTGGGGAGTGGCTCATATTTCTCTCATTTTTGTCCCCAGGCAGACTCTGCAGTTGCCTAGCTTAAAATAGAACATGGGAGGGGTGCCTGGGTGGCTCAGTGGGTTAAGCCTCTGCATTTGGCTCAGGTCCTGATCTCAGGGTCCTGGGATCGAGCCTCACATCAGGCTCTCTGATCAGTGGGGAGCCTGCTTCCCCCTTTCTCTTTCTGCCTGCCTCTCTGCCTACTTGTGATCTCTGTCAAATAAATAAATAAAATCTTTGGGGGAAAAAAAAAAAAGAACATGGGATAGTTTGACCAGAGTCTGTATCCAGTTTTCCAGAATGGAACCCAGGTCCAAATTGGGATGCCAGCTTCGTTGGCTGGTTCTCTCTTAGGCCCTATGATTCCAGGGGAAGAGGGAAGGCTACACTAGCAGATCATTTCCCGCATAAATAAGTAGGCAGAACAGCTAGGAAGGAGGTGGGGTGTTCAATTACTGCCCACATAGACCTTTCCATACACAGACTTCTAGTGACCTCTGGCACATTCGTTCTGAAAAATAGCTCACTGGGTGTTACATTGGCTGTGGAGTTCCCGAGTTCTCACATCCGTGCTCTTCAAGGTAGTGGTCATCAGCCTGGGGGTCTGATGGTGCTGGTGCCCTGGGAACAGTTTGCAAAGGGAACAGTGCCATTTTTATTCTCCCTGAAGAGGTGGGAAATGTGCCCTAAACGTCTCCTAGATTTAACCACAGAAGGTACAAGGGAAATGGGGGAAGAAGGTCCTATAAGTAAGAATTTAGAGCCACTTGTCCCAAACATCACTGATTTTTCATTGAGTTGCCTATTTTAGATGTTCGGTTGATTTTACAACATCTGAGGGTGATGAGTACATAAAAGCATTTTTGAGGTGTATCTGTGAGGCTTGCGTAGTGGGAATAATTTACCACTAATAAGAAGTAGCTAAAGACTATAAAACATGTCACCTGCAGCCTGCTTTGCAGCTGTGTACTGTGTGTTTAATAAAAGCCTTAAATTAACTCTACCTGACATGAAAATGACTGAGCTGGGTTTGGTTGATGTTGGGGAGAATGTAAAAATAAAATGAGCTAGCTCAGAAGATGGAATTTATAATAGATATTTATTTAATTGAGGTATAATTAGCAGGCAGGGAAATGCACACACCTTAAGTGTGAAGTTTATAATTTTTTTTTTTAAGATTTTTATTTATTTGACAGAGATCACAAGTAGTCAGAGAGGCAGGCAGGGAGAGAGAGGAGGAAGCAGGCTCCCTGCTGAGCAGAGAGCCTGATGTGGGGCTCAATTCCAGGACCCTGGGATCATGACCTGAGCCGAAGGCAGAGTCTTTAAGCCACTGAGCCACCCAGGTGCCCCGAAGTTTGTAATTCTTAACAAATATGCGTGACTTCATGTTTCCCCCTTCCCACGACTGTTCTGAATCTCTTACCAAGGTTAGTTTTGTCTGGAGAGCAGCTAATTCTTTTTAAATGGAAAAAAAGGAAAACACCAACATTAGCTACCTGATCTCCACAAGGCTCTGTGACTTTTTTTTTTTTTTGCCCAACCATGTCATAATTAACTGAACACTTTGATTGATTGGGTGCCATCGTTGACAACTGTGAACTGGGACTCTCGGCTGCTCTAACCTTGAAGCAGTTGAAATGGATATGCCTTTGGGTGCTCGCAGGGGACGCCGGCCAGGACGGTAGAAACCTTCCCATTGTGATGTCCTGGTTTTTCACTGCCGGTAGGTCTCTCTGAACGTCTTCTTTGGAAAGCCTGGCCCCTGGTTTGAAGACTGTGAGCTGGATGGTGACAAGAACTCCATATTCCACGACATTGATGGCTCCGTGACAGGCTACAAGGATGCTTATGTGGGAAGAATTGACAACTACCTGATCCGCCACCCAAGCTGTGTGAACATTACCAAATGGAACGCGGTGGTCTGCAGCGGGAACTACGCCCAGGTGAGCCGTTGTGCACTGTGATGCCTGAACTCCGACCCAGCTGCTGACAGCATCTCTTCTGGGAGGAGGGCTCTCCTGCTCTGCAGTGTCATTGATCCTTTCCAAAGCATGATTTTTCTTTAGGAAAAAAGAAAAAAAAAATTCATAGGGGATCGGGGACTCATATAATTTTATTTCAAGTTCTCCTCCTTCAGAGCAATTCAACAAGTGGAAATGTGGGTCCAAGAGTGGTAGGATGATTTGCCCTTGGTTAAATATGCTTGGGATACAGTTGGGGTGAGAAGCTATGCTTCCTAAGTCTTAGGCCGGGTTTTCTTCCCATGCTGCCGCTGTGCTCACTGAAGGGGGGATTTATTCTTTGCTTTGAGGGTCATTATCTCTGCTAAATTAGAGAATTAGGCAGGGGGATAAAGATTGGAGGAAGTTTTCTGGCTTAATTTTAAAGGAGTATTAGCTTCTTTGTTGTGGGATTTCTTATTCCCATAAGGAAAAAAAATATGTTATTCTTGCCTAAGTTCTGGGGAAAACAAGGGAAAAAATGGAGAATTAACTATAATAGAGAAGAAAAGAATGTAGTTTGAAATGTAGTTTCTTTTTCCTTTCATCTTACTCTTAATCAGAATTGCCTGCTAAAACTAAGTTAACCTCGGATGCTGTAGAAATTCTAGAATTAAAATAAAACAAAACCAAAAAGCTTTTAGCTCTTTTCTGAAGCTACAGTTTAGTTGAATTTCATGGGTGTGTGTCTGTCTGAGAGTGGTATGTGCTCACCAGTGAAACAGAAAATTATTATAAATGTGCCTGTCAACCCTTTGGATTTCAAATGTATTCGAGAATGTGAATCTAATCCGCCTGTCTTATAAGGCAGAGTAGTAATTCAATTTTTATTGGAGGACGAAGAAAGACGTAAAACATCTAATGCTTCCTAGGAGGTTCCAGGAATGGTAGGACCACAAGTCAGAAATTTTCTCCTGAGAATTTGAGATTTGGGCTGGGAGCCCAGATCTGCAGCCATTTGCTGTTACTTAGATAATGTTTAGACTGTATGTTTTTCGGTAAAAGGTAGAAACAAAATAGGACTGTATGTTTTTAGGCAAAAGGTAGAAGCACCTGGATCTCAAGATGGAATATTAATTGTTCGACTCTTTGTGAATATATTTTAGCTCTTTGCTAACGCAAGGGTTAAAGGGGCTCAGGAAGAAAGGTGAAAACATGATCCCAGGTCCTGGGTTCGAGCCCCGCATCGGGCTCTCTGCTCAGCAGGGAGCCTGCTTCCTCCTCTCTCTCTGCCTGCCTCTCTGCCTACTTGTGATTTCTCTCTGTCAAATAAATAAATAAAATCTTTAAAAAAAAAAAAAAAAGATTTAAAAAAAAAAAAAAAAAAAAGAAAGGTGAAAACATAAGGCGAATTTAAGTTACAGGGGCGCCTGGGTGACTCAGTCGGTTGAGTGTCCCAGGGTCCTGGGATTGAGTCCTGTATCGGACTTCCTGCTCAGTGGGGAGTCTGCTTCTCCCTTTGCCTCTGCTGCTCCCCTTATTTATGCTCTCTTCCTCCCTCTCGCTCTCAAATAAATAAATAAAATCTTAAAAAAAAAAAGTTACATGTGTCACTTCCTGTCCTTCCTGGATTTGGAAGAAGGCAGGAGATTGATTTTGATATGTCTATTACATATATCCTATTATATAGAATCTGTTTTTTATGTTATAACCTAGTTCTAAAATTATATTGTTATTTTAACGTATATTTGAAATTATACATTCTATATTTGTATAATCTATATAATAAGTATAGGTTAAATATAAACATTTTAAAAAATAAGTATATTATGTTCGTGTAGTAACTATGATATAATATGTAGTACATAAATAAACACTAAATAAATATATACTAAATAAATATAAATATTTTTATAACAAATTTTTATACTTTTTATTTTAATAATATATTATGATTTTTATAATATGATTTTTATAATAAATACTATTATCATTTTTACAGTAAATACTAAATAGATATAAAATACTAAGTAAATATATACTGAATAAATATATATAAATGAAGACCATTGGTAGTCTCAAATGATATGTTTCCTATCGTTATTTTAAATCTTCAAGGAGTATAAAGAAGAGTGTTACTATACTGAAATAGTCAGACATGACTGAGATTTGGGAGTGTTTCTGGCTCACAGGTTGTATGCATGAGGAATCAATATGGACGAAACCATAGAATTGACAGGAAGAAAAATAGAGAACTATTGTGGATTAAATGCCATTTTCAGCAAGCATTTTAATCCGCCTGGAGAGTTCCGTTATGGGATAGTGATTTGTTTTAGGAAATCGTTCTGAGGTGTGTTCTTTGGAGGATGCCTTTGGAGAAGGTTTCATTTTGGCACAGCAAGGGGCACAGCCACTGGAATGAATTCAGGATTTTTAAATTTGTCTCTGTTGAATGTATTTTTTTCCAGTTTTTGCAAAGTGCTTTATAGCTTTTATTTAATTAATTTATTTTTTTTGAATGGGTGAAAAATGACTTCTTGGGCTGATGTAGGTCATGGAAAATTGAAAGCCAAAGCTCTAAGATATTTCAATTTTCCATCTCTTGTTTTAGAGGAAAGGCTTTCAGATTGACTGGTGGGTATCAGTTTTCACATTAATTTACAGATTCTTTGTATGTGTGTTCTTCAGACTGAGGTATTTCTTTGACAAGCTGTGTAAGCCACAGAGGTTTTATATTCTGATGAATAAGCCGGCCTGTGGCAGAGGAACGGATGATGAAGGTCTTGGCTAGCGGAACGCTTGGTCTGTTTTTACCATTGCCGCTTAAGTCGGCTTCGTTTTAAGTATAATTTAGGATGAAGTTGGCTACTATTCATTGAGTCTGGCTTAGGTCACAGAACCTCTGTTCTGTAAGGAGAGACTCTGAACTTTGTGCTGGAAAATGTTTGTTTAGGTTATCTGAGCTTTCGTTCTCTGCTCTTTAATTCTTTTTTAAAAAAATTCATTTTTAATTTTTTTTGCAAGATTTTTATTTATTTGAAAGAGAGCACGAGTTGAGGTGGGGAAGGTGAGAGGGAGGGGGAGAAGCAGACCCCCCCCACTGAGCAGGGAGCTCTATATGGGACTGGATGGCAGGACCCCGAGATCCTGACCCGAGCCACCCAGGTGCCCCTTAAGTTTTTAATTTAATTTAATTTAATTTAATTTTATTTTTTTTTTAGATTTTATTTATTTATTTGACAGAGAGAGATCACAAGCAGGCAGAGAGGCAGGCAGAGAGAGAGGAGGAAGCAGGCTCCCCGCTGAGCAGAGAGCCCGATGTGGGGCTCGATCCCAGGACCCTGAGATCATGACCTGAGCCGAAGGCAGCGGCTTAACCCACTGAGCCACCCAGGTGCCCCTTAAGTTTTTAATTTTAATTCCAGTTTAGTTAACATAGAGTGTTCAGTTAGTCTTAGGTGTATGGGGTAGTGATTCAGCAATTCTACACGTGGCTCAGTGCTCATCACAGTTCAGTGTGCTCCTGAATCCCCAGTCCCTATTTTGCCCAGCTCACCCTGCCCCCTACCTCTCCTCCGGGGACTACCAGCACATAGGTTCTCTGTGGTTAAGAGTCTTCTCCCCTTTACCTCTTGATTGCTTTCTGAAGGTTTACGTGCAGACGTGGAGCACCCAGAATCTGACTATGACCATCACGCGAGATGAGTACCCCTCCTACCCTATGGTGCTCCGGGGCATTAACCAGAAGGCTGCCTTTCCTCAGTACCAGCCGGTGCTTATGCTGGAGAAGGGCTACACCATCCACTGGAACGGACCGGCACCGAGGACTGCTTTTCTCTACCTCATAAACTTCAACAAGTACGTCTCCATTACTGTTACTTCCCATAGTGGAGCCAGGCGTCATTTCGTGGGGACAAACCAGACCGTATTGCTCTCGGAGCAGGGCAAGAATGCCAGTTTTCACGTACTTCGTTCTTAGGTGGAGGCTGTATCTGTCTTGTTGACACAATTATGCAGTTTCACAGATTGACAGGACCTAATCATGTTAAAAACATTTCTCTTTTGTCTGTGGTTGAGCTATTGTGTGCAGCCTCACAAGAGGCTTTACTACAACCTGCTGAACGCTTAATTCCCGGTCGCTGGGAGGGGACGAAGTTGTGTTGGGCCTTCCAGCGGAGCTCTTGGTTATCTAGAAAGTGCAAAGATGTTTGAGGCCCACTTTAGACCTGACAGAAGAGAGAGGCGTGATTGACAACTAACCTCAGCTACAGGCGAGAGGGGAAAGAGCCGGACGTGAATCCCAGGTGTCCACCACCCCTGCCGGAAGGCATCTATCTGTCCCTTCTGGATTTCAGTTGTCCGTCCTAATAACATTACTTTCAATCAAAGGCTCTGTTTTTCCATCAACGTATGCAAGTGTTTTCTGTGTGCCTGCTGACCTAAAGGTGAGTGAAAAAAGTTCTTGCCTTTCAGGAGTTCTTGTTGTCCAGGTAGAAAAAATTTTAAGTGCATTGACAACCCAGTGCTAATTTTAGTGGACACGGGATAGAGCAGGAATGTTACCTACCGGGGCCCGGCCGGGCTGCCCAGAGGAAGTGATACTGAGGGCTCAGTCTTGGTAGAAAAGCAGTGCTGTTGAGAACGGGCTTGCTCTGCTCAGGGACGGATGGATTCAGTGCAATGGGAGCATGGGGTGTGTCAGGGCAAGTGACAGATGACCCTGGCAAGGAGGCATGGGGCTATTTTGAAAGGCAGAGGTAACCAGTCTAGTTGCGTGTGATGGTGACCCCGGGGGAGTCCATGAGACTACTTGGATAGGTGTTGGAAAAATTGAAATGGCCTCTCTTAAAACACCCACTTGAAAAAAAAAAAAAAAAAAAGAAAAGAAAACAAAAAACACCCACCTGAAATGAACAGAGGTGGGCCTATAATGTGTAGGACTTCAGCTCTATGTAGGTCACTTCCAAGGGTCTGTGACATATCAGCGGATGCCCTTCTTCTGAGATGTTAGGGCCCCAGCACCTGCTCTAAAGCGGAGCATGACTGTTTTCCCCTAACACTTGGCTGCTGTTTCTCTGTGCCTTTGCTGGAGCATCGCACCCCTGCCTTATGGAGTCAGCCCCAGGCAAAAATCCCAGGACTCATCACTGACGCTTCTTTTCTTCGTCCCATCCCGTTAGCGACCAAAGCCTGTCGGTCGCATCTCCTTAGTGCTGTTTGAGTCTCTCTCCTTCTTTCCACCCACACTGTTTGCGGCTGAGTTCAGACCATTACCGTCTCTCACCTGGACCCTACATGACCTCCCCGCCTCCAGTCCTTAGTTCACACTGTGTCCAGGGTGAGGTTTCCAATCCTGTGTGGCCAGTCTCCGGGGTGAGCTGCGGAGAAGGCAGTGAAAGAAACCGTGACGGTCAGAGGGGACCACGGGGAAAGTCCAGGAAAGAGTGACCAGGAATGCGAAGACTGGTATCCAGCAGCGTGTGAACTTGACGCGAGAGATTACAACCAAAGGATACGCAGGGTTCTGTGCGGATCCCGTGTAACTTCTGAACAAGCGCCGAGCAGGAAAAGATCTTTTAGAGTAAAAATCTTTTAAAGTGAAACAAGGCCGAACCCAGAAGTTTCAAAAATCTGCATGGACTTTTTTTTTTTTTTTTTTTTTAAGATTTTATTTATTTATTTGAGAGAGAGACAGTGAGAGAGAGCATGAGCGAGGAGAAGGTCAGAGAGAGAAGCAGACTCCCCATGGAGCTGGGAGCCCGATGCGGGACTCGATCCCGGGACTCCCAGGATCATGACTGAGCTGAGCAGTCGTCCAACCAACTGAGCCACCCAGGCGTCCCTCTGCATGGACTTTTGAAGTTCAGTCAGACTTTCCTAGCCTAAGTAGCTCAAAGTGTATAAAAATTACATCATGGGCAGAGGCAAGAGGAAGAGATGGACAGTTTTTTCCCCCAAATTTGATGTGATGATAGAGCAGTCATAGGTTTTGTCATAGTGCCATGTCTACAAATAACACTTTAAAAATGGTAAGAGCTGTGCTTATTCGCTAAACAAAATAAGGAAGATAGAGAAAAATATAAAGAAAATGGAAATAACCTATAATTCTTCTAATCAGAGTGAGGCGTTATAAACGTAGTATTCTCTCTCTCCACCTCGGGTTTTTTTTTTTTTTTTTTTAAGATTTTATTCATTTATTTGACAGATAGAGATCACACGTAGGCAGAGAGGCAGGCAGAGAGAGAGGGGGAAGCAGTCTCCCTGCTGAGCGAGAGCCCAATGCGGGGCTCGATCCCAAGACCCTGGGACCATGACCTGAGCCAAAGGCAGAGGCTTTAACCCACTGAGCCACCCAGGCACCCGTCCACCCTTGTGTTTTCAGAGCATATAAATATACCAGAATTTACTTGACTGCTCTCTTTCTCCATGAGCATGTACCTTCTTTTTCTTTTGCTAGCCCCTCAACACACCCTTTATGCTATTAGAAATGATACAGCATAGAGCATCTTTCCTGGTCTATGTTCCTAATTATTCTTTAATGGGATTACTGGTAAAACCTGTATGAATAATTTTAAGGCCTTGTTACATATTATTTAAAAATTCTTTGGAAGAGTGGTGGTAATTGTAGAACCCTGTGAATGTACTTAATGCCACTGAACTGTGGAGTTAAAAATGGATAAAAAGATAAATTTTTGGTTATGTATATTTTACCACAACTTACAAAATGCCCTCAAACAGCAAATGATTTAATGGTTTCCAGAAAGTGTTGATTTTATATCTAAAGACAGGATATTACCTAAGGAAAAAAAAAAAACAACCACAGCAATTTGGTAACATGCATTGAAAGCTTTAAAAGCACATATGCCTTTATATCCAGCAGTTTTACCACTAAGTATTTATTCTAATGCAATCATAAAAGAAAAAAAATATTTATGAACAAAAAAATTCTTTGGAGGGGCATCTGGCTGGCTCAGAAGGTTGGAGTGTGCAACTCCTGATCTCAGGATTGTGAGTTTGAGCCCCACTTTGGGTGTAGAGATTACTTATAAATAAATAAAGTTAAAAAAATAATAAAAATAAGGGCGCCTGGGTGGCTCAGTGGGTTAAAGCCTCTGCCTTTGGCTCAGGTCATGATCCCAGAGTCCTGGGATTGAGCCCTACATTGGGCTCTCTGCTCAGTGGGGAGCCTGCTTCCTCCTCTCTCTCAGCCTGCCTCTCTACTTGCGATCTCTGTCTGTCAAATAAATAAAACCTTTAAAAAAAAAATCTTTGGAAAGATTTTACCAGCGTACACTCCCACTGTCAGGCTATTAGTGTTTCTTCTGTTTTCATAGACCCCATTCCCAGCCATCTCACTTAATTTTACTCTCCTCTTGCCGTGTCTAAGTACATTTTATCCAGTTTGTGTTCACATTCCTAGAGGTCCTGTTGAGACCTAGATGTTGCTGCAAGCCAGACAGTTGTCTAAGTATATTGATAAGAGAAGTTTGGGGAACATACAGAGGTGGGCGGAATTGTTGTATGTCGTGGTGTGGAACTTCCGTTGTTAGTGGCTCAGTCAATACATAGCAGAAATTTTTTTTTTTTTAAGATTTTATTTATTTACTTGACAGAGAGAGATCACAAGTAGGCAGAGAGGCAGGCAGAGAGAGAGGGGGAAGCAGGCTCCCTGTGAGCAGAGAGCCTGATGTGGGACTCAATCCCAGAACCCTGAGATCATGACCTGAGCTGAAGGCAGAGGCTTAACCCACTGAGCCACCCAGGCGCCCCTGTTTGTTTGTTTTTTAAAATGTATGTATTTATTTGACAGACAGAGATCACAAGTAGGCAGAGAGGCAGACAGAGAGAAGGGGAAGCAGGCTCCCTGCTGAGCAGAGAGCCCGATGCAGGACTCGATCCCAGGACCCCGGGATCATGACCTGAGCCGAAGGCAGAGGCTTTAACCCACTGATCCACCCAGGTGCCCCCACAGCAGAAATTTAAGGCGGAGAAGAGTTACGGCTGAAATTTACAAGTGCTATAGTACTCAAAATGTACAGGCTCAAGTGTGGATTCATTGTTTTATTGTCTCTCCTTTATAGGAATGACTGGATTCGAGTTGGCCTCTGCTATCCATCAAACACAAGTTTTCAGGTTACCTTCGGCTTTTTACAGCGCCATAATGGCTCATTATCCAGAATGGAGGAGTACGAGCCCGTGCACTCGCTGGAAGAGCTGCAGCGGAAGCAGTCGGAGCGGAAATTCTATTTTGACTCCAACACGGGGTAATTGGGCGCAACCAGTGAATGAGAATTATTGCTATTTTTCTTTAATGGTGAAATTACTAGTTCTTCAGCCTAACTAAGAATAGGTTGGGATGGGACGGCTGTTTAGAAACGCAGCTGATGTGGGTAATTCTCTGCTCATCACTATTAGAGGTTTAGAGATGTAGAATGACTCGTAATTACAGTTGGAGCAGGAATCGGATGAAGATGTTTGCCATATACCTATTAAGGCAATTTGGAGAGAGAAATTACCCTGGTCAATAAAGAACCAGTAGGCCCAATTGAAAATTAAAATAATTTTTTTTTTCCTATGGCAACCCTTAAGATGATTATTTACGTGGGCTAGAGTTCATATTTCAGGGAGAGCTCATTTTTTTCTTCCTTTACGGTGATCTCTCAAGTTGACCTTGAGTTTAAAAAAACAACCAACACCAAACCACTGTGTAACCATGGCATGTTTGCTTTCAACTTTCTCTAGGCTGCGTCTTTCCACTTTTTAATTCTAATCCTGTTCACCCGGGGTCCTGTTGGCTTTGTCTGCCTTTATCCAGTTACAGTCTCTCAGCCTTTGGGTTATGGTAGGCTCGATCTCCTGTACTCTTCCAGCAAGTAGCATGCTCCTTCAGCGTCCATCCCTGAAGCCGACATTCCCATCACATATGCCATCGTCTATGTGCCATAAAGATACTCATGTGACTAAGAGCCATTTCTTCGGCAAATTCACTGTCCGCCGAATGAAGGATGTGGGCTTGTAAAGCAAGTCATTAGCAAACTAGAGGTTTAAATGCTGCGATTTCTGTAGTGGGGTTTTCAGGGTGCTTTCTGAGGTCACCCAGAAGCTCAGCCTGGGATGCCCAGTGACATCCCAAGAGGGTGACACTGGGGCTAACTCCTGAGGAATGAGTAGGAGGAGATGGAAAAAGAGAGGGGTCAGGTGTCCCCAGGAGCAGCGTGGAGAGGTGCATGGAGGCATGGAAGAACGCGGCATGGCATGTTTGGGGGAAAGACGAAAGTTCAGAATGGGGAGAAGGGGGTGTGAGGGGCGGTTCCGTCAATTGGCTTGTTAGTTTTTGAAGAAGATGCCCCTCATTTGCCCTCCAGGGCTCCCTCAGCAGCCAGTGTAACCCGTTGAAGTCTTTTCTTATCATAATTGTCGCTGATTTTCAGTTCTTGGTAAGACTTAAGACAACCTACTTGGACTTTTATTCTGCAGATGACAGAACTTCCACAGTCCCTGTTGATTTTCCACAGAAATAAATGGAACACCCCAATTTGTGAGGATGGTCTGGAGATCACAAATGATGAATGATTAACTGGGAAATATTTTTTTTTCCATTCTGGTATTTTTAGAATCCCTCAGCCTTCGAGGTTCTAATTCTTTTTAATTCTATTCATTTTGTTGATTTTTAATTGTATTCATTTTTCAAATTTTTTTAATTTAAAAAAAATTTTTTTAATTGTATGTCAAAAGGCCCAAGCCTAATTAGGTCCTTTTCATTCCTGACAGATGTATGTTAAAAGTGTTGATGTTAGGACAATGGCTGATTTTTACCTTATAACTGCAACTTTTCGTTGTTGACGGACTTCGTATTAAAATATAAATTCATGATCTCCAGTAATCAATCACATTTGATCAGATGCTTTACAGTCTTGACTTCCTTTGGTTCAGAAAGACTAGGTTTGCTGACAGATGTTGGACTGTTGCCTGGAAGTTACTTTTCCTTCCATCTTGGCAGCAGGAGGATAATTCCAAGTGGGCGGGACTGTTCCTTTCCCTTGATTTTGGCCGAAGTACAGACAGAAGGACTTCAGGCCCATCTGCTCTTTGTAAACACCACAGGAATTGATGGGAGACCATAGCAAGCAAGTCACAGTTGCTATTTTTATTTATTTCGAATTTAAGCCTTAAACCGAAATGATTTATAAACCAAAAAAAAAGAAGGCACACTAATTTACGAAATCTTAAACTCAATGTAAGTCTAAAATTTTCCAAGGAAGTTTGAACCAAACCAAAGTCCATCTTCCCAAATTACCTACTGAACTAATTCACTCCAGGAATGAACTTTGGTATGTTTCAGAATGATTGAATCGGGTTATCAAAATATTTCCTGAAAGTGGTGTTGCATTTGACTTAGGGCCCTGGGAGGATAGAAAGGAAGGAGAAACGACTTTATTAGTTTTGTAATTTATTTTCTTTTAAGGAAAAGTTACTTTATTAGAGGAATAGCCTCCTGGGCCACGAGCCAGTGGGAGGAATCTCCGTGAGTTTGTGAGAGGCCGGCTAACATTCCCGTGGACTGGTTTGTGTTCTCAGGTTGCTGTTTTTGTATCTCAAAGCCAAAAGCCACAGGGACGGCCACAGTTACTGTTCATCTCAGGGATGCGAAAGAGTCAAGATCCAGGCAGCGACGGACTCAAAAGATATCAGTAACTGCATGGCCAGAGCGTATCCCCAGTATTCCAGGAAGCCGTCGGCCCTCAAGCGTATGCCTTCCATGCTCACCAGGCTCTGTCAAGACTGCGGGACCCGCCAGGTAGATCAGGGAGAAGAGTGTGCTGTGGGTGGGAGGAAGAACCAAAAGCAGTGTTCTGTTTTGTTTTTTGTTTGTTTCTTTATTTTGGCAATAGGCACGTTTTTCTTGGGAACGTGTGTCTTGCCAAGTTATAAGTACTGCGTGATTTCTCCTGAATTTTGGCCCATTCTAGAATGCGATAAGCCTAAGGAGTAAACTAGTCCAAATTCGTAATAGCAATATCTGATCCCTGAGATACAGCAGTTTACTGGGGATGGCTGTGGACTTTCTGGTCCTCGTTTTCTTCCCCCATCAGATGTGATTCTGTTAAAATATTGCTGTTGGATTTACATGTC
The DNA here is from genome assembly GCF_902655055.1 of Lutra lutra. NCBI lineage: Eukaryota > Metazoa > Chordata > Mammalia > Carnivora > Mustelidae > Lutra > Lutra lutra. The sequence continues at coordinate 13,436,572 of NC_062290.1, read as the reverse complement.
AGTGATGTAGAAAAGTACTTTTTCTTTTATTGAGAACTATAAAATTTCTCTTCCAAAAATGCAACTCCTCTATGGGGCACCTGGGTGGCTCAGTCGGTTGAGTGCCTGACTTCTGATTTTGGCTGAGGTCCTGATCTCAGGGCTGTGAGACCCAGCCCCATGTTGGGCTCTGCGCTAAGCATGGAACCTGCTTGAGATTCTCTCCCTCTGCCTCTGCCCTTCCCCAACCAAAATAAATAAATCTTAAAAAAATGGAACTCCTGGGGCGCCTGGGTGGCTCAGCGGGTTAAGCCGCTGCCTTCGGCTCGGGTCATGATCTCAGGGTCCTGGGATCGAGCCCCGCGTCGGGCTCTCTGCTCAGTGGGGAGCCTGCTTCTTCCTCTCTCTCTGCCTGCCTCTCTGCCTACTTGTGATCTCTCTCTGTCAAATAATTAAATAAAATCTTAAAAAAAAAAAAATGGAACTCCTATGAAAATTGCCCCCCCCCAAGGTGGAAAGCTACTGTTAATTTTGAAGCATTTGCTATTACATTTACCTGTAATTAAAATTACAAACTAACTTTGGCTAGAAGCAAAATTCTTCTCCTTCTTAATTACAAGGCCTCCTTCTAGATCTTAAGAACATGTGGCAATGAAAGTAAATCCAAAATAACGAGCTCAGACTGGGCATGGGGTTTTCAGAGGAGGTCAGACCAGCTCCAAGTGAAAAAGAAGTATAGAGTTGATATTGCTCTAATTAATATTTACGTTTTGCACAACAAATATAGGTTATGGAAAATGGTTCTCAAAGTGTGGTCCCAGATCAACCACATCAGCATCACCTGGGAACTTATAAGATATTAGAATTCTTGGTCCCACCCTAGTCCTGCTGAATCAGAAATGTTTTGCATTTCTTTTTGCCTGTGGTGACGGTAAGAGCAGAAAGAGGAACATGGGTTTATTCTTCCTCTTATCATATATGAATATTTTTTCAGTGGCAACTCACTATCCACAGTTTCAATCTTTCATATCCTTGTCCCACTACTATTCTCCACCTCAAATAAAACTAGCCCATCAACCCACCCACCAACCAAGCAGCCAGCCAACCAACTCACCAACCAACCTACCAACCAAGCCACCTACCAACCAACCAGCCAGCCAACCAACTCACCAACCCACCCACCAACAAGCCAGCCACATACATGAAGAAGTTCATATAGATCCTTGCTTGTCCCATGTAATATGTTGACTGTCAAAGTGACATTTTATTTGTTTTTTATTTTATTTTCATTTTTATTTTCTTGGGGGTAGGGTTGGAGGGAGAGGAAGAGAGAGAATCTCAAGCAGACTACCTCCTGAGCACGGAGCCTGACACAGGGCTCAGTCTCACAACCCTTGAGATTATGACCTGAGCCGAAATCAAGAGTCAGATGCTTAACTGACTTAGCTACCCAGGTGCCCCTAAAGTGATATTTTTAGATAATCTTAGTGGGGAAGTAAATTCTTCAGCCTAATTCTCAAGCTGAATTTGTTAAAAGTCCTTCACTACAGAAAAGATTATATAGGGGCACCTGGGTGGCTCAGTGGGTTAAAGCCTCTGCCTTTGGCTCAGGTCATGATGCCAGGGTCCTGGGATTGAGCCCCACGTCCAGCTCTCTGCTCAGTGGGGAGCCTGCTTCCTCCCCTCTGTCTCTGCCTGCCTCTCTGCCTACTTGTGATCTGTCTGTCAAATAAATAAATAAAAATCTTAAAAACAAAGAAAAGATTATATAATTTATTAAAGCAATCACAACATGGTAATTTATAAAAATAATTATCATTGGAAATATCCTAAGCCTATCTAGATGGTTCCATATGTTAATGTTTAGCACTCCTAGTTTTTTTGTGTGTGTGTGCTTAAAACATTGATTAGAATTTATTTTTTATGTTTTATTCTTTTTAAAGACTCGATTTATTTATTTAACACAGAGAGAGATCACAAATAGGCAAAGAGGCAGGCAGAGACAGAGGAGGAAGCAGGCTCCCTGCTGAGCAGAGAGCCCAATGCGGGGCTCTATCCCAGGACCCTGAGATCATGACCTGAGCAGAAGGTAGAGGCTCAACCCACTGAGCCACCCAGGTGCCCCTAGAATTTATTTTTTTAAAAATGTATTGATTACTGACTTGGTGCAATTGCAAAGTACTTGAAGCATTTGGAAACCTCACTTTTACTTGGAAATTTGAAGGAATGAGTTTGTTTTGAATATCAGTATCAAAATCAAATATCAAAAAGAAACACACGTACATGAGGAGTAAGTAGGAAAATTCATGCAGACTTTTGACTCTAAACCTGAGCTTCTTTTTTTTTTTTTTTTTTTAAAGATTTTTATTTATTTATCTGACAGAGATCACAATAGGCAGATGGGCAGGCAGAGAGAGAGGGGGAAGCAGGCTCCCCGCTGAGCAGAGAGCCTGTTGCGGGGTTTGATCCCAGGACCCTGAGATCATGACCTGAGCCAAAGGCAGAGGCTTTAACCCACTGAGCCACCCAGGCACCCCTCTAAACCTGAGCTTCTAAACGTTGAGTATCATGATGATTGTTTGCCCTTGGAATGAGGTTGTCAACACGCATTCATAAGGAATATATACTTGAAGTGCTGAACTGTGTGAGAGTTCGGCCTGCTTTTGATTGAGAGGAAAGCTTTTAGGGAGGAGGCGCAATGTGGGATTTGGAAGCTGGAAGTGATTTCAAGGAGTGGAGGGAAACAAGGAAGGGCATTCTGGGGGAGGGAACAGCATCTGCAAAGGCAAAGTGGCGGGAAAGGAGATAAAGCACTTGTGGGAAAGCGAGGTTGCTCTGGTGCCTGCAGAAGGCGATAGAACAGTGGGATTAGGGGCCTGGATGTACTGGGTAGCTGGATTTATAGGACACAGTGCAAGTCAGGTCAGGAAGTTAGCTTGGTGATGCACCACTGGCTGAAAGGTTTTGAAGTATAATTCTTGTCACCTTTACTTTTCTTAGTTCTGGAGTGACTGAGTCTCAGTTTAAGATAACTGGTCTGAAAAGGACAAAGATCTAAGTGTGAAACACATTTATGTAGTCACTTGCAGAATTCATTTCCTGAACAAGATTTCAATTATTTGAGACTGGGATTATTCCAGAAAATGAGGAATATATACACTTCTTGAATTAAATCCGGATCCAAAGATGGAATTCCAGGCCATTCAGTCTGTACAAAAAGTTCACTGGGGGGAAAACCCCCCAGCACCATTGGGTTTCATATAATTGAGTTGATTTTGAGGCCCTTTTGAAGGAAGATGTGGTTGACAGATATACGGAATTTCTTCCCTGTTTAGGTGGTGTTTACCAGTGATCCTCATAAAAGCTACCTCCCCGTGCAGTTCCAGTCACCCAGTAAAGCAGAGACTCAGCGTGGAGACCTGACTATTATCTCTGTAAGTACGGTTGGCACATACCCTGCCTCAGCTTCTCACTGTTGTGTTTTGTCTGGTGACATGAATTCTCTGTGGCAACAGTCACTGGGTGGCAAGCAATGTGATCGAGCTACAAATACCTCCTAAACGTTTGCATTTTTACACAAATTAAAAGTATCAAGTCTTTTTTCTCTCTAGATTGTGTTTATTGATGACTTCGAGTGAATGTTAACATTGGTTCGCGAAGTGTTAGTCCTCTCTTCTAGGTGGGTTTATGAAAGTGTAGGCCTGAGCTTCATTGGCAACATGTAGAATTTGGGCGAAGAGCCCAGCTAGCCAGGGGTGACCTGCTCTTGGCATGAAGTCTGTTCCAAATCAGGTTGACCTGAGTGCCACTGTCTAAGGAGCTCTCTGTATGGCAGGTATCTAGCCACCTAACTGATATCTAGCTGGGCCTGGTCCCAGTCTCATGTGGTCTCTTTATTTATTTATTTATAAATTTAATTTTAATTTTAATTTTTTAAAAGATTTTATTTATGTATTTAAGAGTCGGGGGGAGAGCACAAGCAGGAGGAGTGACAGAGGGTGAGAGGGAGAAGCAGGGAGCCTGATGCGGGACTCATCCCAGGACTCTGGGATCATGACCTGAGCTGAAGGCAGGATTAACCCACTGAGCCACCCAGGAGCCCCTCACGTGGTCTCTCTAAAGAGCTCATTTTTTCTCTTTTTTGTAACTGAGGTATAGCTGACCTACAATATTACATTAGTTTCAGGTGTTCCACTTAGCGATTTGACATCTTTGTACGTTATGAAATGCTGACTGTGGTAAGTGTAGTTACCACCTGTCACCATACAAAGTTACTACAATATTATTTACTCTATTCCCTATGCTGTACTTTTCCTTCCTGTGACTTACACATTTTATAACTGGAAAAGTCTTTACCTCTTTTTTTTTTTAAGATTTTATTTATTTATTTGACAGAGGGAGAGAGATCACAAGTAGGTAGAGAGGCATGCAGAGAGAGAGAGGAGGAAGCAGGGTCCCCGCTGAGCAGAGAGCCCGATGTGGGGCTCGATCCCAGGACCCTGGAATCATGACCTAAGCTGAAGGCAGAGGCTTAACCCACTGAGCCACCCAGGTGTCCCCATGATGTAGGTTTTTTCTGGCATAAAACTTGTTAGCTTAGCATCTCAGGGCAGTCCTCGGCGTGGAGAAGCTGACCCCAGCCTTGTTGGTGTGGCAATCCATTGCAGAAGGGAAGCGAGTGGGTGCTAAGTCTCTCTGCTCTACTAACGTCACTAAACACTTCGAGAAGATAATGTTTGGCTCGCCCAAAAAATCTCAGGCAGGCTCTGCTCCAGCGTCTGAAGACACATTTTAAAACTGCTTTGCTGCACACTGGGTGCTCAGGACCCCAGAAAAGTCCCACAACATTGTGTTCTGTCATATTTACCTCCAGTGGTTTACCCAAGCATTGCCTGAGGTCTTTGCTAGGACATGGTGTTGCTTTCATCTTTATGGAAACTTTTGGGATTTCTTTAAGCAATAGGTTTTTAGGGGGTTCTTTTCAAGAGGACAGTTTAAGTGTGTAGAGGATCATTATGTATTTTTTCTCAAATGTATCTCAGTTTTACGTATTCAGATTTTTAAAAATAAGAGAATCATTTCCCATCTTCCCAAGTATGAAGTGGTACTTGACTCAAGAATTTTCAGAATTGTTCCCTGGATTAGAACAATATAAACGTATAGACAACGAAGTCATTTGACTCCTGTGAGACAAGTAGTGATTAGAAATAAAATTTAGGGGCACCAGGGTGGCTCAGTCAGTTGGGCGTCTGACTTTGGCTCGGGCCCATGATCTGGGGGTTCTGGGATCGAGTCCCGTGTTGGGCTCTGTGCTTAGTGCAGAATCTGCTTATCTTTCTGCCTGCCCCCCCACCTCGCTCTTTCTCTCAAATGAATAAATTCTTAAAAAAAATAAATAAAATTTAAGTGCTATTTCCCCAAACATGAACAAGTGTTGTTAGCTTTTAGCATAGTTTATAATTTTACACATTTTTCCCCAAGAAAAACCTTTTCTTTTCTTTTTAGTTTTTATTTCTTTAAGTAATCTCTATATTAGTGCAGGGCTTAAACTCAGGACCCCAAGATCAAAAGCCCCACACTCCTGACTGAGCCAGCCAGGTGCCCCAATTTTACTTATCTAAAATAAAACAGTGCCTATGGCTTAAATTAGTGTTCAGTCACTTTTTAGTCCAGCGAGTTTTTTTCCCTTTTTTTTCTGGCTGACGAGTTAATGATACTTGGATGTGTCTGGAGTTCCTTTTTCTTGAAGAGGTCTCAAATCACTAATTTAATTTAGAGAGGACTACTGGAAATTTCAGCTCACAATAAATTATGAACAAAATTTATTAATACCTTGTGGCTTACATCCTCGTGAAATTACCACATTTCATTTTTATTTTAAGGGAGAGCTATGGGTGGAACAAAGGAGATGAGGCCATCTGGCTCCTTCAGTATTCCAAACCTAAACTCTAATGGGGGGTTTCTGTGTCGGGGAAGGCATGATATTTTTTTCTGAACCAGTGTGACAGTAAGTGAGCGGCAGGAACGGTGGTACTGAGGCTGACACCTGATCGCCGAGTGTGAGAGCTTTGACCCCAGTGGGAGAGTGGGATAGGCATGGAGTCCTCACACCTGCAGTGAAGTCATACTACTCAGCTGAGTGGGGACTGCCATGCTTTGCTCAGAGATTTCAATCCAACCAGTAAAGACCCATCAAAGGCACAGTCTGTGAGAACACTGGCAGGGTTTCAGATGTTGGTAGAGAAAGAGTCACTGAGTTATGCAGTTTGAATCCTGGAAATAGAATTTGATTCATGGGTTTAGAAGACCGAGGGAAAGGCTAGAAAGATTCATCTTAGAGATAGGAACGTGGTGATGACAGCAGATGTTTCTCTGTTCCCAGGTCAACGGCACCGACTTTACCATCCAGAACGCAGGTGTCCTCCTCCTTATTGTGGATGCCTGTAGCGTTCCCTTCCGGTTAATGGAAAAAAAGATTTTCTCTCCTGCTGATGTCAGTCGCATGGAAGAGTATTTGAGAACAGGCATCCCTCCAAGGTAGGTGACGCTTGTTCTGCAAGAGGGGATGGACCATCGCAACAGGTGACACCTGGTTAACTCTGAGCTTTGGTTTGTCTTTCCACCCTTTTGTGGTGTGGGTTTTAGGGCTGTTGAAAGGCGGTCATTTCTTCCTCGTCTCAGATTGGCGCCCATGGTCTAAGCTGCATAGCATTGCTGGGTGAAAGCCCAGGTGTGAGCGGAGTTTGCAAATGGTGTGAAGGCTCTTCACGTGGGAATTGTTCAATATTTTGAAATACTAAACAGTATTTTCCCACTTTTTAGTATTTGGTCAATTATATTGCACCTAACTTACTCAGAAGGTTCATTTCCAGTTTAAAGCAATTTTATAGACAATTTGACCTTCGTGGCCATCCATCGTACTGATAAGCCCTCAGATGGCATTGTGCTGTGAATTCCCCACCTAGCTCAGGTGGAAGTGACTGGAAAGGAGTCAATTCAGTTTTAAGTGGACCAGTATCTGGTCTCTCTTTTAAAAGCCCTGGCCTGATGGGTTTTGTTTTGTTGGTCTCTGAAGAAGAATGCACCTGAGCAAAACCTTTCTTTTCGGGGGGATGGTTAGACCCTGCCTAGAGGCAAGGGGATGAATTCAGGCTCCTCTCTGCTGCCTGGCTGTGCGGCAGACACTAACTTACATGCAGACCTTTGTTCAGTGAGGCAGCTAAGGGAAGCATAAGCATCCTGGGGAGTAAGGTCCTGTCTGGTTTTTGAATGCATCTTCTATCATCTGATGACTTACGCTCTTTACATATGACAGGACCAAAAAAGTTTTGTTTTTTTTTTTTTAAAGATTTTATTTATTCATTTGACAGGCAGAGAGAGAGTGGGGGGGGGTGGGAAGCAGGCTCCCCGCTGAGCAGAGAGCCTGATGCGGGGCGCGATCCCAGGACCTTGGGTTCATGACCGAAGGCAGAGGCCCTAACCCACTGAACCACCCAGGCACCCTAACGGGACCAAATTACAAATAAAGTCACTGGATTATTTGAATGTAATATTCAGTGTGCTTAATATTACAGCTCTACTTTCTGCTTTGAGGTACTTCTAGGGAATTCCTTTCGAAGGCCTCAATTTTCTTTAAGGATTTAAAGATTTTTGCTGATGGTGGGTATGTTCACCTAAACCCCTCCAGGGCATACTGCTCACCAAAAACTTTTAGGATAACTCGGCAGTCCTGTAAGGTACCCTATAGATTTAAGAGTTAAAACCAACTCATTAAAAAGTCACTAGGTTGTTTCTGGAAAGGGTACTGAAGGAAGGCTCTTAAGATGTGGGTAGCTCTCTGTTTCTTCATCTAGGCTGGTTACGTAAGTACATCATGTGCAGAAATTCAAAATGCTATACACTTAATGATACTTTTCTGTATGTATATTGTATCTTTTTTTCCCCCTTACGATTTTATTTATTTATTTATTTGAGAGAGAGAGAGAGAGTGTAAGCGTAGAGGGAAAGAGAGAAGCAGACTCCTCACTGAGCAAGAAGCCCAACATATGGTCTAGATCCCTGCACCCTGGGATCTCGACCTGAGCCTAGGTAGACGCTTAACTGACTGAGCCACCCAGGAGGTCCTGTATGTTGTATCTTAACAAAGTCTTCAGAAGTTATGGAGCAGCTACCAGTGTCTTCTAGAGAACTAGGCACACATGGGGGTTTGCGGGTCCCTGGGGATCTGTAAGTGATCTCATGGGACGAACCTGAAGAAGAGGGTCAGGCCTGTAGGTTTGCTGTGGTCGGACCTCTGTCTTGATGCTGAGTGGTCTCCCCTGCTTTAGGATGACGTCAACATATCAAGACCCACATTAAGAAAATGAATACTGGGGGCGCCTGGGTGGCTCAGTGGGTTAAAGCCTCTGTCTTCAGCTCAGGTCATGATTCCAGGGTCCTGGGATCGAGCCCCACATCAGGCTCTCTGCTCCACGGGGAGACTGCTTCCTCCTCTCTCTCTGCCTGCCTCTCTGCCTGCTTGTGATCTCTGTCAAATAAATAAATAAAATCTAAAAAAAAAAAAAAAAAAGAATACTAATGGTTATATAAAAGTTGAAGAAAAGAATAGTGGAAGAGTAACTGTGGGACAATAATAAAATATTTGTAAACAACTTAAAATAATGCAAGGGGCCTGTTTTATAACATATTAAAATAAATCATGAGGCCATAGTAATTAAGCCCATGTGACACTGGCAGAGATGAGAGAGAGAGATCAGGAGAAGAGAAAATCTGCAAACGGATTTAAGTATATGTGTTGATAATGCTACATGATAAACAGGGAATTTAAACCAAACCATGGGGCACAGACTTTATTTCTTTTTAGAACTGGCGTTTATTCATTTATTTTATAAATAGATAATAGGATGTGAACAGTTAGAGCATCTGAAACAAAATTAGCTTCCCTTATTAATATAAAAATTGAGTTGAGTCCCAGTTCACTCACTGGGTTAACTGACCTCAATGACCTTGGCTTTCCCAACACTTGGAGACACCTTACAGGAGCAGTGTGGGTCCTGGGTGGATTCTGGGGGTGGCATGGAGCCTGAACTTGGAACAGCAGGGATGTGAAAAGCATCTGGGTTTTGTTTTGTTGTTTTGTTTCCTGTTTGTTTTTAGCTCTGCTTTTATCTAGTATTTCTCTGCTGTAGTCAGTTCAGAAAGGCACTCAATTAATACATGCTGATTTTTTGAAATTCCCTCCAATTTTCTGACTTTTATGTACAGGTCAATTGTTCTGTTGAGCACAAGAGGAGAAATAAAGCATTTAAATATTTCCGATTCATTAGTACCTCTGGGATTAGCCAAACCAGCTCATCTTTATAACAAAGGTTTGTATTCGTATTTTTCCTTAAAGTTCTTATGAGTCCAGCCATAGAACTTTCTTCAGGTGGGATAAGCTACGAGAGCTTAGTTTGCTGGAGTGGGTATCAGTAAGATAATTTTTAAATAAGGAGACATTGGAGGAAGTGTTTGGGGATGTGGTTTGTTATTTGGGGCAAGAGGTGGGTGGTCAGAGTTCATCGGCTGACGCAAGGAAGTGTAGCTTTTCTGTTTCATAGCCGTCTTTGTTTTGCTCACCTCCGGCTCACCTCCTGCATGGTCTTGCCTGGAACGATTAGATGGACAGATGGTGCATTTTCTTTCTTTCTTTTTTTTTTTTTTTTTTTTTTTAAGGGAGTACCATATTTTTGGGATTCAGCGGAAACTTTAAACCATCCTGGGCTAAGCTGTTTACCAGTCCTGCTGGCCAGGGCCTCGGGCTGCTCGAACAGTTCCTACCTTTGCAGCTGGATGAATATGGTTGTCCTCGAGCCAGCGTCGTCCGCCGGAGGGATCTGGAGCTGTTCATGCAGACTGCAAAAGCACATTAGGGACTCACTGTAACTTAAGTGCTGGGGGAAGAAAAAAAAAATGTGAACTAACTTATTTAATTTATGGCATTTAAAAAATGACACTGTTAACCCAATGGAACCATTTTCCTGTCTGATACAGAGAGGGGACGAAAGGATTTAAAATGATGGCTTGAATACCAGCTCGCGCACCTTCTAGTTGTACAGAGTGTTGAATTTATTTGGGTTGGTTAGGCTGGTGTATTCGGAGAGCATTTCTCCTGCCCCTCACCCGCCACTTCATGTGTCTTAGTGACTGTAAGCAGCTTCACCTTCTGTGTGACAGGATGCCGTGGGGGGGGAGGTGGGGACCTTGAGGGTCGGCCCGAGTCCTTGATCGGACCAGCTTTTGTAGCACCTAGGACACTTGTAGTCTGATGCCCAGTTGTGTCATTGGCTTTGGGTCAGCGGTTGACTTGGGTGGCGGACGTGTTCCACGAGGCCCCGGGCGCTGGATCGGGGCCCGCAGCCTTTGCAGATTGTATAGGATACTTGATGACAAGAGTATCCTATACTCTGTCTTACTTAAGTGGCAACTCAGGCCCAGCTCATGTCCCCCTTTTTTTTGCCTGGGGCATGTGCTATTTTTATCCATTTGTACATTGATTCCTTCTAAGGGTTGAACTTTCAGATGGAAAGCATACTGGGATGAAAGGGCTTTAGGGATTGGACATCCCTTTAAACTTGCACCTCTGGGGCAAAAAATTTGATCAGCACCGCCGAGGTCTGAAGTTGCTGGGACCATATTTGCAGCTTTAGTCCTTAGCCTGTTTCAACTGTATATTTGTGTTTAACATGCAGAGCTGAGCTGAATATTTACATTTTTTTAAAAAGAAGAAGGCCGTGTTCCTGAACTGTACATGTGGGTCATTTCAAGGCACAAGGGAAGTCTGTTCTCGGGGTTGCTCCTGTACCCGGGTTTTATTGTTGTTTTTGTGTGATTTTTTTTTTTTTTTTAAGGCTTTTCTGCTCACCATCCTGCCAGGAAAATTATAGAAAGCTCAATGATACCCCAAAATATTGTACTCAGGGGGAGGAAAAAGGAAGAGCCTTTGAAGGGCCAGAATCATGGAGGGGGGATATTTAGTAACAATACTCTGCAGAGCGTTAGAGGAATTGGTCACTCTTAATTAATTAAATTGTTAGAGCCGGTTAAAAAAAGAAAGTGCCGCCATGTGCGATTTCCCTTCCCCATGGGTGCATGCGTGTCCAGCCCGTGAGACTTGGATGTAGCAGAGAGATTAACTTCAGAGCCAGAGAGGACACCACACTGAGGGGTGAGAAGGATCAGAAAAACGCCTTTGCCTTTTCCCAAACCTGCAGTACAAGGAAGGTATGACAGACATGGCCATGGCGAGAGGGTAGGAAGTGAGTTCAGGCTGACTTGGCAGTGAACATGGACAGATTCACTCTCCTGCATCAAGAGCAAAGGCTGAGTGAGGGTCTGTCCCTCGGTGTCCCGGACAGGCTGCAGAGCAGGTCTGAAACTTCTGTTACTTTACAAAATATGCTACCTCAAAATGCTACCGATAAACCGTTCTCTTAAGTGCTCTTGCTAAGGGCATGTGTCTTAAAGTTGAGGGTTGTTGCTGTTGTTTTCTTTTGTATATTGATGAACAAGATCTTACCTATTAAATATATTATTGGATCATGGTTCCTGAAGGTGATTCAAGTTTGTGTGTGTGTGTGTGTGTTTTATATGAGTTAAATATCTTCGATGTGTGTTTTTTAGAGTTTGGTTCTTTAAAGATTTGGAGAGGCTATGTAAGTTCTGAGGCACTCAGTGTTTCTGATTTGTATGCTAATTGTCAGGGCCTAAGTTAAATAAATAAAAATATGTGTGCATGTATTTTTTATATATGCGTGTGACTCAGTCAATTGATCAGCCGTTTTTCATTCCAGCTTCCAGCCGTGGAGATGTTCTTGGCAGGGATGAGGAAGGAAAACTTTCCTCCAGGGAGATTGGGAAACACTAAGCTTCAGAAGGGCAAGGACCCTCTTCTGTAGTGCAGACCTTGACCACCGAGCCTGAGCAGTGGAATTGCCTGGGAGCTTTAAAAAACAAACAAACAAAAAACCAAGGCCTGGGACCCACCCCCCACCCTAACACTCAGATTTAATTAGGGTGGGATGCAGCTTGGGTATTGGAATTTTTTTAAAGCTCCCTGGGTGATTCCAGAACACAGCCAGGTTTAAAACCCATTGCACCCATATAAGAGGTCCACTGTTTAACTCGAGTCTGTAATTTTTTGTGACTCGAGCAAAATCACGTGTATCTATTATTTTTACATTCCCGAACTCCCAACCCTAAACAGCGCTTCACTATTGTCTTCTTTTAATAGAGCTTTAAATATGGTTTTTAGTCCTTAATCACCTCACATCGTTAAGTTGGTCAACTAAGTTTTTAAATACATTTCCGGCAAGGGGGGGGGGGTAGCCAGCAATCTGTTTTATTTCTATGGGGAAAATGGATCCAAGGGTGATTTACAAGTTCATAAGCATTTTCCATCAGGTGAGGCAGTTGGCGGAGCTCCAGAAATGTGGCCGTCCACAAATCAGCCGGCTGATGAGAAACACAGGGCCTTCTCCTATGTCCGCAGACGTGGGTTTTAAAGTCTTTGCTCTTGAGGTTCCTGCCTCTGCACCTGAGCCTGGCGTGCCGCGTAGTCTTTTCTGAAGCTGGAGGAGAGCTTGCAGGAACGTGAACGGCGGGCGCCTGGTTTCGGGATGTGACTGCAGGTGGCGGCTCAGCTGACATTCAGATGTGGGCATGGCGGAGGGGGTTTTAGGACTTCCCTGTTCTCCAGCTTTGTGAGAAGAGAACAAATGCATCCTCATGCCATTAAGTGGATAACTTCGTAGCGAGGAGGGACAGGCCATGAGGTGATAGACGCTTGAAGGCTTCAGATAACGAGGTGTTCCTTCCCTCGGAGATGAGGTCCTGTTCGGATAAGCCCGGTGGAAGGCATTTTAATAAACAGGAATGCACTTAGTGAATTCAAGTGGGTCCCCGCCCCTGCCCCGCTCAGCTTGGTCCTCGTTGGTAAGTGTACAGATCCCATTGTGACCATCTTTGTTGATTCTGTGATACAGAGTTGGATCTGACCCTCCAGAATTCTCGTTTGGCTTTCAGATACTTAGGAAACCATGCTTAATAACCAGAGAAGATCCCCTAAAGGTGAAGACTGAATGGGAGTAATTGGGTAACAGATTTGTATCATTACTGTTGTCTTAACTTGGTATAACAATCCAGTCTGCTGGAAATGCAAGCAGAGACTCTGGGTGGGAGTGGATTTTTTTTTTTCTTTCTTTCTTTAAAAAAAAAAAAAGATTTTATTTATTTATTTGACAGATACAGTGAGTGAGGGAACACAAGCAGGGGGAGTGGAAGAGGGAGAAGTAGGCTTCCTGCTGAGCAGGGAGCTCCACTCGGGGCTCAATCCCAGGACCCTGGGATCATGACCTGAGCTGAAGGCAGACACTTAATGACTGAGCCACCCAGGCGCCCCAGGAGCTGATTTTCAACCAAAGGTCAGGGAGGAAAAAAATCAAGGAAAGGCATCCCCAGTCCCTTGTTCACAAGTAACAAAATGCTATTCACATCTTGCTGGGCCATTGGAGTCATCTGGAAGGCAGAGGGTTTTGTTTTTTTATACCCATTTGTCCTCAAAATAAGAGAAAGCTGGGGATATCTGGTTGGCTTAGTCAGTTAAGCGTCTGACTTTGGCTCAAGTCATGATCCCAGGGTCCTGGCATTGATCCCTGTCGGGCTCCCTGTTCAGTGGGTAGCATGCTTCTCTCTCTCTCTCATAAATAAATATTAAAAAAAAATTTTTTTTAAAAAGAAGCTGAAAAAGATGCTAATCAGGCACTTGTGTTGTGGGGAAGGGCACACACAGACTTTATTTTATGTGATAAAATTAGAGAATGACTGAACAATGAAATGAAGATTTCTAAATGAGGAACTGTGTCCTACAGGGCATCCAAAAATATCAGCCGTAAGAAGGTGTGAAATGTTCTATCTGAAAATACATCAGTGAGTCTGTCAGAAAACAATCTCATAGATTCAGGTTTCCAATTTTCCTAAGATGGACAGTGTGATTAGTCTGGATAAGAGAAATCATCAATTTCGGGCACCTGAGTGGCTCAGTCGGTTGAAAGTCTGCCTTTGGCTGAGCTTGTGATCCTAGGGTCCTGGGATCGAGCCCCACATCAGGCTCCCTGCTCTGTGGAGAGCCTGCTTCTCCTTCTCTCTCCCTCTGTCAAATAAATAAATAAAATATTTTTTTTTAAAAGTCATCAGTTTCAAGCTCATCCTCAGAAGAACTTAGACCTTAGGAGCACAACTGAATTCCTCAGCGGTTGACGAAGTGACATAGAGGCCAGATTTGACCCCTGACTGGTTTTGTACAAGTTCTGAGCCAAGAATGATGTTTGTATCGGGACGCCTGGGTGGCTCAGTTGGTTAAGCAGCTGCCTTTGGCTCAGGTCGTGATCCCAGCGTCCTGGGATCGAGTCCCGCATCGGGCTCCTTGCTCATCGGGGAGCCTGCTTCTCCCTCTGCCTCTGCCTGCCATTCTGTCTGCCTGTGCTCGCTCTCTCTCCCTCTCTCTGACAAATAAATAAATAAAATCTTTAAAAAAAAAAATGATGTTTGTATCTTTAAAGGTGACACGTTGGAAAAAGTCAAAAGAAGAGCATAATTTTGTGATGTGAAAATTAAAGTTCAGTGATGATAAGTGAAGTCTTACTGGAAGACAGCCACATCCGTCTGCTCCCATGTGGGCTACATGTCCCAGGGGTAGAACTGAGGTGCTAGCTGGGCAGAGTCTACATGACTTCAGAGCTGAAAAGGTTTACTCTGTTCCTTTACTGAGGACGTTTTCTGACCCTTGCTCTTGGTGAAGGGTCTACTGGTGTTCATTATCCTCTTCTTGGGACTTACAGAAGACTTGAGAATTTTTTAACTAGAAAGTTAAGGGAAAAAACCAGCATGAAAAAAACCTGAGGTGCTTGATGGACATGGAGAATCTCCAGCCCCAACTCAGACCGGAGAATTGGCATCTCTGGGGGTTGGAGCCGGGAATATAATGTTAGAACAAGCTCCCCAGGTATTTCTTCTAAAGAAAAATCTGAGAATTTTTCTGAGAACCCATAAGGTTTAGTGAGCTCCTGTTACATCTTTCCCTCCTTTTCTTCAGCAGAGAACATATTTGAACAAATCGTAATGTTGTGTTTTTGAACCCTGATCTCCGTGGTCTTCCCCAGAGCTTTCTGTGACAGATGCAAGGCAGATCTGATGTGCACAGCACAGTCTGTCACTGTTCCTGGGGCAGAAGTTTGGAGCCTGTGATAAAAGCCTCTCTCCATAGTCTGAAATTCTGATTATTAGATGATTCCTTTGGCTTGGGTGTTCCCACTCTGGAGGGCCAGTCGTCCTTTGTTTCCTGCAAGTTCTTGTTAGTTTCCGGAGTTTAAAGGAAAATATACATTAAGCCACAATCAAGCCACACAGAATAACAAAACCGTAGTTTCTTTGCTTTGGGATGGAACTGTATATCCACTCTGGTGATTTCACATTCTTGGAAGCACTAATTGTCAATTGCAGATTTCTCTCTTTTTTTTTTTTTTAAGGTTAGAGTGAATGACTTCATACAAGCAGTTGGATTTGTAAGTGAAAGCCTTTTAACACATAAACTTTATGAAGGTGGTGGGAGGCGGTTGAATGAGCTTGGGAGATTATGAAATTGGTCTTTGCCGACAGAGGGTGGGACACTCTGTGGGAGACTGTGGCAGGGCTCCCTTCTTCCACCTCTTCCCACCAGCCCATGTTGGTCTGAAACACCCAGTTCCTGAGAGCGGAAGGCTTAGATCGGATGGGTTGCCGATGGGAGCCAATGTAGGATCTTACAGATCTCAGGGAGCAAGGGGCATCGTTAGTTCCCAATGTGGTAGGGAAGAAGAGAATTCTGATCCCGGGAGACAAAAGCCATCCAAAACTTGTTGTCTCCCAAAATGTGCACTTGAGCAGTCTTCTAAGGGAAATGATTCTTCATGATTGGTTAGTGGATTTGAGAATGTGAAGTGCCTAATCCAGTTCATTGCTGTAGGTCTGGTGCAAGTTCTGGCGACCAGGCTAGGTCCGATGTCAGTTGGGGGTCTTTACTAGCCTTGTGACTTCGGATGCATCCCTAGTCCTGATTTTCAGCTCTCTCATCTATACAATGGGGCTGCGGATACTGGGGTAAAATTACAAAGGGGATTAAATGAGAACAATCATGGTTCCCAAACAAGGTTCATTATCAACAATAACTATGCCTGGGTCGTTTGTTTACAAAACAAAATAAAAAACAAAACTTAGACTTCCAGGGGCGCCTGGGTGGCTCAGTGGGTTAAAGCCTCTGCCTTCGGCTCAGGTCATGATCTCAGGGTCCTGGGATCGAGTCCCGCATCGGGCTCTCTGCTCAGCAGGGAGCCTGCTTCCTCCCTCTCTCTCTGCCTGCCTCTCTGCCTCCTTGTGATCTCTCTGTCAAATAAATAAATAAATAATCTTAAAAAAAAAAAACCTTAGACTTCCAGACCCCTGTGAATTCTAATTTAGTAGTTTCAGGGCTAAGGATTAGGGAATCTGTTTTGTTTAAAGCAGACTTTGGAGATGATGCCAGATTTGGGAAGCCCTGAGAAGTGCGTGTGAAAGCCCGTGGTCTAGTTCTAACACGCTTTCTGTACTCAGTTGTTTGTATCTGGAAAACAGGACTTTGGGCCGGACCGTACGTGTTCAGTGACTCGGTTGGAGCATCCCCATGGAATGTGCCTTTGTGCCCTTTGTTGTGCCTGCTGTGTACCTCAGCAAGCCAGCCGTGTGCGGGCCAGCGCTACGAGCTGTGGAAGGCAGCTGTGAGTGAGACCCTGCGTCTGCACCCGATTCCTCGGCTGGTGTGTGTGGCTTTCTGCTCTCCGTTCTTGGGAGGGAAAAGTGCAGTTCAGCTAAGAGTTTGCTCTTCCAATCCCTCTTGCCCTAAACTCAACATGGGCTAGAAACAACTTATTTCTAATTATTACTCCATCCTTCAACCACCCACATTTTTGCTTTTACTTTTTTTTTTTTTTAAGATTTTATTTATTTGTCAGAGAGAGAAAGCATAAGCAGAGGAAGCAGCAGGCAGAGGGAGAGGGAGAAGCAGGCTCCCCGTTGAGCAGGGAGCCCCATGTGGGGCTCCATCCCAGGACCCCGGGATCATGACCCAAGCCGAAGGCAGACACTTAACCCACAGAGCCATCCAGGCGTTCATTCACTTTTGCTTCTTATCAAGCGGGACAGATGCTAACATACAGTGAAATGGTTCAAAGCTTAGGCTGATATGGCAAGCCGAAGCTGAGAGGAGGACTTGGAATGAGTGTCTTTGGCAGGGCAATTTCCCAAGTTTTTCTGCACCCCATTTCTTCCTTGTCACACCTCCTCCCGACTGCCCCAGGGTCCACTGCTGCAGTCTGGTCCAACTGGCCAAGACCACATTCCTGGACCTCTCTGTACCTCTCACACCCCTGCTCACACATTCCATGTCCAGCCTTCAGGAGCCTGAGCCCTTGCTAAACAAATTCAAAGTCAGATTAGTCCTCATGTCTAAAACTAGTTTCCTCTTAGGCAGTGATGCCGTTCGAGTATCAACCGACAGTACTTATAACGCTCCCGGTAATGTGTTGCTGGAAGTTTTGTGGACCCAATTTGAGGTAATTTTGCTCTCCTAAATACTTCACCTACAAATGAAGCTGATGCTGTCAAAGCCTAGGGAAAGTTGCAAATCTGGAAAATCCACAAACCAGGTAATCAGTCACTGGGTAATGGGATCAATACCATCGACCCCATACGAGCATTTGTATTCGAATGGAATCCCTTCTGATCATCTTTTTTTTCTTTTCCTTTTGATCATCGTTTAAGAAGGTTATGAATAATACGATGATTTTCCTCCTTTTTAAAAAAATATTTTATTTATTTGACAGAGAGAAATCACAAGTAGGCAGAGAGATGGGGGTGGGAAGCAGGCTCCCTGCTGAGCAGAGAACCCCATGCAGGGCTCAATCCCAGGACCCCGAGATCATGACCTGAGCCGAAGGCAGAGGCTTAACCCTCTGAGCCGCCCAGGCGCCCCAATTTTCCTCCTGCTTAAGCAATGTTCTCAGAACACAGGCTGGATGAGAACTGGATGAGAACCCTACCTGGCTCTGAAATCTGTAATCCATTTGGATTCCAGGCCCTGGGGCTTGCCACAAGAAAGAGTATTTATCCCAGTGTCTTCCTGGAAGCTGTGATCTCTGAGCACTGGAAAATCCCTTTGTTTATAGTGTCTTGCATTTCTGTAAATCGCCTTATCTCAGTAGTTTAAAGGAAGAGATTGGGTAATTACAGCTTTCCTTTGTTACAGCGTTATATTGAAAACACATGCCCCCAAGGTTAAATGAGGATCCAAGTGGATAGATAGATGATATATAAACAAGATTAGAGATCACAAGGATTAGGAGTTTCCTGTGCACTTTCATCCAGAGGAAGAAGGTCAATTACAAATACAAAATTATTATTTTGAGGGGTAAAGGCAGGGTGATTTTATTATATTGATGATCTATATTTTCTGGCTCTTGTTTCCAATTCCTTGAAATGGGATGATTTTTTAAAAAATTTCAGTTGTGAATTTTTAATGTGGTATTATCTAAAATAATTGGATTCAGAATCTATTGATAAGTATAATGATGGGATATTTTGGATAGTCAACTTTGAAATTATCAACTTAATGCCTATGTCCTTGCTACATACTTGAATTAGTAGGATAGGTTCTTTTCACTTTATTCAGGTTCTTTATCTTGTTTACAGAAGACAATTACTATGAAGCAATAAGGTACCCAGTGAAAGACTTATTTATTTTTTTAAGATTTTATTTGTTTATTTGACAGACAGAGATCACAAGTAGGCAGAGAGGCAGGCAGAGAGAGCGGGGGAGAAGCAGGCTCCATGCTGAGCAGAGAGCCCCATGCGGGGCTCCATCCCAGGACCCTGGGATCATGACCTGAGCCGAAGGCAGACGCTTCTCTTCTCGCTTCTCCACTGAGCCACCCAGGTGCTCTTCCATTAACTATTTCTATGCTTAAGTTAGCAGGTCAGAGCCGGTGGAATCTCATTACTAAATTCCTAAATTTCCTATTTTTTGTTTTAAAAGAAAGCAATTAACTTTTTAAAAAATTTAAATTAAATTAATTAGCATATAGTGTATTATTTGTTTCAGAGTTACAGATATGTGATTCATCAGTCTTACATAATACCCAGTGCTCATTTTAAAGAAATCCTGCCCTCCTTGTTACTCTGTGTGTGTGTGTGTCTAATATGCCTGAGAGTTTATGTTATGCTGATATCATCACTACAACCATGAAATTAAGTCTTTATCACTTGACCTTCATCTTGAATTCCGTTTTCAATGCTATTTCACTTGAATTTAATTAAAAGCCCTCAACATGACAACCTTGAATTTAATTTAATCTTCAACATTATGACCTTTATCACATTGTGAACAGATCTATCATTTTAGTGTGTCAAAAAGTATATATTCTTCACAGTGTTTCATGTAATCTAAATTTGTAAATACTGCTTCTGTTTTATTTATCCTTAATATACTTGACTGTCTAACTTTGTGATAAGTGACATGAACTTTATATTACGTATGTTTCTTTGAAACCTCATCTTTTTGGTAATGATAGAATTAATAATTTGGAATGAGACCATGTCAGAAACTCACATTTTATTTTATTTATTTATTTTTTGGAAAAGATTTTATTTATTTATTTGACAAAGAGAGAGAGATCGCAAGTAGGCATAGAAGCAGGCAGTGAGAGAGGGGGAAGCAGGCTCCCCACTGAGCAGAGAGCCCAATGCAGGGCTCTATCCCAGGGCCCTGAGATCATGACCTGAGCCAAAGGCAGAGCCTTAACCCACTGAGCCATCCAGGTGCCCCAGAAACTCACATTTTAAAAACAAAATTTGGTTCCAGCCCTGTTAAAGAACTTTGTCTTGCTGAGGGCTACACAGAGAATATTTTACTGGTGTGTACAGTGTTAAAGAAAAAAAAAATACTCAGTACTCTTGTAAAAGATGATGAGGTGGACTTTATTCAAGGGGTTATTACAGTGGGGTTTTGTACCAGGAGAGTGGATGGAGCTCAGTTCAGGATACAACAAGGACAAGTGGACTTTCATAGCCAAGGAGCAGAGTGGAGATTGGGTGATGGGAAATTACTAAGAGGAAACTTCTCCAGCAGGGGGATTCCAGCTTTACAGGATTTTTGACAGGGTGATAAGATACCAAGGGTCGGGGAATTTTCCCTAAACTGAGGCAGCAGGATTCCTGTTAAAACTGGATTAAATGGGCCAAAAGGTCCCAAGAACCCAAGGTCAGGGGCCTAGACAGAAGAAGGGCCCTGAGGAGCCTGACTCATTTTGGTCAGGGAGATCATCTTCATCAGTGGTAAGTAGAATATTGCTTTGTGGGTGAAGTCATGTCTACTGTTAATGACCATGGGGAAGTTAGCGACTTAGATGTACCATCTGCGTGGTATGAGTTTCTAAGTTTAGAGAGAAAGAACGTTTAGCTTTTCTCTCTGATTAGACTTCTGTGAGATTGCCATGAAATGGGCTGTAATGTTGAATATTAAGGTTTCAGGTTCTATATGGAAAAAGGATAGTTTTGAAGGAGGGACATCACTGTTAATGGAATATTACCTTCTGGGTTTTGCATTCTTGATTGTTTTCCAAAGCTCAAAATTATTTTATTATTTAATTTATTTATTTATTAAAAGATTTTATTTATTTATTTGACAGACAGAGATCACAAGTAGGCAGAGAGGCAGGCAGAGTGCAGGGCTCGATCCCAGGACCCCGAGATCATGACTTGAGCCAATGGCAGAGGCTTAATCCACGGAGCCATCCAGGCGCTCCTGGAATTATCTTTTAAAAAGTGAGGTTTATGGGCTGTTCCATCAGAACCATGGAGTTTACTGTTAAAACTGCAGATTCATGGATTCCATTCTAAATAGTTTGAGTTAGAATCTTTGGTTGAAACCCCCAAATCTGCATTTAAATAAGCAGCCTAAACAGTGGAATGAATCACAGCACCCAGAAATAGACCTGTAACAAAGATGGCATTACAATCAGTGGGCAAGGGATAAACTATTCAATAAATAGAGTGAGAATAAATGGTTTTCTATGGAAAAAGATGCAGTTGGAGCCCTACCAAACACCATGAAGAAAAACAAACTCAATATGAATTAAATGTTTAAGTGTGAAATGTAGAACTATAAAACGTTTATTTTATTATTTCTTTCAAAGAGTCTATTTATTTATTTGACAGAGACACAGCAAGAGAGTGAACACGAGCAGGTGGAATGAGAGAGGAAGCAGGGTCCCCGCAGAGCAGGGAGCCTGATGCGCGGGGCTCGATCCCAGGACTCAGGGATCATGACCTGAGCCGAAAGCAGACGCTTAAAGACTGAGCCACCCAGGTAACCCAAACTATAAAATTTTAGAGAAAATACAGAAGAATATAATTTTGACATTGGAAGGGAGAAATAGATGTTAAATACATAAAAACACAGGGGCACCTGGGTAGTGCAGTTGGTTAAGCATCTGACCCTTGGTTTCGGCTCAGGTGATCTCAGGGTCGAGACATTGAGCCCCATATGGGGCTTTGTGCTGAGCTCAGAGTCTGCTGAAGTTTTCTCTCTCCCTCTGCCCCTCCTGCCTCACTCTCTCTCTTAAATAAATAAATCTTTAAAAAAAAAATACATAGGGGCGCCTGGGCGGCTCAGTGGGTTAAAGCCTCTGCCTTCGGCTCAGGTCATGATCCCAGGGTCCTGGGATCGAGCCCCGCATCGGGCTCTCTGCTCAGCGGGGAGCCTGCTTCCTCCTCTCTCTCTCTCTGCCTGCCTCTCCGCCTACTGTGATCTCGTCTGTCAAATAAATAAATAAAATCTTAAAAAAAAAAAAAAGAAAAAAAATACATAAAAAAAGCATTAAAAAAAATTTACTAGATTACAATGTAATCATTTTGTATGACAAAAGATACCTTAAACAAAGCCAAGAGACACAGCATAAACTTGGATGAGGTATTTGTTAATGAGTATAACCAGAAAAAGAATTTGTAGCAAAAACATATAAAGAACTTCTCTAAATCATTAACAAAAATAAAAGCAAACCAAGGGGAAAAAAGGGCAAATGTCGATCATATCCAACTCAGAACAGGAAACCTGAAAGGTAAACACATATATGAAAAAGATGTCTAATTATATTAGTGTTTAGGGATAATGCAATTAAGTGAGATATTGGGGTGCCTGGATGGCTCAATCGGTTAAGGGCCCAACTCTTGGTTTCAGCTTAGGTCTTGATCTCAGGGTTGTGAGACTGAGCTCCATGTCGGGCTCCATGCTCAGCCCAAGAGTCTGCTTAAGACTCTCTCTGCCCTTCCCCACTGTGTGTGGTCTCTAAAATAAATAAATAAGTAAATTATAAAAAAAAAAAAAAGGTGAGATACTGTTCAAAGGGTTCATGAATATGTAGAGGAAATGAAACTTTTGGATACATTGTTGGCTGTAAAGTGAGTACAAACACTTTGGAGATTAAATTGGTAGTATCGGGGCAGCTGGGTGGCTCAGTTGGTTAAGTGACTGCCTTCAACTCAGGTCATGATCCTGGAGTCCTGGGATCGAGTCCCACATCAGGCTCCCTGCTCTGCAGGGAGTCTGCTTCTCCTGCTGACCACTCTCCTCTCATGCTCTCTCTCTCTCTCAAATAAATAAATAAAATCATTAAAAAAAATTTAAAAAGGGGCGCCTGGGTGGCTCAGTGGGTTAAAGCCTCTGCTTTTGGCTCAGGTCATGGTCTCAGGGTCCTGGGATCGAGCCCCGCATCAGGCTCTCTGCTCAGCAGGGAGCCTGCTTTCTCCTCTTTATCTCTCTGCCTGCCTCTCTGCCTACTTGTGATCTCTGTCAAATAAATAAATCTTAAAAAAAAAATTAAAAAAAAATTGGTAGTATCTAATAGCTTTGTATATAAGCTACCCTAACTATATATTTCTATGAATGTTCTGTTCATATGTGCAAAGAAATATGTGGGGATATTTATGGCTGGGTTTATATGAGTAAAACATTGGATAGAACATGGATGTTCGTTATTGAGGGGTCATATAAATATAGTGTATTCATAGATTCCACTACTATTCCAGTTAAAATGAATGAATTATGTTATGTATCAATATAAATACATCTAGAAAAGGTAATATTGGTAGGTGTTGGGGGAGGAAGAATTTCCTCTTCCTTTCAAAGCCTTTCTAGCTGGACTAAGAATCAAATTAACATGAGACAGATATTTAATAGCATATATATGGGAAATCTACATGGGCATGGAAATTCCAAAGACAGAACATTTTTCTTTTAAATACAGGCAATTTAAAGGATCCATCATCTGTCCATTTGTGAGTTGGATCTGTGAATAGTGACTCAAACTAATATGCCTTAATGGCTTAACCAAAGATGCAGGAGGTGTCCAAAGGGGACATAGATGATGTAGCCCCATGATCCAAAAGTTCACTCTCAGAATTAGCTGGAGAAGGCAAAGATGTTTTTTGCACAGGTGGTAACGATGGTGTAATGAAAACAGCATCTAAATAATACCCCCCAAATGTGAGATGCTTCTAGCCACAGACCTGCTAATCTGCGACACTGGGCTAGCAATATTTGGATGGGACTTTGCACATTACTAAGGAACAAAGGTTAGTGTGACAAAGGTTCCTGTGGTTTGGAACCTCTCACAGCAGACACCCCTGAGAGCTGGCATGGCCAAACAGAGAGAAAGAGAGAAAGGGAGAGCGGGAGAGACTTGGATCCCTGGTCTGTTTGAATCCCAAGTTCACCTCTTATATGTGCACCATCAGGATGGTGGAGACCAAAAAGAATGTTCTCATTGGTCATAAAGCCAATGGTCTTAGGACATAAAGCAAGACAGAAGGAAAAATGCATGTACATTAATAGTGTTAGCTGAGCTTTTGGTCTTTGGAGGCGTATTAATACCCAAGAGGTATATGCCATGGGGTTGGCGACTGTGTGTGGTTTTATAGTGTACCTCATTGCATGGAAGTTTTCTTGAGGTTAGCAGATGACCCAGTGTCAATGTGACCCATTCTGTGACCAATTTATCCCACCATGGGCGGCATCTTGAGGTGTGAGCACTCTAAAAGCTTTTAACTGCTAGTGGTTTTGTGGCTTTGGCTTCCAGGATGTTCCTTAGCAATAGCTTTTACCTCATGTGCACATCAAATGACATGGACAAAAGAAAACAAAGACTTTCTCTGGGAAGAAATGCATCAGTCCCCAGAGAGTACACTACCAAACTAGGCCCAAGGAACTGGCTCCGCAAGTATTTTCTCCTACTAATCTAGATTTGCAAAGAGAGAAAAAGGATTCTCATTATGCTCCTTTCATCCGATGCCACAGATAGAGAGATGTCAGGAAGCTGCCGTGTCAAGAAATGTGAACTTGTGTTGGCTGTTTGTTAGGTTTCCCAAGGACCTCTCAGCTGCAGCAGTGTCCAGAGCAAGCAGTGTCCAGTGAGTTCAAGTATCCTGCCAATGACATCAGTTGTTGGAGAGGAAGAATTTCCTCTTCTCTTCAAGGTCCTTCTAGCTGGGCTAAGAATCGGATGGCCATGAGATAGATAAACAGGAGAAAATCAAATTTAATCATGTATGTGCAGGGAATCCACAGACATGGAAATTCCAAAGACAGTGAGGCAACATGCTTGTGTGAGCTAAAGAGAGTGGTCGGGGGCGCCTGGGTGGCTCAGTTGGTTAAGTGACTGCCTTTGGCTCAGGTCATGATCCTGGAGTCCTGGGATCGAGTTCTGCATCAGGCTCCCTGCTCAGCAAGGAGTTTGCTTCTCCCTCTGATCTTCTCCCCTCTCGTGCTCTCTCTCTGTCAAATAAATAAATAAAACCTTAAAAAAAAAAAAAAAGCGGTCGGGGTCTGAGGATACAAAGGGGAGAAAGACCATTAACAAGAAGGTGAGAGGAGATGTTTGGAGAGCAAAGTTTTCCCTCTTATGTAGGTAAGTTTCTTAGGCACAGAGGAATCTCTGTTAAATAGTTTTCTTCCTGGTGTAACCAGGCAGTTGAGGGGTGGAGATAAACAGCTTTTCTGGAATCTGCTAGGTTTTTATTGCTTTTAACTGAAAATAATATTCCTGCCAAAGTGGCCCATCTTGGGGTGACCTGCCCTTGGCCCTTACATAGAGAAGGTACATATGAATCCGTAAGTATTGGTGACATTTTTATAGTTGCAAATATATTGTTGAAGCTGCATGATCCAATTTCCTTCTACTCTTGCTAACCTTACAGACTGATTATTTTATATTCAGAAATCAGAATGTTGAGGTTAAAAACTCTCTTAAAACTCATCTCATCCAATTTTTTACTTTTTAAGAAAGATCTTCTTAAATGAACTTTTAACTGTAGAATAGTTTTAGATGGATAGAAAAATTGTGAAGGTTGTGTACTACAGAGAGTTCCCATATATCCCCACACCTAGTTTTCCATATAATTAACATCTTACAGTAGTTGGTACGTTTGCTACAATCAATGAACTAAATAGAGTTTATGTTTTATTCAGTCTATGTTAATTTTTAGCTAATGTACCTTATGTGTTCCAGAATGCCATCTAGGATACAATGTAAATGTTTTTGTCATGTCTCCTTGGGCTCCTTTCAGTTATGGTAGTTTCTCAGACTTTTCCCTTTTTTGTTGTTTTTAATGGCTGTGCCCGTTTTGAGCTGTAATGATCAGGTAATTCATAGAATGCTCTTCACTGGAATCTGTCTGATATTTTTCTCATAATTACGTTGGAATTACATTGGAGAAGAACACCACAGAAATGAAGTACCTTTCTCATCACATTGTATCAAGTGTACATATTGTTAGCACGACTTACCATCTTTGGTGGTAACCTTGATCCTCTGGCAGAGGTGGTGTTTGCCAGGTTTCTCATCTGTAAAGTTATTTTGTTTTCTCCTTTCTATGTTGCGCTCTTTGGAAGGAAGTCGTTATGTGCATGCAGCCTGCACTGTTCTCCTTTTTTAGAAAGAGAAATTGTAAGGGCACCTGGGTAGCTCAGTTGGTTAAGTGTCTGACTTCGGCTCAGGTCATGATCTCAGGGTCCTGGGGTTGAGCCCCATGTTGGGCTCCCTGCTCAGTGGGGAGCTTGCTTCTCTCTCTACCTCTGCCCCTCTCTCAGCTCATGTTTTCTTTGTCTCTCAAATAAATAAATAAAATCTTAAAAAGAAAAGAGAGAAATTATAGCTCAGAATGATGAAGTAATTTGCCCTAGGCCATAGCATTAATCATACTTAGTCCGAGGTATGATCTGGGTCACAGTAAGAGGATTACTTAATGGATAGTAGGGTTTTTTTTTTTTTTTCTGTTTAAGGTTTTATTTATTTATTTGCCAGAGAGAGAGAGTGAGAGAGAGAGAGAGCGAGCGAGCAGGCGCACAAGCAGGGGGAGTGGTTGGCAGAGGGAGCCTGATGTGGGACTCCATCCAGGACCCTGGGATCATGATCTGAGTCGAAGGCAGATGTTCAGCAGACTGAGCCACCCAGGCATCCCTAGTAGTTTTATTTTAAAACTAATCAATGTGATTCAACAAATTTTATTTTACTTAGACTTCAGTTCAGTTTACATGTAAAATTAAGGTTCAGGCAGTGGATTTAGTACATATGAAATCTAGCTTCCCCTTGTCCTCAACAACCTTTCTACTCAAAACAGAGAGAATTATTAGATAATGTATTTTTTTCAAATTCACCCTGCCCCCGCACATGCATAGCTGAGCTCAAGGTGAATAAAGGAAAATGTATACATGTTGGAAACTTGGAAGGAACCAGTTTAAAGAGCAGGAGCTAAAGCTTCATGAGACTAGAGACTTATACTGAAAGCCAGGCCCGCAACAAGTGCCATCCACACAGGAGAGTCTAGAGTCCTGGATCTTTGAAACCTAGTCCAGAAGAGGACGACAGGTGCATGCCCAGAGAGGGGTGTGTCTTCTTGGGCTCCTGGATTCCTTGGTTCTTAAAGATGGGCAATGTGGATCAGCGGTCAGGGGGCAAGAGAAACCCTCTAAATGCTGAGTATCACGCTCCATCATGGATATTCAGGTCTGAGGGTGGTGCCGGAAACAGCCCTGGGAGCGCTCCTGAGGATGAAGAAAAATGATGGCGGGGAGACACTGTGGGGTCTGGGAAACAATGGTGAGTAAAGAGAGCAGTAAAACATGGGACGTGGTTTTAAAAAGTACTTCCCGGAAAACAAGTATAACAGTATTTGGGTTTGTATTTGGAAGCAAGCTGGAAATAAAATACTTCATAATAACTTGGAATTACTGTTCTTGAACCCAACTTGTTCGTGCACCTGAAGTGTCATAAGCCAGTGTCTGAGACACTGGTTTTGAAGCAAAGAGAGCTTCATTATCAGGGCAGCCCAAAAGGAAGGCAAGGGATCATTCTCAAAGCTGTGTTGCCCTGCTGAGCCCAGGGCCAGCTTATATATGCTTGGAGAAGGAGGTGGATACGTGAGAGGAGAGTGAGGGGTTTCTTGAAACTTTTAAGGGGGTGGGGTTTGAAATAACCTAGAGCTGTTCGTTCTTCTGAGTGAGGAGGCACCTGTCAGACCTGGTTCTGTCAGGTATGTCAGATAATTTCATGACAAATGTTACCGTCCTGTCCCCATTAGGTTTCTACTCTCAGTGTGTAAACAGAGAGTGGGGGTAAAAAGGCCAAGTCAAGGACTGATTGTGCATGAGGTTAAGAAGTGCATAAAACACACTTGAGTAGGGAACAAAACAGAATGTGGGGCTAAGTTAATAGCACAACTAACACAAGTTCAGTTCTGCTTACGCTTTCAAAACAGGTCCGGGAGCCGAGTGTCCGGCCTCATCAGGAGGCAGAGGAAGTTACTGTGTGCCAAGGCCCTGTCTTTTTCATAGAGAAAAGAGATACTGATTAATTTTGACTTTGTCAGCATATTTTAAGTGTAAGAATGTGTGCTAAAAATAAACAAAAAGCGTAACTTCTAAACTGGAAAGTGAAAAGAAAGAAGTTTAAAAAATCGATCTATTTAATGAAAGCATAAAGAAGAAAAACAGGATGAATTGCAAAAAAATATATATATATATAAAGATGGTAGAAATTAATCCAAATACATCAATAATTATAATGTACAAATGCAGGTTATACTCACTTTTCTAATATTGGATACAAAAATCTCTCAGTTTGGGATTAAAAAGTGAAATTTGTAAGAGGGTAGATCTTAAAAGTTCTCTTCGCAAGAAAAAAATGTGTAAATATGTATGGTGACTTGTAAACTAGACTTGTGGCAGTCATTCTGCGGTAAATACAAATATTGAATCATTATGTTGTACATTTGGAACTAATATAAGGTTATATGGCAATTATACCTCAATTTAAAAAAAAACCATAGTAATTACACGCTATTTATAGATATACCTTAAATAAAAGGATTTGGAGTGATCAAAATGAAAGGAGAGAAAATCATATACTGAGAAATTTGATGTAACAATATTGAAAAATATTAAGGGGATTCTAATAGGCTATTAAGCAAGAAATTGTGTAGACAATTTCTACACAATTGGCAGGGGCATTGAGAGACAAAGAGGAGGGGGGCTCTGGCTTGTTCAGAGGGTAGAGCATAGGATGCTTGCTTTTGGGGTTGTAAGTTCAATCTCCACATTGGGGGCAGAGTTTACTTAAACAAACAAAAAAAAAGAGGAATATCCCTCTTAGAGACTGATAGAGCAAGGAGGCACAATTAAGGAGTCACCCTGACGAATCATGAAAGTAGGAAATAGGCACTCTCTTGTTCTCCAATTCAAGATCCGTGGTTCAGTTTGCTTTATAGTGAAGGCCACATATTTCCCCCGTATTTCCTAAGTACATATTTTCAGTTCTCCAAACCAGCATGTGTTTTCTCATCTCTGGGCTTCATACACCCTTTGCTCTCTATCCAGATCTCTCCCCCACGACACAAGTGACACAAGCGATGGAGCCTTGGGGCTGGGCCCTTTTCCCTATTGCAACACATGCTCAGCACACTGAGTGCTTCAGTCAATGCAGAAATGAGATATGCAAGAAGAAAATGGGATCACAGATGGGGAGGGTTTAATTGAACCTGAGGAGACGCCTTCAAAGAGGAAGTGCCCTTTTATTTTTTTTTTTTAAAGATTTTATTTATTTAGGGGCGCCTGGGTGGCTCAGTGGGTTAAGCCGCTGCCTTCGGCTCAGGTCATGATCTCAGTGTCCTGGGATCGAGCCCCGCTTCGGGCTCTCTGCTCAGCAGGGAACCTGCTTCCTCCTCTCTCTCTGCCTGCCTCTCTGCCTGCTTGTGATCTCTCTCTGTCAAATAAATAAATAAAATCTTTAAAAAAAAAAAGATTTTATTTATTTATTTGTCAGAGAGAGAGAGAGGGAGAGAGAGCAAGCACAGGCAGACAGAATGGCAGGCAGAGGCAGAGGGAGAAGCAGGCTCCCCAGTGAGTAAGGAGCCCGATGCGGGACTCGATCCCAGGACGCCGGGATCATGACCTGAGCCGAAGGCAGCTGCTTAACCAACTGAGCCACCCAGGCGTCCCAGGAAGTGCCCTTTTAAAGAAGAATCTAGGAGAAAGAATAAGGGCAAAGGTTGCTTGGGTAAAGGGAACAGCGTGAGCAAATATCCTGAGGTTACCGAGAGAACCTGGCCTGGCAGGGAATTTTGAATAGTCACATTTCGTGTAGCTGGAGTGTGTGTGGTAATGAAGGAGGACGAAATGAAGCTGAAAATAAGAGTGGGGTCACTACACAGATCCCGGGATGCCATGCTAAGTAGTGTTCACTTTACCCTGCAGGTGGGAGATGTCCAGGAAGATACTGAAACAGTGGAACCATTGTGGTAGCTGTTAGAGCTATTGACTGAGTATTTCCAGTATGTCCTACTTCCAAGCCTCTATCAGGATTGTACTTCTCTGCCTGCCTTGAAGTGAGGCATGGCCACAGACCTGACATTGACCAACGTTAATGAATGAACGTGATGTGTGCCACTTTGGGCAGAAACCCTAAGAGATGCTATCTGATTTGTCAGAGCCTTTTCCTGCCTGAGCTCCTATGGAAATATGGGCCTTTGTCCTCAAGTGAGAATGACATAGAGAAGATCCTCAGCTTGTTTGTCACAGACACAAACAAAACAGAAACCATTGTTTTAAGATGCAGAGACATGGTGGTTATTATTGTAGCATAACCTTGCCGGTTTGGACTATTAATAGGTTTTTTGCTTTTGTTTTGTTTCAGATGTAACACTTGTTAGACTTGAAGCCAAGAGAAAAATGAGGAGACCATTTCCACTGGGGTACTGGCGGGAGGGAAGGGGAAAGATAGTCTGAGACCGAGAATAAGGATTCACCGATTTTACTTATTTATGGGTTTCTGGTACGTGGCTCAGTTCCTGGAATGAAAGAGGGGGTTGTAGAATCCTTGTTCTCATGCTTCCAAAAGGACTGTGTAGTTTCCTCCAAAAGATCTGTTCAAATTTTAATCCCTAGTACCTTTGAATGTGACCTTATTTGGAAGTTGGATTTTTGCAATAAAGTTAAGGATCTTGGGAGGAGATAGCCCTAGATTTAGGATGGGCTCCAATGACCATGACAGGTATCCTTCTAGGAGGAAGGGGAGAAAGATTTGGCCCAGAGACACAGAGCAAAGGTCATGCAGAGCGGGGGACAGAGACTAGAATCATGCAATCGCAAGTCAAGGAAAGCGAGGGATGCCCGCAGCCAGCACACAACGGAGAAGAAGTAAGAAAGGTGTTGTCCCTCAGAGCCTTGAGGAACACAAACGACACCTTGATTTTGGACACCTGGCCTCTAGAACCAGAGGGCTCAGGTAGAGAAAAAGAGCAAATGTTTGAATTCTTTACATAAACATACATACTTTACAAAACTGCTGATAACTTAGAGAAAAGAGAAGAAGCTTTCCTTAAGTCTGGAAAAACGAAATATTAAAGAACCACAGTGTTTCAACTTGAATGATATCCAGGTGGACCCACCCACCCAAGCGCATTATCAATGAACTTCTTTACATCAGGGAGATCTTCAACTAGGTTGGAAATCGAACGCAGAAAGTCAGGGTGTCTCAGTCTGACCGAGTCCCTTTCCTAAGTCGGACCCAGTCTGATCTCACCCTTGGTGCAATTTCCAAGTCGCAGCCGGCTGCCCCGCGTCTGACCCAGGTGGGGTTTGGTTTCCACGCGGGACTCAGCCCCACCCATGCCCGGACCGGTTTCCGAGTCGGACCCAGACCCGGACGGGTTTGCAAGTCGGACCGGGTCTGACTCGGGCCGGTTTCCAGACTCAGTCCTGGGAAAAGAAATGCTCGGTGGGGGTGGGGGGCGAAAGCTCCTCGCAGGATCCGCGAAGCTGGGATGGGAAGGTGACCGCCAGAGGCAGCGGGGACGGCAGGGAGCTGAAGGACTTCGACAGGTGGGTGGCCGGCTTGCTCTCTGCTCCCGGGACACGTGGTGGCGGGGGGTGGGGGGGTTAGGATGGGGTGGGGGGGCTGTGCTTGGAGAGGGTGGGGGAGGGTCTCCTTCAGTTCCCTCCTCTGACATCAGAACTGTCAAGAGGTAAACTGAGGCACATGCAAAATGTTAAGCATTTATTTGAGCCACGACCTGCGAGCGGCTAGGAACGCTGTACCCACAAGCAGGTGGGGAGAGTTTCTTCGGGAGAAAAGGTGGAAGCAAAGTAAGGGAATTACTGATTGGCTATAACCGAAAACCTAGTTGGCTTTGATTGACGTTTCGGTTTTGTAACCATGAGGGAGAGACAGAGCCTCTGTCGCATCACACGGGGTGACATCCCCATAAACCCTTTGTAAGTTGAAAATATCTTAAGTGGAGAATGCATTTAGTGCGCCTAACCTAAGGAACCCCGTGGCTTAGCCTAGCCAGCTGGAAACACATCAGCTCCCAGTTGGGCAAAATCAGCTCACACGAGCCCAATTTTATAGCCGAGTTTTGAATATCTTATGTAATGTATTGAATACTGCACTGAAAATGAAAACCAGAATGGCCGAGTGGGTAGAAAACGGCTGTAAGCCCATCGGTCATTTTCCCTGGTGGTTGTGGGGCGGACTGGGGGCTGTGGCTTGCTGTCCCCGCCCAGCTCAGGAGAGGGAATGGTACTGCTTATTGCTAAGCTGGGAAAAGACCCAGATTTGAAATTCGAAGTACATTTTCTGCTGAATATATGTCGCTTTTGCATCATCCTTTTAAAGTAGGAAAATCATAAAAGATAGGGACGGTCTGTGTAGGCTGAGATTTTGGTTGGCTTCAGTAAGCTGCTGTGGCATTAGAGCCCCATCAATCTAGGGCTTCCTTAGTTGATTAATTTAATGGAAGCCAGGGTTCTCAGTGCTGCTCAGGTCTTTTTTACTCTCTGTTGCACATTCCCAAGCTCAAACCCTCTCCTCTGTCCCCTGTCTCTGTGTTCTGCCTTCCAACTATCATAACCTATTTCTTGTCATTTCATTTTGCTCTGGTTTGTTTTTGTCCCCTGTTGAATCAAGTTTGGTTTGTTCTGAAGAAACAACAAATGCCTGATTCCCCTTCTTTAGAGCTCTGGGGTGAGTTCAGTCTACAGCTGTTTATGAGTGGTGACAATCCCCGCTGGCAGATGTAGGCGTAAGACTTTTGTTTGGGAATGCGCTATCTCCAATGATGCCAGCTGAAGGAGAATTTCAGGAATTTGCTTTCATGTCGACCATTCATTTAAACACATTGAAGAATGGCCCCCACTTTCTTTAGCTTTTATAAGCCCTTATGAGGCCCAAATTCTCTTGTGCAGTCTGAGAGCAATTTTTTTTTTTTTTTGGTTCTTTCATGTGGTGTGGGGGGGGATGGGGGAGTGGAAGACAGTTGTTCAAAGGGAAGCTCTTTATTCACTCTCTCAAGTCTGTTTCATAGGAAATTTTCCATAGGAATTCTAGAAAGAGAAACAAATGACTTAGGCTGAGAGCAACATTTGGTCTATGAAACATTCCAGTGGCTCTGTCTGTGGCCAGCAGGGCCGCCAAGCCTACGGAATTTCAAGGAACGCAGCACTTTTTAAAATCAGAGCCCTATGTCTGGCCGCAATGCTAATTGTTTCACAATAGTCACTTGGTATATAGTGTTATGGGGACTTCAGTGGTTTCTTTTGTCGGAAACAGGCTAACTCCTAGTGCTTATTCAAAAAGGTTACAATTAGGAAGGATATGGGAACAGAGCTTGAGAAAGTAATCGTGGGCACCAATATCCCCGTTCATTATAAGTCGCTTCCTCTTCCCTGTTTCTGTAGTTGGGAGATGCCAAATGCTTGAATCGACGGGGAGTTCTCTTTTCCTAGGGAAGGACGTGGTGTAACTGGGGGCAGCAGATATCTGAATCCCGTGGTCTAAACAGCCGGCACCCGGAACAGGCATGTCAATGGAGGCTGGTGGTGATTTTGAACAAAGCCCAAACATGCCTGGGGTTAGCTTGATTTACCAGAATCAAAATAACCTGGAAAAGAACCAAATTGTGGAGTCTTTGTTTGGAAAGTTTTGTAGGATAAAGGCTAGTTGGACTTAAATAAAACTGTTCCATCAGGATTTCGAAACAAAACATTGAAAAAGAACAGAGGGTGTCTCTATCTTTCCTTCCCACAGGCCAGGTTTTGAGTTCCATGAGAGGACTAGTTTGTTGGATGAGATGCAGACTCTCTTCTGCTTGGAACATAGGACACCCTGGCTTGGATTTATTTCCATTGCTTAAGGGGAAAACTAATTAGTTGATTTTTCCAATGTTTTTATTGTGGTTGAATATAAATTGGAGGCACTGTTAAGTTGACAAAGAAAGTAGAAGTGACCTATAAATGCCATAGTAGAGGTGTGGCCATCTACCTTCCATTTCTAGCTGCCTTTGCCAGCCAAGTCAGCAGATGAAGTGTGCGTCTCGGTGACATTTTTTTGTGAAATGATGGTACAAAAAATACCAATTTTATTATTTTTTAAAAAGATTTTATTATTTGAGAGTGAGAGAGCATGAGTTGGGGTGGGGGTGGGGATGGTAGGATGGGCAGAGGGAGAGGGAGAAGCAGACTCCCCACTGAGCAGGGAGCCCGATATGGGGCTTGATCCCAGTACCCTAGGATCGTGACCTGAGCTGAAGGCAGATGCTTAAGCGACTGAGCCACCCAGGCACCCCTAAAAATACCAGTTTTAAAACAAGCCAAGTGAAAAACTGTCTGTAAATATAACCTATGATGTTCTTGTGGCTTTGTATGGGTCTGTGCCCGAAATACTATGGTCTCCCCCAACACATGGATTCATCTGTGTGGAGCCAGAACACACATGGTAGGCGCTCAGCATTGTTGAATAACAGAATTTTTTGTGTGTGAAGGTATCATCATCATGCTCTATATCTATAGCAAGCTGGCCGACTATAGCCCTCAGACCTCTTTTCCTAAATAAAGTTTTATTGGAACACAGCTATACCCAATGTTGACTATGGCTGCTTTTTGCTACTAGAGCGGAAGTTAGTAGTTGTATCAGGGAACTTCTGGCCTGTAAAACCCCACACATTGACTAACTGGCCTTTTATGGAGAAAATTTGCTAACTGCTGCTCTACCTCCAGACTTCTCTATTTTCCCCTAAATGATGGATCCATGAATGCTTCTAGAACCAATTGTGTCAAAGTCTGTTCCAGGGAACACTCATTCTGTGAGCTACTCCTTCCTGGTTTAGGAAGTTCAGAAAATATAAATGAATAACATACTTTGTGCAGTTTGGCAGTCGAAAACAACTGTATAGGGGTGTCTGGGTGCTTAGTCAGTTAAGCATCTGCCTTTGGCTTGGGTCTTGGGATAAAGCCGTGCATCGGGCTCCCAGCTCAGCGGGAAGCCTGCTTCTCCCTCCCCCAATCCCCCTGCTTGTGTTCCCTCTCTTGCTGTCTCTCTCTCTGTGTGTCAAATAAGTAAATAACATCTTTAAAAAAAAAAAAAAAAGACCCAAGTGTATAGTTTTGATTCAGTATTTTCAAATTCATTTGATACAATAATTATTATTATATTTTTACCAGTTAATGTTTTATAGGAGGAAGCTACCTCAGACACAGCTTAGGAAATATGGATAACAGAATTGATTTTGCATGCTAGCTCCGGTAAATTGGAGGCGACTCCAATGTGTTGCATTCAGAAGGGTCATGAGATACTGCCAAGGGACTGGGAGGAATATAGCGACTCCTTCCCTAGATCAGCCATCTATCTGTGCCAGCATTTGCCAGCACCGGTTTAGACCTTACTCAAACTACATTATGCTGATGGCCTGTATGGTTTCTACGCCTACCCCTGCTCTGCCTAAAACACAACTTCAGAGATGCTCTTCTTGTGTGGCTTATGATCTAGTGATGAGGAAATTCACAACGAGTTAAAGGGAGAGTTCTCGTCTTATCTTACAGGAGAACTGCTTGGAAGATGAAATTTAATTGGTCGTACAGAAGAAAACTTGATTACATCATTCTGTGTCTGGTATTCCCATCACACTTATGTGACACTTTATCATTGTTTCACAGCCCTTCAATATTCTGTTTTGTTTTTTTCAGTCCTTGTTCTTTTTGTTTTTCAGATTTTGAAGTTCCTATTGACATTTGCACAAACCTAGAGGTTCTTTCCTCAGTCGTCTGGTGTACAGACAAGCTCACTGAAGGCGTTTTTCATTTCTGTTACAGTGGCTAGCATTTCTTTTTTATTCTTTTTTAGAATTTCCATCTCTCTGATTACCCATCTATTTTTGTATGTTCTCAGTTTTTCCCATTATAGCCCCGGGCATATTAATCACAGTGGTTTCAAATTCCCATCTTGTAATAATAGACCTAATAATAGTTCTCATTCCTGGCATATCTGAGTCTGGTTCTGATGCTTGTTATGTCTCTTCAAACTTTTTTTGCTTTAGCATGTTCTGTGATTTTTTTGTTAAAAGCCAGACATGATGTAGTGGGTTAAAAAAAAACCAAAAACCTCTAGTAAATAGACCTTAGTAATATGATGGTGAGGTGAGATGTGGGGGGTGGGGAAGTGTTTGATAGTCCTGAGGTTAGGTCTCAGTCTTTTAGTGAGCCCGTGCCTCCACACTGTCAAGTTCATGCTGGCTTCTGCCTACTCTGCCCCACCCACTTAGGTGGGGTAGGAGAGGAATGGGCTCTAGTTGGATAGTTCCCTTCCCAGAAATGGGTTAGGCTCTCTTGAGAGCAGGTCTTACTACCAAGAAGAAGGGAATTCTTTGGGTATTTCAAAATGGATGATTTTCCCCTGCTGGAGGCTTGAGAGGATTTTTCTCCATCACTGTCTACTTCTCTGCATTGAGCCTCCGGCAGTTTGTCAATTACTTTGAGGTTTCCTCCCCTGGTATTGGTTGCAATGGAGGTTTCTGCTCTGGTAAGCTGGGATTCTCTATTTTAAGTCGTTGATTTTCAGTTTATTCAGCTTTTAACTCATTGTTAGGAGGGAACGATAGCTTCCCAGCTCTTCACATGCCAGACTGGAAACTGGATGTCTACAGCATTCTGTACACCTTCCTGGGTCCTAAAAACATAATAAAGCAGATTCCTTGTCAGACCTTGGGTGTCAAGGAGACATTATAAATTAATTTTTGAAGCTCCATCTTTGCTCCAAACGTGTAACTGTATAAAAAGAGAAGATGAAAGTAATAGATACATTAACAAGAAAGAATAACATTTTCCCATACCAGAAATACAACAAAAGACAAAGCTATGGTTGGGGCTGGGATTGGAACCTGCTGTGTTGTATGTCTGAAAGCAGATAGGAGCTTCCGGAAACTAGGGCCTGGAGTGAGTCTCCCCTAGTTAAGAAAGGAGACTGGAAATCTCCTTAGGGCTGCTACTTCTATGAAACTTGGTGTCCAGGAAAGAAGGACACTGTACAAGTTTACAACCCCAAAATGAGGAAAGCCCCAAACAGTGGCAGCTCCTTATCTGCAGTGCCATCAAGGGGATGGAGGGCCAGAGGCAGTTACAGACCCACCATTAGAAGTGGGAGGCTGGCTAGAGGGGAAGGAAAGAGATTTCACCAAAGAGAACTTAAGGTGCAAATTCCAGAACATATGAAGAAATCAAGCCTGTGACTGCTAACCACTGGAGACAAACTTTAGGTACAATGAAAAGAATGGAGGAATATGAAAAAGACTTTAAATACATGTTTTGAGGATCTTCAGAGTGGTAAATGAAATAAAAACTTCCATAAAAAGAGCAAGAATTAACCGAAGGTAAGCAGAAATGAAATTAAGTAGCATATATGAAAGAGAGCCACTTAGGTATCTTGTACGTGAAAAACAGAGACTGAGATAAAGCACACAGTATGTGGCTTTAGCATTAGGCTGACACATGAAGGAAAATACTGTGCTCTCGATAATTGTGTCAGAACTTCGCCAAGAATGCAGTACACAGAGAAGAGGAAAAAAACATATGGAGAAATAGGGGAAGGGCATGGGAGATTGACCAAGAAGCTTACATCCAACAGGAAGTTCAGAAGAAAGGAAGAAGGGTGAGAAGCACTATTCAAAGAGAGATTGAGGATTTTTCAGAGTTAAAGACACAAACCCTCACATGTAAATGAAGACAAAGGATTATGAAGTGGTTAAATAGAAAATAGATGTAGATGTAGACACAAAACAATAATATTGTGGAACACCAGGCATGGAGAGAAAAGTCTTAAAAACTATGAGAGAGAAGAATGCCTGCTAATAAATACCTATTAGATGAACAACAGACTTCTTACCTGTAGCCAATGCCAGATTATAACAAAGTATCACTTTCAGTTTGCTGATAGCAAGTGCAAAAGTTGAATTCTAAATCCAAATAAAGTACAACTCAAAAATGCGGACCGTACAGTTTCAAAAAGCATTAGGAAAACTTGCTGCTTAACATTCTCGGTGAAAGGGCTATTAACAGATATCTAAGAATTGGGGTACAAAAAAACCAGAAAATAATACGTTATTATTTTAATTAATGATTGACACTATTCACACAGACACGCACACTCAAAATTCTACATAAGAATACCAAGGAAGCAGGAAAGGTGGAAATGGGAGTTGAGGTCTTTTGATTGGGTAGGAAAAGAGGACTTTGGTTGTTTAGAATCACTTGGTACACACAGGTTGTAGGCCCCACCTGGAGTTTCTTATTCCTTAGGTCTGTGGTGAGACCTGAGAACTTGCATTTCTTTTTTTTTTTTTTTTAAGATTTTATTTATTTATTTGACAGAGAGATCACAAGTAGACAGAGAAGCAGGCAGAGAGAGGGAAGCAGGCTCCCCGATGCGGGACTCGATCCCAGGACCCTGAGATCATGACCTGAGCCCAAGGCAGTGGAGAGCCCAAGGCGCCCCGAGAACTTGCATTTCTAACAATTACCAGGTGGTACTGATGCTACTGGTCTGGGATCTATACTTTGAGAACCACTCCTCTAGAGTTCAGGAGAAATATATTGTAGCTAACTCTGTAGGTTAGAAAAACTCAGTAACCTTGGAAGGCATAGAAACAATGTATCGTTTTAAAACCACAAAGGAGGAAAAAAATGTATGTAAAAATGTTATAAGTACAACAGAAGGCAAGAAAGAAAACATAATGAGGAAGAAAAGGAGAATAGTAAACACAAATGGAGACAATCTATAGACTGGAAGATAATTTTTGCAACACATCAAACTGAGAAGTTATTTGTATGTAGAATGTATTAAGAACCCTTGCCAAACTGTAAAGAAAGGACAAAACCTTGAGAAAATTTGCAAATGCTATAATTAAGCAATTCACCAGCAAGCCCAGGAAAGTGTTTTGTCTCATTAGCAACCAAAGAGACGCAAATTAAAACATGGGTTCTTACCCAGCAGATCCGTGAACACTTAAAAGCCTGATAATTGTAAATGTGAGTGGGAATGTGGAGAAACAAAGCAGAAGTCTCCCACCCAGCTGGTGAGTGGATACACTGGTATGATTCCTTTGTGAACAATCTGATACAACCTCGTAAGGATATGGTCTTCATGTCATCGCCAACTAAAGATGCATATTCTGTGGGACCCAGCAATTCTGCTTTCTAGGATTCTGTCAGAACTCTTGCATGGATACACAGAGGTGTGGGTGTGAATGTTCTTGCGGCATTGCTTGTGATAATGAAGAACTGAAAATAACCTAACTCTTTCACCAGCAAGTGCATAAAAATGTCGGATCTCCATAAAATGGAACTCAAGTAATTAAAATGAACTGGTCGCATGTGGAGATAAATTCTATCTGTAAGTTCCTTAATGTTATTAATGAGACAACATTATTGACCCCAACTACTTGGAAGTAGCCTTAGCTAAAATTATCATCAAAACATGTACTTTGCAGAGTTCCTGGGTGGCTCAGTTGTTAAGTCTCTGCCTTCGGCTCAGGTCATGATCCCAGGGTCCTGGGATCGAGCCAGGTTCTCTGCTCAGTGGGAAACCTGCTTTTCCCTCTCCTACTCCCCCTGTTTGTATCCCCCCCCCGTCTCTGTCAAATAAAGAAAATCTTAACAAAACAAAACAAAACACGTAGTTTGAGATTTCAGTGATAAATAAGAAATTTCCATGAAGTCTTTGGCATAAGGGCTTTTGTGAACCCCAAACGCTGGGTTAGCCACTGTTTGTTTAGATTAGAAAGATAATGCAGAAAGTTAGAGAAGATTTCCATTCCAGTAATGACAATTTAAAAATTAATCTATGCTTCTTTTATATGTTATCATAAAATTATCTCTAAGTTTGTTTATTAAATGGAACAAAGAACTTTGTATAATGTGGGCAGAAGTTTAATAGTTCTTGTCCAAAGAGAGTTGACTTGTGAACTTGAAACAATGTCTGTTTATTTTACATTTGTCAAAGAATTTATAATAGATAAGTGTATTTTTTACTTAGAGAAATAAAGTGTTATCTGTTCTTGTTTCACTTAGTACAACCAGTATATTTTTAAAAGTTCATTAAAGTTAAGAAGGCATAGGGGCGCCTGGGTAGCTCAGTCAGTTCAGTGTCCGACTCTTGATTTCGGCTCAGGTTATGATCTCAGGGTCCTGGGATTGAACCCCATGTCAGGCTCCGTGCTCAGTGTGGCATCTGAGATTCTCTCTCTCCCTCTTCGTGTGTCTCTGCCCTTCCCCTCATGTTCTCTCTGTCTCTCTCTCAAAATAAATAAAATCTTAAAAAAAAATTAAGAAAGCATAATTGAAATCTTGCTGTCTGCAAAAGGATTTTTTTGAAGTAAAATTAATTACTCTTTCTAACATTCACTTAAAACTGTAACACTAAATCTAATCTTCCAGTTACATGTATTAATGTGGTAAATCCCAAAAATGAAAAGTGGAGTGAAAAAGGCAAATTGTTGACACTTATATAAACAATTTCAACATTCAAAACAATGCTGTATATACAGAATATGAATAAAAAATATATGAAAAATGTGTTCTTTCCCCCATAAACTTAATTCTTATAAACCAATGCCTCACAGCTGTCCTTCTCCATCCTCCTACCCCAGCTTTCGCCTTTGGTTCACACAGATGCTGTGCAAACGTGTGGAAGTCCCGCCGCGGGGGCCTGTAGTAGCAGCAGCAGGCTGTTAACAGCGAGCCGGCTGTCTCTTCACACCGCACAGTAACCTTCCTGCGCATTTCCAGTTAGCACCTTCGTGTTTGTCCACAACTACACACACCTTCACCGGTCTCTTGACGCTCCCCAGGTAGGCCCCACACTCAGCAGAGGGCACCATCTAGCATTTAATCAGGAAAGTGGAGGTGAGTAGGCATTCCCAGCTGAGCTGCTCCTGCTCTGCTTCCTGACCCATGGATCTGAATCCAAAGCCTTTATTCCTTTCATTCCCCTCCATTTCTGTGAGAACTGTGGCCTGCCTTCTACATCTGTTCAGTGACCTGTGTTCTGGATCTCCTCTCGTTTTACTTTTTCAGAATATGTTTATCCATGGTGCCTCTGGCTCCTGTGTCTTAAATAGTTTTTTTTTTTTTTTAAGATTTTATTTATTTGACAGACAAAGATCACAAGTAGGCAGAGAGGCAGGCAGAGAGAGAGGAGGAAGCAGGCTCCCCACAGAGCAGAGAGCCTGATGCAGGGCTCAATCCCAGGACCCTGCGATCATGACCTGAGCCGAAGGCAGAGGCTTTAATCCACTGAGCCACCCAGGCGCCCCTGGCTCCTGTGTCTTTATTCCCTCTTGACGTGTTTTGATTTCCCTTTGGTCTACAATTGTGCTTCACTATCTTCCAACTTAAAAAAAAAATCCCCCTTGATTTTCTGTGACCTTCCCATTTCCAGTACACCTATTTATTCCTCCTTTGACAACTGATTTCTGAAAACTTTGTCACTAAACGAAGAGCCATTAGGGTGAAAATCCTTTTCTGACCCGCTATTACATGCAGTGACACAACCCTTCACCATCAAATTCCTCACAAGAGAAAGCTGCTGGTACTTTCTCCACTGTCTCCATCCACTTCCATGGTGGTCTGGTTTCTGCCTTAGTTCACTAACTTCTCTTGCCAAGAGCATTGTCAGTTCACTGTCTGTGGGTAAATACAGTGTTTTGACTTGGCTTCTTGGGAGTAGTTCATAAAGTTGATTATTTCCTCTTATTGAATGCTTTTCCTCCCGTGATTCCAGTTTAGTTGAATGGACAGTTATTGATGGGACAGATAAGATGTGCCAGAAACCAACCTGGGTGCCAGCGTAAGACTTGGACCCTGTCCTTGAGAGCTGTAGAAGCTGGAGATTGGTGGTATGGAGGAGAGGGAAATGCTGCTTCACTTAGAAGGTCATGGGCGCTGGGTATAACCCTGCTCATGAGCAAACAGCAGAAACAGGGTGGTGAGGTCGGGGAAGACCAAGAGAAGGCTTTTCTGGGGAAGGTGGTACCTGAACTGAGTCTTAAAACTTGAGTATTAATATGATTTCCAGCTCTTCTTGTTTCCTTTATATCTTTGTCTTTCCACATCTCTTCTTTTTTGCTATTTATGTTTCTCAGTCTTGCTTCCTCTATTCTCTATTCCTTTCCTCCTCTATTCTCATTCTGTTCACTCTTGACATGTGTCTCTGACCTTGATTACCACTTGTCTCCTCAGATCTGTCTCAGACTCCAAGCTAGATTTATTTCACCACTTCCCCCTCCACAGGGTTTGTTGAGATATCATGGATATATAACACTGTGTACATTTAAGACACACAATGTAATGATTTGTACACATATATATTGTAACATGTTTACTGCACCAACTCTGTCTGGTCTGGGTATTTTATAGGCAGTTCAACCTAGGATACCTAAAAATGGCTATTAACCCCTTCCATCCACTTTCCTCCTGTGCTTCCTGTCAGTGAATGCCACTATAATCTCTGTCTAGATGCCTAGGTCAAGCATTTAAGAATCAACTTTGATCCTCTGTCCGCCTTACCTACCATGTCTGTATGGTGACCGAGAGTTACTGATTTGGCTACTTCATAGGTCTCTAGTTCTCCGCTTCTCTGCATTCCCCTCCTTTTGCCTTGGCTTAGACCTTCCTCATTTTCTGCCTGTTGCACTCACCTACTAAGTGGTCTCTCCATCTTCAGGCTTTTTCCCCTTAAAGTCTTTCCATATCCCTATCAAGCAACCTCTCCAAGAGTGGATCTGGTCTCTTCATTCCCCTGATGAAGGTCCTTTGATCACTGCCCCTTGCCATCAAGGTGGAAGTGGCTCACGGAGCTTCTCCTCTGGAAGCTTCACTCCGTGTTCCTGATTTTTAACACAGTCAAACTGCATATGGTTCTCCGAGCATACCGGTCTCTGTCGTGCTTTTGTAATTATGCACATGCTATTCACTCTGTCTGGAACTTCCTTGTCCCCTTTCTTAGCTGACCGTACCCCAGTTACTCAGTTGTCACTTCCAACTACAAAAGGCTTCCCTCTCTCCATCTTTTCCGAATGTAGTTCACTCTGACCCATAGGCTCTGTAGCATCAGTTTTGTGTCTGGCATTTCTGACGCCATACATTTATTACCACTTGGCTTGTCTGTATCTTCTACTTAATCGCTAGGGTCCTTGAGGCCAAGGACTGTGTGTTCTCTGTGGCCTCAGTTCCTAGAGTAGTGACACACAGGCAGAAGACATGTACTCAACAGATGTGTATAAAGCGAATAAATGGATCTAGCCTCCCCTAAAACTTTCCCATGGCTATCATCCTGGCCCTGGTTCCTTTGTGGTCTGTGTTATAAAAAAAAGGGGGGTGGTTGAGGAAGTAATAGAAATAAGATAAAAATATTTTTCAAAAAGTGCTGAACAAATGACTCTTGAATAAAATTTTTATTTTTCTAACAGTCAAAACTGACATCTACAGCATAACCACACACAAAAATTCCTGTTGGGCAAAATGGCACAAAGGATCACAGAAAACTTTTGGATAAATTTTTTAAAAAGCAACACAGTGAAACAAATCCTGAGTAGTAAGTTTGAAGTTTACTTAAAGGCACATGTTTTAAGACAGTCACAGGTAATGCTTCTCAAAGACTAGAAAGACATCCTTAATAATAAGCAGATTATTAAACTATTTTGAGCTAACATTAATGAGCTGCTAGACTGTTTTACATACGTGTTCTCAATTAGTATTTACATGACACTGTCAAGTGTGTATAATTATGATGCCCAGGTTATTGAGAAAACAGGCCTTTCTCTGGATCCAAACCCAGTGCTTTCTGCTTTCCCCTAAGGAGGCTTTTCCTCAGGGGGCGGAGCTCAGCTCTCCAGGGAATGCAGGGGCTGGACTTTGTCTTCCTGGATAGAAATGCACCTTTGCTGATGTGGCCTCTGGCAACCTGGTTCCCTTTTGGGGGATTTCCCCATTTAGGAGTCTTTGAGCAGAGGGAGTCTTGGGGTCGCATATAATAATGGACCAGAGGCTATGGAGGGAGGTAAAATTCTTACTTAATGCCATCTCCTGTGGCAAACTTCCCTCTGAGGTCTCCAGGCCTGAGAATGAGCTGCTGCTTCCAGATGAGGAGGTAGCAGCACGAAGAGCCAGACTCCCTGCTCAGATGACCCCACGAAGTCAGGACCAGAACAAGGGTCCAGCTGTCACTCCTGGACACTCAGGTGGCTTACACTGGACACATATGTGTGGCAGAAATGGGACCTGAGAGAAGCAAATGCACCTTCCTGCTTGTGTTACACTGAGCCCAGGTGCACACACCTGTCTTCCATTATTTTGAGGTTCCTCAAAATCCCTGGTCAGAACTCCGCTCACAAGAAGACCCTCCGGTGTATGTTCCTGATGAATTTGGAAGATTTTACAGACAACTCACTGTCTGATGTAACGTCCACAAAGTTCCCTCAGCTATTCAAAGCCCTTCCAACAACGAGGACTGCAGCTTGGGTCCCAGAGTGGCAGCCCTTGAGGTCATGGTCTCCGAGGGTTGCCTCGTGCTCGCAGAGACCATTGTGAAATATTCAGGGCTTCTCAAGCTGGATATTGGATTGCTAGTGGCTTGACATCACATGGTGGGAGTCAACTGCAGAAGTTTTCGAACCCTACCTATCAGGGCTTCCCCCTGCATACTGGGAGCCAGTTGACGGAACTGGTTTAGTGGGTCTAACCTGTGACTGCTCCGGTGACTATCCCAAGTAACTAGTGTTGCTGTTAAGCACAGGATCACAATCCACTTTACAGCAGCCTTGCCTTAAAGGTCCCATGCAGCCAAGCCACGGGACTGCCTGTGGTGTGTCCTTTTGTCGGACGGGACTCCTGTGAATAATTAATCCACAGAGTAAAGAGCAAAATTAGTGAGACACCTGTAAAGAGATATTCTTTCCCTCTGCCTTTGATTTCTGTTGAAACGCTGTGAAACTGTCCCATCTGTCTTTGTGAGGTTGGT
This sequence comes from Lutra lutra, assembly GCF_902655055.1. NCBI lineage: Eukaryota > Metazoa > Chordata > Mammalia > Carnivora > Mustelidae > Lutra > Lutra lutra. The sequence continues at coordinate 13,391,600 of NC_062290.1, read as the reverse complement.
TGGTTAGCTGGTTGGTCTTCTCCCTCTGCTAGAATGTGAGCTCTCCGAGGGCACAGCCTTCATTTCTGCGGCGTCCCTGCTAGCCAGTAGTGTGAAAGAGGATCAGAAAAATCCCTGTTCCTCAAACAACAAATACAGTAGAAACCAGCAGCGAGTTCAGCAGCAGCGAGCAAGCAGGGAAATGGTTATACTCTTGCTCTGTGACTGTGAGAATCTGGTAGCCAAAGAAAGAATCAGGGGAGTCTACAATGGCTGTGCTTAGTTAACTTGGCTTCTTCCCTACTTCCACCTTCCAGAAGCAGCAGAAGGGGAGATAGTAAGTGATTTTTTTTTATGAGAGAGGTAGAAGCGGGGAGGGACAGAGGAAGAGGGAAAGAGAATCTTAAGCAAGCTCCACACCTAGCATGGAGCCTAACATGGGGCTTGATCTCACAACCCTACAATCACAGCTGGAGCTAAAATTAAGAGTTGTATGCTTAACTGAGCCAGAGGCCCCAGTAGGTGAAAATTCTTATAAAATTTTTATAAATATTGCCATATTTGTGGAGAAGCAGATGAAGGAAGTAGTAGCAGCATAGGAAAAGGTCTGGGCACTCTTGCCCCCATGGCAATAGTTTTAGCAGGGGAGAGCACTCACAATTAGGTGATATGAATTCTTAGGATATTAAGAAAATCTCTGAAAAAATAGAAGAGTTGTGTCCTCAAATTAAGGTTACCCAGAGCCCTGGCAGAGCTCTCTCCTTATCCTTTGCACCACAGACTATGGAAAAATGAATCTAAAACAATATTCACTCTCTAACCCATAATTCAGAGGAGAAAACAGTGCAGTGTCAGATGAGCTGCAAAGATGTCAGTGAGAACAGACTTGCATTCTATCTGAGCAAACAGAAGCTTGGTTAGAGCTGTCCACCTTAAAGGTGGGTAAAAAACAAAACAGTGCTAGATAGATTGAGAAGAAGGAAGGAAGGAAAAAAGGGAAGTGGGAAGAAAGGAAGAGAGTTGAAGGAAGTATGGGGAAGGAGAAAAGGAAGGAAGGACCAAGGTACAAGGAAGGAAGGAAGGAAGGGTGGGAGGAAGGAATGAGGGAATGAAAGGAAAGAAAGAAGGAAGGGAAGGAGAGTTGGAGAAGAAGGGAAGGAGTGAGAACATAGTGGGTAAAACAAAGACAAATAATTCCACCCATATTTCCATGGGTGCTTTGGGTCATAAAAGAAGTATGAACAGGGGAGTGCCTGGGTGGCTCAGTGAGTTAAAGCCTCTTTCTTCGACTCAGGTCATGATCCCAGGGTCCTGGAATTGAGCCCACATCGGGCTCTCTGCTCAGCGGGGAGCCTGCTTCCCCCACCCTCTCTGCCTGCCTCTCTGCCTACTTGGGATCTATGTCTGTCAAATAAATAAATAAAATCTTCAAAAAAAACCACCAAAAACTAAAAACCAAAAATAGAAGTATGAACAGGAATTTTTTTTAAAGGGGGGAGGGGCAGGAGAGGGAGAGAGAGAATCTTAAGCAGGCTCCATGCTTGGCATGGAGCCCCATGCAGGGCTCAGTCTCACCACCCCGGGATCATGACCCTGAGATCATGACCTGAGCTGAAATCAAAAGCTGGTTGCATAATTGACTGAGCTACACAGGGACCCCAGGCATTCTTTATTAGAACAGGAACATAAAAATAAGAACTCAAGGACAGAATGGTAAGAAACAGCAGCATGAAATGCAGAAGATTTCAGAGCTAAGGGAACAAATTAAGGACCAAAACAATGTCATTAAAAAACTTACTCATAAATTAGAGACAACAAAGAACAGAGTACGCACAGCTGAAAATCAAATTATTTCCATAGAGAGAAAGCTGAAATTTTCAGAGTGCACCCAGAAGGAAAATGCAAGAGTTGAAAGCAATTAGAACAGAGTCTCACCACCGCTGGGCTTCTGGCTCACTCTCAAGTCCACATCCTCGCAATTCTTCCACTTCACTGAGATTATCAGTCCAGTGACCTACTCCGTTTCATAATTCATAAAACTTTCTCGCCTCACTCCCACTGTATCCAGCTTAGATTTACTTAACACACTCCTTGAAAGTAGGGTTATAATACATTTGTTGTTTTATTTTATCTTTTGGACAAATTTCCCCTGGAATGATAGGCTTTTTGGTATGACGGGGGCTTGGTTTAGAGCTTCTAGGAACACTTAACTTCTCCTTTCTCTGTAGCTTTTCCTTCTTGGTCTTCTTTACTGGATTCTCCTTTTCCCAACCTCCAGATGTGACTGTATCCAAAGGCTTAGTCCTGGGTCAACTTTTCTGTTGGCACTGGTGCCATGTTCAGTCCTCACATATGCTGTTTGTTTTGGGGTTAGAGAACTGGGTGCAAGTCTTTCTTAAAGCCCAGATGATTTTGTTGCACAGTGAGGACTGAAGACCACTGTTTCCCCATGGTGATTGTCCTCTGGCTGTTAATTTTACCCATATGTTGACCAGTTCTAAATTTCTGTCTCCACTGAACTCTAGATAAGACGTAGATACCTCTTGTCTACTGGATTTCTGATTTCTGAAATGAGACATCTTGGACCCCTGTTCTCAACCCAACCTATTACTTCTCCATCCTTACCCATTTCAATAAGTAGCACTAATTTTAACCCTGTTGCTCAAGTAGAAAAAACCAACCAACCAACCAAACAGACAAAACATTAGAATTTGTCCTTGGTTCCAGTTTTCTTATTCCTCCACTAGTCATTCCATCCACTCTAGGAAGTTCCATCCATTTCACTTGTGATGTGCATCCCAGTGATGTCCCTCTCTGTGTCTTTGCTGTTACTACCCTAGTCCACATCATCATCTCTTGCCTGGATTACTAGTATTATCTCTCTCTTTTTAAAAAAGGTTTTATTTATTTATTTGACAGAGAAAGAGAGAGATCACAAGTAGGCAGAGCAGGAGGCAGAGAGAGAGGGAGAAGCAGGCTCCCTGCTGAGCAGAGAGCCCGACGTGGGGCTCGATCCCAGGACCCTGAGATCATGACCTGAGCTGAAGACAGGCTTAACCCACTGAGCCACCCAGGTGCCCCACTAGTATTATCTCTTAACTGGACTTTCTGCTTCTATATTTTCACCCCACCTGTTCTTTCAACTCATCCTCTACACAGCAGTCAAATTGGTCTTATCAAAATGTAAATTAGTTCATGCCCCCCTCTTCCCCCCTCTTGCTTATACCTTCTAAAACTTTTACATTGCATTTTGAATTTCATCATCTGAAATTCTCTGTGTGAGATGACTCTTGAATATTTCTCTGACCACCTAGGCTCCTCTCCCACTCTCCCGCTAAGCTGTAGCTACATTGACCTTCTTCCTGGTACTTAAGCCACATTTAATTTTGCCTTAGGAATTTTCTGTTCCTTCCATGTAGCAGGTTTCTCCTCTAAGGCGTTTTAGTGATGGAGTCTTTTGAATTATTTGGGACTCAGCTTACATGTCATATCTAAAGAGATACCTTTCTTTAGTAAAATAGCTTTCCCCCTACTCGTTACGTACGCAGCACTTAGCACACACAGTCTGAGAAATACCTTGTTTTGTTTTGTCTTGTTTGTTTTCTTTCTCCCCCTTTAGTAAGTTCTGTGAATGCAGAGATCTTACCCATTTTTCATACTCGTCTCCCCAGTGTCCAGATACCCCAAACATATGTCTTGAATATACTCCAGACATATGTATTGAATGGAAAGCCTACGGTAAAAATGATCAATGTTCAGGATGAGATACATTTAAATGGAAAACCAGGAATGACTACTTGGAGCCTTAGAATCACGAAACAGATTTTAAGTATTAAAAACCTTGACAAAGTTAAAATAATAATATAAGTTATGAAATAAAAATATGAATTACAAAGGGCAAATTTCCTTATTGTCTGAAGTAAGGAGTAAGTCTTAATTTCATTTTCTAGACATTTCTTGTGTAAAATTCAAGATCAATTAAATTTTATTTTAAAAAGATCTTACATGGAGTACAGTTTCATTTTATATTCTACATCTCTTCCCCTACCTATCCATCTTCTTTTTGGATGAAAAAATGTTATAAAGGGAAAAAGATGCTTTTGAGAGTTCCAGTAATTTTTTTTCTTTCTTCTTTAATTTTTTCCCTATTAGGTAAATTTTAAAAAGTGACCATACATCAGTGAAGTCATTCTGAAAAGTAGTAAAAGGGAGATGAGAGGGGTGCCTGGGTGGCTCAGTGGGTTAAGCCGCTGCCTTCGGCTCAGGTCATGATCTCAGGGTCCTGGGATCGAGTCCCGCATCGGGCTCTCTGCTCAGCAGGGAGCCTGCTTCCCTCTCTCTCTCTCTCTGCCTGCCTCTCCATCTACTTGTGATCTCTCTCTGTCAAATAAATAAATAAAATCTTTAAAAAAAATAAAAAAAAGGGAGATGAGAAAAGCAGAACTTTACAACTTACAAGCTTTCAAGCTACCTGTGAAGGAGGACATTGAAATAGGATCAAACTAGAGAGGTTTTCTCTAGGGTTTTGCTAGCTTGCTTCTTGTTTAAGAAGGGAAGTTTTAGAATAAACCTGAACGTAGGTGAAATGGACCCAGAAGCAAGAATGTGGGCATGTGGCATATTTAGGGAAGAGAGGTGACCTGTGGAGTGGGGGAGTCCCTTCCAGAGAAGACAACAGTGAATGAGTTTTATAGGATCTATTCCGATCCAGTCTTTGTTAGGAGATGTGTCATTTACCTACTGGAAAAGGGGGAACAGGAGAGGATGGGTGTGGGCAGATGCAGGAGGCTATGCCAATTTAGAATCCGTGGCGGGAGGTTGAGGGATTTGATGGCTAATTCCGTGTAGGACCTCTGTGAAGTTGGAGACAAGTTATTACTTGAGAATGTGTGATGGAAAGTGTATCGTATAAAAATGGTGGAAAAGCTACTCCTAGAGAAAGACAGCAAGATTAATCGGCCTGCTACGGATTTGGCTGAGGTTGCTGCTTTTAAGTGTGAAGCAATCTGTTCAGTGGAGTGATTTTTCTCCAGCTTTACTCGGCCGTTTGGGTGCAGGAGAACGTGGGTGGTTGAGTTTAGTCATGGTAGGTGCTTTGAGGGAGGTTCAGCAGTTTGTAGTCGGAGGAAGAGGATTGTGATGGACTCCAAGCCGATGAAGACGGAAGTGAAAAGACGCTGACGGATAAGGCGACGTGGCTTTGGCCTGTGAGTTGAAAGGTGGTGATGGGTTTGAAGGAGTTTTGTTCCTGGGGCATTTGAGCTGTTTGTCTTCTTTTCACGTACAGCAGAAGTGGACTAGCTGAAGCATTCATATCAAGGTCCTTGTCCTAGCTGCTTTCATGTATAACTTCATGGTTTGGCACAAGCTACTTGCTTGAGACTCTGTTTCTTTATCTGTAAATAAATGGATTGAGATCTTTGTCTCTCGAACTGAAGGGTGCACACAAATTCCTGGAGTATCATGTTTATGTACAGAATCTGATTTAGTGGGTCTTTTTTTTTTTTTAAAGATTTTGTTTATTTATTTGACTGACAGAGATCACAAGTAGGCAGAGAGTCAGGCAGAGAGAGAGGGGGAAGCAGGCTTCCCGCTGAGCAAAGAGCCCGATGTGGGGCTCGATCCCAGGACCCTAGGATCATGACCTGAGTGGAAGGCACAGGCTTTAACCCACTGAGCCACCCAGGCGCCCCTGATTTAGTGGGTTTTATGTAAGGTGTGAGGTTTTGCATTTATCATAGGCAACCATATAATTTGATGCTGCTGGTCTGGGGATCACACTTTGAGTAGCAGGGATCAGATAAATTCTCTAGGCTTCAAAATTCTGATTATAAAATCTTTGACCTTGAAATAGATTTCTCCCTCTTTCTTGTCTTCCTTTTCTAAGCTTTGCCAATTCATCTTGAAACCAAGTCTTTGGCCACTTCGATAGTTTTCCCTTCCCTGAGCAGGAAGTCAGGAGAGAAAGATGCAAGCCCGCAGAATCACCAACGCCCAGCAACGGAAACGGAAGAGCTCTGGTGACGTCTTACAGCTGGTGTCTGCCTGGGTGGGGGTAGTGATACTGCCTTTTCCCAGGCATAGTGTGTCAAACAGGAATGTACTATCATGCAGGAAACAGCTCCAATACAAACAGGGACACCAGAGATCAGGCTTGAGTAAGAGACTGATCACAGCAAATGGCACATTACAGACAGACACTTAGATCAATTTCCTTCCTTTGTTGTGTCAAAAGGTTTCACTGTGTCAGGCTTCCTTTCCTTAAAAAACATATGTTCCCCATCTCATGGGCTGACCACAAGCCCCCCTTTACTCCCCCAACTTTAGGTTTCATTTTGTTTTAAAGCCAAAGACGACTGGAAGGTCCGCTGGTACCAATGTAGGGGAACCAACCTAAACCGTTCCCATATTCTGTATTTCCCATAAGTAACCTTCCCATTCCAAAGGTCCTACCTACAGCGATGTGTTTTTCTGGACCGAACATTATTTTTTGCAGGCAATCAATTCATGTTTCAATTATTAGAAAAATAACAAAGTGCTTTAGCAGGTTGAATATGATGTATTTGACCCAAAGGGAAAATTTGTTGTAAGGAGAAGTAGATGAGAGAAAGGAACGTAACATTTTTGTAACAGCTGTAACTGTTCGAGGACAGTTTTCTTGTAATGAGATGGGTGTTAGTGATCGTAGGAAATGCTGAGTATGAGTAACTGAGGGAAAAGTCAGAGTCAACGTTTACTTTCCTTTTGGGATCTGTTTCAGAGGAGGGGGAGATCATTCTGAGAAGGACTTGGCTGGTTTATATGGCACAGGACACTGCCAGTAGGCCAAGTTCACAAATGAACCGAGAAAGACACATTCAGGGTCTAAATGTCAGCTTCTAGTCTTTCATCCTGTGGGGCACCCTGCCACCACTGACACTGACAAAGGGGGCTGACGTTATCGAATGGGTCCTTCTTGCTTTCTGGAGCTGGGTTGACGCCATATTTGAAGATGGTAAACCATAAAAGAACAAGAGCCATCTTACCTAAGGTCTGTTAGGTTTTCTTTAAATATCCTAACTCCATTCAAGAAATGTTTTGGGGGTGCCTGGGTGGCTTGGTGCCTGGGTTAAAGCCTCTGCCTTTGGCTCAGGTCATGATCCTGGGGTCCTGGGTTTGAGCCCCACATTGGGCTCTCTGCTTAGCAGGGAGCCTGCTTCCTCCTCTCTCTCTCTCTCTGCCTGCCTCTCTGCCTACTTGTGATCTCTGTCTGTCAAATAAATAAATAAAATCTTTAAGAAAAAAAAAAAAAGAAATGTCTTGGAATATGTTTTACGTTGTGCTGAAATGGAAGCCACTTTTATCTCCAGGAAATGATGGCAGGGAGTGAAAGTAAGACTTTTTATTGGTAGCAGCCTTTTGCAGCAATCCACAGAACTGGGGAAACAATAGTCACAAAAGCCCATTTGCACAGGAAAAGAACATTGTATGCAATAAACACAAATGAACTCTCTGCTGCCCCCTCACCCCCAGCCCACCACCTGTTATCACGCTTTCCGCAGGCATGGAATAGGTAGATGACACGTTGAATAATGAGGCTGACATGATGTAAGAGGCCGCTTGAATTATAAACCAGAGCTCATCATTGCATTGAAATGAGGAAAAAGGAATTGGAATAGCCTCGTTTGAATTGCATTAAGTTACTATTTTGCAGAGCCAAAAAATTCCTGGGGTCTTCACAATAGGCATTGTGGAGACTATTTTTTTTTTCCCCCAAAGGGGGTAGGCAGGGGTGTGTGTGAGTGGATTATAAAAGACTGTAATTTACTTGGAATAAAGAAGAAGTTTTAATTTTTTTTTTTTAATGAAAAGGGCTCCTACTACACATAGCAAATTAAATTCCAGATGTTCATGGCTACAGAATCTCTACCAGATGCAGGAACTCATGGTGGCTGGGGATGTTTATTGCAAGAAAGGCATTCAGCACCTGCTTAAAGAGCCCTCCCACTTACCTTTTCATGTGTGGTAGCATGTTGATTATCAGGAGTGATGAAATATTTAGTCTCAATAATTAAAGAGGCAAGGAAAATTTCTAAAACTATTAATTATTTTACTCTAAATGCCAGTTAAGTAAATGACTACAGTGTATCCTCTGGGACATTTTTGAAAATTCATTAATTACACTGTTTCAAAATAGGGGATCCATTTTGAGAAGATAGTTCAGAGTGGAAAAAAGGACTTCAGATCGCATAAGCCAGCCCAAAGGAAAGGCACTGGTTTTTAGCAACCCCGATTGCTGCTTTAAGGGAACCCGTTTGTTAAAGAGTCATCATGACCAATAGTTTCTGCACAGCAAAGGAAACAGTCAACAAAACAAAGAAGTAAACCACGAAATGGGAGAAGATATTTGCAAATGACACTACAGACAATGGGCTGGTATCCAAGATCTGTAAAGAGCTCCTCAAACTCAACACCCACAAAAAAGATAATCACGGGGTGCCTGGGTGGCTCAGTCATTAAGCATCTGCCTTCGGCTCAGGTCATAATCCCAGAGTCCTGGGATTGAACCCTGCGTCAGGCTCCCTGCTCAACGGGAAGTGTGCTTCTCCCTCCCCCACTCCCCCTACTTGTGTTCCCTCTCTTGCTGTCTCTCTGTCAAATAAAAAAACAACAAAACAGATAATCACGACAAAAAAGGGGCAGGAGACATGAACAGATACTTCTCCAAAGAAGACATACAAATGGCTAACAGACACATGAAAAAATGTTCATCATCATTAGCCATCAGGGAGATTCAAATCAAAGCCACATTGAGATACCACCTTACACCAGTTAGAATGGCCAAAATCAACAAGACCATAAACAACATGTGTTGGAGAGGATGTGGAAAAAAGGGAACCCTCTTACACTGTTGGTGGGAATGGAAGTTGGTACAGCCACTTTGGAAAATAGTGTGGAGATTCCTTAAGAAATTAAAAATAGAGCTACCCTATGACCCTGCAATTGCATTACTGGGTATTTACCCCAAAGATACAGATGTAGTGAAAAGAAGGGCCATCCGTACCCCAATGTTCATAGCAGCAATGGCCACAGTTGCCAAACTGTGGAAAGAACCAAGATGCCCTTCAACGGACGAATGGATAAAGAAGATTTGGTCCATATATACAATGGAGTATTATGCCTCCATCAGAAAGAATGAATACCCAACTTTTGTATCAGTATGGACAAAACTGCAGGAGATTGTGCTGAGAGAAGTAAGTCAAGCAGAGAGTCAATTATCATATGGTTTCACTTTCTTGTGGAACATAAGGAATAATATGGAGGACATTGGGAGATGGAGAAGTGAGTTGGAGGAAATCAAAGGGGGAGACGAAGCATGAGAGACTGTGGACTCTGAGAAACAAACTGAGGGTTTTGGAGGGGAGGGGGATGGGGGGACAGGTCAGCCTGGTAGTGGGTATTAAGGAGGGCATGTATTGTATGGAGCACTGGGTGTGGTGCATAAACAATGAATCTTGGAACACACACACACAAAATTAAATTAAAATTTTTAAAAAAGTCCTTATTAGAGAGCCTCCCCATTTATGAGCCACGGTGTTGCTAATGCCTTTCCCATTGCGTGAGCGCAAACAAGCCCTGTGTTCTCAGCACAGTGACCATCAGCAGAGTCGGACTGTCCCAGGCTGGAGGAGAGTCCTGACGAGGGCCACTTCCCCCTCTGGTGTCACACTGCAATCCACATGTCTATGTGAGTTCTTCAGTCTGGAATGCATGTTAAAAATATGTATTAATTAATATTACAGTCTCTGCTACTTCGGAGTGACTGTTTTAGTGTCTACCAAAACATTTTGTGTAATGATCATCCTTGTCTTTGGGATTCGTTGCTTGGTGTGGAGGTTGGGCAAGAGGAAAGAAATACTGTGGCATTTTTTGAAGCTCACACCACTATACATTCCCTCACATATTCTCTCTTCTGATCTGTGGCCCTTTTAGATGGTAAAACAAATGACCTCTTTTTATTTTTAATTTTTAATTTTAATTTAATTTAATTTAATTTTTTAAAAACAAATGACCTCTTTATGATCTTGTTTTGCCTCCTGAGGTCTGCCCTTATGAATTTAGCTGGGATTAATTTTTTTTAATAGACTGATTTTTTTTAGGCTCACAACAAAACTACATAAAGTAGGAGAGTTCCCATATATACATCATCCCTCCGCCTCCCCAGTTGCCTCCTCCACTATCATCATCCCCACCAGAGTGGGACATGTGTCACAATTGATAAACCTGTGTTGATACACAATTATGTCCCAAAGTCCACAGTTTACCTTATGGTTTGCTCTTGGTGTTGTGCTTTCTGTGGGTTTGGACAAATGTATAAGGCCGTGTATCCACTGGAGTGGTTTCTGCCCTGTGCATTCCTCCCTTCTCACCCCTGGGAACCCCTGATCTTTTTCTCTCTCTTTGGTTTCACCTTTTTCAGAACATCATGCAGTTAGAATCATTATGGTACGAACGCTTTTCAAGTTGGCTTCTTTCCTGTAGTCCTATGCTGTTAAGTTTCCTCCACGTCTTTCATGGCTAAATTTCTTTTCATCCCCATAAAATGTTGGGGTGGGAGAGTGAAAATACATGGTAGCTTGCCAGGAGTTGAGGCTTCAGTGTTGGATTCATTCTGTGAAAAGGCCCTAGGCTAACCCACCCCGGATTTTGATAGCCCACCAATCAACCTGGAAAGCTTTTACGTGATGGTTGGCCTAAGCCTGTTTTGCCCCATGATGTTCACATGCGTTTGATGGTCTTTGGTCCTCCTTTATTGCCTCCCGATCTGATAAACATAAGAATCCAGTGAGACTCAAAATGGATTAGGGAAAGAGGATATTTATTCATTTCTACAAATAAAAGGGTATAGAGAGGGTTGTTTTTTTTTTTTTTTTTTTTTTTTTTTTTTTGTTGTGGGTTTTTTTTTTTTTTTTTTTTTTTTATAAACAAGGCTAGAATAGTTTGTCTTCTGATTCCAGCTTCCTGTTTCAGCAGAGGGCACTCCGACCTTACCTAGAGCCCGGTGTTTTTCCATTTGACCAGTTGGGGAAGTAGCTAGCTTATCAGATCCACCTTTCAGTTTAACTGTCAGCAGGGATAGCACCACGAAAGTAGAAGCGGGACGCATCCAACCAGGGCTCAGCCCCATCCTGTGTGATCCTGAGGTCTTTCATTCATCTCTGCCCTAAAGCCCCTACAGTTCTCGACTGTAGTCCATGCATTGACATGCAGCCTTTCTGTCTAGTCTGTGAACTCCTTGGGTCTGGGATCCATACGTTTCATCCTAGCACCACGCCTGGGACAGACTACACACTCAGTAAATACCTATTCAATAAATGGGGAAAAAAGAAAGAGGGGAGTCTGAATGGACTGTATGAATGGAAGATGGGCATGCGTTTGGTGTTTCCATAGAAGCCGCTGTTTTGCCTATGGATTCAGTAGTGTGCCTGGTTGGGGTCATATCTGTGCTCCATATTGCTTTAGGTCAAGAGGGAAAAATGGCATTGACCTTAGTTCCAGAATAGAAGAACCCACCGTATTACCCTGTTCAGCATGGCCTCATGTTTGATCCCCCTGCTGGCTTGGTCATGGCAATCGTGTAGGTAATGCAATGCTAGTTCTCTCAGGAGAGTTGGGCTGACGAGAGCCCAAGACAGATCCAGCTTGCAAATTTGCATGTACCCTTCCCCGGTCCTAAAAGGTCCCCATCTTCATCTCTGAATCTCAGAATCTCTGAATGTCAGCACACATTCAGTCACCAGCTCAAATGCCACCTGTCCTAGACTTCTGTTTCAGGCCATCAGCAACCTTTCTGCCCCATCTCCTATAGCAGTGAAAACTTCGAACAACCCTCATGGCACTTAGCAAGTTCTCTGTTGCCTTACAATTTTTCATACGTATGTCCTACCTTCCAGAGTGTTATCTCCCGTAGTAAGGGACTCGACATTTTTTTTTTTTTAAGATTTTATTTATTTATTTGACAGAGAGATCACAAGTAGGCAGAGAGGCAGGCAGAGAGAGAGGGAGAAGCAGGCTCCTTGCTGAGCAGAGAGCCCGATTTCGGGCTCAATCCCAGGACCCTGAGATCATGACCTGAGCCGAAGGCAGAGATATTAACCCACTGAGCCATCCAGGCGCCCAAGGGACTCAACATTTTTGAGTGCTGGCTGCGTGTGTTATTTCATTTAATTCTAACAGCATTTCAGTGGCAAGTAACCGTCCTCAGCTTGCTCATGAACTGGAGCTCAGAGAAATGAATTATCTGTACTGTTATCACCGAGCTGGCAAAGGAGGGAGCCAGATTTTAGGACCAGTTTCTTGCCAAAGTCCATGCTCTTCCCATTACATTATGCTGCTTAAGAACAGGACCCATTAGCCCTGGAGAGAGCTGAGCCTTAGCAAGTTTTGGGAAGCAGAGCCCTTTTTAGTTTGCCCTGTGTGTGGGCCTCCAAAATCATCATGATTTTCTTATTTCACTATCATGACAGTATCATGACAAAGTGCTTATGGAAGAGAATTTCTGGGTCTGTCATTCGTATTACCTATTTTGTTTAAATTTTAAAAATTGATAATGTAGTCTACATGAAGTAAAACACTAAAATCTTAGATGTGCAGTTTGGTGAGGCTTCCTTCCTCCCTGCATCCATCCATCCATCCGTCCATCCATCCGTCCATCCATCTATTCCTTCCTTCCTTCCTTCACATATTGTTCGGGAAAGAAATAGCCAAGAAGACTTGACTGATATCCTTAGAAAGGCCTGCTTGCAAGGTTGCTAAGAATTTGAATTTTGAGAGGGTTTGTGTTGTTTTCTGCTAAGAAAGGCTCATTGTAGTAGTGCCTGGCTGGCTGTTGGAAGAGCATGCAACCCTTGATCTCAGGGTTGTGAGTTTTAGCCCCACATTTGGTGTAGGGATTGCTAAACAACAACAACAACAACAACAACAACAACAACAACAACAAAAAACAGTTTTAAAGTGGCTCATTGTGTGTTTATGGGAACAATATGGCTTATGCTGAAGACTTGCTTTTCTTCTCAGAGTTTGTAATTTGGTACACACTAGGCAGAAGCTACCTATGTGACTGTTTCCCAGTAAAAATCTTGGCACTGATTCTTCAACGGGTTTTCCTAGGAGATAGCACTTCGCACATACCACATTTGTTGCTGTAGGAATTAACTTCCTGTGTGACTTCACTGGGACTCTTAGACTTTTTCCCCTTTACTCTGAACTTTGCCCCATGCGCTTTTTCTTTCTGCTGATTTTACTTTGCATCCTTTTCCTCCTGTAGTACATTGTAGCCATGCTCGTGACTCAGTGCTGAGTCCTTTGAGTCCTCCCAGTAAACCATTGAACTTGGGCTTGGTCCTGCAGTTTCCTGACTCACATATGTACACACCAGTGTAATCATCAAGCAGATCAAGATATAGAAATTTCTCCTATTCCAGAAAGTTCCCTCCTGCTTCCTTCCAGCAAAAACCCTTCCTTCCTAAAAGAGGTAACATTTATTCCGACTTACATTGCTGGAGGTTGGTTTTGCCTATTCTTGAGTTTTAAATCAGCAGATCATAAGATAAATATATATACTCTTGTGCCTGACTTCTTCCACTCAAAGCCATTTTTTTTAAATCTTTTAAAAGATTTTATTTATTTATTTACAGACAGAGATCACAAGTAGGCAGAGAGGCAGGCGGGGTGGGGCAGCATGGGGCAGGGGGAAGCAGGTTCTCCCGGCTGAGCAAAGTTCCCAATGTGGGGCTCAATCCCAGGACCCTGGGGCGCCTGGGTGGCTCAGTGGGTTAAGCCGCTGCCTTAGGCTCAGGTCATGATCCCAGGTCCTGGGTTCGAGCCCCACATCGGGCTTTCTGCTCAGCAGGGAGCCTGCTTCCTCCTCTCTCAATCCCAGGACCCTGATATCATGACTTGAGCTGAAGGCAGAGGCTTGACCCACTGAGCCACCCAGGTGCCCCAAAACAATGTTTTTTGAGATTAATAAAAAATATCCAATACAATATCTAGCTTCTTAAAATCTATGGCAGTTCATATACATACAGCACAACTTAGTCTTTCTTCTGTGGATGGACATTTGTGTGGTTTCCAGATTTTGGCTATTACAGATCATAGCTGTGGTGAACATTCTTATATAAATCTCTGTGAGAATATACACATTCATTTCTCTTGGAGAAGATATCTTGGAGCCTAATTGTTGGATCATTGGGTGGATGCATTTTTACCTGTATTAGAAGCTGCTAAGCCATTTTCTAAAGCAGCTGTACCATCTACATTCCTATCACCAGTGTGTAGGAGTGTAAGTGTATAAAAGCATCCTTACTAGTGCTTAGTGTCATCAGGCTTTTTTGATTTTAGCTGTTCTAATGGGGGGGGGGGTGAAGTGATATTTCACTGTGGCTTAAATTTGACTTTCTGATGAGCAGTGACTCTGAGCATTTTTTTCACATTATTAAGATGACCCTTTGGATATCTTCTTTTGTGATGGGATGATGTTACATTTTGAAATGATTTAAAATTTTTTTTTCTTATTTTGTCCTTAGTCCTATTACCTCATTTCTGAGTTTTTAAAATTTTTTATTTTTGCATACTCTATTGTGGCAAAAAAAAATCTCCATTAGCTCATTTGAAAAATGCTAAGTTACAGTTTTCATCTGTTCCGTGGCCTTTTTTCTGGAGAGCTTTCATTATCTACAGAGATATTTTCCTATGCCTAGTTTTCTATTTTCTTACAAAAATGTTGTATAGAATTCAAGTATAATTCCTTTCTGTTGCTCATTTCCACATGAGATTAGTTTTCCTCAAGTCTTAGGGGGAAGAGTTGGGTCAGGATAGCTTGTCTAGTTTGATTGCTGTAGAGTTTTGTTGCTTTGTTGAAAAATATGGTGTCATAATTCTGGAGCTCTCCTGGTTTTGTTCCTCATCCCCACTTTCTTTGGACCTTCTCTTTTCTTCCTCCTTCTCTTCGTCAAATTAGGTCATATCCCCCACAGTTTTTTCCTAGTGCAAGCTTTGTCCTGGAATAACACTTTGGCAAATTCACTTCTACAGTTAAGTCCCAGATTAATCTGCTTCTTAAAATCTTCCTGCCATTTTATTGCACTTACCTGCAGACAGCCCTTCCGGTTCAGCTGTGGTCCTCACACTGGCCACCCACACTTTCCAGTCAGTATATCCTGGCGTGGTGTCCAGGTGGCGTAGTTCATTGAAGGGCCAGCTCTTGGTTTTGACTCAGGTCTGATCTCAGGGTCGTGAGATGGAGCCCAGTGTTGGGCCCTGTGCTCAACAGGGAGTCTGCTTGAGATTCTCTCCTTCCCCCCTGTGTGTGTGCATGCTCTCTCTCTCTCTCAAAGAAATAAAATATATATACAGGCAATTCTGGAGTTAACTTGTTCTCAGATCTGCTAGATGCCTCCTTACTTCCCTTGTCTTCTACCTGTATAGATGCTAATAATAGATGAGTCTTGGTGTGTTGTCCTCATTTACCCCAAGATAACTTACACTTAATGTTCTAGATACTGTATGTAGCTGTTGGTTTGGCTCTGTCTGTTTTTATGGGGTGATTAGGAATACTGAAAAAGCTACATACCCTCACTACTATCTTCCCTTATTATGTTTTAAATTTAAGCCACGGTGCATTTTTTTTCATCCCCTGTAGTGTGTTTATATTTTAGGTGTTATCTTACATTGTGGGACAGTAGAACACATCTCCAGTTAAAGAGCTCTCAGGGAACAGGTATCAGATTTTCAACCTATGAGATCATACTGTGGTAAACTGATGTCTGCCGGGGCTTTGCGTCAGAGCCCTTTGAGAGAAGGGGCTTACGAAGAATATATAACTCTGTGTTTGGCTTTTCTCTTTTCTTCTTAAAAAACAATTCCCCTACGTCCTCTACTTGTTTTCCTTCCCTTGACTTAAATTCCTGGGAGTATACTCCCCTGGTTTCTTACGTAAGGGGCGGCAAAAGAAACTTCTTAAACTTTTTCCCCACTTCCCAAGGCAACTGTTGACAAAGGTATGGATTTCAGTCCAAACATACAATGGAACACATGGGACTGTTTGAATCTTTACATAATGAAATTTCTCCATGGGGTTCTTGCTTTCTTTCCTATCTCTTTAGGACTCCTCTTATACGGAATTTGGATAATGAGCCTTCCGTCAGGGAAGTTTTCCCTTGTTCTGTGCTTAGTGACCAATTTCAGAGTGCTGCAAATTGGGGTAACCACATAATCCAATGGTACTCTAACCTTGTCTACATAAGAATCTCCTGGGGTTTTTGGATTCTACAAGCTGGAGATTCAGAAACAATATTGGAGGGTGAGTCTGGGAATCTGCACAGGATCTACATCCCAGATGATGCTGATGCCATTGGTTAGTCTAGGGATGTCAGTTCGAAAAACACTAGTGTAAGCCAAAACTATTTTCAGAGACTAAATCAAAACTAAGTTCAGTGACTGTGGGTTCTAAAATAGGCAGTGAGGTTTCAGAAAACGCTCTGTGTGAACATCCATCCATCCATCCATTCATTGTCTTAGTTAACATCTTAAATGCTAACTGTGTGTCAGGGTCTGTGCTCATTCATTTTGAAATGAATAAGAGAAGGATCTAGACTTTATGGCTAATATGAGGGAAATGTGCAAGGGAATAATTCCAATATAATGTTAAAAGGGAAAAGCGTTGGCCCTTGGCATTCTCATGGGAGGTATCTGTGACTTCCCAAATTTGCCATATAATTCCTCCCTCAAAATATGTTTATAATTAAGAGTGAAGACTGAATAATAATTTTAGTGATATGTACAGTCTGGGCTATTATAATTTTTTTCATTAAATTGCCTCCAATTCTGTTCTAATTTTGTTCAATAAAATGATGGCTCCGTGTCATGAACCTTGTGGTCTGTCAAGAGTATTAAATTTAGGGGCGCCTGGGTGGCTCAGTGGGTTAAGCCTCTGCCTTCGGCTCAGGTCATGATCTCAGGGTCCTGGGATCAAGCCCCGCATCAGGCAGGCTCTCTGCTCAGTGGGGAGCCTGTTTCCCTCTCTTTCTCTCTCTGCTTGCCTCTCTGTCTACTTGTGATCTCTCTCTGTCAAATAAATAAATAAAAATCTTAAAAAAAAGTATTAAATCTACAATTACCAAAGGTGAAAGGGTATTTGAGATTAAATTATTGTGGAACAGTGCTTCTTAAATTTAAGCAAGCTTGTTAGAACCCAGATTCCCAGGCCCTACCCCCAGATAAAAGGATTCAGTAGGTCAGAAGTGGGGCCTGTGAATGCCCAGTTTCAGTAATCTCCCAAGTGCAGCTGTTGTTGCTGGTCCAAGGACTACCATCGAATAGCACAGTTTTCGAAGAGCTGTTGGTAGCACTTAAGAACTAGTAATTAATATCCTGCTTTGGGGAGTGACAGAGCATGGTGAGGAGAAGGCTCTTCACAAGGGATCTGGGTATCGGAGGTTCAGTAGGGTGTGTAATGTGGGAGAGGATGGATCACAGGTAAAGAGAAGATTTCTAGGCAGATGGCAAAGAAGGTTCAAAGACACAGGCACAAATAAGCACAAAGTGTTCTGAGACCTGTCTACAGACAGATCTGCCCAAAGTCCAGCAGCCCACAGTGACCTTGGAGACAATGGGAAAAGCTAAGCTCCTACTTGAGCAGAGGAAATGAAGACAATGGTATGTGAGCTTCAAGGAAGCGAATTGTGCCAAGAGATAGGATGCACCGGTATGTGATGTCCTTTTGAGATATTTCTGAGAAAGGATGGCTGGTTTGCTTCCAGGGATGAGTTAAGTAGAGTTCTGTCTGTGTGGCAGAGCTTCCTGTGTTTAGAGCTTCCATCCAGGTTTCTGATTCTGTGATATTAAACATGCATTTAAAATTTGGGGGCACAAAGAGGAAAAACATACATATTTCTGTTTGATTAGGCTTGAAACATGCAAACAAGTAGAAAGCCAGCTTCTGCTAGAGAGAGGGGAAAGTCTCCAAAGATCTCTTTCTCTCTCTCTTTTTTAAAGATTGATTGATTTACTTGAGAGGGAGCATGCACATGTGATTGGGGGAAGGGGCAGAGGGAGAGAATCTCAAGCGGACTCCCCACTGAGCTGGGAGGTGGACGTGGGGCTCGATCTCATGCCTCATGAGGTCATGATCTGAGCCGAAATCACTAGTTGGATGCTTAACCAACTGAGTCACCCAGGCCCCCTCCAAAGATCTCTTAACTATACCTCTGAATGTACGCATTTGTGGTCACAAGTTCAGCATAGACTGACTTCTTGACGGTATTCTTGGGCAAAGAATCTACAACAGTCCAGTTTCTCATTAGAATGAGCTGCCAGTTGATGTTATATTACGGGGCAGCAGAGAGGACTGCCTCTGGTCAACAGATAAAATAATTGGGCATTCTCATTAGTGGTACCTGGAGTTTACAGGGGAGAAAACACCACAGGAGAACGAACATTTCTAATTGTGGCCCCAAAGACTTTCACATTGCCGGGTCTTCATGTCTTTACTCAGGAGGACCAGCAAGCCTTTTGTAAGAGGAAATAATAAGCCCAACCGAGCCAAACAAGTTTCTGTATGTGTTGTTAAAGAGAAAAAGAATATCCATTTTTAGCACAAATTTTTCTGATGAAAGGTGAATTTTCTCCCCCAGCCCTTCCCCTCACAGCTGCTGTGTAATTCTGGAGCCTGAAGTACTTCCACTCTAATAAAAATTTTCATCTTATCTATCAGCAGCAACTAATAGCAGACCCTAGGCCTGTGTGAACAGCCTGGCACATTCTCTCTTCCTTCACTTTTAACTGTCCAGGTCTGCGGGCAGAGGAGCCCCGTAGGCTCAGCTGCAGAACAAAAGCCAGGGGCTCTTTCTTTGCCACTGAGTGTTTTGGTAAATGGATTTGTCACAGAAATCCTCTCTCAAAGGAAGTGACCCAAGTCTTTGGGCTTTTATGTATTTATTTTATGCTGCTAAGAATTGGGTTTGACTCTGGTTTTTAAATAGAGAGCCTTGATAGTTCATTCAGCCATTTATTTATTTATGAACATGTATTGAAAATCTGCTATGTGCCAACCACTGTACCAGGCACAGGGATGCTAGGAACGGTAAGGGTTGGCTTTAGAACTTTCTTTCTAGTGGGAGAATTAGATAAGTAAGCAACTTTCCCCATTATCTTGAGGTACAAGGGGTATTTAATTCTACCTGGGGAAGTGCCCCAGACTAGGAAAAATGTAATCTGACTCCTTGAAGAAGGAGGCATTTGTCTTCCAGATCAAGGGTTGGTTGGGGTCTAGAAGCTGAGGAAGGCCTACAGGACAGCAGCAATGAGAAATGCAAGATCCTAGGAACTCTGCAGTCTTTGAAAAACTGGCGGGAGTTTGGATTGGGTATGGGTTGGGACAGATGGTGCTAGGAGTTGAACGTGGAGATCCAGGAGAGGCCACATGGTGACAGACTCAGTTCACAAACATGAGGAAAATCCCTGGGGTTTCTTTAAGGCTCTGGATCTAGGTGTGTGTTCTCTGTATACCATACACTCTGTCTGTAGAATGGGATAAGGATTGCGCTTCCTTCACGGCATTGTTGTAAATACAAAGTGAGGTGACATGTGTCGAGGTCTTAGCCTGATTACTGGCAATTTTTTGTTCTCCATAAATTGCGGTAATGACAGTGACAGCAGTGATAGTAGCTGTTCTTGGGCCTGTGCTGATTATAATATTTCTGGAGTCCTTCCCATCTGGGCCTGGGAACAACTGTGGGGAATCTGAAAAAGAACCCTGGTGAGTCTATTATCCTCCCGCTGGGGGTGGATTGGTGAGATACTGATTGGAGGAAGCCAGAGAGTTCTGGGTTCCCAGAGCTGAGAATGAACAAAACCTTGATCAGGACAGTGAGGATGAAGACGCAGATTTGATGACATACAGGTCTCCCCAAGTCTCCACCCTAAACTAGACTCTGTTGAACTTGACACTGCTCCAATGGTGCTCTCTAGTGGCCCATAGGAAAAGAACATTTCCCATCAATAGGATCAGGACGAAATACAGTAGTCTCCCCCATTATCTGAGGTTTTGCTTTCTGCCCTTTCAGTTACCCAAGGTCAACTGTGTCCAGAAGTGGACCATCCTTCTGACAAAATGCTGTGTCACAGTGCCTACGTCATTCACCTCATGTCATCCCATCACATCTCACATCACCACAAGCAGGGTGAGTACTGCATAGCAAGCTATTTTGAGAGAGACCACATTCACATAACTTTCGTTATAGTTTATTGTTAGAATTGTTCTAATTTATTATTAGTGATTGTTGTTGATCTCATACTGTTCCTAATTTATAAATTAAACTTTATTGCAAGTATGTGTGTATGGGAATAAACAGGATATGTAGGGTTTGTACTCTGCATGGTTTCAGCCATCCACTAGAGGTCTTGGAACATATCTTGTATAGATAAGGGGAGGAAACTACAGTAAATTATATGCAGACCACGGAATACTGTGCAGCCATTTAAAAAAAATAACTTAGAGCCATCCCAGCCAACTTGGAAGTATTTCCGTGAGGGTTTGAGAGAGAAAAACAGGATGCAGAAAAGCATAATTGATGTGAGCTCCCTCTTGTAAAACAACGACCAAAGAACTTGTCTCTGTAATGGTAGTTGTGTATGGGTGAGTATTTATATAGGATTAAGTAAAATTATGTGAGCATAAATAATATATGAAAGGATATAGACTAGTTTGTAAAAGTGAATTCTCTTAGGTGGGAGTAAGATAAGAGTTGCAAAGCCAAACAAAGGCCCACATTTATGCATTCATGTAAAATTATTTTTAAATACATATAATCATAAATAAAAGTTCATTTGCAAGTAAAATAGTCCAGATGATGGAGTCCATGAAAAAACTATTCCATGAAAGTGAAATAGTATGGAAGATAACTTACTCACGTCTTTATAATTTCTGATTTGTGATTTTTTTTCTTTCTTGCAAAGCTACTCTTTTACGTTATGGTGTTACAGAAGTTCAGGGTATACAGCAGGATCTGCTGAGCTATTTTAAACCCCTCCCAGTGCAAGTTTTTTTTTCTGAAATTCTCAGCTTTGGTTTCGTACCACAAAAGTGTGAAAAAGTCTCAAATCTAACCCTGTATAATAAGGTATTCTGGTATACCAGAAAACCCTGGTACTGTGTTTTCTTCCAGTTAGCAACCTTTACATGTGATGACACTATGTTTGTGCTTGTTTGCTTATCTTGTAGTGACTTATTCTTCACTTTCATGTGAACAGCAATAAAAATCTATTTGAAGATGCCGGTTGAGATCTATAATAGCAATATGATCGATACCAGACCTCTATCTCAGTTCTGTCACTCACTATGTATGTGAACTTAGGCAAGCTATTCTAGTTGGGACTTCAGCTTCTTTATTTGCAAAATGGGACAAAAATAGGACATAACCCATAGATTCATTTTGAGGGTTGAATGAGATAATTAAGGTAAAGTGTTTAGTGATCTTCCTGGTACATGGTATTCATTTATTCGTTCATTTATTTGTTTATTCATTCAGGAACTACTTCCTGGGTGCCTCTCTGTGCCAGGCTCTGTGCTGGGCACTGGAGATGGGAAGCAGTAGATCTATGTAGTCTACACAATAGCAGACGAGAGAGATGAATCTAATGGCCACACAGTGAATGGTTGAGAACTGTGATGCAGGCTGAGAAGAAACAGCACAGGGAGCAGTGAGAGTAACTGAGCTGGCCAGGGAGCCAGGGAAGGCTTTTCTGAGTAAGCAATGTTTCAGTTGAGAAATTAAGGATGAATAAATAGTCATTAGTTGATGGGGTGCTTGGGTGGCTCAGTCAGCTAAGCATGTGGCTTTGGCTCAGGTCATAGTCCCAGGGTCCTGGGGTCGAGCCCCGCACCAGGCTCCCTGCTCAGCAGAAAGTCTGCTTCTCCCTCTGCCTATCCTCTGGCTTGTGCGCTCTCTCTCATTCACTCTCTTTCTCAAATAAAATCTTAAAAAAATAGTTATTAGTTGAAATTGCACATACAGAACATTCTAGACAAAGGGAGGAGCCTGTACAATGCCTGTGGCAGTGGGGAGAAGGATCCGTTCTAAGAAGGGCTTTTTAACACATGGGGTGTAATTTCACCGAGCTCACTCTTCGTTTTCTCACGGGACCTATTTTGCTGGGCCTGTGAAGATGACATAATGCCCGCTTTGTAGTGTTGTGTAGATTAAGTAAGAACATGCACTTGAAGCATACTACTTAATACATAGTAGATATACCATAAATGCTCCCCCCTCTGATATCTTAGCTTTGGCACAGAGATGTTTAGTATAAATTAATTATTATTAGCTATAAATATAAATTAATGATTTCATATATACACACACACCCTCACCGACACCAGCCATTGTGAGGACATCCCATAGTACCCCTAGAGACCTAGTTTTGTTTGTGAAAGCTGAAGTTTTAACCCAATGAAATCTGTGCCTTCCATATTTGAGCCTTCATTTTAAAGACAAAGCCCCAGAAGTTGGCTGGTATAGGAAAAAGAAAAGTGGTATGACCTCTACCCGAATTCTCCAGACTTCAGGCAATAATCCTTTCTGTTCTGGGTTATGATGAGGCACTCATTTCAGGTCGTTACAATTTCATGTGTGCCAACTATGTGTTAGGCATTTTATTAGTTTCTGGGTAATAAAACATTATTAAAACAGAAGCCTTATTCAGAAGAGGAGAGATGCATATAATAACAACTAGTATCTTTTAGGATTCTTTTTTAGAGGCCGGTAAACCAAGTGTGGATGCTCAGTTGAAATCAGTGTTGCCTGAAGAAATCTCCAGCCCTGCCCAAGGCTCTTCTAGTGCATTTTCCCTCTAATGCTGCTCTCTGCTCTCCTCCAGCCGCTGTAGGGATCACACAGGAAAGTCTCTACCGTTGTAGCACTAGGAGAACCAAACGCTCCTGCCACTGTGCTTGTCTGAATGTCTAATTTCCCTGAGGGCTGCTGCATTTCTCTTCATCCATTTCTACTCTCAGGTCTTGAATGAATGTGTCTTTTTGGTGGAACTCAGGTCCCATGCATAGCCCCAGCTAAAACAGATTCTCACAAGTGAAGTGTTGGCTCCCACTCTCTATGGTACAGGAAAACATGGTAAAAGGGATTGAGATTAGGAATTGAGTGAGCAAATTTCTTTCTTTTTTTTAACTTTTTTTTTTAAATTTTATTTTTTATAAACATATAATATATTTTTATCCCCAGGGGTACAGGTCTGTGAATCGCCAGGTTTACACACTTCACAGCACTCACCATAGCACATACCCTCCCCAATGTCCATAATCCCACCCCCCCTCCCAACCCTCCTCCCCCCGTCAACCCTCAGTTTGTTTTGTGAGATTAAGAGTCACTTATGGTTTGTCTCCCTCCCAATCCCATCTTGTTTCATTTACTCTTCTCCTACCCCCTTGACCCCCCATGTTGCATCTCCTCTCCCTCATATCAGGGAGATCATATGATAGTTGTCTTTCTCCGATTGGCTTATTTCGCTAAGCATGATACCCTCTAGTTCCATCCACGTCGTCGCAAATGGCAAGATTTCATTTCTTTTGATGGCTGCATAGTATTCCATTGTGTATATATACCATATCTTCTTTATCCATTCGTCTGTTGATGGACATCTAGGTTCTTTCCATAGTTTGGCTATTGTGGACATTGCTGCTATAAGCATTCGGGTGCACGTGCCCCTTCGGATCTGAGTGAGCAAATTTCTAATGCCTTCCATAGCCCACCTCTTTAGCTGGATCCACAAAGTCTGAGAATTAAACTTCAAAACAATGACAACAAAGACATTTTCCTGTAAAACAAAATGCAGTGATTCCTTACTTACCCTCTTCCCAACGGGGAGAATCAGTCTCACCAGTTACTGCAAATATCTTGATGCACGCCTTTTTTTTTTTTTAAGATTTTTTTTTTTAAATTTATTTGACAGAGAGAGAGAGAGATCACAAGTAAGCAGAGAGGCAGGCAGAGGTAGAGGGGGAAGCAGGCTCGCCACCGAGCTGAGAGCCCAATGCGGGGCTTGATCCCAGGACCCTGAGATCATGACCCAAGCTGAAGGCAGAAACTTAACCCACTGAGCCACCCAGGCGCCCCTTGATGGACACTTATCCTTTAGTTTAGGATTTAGAAACTACAGTTTCCAGGTTAAATCTAGCCCATTGCTCTGCTTTAAGTAAAGTTTTGTTGTTGTTGTTGTTTGTCTTTTTAGAAGACTGTATTTCTAAGTAATCCCTACACACAATGTGGGCCTTAAACTCAGAACCCCAACATCAAGAATCACATGCTCTATGGACCGAGCAAGCCAGGCACCTCTGTTGTTAGTAAAGTTTTATTGGAACATAGCCATACTCATTTGTTTATGAATTGTCTATGGTTGCTTTTCTGCCCCAATGGTAGAGTTGAATAATTGCTATAGATACAAAGTAGGACCCACAAAGTCTGAAATAGTCACTAAAATATTCACTAAAATTGGACCCTTTACAGTAAAAGTTTGCTTTTACTTTTCTAGCTAGTTGTAACCCTGTCTTTTTTTTTTTTTTTTAAGGCAAGGTAGAATTTCTTTTCTTTTTTTTAATTTTTTTTTTCAATTTTATATATTCATCAGAAAGAGAGAGAGAGCACAAGTGGGGGCTGGGGGGATAGCAGGCAGAGAGAGGGGACAAGCTGGCTCTCCACTGAGCAAGGAGCCCGATGTGGGACTTGATCCCAGAACCTTGGGATCATGACCTGAGCTGAAGGCAAATGTTTAACTGACTGAGCCACCCAGGCATCCCTGTAACACTGCCTTGATATCTTGTAACTAAATTTACATTAATCACCATGAATAATAGGAGAGAGGGATTTTTTAAATTAACATTTTAATAGGATAAAGGGATTTAAAAAAAATTAATAATATAATATATTATTTGCCCCAGGGGTACAGATCTGTGAATCATCAGGCTTACACATTTCACAGCACTCACCACAGCACATACCCTCCCCAATGTCCCTAACCCAGCCATCCTATCCCTACCTCCCTACTGCCCCGCAACCCTCAGTTTGTTTTGTGAGATTAAATCTCTTATGGTTTGTCTCCCTCCCAATCCCATCTTGTTTCATTTTTCCCTTCCCTACTCCCCATGGCCCCCTGCCCTGCCCTCTCAACTTGAGAGGGATTTTTCTTAAAAAGAAAAGGATAGTTAGTATATTTGAGCAAGGAAGAAACTGCGAGTATATGCTCTGATCATCATTTCTACAACACATGTTAACAATGTCCTTTTCTCACTCCTCATTCTACATTCCTTTTACCCTCAGTGAGCATATAATCTGTACGTCTAGTTCTTATGGGTCTGAGCCTCAGTGGTCCGTCTTTATGCTGTTGCTAGACTCGTTCACTGTTACTGTTGGACGTGGCGGTTCTAGGAGAGGACCCAGAAGAATCATTTCAGACATGTAGCTTTCTGCTTACATTGTGGAGTAGCAATCGCTTTTCCTTTTGATTATTAGAATCTGTCACCTTAACCAACGAAGTAGTCCCCAGCCCTTTCACCAGCACATTCAGTGGACCAGGGCGCTCAGAATGACCAGGTATGATTCTTACTTTCTAGATCAGTTATTTTGTCAGCTAAAGTTGTTCTTTCACCCTTAGGTGCTAAGATCTCTAAACAAGCTGAGCCCAAAGACGCCAGAATAGGAAATAAAAATCTTGTCAAGACTTTATCAGGGGTAACACTGACAAGTACCATTCCAAATTCTACCCCTTTGGTCCCTGTTATGGGCTGAATTGTGAGTTCCTCAAAAATTTGTTGAGTTATAGTCCCCCATACTGAGATTGTGACTGTATTTAGGAATGGGATCTTTGTAGAGGAGATCAAGTCAAAATGAGGTCATTAAGTTGGGTCATAGTCCAAACTGACTGGTTTCCTTATAAAAGGAGGAAATTCAGACACAGACACATAGAGAAAAAAGATGAAATGAGGACACAGGGAGAAGAAGGGCATCTACAAGCCAACGAGAGAAATTGGGAGCAGATTCTTTCCTCATGGGTCTTAGTAGGAGCCAACCCCATTGATACCTTGATCTCAGACTTCCAGTCTCCAGAACTGTGAGAAAATAAATTTTGGTTGATTAAGCTAGCCGGTCTGTGGTATTTTATGATGGCAGCCTAAGAAAATGAATATAATCCTGGGCCTGTAAACAGCACAATATATCACTTACTTATTTAGAGCAAACTGTAGAAGAGCAGTCCAGACTCCCAGCTAATGTTATGACTCTTCAATTGGCAGTTCCACCATTCAGTAGGGTCAACTGCTTTTGAGTGATGGAGAACATCACAAGATCAGTGACTCTTGCAAGTAGTCCCCATTGTTTTATTTCTTTTGCTCTAAAATTGAGTTCATTAGTCAGAAATGTATTTTTTAGTCTGCTTTAATGGAGAGTCCCAGAGTGGTGATGTTGGCATAAGTGTGGCTAGCACAGAAGGCAAATCCATATTCAGAATAAATGTCTAGTCCAGAGAAGACAAATTAGTTTCACCACTCCACCAAGTGCCTTGCTGATCACCTAGATGGGTTGCTAGCAGTTGGTTTCTGTGGCTAGAAGTTTGAAGTGTGAACAGTTGTCAATGGTATTAGCCAGATAGGCCTTGATGCCATTATGCCAGTGCATAACTTTACTCCTGCCACTATTGTTACTTGATAGATGAGCCCATTGAGAAGGGTCTGGATAAGGATGTCAGTTGACATACACAGAATAAGTCATGTTGTCTACATGTCTGTTAAACACTTTAAGGAGGGCACTTTGGATGGGTATTAAATACAAAGGTACTAATCCTTGGTTTCTTCTGAAAAGATCACACATATACTTCTTTCCAGACATCTTGTCATAAACCCGTCTGCAATTATTTGGACAAAACCAGTAGCCTCTACCTTCTGTGAATTATTGCCCATGTCATTTCTCCTCTATACATTTTCCTCCTGCCCTTCTTGAAGGCTACCACTCACTAAGACTGTGCTAAGCGGTAACCCATTTACAGCTGATGCCAGCAAGCTGAACAAGCCTATTTGTAAGTCCAACTGACATTTTCCCCCCACTTTAATTCAACTTCTAAAAGGCAACTTCCCATCAGTTCGTTTATGTAGCAGTACAACAGGAGGAGGCATATTAGGAATGTGTATACAAACATACATGCTCACGCGACTAATTTGTGCTTCCAGGACCCGCCCCCCCCCCCCCCCCCCCAGCCTGACTGGAAGTATCAGACTTCACTGATGATGAGGTGCTGCTGGGCACACTTAGAGTTATGGCTTGGCAGGTCAATAACCTGCGTTTGTCCCGTGTATTTCAGATCTCATGGTTGCTTTGTGTTCCATTGTCCATCTTCTCAGGACTTAGGACCAAGTCTGAAACTAATTTTTAGAAGGAAAATAGTGATTTATTAAAAAGTGTGTGGTTATTTTCCAAATTCCAGATTGTTTACACTGTGATCTTCCATTTTAGATCTGCCACTGTTGCACATCACATCCTGATTTGTGACGGATACTTCAGACACCTTTGAGTTTGTTGGTTCATAAGGGACAATTGGCAGAATTATTTGTGCTACAACTAGCTGGCTGAGAGCTTCTCTAGCTGTGTTCCCTGTATTCAAAGCTGGCAGCTTTACAGATTACTCAGGGAGGGAGTAGGAGCAACATACCAAAATGAAGTATGTGTTACCACCAGTTGTCTCAAAGCATTAGTCCCTCTAGAACTTTACTGATGTGCCAGGTATCTGAGTATTCGTGAAGTTTATCTCTAATGTTCTAACATGCATGTGTCTCATAATAGCGTCTAGTGTACCTGCCCTCCTCTGCCTACAAATTACTGTCATCATGTCGTTCAAGTAGTGGGCCAACATGATGTCCTGTGGAATGGTGACACAAAGTCTCTGCACAGTAAATAATGGCACAGAACCAGAGGTCACATAGAGCCCTATAGCAAAAGAATGTAGGCAATCTGCTGACCGCCCCCAGGTGAAAGCAAACTGCTTCTGGAGTTCCATAATGGAACAGAAGTAAAGCATTTTTCAGATAAACAGTTGCAGACCACATGCCAAATGCAGGGTTGACTTGCTCCAGTAAATTCTCTCAAATGGAAACGGCAGCAGCCTTTAGAATTAACATCTGATTAAGTGTATGATAAGACACCTGTTACTCACCAAGAAACAGCTGTGTTTTACAGAAGTCGAACAGGCAAGTTAAACAGAGATATAAGTATTACCATCTTGCTCATGGACTCTCTCATGTATGTAGTATTTTTTAATCTATTATTTTGGAAGCTGTCTTAGCTCAGGCTGCTATGATATAATACCATAGACTAGATGTCTTAAATAACAGTTTTTCTCATGGTTCTGGAGGCTGGGAAGTCTGGGATCAAGATGTTGACAGATTTGTTTCTTAGGGAAGGCCCTCTTCCTGGCTTAGATGGTGGCCATTTTGCTGTGTACTCATGTGACCTCTTTGATGTTCATGTTCACACCTCTTTGATGTTCATGTTCATGGGAAGAGAGAGATCAAGCTCTCTTGTATCTTTTCATCTTCTTCTAACCTCACTAATCCTATGATGAGGGCACCATCTTCATGGGCCTAATCTCCAAATACATCATATTGGAGATTTGAGCTTCAACACATGAATTTGCGGGGGGTACACAGACTTTCAGTTCATAACAGAAGTCTCTACTGAATGGTCATAAAGTCAATGGGGGATGGTTTATGTTAATTTCCAGGTATCTTCATTTTGATCATAAATTTAGGGTGCATGGAAATGACCACAGAGTAGATTGAAAGATCCTCTGAGCCCACTGTGATATTCAGTACAAAGGTAGTTTATTGGCTGATTCACATGGGCTCTCATTGTGGCAGGTAGATAGCAGTGGTGTTTGGGGCCTTTTTATTAGTATGTGCTCATTGAATCTCCAAGTGATATCATTATGTCCCTTTCCCCCGATAACTAGCCACAGTGAAGGTAACTTTGAGGGACCTTCTTAAAGAGGATCAACTCCTCTTGATTCAAGGGGCCCTGGGGCAGACTCAAGTCTGAAATTGGTTCACAGAACATAATTGTCCATTGCCAGATCTAGAGTTCTCTAGATACAGATCCTAACAGCGAGTGCACTGCCAATTTTCAGCTAAGGGACTTCAAGATTTATAAGCCACTGTAGAGATTTTGCAGGTCAAATCATTCTCATCACCACTTATATTTTGCTATCATCACAGTAACTACTCTCACTTTGCTTCTTATAGTTAAATGATGTTACTTGGCCTCTGTTGCTCCAGGATCTCTTCATTCCTATTGAAATTAGGAAATTTATCTTAGCAGCAATTCTGCCATCTTCATTTCTTCCCTAGAGAAGACAGACACTAGGACACTTTGAAAAAACCCTACTACTTTCTTCATCGGTGTGAGTAAGTGGGTTACACTCAATATATCCATTTTAATATGCTTATCTCTGCAGTTTTTAGATTCCTTCCTGTACATTTCACCAAGAAATTTCTGGGATCTCAATTTTAGTTAGCAGAGACCCCATTAGGCTGAGTTTTATTAATTAGTTGAGCAATCAGAGTTCTTGTCAACTACTTGTACCAGCATAGTGAATCTAGAATCTGCTAAGTGCATCTGTATAAAAAAGATCGGTCTGATCTTAAATTGGGTTTTTTTCCCCTCAACTCTGTTTATTACTCTCAGAATCCATCCCCACACATCTCCTTTAGGATTATGTTGGTATAAATTATACCTTGAAATTTTATTGCTGGGTAAGGCCTTCACTTCTGAGTCTGTAATGGGCCTCCTGAAACGTGCTGGGATCTGACTTTTATATGGGTTTGGAGGTAATAAGGAGAGGACGGGTAAGGAATATAGAGAATTGACAACTCCTTTTAAAGAAACATGGCAGGGTCTTCAAGTAGGATAGCAAGAGTCTTATCAGACAGGGTGGCAAAGGCTACTTTTGCTGAGAAGGGAGGTTCAGTGGGGTTTGAGAGGATGGGTAACTTGAAGTTTTCCCAATTCCACAAAGTTCCCTATTCCTATTATTGAGGTTCCACTCTTTCCAAATTAGTGCTCTAATTCTCATATAATACTCAAGGATGAGGCTGCAGTTGAACTTACAGTGTATTTTTACAGACTATAGGATCAGACCCTGCAAGTTCTGTTTGGCTATATCTGCCCACCAGCAGCAATAGATAATGTCTATTAGGCAAGTCATGACTCTGTGGCATGCCATGACTCATGGCAACTGTGACTTTGGCCAAGAATTTAAAATCCCAAACTTATTATTTTCTTTATTAAAGCTCTCCGGCACAGTTTGAAATAGCTAGCTCACATCCCATATAACCATTGCATGCCCCATGTTGATCAGCATAGCTTCTCATAGCAGTAACTTCATCTGCCAAAGCCCACTAGGAACCTCTTTCCTTTAAAATGCCCATAGTGATAAGTTGACACTCAATTTCACGGGAACTCATTAGTTAGTGCCCCACCTTAGTGCTCATCAGCTTTAACTGACTTTACACCTAAAAGAATAGACAACTGTTATGGACTAAATGTTTGTGCCCCCCTCCACCCCCATTTATATGTTAAAGACCTAATTCCAGTGCGGATGATATTTGGGGAGGGTCTTTGGTATGTAATTAGGTTTAGAAGAGGTCATGAAGATGGAGTCCCCATGATGGGATTAGTGTTTTTATAAGAAGAAGAGAGACCAGAGTTCATTCTCTTTGCCATGTGAGGACACAGCAAGAAGGAAGCCATCTGCAAAGCAGGAAGAGGGCTCTTACCAAGGAATCAAATCAGCTGGCACCTTGATCTTGGACTTCCCAGCTTCTAAAGTATGAAAAAGTAAATTTCTGTTGTTTAAACACCCAGTCTTTGGTATTTTGTTATGGCAGCCTGAGCAGAGTTATATAATAACTAACATTAAGTGACCATTTTCTTAAAGGGTCCATTTATGGCAAGCATTTCTGGTACAAATTTCCATATGAACCAGTATTATTAGTTGCAGATAACAGAATCTACTCTAAGTAGTTTAAACAGAAAGTGATTAATTTTAGAGCATCAAGTAGCATAACGTATTTCCAAGAGGGCCAGGGAGCTAAGTTTGGATACTATATAATCAAACATGGTTTAGAGAATCTCTAAATCTAAATCACTTCAGAATTGTTTGAATGAAAATTTTTCTGTTGCTAATACTTGTTACTTGACATTTAGGAAGTTCGTGCACCCAGAGTACGATCTTAGTGACAGTTGCTCCTGGAGATCCAGATGCTGCTTCTTGTGGGCAGATCTGATCTCTCTACCTCCCATTGTTTGATTATACGTTCCAAGTCTCTAAAAGGTATTTTTACAAGAGAGTCTGGGTTATGTAGATATTAGCTTTCTAGTACATGAAGGCGTATACTAAAAAGAGCCTGATGTGGGTGTTGAGTGCATCGATCCATAGTGTCTACTGCCAGCTTCCATGGAATCTAATGAGAAATACTTGCGAAGACATAAAGAAGATTCTTGGCCTGGTTTTTTGTTACTGGTCTGAATATTCAAAAAGACCTCTATTTTGGGAATCTAATTTGTGATGATTAACTGAGTATCTGTTATTTTAACTCCAGTTTAGGGGAGACAAAGAAGTATCACCCTTTCATTTTAATGAGCTGCCCATCAGCACTATGTTATTGGACCTGGATGCCTCATTTCCTGACTAGAAGGATAAGCCATCTTTTGCAAGGATGCTTTCGGGAAAATTGTCCATAGGGGAGGAAGGCTGGGTTGAAACTTCAGCTCTTTTTTCCTTTTTTAAGCATTACTCACCATCCCAAGTCCAGCCTGTGTACCTTTCTCAGTTCTGTAAGATCTAGCTGGATGGGTCAGGGCTCTGTTGTCGCTTGCACAGCAAGGAGGAAGTCATTGCGCAAGTTGACAGCCTGTAGCCCACTGTCTTCCTCTGTGGTCCTCCTGGATTTTGTTCTCCCAATGGCACATCGGTTCCTTTTTAACCATCCTAACAATGAAGTGTGTTTAGCAATGAATGCTGTTTTCTCATTATCTTTCATCTTCTGCGAAAAAGCCATTTGTCTTCTCAAATAATAAACAGCAGGGACTCTTGTCTTCCCACATGCCATTTTCTCACATTCTTAGGTCTCAGTGTTGAAAAAGAGCAACAACATTTCTGCAGAAATACTACTAAATGCATCTCTCAGAGCTTCCGTGTCTCTAATAGGAGCAATTGTGGCCTTTGGCTAAGGGCAAGAGCTAAGGGGAGACTGGATGTTTCGATGCCTGAAAGACTTTTCTTTTCTTTTTTTTTTTCTGGTAGGAAAAAGAAACATAAAAAAAAAATAGACACTCAGGAACCTTGTTCAGGCACTGAGGAGAAACTATGGACCATATTTTAATGAGACATGTATTCTGCCTAGGAAACAAATGTTCGGATAAAAAACCATGAAGGGGGTGAGAACAGCCAGGCTATTGCTTTGTTAAGAAACAGTAATGTATTCTTCTCTGGAAGGAAAAGAAATGGTCTTTAGAAAGAGGAATCTTAGAACAGGGGTTTTCGAAGTACATTAGATTTGAATCCAAAACCTAAATATTCTACTTCTATCTAAGTAAGTTTGGGCTAGTTATCATCTCTTTGAAGTGTTCAAGTTTTCACATCAGTATAATGGGTATAAATATTAATAGCTATTAATAGTATTGTGAAGATCAAATATAATACTGTGTGGGGACACTTGGTTGGCTCAGGCAGTAGAGCATGTGACTCTTGATCTTGGAGTTATGAGTTCAACCACCACGTTGGGGGTACAGTTTACTTAATAAAATTTTTTTTAAAATGTAGTAATGTATAAAATACTTTAGTGCCTGGAATAGCCAGTAGCTATTATTAATATTGATGATTTTATAATCATCTTGTACAATGTAAGGTTGGAACTTTCAACTGGAAAGCTTTAAGACCATATACATGTGTACACACACACACACGCAAACTTTTTTTAGGTATATATGATTGACCTTTTAGTTTTCTTTGTAAATAAAAATAATTAGCAGACATTGAGTCTTTAGATGGCAGATAAAGCTTGTTGTCTACACATTTTTTTTCTTTCATTTTTCCTGGCTAAGAAAGTCATTATTGTTCCATGCTAAAAGACTCACATTCTTGCAGTTAGAAGTGGTTATGTGACACAGTTCTGACCAAGGAAAAGAAAGCAGAAGTTTGTGGGTGATTTCGGGAAAAGTCTTCCTTTCCTAATATTGCTACCCCCTCTTTCTTCTTATCACCTCCAGTGCTGCTTTTTTATTGGGAGGTTGAGATGAGGATAGAGGTAGAGTTTCCGTCTTGAAGGAACAAGGAGACCACGGGATGAGGGCCATTCACTGAGGCAGGCTGAGCAGAGAGAAAGAAAGGAGTAACTTGACACAGCTCATGGTGCTGAGCAGTTGCTTGCTTGGACCACCTTGACGTGAAATTTTTTTGAGGAAACAATAAATTCTTATTTAGTAATCTCTGAAGTACATCTTCTGTTCTGTGCAGCTGGAATTTATCCCTAACTGGTGATTTCTTTCTGTTGGCTGATGGCATGCTGATTGGCTTTTCATGAATTATCTGACTGAGACCTAACACTAGGGCTATCCCGTAGCGTACAGATATTTCCCTCATTTAAAAGCTTCGGAAAGCCCAGAACTGTTAAGTGACTTGTCCATGGTCACAGAGCCAATACATGGAATAGCCAACATTTAAAAAACCACAGCAGGGGCGCCTGGGTGGCTCAGTGGGTTGGGGTCTCTGCCTTTGGCTCAGGTCGTGATCCCAGGGTTCTGGGATCGAGCCCTGCATCGGGCTCTCTGCTTGGTGGGGAGCCTGCTTCCCTCTCTCTCTCTGCCTGCCGCTCTGCCTGCCTGTGATCTCTGTCTGTCAAATAAATAAATAAAATAAAATAAATTTAAAAACCACAGCAATCAGACTTCAGAACCGTTGTGTATCTACTCCTATCTTCATATCATTCTACGATGGATTTCAGGCCCTTTCAAGAACTATATAAAATAAGAGAAACAAATATCAATAAAAAATTAATATGAAAAACCCCAAAGTGTTTACAAAGTGTTATAAGAAATAATATATTTCAATAGGAGGCAAAAGCCAAGGAGCAGTCACCAGGGGAAACAGAATACAGATAGATGGACCATAAAGTCACTCCAGGAAAGATCCACAAACTTAATGTCTGAGCTTTCTGGTACCTAAGGGAAGGTACGGTATATTTTTGTGTGAGAAGAAAAAACAAGCCCATTCTTAATGGGAAACAAAACTTTTCCTAGGAAGTTCTAAAAGTAGTTGCAAACATGTGGTTTCAAGTGGGACAGAAATGTGATTAAGAGACTTTAAAAAAAAATTTATTTATTTGAGAGAGAGAGAGAGACAGAGAGAGAGAGCATGAGCAGGGCAGAGGGAGAGGGACAAGCAGACTCCAGCAGATCAGGGAGCCCAATGCAGGACTCGATTCCAGGACCCCGGGATCATGACCTGAGCCGAAGGCAGACGCTTAACTGACTGAGCCACCCAGGCACCCCCAAGAGATTGTGTTAAGACATGGATTCCTGGAAGCCACCCTCAGAGATTCTGAAACAGTGGGTTTGCAGTAGGGCCTGAGAATCTGCATTTATTCCCTACTTCTAGGTATTACTGATTCTGCTTGTCTGTGGACTGCATTTTGAGAGGCATAACTATAGGACAGAGGTCACAAACTTCTATGCCCAGAGGTATGAGCCAAGTAATATAAACGACTGAAGTGGGCCTCATGGAAGCCAATAGGGAGAGATGCTGCTACAGCCAATTGGAACTGAAAGCTTCGTTTTAAAGGGTAGCTGCCTCTCAACACCAGCCAGTTGTAGCCTTGTGAAAATCCAGGCAAATATTGCTAGATTTTCAACCATTTCAAGAGAAAC
The DNA here is from genome assembly GCF_902655055.1 of Lutra lutra. NCBI lineage: Eukaryota > Metazoa > Chordata > Mammalia > Carnivora > Mustelidae > Lutra > Lutra lutra. The sequence goes on along the minus strand of NC_062290.1, from coordinate 13,356,609 downwards.
CCAAGTGTTTCAAGATAACTCAAATGTTATCAAGAGAAAGTTACATGAAATTTCTATTTCTTAAAATACTGTTCATGCCAAATACGTCTCTTGCTCTCTCTCTCTCACTCTCTCTCCTCCTCCTTCTCCTCCTCCTCCTTCTCCTCCTCCTCCTTCTCCTCCTCTTCCTTCCCCTCCTCCTCCTCCTCCTTCTCCTTCTTCTCCTTCTCCTTCTTCTCCTTCTCATCCTTCTTCTTCTCATCCTTCTTCTTCTCATCCTTCTTCTTCTTCTTCTCCTTCTTCTTCTTCTTCTCCTTCTTCTTCTCCTCCTCCTCCTTCTTCTTCTCCTTCTTCTCCTCCTTCTTCTCCTTCTTCTCCTCCTTCTTCTCCTTCTCCTTCTTCTCCTCCTTCTTCTCCTTCTTCTCCTCCTCCTTCTTCTCCTTCTTCGTCTTCGTCTTCATCGTCGTCGTCGTCTTCTTCTTCTTCCTCCTCCTCCTCCTTTGTTTCTTCTCCTTTGAACGTGGACTCCAAGTCCAGTGTGGAGCCCAATGTGGGGATTGAACTCACAACCCTGAGGTGAAGACCTGGGCTGCAATCAAGAGTTGGATGCTTGGGGCACCTGGGTGGCTCAGTGGGTTAAGCCTCTGCCTTCGGCTCAGGTCATGATCCCGGGGTCCTGGGATCGAGCCCCGCATTGGGCTCTCTGTTCAGCAGGGAGCCTGCTTCCCTTCCTTTCTCTCTGCTTGCCTCTCTGCCTACTTGTAATCTCTGTCTGTCAAATAAATAACTAAAATCTTAAAAAAAAAAAAAAGATTCTCTCTTCCTCTCCCTCTGACCCTCCATTCTTAAAAAAAAAAAAAAAAAAAAAAAAGAGTTGGATGCTTAACCAACGGAGCCAACTACGTGCTTCTAAATACATCCATCTCTTAGTAAATGGGCTTTAGGGGGTGAATATATCTTACTGCTCTTGTTGTAAAAATTCTCTATATTTTTGTGAGTTTTGTAAAATATTTTTCTGCATGTTATTAATACAGCCATTCATGATTAAGGAATTCCTCCTGAGATAATGTTTGTTTATGGTTTTATTTATGTCCATAACTTAAGACCCGTTTCTGTTATTGATGGAGGTTCTTATATAAGGGGTAGGCAGGTGGCCACACTGCAAAAACTCACTCTGGTATCTTAAAGCTGAGGTGTTTGCTTCCATTTCCTTGGAGATCAAGGATTAATGGGAAACCATTATAGGGGTCCAAGATCTTGCAGATGAAATTCTTCTAGTTTTTGGTCCAGATTCCCTGAAATATGAGCTAGAAGATATCACATTATCTTTTCCTCAAGGTAAATTTTTTCTTCCAATAAATGGACAGAAGAGAAATCTCTTCGAAACTTCTAGAGTACTTTTTTTTTGTGGACTGGTGATATGCTGGTACACTGTGATAGCGTCTTTATTGTTGCTTTGATAATTTGTTCCTTTTTATTTCTTGTTCTCTTTTTCTAGAACTGCTAATATTCAGATATTGACCTCTTAGACCGATTCCTCTAAATGTTTGCTCTGTAGCTTTTATTTGGATACTCATTATAAGATAAAGGAAGTTCCCTTCTGGTCCCATTTTGCAAATAGCTTTTTTGTTTCAAGTCATAAATGGGTTTTTAATTTTATCAAGTGATATTTTTGCATCTATTAAGAGTTTCATGATTAATATGAAGGATTTTTTAGATTGATTTTGGCACATTGAATCATCTTCATATTCCTGAAATAAACCTTATTTGATTAGGGTATATCATGATTTTTATGTATTTGCTGATTTGATTTTCTAAAATTTGATTTTCTAAAATTTCTCTTTTATAAGGAACTTTAGCCTGTAATTTTCTTTCTTATAATATATTGTCAGATTGTGGAAGCAAGTTATCCTGGCTTTATCGAATGAGTTAGAAGTTTTTTCATATTTATTCTCTGGAAATAAGGAATATTAAATAATGTTCTTATTTCCTCCTTAATTATTTGTAGGGTCACTGATGAGGCCAGCTAAACCTACAGATTTCTTTGTAGAAAGATTCTCTTTTTCATTATGATGATTATTATTTTATTTAAATTTGATTTAGTTAACATATAGTATATTATTAGTTTCAGAGGTAGAATTAAGTGATTCATCAGTTGCATATAACACCCAGTGCTCATTACATCAAGTGCCCTCCTTAAGGCCCATCACCCAGTTACCCTATCCCTTAACCCCTTCCCTTCCAGCAACCCTCAGTTTTTTCCCTATTTAGTTAGGAGTCTTTTAACATTTGCTTCCCTCTCTGTTTTTATCTTACTTTATTTTTCTATACATTATTCCGTGTTTATCACAATAAGTATATTCTTGATTCCCTTTACCTATTTCACCTATCTCCCCCTCCCATCTCCCCTTTGGTGACCACCAGTTCTTTATATTTAAGAGTCTAGTTTTTTGTTTGTCTCTTTTTATCTTTGTTTGTTTTGTTTCTTAAATTCCACACATGAGTGAAAATATGGTATTTGTCTTTCTCTGACTGACTTATTTTGCTTAGCATTATACCCTCTAGTTCTATCCATGTTATTGCAAATGACAAGGTCTCATTCTTTTTTTTTTTTTTAAGATTTTATTTATTTATTTGAAAGAGAGGCAGTGAGAGAGAGCATGAGTGAGGAGAAGGTCAGAGGGAGAAGCAGACTTCCCGTGGAGCTGGGAGCCCGATGTGGGACTCGATCCTGGGTCTCCGGGATCATGATCTGAGCCGAAAGCAGTCGTCCAACCAACTGAGCCACCCAGGCGTCCTGGTCTCATTCTTTTTGATGGCTGAGTAATATTCCTCTCTGTGTGTGTGTGTGTGTGTGTGTGTGTGTGTGTGTGTGTGTGTGTGTGTCTGTATGTACATATACCACATCTTCTTTATTCATTCATCTGTTGATGAGAATCTAGGCTCTTTCCATATTTTGGCTATTATGGACATTGCTGCTATAAACATTGGAGTGTATGTGCCTCTTCGAATCACTACTGTTGTATCCTTTGGATAATACCTAGTAGTACAATTGCTGGATCATAAGGTTATTCTATTTTTAACTTTTAGAGGAACCTCCATACTGTTTCCCAGAGTGGCTGTACCAGTTTGCATTCCCACCAATAGGGTAAGAGGGTTCCCCTTTCTCCACATCCTCACCAACATCTGTTGTTTCCTGAGTTGTTAATTTTATCCATTCTGACTGGTGTGAGGTGGTATCTCATTGTGTTTTTTTCCTGATTTATTTATTTATTTGAGAGAGAGAGAGAGTGAGCAGGATGTAGGGGCAGAGGAAGAGGGAATAGAAGACTCTTTCCTGAGCAGGGATCCTGATGCAGGACTTGATCCCAGGACCCTGGGATCATGACCTGAGCTGAAGGCAGATACTTAACTGACTGAGCCACCCAGGCACCGATCATTGTGGTTTTGATTTGTATTTCTCTGATGCCGAATGATGTTAAACATTTTTTCATGTGTCTGTTAGCCATTTGTATGTTTTCTTTGGAGAAATGTCTGTTCATGTCTTTTGCCCAATTCTTGACTGGATTATTTGTTTTTTGGGTGTTGAGTTTGATAAGTTCTTTATAGATTTTGGATACTAGCCCTTTATCTGATATGTCATTTGCGAATATCTTCTCCTATTCTGAAGGTTGCCTTTTAGTTTTGTTGATTGTTTTCTTCGCTATAACAAAAGCTTTTTATCTTGATGAAGTCTCAGTAGTTCATGTTTGTCTTTGTTTCCCTTGCCTTTGGAGAGATGTCTAGCAAGAAGTTGCTGTGCCTGAGGTCAAAGAGGTTGCTATCTGTGTTCTCCTCTAGGGTTTTGATGAATTCCTGTCCCATATTTAGGTTTCTCATCGATTGTGAGTTTATTTTTGTATATGGTTTAAGAAAGTGGTCTGGTTTCATTCTTCTGCATGTGGCTGTCCAGTATTCCCAACACTATTTATTGAAGAGACTGTCTTTTTTCCATTAGGTATTCTTTTCTGCTTTGTTGAAGATCGGTTTACCATAGAATTGAGGGTATATTTCTGGGTCTCTATTTGTTCCATTGATCTATGTGTCTGTTTTTGTGCCAGTACAATACTGTCTTAATGATTATAGCTTTGTAAGAGAGCTTGAAGTCTGGAACTGTGATGCCTCCAGCTTTGGTTTTCTTTTTTAACATTCTTTTGACTATTCTGGGTCTTTTCTTGTTTCATACAAATTTTAGGATTATTTGTTCCAGCTCTGTTAAAAATGCTGGTGGTATTTTTTTTTTTTTTAAAGATTTTGTTTATTTATTTGCCAGAGCAAGAGAAGGAGTGAGAGAACACAAGTAGTGGGGTAACAGAGGGAGAGGGAGAAGCAGATTTCCTGCTGAGCCAGGACTTGATGCAGGGCTTGATCCCAGGACCATGAGAGCCAAAGGCAGACACTTAACCAGCTGAACACTCAGGTGCCCCTTCTGGTGGTATTTTGATAGTAATTGCATTGAATGTACAGATTGCTTTGGGTGGCATAGACATTTTAGCAATATTTGTTTTTCCAACCCATGAGCATGGTATGCTTTTCCATTTCTTTTTGTCTTCCTCAATTTCATTCATAAGTGTTTATAGTTTTCAGAGTATAAATCCTGTACTTCTTTGGTTAGGTTTATTCCTAGGTGTCTTACGGTTTTTTTGTTGCAGTGGTAAATGGGATTGATTCCTTGATTCCTCTTTCTTTGGCCTCATTGTTAGCATATAGAAATGCAACTGACTTCTGTGCATTTATATCCTGCAACTTTGCTGAATTCCTGTATCAGTTCTAGCATTTTTTTTTTTTTGGTAGTGTCTTTTGGGTTTTCTACATAGAGTATCATGTTGTTTGAGAAGGGTAAAAGTTTGACCTCTTTGCTGACTTGGAAACCTTTTATTTCTTTTTGTTGTCTGATTGCTGAAGCTAGGATTTCTAATACTATGTTGAGCAACAGTGGTGAGAGTGGATATCCCTATCGTGTTCCTGACCATAGGGGAAGAGTTCTCTTTTTTTCCCCTGTTGAGGATGATATTAGCTTTGGGTCTTTCATATATAGCCTTTATGAAATTGAGGTATGTTCCTTTATCCTTACATGGTAGAGGGTTTTTAATCAAGAAACGATGCTCTATTTTGTCAAAAGCTTTTCTGCATCTATTGTGGGGATCATATGATTCTTATCCTTTCTTTTATTAATGTGGTGTATCACACTGGTTGATTTGCAGATGATGAAACACCCCAGCAGCCCAGAAATAAGTCCCACTTGGTTGTGGTGAATAATCCTTTTAATGTACTGTTGGATCTGATTAGCTAGTATCTTACTGAGAATTTTTTGTACCCATATTTGTAAGGGATATTGGTCTGTAATTGTCCTTTTCACTGGAGTCTTTGTCTGGTTTTGGGATCAAGGTAGTGCTGGCCTGATAGAATGAGTTTGGTGGTTTTCCTTCCATTTCTATTTTTTGGAACAGTTTCAGAAGAATAGGTTTTAATTCTTTAAATGTTTGGTAGAATTCCTTTGGGAAGCCATTTGGCCCTGGACTCTTGTTTGTTGGGAGATTTTTGATTACTGATTCAATTTCTTTGCTGGTTATGAGTCTGTTCAGATTTTCTATTTCTTCCTTTTTCAGTTTTGGTAGTTTATGTATTTCTAGGAATTTATCCATTTCTTCCAGATTGCCTAATTTATTGGCATATAATTACTCATAGTATTTTCTAAAAATTGTTTGTATTTCTTCAGTGTTGGTTGTGATCTCCACTTACATTCATGATTTTATTTATTTGGGTCTTTCTCTTTTCTTTCTGAAAGTCTGGCTAGGGGTTTATCAATCTTGTAAATTCTTTTGAAGAACCAGTTCCTAGTTTCTTTGATGTGTTCTGTTTTTTTTTTTTTTTTTAAATTTCTATATAATTGATTTCTGCTCTAATCTTTGTTTTATTTCTCTTCTCCTTCTGGAGTTAAGCTTTATTTGCTGTTCTTTTTCCAGCTCCTTTAGGTGTTAGGTTAGGTTGTGTATTTGAGACTTACCTTGTTTCTTGAGGAAGATCTGTATTTGTATATACTTCCCTCTTAGGACTGCATTTGCTGCATCCCAGAGGTTTTGAACAGTTGTGTTTTCATTTTCATTTGCTTCCATGTATTTTTAAAAATTCTTCTTTAATTTCTTCATTGACTCATTCATTCTTTCATAGGATGTTCTTTAACCTCTATGTATATGTGGTTCTTCCAAATTTTTTCTTGTGGTTGACTTCAAGTTTCATAACACTGTGATCTGAAAATATTCATGGTATGATCTCATTCTTTTTGTACTGGTTGTGTCCTGATTTGTGACCCAGTATGTGATCTGTTCTGGAGAATGTTCCATATACATTCAAAAAGAATCAGTATTCTGCTGCTTTAGGATGAAATGCTCCAAATGTATCTGTGAAGACCCTCTGCTCCAATGTGTCATTCAAAACCGTTGTTTCCTGGGGCGCCTGGGTGGCTCAGTGGGTTAAAGCCTCTGTCTTCAGCTCAGGTCGTGATCCCAGGCTCCTGGGATCAAGCTCCGCATCAGGCTCTCTGTTCGGCGGGGAGCCTGCTTCCTCCTCTCTCTCTCTGCCTGCCTCTCTGTCTACTTATGATCTCTGTCTGCCAAATAAATAAATAAAATCTTAAAAAAAAAAAAACCGTTTGTTTCCTTGTTGATCTTCTGCTTAGATGATCTATCCATTGCTGTGAGTGGGGTGTTAACACTCCTACTATCTCCTACTATTATTGTATTATTATCAATTAATTTCTTTACGTTTATTATTAATTGATTTATATATTTGGCTTCTCCCAAGGGGCATAGATATTTACAACTGTTAGATCTTCTTGTTGGATAGACCCCTTTATTACAATATAGTGTTGTTCTTCATCTCTTATTACACTCTTTGGTGTAAAATCTAGTTTGTCTGGGGTGCCTGGGTGGCATGAGTTGAGTGGCTGACCCTTGGTTTTGGCTCAGGTCATGATCGCATGGGTCATGAGATTGAGCCCTGTGTCAGGCTCTGAGCTCAGTGAGGAGACTGTTTGAAGATTCTCTCCCTCTGCCCCTCCCCTGCCACTTGCATGCTCTTGTCCTCTCTCTCTAAAATAAGTAAATCTTTTTAAAAAAATCTAGTTTGTCTGATATAAGGTGGCTACTCCAGTTTTCTTTTGATGTCCACTAGCATGGTAAATAGTTCTCCACCCCCTCACTTTTAATCTGGAGGTGTCTTTGGGTCTAAAATGAGTCTCTTGTAAGCAGCATATTGATGGGTCCTTTTTTTTTTTTTTAATCCATTCTGATACCCTGTGTCTTTTGATTGGCACATTTAGTCCATTTACATTCAGACTATTTATTGAAAGATATGAATTTAGCACTGTTGTATTACCTGTTAAGCTGCTGTTCCTATAGATAGTCTTTGTTACTTTTGGTCTCTCCATTCAAAGTGTCCCCTTTAATATTTCTTGCAGGGCTGGTTTAGTGTTCACAAATTCCTTTAGTTTTTGTTTGTCTTGGAAACTCTTTATCTCTCCTACTATTTTGAATGACAGGCTTTTTGGATAAAGTATTCTTGGCTGCATATTTTTCCCATTTAGCACATTGAATATATCATGCCAATCTTTCTGGCCTGACAGGTCTCTTTGGACAGGTCTGCTGCTAGTTTCATGGGTCTGCCTTGTAGGTTAAGGACTTCTTGGCCCAAGCTGCTGTCAGGATTTTATCTTTATTTTTGTAATTTGCAAGTTTCACTATAATATGTCATGGTGCTGACCTATTTTTGTAAATTTTGGGGGGGTTCTCTGTGCCTCTTGGACTTGAATGCCTGTTTCTTTCCCCAGATTAGGGAAGTTCTCAGCTATAATTTGTTCCAATAAATCTTCTGCCCCTGTACCCCACTATTTCTCTGGAACTCGTATATTGTGGGTATTATTTTGCTTTATGGAATTGCTGAGTTCCCTAAGTCTATCTTCATGATCTGATAGTCTTCTTTCCCTCTTCTTTTTAGCTTCATATTTCCATATCTATATTCATATCTTCCATATTTCCATAATCTATACTACTGATTCAATCTTCTCCTTCATTTATCTCTGTTTTTATGGTCTGAACTTGGGACTGTATCTTGGTTATAACATTTTAAATTTTGACCTTACTAGATTTTAGTTCTTTTATCTCTACAATAAGGGATCCTCTGGTGTCTTATGTACTTTTTTCAGGCCCAGTTAGTATCCTTATAATCATTGTTTTAAATTCTAGTTCAGACACCTTACTTATATCCATATTGATTAAATCCCAAACTGTAAATACTACCTCTTGTTCTTTCTTTTGGGATGAATTTCTCCATCTCATCATTTTGTCCAGACAAGAAAAGAAGAAAGAAAACAAAAACAATCATAACAAAAACAACTACAAAAACAAAACAAAACACCCAAAACCAAACAAACCCCAAACAACAACAAAAACCAAAAAACCCCCAAATAACCCACAGAAAAACTAGATCCTGAATGTGTTTTGATCTGCTTGTTAAAAGAAACTAGACCAAAATAAGCAACAAGCAAAACAAACAAACAAAAGCAGTTAGGGAAACAAAAAATAAAATTATAAAGTATATATGAAAAATTAAAAAAAAAACAATTGAAAAAAATAATTAAAAAACCGAAAGAATAAAAGTACAAAGGATGCTAGATACTATTTTCCCCTAGAGCTGAAGCTTTGCAACCGTCTTTGATCAGTAACCTTGGTAGGAGGGAGTTCTTTGTGCTGGTCTCCTAGGGCAGGGGCCTTTTGCAGGGATTCTCAGGTGGACTTGCCCTAGTGGAAATGCACCTTCATTGCACAGGGTGGCGGGGCTTGGTGTGAGTGGCTCCAGACTCCACTAGGTGGTGCTGTTTTGTCTCTGGGATTAACATGGCGGCACCATGCTCTCTAGCCCGGAGCTGAAAGTTTGTGCTCCCTACTCTTCAGTAAGTCTTCACAGGAGAGCAGTCAATCACTCTTGTCTCCCTGGTTTCCGTTAGAACTCTGTTCACCTTGCCTGTGTCTGAGCATTTTTATCTTGGGCACGTGACTGAGTTTCAAAATTCCAAATTTTAGGGAGTCTTGGGGGAGTGGACCTGCTCTGTTTCTCCCAGGGAGGGTCTCACCATGCTTCAGTCTCTTGCTGGACCGCCCAAGGAAAGCAGTCACACAACTGTGCAGCGGTTCGCAGTTTATGGCAATACAGAGCAGAGAACCAGCATGTAGACTCACCATTCTCAGCTGTCTTCCTGGTGCCTGTGTCTGCACTTAGGTGTCGTCCATTCTTCTCACAATCCAGGGGATCCTCAGATCATGGTGTCATATCTAGGATTCTGCCCTGCTTCACTGAGCACCTGTAAGCCAGGCACATCCCCCACTGTAGCGGACTTGGAAAAGTTCTGATTTTGTGCTCTGCTGTTCATAATACTCCGCGGTAGCCTCCATAAGCAGGCTCCCTCTCTGCCACAGTGTACCCAGCTGTATCACCCTGACTTCAAGTCTCTGCACCTCCTACCTTCCAAGGTAGGAAAAGGTCACTTTTCTACTTGTAGACTTGGAGTATTTGTCTTCTCAAAGTTCCCAGTTGATTTCTTGGTGTTCAGAATGATTTGATAATTATCTCGTTTTATTCAAAGGATGGGACAGATTTAGGGTCCCCCCAACTCCTCTGCCATCTTGAGAGAAAGTATGGAAAGGTTCTGGAACTTACAGTTTATTTAACAGATAGAGGATTATTCAGATTTTGTTTTTTCTTATGTTAGTTTTGGTAAATTGCATTTTTCTAAGAGTTTGTCCATTTCACTGAAAATTTAATTAGCCTAAAATAATATATAATAGCATCTTTTAAAAAAAAAAGTCTGTTAAATCTGTGATGTCTGCTTATTATTTCTGGTAAGGGTAATTTGTAATTTTTTGTTACAAAAATACAAATAACCAGGAATTTATTGATTGTTAATCTTTTATTATATTGTATTTTTAAAAAAGATGTTATTTATTTATTTGAGAGAGGGAGAGAGCCCAAGTAAGCAGAGTGGTGGGCAGAGGGAGAAGGAGAACCAGACTCCCCACTGAGCAGGGAGCCCTACAGGTGGGGCTCAATCCTAGGACCCTGGGATCATGACCCGAGCTGAAAGCAGCCATTTAACTGACTGAGCCACCCAGGCATCCCATGATTATTAATCTTTTAAAAATGAAACAACTTCTGGCTTTGTTTTAATTTTTTTCTATTGAATAATTTGTTTCCACTTCATTAATTATTTTTTGTATCTTTGTCATTTGCTTGTTTCTTTGTTCTTTGTGTGTAATTTGCTCTATTTTTCTAACTTTTGGAGATGTATTTTTAGGTCACTGATTTTCAGCCTTTTCTAATAGATGCATTTAAGGTGCTATATTTGGACTGCTTTAGAAGCAAATCATATTTTGGAATGTTATTATTATTTTTTTTGCTATCATTCAGTTAAAATACTACTAATTTCCATTGTGATTTCCTCATTGGCTCATGGGTTATTTAGGAGTATACTGCATGGGGCGCCTGGGTGGCTCAGTGGGTTAAAGCCTCTGCTTTTGGCTCAGGTCATGGTCCCAGGGTCCTGGGATTGAGCCCCGCATCGGGCTCTCTGCTCGGCAGGGAGCCTGCTTCCCCCTCTTTCTCTGCCAGCCTCTCTGCCTACTGGTGATCTCTGTCTGTCAAATAAATAAATAAAATCTTTAAAAAAAATACTGCTTAATTTCCAAATATTTAGAGTTTTCTTGCTATATTTTCATATCGATTTAATGATTAAATCAACTGTGGTCAGAGATTGTTCTCTGTATGACTTTAGTCATTTCAAAATTTGTTGAAATTGGCCCAGTTGCCCAGCATATAATCAAATTTTTGTGTATATTTCTATGTACACTTGAAAAGAATAAAAATATTGCAGTTGGTAGCTGAGTGTTGCATGTAAATTAGGTCAAGTTGGTTAATAGTGTTAAAATCTTCTACAATATTATTGACTGTCTGTCTTCTTGTTCTATTAATTACTGAGGAGAATTGAAATCTCCAACTGTAATTGTGAATTTATCTCTTGCTCCTATTTCATCAATTATTTTTTGTTGTTGAATACAAATTAAAAAATTTTCCATCTTTTTAAAAAATTTTGTATCTCCCTAGTTGACCCATTATTATTATGAAATGTCTCAGTTTATCTCTAGCAATTTTCTTGCCTTAAAATTTACTTTATGTAATATTATTATAGTTAAGTGAGCTTTGATTGATTGGCATTTGTGTGGTATGTGTATTTCCATTATTTTGCTTTTTCACCCTCAGTTTTTTTGAGATATAACTGACATATAATATTGTGCAAGTTTAAGGTCTACAACATGATGATGATTTGATATGTATATATTGCAAAATGTCATCATTTTACATCCTTATATTTAAAGAGTGTTAGTAGCATGTAGTTAGGTCTTGGATTATAACCACCCTGACACCTTTGACATTTCATTGGGATATGTAGTCCATTTACACTTAATATAATTACTGATACACTTTAGTTTACATCTATAGTTTTTTATTTGTCTCATCTATTTTACATTCTTTTTCTCTCATTTCTTGCATTTTCTTTGATTAATTAAAAGTTCTCATTGTTCCATTTTTCTCTCTAGTTGCTTGTTATTAATATATGCCTCTACTCTTCTTTTAATAGTTACCTAGAAATGACAATCTGTATCATTTTATTTGTTAGAGACTAATATAAATTATTACTTTTAATACATCCAGGACAATGCAAGAAACTAGAAGAGTTTTTACTTCTTATTTTCACCTACTGGTGTGCTACTGTTGGCTAATATCAGCTCTTGAAGGTTGATTGATAACTTTTCAGAAAAATTTCAAGCCAGTTGGTAAAATGTTGATAGTCTCCATGGTTGGTCATGGTGGGGACTGTTTATGTCACAGAAACTGAGACAGTCAGATTAAGATATTTTGTGTTTTCTTGAGAACTTGTTAAAACATCTAAGACCACATTACTGTTTCCATCCCCAGTTATGTTTTGGCTTCCATATGTTTTTCCAATTTTTAAAATCATGTTTAATACTGTGTATATTATTTTGCAGTTAGTATTCCTATATAAATAGAATGACTGGAATCATAGGTCCCTGACAAAACTTCCTATGTATTTTAAAATCAGCAAATTTTTTCATAGCACAAAGAATTGAAGTACAATGAATAATTATCTAACCAGTTGAATGGACGTGAGTTGTGGGCAGAAGCTTTGCCTACTTTTGATTCCTTTTCATGTCAGTAACTTGAGGAATGTCAGCTATCTTCTTAATCATTCGGTCCAGTGTTTGCTGAATGAAAGACAAAATTAATATACATATGACCTATAACTTGTAGATAATAAAGATAATGTTACCTTTGATGCTACTATTACTACTAATATAATAACATTAAAAAGGAAATCCCTTTTATTGTATACCTGAAACACAGTGTGTGTTCAATAAATTTTTGTGGAATTGGTGAATGAATAATTCAAGCCATAAACATGTCCTTCTTTTCACCCGGATAATATTTTCTAAAACTGGGAGTATTCCTGTTTTGTCTCAAAAAGTCTATTCATAGTCCTGGCTTCACCCTCTCTAGAAAGCCTTTCTTGACTTTTCCAAGCTCTTGGTAGGTGTTCATTTGTGCCTCCACACCATCCCAGACTTTCTGTAGTACGACATATTATAATTGCTTGTTTAATTATCTTTTTAATTTAATTTTATTCTATTTTTTAAAAAATATTTTATCTATTTATTTGAGACACAGGGAGAGTATGTGCACAAGCAGAGCAGCGGAGAGGGACAAGTAAGTAGACTCTGCGCTGAGCATGGAGCTTGACACAGGGTTCGATCCCACAAACCTGAGATCATGACTTGAGCTAAAATCAAAAGTCAGGTGCTCAGCTGACCGAGCCAGCCACATACCCCATGTAATTACTTGTTTAATTATCGGTCATTCCACCATTCTGTGTGTTTTGTGAAGTCAGGGATCCTGGTTCTTTTGTTCTATAGTAGATGCTAAAAAAATTAACTTGAACATATGAATTACAGATTCTCCAGGGCAGGTGCTAAATCTCATTTGCCTGTTTTGACTTTGCAGTACAGGCATAGTACTACATTGCTATATGGTTTTCAGCTAACACTTCTAATTTGAAATTTCCTCCCTGTTAGAACATGTGCTCAGAAAAAACAAACTGCTTTCGATATTAATTTTGCAGAAAATATAGAAAACCAATCTTGGCTTAAACAGCAATGCAATGATATTTGAAGTATTTTCTGTTATAGTTTTTCAGCTTTTGTTATTCTTCAACTACATAGGTGACTGAGCCCTTTTGGCATTTCCAAGGAGAAAAAAGGGGAAATAGGGTCACAGAACACATTAATTAGAGGATTTCCAAACATTTAAGTGGTATTGAATGGTGATGTTTAGCAAAACTTGGGCAGAAGTGAATCGAATATAGTATCAGAATTAAAGTCAGGAGTTTTGACTCCCGGCTTCATGACTGCTCTGCAGGCAGAAGGCCTTGGGAGCTGTCCGTTGTGCCCCATGTAGCACCTTTGGACAATGTCACACCTAAGAAGGCAGAAATCTAAGTTTCCAAATGCAGTCAGCATATTTCCACAAGCCTGGGCTCCATTGAACAATTGTTTTCACTGTAATAACAATTTTCTCTTTGTCTTGCCATTGTCAAAGCATATTGAGAAAGTTTAGAAATGAGGATTATGTGTTTGGCACTATGCAAAATTTATAGAAGTCTCTGGACATGGCCTTAGGCTCAGAACCAACTGGCAACTCCAATTCGTTGAAAGGGTTAGTTACATTTCTAAAGGTTTTAGTTCTTAGAAAATCATACTCTGGGAATAATGAGAGGCAAAAAACCCAAAAAAACAAAAAACCCCAAAACCTTCCCCCAAACCCAAAGCCCCTGTCTAACTTGGCTGGGATGAGGCTAGTCATGTCATCTGTCTTAAATTTGCGGGCAATGGAAAGACATTAAGCTCTATTTTTAATGATTATGGTCATGATTTCCATAGCCTGACTGCATTAGGCAACATGTTATTGTGTTATATGGCGCACAGACACTTTTGAAACCTAAACCACGAGATTTTCCTCTTTTTTTTTTCTTTTTATTTGCTAATTGTAGCTGCTTTGTCTATCTCTTTTGCTGTGCTCTTAGAGAATCATAAGCAGACTTTCCTTAGGGAAGATTCTTCCTCAGGTTGGTCACTGAACATAATCTTTCTACGGAAGAGAGCACTTTTAATGACTAATTGAAACCAATACATGGTCTTTTGTCTAGTTTGGAGAACTGGTTCGGTTTCTGGTGGCCAGAAATGGCCAGGGCTTGGAGGCGAGGTGGAGCCCATGTTTGCTACGAGGGAGGAAGGTTTGCTGCCAGATCAGGTTGGAAGGGTGCCTGCTCTAAGTCAGATGCCACGTTATTTATCTAGCTCCAGCTTCTGTCATCTCTACTGGGCTAGTGATTTTCTCTCCATCTCATACACACAATTGTGTGTTGGAGGCCACGGCAAGGTTGGAGTCGAGGATCAAACCAGGCCCTGACTTGTGTCTCCTTCAAAGTTCGGGCACCTTTACAAGGTTAAGGACGGGAAAGTTGAGTAACACTGAGAAAAGGGTCTGTGCTATGTGTCGTGCGCTCGCCTACGTGACTTCCCACACACTCCCCCTACAGAAGGGAACAATGTGATCAGGGTCATGAATTCTTAGTTGGTCCTTGTTGTTCTGTACCTCCCATAACCCACTCCCTGGTTGATTGTCTTGCTAATGGCTTTAGCTGAAACTACCTGACATCATGAGGTTTGCTTGTAGTTAATGTAAACTTGTTATAGAAACTTGCAGTCATCTGACTAGGTACTGATGTATTACTCCTCCTATTCTGGTCTGCCTTATAAACGATTGTAAGATGTGGAATAAATTTGGCACTGTTGGACATCCTCCTCAGTGTCTCTCCTGCCCCCATCTTTTTGTCTCTTAATTTCTTTTCACCATCCTCTTAACCCTCACGTTTTCCTGGTCAATTTGTTGCGCCGGCCGCGGCAATTGTGTGTGTTGATTTTTGTGTGTATGATATGGGGATACAACAGGAACTATATATCTTTTTGATTTTCCAACAGTGTGTGATGCCTATTAAGTACAGAAAAAAACTGAGGGGTTACTTAGAGGAAGCAGAGTGAAAGTCTCTTTGTCTCAGGCATTTTCTTCACCCTGTGCACCGTGTAGGCTCTCACCTTCTCATGTCTGAGCGTCAGCCCCAGGAAAGAATGCCTGCCCAAACCTGCATCCTTTCCCTCCTTTTCTGTATTCTTCATTTAACCACTTTGGAAGGGCAGCCTCAGGACAGATTTCCACTGTTGGAAGGAGTGTCTCTCTACACTATGGTACAACCTGTTTGAGGCCATCTGACAGGGCTGTTGATACAGGATCCACAGGGTGACTTAGAACTATGGGTTAATGAGATAACATTGGCTTAATCCCTCCTCCTTGAAAATAATGCCCCTTACATGCATTTTAAAAATGGGGTCATAGTCTTCATTCTTTTAACCTACTTCAAAATATATATCATGGACAGCTTTCTGTGCCCTCAAATATAAGTCTACATTGTCTTTCTTATTGATTCCATGCTATTCCACTGTAGTTTACTTGAGCTTTTGTTGATACAGAAAATAAAAGTTTTCATTAATAGAGCTCTTTGTAATAGAGCTCATAGGAGAGGCTATGATTTATTTCAGGCCAAAAAGTTGCTACTCCTCTACTTTGGCATATTCTTTTTTAAGACTTGAAAGAAATTCTAAGTCTCTTAAGGTTTTCCAGAATATTCTAAGTAAACTTAATGCTCATGCCAGCTATTAACAGTTAATTGCTGGTGAGGTTTATGGTCCCATAGAGAAGATTGCAATCTATTTCAGAAAAAATTCCGTAACTTTCAAGATACACTGATAAACAATTTTTAGATACCCGAATCTGGCTAAATCTGGGCCTGGGTCCTCTGGACAAATGTCTTATGGCACCATCATTATTAATATGATGTCAGAAATAGCCTCTTGCCTCAAAATATTTTGCAGATAATTGAATATCCTGAGATCCTTTGCATAGTAACCTGATTATATTACCTTACATTTTTTATCCTGTGCTTATGAAATGCCATTGCCACTGGCCTCATTTATACTATGGTATGAATGAGTTTCAGAAGGCTTGTGGATTTTTTTCTCCATTTTCTTCTTGAAAAAATATGAGAGGAAAAGAGGATAAACATATCGGGTACCCAGTGTAGGAAAGTGGCCTGACCAGTGTGATAGGGTGGGTGGGAGTGGAGATTGGGGTCTGGGATAACTACCAGGCTGTTTGCCCCATCCTGAGTTTGTCCCTCACTATTTCTAATGTGGTTATAGATAAGACTGTAAATTTAAGCCCTTACTGGTGGAAAGGGGCAGTTCTCAACATCCCACGGACAGATTTGATAAGGAGCCTAAAGAACAAGACTGATTTCATGACGCGCATGAATGCTCGTTAACATTCAGCAGGTGGCAAGCAGGCCCTTTTATGCAATATATTGCAGGAAGCAAAGGAACCGAGGGCAAAAGAGCTTAAAGATGCTATGCAGGTACTAACTTCCTGACAGCTGAGCGCCTCCTAGGGGATGGCCAGTGGAAAAGATGGCCAGGGGATGGCCAGGTTCCAGAATTTTGGCCCCCTTTCCATTTGACCACTCCATGGGGGCAATGCCTAATGCCACCTGGGGACAAAAAGAGCCATTCATAATAGAGCAAGGAGAGTTCCAGCTCTGTTGATGACCAGCGATTGTGAGAAGTAAGGTAAGAGACAATACTTTGTCATTTATGAGGTGCAACATGAATGTTGGTAGTCGTTACAGCTCTGACGGTGCCCTGTAAGGCTGTCGGAGATCTTATTCGGGAGAGCATGTAGTTCTATTCTCCTAACAACCCTGAGAACAAGAGAAGAGGCTATTTTAATTTTACAGAATGAAAATAGCTTTATTTTTTGGTTAGGTTGTGCAAGTAATACCTCCATAGACTATCCCCCAAAATAAATATAGCCAAGGAAAGGGAATACATATTTAGAATTTTGATAAATATCCTTAAAGAGCCCTTTATTTATTTATTTTTAAAGATTTTATTTATTTATTTGACAGACAGAGATCACAACTAGGCAGAGAGGCAGGCAGAGAGAGAGGAGGAAGCAGATCCCTGCTGAGCAGAGAGCCCGACTTGGGGCTCGATCCCAGGACCCTGGGATCATGACCTGAGCAGAAGGCAGAGGCTTAACCCACTGAGCCACCCAGACACCCCTTAAAGAACCCTTTAAAGATATAGTCAATCAGCAGACTTACCAGACATGTATAAGGGCAGCTTGTACACTTGCAAAAGCTGGGGTTTGCCCATTTTTTACATCATAGCCAATCTGCTTTATTTCTATTTCTTTGATTACTAGTGAGGCTAAACATCTGCTAATATAGGTATTGGCCCCATTTTTATTGAATTACCTATTCATACCCTTTACCCATTTTTTTTTTCTGTTTCATACTGCTTTATAAGAATGTGATGGACTGTACATACTTACCCTCTTCCTGGTACATATGTACAAATAAATAAAAAAAAATCTTTAAAAAAAGATGTAAAATTCAGGTGAATACCTGAACTTTCCTTAAAAGTAGCATTTATTGGGTGCCTACATGTCTTCGTCTCAATGTATATATAATTTCATTAAATTTGCACTAAAATCTTATGAGGTAAGAATTATCATCATCTCCTTCTTACAAATAGAAAACTCGCAGGTCAGAAAACATGGTTCACTCTAAGCCGTCCAATGGAGAAGTGGTAGACTGAACACTGGAGGCCTGATCCCTGACTTTATAGAATATGAACTTCTCAACTACTTCATATTCCAGAAATGATCCTGCCTGCAGATATTTAATTTGAATAAATTCATAAGTTAAAAGGAAGCTATTACAAATACTTTCCCAGGAAAAAAATGCCCAATTCTGAAAAGAATAACTTTAATAGCTTTATGCAGGCTGGATAATAAAAAGTAAGAATAATGGCTGAGAATGCCAAGAGCTAGTTTATACAGTAAGATTTACTAATTTCTGTAACTTGGTGAATGGAATATTTTGGTTATTCAAATATTCCAGTTAAAATAAAATGCAGGACAGTGTCCTCATGAGCCGGGGATAGACATTCTGAGGTCCTTTCTGGGCAGAAATAATATTCTTCTCTAATAACCAGAAATAAATGAATGGATGTTATTTATCCTTCTACAGTAGCCATTTACAAACATTTTATTCCTACCCTGTCTACACATTTCATGTGTTAATTTATTTTTATAGCCAAGCTTTGGTTACATACCTGTTCTCTTTCAATTCAAGTGCTGTTTGATACCATACTTTATTGTTTTCTTTGAATTCTTTGTCATGTTACACATTTGTGACCCATTTCTAACAAAATCAAACCAGTGAGCTATGAGATGTTCTGTAAATGAATTGTTTACGTTCCTGCTAAGATGAGAACTGGTTGGCAAATTTTTAAAAACTATGAAGTATGATAGATATAAGTGTTGAGATGGGTTTTTTTATGTTGATACTTCAAGCTTTGGGGAGTTTCAGAGAACTTGTATAGGAAATGAGAAGCTTTAAAATTACATGGAAGATGCGTTGTTAACATTCTTTTGAACATTTCATATCACAGAGAAAATAGTGCTTTTTCTTGACTGGTAATTCAGTAGTCGAGGGTGATTTCCAAAATTTTAAAGCCAAGGGAAAAAAAATGACACGGAATAATAAAGCAATGGGCGATAGTTTTAACCATGATAATATGAGAAAGGGTTGCAGAATAATTTTAATTTGCTTAAGAAATGTGTATGTAAGACACAATATCTGAGGAAGTTCTTTGTTTTTGTTTTCATTTGGGGTTGGGCTGTGGTTAAACAAATAAAAATAATTCTACATACTTGATTTAATGACCTAAAACACAATTTGTAAGGTATGAAGAGGGAAGTTTGCAGGCTACTTATCCATCAAGCAAGGGGACACAGTGAAGGCAAAAGGATGTGAATTCAATCTTTGTCGTCTTCAAGGAATGTCTCTTGAACATCAAAAGTCAAGATAAATTCCTTTGAATATGCAGAATTTCTTTTTGCTTGCTTCTTATTAAAACCATGAAAGGCAGAATGAGAGAGACTCTGACTACTGGGTAACAAGTGCATCTCTCTAGGGGGTGATCCGTCCTTGCTGGAGAGAGCTGGAAGATGATGGCGTGAATGACGTGTGGGTAATGGTTCTGTTTATAAGATGGGACAGAAGAAGGAAGGCTTGGCGGGGAGTGGACTGGAATTCATGACTGGGGTCTGGACCGGACATACAGGTTTGGGAGTCATTTCTCAATTGATTCAGGCAGCAAATCTCTATGGAGTATCTGCTCGGTTCCAGGCATGTTTTGGGGAGCAGTACTGGCTGTTCACTGTAGTTTAGCCCACAGGCAATTAGACTAATTGGGGGAGTGCTGGGGAGCATGCTTTGTCTCTTCTTACATCCCTCCTTTACTCCCTGCTAAGGGAGAGAGAAAAGGTTCAGCAGTAGCTCAGAACTTGAAGTTAATGGACTGCATTTTACTGTGGGCAGAGCCGCTGTATTAATGGTGTTATTAATGGCCTGCGTTTTCCTTTCCCCGCTCCCTGGATCCATGCTGCTGGCAGGTTAGACAGTCAAGGACCTTCCCCTTGTGCGGAACAGCTTCTCCCTTTTGCTGCTCCGTCTGCCCCCCCATGCCAGGTGGTGACTGCAAAGACGTATCAGCTCAGAGCAAAGCTCTGGAGCGAGCTTGCTCTGTCTGTGGCCGTCTCTCAGTTCCTCTGTGTTGGGGCTGGTGAGGCAGCCTCTCATTCTTGTACATGTGGGTAGATACGTAAGTGGATTTGGGGTTGCCTGTGCAGTGCTGGTCTTTGTTGCTCACTTATTCCTGGCATAGCAGAGTCTCAGCACTCAAGGCTGGGAAGCAGTGGGTCCCTTGAGCCTGAGCTGTGTTTCCCATTCCAGCTTTTGCTAGAGCTCTGCTCTGCAAAGGCCGTTAATAAACAGCGTGTTTTGTTTGGCTAGTGATGTTTGTGTGCGTGCTCTGCTGGCCAGGCCTTGCAGGGAAGGAGGAGAGAGGAGCAACTCACGTCAATTCAACCCAACAGTAAGGGCATTTGAATAACATGTAGGATATCTGAAGCCTTGATAGTACATAAGCCAGGAACAGTACGTAAGATGAGAAAAGAGGGGAAAAGGTGACAGAATCCTAGGAAAATCGCTGCAACATTAAGGGCTAGGTATTACATTATAGAACTACAGTGAAAGAACTGGTATAGGGGGTCGCACAGAAGCCTGTGGGTAGTACCGCGGAGGTTTTCTTTTCATCTTGTTTTCACTTTTTGTTACCTTTTTTTTTCTCCCCATCACAACAATGAGCAATAACTACATTTATGGTAATAATAATAATAATAAAAAAACTCTAGGGGTATCTGGGTGGCACAGTTGGTTAACCATTGGATTTTTGCTTGGTTTCAGCTCAAGTTGTGATCTCAGGGTCATGAAGTCAAGCCCGGTGTCGGTCTCCACATTCAGCGTGGGGTCTGCTTGAGTTTCTCTCTCCCTTTGCTCCTCCCCGCCATGTTGGCTATTTCTCTCTCTCTCTCTCTCTCTCTCTCTCTCTCAATAAATAAATAAATCCTTGGGCGCCTGGGTGGCTCAGTGGGTTAAGCCGCTGCCTTCGGCTCAGGTCATGATCTCAGGGTCCTGGGATCGAGGCCCGCATCGGGCTCTCTGCTCAGCAGGGAGCCTGCTTCCTCCTCTCTCTCTCTGCCTGCCTCTCCGTCTACTTGTGATCTCTCTCTGTCAAATAAATAAATAAAATCTTTAAAAAAATAAATACATAAATAAATAAAATCCTTAAAAAAAGTTAGCTGATTCTAAAATACTGCAGTCTCTCTATGGTCTCAAGGAAAGAGGATTCTTCTTGCATCTCAGACTGCAATGAACAAACCCAGTTCTCTTTCTCTCTTTCTCTATTTTTTAAAAAAGATTTTATTTATTTGTCAGAGAGAGAGCACAAGCAGGGGGAGCAGCAGGCAGAGGGAGAAGCAGACTCCCCACCGCGCAAGGAGCCGGATGTGGGACTTGATCCCAGGACCCTGGGATAGTGACCTAAGCTGATGGCAGATGCTCAACCGACTGAGCCACCCGAGCGCCCAAACACACCCACTTTTTGACTGCAGGTTCTTTAGCAGAGTACTTCATTTGCAAACAACACAGAGATGCAGCAAATTCAGATTCTGAGAAAATTCATTTTGTGAGGAACCATCTGGGGACAATGAAATCTGAGGCCAGGAAGCATGCACCACAGCTGGAGAAAGTAAATGCCAAGGGAGAGAAGAAACCTAAGAGTAAAGAAATTTATTTGTCCATTCGACACATACCGTGTGTGCCTGTTATGCGTCAGGTTCCATGCGAAGTGGTGGGAATGTGAGGGTCAACAGGATTAGTGTGATTTCTGCCGTCTCTGACCTTCCAGACCAGTGAGGGTGCACAGTCAGGAGGGGGTCGAACAGAGTGAAATGCTGTGATGCATCATTGCTCCAGGAGCGCCTGGAAACATTTCTAACAGGCCATGGTGAGAGGCGAAGCAGACTGTGGTGGTCCAGAAGAGCGTAGAGCTCCCAGGTGGATCTGACCAGTCTAGCTACGTATCTGGAGATTTCTCCCCAGGCACGGAATGACATTTCCCCTAATAACAGTGTATGTGAGGTTGGGGTGCTTTCCCCTAGACACGCATGTTTCCATGACTGATAGAAAAATGATGGTTCTACTAATCAGCAAAATACCCAAATATTATGAGTACTTGGCTTAGCATCTGAATATGCTTTTTAGTTGTGTTCCAGAAACCTCTTTCACTTTAGAAGCTGTCTGGTTTCCACACCTAAACCCAGCTGGAAAGCTAATTTATGAACAGGGGATATCGAATGCCAAGACAGACAGGCCGTTCCGTAGCAGCTGTAGCAGATTACAGCCTGTTAAGTTTGTAAAGACACATGTCACTGCGCTCTTTTGCTTCGAGGAAGCCATATGCTCTATTCTCAAATGTTTTGGGTCTGCATTCCCCCAAGGTTTCAGCTCCATGGTGGCGTGTCTCATTGACACGTAAGGAGCCAAGAACATCAGCGCTATGTCTCCCAGCTTAAAGAAAGGAGACAGTGGATGAGCAGGGGGATTGAAACAAAGACGAGGATTAAAATGTGTACACCCATGGTTTTACCGTCATTGCCATATGCCTCTGAGCCTATGATCTGCCTAAAATGTTAATCCAATTTCTGGTAAGCTTTTCATTAGTTAAGTGGGGGGGATTGGTGCCTGTGAAATGGCCAGATTCGCTCTACGAGGGGCTTGCCTCCCCTTTTTGGGTTGAGAGATGCAGGGAGGTTTTTAGGAGAGCATGACAGTAGACCCTAACCTCTCTGGGTCAGGTGGTGCGGGCAGGAGGGACGCTCTGAGAAGACTATGGAATGGTGAAGTTGGGAGGAGTTAATGAGAGGAATTGTCAGGAAGCACTCATAACCTATAATAAGCACTCAATAACTGTTCCTCTCCTTTCCTTTCCTAATACAGTTTCCCTTCTCTCCCTGCGCCTCTGGTTGTAACAGCTCTTCTGCCGGCTCATCTGGGGACATAGGACAGGCTTGGCAGGAACAGAGCTGTGCTGACAGGGCCATTTACTTATGCTCTGGTGTTCAGTGCAACGGTGTAGTTTTCTCAAATTAAATGATGGTTCTGAGGCATCCTTGACCTTGAACAGAAAAAGTACCTTCCAAGTTGGTTCAGGGCCCACATCACGTCTGGTTACCCAGGCAGGGCCTGAGGACAGATGATCAGAATGTTGGGTGCAAAATAGCAAGGCTCGGGGCACATGGGTGGCTCAGTTAGTTAAGCATCTGACTCTTGGTTTTGGCTCAGGTCATCTCATGGGTAGTGAGGTCGAGTCCTCTGCATTGAGCGGGGAGTCTGCTTGCAGGTCTCTTCCTCTGCCCCTCCCCCCACTCACGTGCACCTGAACACACTCCCATGTGTATGCGCTCTCTCTAATAAATCAATCTTTAACCAAACCGAACCAGACAAAACGGCAAGGCTCTCAATTACAGCAGTGCTCCCTCCCTTCCCTCTTTGCTTTCTCTTTCCCTTTCTCCCTCTCTCCCTCCTTTTCTTCCTCTTCCCTTTTATGCTTTTCCACCAGAAAAAGGAAGCAAAGCAGAAAGAATTTAGGAGTAGGAAGATACCTGAATTAGAAATCTTAGTTCAGCCATGTACTAAACCTAGGTACCAAAAGTTGCTCCAAACTTCCTAGAAGCAAAGCAAAACTAGCCAGCATCCAAAATTTGAAAATAGGCTATCTTGGCAACTTGGAAATAAGACATTTGTGAATAACCCCAGCTCTGGCTTGCCCAGTGATTGTATTGTTGATGCAACCCGAGGCCAAAAGAGTGTTTCTGTTCTCATTCTCTCCTTTGCTCAGTTTCTTCTTTGCACTGATGACTATTTGTAATTATATAAAATTGCCTATTTACTGGTCTCTCTGATTAGACTATAAGCTTCTTGAGGGCAAGGATCATGCCTGCGTTGTTCACTACTGGATACCTATTCCCTAGCACAGTGACTTCTTCAGAGTACAATTTTTGTGAACACATGAGTGAATGAATGACTCTGAAAACATGCTAACATAATATACATAGAAGAGTAAATGAAGTCAGAAGGAGGCCACCAAGAATGAGACCAAAGGTGAGGTTAGCTCGGATGTTAAATCTTATTTAAAATTTTAAAGAAGATTTTATTAAGATTTTATTAAGATTTAAAAACAATCTTAAATTTGAGATCTAAGATCAATAGTAGCTTAGTAGCCTGGTTTTGAATATCAATCTGCTTCTAATGGACCCAAGATATTGAAGAGTAAACAATTAAGAGGGCTTTGCCAAATTATCTTTCTCCTGCATGCATAACTTACAGAATTGAGTATCACATCTGTGCTGTCTTTCTGTCAGAATATTTCACAGATAAGCCGCATAGAATTTCTTCCCCTTAGTTGAGAAGAAGGGAATGATCCTATGGATGAAAAAAGAAAGAAAGGGATGACTTGTCCAAATCCAAATGGTGAGTCAGTCACAGATCCCAGAAATGACTAATGAGCTATGGGAACCTCCCTGAGTTCCTAAATTCTTCTGAGCCTCATCCAGCCAGTGGGTGTAATAATAGATGCCCTATTACTTGTCTCATAGGGTTTTTGAGAGAATTAAATCTCCTACTAGATGTGAAAGCCTTTGGGAGACACATTACATAAATGTACGATAAGTGTGGTGTTTTGTTTTGCCTGCTAGCGTGCAGTTCTATATGAAGAAGTTCTTCTTGAAGAAGCCTAAATTGTTGAATCAATTAACCTAAAAGTAATGGCTCAAACAAAAGAGAGATTTTTTCCCTTCCCGGGTAAGGGGGATGATGGTAGTGGTGGAGGTCTGGCGGTGGGGGTGTAGTCTTTCCACACATTCAGGAACTTAAGCGGATGGAGGCTCTGCCATTCTCAACACATGACCTGTGGTTGCTCTGGGCCATGCCATCCTCACTCATGGGAGTGACTATGAGTTTAACGGCCTGGGCCTGGAAATGGTACTGATTGCCTTGTACTCATTGGAGAGGACTTTGTCACGTGGCCACACCTAGGGGTACAAGAAGCAGGGAAATGCAGTGCAGTTGGACAGGCTTCTGCTTTCTTCTATAGGAGAATGTGAGAGTAGATTTTGGTGAAAGCCAGCAGTCTTTGCTCTGGATGGGGTCACGTTCTCCCTTTATAGGATCTCCATTCTTCACAGTGGTCCAAGACACAATTACATTTTATGATTATTGGGTTCATTTTGCCTCACCAGACAAGGACAGGGATCATGTCTCTTGTTGGTCATGATCTCCAGCACTTGACGTAATGCTAAACTCACTATAGACTTTTCATCAAGATTTATTCCATGAGAAAGGATACATGAATGTATCAGAGACATTGGTTGATACTAAAGAACCTCTAGTGTGTCTGGGTGAGATGTTATAGCCTTGTGCTTATCAGGCATCTTTTGCAACTTTTGATACACTTTAGGAAAGGGGTGTGGTAGGTAGAATTCTAAGATGACCCACAGTGTCCCTCACCCTTGTATAATCTCCTCTTCTTAAGAGTGGCTGAAACCATTCACTCTTATGGTGATTAAATTATATTATTTGGCACAGATGACTTTAAGAAAAGGAAATTATCCTGGGTGGACCTGACCCACTCAGGTGAGCCCTTAAGAGGGACGGGGCTGTCCTTGAACAGGTTGGAAGGGTGAGAGGTTATTTGTTGCAAGGAGCCTCCCTGTTGGTGGCTCTGAAGATGGAGAGGGCCACACGGCAAGGAATACAGATGGCTTCTAGGAGCTGAGAGTGGCCCAACTGACGGCCAGTGAGATAATGAAGACCTCTGATTTTGGCCTACAACTCAATGAGCTTACTAGTGGATTCCCCCCCACCCGCCCTACAGCCTTCAGATGAAAGCTCTGGCTGGTTGGTACCTTGGTTTCTACCACAAAAGACCTTGAGCGGGTATCTCAGCTGAGATGCATTCAGACTTCTGGTCTACAGAAACCATGAGTCAATGAATGGGTGTTGTTTTAAACCACTAACTTCGTAAAAATCTATTAGGTAGGACTAGGAAGCTAATACAGGTTTATGCTTGTTTACTGGGATGGGATGGAAGTTGAAGGATAGAGAATGATGTCTGCTCCCCTGAGGGCTTCATGGATAGACTTAGGTAGGATAACTAACTGTTCTAGTTTGCCTGGGACCGAGGGTTCTCAAATACGTGGGATTTCCAAAACTAACACCAGGACAGTCCTGAGAAATGAAGGCAGTTGATTCCCCTACACACTGTAGGAGTTGCTTTGTGAAGAAGAGGTATGGTGAGCCGTGGTGATTAGCTTTCTTCTGTTCAGGGACCGCAGGAATGCGATGCTTACTGTAGCCCACAGCAGCCACTTGTTTTAGAACCACTGACACCAGTATGATTGTGGTAGAATCTGCGGTAGAGGGCGTGGTGAGGTCCAGCCCTCAAGGGACTGTCGCAGATTTGAAGTGAGGAATCCCTGAGGGATATTATACGAATGTCAGCTGTAATCACAGGGGCATCTCCCAGGCCTTCTAGAATTAACCATAGGTATCTCTGGAATGGATCTGCAGCTCCTGCACAGCACAGGTATGGGTTTGCCTTCTCATTGTCAGTGTGTCCTCCCGATAACCACAGACTCATGAAACGAAGGTGTACACCATCTTTCCTGGTGAATATTGTAAGCCCCATTTTGATTATGAGGATTTTGAGGCTTAGTGAATTTACATAATTTCCTTAGGAATGCCACCTGGACCTCTTTTACATGCATGCTAAATCTCCAGGAGATACTAGAAACAGCTTTAAGAGTCAGTACATATGACATCTTCAAAACTACTTGGGAGAGCCCAGTGGTAATTGATCTTTGGTTGCCTTTGCTTAGCTCAGGGGCTTGGAGCTCTGTGGGGAGAGGGGTACATTGAGTCTGAAGGGCATCTACATAGGTTTCTGTGGACAAAACATATGCATTTATCAAGGACGACTTAACCCCAGTATCTGACCAGGAATGCCATTATTTTATTATTTATTTGGAGGGGCCAGAGGGAAATAGAGAAGTTTAAGTGGGTTCCATGCTCACAGCCCTGAGATCGTGACCTGAGCTGAAGTCAAGAGTCAGACGTTCAACCAGCTGAGCCACCCGGGTGCCCCAGGAATGCCTTTATTTTAAAGGCGTGTGGAGATGGATTGACTGAATTAAGCAAGAAACAAGCATTAGCACATATCCTTCTACCAGGTTACTTTATAAAATACAGACTATCTGACAAAAAAAAGTCAGGAAAAACATCACGTTTCCTTTGCATCTGCTCCCTATTTGTCGTGCCAGGGCTAATAACAACCAGAAAATGAGCATCCTTCCTTCTAGCTCTTGTTTGTGAAGAAAACAGATTAAGTTTCTCATTTGCCAACCAAGAGCCACTGTGTACATTCGGGCAGGCTGTTTACTGCACAAGAGCGCCTGGCATAACAGGCATCTTTTTCTGATTTGCAAAGAATAAGTGCTCAGTGAGCTAGAAGCAGCCCTCTTAATCCCACATGGTGCCATGCCTCTCTCTCTGTATTCAGGCTGAGCTCTGAGGCTCTGAGGGGGTCCAGTGTATGCTTTTGGTTGTAGTCTGTCTGTTGGGTGGGATGGGCATGGGACAGATGGAAAGAACCCAGTTAACTCCGGATGTTGGGAGTTAGTTTTCACGTCCTATTTCTGGTTAGTAGATCAGAGAACATAATATGGGGATAACAGGAAGGTCTCCCTGTGCCACAGAGAGCTAGGTGAACCTGCCCCCAAATTTATGAAGGGTCCTGAATTTTCACTTATATGTGCAAATGATAACTGTCCTCAGTTTCTTACAACACAGCTTGTCTTTATTATAAGTGCTAGGGACAGGACACTTAATCTCACTCCATTTTTATTGCTTTCATTTATGCCAGGTTTCAATTCAGACAATTCAGGTCTTCCCACCTTCTCTCTCCCTCACCCCCCATAAAATTAGTTTATTTTCTCTTCTCAGTTCTTGGGGCTTAAATCTCATGATTGTACTGCAAGGAGGGGGCCTGTTCCCTGTGATTGGCTGCTGTCCCTTTGCTGGGTAGAAGATTGAAGTTATCCCACTTGGCCTTTGGTATTTCACATCTTTGCGGGTTGACTTTCCATCCTGCCTTAGTGTTAGGGTCCTCGGGCTGTACTCGTTCCTGTCTGCAAGTTGCTGTAGCCTCTTGGGAATACAGGAAAGTTGTAGCTCTTCTCTCATACCACCCCAGGAGTGTGCAAGAGTCTGGAGGCCCCTCCTGGAAAGTAAGTTCAGGTCCTTTCTGCTTTCCAAGCCCCACTGCCGTGTGGAGTTTTCTGTCTTTCCCTTGAGACCTGTCCCAAGAGGGTGGGCACTTGTTGGCAACATTTGCAGGATCTCACTTTTTTACTTTTACTTTGCTCTTTTAATCAAATTTGGGCTGCAGAACTGACTTTTTAAGTCATCTATGATTACTAAGATTAATGATTCCTCTTGATACTTAAAACTGAGTTTTTGAGACACAGGAACATCTTTCTCAACTATTTTTTTAAAGATTTTATTTATTTATTTAAGAGAGAGAGAATGAGAGATAGAGAGAGAGAGAACATGAGAAGGGGAGAAGGTCAGAGGAAGAAGCAGACTCCCTGTCAATAGGGAGCCCGATGCAGGACTCAATCCTGGGACTCCAGGATCATGACCTGAGCTGAAGGCAGTCACTTAACCAGCTGAGCCACACAGGCACCCCTCTTTCTCAACTTCTTACCTGTGCTGAGAATTTCAGAACTCTATATGGAGGGAGCTGAGACATGACACTTCTCTGTTGTTCTCCTATGGCCTTTCTCCCCCTAAGACATAAGCCTGAAGGGCCTGAACACATCTGAAAAGACAGAGTAGAAAGCCTAGAGCAGTTAATACTACAATACTCCTTCCTTAGGCTTGTTTCTTCAATAAAATCAGGGATCTTGACAGAGGCTGGGCAGGAGTAGACAGAGAGCAGGACACAGGTCATGTACATATCTTGCTCACTGACAACCCCAAGCCCAGGCAAATTGTCCCCCAAATCAACCTACAAAAGGTCTAGGAAGAAGCCTTGCACAGTAAGACAGAGGCAACTGGCAGACCCAGAGGAAGGGCAAGCTTTGAAAACTCACCTATCATCGGGGTGCCTGGTGGCTCAGTTGGTGGACTGTGTGACTCTTGATCTCAGGGTTGTGAGTTCAAGCCCCACAATGGGTATAGAAATTACTTTTTAAAAAAAGTATTAAAAAGAGAGAGAGAGAGAAAAATCACCTATGGTAGCATCTAAAGAAAAAAATGTCGTTGTCCTCAAAAGTGTGCATTGTGAATAAATTTAAAAAGGAGAAGGCCTTGTAGTGTTTGTCCCCAACTTAATTACACCTGAAGGAGAAAATGCAGATGACCTTGGCTTAATTCTGTTCATTTAGATATCATTTTCATCTCCTTTGATGCCACAGTTGAATCTCAGGTGAACTAATATGTTTGGTCTTGGCTTCCCAGACTTCAAGATTTCCTCTGCTACTGATATGATCTAAAAAAAAAAAAATTTTTTTTTAAGTAGGCTCCACACCCAGGATGGAGCCCAATGCGGGGCTTGATCTCATGACCCTGAAGATCAAAACCTGAGCTGAGATAAAGAGTTGGACACTTAACCGACTGAGCCACCCAGGTGCTCAGCCCTCCATATGATTTTTTAATCTCTTTTATTGACTATGTGGAGAATATAAATACCTCATAGACTTGGTGTTGTATCAGCCTTAGATTTTGAAAATGAATTATGGTTTCATCTTTTTCTATTTCTGATGATGTTTTGTTGAGAAATTTGGAGAAGCTACACTGGGGCCACCATCTTAAACTGGATGCCCCATTGTAAGTTATTTTTAAATTTATTATTTTTTTTTAAAGATTTTATTTATTTATTTGAGAGAGAGAGATCGCAAGTAGGCAGAGAGGCAGGCAGAGAGAGAGGAAGGGAAGCAGGCTCCCTGCTGAGCAGAGAGCCCGATGCGGGACTCGATCCCAGGACCCTGAGATCATGACCTGAGCCGAAGGCAGTGGCTTAACCCACTGAGCCACCCAGGCACCCATAAGTTATTTTTAATAACATTTTAATAATAATGCAAATAAATATTTTTATTTGGTAATTATTAAAGGCATTTACAATATTGAAAAACCAATTAGTTGTTTTTATAGGTAAGTCATTAACATTTTTGGAGTGAAAGACATCCTAAAAAAGTAACTTTTTTCAAAATAGTTAAAAGTGACAAAATGAGTATATGAATACAGTGAGTGGGTAAAGGCTTTGGATTGCACAGCTCAGGGGATGAATGATGTCCTTAAAGTTGATGAATTTAACAGTTCAGAGTAAAATCAACCACTAAATCTACCCTTTAGTAAATGGCATAGGGATATTTAAAACTGGAAATTACTGTCACATACTGAGAACTAAAACTGTATCTGATTAAAAAAAGACATAAAAGAAGTAGCAAATAATTTTCCTATTCCATAGCTGATGATGGGCAGGGGCGGCCTGAAGAACTGTGTTAAGAAGGATTCTGAAGTCACATGTAAACCTAGAGGGAAAGATCAGTTGTTCCTGGTTGTTAGGGACACTGACTGTGTGGCAATCAAGACTCGTGTCAAGCTTTTGCTATCCTTAGTATAAGAGAAAAACATGAGTGAAGAAAAAGAAACTAGGATAAGCAATACGTAGAACTAAACACATTAGTTTCAAAAAGTCCAGAGATGTCTTTCCCCAATTTAATGTGTGTGTACAAAGTCCTATGCTGGGAGCTCTGCGGAGAGAGAGGGCTGTTCAGTGAAGCTGAGATCCCTTCAGATCCTTGGACATCCGTCCGTCAAGCTTGAATGCCAAAAGCTTTTACTTTTACTTAGGCAGAAGAATATTGACAGTCCTTACACAGTGATCTTACTGAGCATTTTGTAATGTATCAAATTTAGGGGACTTTACAATGATGAAAAGGAAATTTCCTTTATTGTGTTCATTTGAACAATGTTTTCCTAGAGTCATTGTTGCAGCATTGTTACTTGTTTCCTTGGGCTCCATGTCAAGATACCACG
Organism: Lutra lutra; assembly: GCF_902655055.1. Classification (NCBI taxonomy): domain Eukaryota; kingdom Metazoa; phylum Chordata; class Mammalia; order Carnivora; family Mustelidae; genus Lutra; species Lutra lutra. The sequence continues at coordinate 13,325,726 of NC_062290.1, read as the reverse complement.
AGGTAGCTGGTTTACACAACAGAAATTTATTTTCCTCAAAGTTCTGGAGGCTAGAAGTTGAAGAGGGAGATGCTAGCTAGCAAGGTTGGGTTCTGGGGAAGCCTTCCTCTAAGGGTTGTAGATAACTCTTTTCTAGCTGCATCCCTACATGGCCTCTGTACGCAGACAGACAGACACTCACACCACCCGCCTCATCCTCTTCTCGGAAGGACACCAGTTTTATCCCGTTAGGGCCTCACCCTTATGACCTCATTGAATTTAATTACCTTCTTAAAGGCCCTATCTTTTTTTTTATTTTTTATTATTTTTTATTTTTTGTAAACATATATATTTTTATTTTGTGTATTCTTTTTCTTTCTTTCTTTATTTTTTATTTTTTCAGCATAACAGTATTCATTATTTTTGCGCCACACCCAGTGCTCCATGCAATCCGTGCCCTCTACAATACCCACCACCTGGTGCCCCCAACCTCCCACCCCCCACCCCTTCAAAATTCTCAGATCGTTTTTCAGAGTCCATAGTCTCTCATGGTTCACCTCCCCATCCAATTTCCCTCAACTCCCTTCTCCTCTCCATCTCCCCTTGTCCTCCATGCTATTTGTTATGCTCCACAAATAAGTGAAACCATATGATAATTGACTCTCTCTGCTTGACTTATTTCACTCAGCATAATCTCTTCCAGTCCCGTCCATGTTGCTACAAAACTTGGGGATTCATCCTTTCTTTTTTTTTTTTTTAAATTTTATTTTTTATAAACATATATTTTTATCCCCAGGGGTACAGGTCTGTGAATCGCCAGGTTTACACACTTCACAGCACTCACCATAGCACATACCCTCCCCAATATCCATAACCTCACCCCCCTCTCCCAACCCCCCTCCCCCCATCAACCCTCAGTTTGTTTTGTGAGATTAAGAGTCACTTATGGTTTGTCTTCCTCCCAATCCCATCTTGTTATATTTACTCTTCTCCTACCCCCTCAACCCCCCATGTTGCATCTCCTCTCCCTCATATCAGGGAGATCATATGATAGTTGTCTTTCTCCGATTGACTCATTTCGCTAAGCATTAAAGGCTCTATCTTAACGACAGTCACAGAGCCAGTGAGGGCTTCTGCGCATGGATTTTGGAGGAACTCAGTTCGGTGCCTATCAGCAATCCTGTGCCTTCAGTGGCACATAATCTCCTAGAGGGGCGGGGGTGCTCACCTCCTGCGGTGGCAGCAAGGGGAGGAGGACCGGATATCAGCTCTGGGATGAGTGCGGAGGGAGTTAACAGTGAGAGGTTGCCATGAGCAGCGACCACAGCCTCCTGCGATTTAACTGTTTCCTTATCTCTTTAGCCACCTGGTTCTCCCTAAACTTCCACCACTTCTGCTTCCCGGGGGTTTTCGGACTGTGCTCCACAGAGCCCTGGTGTTCCACGGCCCCACTGTAGTGATTCCTTAAATGTGTGATTCAGATTCCGTTTAAAAATTCATTTCAGCTGTTAAAACTGTAATAGAATAACATGCAAACCAGCTTCAAGAAATAACTCACGTGTGTCACCAAATTTTCACACATTACGGATCGCTTACTCACCAACTTTGGGTGCCAGGTTATCTTGATTTCCCATAGACTTTGGAATAAAACCTCTGTGGTTGCATCCTGATTGAAGAATATCTTGAGAGCATCGGAGAAGCTGTAAGAAACAGCTTATCTGTGTGAAGAAACAACAACAAAATTATGCCAATAAATGGAGCATTGAAGTTAATGTATAATTTCATTTAAATCATGATTTAATGATTTTAATCATTAAATGGGCATCTGGTTGGCTCAGTCCATGAAGCATCTGCTTTCGGCTCAGGTCATGATCCCAGGATTTGGGATTGAGCCCCAAGTTGGGCTCCCTGATCAGCGGGGACCTTCTCCCTCTGCCTGCTGCTCTCCCTGCTTGTGCGCACGCTCTCTCTCAAATAAATAAAATCTTTAAAAAAATCATGATTTCTTGACAGATGCTGGCGAGGATGCGGAGAAAGGGGAACCCTCCTACACTGTTGGTGGGAATGAAAGCTGGTGCAACCACTCTGGAAAACAGCATGGAGGTTCCTCAAAATGTTGAAAATAGAACTACCCTATGACCCAGCAATTGCACTGCTGGATATTTACCCTAAAGATACAAACGTAGTGATCCGAAGGGGCACGTGCACCCAAATGTTTATAGCAGCAATGTCTACAATAGCCAAACTATGGAAAGAACCTAGATGTCCATCAACAGACGAATGGATAAAGAAGATGTGGTATATATACACAATGGAATACTATGCAGCCATCCAAAGAAATGAAATCTTGCCATTTGCGACGACGTGGATGGAACTAGAGGGTATCATGCTTAGCGAAATAAGTCAATCGGAGAAAGACAACTATCATATGATCTCCCTGATATGAGGGAGAGGAGATGCAACATGGGGGGTTGAGGGGGTAGGAGAAGAATAAATGAAACAAGATGGGATTGGGAGGGAGACAAACCATAAGTGACTCTTAATCTCACAAAACAAACTGAGGGTTGATGGGGGGAGGCGGATTGGGAGAGGGGGGGTTGGGTTATGGATATTGGGGAGGGTATGTGCTATGGTGAGTGCTGTGAAGTGTATAAACCTGGCGATTCACAGACCTGTACCCCTGGGGATAAAAATATATGTTTATAAAAAATAAAATTAAAAAAAATCATGATTTCTGCTTTCTTTAATAAAACAGATTTACTGACTTAAAATTGTTACAATATAAACTTGAGAATTACGTTTATGCTAATGAATGGATGTTACTAAATAATGATGTTATACTTATTTAGTGTAAGATTGCAAATAAAGGTAAGGTTGCCACTAAAGCAAGTTTGAAAACCATTGCTCTACTTGTCCACATGTCTTCTGTGCTGCCTGCGCTGTTGAACTACTAAAAGCTGGAGGAGCCTATTGTGTGATGTCAACCAATCGGTTAAGATCAGGTGGATAGACATACATTTATGTGCCCTTGAGTTCTTGGTTTTATAGCCTGGCAGCGAGCAGTCATTCATTATAAATCATTAGAATTTTAATTTAAAAAATTAGTGTAAGGAGCTGAGTTGTGGGGGACATTAATATGAGTATTTGGTATTAAGATGAGAGCAGCTCGGTAGGAAACTTCCTAATGGAAATGTCACTGTTAGTAATTACCCCTTTCCAGTCAAGCAGCTCTTTGATTTTCCTCCAGCATTAGGGGACCAGGCAGTCTGACAGATCCAGTGGAACGAGAAGGATGATTTTAGAAAGCTAGAGAATCTGGAAAGCTGGCTAGGGAATTGGGAGCCAGCAGTGTGGTTTGCTATTTGTACCATCCAAGAATCTTGCTGGGTCACGTTTTTTTCATTGGCTAATCGGTGGGGGCAAACTGGTGCGGGACACTGAGAAGTGGAGCCGAGGAACGAGACCCACAGATCTCGTGCTGATGGGCAGAGGGTGGGGTGGGCAAGGTGAGGGGACTGCTTGGTGGTGGCCGCTCTTGCACTCCTCCCATGAGGGGTGTCTGGCTCTCAGGGGGCCTGTGGGTGGTGCACCAGTGACCCTGGGAGGACGTTTAGCATCCTTGTTTTTGTACGCAGTGTGTGAGATGTGTATCATTACTCAAACCTTGTGAAATCTTACGTTGATTAAACCGAATGTACAAAAAGCTCTAACTAGAGTCCCTGAACCAAAGTAGCTTTTTTAGTCTTTTTTTCTTTTTCTTCAAATGAGTTCTTGGAATCCTGAAGCCAAGTGCTGGCAAGATCCTACTTCCAAAGAAAATCCTTACAAGCTGAAGGGTGAAATTTCTGATGATTAACACAGCCTCTTGCCAATGGACAAATACGTGTATCTTCCATTCCTCCCTCACAGAAACAGCCTTGTAACTTCAAAATGAAGAGATTGAATGAGAACCCTGGTCCTGGTGGTTTTTTTTTTTTTTTTTTTTTTTTTTTTTTTTTTTTTTACCTCCTTTCTTCTTCAATGATTAAAACTTTCTTTATTAAGAACATTAAAGGAAACATGTCAGAGGGCTTAAATTATCTATATTTGAGTGTGACAAGTTAATAATAAGATTGAGTTCTTCTGTCTGCCTCTGGAATAAGTCTCATTTCTCTGAGAATACATAACACACACAGAGAAGTACACATTGATACGGCAGCGGGCAAATATGGCAGCTATGTTTAAGAATATCCAAGGGTGAAATTAGACAAATAGTTTCAGAATGTAAATTTTTGTTTCTCAAGAAAGTAAATAGTGCAGAGGCGTCTCTGCAAAGCTATGCTGACTGTCTGTATTAACTGGCTGATATAATGTTCAGAGTAGTTTTTGGTTGATTTCCTAGCAATCAGAGATAACATAACAATTCACAGTATTTGATTTTTGTGGGTTGGTAATGGTTCAAACACATGGGAGTAATTCAAAACTTTGCTTTTGCGGGTTCAATAATTCCATCTCCACTTAGAAATGAAATGATTTTTTTTTAAAAGCAAGTAAATAATGCATGGTGTGAAGGGATGAGGAGAGTATTGCTAAAATTCACATCAAAAAGCATCCTCTATCATACCGCTCAGTTCTCAGAGCTGTTCCATTAGTGCCCCTTTAACATGTAATATTTTCCAATTAAATGTGTTGGTAAGAATTATTCATTTTAATAATTAAAGAGCTTCCCCAGCTCCCTGAAGAGCGTTACCATGGAGGCCGGGCTCCACTGCTGGGAATAATCACGGCGTGCTAATGTAAGGAGAGGGTGACAGTTGAATGCTAGTGTTGCCACTGGGTGAAACGAACTTGAGGCTCATTTCAATGGCTGGGCCCCGGGACACCCGCGAAGTGACCTTTTCCTGTAGCAGGCTGTGCTATGGTTTGGTTTTGCGGCTAGAATGGACTGTAAAATTCATCAGTTATTACGTATTTAGACTATGCTTTGAGACATTCTAGAATGATTTGAGAAGGCTTTCTGACTGCCTTTAATACTACTTAACTGTTACACAGTGATTTCCCCCCAAATAAGGGTTTTGTGATGCCTTAAGGCTGCCGTGAAATTCTGCAAACAAAAATTTCTTTCATTTTAGTTAAAAAGAAATATAGGGCTTTGGGGCTTTTAGGAGAGGCTGATGTAAAAGCCAAACTTGGAGAAGGGGTCATAACTAAACAGGACAGAAACCCGTGGTCTGTTGGCAGCCGCAGCTATGTTGAATCCGGGTCTCGGGGCTGGGAGTGAGACACTGCCTTCTTGGGTATAAAATGCTGGTAAATGTAATCCCAGCTGATAGTATTAAGGGAGTGATAGTTCCCAAACACTTGAGTTCCTAGTATAAGAAAGTTATATAGTACAGATAAGCCAAAACCCCATCCCATTACTGAAAATAGTGATGAGAATCATGGTAACCACTACCACCACTAACCACCAACCTAGGCGTGCCTGGGTGGCCCAGTCGGTTAAGCGTCTGCTTTCGCCTCAGGTTGTGATCTCAGGGTCCTGGGATGGCACCCCGCATTGGGCTCCCTGCTCAGCGGGAAGCCTTCTTCACCCTCTGCCCCTTCCCTGCCCCACCCACCTGGCTTGTGCTGTCGCTCTCTCTCAAATAAATAAAATATATCTTTAAAAAACCCATCATTGTAATAAAAAACTCATGCTTATGGAGTGTTGACCATGGAATGTTCTTCTAAGTGCATTACATAAACAGACTCATTTAACTGTCATCTACAAAGATCAGGGTCTAGATTCTGATAACTTGCTAGAGATATCAATGGTGATAAGTATGTCTACAAATATTTGCACTTTCCATCTGATGATGTGACTATTTAGTACTACCCAGCTTCCAAACCACTCTTAGCGTTTATTATTTGATTCTTGCAACAAACCATTGAGGTAAATAGAGCTACTTTTACGTTAATAGTACAGAGAAATGATGGGATTTTCCAAAAATTTAACAGCTAATCTTGGATTCCCAGAATTTTCAAAGTGGAATATTTCTACAGAGTCTTATCGGTGAGAAAACCGTCTAACAGCCATTTGTGCATTGCTCAAGCTGTTAAGTCTTGTCGTTGTCATTCTGATGACTTTCCCATGGCATCAGTGTGTTTGCTTTGATTATCAGAACTGGAACAATCATTCCTTAGCTTGATAAGAGGCAGCTGTGCTTAAGGCCATTCATAACCTGAAAAATGAAAAAAATGAAAAATGACCAAAAGGGTTCAGAAGGCAGAGGGCACAGCAGATTACCTGTCTGGCTTCTGATGCCCTCCCCAGGACAGGAGGAAAGCACTTTGTGGTTTCTCGGGCAATGAGAGGGCTCTGGTGCCATCCCCCCCAGGATTGCAAGCTGCAGGCAGTCTCAGGGCGGCTTGCTCCGAGAGTTTTGTCTACATTTGGGGGTAGTCATGAGGGAGTTGGGAGGTGTGAAGGGATGAGCAGAAGCCTGGGCTATGTTCCTCCCAGGGTGGCTTCGATTCTCCCATCTGCTGGCAGGCCTTGCCACCATCTTCTCTGTAATCCAGGCCCTATCTGGACAGATGGTCCTTATGCGATATTATAGCTGTTTTCCTTTTGAGGGGGAGCTCTCTCAGCCCTCAACTTACAGTTAACGTTCTAGCTAAATCTTTCTCTGTTCTCTTTGGGGAGTATATAGACATGACCTAGTGAATTTTTTTATGCACTGGGTGGGATCAATAACTTGATGATTTCTAAGTTTCAATACAACAGTCATGAGCCTGATACCTGTAGCAGCCTTGAACTGAAGGCAGAGTCATCATTCTCCATTATGAGAAGAAAGGTAGAGAGAGTCTTCTCGTGGTTTGTCCCCTCAGTCCCTCTGGGTCCCAGTTGTCCTGTTTCTCATGTCCCCAGATTATTATGATATGCTGTTTATCTGGCTGACTTAATCAGGACACATCTAATTGCAAGGAATAAAATTCTTTTTTAAGAAAAGGAGGGATTCATTTCAAGGATACAACAGGGAATTTTGATTTCAGGGAAATGAAGTCTGGCCTGTTTTTGTGAGACTGGGACTTGGAGATAGGGTGCAAACTGCCTTTCTCTTTCTCTCTTTGACTTTCATTTTCTGAAAGCCTCATAGTAATTGGTGTCTGCTTTTCTTGGTGATCTGTGGTCTTGTCTTCTGCTCTCATATGGCTTGTCGGGGCTGCCTCCCACAGCAGCGTCACATCTCCATTTACTCTGTCTTGTGGTCTCAAGCTGGCAGTCCCTCTTTGTTGTAAGCAACAGAAACTACCATGATGAATTTAAGCAGGAAAGGAACTTACTGAAGGATATTATGTAGCACGCAGAAATGTTTGGAAGGGATGGAGCATGGGCAGGAAACAAAAGACTCCAGAGCTGGAACAGATGTGCCACGGAACTGGTCCCATGGGAAGTTCACTGCTGATGAACTAGACCTGACTTATCCTTGGGCCCGACGCTGGAGGCTCTTGGATTCTGCTGGTGCTGCACTCATGGCTATTCCTTCTGAACTCGGATTCACCAGCACTCCTGTGTCTGGGCATCACCAGCTTCCACTTTGTCCAGGGGGTGGATTTCTGGCTGGTCAAACCTAGGTCATGGGCCAGTTCCTTGCCTGCAAAGGAGGCTGGGAAAGCCAGTGTCAGGTGCTTTCTTCAAAAGGAGGCTATTCCTCCCACCGTGTCTCATATGGTGGGAAGTTTCTCAAACCTAAAAAGGGGATTTAGATCTGGGCAGTGCCCCAAAACCAAAGCCAGATGGTCACTGCACTCAGTGTCCTTCTTCATCACAGCTGAATGAATATAAAAAGTTTATTTTGAGTCAGATATCCTTCCCTAGACCAGTGACCTATGACCCTTGAAGCAAGAAGCCTTTATATACAGAGAGCTGCACTTTCCAAAATTGTGGTTGAGTATATTCTTATCTAAGAAGCAGGGGTATGTGTGAAATCATGGCTGGGAAATCATGGCTACCTTTATTTCTGATAATGGTTCGTGATTAATATCCTGTGGCGACTTGTAATATTGCGAATTTCCCGTCAGTTGCATTAATCTGTTCATATGGTTTTTAGCGTCCCTAGAATAGAAATGGTTACTTTGAGGCATTTGGTAGCCTTGTGGATCCAGATCTCTTCTAGAAAGTCCAACTTCTTTTCCTCCGTAGATAATGGACAAATTCAAGCCTACTCTTTGACTGGAAATTTGGAGTTGTAGCTTTTAATATTCACCGGATTCTGTCTAATTAACCAGCTCTTGGGTCTTTGATGAAGGTATTACCTTTGACTATCTCTTAGAGATAGGTTAAGTGTGAAAATGGAAAAATACTTTGGGAAGAGAAAATACTACTACATAATAATTTATTACAATTACTACTGTTCATTCAAAAAATGCATATTGAGTACCTTTTGTATGCTAGGCATGGTATCAAACTTTATTAAATTTATTAAAGTTAATTCTTCTTAAATGGGCAGAGGATCAAAATGGGTATTTTTCCAAAGAAAACATGCAAATGGCCAACAGGTACATGAAAAGATGCTTAACATCACTAACTATCAAGGAAATGCACATCAAAACCACAATGGTATAGCACCTTATACTTGTCAGAATGGCTAAAATCAAAAAAGGCAGGAACTAACACATGTTGGTGAGGATGTGGACAAAAAGGAACCCTTGTATGCTTGCTAGTGGCAGTATAAACTGATACGGCCACTGGGGAAAATACTATGGAAGTTTCTCAAAAAATTAAGAACAGAAATACCATATGATTCAATAATTCTACTACTGAGTATTTAAAGCAAAGAGAACAAAAACACTGATTCAAAAAGATACATGCACTCCTATGTTTATTGTGGCATCATTTATAACAGTTAAGGTACAGAAACAAACCAAGTGTCATTGACAGAAGAATGGCTAAGGACGATGTGGACACAAACACACAGGAATATTACGTAGCCATAAAAAGGATGCGATTATGCCATTTATGACAACATGGATGGACCTAGAGGGTATTATGCTAAGTGAAATAAGTCAGAGCGAGAAAGACAATACCTTATGGTTTCTCTCATATATAGAGTCTAAAAATCCAAGTGAATAAACAGACAAAAAGCAAATCTCACCTAAAAATACAGAGAACTCTTGATAGTTGCCAGAGGGGAGGGAGTCAGGGATGAGCAAAATGGGTAGAGGGGAGTGGGAGATACAGCCTTCTGGTTATGGAATGAATAAACCATGGGAATAAAAGGCACAGCACAACATCCAAGATATTGTAACAGTGTTGCATGGTGATAGATGGTAGTTACACTTGTGGTGAGCATTTTATAATGTATAGAGAAGTTGAATCACTATGTTGTACACCTGAAACTAATGTAACATTGTGTGTCAACTCTACTCATATTAAAAACAAATTAGTTTTCTTAGCAATGCTCATGGTAAATTAAAATTAAAGAAATCTCTGTCAACTATAGCAAAAAAAAAACCAAAAAAAAAAAAACAACCAGTAAGAGCCATATATAGCTTTTCACCTCTGTATTTTAATAATCTGGATATTTGGGATTCAGATGTGGGGAGACTGGATATCTAGCTCAATATTACAGTCCCTCCTTAAGAGAGTTTAAAATCTTTTTCATTTAATAAAGATTCTGAAACTCTGCAGTCTTTGTTTGGGGGACTGAATTTTAAGAAGTACAACTGGGTATTTGTTTTGAATGAGGTAAATGGTGCCAGGAGCAACAATTATCATTAATATTTACTGTTACTTGAGCTTTACAGGAGAAAAAAAAGAAAGCTCATTGAAAATACCAAAGTTGATAAGTAATAAAAGGAGCTTGTAGGAAGCAAAACACAACCAAGGATGAACATTACATGAAAACTCCATTATGTGGAGGGGGCAAGAGTAGTAGAAAGATTTTCTTAATTATATACAGTCAGCTTTTAAAAGTATGAGGCCGTTATATTAAATTCGGTAAAAATATTTGGGCTTTGGAAGGAAAATGTGGATATTGAAACATGGGCAAATATTAAAAGAATATCAGTGTTTTACTCCATCTTTTGCTCATTTTACCAATCTACCTATGATCCACGTCCGTGTCAAATCTCTTATTCTGAAGGTCTGTCGAGTTCCATAAAGCTGTTGTAGTTTTATTTCCAAAGTAATGGCACAATTATGTCATAAAACAGAGTGGTGAGGCGCCTGGCTGGCTCAGTCAGTTAAGGGTCTGCCTTAGGCTCATGTCATGATCTCAGGGTCCTGGGATGGAGCCCTGCATCGGGCTCTCTGCTCAGGGGAGAGTCTGCTTCTGCCTCTCCTCCTCCTTCTGTGCGCTCTTTTTCTCAAATAAAGAAATCAATCTTAAAAAACAAAAACATACAAGAGTGGTGGGGCAGCTCTGTTTGACAGCATGGTTGCATGTGAGATGTAGCAAAATAAACCACGTTCTTTGATAGCATTTGAAAATAGAAGAAACATGATGACATGTGAAATAGTAATTTGTCTACCCAGTAGCATTAAGAGAAATATTTTTATTAACAAATAAAATCATCTCTTTATACTTTAAGGGGGACTGAGTTTTCTTTCAAAGGGCAAATACACACAGAGCAGCAGGTACGACTGTAACTTAGACCCATATGTTATGGGTCCAGGGAAATAAGTCCTCCCTGCACCTGCTCCACTCCCATTCATTGAAAATATGGGTGGATAAAACCCTCCTTATGTTAAAGATTAAAAGCAGGCAAGCTTACTATCCCAACTGCATTCTCTAAAATAAGAAGAGGCCAATTTTCTGTAAAGGGCCAGATAGCGAATATTTTTGGCTTCATGAGTACTACGGTCTCATGTCACAGTTACTCCATTCTGCTGTCAGGAGCACAAAAAATCCGTAGGCAATATGTAAGTGAGGAAGTGGAACTGTGTTCCTGTAAAGTTTTACTTATGGGCACTGTAATTTGAATTTCACATAGCATCCTGTGTCATGAAACATTCTTCTTCTTTTGATTTTTTTTCCCCAGCCATTAAAAAATGTCAAAATCATTCCCAGGTTTGTGGGCCATACAGAAACAGGTGGTGGGCCAAATTTGGCCTGTGAGCTATAATTTACCAGCCCTGCTTTAAAATGTACTAGCATTTTCCTTTGCTCAAGGCTTCCAAACTAAATCGGATTAAATGCGTTTTCAGGAGGCATAGCATGTTTCCTCTTGTGTCACAACTTTGTTTTAAAATATTGTGTTCTTGGGGCGCCTGGGTGGCTCAGTGGGTTAAGCCGCTGCCTTCGGCTCAGGTCATGATCTCAGTGTCCTGGGATGGAGCCCCGCATCGGGCTCTCTGCTCAGCGGGGAGCCTGCTTCCTCCTCTCTCTCTGCCTGCCTCTCTGCCTGCTTGTGATCTCTCTGTCAAATAAATAAAAATAAAATCTTTAAAAATATATATATATTGTGTTCTTGCCTTTCATGCCCCTTTCGCCATCCACGTGTTGATATCTTCCAATTAATAATGTCAAGAATGTGAAATGTAAGTAAGACTAGTCAGGAATTATGGATTCGGTATTTAACTACCTTCTTCCACATTATTTAATTCATCTTTTCTTTCTTCAATTTCGTGGCATAATTCCTAATCCCCTGCCCTTCACTCTTCCCTTCAAATCTAATTTGTATGTGACATATGTAATCTTCTTTAGAAAAGATATTTGCTGTGACTCAAACAATCCCTCCATTTGCTGTTGGTTTCTTACTCTTGAAATGAGAGAACACACATCTTAGTCCGGATGAATAAAAGAAAAAAAAAAAAGTAAATGGAGTTGAACCTCAGCCAAAATACAGGCTTTGCATAAGATGCCCGACTAATTTCCCTCAGCTTTGTCCGCTCTATTAATTTTCTGCCAGTTGCTTATTTTCTTCCAAATCTTACACATCCTCTGCATGCAAAAGCAATACCAGTGAAAGCTCATATTTGAGCCAGAGAAGCAGGGAGAACTCAGCCGTTCTTACTATTATAATAAGAAAGCATTTCTTAATTCAATTTAACCAATAATAAGGGTATGAGCATGTGTTTTTCCATAGACAGGACTGTGCAGAATGGGGGGTGCTAAAAGTCCATACATAGCACAGTATATACCTGCAGGGAACTTGCAGTTAAAGAATGTACTTAATATATTAAATACAAATAAAAAAAGAAATATGCCAACCTGAGCTGGCCAAGAGGGTAGCAGCATTGGAAAGCAAAAGTATTCTGTCTGGCTTCTTTACCTTCCTTCTTCCAGTGCTGTGCCTTTGAGGAAGTGTTCGTTGCTCTGACATTCTTACAGGCTCTTGGGTTGCTGTAGGATTTCTCACGCATGCTGTCTGTTGTAATTCCATCTGTATGTCATGACGGCTTGGTGTTCCACCTTGCTGAGCTCATGTTAGATCACAGCACAGAAGATTTCTGCTAGCTCGAGTTCCCCACCTGGACAGTGCCCCACACTGGAGGGTGCCTGGCAGTCTATCCTCTGTTGTTTCTAGCTGGGCACTCTTAATGATGTGTTCCTGGTCTGGAGGAAATGTCTTTTGTCCATTTTTGTTACTCTCTGCTGCAATGCACTACTGTCTCCCTGCCAGGTTTTGTACCAGAGAACAGAGCTATCACATTTTAATTTCATGTTAATTGCAGTCCCGTTTCCCATCTCCCGACTCCGGAACTCATCCTTGAAGACTATGCTGTGAATAATTTGAGGGTCAGACACCAAAATATAATCATCTCTTCCCCAAGAACCTGATAATCTTGAAGCACATGTATGCACTTAATTTCTCTCTTCTCTTGGCATGAATGTCTTCACCTAAAGTTTCTCAGCCACTCAGTCATCTATCTAGATCCCAGGCCAGGCAAATCCCATAAGCCCTACTGAAATGCTCCGTGGCCACACACAGCTTGGATTTCCATTCTAGGGTCTCCACAAACAAACATAATTAATAGCTAGAGTAAGTCACACAAACAAAGTTGTAGATAAGTGTTTGGAGAGAATAAAGATTATGTTTGAGTTAGAGTTGTCAGAGGAAGAGTCTGTTAGGGACTAAAATTTAATTTAGATTTTGAAAGAACAAAAGTTTAGAAGAAGAAATCAGTGGGAAAGGCATTCCTTATATGTTGTGGGTCAGTACTTTTTTATGGACACACATCAGAGTCCATACTTTGCCCTGTAGCATGTTTCAATTATGTCTGCACAAGATATGAGTGGATTTGTGTGCAAAAAAGGCTTTATGGAAGAGATGGGATTTCAGAAGTTTCTGATCGCTTCCCTGAAGGCTTAAGAGGCTCTGACCAATATTAATTCATAAGATTTGTAGGATAAAGTTTCTTGGAATACCACCAAGATGAAACCCAGGGTAAAAGAACTTATTTTTTTTCTTTGCACTTGCTTTAACAGGTTTCCCCTTGAATAGAGTTTTTTTAATCTCTAAGAGGTTGATTTTTGACTAGAAAGGAACCTTCGTTTCTGTGGTAAACCACTGAAAATGGAAAAAAAATAGCATAGCTAGTTGAATTCTCTGGTTACGGTTTTCATGGTTAGGTTTGTGTTGAGCCAAAAACAGTGACAGGACGGTGATTAAATGTGGCACAGGAGAATTACTAGGATTGAAAACCATAAATTGAGAAGTTGTCATAGTTCTTAAGAGTGTCTGTTTTAAATTCTTCTTTCTCTTTATGGATTATTGTTGTTTGATGGTAGTAGGTATTCATCACACATAGTTTCTGGGGCTGATGGACCCAGTCACAGCAGACTGGTGTCTTGTATGATATTTGTATCATTCTCCCCTTTCCCTGACCACAAATGAGGTCAAGGACAAGGAATATTTATTAACAAATCCTTCAAAAGTTCTATCATGGATGAAGTTAAAGGGAGGTTTGAAATGAAATCTGGAAATAGGTCTATGGATTTCTTTTGTTCCAGTCATCCAAGAGAAGCAGTGAATAGTCGAAAGACTCCAAGGTTTAGAGTCACAGGGCTGGTTTTGTCAGCCCAGCTTGGCCACTTAGCGACTACAGAGCCGAGTCAAATGTTTCTGGAGGGCAGGGACTTTGTTTTTTTTTCTTTCTTATAAACACTAAATACCTAGAACAATGTCCAGCACATCGTAGGTGCTAATTTAATATTTGTTAAAATATGGATTAGTGAATTTTACCTGAAAGTGACTTGTATATAGAAGGTGCCTATATTAGTCAAGTTCTCCAGAGAGAGAGAAAAAGATGTATTTTAAGGAATTGGCTAATATTATTATGGAGGTCAGCAAGTACAAAATTTGCAGTGTAAGCCAGTAGGCTGGAGACCCAGGAAAGAGCCAGTATTGCAGTTCATATCTGAGGGCTGTCAACTGGCAGAATTCTCTTTGGCTCAGGGGAGGTCCGTCTTACTCCATTTAGGCCTTCAACTGATTAGATGAGGCCCACCCACAGTATGGAAGTCAGTCTGCTTTGCCCGAAGTCCGCTGATTTAAATGTTAAATCTCATCCAAAACTACTCTCACAGAAATATTTAGAATAATATTTGACCAAATATCCAGGACCATGGCTTATCCAAATTGACACATAAAATTAATCATCTTAGTGTCCAATACATGTGGATTCACACATTCATCTTATCCATACTAGGCAGTGGATTATTATAGAATTGTCTATTACCAGAGCACAAACTCAGACTCAGTTTGTCATCAGTAATCAGTTTTCTTTAAAAAAAGATTTTATTTATTTATTTGACAGACAGAGATGACAAGTAGGCAGAGAGGCAGGCCTCTTCTTGTAACAATATCGGGTGCTGGTATTTGATGAAAGAGGGCTGGCTTTCAGCCCAATGTGGGGCTCGATACCAGGACCCTGGGATCATGACCTGAGCTGAAGGCAGAGGCTTTAAACCACTGAACCACCCAGGTGTCCCAGTAATCAGGTTTTTTTTGTTTGTTTGTTTGTTTTTTGTTTTTTTGTAGAAGACAGAGAAACAAAAATAAAGCATTTCTTTATTGATGTATGAATGTCTTGTTTCTTAGAGACATTTTTTCCCTCAGCAGTGAAAATGTACACTTGGACTATATTTAGGGGCTTTGCTTACTCCCTTGCCATAAGGAAATTTCTTTCTTCTATCACCTCTGGAGCCACCTTCATCTTCTGAATACTTTCTATTTTTAATAGGGTACTAGTCACGGGAGATATGATCATTGGCACTGCTGGAGTTGGAGATACAGGCTTGCTTCTTGTGTTGCCATTTGTGTTCCTTTAGTTTCTTTTGGCTGCAAGAAGCAAAGGCCTACTTGAATTTATTCGTGTGAAAACATATTATTACAAGGATTCAGGAAGATGTCATAGGAATCTAAGGGCATGTGGCTTCAGCCAGGTTGCAGGGGGACTGGAAAATGTTAATGAACAGAGGTTGCTCTCTCAAATTCTTAACCATCACCTGGGACTTTAGTTTTCTAGGGTTGCTTTAACAAAGTACGACAAATATAGTGGCTTAAAAAACAAAACAAAATAGGGTTTTATCTTCTTAAATTCTGGAGACTAGAAGTCTTTTTTTTTTTAAGATTTTATTTATTTATTTGACAGACAGAAATCACAAGTAGGCAGAGAGTCAGGCAGAGAGAGAGGGGGAAGCAGGCTCCATGCTGAGCAGAGAGCCCGATGCGGGGCTCGATTCCAGGACCCTGAGATCATGACCTGAGCCGAAGGCAGAGGCTTTAACCCACTGAGCCACCCAGGCGCCCCTGGAGACTAGAAGTCTTAAATCAAAGTGTTGGCAGAGCTGTTCTTCCTCTGAAGGATTTAGGAGAGGATCTTTCTTTCTTTTTTTTCCTGTCTCCAGTTTCCAATGGCAAACTTCAGTGTTCCATGGCTTATAGCAGCAGAGCTCCAGTCCCTGCCTCTGCCTTTATATGACCTTCTTCTTTGTTTCTCTCTGTGTCCAACTTTACCTCTTCTTGTAACAATATCGGGTGCTGGTATTTGATGAAAGAGGGCTGGCTTTCAGCATATCCTGTCTTTTGATATGCCTTCCTTATCAAACTAAATCATTTCTAGCTTCTGTTTTAAAGTGAGAGACACATGACTCTTCCTTTCACTTGAACTTTGAGAGGCCGTTGGTGGGTTACTAATTGGCCTAATTTCAGTATTGTTGGGTCTCAGGGAATAAGAAGGCATAAAGAGAGGGAGAAAGATGGGGAAATGACTGATGAGTGGTGCAGTCAGAACACACACATTTGTCAGTTAAGTTTGCTCTCTTTTATATGGGTGTGGTTTGTAGTGCCCCCAAACAATTACAATAGTAATGTCAAAAATCACTGATCACAAATCATCATAACAAAAGTAATCATAATGAAAAAATTGGAAATATTGTAGGAATTACCAAAATGTGACACAAAGTGACCAAATACTGTTGGAAGAATGGCACTGGTAGACTTGCTTGACTCAAGCAGGGTTGCCCCAAACTTTCAATTGGAAAAAATGCACTATCTGTGGTGTGTAGTAAAGCAGAGCTCAGGAAAACCAGGGATGCCCAGAGACACCTGGGTGGTACAGTCAGTTGAGCATCTTACTCTTGGTTTCAGCTCAGGTCATGATCTCCTGCTTGTGGGCTTGAGCCTTGCACTGGGCTCTGTACTCAGTGCGGAGTCTGCTTCAGATTCTCTCTCTCTCCTGTCCTCTGCCCCTCCCCACTCGTGTGTGCTCTCTTTCTAAAATGAACTAAAAAAAAAAAAAATGCCTGTATTTATTTTTGGGCAGAGGACGGGTGGAGTTTTGACATCTTCATGGTTCCACAGCCAATTTTATGTTTCTAAAGCATGAGAGATACAGATGTCTAATTTTATTTATAAGTCTAGCTTATGGCCATAGCAGGGAAGACATGCTTCCTCAGCCCAGTATATCCCCCTTTTTAGAAGGATCACTCTAGAAGAGATATTTGATGGTGCCAGATGCAATATATTTAAAAATGGCAGTAACTTATGGATTTAATTTCATTTTTTTTTCTTATCACATGTGGGACCTGTGTCATGCTAACTCTAACACTATTGTGTAGGTGGTATGACTTGGATATTATCTACATATAACTAATGTTGAGTTGGATGGACATCATTAAGTTATTTCAAAGATCTTAAAATTATGCATTTGCAACTCATAAAATTTAACTCTTAATTATCAGTGTTAATGGAGATGATCAAAAGTGTGATAATATCCAATTATTGGGCAAGATGATATATATTTTATATATTTATATTGGAAAATACTTTTATTTATCACACAACTGTTTTTACTATCAGGCTTAAACATGGTATATGTATGCTTTAATTGAGAATTGACATTTCTTTGAGGTGATTATTGTATTATCATTTTACCAACATGGAAACTGTGGCTAAGAGAAGTTAAGTAACTCACTGAAGGATGGACATATAAAACTTGGTGTAATGCAGGGGCACCTGGCTGTTTCAGTTGGTAGAGCGTGTAACTCTTTATATTTGAGTCGAGAGTTCAAGTCCCATGTAAGGCATGGTGCCTACTAAAAAAAACCACAAAAAACCAAAAAACAAAAAAACCCCAAAACACAAAACCCTGGTGTCAAGGTTTTTAGAAACCCATTTGGTGTGACTCCTGAGACCTTGTTTGTATAGAATGTGGCCATGTGATGTGAAAATTCACAGTATTATTTTCAACGGGGCATAATATGAATTTTAGATGTGAGATTTTTTATTTCCTTATCCTCCTCTTCTGCTGAACTTTTAGCCTTTCTCCTGAGACTGATAAAAACAGTTCATTTACAGCAATTCTAGCTCTCCTACCTTGCTGGCCTTTAACTTCCCTGGGGCCTAGTGGTAGTTGCTTTTATATACCTCATCTTATTGTCTTGCTTTGCTTGAGACATCAGAATTTATAAGTACAACTGTTTTACAGTCATTTAAATACAGGTAATCTTTTATTTGCCTTCCAAGCAAGTATTAGAAAAACTTGGGTTTTTGTTTTTGTTTCATTTTGTTTTTTGAATTAGTGTTTTGGAAATTCACAGCTTTCATCCCTGTTGCATTAAACAGAATGGAGCTCCCAGTTTATGTCTTCTATTTCCTTTATTATATGCAGAATACATAACGATGATATGAAGAATATGCAAGCCAAGATATTTTTTGTCCCTAGTAAGAAGCTTTGGGATAAACACAAATATGACATACTACCCTTGCATTTCATTCATTTAGTCCTAACATATGATTCTCTCTTAAAGACATCATGAGCCCTAAACTTGGAAAACACATGTTAGATGTGCGTGGTACCTCAGATATGCAAGATGCTATTTATTTGCTAACTTCATTGTTTGTTTGTTTGAGAATATGCATGAAGAGTGACCCAAGTGTTTCCCCAGTATCCCTGGGAGCCCCCCTGGGAGGGACACATGGCCAAATAGAGTATGCTAATGGTTACCTTTTGCGAAAGAATGTAGCCCAGATTATTTCAACGTCTTTGATGCTCACAAAAGAGGTGAAAAAGATCTCATGAACCGGCAGCATAAACTAACAGCCTTCACCTTTGCTGAGGAGCTGCTGTTAGCTGTGGGCTTTCCAGAGTGTTGGGGGTGATTCTGAGTCCCGCGGTACACAGGTAGCACCAGAAGCCACTCTCGGCGAAAGATGAACAACAATAAATATATACGAAGGGTTCATTTTTTCCCTCCGAAGTTTGAATCACGTTCATCTTTTCACCGGAAGCTGTTTTGCCCAGAGCCTATTTCATTCTGAGGTGGCTCAGCATTTGAACCTACCAGAGCACCACTTTGCGTTCTATGTGGTTCACTGAGCAGATACATATATTTTTTAATGTGAAGCAGAAACTAGAAGATTCTTTGCTGCAGAGGTTTGCTCAGAAATATCCTGCATCTGAAGAGATTTTCAAGCCTCTAGATGTGTTCGTTGTCCTTCAAAATCACCACCACAACCACCCCCCCTGCTCGTCAGAGTCCTTCAAGTCTATCTGGCCTCCCAGACACACACAGTTTCAACCAACCGTACATACAGACCTGTAGAACCAAGAATGCGGTGTGGTGGCTTCCAATAACAAAAATGCAAATAGGCAGTTATAGAGGAATTCGGTCTAATGCAAAAATTATATCTTAATGCACTGGATGCTGCTATAACTTTGGGGGCAAAGCCTCATGTTTTTCAGGCTGTCTTTCCTGGAAAGTGCGGTTTCCAAACAAGCTACTTTATGAAGAAGAAATTATTTAAAAACCAGCAGAAGTTGAAGTACTCTGTCACAGAAAGGAGAAATTAAGGGAAGTTTCTAAATGTGGCCCCAGCATTTGTCATGCAGTATTCTGGCTTGTCATTAGAATTTCCCAGGAACGGAAGTACGCAAGTTGGACATCTGAGAAAATGAACAGGAGGAATTATGGACAGATGAATGGTCCACAGAAATATTTCAGAAAGCTGCACATTGATGAACAGTCCCAGAGTCCCCAGGAAAACTCCCAGACAGGAGGACTTTTGAAGAGGAGATGAATGTTCCTCTATACATTTTTAGATAAATAATATGAAGAAATCAAAATCTTTTTCCTTTTTTCCTTCAAATCGGTGTGAAACCTGCTCCATTGAAATTACTGGTCTAGAAAATAAGGGAATTAGAGTTGATACTGAGGTGTAATTTTTCCATGCAGCCCTTCGGAATTCAAAATCGGCACAGTGGAATGTCAGCTACTGTTTATAACCATTCATGGCTGTGACAGTCCATAAATAATAAATGCTCGCTTTGTCTTCTATCCAGGAGCCTGGGATACTGGGATGACCTTAAAAGCATTGCCTTTTTCTAGCTGGCAGTGATTTGAGGACTTTTCCGACCAATCAGGGTAGAAACCAACATTCCTCCTGCGAAGCACTATGTTTCTGCCATTGGCTACAAGAAAACAAGCTGGATCGGTTGTGTTCTGATTACTTTGGAGGTTTCACCAACGTTCTCAAATGAGATAAGATAAAATAAATAGGGATACTGTTTACCAGCTATATTATTCCTCAATCTCAGAGTAGTGTAATCATGTGTAAGTGTCAGCCAGGCTCCACACAGAAGGTACTCTGAGCTGGAAACGGAGAACATTTAGTGCCAGGTTGGGAAGGGGTCTAACCTTAGGTGGCTTAAGTGCCATTTATGATGAGAAGGGGACATGTGCTCTGGGCCATCTTTTGACCCCTGGCTCCCACTGCGGTGAGCGCAGCTTGTCCTGCCTGTCTGTGGGCATCTTGTTTGGTACCTGCAAGGCTACTGGGCATCACCTGGCACCTTTGATGATGTCTAAGTCCTGCCTGTGATTTGAGGGTCTTACAGTTTGCATCTCTCTTATCTCAAACTTGGGTCTCTTCTGAGAAACTTCAGCTGTCTTCTCTGCACCACCTGAAAGTACATAGGTCCCTCAGGCTCCCATGGATCCACCTCTAAGTTCTGTTTTGATCACCAAAGCATCAGGTCCCTGCATTGCCAGGCCCCCTTGAGGCAGCGTATGCTCTTTCCAGGATATTCCCTTGAAAGGCAGGCTCAGCTGACTTTCCGTGTTATTCTGCCAAGCCTCCTTGGGGGTCCTGTTATTCTCCTTTCTACAACCAAGGCCCAGAGAAGTAGGGTGTTAGGAGCTCTCTCAGTGACCCACATAACATGTTAAACCTATTCTCGCATCCTTGAAATCCTTCCCTTTCTTCTCAACTTTGTGACTTAATTTTGTAAACACTCTGAGCTCAGTCCCCTAAACTTGCTCTTTCTTGCAGTTCAACATATAACCCTCTTTCACCGTAGCGCCTAGATCTGACAAATCTTAATGCACTTTGGCTTTTGGAGGATTATTTTTCCTCTGGGTATAAAACAATGTCTTATTTGAAACTCAAAACCAGACAATGACTTCTTTGTTATAGGAGGTATCTGCCCTCCTTTTTTCCAGGGAACTTAGCTGTGTGTTCAGGGCTCAGCTTTACTTACTGGTGGAAAGTACAATGACAAGTTCCAAGAAGGGAGGTGGACGAGGAAATCTAATATCAAAAAAATCCTCCTATTACATTGTAGTTATAACTTATATTTGCATCTGTACAAGAAATTTGTATAAATATAGTTTTCGAAGTGCTTTCATGTATGTCATCTTGAAGCAGTAGATAATAAAGGTTAAAAACCCAAACCTTGGACCTAGGCTTTGATTATGGTTCCGCGACTCAAGAGCAGTATGTTGTGGGACGAGCTAATTTAATTTTCTTCATCTGTAAAATAAAGACAAAAGGCATAGTGACAGTATCATCGTCAGGGTTTCAGCATTAAATAAGACTTAATCTGTGTAAAGAACTTCACAGGAAGCCTGATACACATTATTTATAGTTGGCATGACTTCTATTTCAAGAAACTGAAGAGTATAAATAAGGAGCACACTATGGTTCTTAACATTGGTATGAATCTCTTTGGTTTCTGTCAGGTTTGCTCAGCCTCCAATCTTAGTTGTGGATTCCATTTCTTTGTCTAAAGCTGGGGGAAGAAAATGGAGGTCCTTAATTGCCAAAATATCTGGCAGCTCCTGTGTGCCACCATGTGTATGCTTATTCTACTAGGTGATGCAGGACTTGGGGACTTTGTCAGCTCATGCTGGGAAACTGGGAGCCCCTGCCCAACGTCACTATGCGGGAGGCATGGAACGGTTTCAGTGGTCAGTCCTCCTGCAGCCCTGCAGAGGTTTCGCTGTTTTCTCTTTTTCACCCAGTGACACTCCTTTTCTTCTGTCCTCCTCTGGGAGAACCCAACATAATGTCAAGAAGTTCACAATTTAGGAACAAAAAGTGGAAGGGGGATTGATGTCAAAGCATTTCTCCTTCTGGATGGCATCTCTTGTGTTTAAGCAAAGGTGAGCTGCAGGAAAAGCAAAGCATATGTTAATATCTCAATAAATTATCCTGCTATGCATTGAATTCCTGGAAGCAGTCATTCTAGGCATTCCATGATACAATGGAAGGATAAAGAATTTTGAATTATACTTTTATCACTTAACCTAAATCCAGTGAAGGAGTTTTAGGAATAGATATTTGATATCATTGAAAATGAGGGTATGACATCAGACCTAATTTCTGTCAGGCTCAGAGAAAGAAGAAAAGGGAATCAGTCCAATACTGGATATTTAGATGGTTTTAGGAATTTTTCCTTATAGTTGGAATGAACCTAGAAATCATAACTAGTTGTCTGTGATGATTAAAGATGGAAATGCAAATATAGATACGAACAAAAATTTATAAGAAATCCTAGATTATATAGAAGAGGGAAATAAATTCACAACTAAGACTGGAAACTTAGATCTATAAAAGAAAAATATAGATATATTTGTTAAAAGTTAAAAATAATTATGGTATCTGGTACCATAATCAAACCCAAAAATAAATGATGGATTTGGAAAAAGTATTGGTAACACAGAAGACAGAAGGATTATATACATAATCATACACAGAACACTTAAAAATTGAAAAAGGGAGTAGAAAAATGAAAAAGTATGTGCTCAATAAACACAGAAAGCTGACATATCAATTCACCAGCATTAGGCTGACAAAATTGAACAAACATACATGGAAATCTAGAGTCCTTTCTTGGGGGACACACACAATGAAATGTACATTCATCCATTGATGGTAGGATTTGTGGCATTCTACTGGAAAGAGACATGGTGATGCCTCCTAAAATAAAAATAAAAAATATAGATATCTGTAGACTTGGTGATTCCACTGATAGAAATGTATTCCATGGGAATGAAAAGTCAGCCCCAAAGGGAAATTTATATACAAAATATTGATCACCATGTTGTTCATAATAGTTAAATAAATTATGGCAAACTCACATCTTGGAAAGCTATGTGTCTATTAAAAGGAATGAACTAGAGCTATATTAGTCATCTTGGAAGGATTTCCGTGAAATATCGTTGACTAAGCAAACAGAGATGTGTGCAATAGCATCTAATTCTTATAAAACAACAACTCTCCCATTTAAGTGACTGTGTGTATGTGTGTGTATGTGATTAGAGAGATACACCGTTGATTTTAACATGGGTTACCTGGAGGAGTAGTGATGGGTTGGAGGTAAAGGAAAGATGTTGGATGGGAAGCAAGGAAAAAAAACATCTAGACTTAAAAAAGCAGATGTACAGTTCCCCAAATAAAAATACACACATTTACACACACACAGAAATCAGAGGAAAAAAGGATAAGTTTAGTTCTTTGTGATGGCCCATGATCTGTCAAGTTTCAGTTTACAGAATAATATATATAGTATACTACCTTTGTTAAAACCAGTAAATAATCTGATGTATATATGTTTCTATATATGTGTGTATATTCATGCACACACATTGTGCAGCGGAAAAGCACACACTAGATGTAATATTGCATACTTTAGGAGGTGGGAATGGAGCAAGCCCAGGATTACATCTTTATTTCTTACGCATTGTTTGACTTTTTGTACTCCCGCGAATTTAAAAATTTTATTTATTTATTTATTTTTGGGAAGATTTTATTTATTTATTTGGCAGGCAGAGATCACAAGTAGGCAGAGAGGCAGGCAGAGAGAGAAGAAGGGAAGCAGGCTCCCGGACAAGCAGAGAGCCCGATGCGGGGCTTGATCCCACGACCCTGAGATCATGACCTGAGTCAAAGGCAGAGGCCTTAACCCACTGAACCACCCAGGTGCCCCTGAATTTTAAATTTTAAATAATAATGCCTGACATATGTATGACTTCTAGAGCCTATAAATCTATTGACTCAATCAAGTAGTGTACGAACCCCGGCCTCTGGTCAACATTACCTAAGCCAAACTCTGATCTTATCCTGAGGTAAAATTTATTTTCTTTACGCCGAATGACTGCTAAGATGCCATTTCCGCATTCATTTTCTCACCTACTTTTCATCAGTAGCCTGAGAAGGTATTATTATCCCCATATTTATATATATGGGAAGGAGTCAGAGGGCTCAGTGACTTGACAAATCCAGATTTCAAATTCTGTTTTTTTCGCCTTTCAATTATATCATGAATGCTGCTAAGGAAGTGCTTGCCTAGTTCCTTCCAAAAATCCAACACTTGCCCAAGTCCTAGCAATGGATGGATATTCATGCCACATAGTGAAATTCTGTCCCCTTGTTGTCAAGAGATCATTTATTTTTTCCAATCTCTGATGCCTTCTTTTCTTCTCCCTCCTTGGCTAAATTCTATTTGTGAAATCATTTAGATACTTTCCAAATGTATGGCATCAAAAGAAGACTCAGCCCTATCAGCTGCTTTCTGTTTCAAGTGAAACAGCCCGGTTCTTAAGAAGGTTCACCATCGGGCGCCTGGGTGGCTCAGTGGGTTAAGCCTCTGCCTTCGGCTCAGGTCATGATCTCAGGGTCCTGGGATTGAGCCCCGCATCGGGCTCTCTGCTCAGCAGGGAGCCTGCTTCTCCCCGCCTCTCTGCCTGCCTCTCTGCCTGCTTGTGATCTCTCTCTCTCCATCAAATAAATAAATAAATCTTAAAAAAAAAAAAAAAAAAAGAAGGTTCACCATCAAGGGTTTCACAGCCCGAGTGCTAAAGAAATAAAGATGAACAACACTAACAAAAAAGGCCTCACAGCCTCAGGCTACTACAGTGAAAGAAACAGAAAGTAACCAAAATAGAAGGTGGGTATGGACTGAATGTGTCCTCCCCAAATTCATAGATTGAAGCCTTCACCCCGCAGTGTGATGGTATTTGGAGGCGGGGCCTTTGGGAGGTAATTAGAGCTAGATGGGAGGGTGCGAGTGGGACTCTCGTCAAGGAGTAAATTCCCTTCTACAAAGAGGAAGAGACACGAGTGCTGTCTCCCTCCACCATGAGAGAACACAGCTGGAAGGCTCTGTGCAAAAGACAGGGCAAAAGTGCCCTCACTAGACTCTAATCTGCGGGCATCCTGATCTCGGACTTCCCGGCCTCCAGAACTGTGAGGAAGCAATGCTTGTTGCTTAAGCCACCCGGTCTGTGGCACTGCGTTAAGAGTAGCTCAGACAAAGGCAGAGGTGGAACTAGTGAGTGGAAAGCGCTGATACCACCGAGGCAGTGTAGGACTGTTGCACGTACGTGTGTGTGCTTTTGCGTCTTCCGTCGTAAATCGTACTTGTGGCAGGCAGGATTCTAAGGTGACCCTCGATGAGTCGTAGCCTGTGTACCACCTCGTTCCCTTGAATGTAGGCGAAACTTGGGTCTGGCTTTTAGTCGATACCATGTAGCAAAGGGGATGGGATAGCTGGTCCTGTGATTGCGTTACATGACTTAAGACTGTCTTAGGCCGGAGAGGGATTCTCCCGCTGGCGTGGAGAGCGGGTCGGCCGCCATGTTGTAGGTCACGTGACAGCGGTGGCCTCTGGGAGCTGAGACTGCCCCCACCTGACAGCTCGCGGAGAAACCCAGGGACTCCAGTCCCACAGCCCCGAGGGACTGAATTCTGCCAACGGCTGCATACACTTGGAAGAACACCCAGAACTCCAGAAATGCGTGCAGGCTGAGGGACATCTTGATTGCAGCTTTGTGAGACCCTGAGTAGAGGATCCGGCTGCGCAGTGCCTGGACTTCTAGGCCATGGAAACTCTGAGTTAAGAAACCTGTTTTGTCTTAAGCCACCGAGTATGTGGTAATCTGTTAGACACCAATAGAAAACGAACATGATACATAACGAGTACAAACCATGATGTCATGGAAACACAGCTTGGGAACGTAGATGTGGCTTTATCCCTCATGGCCGATGCACTTGCTGGGGGACGTCGAGCAAGTCGCACAAACTTTGGAAGCTTCAGGGACCTGCTCTGTGAAATGAGAGCCTCCTCAAGAGTTATTTAGGGTCTTGTGGCTGACACCTCCTGGCTAGTGTTGACATTAATTACTGCAGGAGTTTTGGCCACATCATATATACCAAATATCCTATCAAGTGCATGTTATCATCAGGTATTTTAATCTGGTTCATATGTTTATTGTCATTGTCACTCTTCTCCTGCCCCTAAGTCTGTTAAATTAGCATGCTCAGGTATGTTTTTTTTTGATTCTTTAAATTTAAATTTAGTTTGTCAACACATAGTACATCATTAGTTTCAGATGTAGTGTTCAATAATTCATCAGTTGCATAGAACACCCAGTGCTCATCACATCACGTGCTCAGATTTTGATTTAAGAGCTCAGGAAGACGTGTAAGGATGAGTTCAGAAAGATGTTTAAGAGAAATTGTATGATGATCATTATTACCTTTGAGAAATTTCATTGTAAAATTGAGAAGTAAGACATAGCTAAGGTAAAAAAGAAAAAAAAGAGGGAAATGGGGATTTTACTTTCCAAAACATTTTCAGGAATGTGAAAGATCTGTCAGATGTGATTTGTGTCTCTATTTCTGGAGCATTGCATAATGTGGGAAAACAGAGCAAATCCCCAGCGTCTCTGGAGAGAATGGGCACATTCCCCAGGTGAGACTCTTGCATCAGAAGGCAGCACCTTCCCCCTCACCGGCAGGATGCTGGTGGGTCAGCAGGTCTGTCTTATTGGTGTGCACTTGCTCATGCATGAAAGGGAGAAGTGAGCAACAATGGAACCACCAACTGTTTTATTGTACTTTGTCACTGTCATGAAGCATCATAGTTCATATTTAGTATAAGTCATGAGGCTTGGAGAGGCAAAGCTCCATGCCGCAGAGGGCAAGTGGTATACTCTGTCCTGATCCCACAAGGCACTGCAAACAAAGGTGATTTCTGCTATAAATAGGACCTGGGTCAGGAAATGCTGCATGCAAGTATTAATAATCCATGTCCTACACAGACAGCGTAAGGTGAAGGCTGGGGGTAATTATCATCCAGTTAGGAAAACGAAGAAATGACTTCCTTTGCACCAGGTGGCAGTCAGTGTGACCAGATGAAGGAATTCTTTATTAATTTAATTTTCCCTCCTTGCATTGACTTAGCTCTGCAGTTGACACAGGAATACTGGAGCTCACTCTAGGAAGGCAGCCCTTTGGAGCGGGGGAGTTAGCCATCATTTGCAAACTCACCACGAGACTGGAAGCAAAGCTAGAAGACGGGAACTGCCGAAGCCAATAGCTGCAACCTGTGGCAGGCTTCTCTGCCTGGGCTCTCCCATCGCCCTAGGAGAGAGTTCCCTCCCCCTCAGTCCTCCTCGACGGGTGCACGGGGCTGCTGCTGCTCTCCCCGCACCTGTCGCACCTCCTGGCTTTGGCAGAATGAAATGAGGAGACAGCTGGAATCATTATAGTTCCTGTGTTTGAAGGTTGCCCAAATGAAAAACAAACAAACAAATCTGGTGAGTTTCATGTTTCTTTTAAGTGTACAGAAATGCAGCTGCTGAGTGGTGTAGGAGATCAAAGAAGCCTTTTAAATTCAGGACACCAGCGTGTTCTTCCTGGCTTGATCCTTGGTGGAGATTCGTTAGAGAACTTTAGAAGGGAGTTGCAGAAGAGGATTGGGTCTATTAAACTTGTCTGAATTGTGAAAAGTTCTTTGTAAAGCTCATTAAGTGTCTTCATTGCTGATCTCTGTGGAGAATGGGGTAGTGTAGGGAGCCCCTAGGTTGTTATTTCGGATGGTGAGTCAAGTGCATAGTTGAAAAACATTTATTTAATAGAGTGATAAGATAATATGATTGATTGACTATTGATTTGCCGTTTCTTAGAAACGAAGGTATATTCTGAAGCATCCAGATATTCCAGTACTTGGAATGAAATGGGAGTTTAATTAGCCCCTAAGTCTGAAGTTGTGATTAAAATATAAAGGTATTATGTAGGTGAAATAATTGGCATATTATTTTCAGTGTACATTGCATTATTTTAAATAGCTTAGACTCCAAATGATTGGGGCAAACAAAAATGTGTGTTTGTTGTTTCTATCAGGACCTCAGCAGTTATTAATTTTCTTAACAGTAAGAGAATGTAAAATTACTTTGTCATTGGAGGTTACAATAGAAAAAGTGAACGATATTATTTGAATATTCAATGCTTCTGAACATTAAAAAAAACATATTTTTTGAGGTTATAGTTTCTATTTTGTCCGGAATTGGTTAAATGCCTACTTTGTGAATGGTGTTTACTTCGAAGTCACTTTTCTTTAATTTGACGTGCTTTAAATGACTTCTTGATCATGTGACTCTTCTTTAGCAGAAGAAAATTAAAAAGTATGCTATATATTATAAGACACATTGCTAATGTGTCTTATAATACATTTTAGTTACTATTGTTGACAGTATTTATATGTGTGATAAGATCTATTTTGATTATTCTGAGATTTTTTCCTATTTATTATCCGAAGTAAATGAGTTGCTTTTGGCTAAGTTCTCCCCACCGGCTAAAATAATATATCTAAAAGATTAATTTTTACCTAGAATTATTTTAATCCACAAACTTAATTGAGAACTCTTTCATAGCTAGTTATTTTGGTCAAGTTTGAATCTTATTTTGACAGTTTTAAGGGGCTTTCCGGGGCCAGGGTGGTGGGGGGAGTGAAAGGGAATGTGAAGAGGCTCTTGAATTAAATAATGTATAAAGGTTAAACATCAAACACTCGTGACTGTTATCATCACAATTCTAAATCACAGCTTACCATAGATATTGATCTGTTTCTCCAATAAGTCATCACATCCTTGATGTATTTTTTTCTTCTGTTGACCTGATTTTCATTTTCTTAGCCTCTGGGATGTAGCTCCATAAAAGGTAGGTTTGGGGTGGGTTTTCATTTTGGATACATGCTGGAATTTGGAATTGGAATTGGAATTACCAGAGGAATTCCAAATGAGGTCCTGGGTGGGGCACATTCTCAAGGTGGTCTTGTCAAGGTACTGAATTGTAGCGTTGGTTGGTTCTCCAATGAAAGGCAAGTGAATATGTGTGTGCGTCTAATTACAGGAGAAGCTCTGGTTTTTAAAGGACGTGTGTAGAATTTCTGGAAATGAAGCTTTAAGAACACTTTAAAACCATTCAACAAAAAACCATTTTAATTTATTTGCCCCTACATTTGAGGATTAATTCACAACCATTTAAATTTGGTAATTGGAATATGGGTTGCATGGTTGGAAGGGAGCTCTGCTTGTCTTCTGTCTTCAGTGTGAAATGCCCCCATTTTTTCTTATTTTGGTGCCTAATGGTATAGGTTTAGGTTTTCATCTCCTAATTTACATTTAAAAAATAAAGTCATTCAATTTCAAAGATAGAGTTTAGTATTTGTAAATTACTTTTATTAGGAATTTGACTGGAATATGTGTTTTACAAGGTCCATGGGAATTGAAGAATTCATCAAGGTAGTTGCTTCTTATAATAAAATAAATGTCCCTTTTGAGAACAAATATTTTAAACATGGTACATGTAGATAGATCAGAAGATACAGGAAAGTACAAAAATAGTTTTAAAAACTACCTAGTCTCAGAGTGAGGGAACTATTAAATATGGTGTATTTATCAGCATAAAGTATGCATATTTTTTAAAAAGTGGAATCATACTGTATACAAACTATATTTTGCCTTTTCCCATAAAATCTTAATTATTTTCAAGCAATTTTGACTACTTTTCAATACCTCTATATTTTTTTGCACAAAATTCAGTTTCTGTTATTAAACTTGAATAATTGTCTTTTCCTCTTTTGATTTATTATTCTTTGGATATCTCACATGTGAATGTGGAACATAAGAATTATAATCCTAATGGTCGAGCATTTACTATGTACTTATTACCTAAATCCTGAATAGTTTCATATTTAAAATTTGTAATGACAAACTCATTTTAAACATGTGTCATTAAGTATCTCATAATATTCTATTAAATGGATAAATCATAATTCTTTAAAATATTCCCTTGCTGACATTTAAAAATTCATTTTAGAGTAAGAGGATATAGTAAGATTTGCTTGGTACAATTCATTTTATATATTGGAAACACAGGCTCTTCCTTATTCCCTAAATATGGATGTTTTCACTTCTTTACCATGGAATACTTTGTGGCATGGATAAAGGAAGTTCTTTATTTCTACGCCTTCATTTTAATTTTAAGCATTGCAAACACCAATTATTATAACTAATATTGGCTGAGTGTGTTCTATAAAGATTCATTTAAAAAAGACTGAACAGACCATTAATATATCAAGGGAACACCTTGTAAAGAGTCTCCCTTACAAATCATGTAGAACACTCTTCTCTCTGAGGCACACCATTACAGTGTATATTTGCAAACAAATAGAACATTGGCTTTATTAAAATTCTCAAGGTACTTTTTTGATACTACTACCTCTAATGCAACAATAATAGTGTCAGCTGAGGTCTGTGGTTTTAGGTGGGTTATAAAGGTAGGGGCTGATGGATTTTGAAAAACTATCAGTTACTAGCTTAAAATAGTATTTGGGAAGCAGTTCCTATTTAATTGTTCCCCGTTTTACACTAAAATTCTTAGGAAGATATTCTAGAAGATGAACTCACAGTACTTCCAGAGACCAATACTGATAGTCAACCTGTTGCCAGGATCTGGGAGAAATTCTGCCGGACTAGAAAATATCAGATCTCAAGGTTCAATAATACCAGAAAAGGGGAAGAAATCCAGTTTGTGCCCTTTTTGGTATGTTTGCCTTCTAATTCACAGCCTCATGGTCTATACCAAACAGGGGACAGTTTCTGTCCCTTTACTGGGTACTGCTTTTGAGGAAGCCAAGCCAAAGTGCTCTGTGTTTCTGCTAGATACTAGCATTTCTCTTTCTAAAACTCTCCGAGATGGCAGACCATGTCAACAGCTGTGGAGAGAGGATGGCAGATTACCAATGTTGATGACACTAGGCACCCCTGGGTGACTCCCTGCAGGGAGGTAGAAAGCATGGGAGAAGCCCAAGACGGGTGCGCATGGAATGGGGGTTAGCCTGTATCCCGTCTTTCCAGGTTGGGCTCCCCGAGCAGGCTGTGCAGTTTGTACTCTGCTCAAGTGAACAGGGCACAGGGAGAATGCCTTAAGAAGGAACGGTGACTTTTTGAAGTGTGTGTGTGTGTGTGTGTTTGTGCACTTCATACAAAGTCCTTGCATGGGCATGGTCGCCTTCTCTTTAGAGCATTAGAAACCCAGACTGTAAAGGTAGGGAAAATACTTGGCGAGGCCATTAGAAGCAGGTATAAATGAGCTGTGTGAATCAGTCGACATGCTAGCAGCAGAGATTTGAGAAGGGGATGTGAACCGTGCCCAGTGGACCATGACTGAGGCTGAGGGAAATTCTCAAGACCTCTTTCTGTGTTGGCAAACAGCTGGCTGAACTCTTTTTTTATTGAGATTGAGTGCAGTTGTGTTAAATAATAGATGGTATTGAAAAATACTGGAAGGAAGATAATCTGGACATCCTCTGGTGAGATTATGGGGTTATGAATGATGATTAGTTTATGTAAAAGTAACTGTATAATATTTTAATAATAAAAAAATGGAAGTCCTCCTTAAATAAGAGAAAATCTGCTGAAAGTTTTATAGTCATTGATATTCTGATAATAGAATTGAGATCTTCTTGCCTCTTTTTAAATTTTCTTTTTCCTTTTCTTTTATTTTTTTCTTTTTTTAAAGATTTTATTTATTTATGTGACAGAGAGATAGATAGCAAGAGGGGGAACACAAACAGGGGGAGTATGAGAGGGAGAAGCAGGTTTCCCGCTGAGCAGGGAGCCCAATGCAGGGCTCAATCCCAGGACCCTGGGATCATGACCTGAGCCAAAGGCAGACATTTAATGGCTGAGCCACCTAGGTGCCCCCAAATTTGCTTTCTTCTTAATTAGCAAAAGTATCTAATAAGAAGATCTTAATGGTTCTATTTTCCTTATGGATTGCTGCTCCAGTGATGGTCCCCTTTTTGTTTATTACACACAGGTTGGCTAAGTATGGTGGTGAGAGGAGGAAGACTGCTTAGTCACCCAGATTTTCCCCCTTCCTGGAGTAGTGACCCCACAACCCACACCTGAAACAACTCTTTTAATCTAAAAAATCTCCCTCTTTGCTCTGGTTAGAGAATGTCAATGTACTGGGCAACCAAGGTTATGTGATCTGGTGGGCCAGATCCGATTAATGTTTTTAATTGTGATTTCGAGATGTAACACACCCAGGGAGATTTGTTCCAGATGGATGCAGTACAAAATGAAAAATAAAATAAAACCCCCTCCAAGCACAATATTGTTCTGAATACTTCTTTGAGGCATCAGCAGGTTTTAAGTCATTGGAAGACGGGCTGAAGGCATTCTCTACATCATTATGCCTTTCCAAGTTATTTGAAATAAGTTTTAGTTTTAAAGGCTTTTCTCTGTAGCTCTTTCCTCTGCCTGCATTGGCAACCTTACCTATTGTATTAGAAAGAAGTAACAGAGAAAGGTATAGAAGTCATAATGTGGATGGTCTCCTAAGAGTATTTTATATGACTACCCAATATTTTCTCTTAGTGTCTCAAAAGTTCTGGAGCTGTTTGTGTATGTCTGTGCATTGTTTACAAGGTCAAGGATAATACAGAAACTTTGTTTAGAAAATAATAAATGTTGGGGCGGCTGGGTGGCTCAGTGGGTTAAAGCCTTTGCCTTCGGCTCGGGTCGTGATCCCAGGGTCCTAGGATCGATCCCTGCATCGGGCTCTCTGCTCAGCGGGGAGTCTGCTTCCTTCTCTCTCTCTGCCTGCCTCTCTGCCTACTTGTGATTTCTGTCTGTCAAATAAGTAAATAAAAAAAAATAAAAAGAATAAAAAAGAAAATAATAAATCTTAAAAGTATATGAGCAAACCATTACATAAAAACTAATGAAACAAATATATTTTACTGTTTTCTGTATAGATACACAAGTTATTGGGATATTTTAAAATATCAGGGGGCGCCTGGGTGGCTCAGTGGGTTAAGCCACTGCCTTCGGCTCAGGTCATGATCTCAGGGTCCTGGATCGAGTCCCGCATCAGGCTCTCTGCTCAGCAGGGAGCCTGCTTCCCTTCCTCTCTCTCTCTGCCTGCCTCTCTGCCTACTTGTGATCTCTGACTGTCAAAAAAAAAAAAATCTCTAAAATATCAAATAAGAGAGTTTAATTATGTTGTAATTTCTGGTAGCTATTAGATTCTTGTTACATATCCTATAAAGTAGAAATGAATAATTGAAATGGCTCTTAGACTCTGCAAGCAAAAATAAATTTGGGGGGAGGACATTTTCAAGAGTAAATTAATTTGGATTTAGGTCAGTAAAGATCTCACAGACACATTGGGTTTATAAATGGATGAGTTTCATCTTGGTGCTCTTGGTTTAATAACTAGTTCTTACAACTGACCACTAAGAAGATATCTTGGCATATTAAGATGCTACTTCATATCCAATGCAATTTTAGTTTGTTGTTTTTGGGGGATGCTCAGGATCTATCCCCAGGATATTTCAGTTGTGTAAACACAATTAAAAACCTAGCATGGTTACTTCTCTTTGATTTTGTAATCATTTGCCCTTTCTCTTTGGATTTGGGTAGCCTTAGAAAATAAAAACTTTATTAAACTCTCTCTTACAATATAGAGGGAAAAAGGAATGTATCATAATTGGGGGCATTAGGTGTTTGAGGACTAAAACTGTTTAGGAAATCTGTTTCATGTTAAATCACCACCCAGAATGTAATTATCGAATTGAGTGTGACCTAGGAGGTGTGGATTTTGTCCTGTGTGATCAGATCACGCGGAAAATTTGCACACGTATAGAAGATGAAAACTTAAGAGCGTTACTAAAGAACGTGTTTAAAATATGCACACCTCAGACAGTTTAAACAGGCTTCTGCATGACTACCTTAAGCTCTACTTATAGGTAAATCCATGAAGCAGTTAGACATGAAATTCTTCCTACTGCAGATTCCATAATCTCTAAAACAAAATAAATAATATAAACCTATTTCTAATGTTTAGGCCATGGTCACCACCATTGAGGCTTTATTCCCAAATTTCCTTTTTTTTTTTTTTTAAGATTTTATTTATTTATTTGAGAGAGAGAAAGAGAGAGCATGAGCAGGGTGGAGGGGCAGACAAAGAGGAAGAAGCAGACCCCCTGCTGAGCAGGGAGCCCGATGTGGGACTTAATCCCAAAACCCCAGGATCATGACCTGAGCTGAAGGCAGAGGCTTAACTGACAGAGCCACCCAGGTGCCCCTGTGCCCAGATTTCTATATGAAGTTAAAATCACATAAATGTAACAAATAGCACAGGCACCTTTGGTTAAATACTGTAACTGTTTGAGCTAGTGGGACTAGTTGCCTTCATTTTAAAAAGCTAATTCCATTAGGAGAATGATTTGTTGACCATGTCCTGGATTAAGCTTGGACAGCCAGGGATCTTTGCCATCTAGGTGCTGTCCTACGATCGTTTTGATAGCAAATTGACTCCTTACAGGCTCAAATATCAGGGGTTCTCTTTCTTTACCTCCAAGTTCCTGAGCTTCTCTTTGAAAGCAAAATTTTCAGCTGTGTAGCTATCCACAGAACACATACTTGAAAGTGAGGATGATTCAGGAAGCTAATAGACTGGGAACTGTTTTAAGTTGTTCTTTTGATCTGAATACAGTTGCTAAAATAACAATGCTGTTTGGTTTTAGTACAGTAAAACAAAACATATGCCAAGGATATCGGTTTTTTTTTTTTTTTTTCAATAAGTCTCCAAAGGACTGGAGAAAACTTCCTGACTTGCATGGTTGAAAGGATTTGACTTGTGTAGACCTCAGGTTCTGTATAGGTATGAGGTGGAAATTGGGAGCAGGAGTGCAGGGAAATGACTCAATTATTCTCTTATTTCCTTTGTGCTTTGTTGATTGATTCAGTTTTTCTTGGCCTCTTTGGGCACAGTAGATGCGTGGTAAAATTCACTTTCTCTATACAGTAGCCCCCCTTATCTGCAATTTCATTTCCCCTGTGTCTGTTACCAGGGGTCAGTTGCAGCTCAGAATTATGATCCTCCTGACTTACTGTCAGGTCAACAGTAGCCTAACCTATGTCAGGGCACCTCCATCATTCACTTCTCTTCATCTTATTACATGGGCATTTAATCATCTCACAGTATCCCAAGAAGAAGGGTGAGTATGGTACATATGATGTTTTCAGAGAGAGAGGCCACATCCACATAACCTTGATTATAGTGTATTGTTGTAATTGTTCTATTTTATTTTTAGTTGTTGTTCATCTCTTACGATGACTAAATTTATAAATTAAACCTTAGCCTAAGTATGTATGTATAGGAAAAGCCATAGTATATACAAGACTTAGGGCTGTCCACTATAGATAGGGCTCAGTGCTGCCCAGGAATCCATTGGGGGTCTTGGAATGTTTCCCTGGCAGATGGTGGGGGGGGGGCTATAAAAAATGGAAAGACCTTGCCAGTTCTAAATGGAAAATTTGGCAAATATGGAAATCAGTATTGTTGTGAAGAGGCAAAAATTTCACAGGCGAAATGTTTTCTGGACACTGTATAATTTGGTGGCATTGGAAGAGAAAATCTCTTGAGGATGATTAATTTTCAGTAAGAAGTGTTGAATGGGTGCTACATAATCAGCCTGACCGTGGCTACTGTTTTCTTCAAGCCAGGCCTTCATTGCTTACCTTTTGTCAGTTCTGACTTTACCTTTTACAGAATTTAAGCCAAATAGAAAAGTTAAAATTGAATGCAGGGTTGAACATCTTTTCACTTCTTTTTTTTTTTTTTTAAGGTGGCTATTTTGGTTTGTGAGCTATGCAGACTTCTTCCTGCTCAAATCTCCTTTTGCAGCTTGTCTCTTGGTATTTATCCAAGTGGGAGCAAAAGGATTATGGCCAGAGGTGGGGCCCTGGGATGTGCCTTTTCAACAGGCATCTCTAGGTCATCTTTGAGAGTCAGTGCCTCAGGTGCTCAGAAGTCACCCCCCTGAGGTGAAGTATACCTCTGTCTCCCTCCTCACCTCACCTCCCTGTCACCCTTACTCCCCCCTCAACCCCCGCAAGTAGATCCTTTCCTCCGCCCCCACCCCACCCCGGCCTTGGCATTTTGACAGAGGGTTTCATGGGGGAGAAATTAGCCTGGATGTTGTAAGACTGGATTGTCTAAAAGTTTAGTTTGTGCAGTGCACCCCAGGTTACTGCAGAGCTGACATGTAGCATGGCTGGTCCAATAATTGTATAGTGTGAGTGTAGGTATAACAGTTATGGAGGGAAATTTCCCGAGTAATAAAAATAAGTGGTGGGTTCTTCACTGTGATTGTCAGTCATTGTCATTACCACCATCATTAGCAATGGCAGTTTAAAACACTGTGCTTTGGGGCACCTGGGTGGCTCAGTGGCTTAAAGCCTCTGCCTTCGGCTCAGGTCATGGTCCCAGTGTCCTGGGATCGAGCCCCACATCGGGCTCTGTGCTCTGCGGGGAGCCTGCTTCCCCCTCTCTATCTGTCTGCCTCTCTGCCTACTTGTGATCTCTGTCTGTCAAATAAATAAAATCTTTGAGGAAAAAAAAAAAAAAACACTGTGCTTTTGAAGTTGAGCTAAGAGGTCTAAATGGTTTCCAGACTGTGGGGGAGATCTTGACTCAGAGCTGTTGGTTTATAGCAAAGAAATATTGCTACATAAATGAGCCAGTGCTAAAATCTAATAATATAAAAGTCAGTTCTGTGTACCTATGTTGATGTTTTTTTAAGGGAAATTTTGGCTCTTCACAAGGCAAGAGGCATTTGGGGTATCTATATATTTAATATATACTAATATATTAAATATATAAATATAGATTCCCCTAAAGTAAACATAACACATGCCATCTTGGTATGCTACAGAAACCAGAATGAGATTAAAAAAATCCAACTAGGAGAGGAATAAGCTATTAAAATATGCCAATTTGAGACTTTAAAAAATATGTAATTTTATGAATAAAATGAACTACAATGGACTGAGCCAGATGTATGTAGAAAAGCAAGTGACTTGTGAGGGAAACAGTATTTAGTAGTATTCAAGGAAAACAGATAAAGCAAACTGTTGTGATCTTGGTGTTCTTAACATCAAGCAACTCCCAACTATTAATAGCCCCACAACTACAATATGGTATAATAAATACCATTTTAGACACACAAATGTTAGAAGAGAAGGTAGGCAACGTTCTAAACTTTGCTTAGGGAGGTTCTGGAAATTTCATCAGAACAGATGACCCTAGAGGTCCTTAGGGTATGTGTGCTCAAGAAATGTTAACCTGTTATTCATTATTGTTAATCTTCAGGACAAATGACCTGGGAATCAGGTTACTTTTCAGATTATTTTTTCACTGGGCTTAGTTTGACTTTAGTCTGTGGCTTTGGATATTGTGGTTTATTCTCTTTCTTCCTGTCTGTAAATACTATAGAAGGAGCAGAAGACCAGTAATTTGGTATTTGATAGAATGCTTCTTGATAATGCTGTTCAGTGTGCATTCAAGATTTAGAAATTCAGGGCCTTTCAGCAAATAGCCCTGGAAATGGTGTTGAGTAGCCGCTTTTGCATCTGGGAAAGGATGTCACGGAAATAGATGTATCATACCTAAAAGATAGTTTGAGTTTGTTTGTTTGTCTTAAAGTTGGATAGTGGATGTGGCTGTTAACAATACGTGTGTCTTTTTATTCAGGAAAACTGGTGATATCCCGGGGCTGGTTTGGTTGGGTTCTCTATTTCCCTCAGAGTCATTTCTTCTTCAAGAGCTAAAAAAGAGATGAAGAAAACACAGAATTCACAAACAGGGGAAGTTAAGGTCGTGGCATTTTAAGTAAGTAACCTGGGTGAGGTGCTGAGATTTTTAAATGCTAATTAAAGAGGAACCTGGCGAAGAATGAGAAACAGCTTGAGACCAACTGGATATTAAACCACACTGAAACTTAGGGATGAATCTCCTAGAGGGGCATTTCCCTACAAGCTAAAAAAAGTTTGGAATACCGACTCCTAAAAACTCTGTTCATTTAGAGAGAACTTTTGTTTTAATTTGCCAAATTTAAATTTTGCAAGTAGAAAAACCTATCTTTTAAAAATTTATTTTTTAATAAATTTTTTGTTCAATTATAATGAACGTAAGTCTTATATTAGTTTCAGGTGTACACTACAATCATCCAGCAATTCTCTACATCACTCAGTGCTCATCACAATAACGCCACTTTTCATCTCTTCACCTATTTTACCCATCCCCCCTCCTGCCTGGTAACCACCTGCTCTTCGTATTTAAGAGTCTGTTTTTTATATGTCTTCTTTTTTTTTTGTCTTCTTCTTTTTTGTTCATTTATTTTGTTTCTTAAATTCCTTGCATGAGTGAAATCATATGGTGTGGTGTCTAAATGTGGTGTCTCTCCCAATCAGATCAGGCCCCCAGATGTGGGGCGACAGTGGATCAATCGGTCAGAAGCTGGTGGCAAGGGCAGTGAAGAGAATTCACCTGAGGCAGAACAAAGTCGATAGAAGTTGATTGAATACACCTCAAGGGAGCAGCAGGCAGGTCAGCAAAGGAGAGACTGTGTGCAAGGAGACAGTGGGTGGGCGCTGTTGTGTTTTTTTTTTTAAGATTTATTTATTTATTGACAGAGATCACAAGTAGGCAGAGAGGCAGCAGAGAGAGAGAGGGAAGAAGGCTGCCTGCTGAGCAGAGAGCCCGATGCGGAGCTCGATCCCAGAACCCTGGGATCACGACCTGAGCCGAAGGCAGAGGCTTAACCCACTGAGCCACCCAAGTGCCCCTGGGCACTGTTTTTAAAGGGGGAAGGTGAGGAGGTGTGGGGATGTATAGAACTTTCCCTTTCTTGGTGACTGTGCCTGGTTTTAAGCAGCCCAGTGGTCAGTTAGGGGCTATGGATGTTTTGAGGTAGCCACCTGATGGGCCTGTCTGGATCTAACCAGGTGGTTGCTGTGGGCCTTTTCTACATTCCATGGCACACACCTGTTTGTCTAGACACGGCCTCTACATGTGGTATTCGTCTTTCTCTGATTCGTATTTCACTTAGCATTGTACCCTCCAGATCCATGTTCATGCAGATGGCAAGATCGCTTCTTTTTTATGGCTGAGTAATATTCCAACACACACACACACTCTCTCTCTCTCTCTCTCTCTCTCTCTCTCTCTCTTATTCTTTATCCATTCATCAATGGATGGACATGTGGATTGCTTCCATAATTTGGCTATTGTAAACAATGCTGCAGTAAACGTAGGGGTGCATATATCTCCTCAAATTAGTGTTTTTGTTTTCTTTGGGTAAATACCCAGTAGTGGAATTATTGGGTCATATGGTAATTCTGTTCTAATTTTTTGAGGAATGTCTGTACTGTTTCCCACAGTGGCTGTACCAGCTTGGATTCCCACCAACAGTATGTGAGTTTCCTTCTTCACATGCTCACCACTTGTTATTAAATCAATCTATTATGAGGAAGATCTGACTAGAGTCATCCACATTGGTGGTAGGGCGCTCACCATGTGACTGGAGTTATATGATGGAGGCTGCCTTGCCACCTAGTGGTGGCATATGAAAATTGCAAGTCTAATTTCTTCAGTTATGAACTTCTAAAATATATTTAATACTAAACAGCACAATAGAGAAGCGATAGGAAATATCATCTTAGTTCTTAAGATAGACCATATGAAGCATAGGGTTAAAAAGATCATGGAAGTCTCTGGAAAGCTGAAGCTGGAAAAGAGTCCTTTAATTGGCAAAATCTCTTTCACGGATGGGATTTTTCTTATTAAAGTTAGAGCACTGAATACTAAGAAGAAAATAAACATCTTTCTTGAAAGGTAAGTGAGTAGAATATAGTCAAATTGTTGCAAGTGACATTTATCAAGCTTCAGCGGGAAAAAAAAAAAAGAGGTTGTCAATCCCTTGTCTGTCACTCATTGGGACAATACTTTCTATATTTATTAAGTCAATGATATGCAGCCCACAGAACCACCAGGGTAGGCTGAGATGTTCTTAAGGGGAAAAAAAGAGGAGGAAGAAGAAGTCTAATATTTAGCAAGAAATAAGTAAACCTGTGGTTGCTCTTTACGTTTCGTTGCTTGACCTTGTGGCTGTTACTACTTTTAGTGACCTTTTCCCATCTACATTCTTTTCAGCATTAAGAATGGAATTTATAGGGCGCCTGGGTGGCTCAGTGGGTTAAGCTGCTGCCTTCGGCTCAGGTCATGATCTCAGGGTCTCTGGGATCGAGTCCCACATCGGGCTCTCTGCTCAGCGAGAGGCCTGCTTCCCTCTCTCTCTCTGCCTGCCTCTCCGTCTACTTGTGATCTCTCTCTCTGTCAAATAAATAAATAAAATCTTTAAAAAAAAAAGAATGGAATTTATAATCAGCCAGACATACCATCAGAATCTGTAAATTATCGCTTTGGTATTAAGCTTCTAGAAACTGAGTTTCGCATAATTGACTTCAGGATAGTAAAAGCAAAAGCAAACATATGTCCTTTTAAATATGTTTCTTTGCATAAATCTTCAGGCTTTTTAGCTATCAAGCCATAAAAGCATACAATTCTATTCTCTTTTTTATTCCCTCATTATGAGAGTTTCCTTATGGAAAAGCTGACAACACTTGGTAAACTGAGTGCTGCCACTCAAGCATTTTGTAGAAAAATCTCTTTAGAAAGGTGAGCAACCAAATGTCACCCTGGACTTTTGACATATGATTGGTGATTTCTTGGGAGTGATAAGGTGTACTGGTCTAGTTTTGTGTCTTGTGTTTTGGATATAGATCATCCCTCACACCATTTCCACAATTTGGCCAGGCATGGGGCTCCATCCCAAGACCCTGGGATCATGACCTGAGCTGAAAACAAGAGTCAATACTTAACCAGCTGAACCACCCAGGTGCCCCTGCGTTTTGTTTCTTGAGCTACACACTACACATTAAGACTGAGTCAGTCACCATATGTAACCAGTACCTGCTACTTCCAGCCTCCCTTCTGTATGACTTCAATGAACAGTAGTTATTGTGGTTATATTGTGAAGGTGTTTGCTTCATGACTTCATGGTCTGGGACTACAGCTAGATTTCAAATATTTTCATATATTTTTGTCTTGGTCATCACAATCTTCTTTTCATTGCCCCAACCCCAATCTTAAAAATATCCCAGCTTCCATACACCCCTTGGTATGGTAGTCATGTTCTAAATGTTGATGACAGACTGTCCTTTCTTGATTTCAAAATGCCATAGACTTCCTAGTGCAGAAATTGAAAACAAGGCCATAGAATCAAGTCTTGAGTAGTTCAAGTAATAAACTCTGTAGAGTTATAAGTATTTTGAAATATGACATTTTGAAATAATTGTTCAGTCCCAAGTAGAATCGCTACTTTATTTTATTTATTTATTTATTTTTGTAAGCAGCCATCTGGATTTGAATCTTTATTTAAGGTAATTTTCGCTTTATTACTTTCTCTAATACTACCCAAAATACAGAATTGCCACTTTAAACTAATATGGAGGCATAATGGTATTTTTGTGTAAAATACATTTTTCATTAATAATCAGAGGCTTTATAATTATATAAATGCATGCACAAAATCAGAGAGTCTGCCAAGAATTATCAGCAGACCATTTTCATTTATGATTTCTTTCTAATGTAAAATCAGTTACTGTGGCCTTTTTTCTTTGAGCTCAAATATAGCTCTAATTATATCTAGGGACTGTGCCTTGTGTCCTGCAAGCTTCCACACTGTGATGCTAAGAGCAGATGGAAAAAGGTGCTATAATACTGCAATGTAGTCTTGCAAATAGGTGTGAAGAATCAGTCTTCTAAAATTTCATCGTCTTTGTCTTCTGGTGGCTGCACCTGTGTAGTTGTTACAAACAATTTTATAATGTAGCTAACATTTTTTTGGAGTTTATTTTTATTTCTTTTATGCTCCAAGTCTGGTTTCATAATGATTTATTTGAGCTCCAGCCTGTGGAACTGGACAGACAGGAAGGCTGCAATATATGTGCAAGTTATGTTGACTTGTAGGGTCTTGAAAGATCATTCTGGATCTGAAGTTGCTTTTCTATTATCACCATCTCATCTAAGGGGCCATTTTGCTCTGTGACAGACATGAAGAAACTCCAAACCAGATATGCTACTTTGGTTGGACTTCCACCATTTCTTTCCTGCCCACCTCCATTTTGGCATAGGCACTAGGGGATGCCGGATGTTCTCTCCACACACAGGAGACTCAAGCTGAGGCAGTGTGTGCTGGTGAGGAGCCTTGATCTCTAGGGAGGGGAATCCCTGTGGATTTTGGCAGTGGACTCTGCCTAGAAGCAGTTGAAAAACAAGTACGCAGGAATGCCTACTTAGCCTTTATAGATAGCATTAGGGAGTGGGTGGTATTTGGGTCTTGAGTGACCCTGACATCCTTGGTTTCTGGCAAAAGAGTTTGAGTATTATTTCATCTCAGGAATGACAACAGAGTGCTTTCTAAGTGATTCTAAATAAATAATCAACCTTGACATTTGCTTAGGTTGTTTATAATTTTAGCCCTTGTGTAGAAAAATTTCAGAGCAGAAATTCTGGTCAGACACAATGGCATTCCAAGGCAGATGTCTTCATACTGGGGTTCACACACACTGGGGGTGCATGAAGACCTCCCAGACACTTAACATTCAGAAGTACTTTTAACTAATAGCCTTGCACGTGAGATTCGCCATCCTCCCCACTTCCCCTTGCCTCCCAACCGGGTCACAGTTGCTCTTTCTTGGCTTACCACATAATTGTCACTCACGCCGGAACACTTTTGAGAGTGAACAGAGGCGCTGCTAATAATTATACCAAGGCAACAAGTGTTGGGACTATTTTGGACAAAACTGTATTGTATTGTCCCCTTACACTTCTCCCATTTTACAGAAGGAAGGCAAACCTCTTCCTTCTCTTGCTTCTTACTGTGGTGAATGACCCTCAGTTTGTAAACTTCTGGATACCGAACAAATAGACAAGTGAGAATGCATGACTCCACAGAGAATAACTAGCAATAGCAAGTCAAAGTTCAATAGGGATGGCACTGTATATCATTTGTGCA
Source organism: Lutra lutra (assembly GCF_902655055.1). NCBI lineage: Eukaryota > Metazoa > Chordata > Mammalia > Carnivora > Mustelidae > Lutra > Lutra lutra. The sequence continues at coordinate 13,282,774 of NC_062290.1, read as the reverse complement.
ATGAACTCATGGTGAGTTCCTATGACTTCTTGTTATCTTATAATTAAAATTCACAAGTGAGATGGTTATCATAAACATGTGACACACTCATTTAAAATGAAATGATGGGACGCCTGGGTGGCTCAGTTGGTTAAGCAGCTGCCTTCGGCTCAGGTCATGATCCCAGCGTCCTGGGATCGAGTCCCACATCGGGCTCCTTGCTTGGCAGCGAGCCTGCTTCTCCCTCTGCCTCTGCCTGCCACTCTGTCTGCCTGTGCTCACTCTCGCTTCTCTCTCTATGACAAATAAATAAATAAAATCTTAAAAAAAATAAAATGAAATGAAACCTGGCTTTTAAAGAATGGAACATATATCTCATTTGGCTGACAGGTTTGGACCCCCATTACCTATTAGGTGATGTGACAGATATTTCCCCTAAATCAGATGAGCTAAATCTTCAGTTCTGAGGTTTTGGAAAAGAAACCAAAACAGCGTTAAGTCCATATGCATTTTACCATGTGCCATGAATTACACCTATAGCACTATTAAACATTTTAAAACTAATAACGATTTTTAAGTGATAATTTGAAAATATAAGTAGTCACATAGTTTTTCATGATTCTGTTAGCAAAAACCTTGGAAGACCATTTAAAGTATTTGCATTGAAGAATCATGATGTTTACCATCCTGGTCTCCTGCCTCTTAGTCACTGATCACCTACAGCAGGTGCCATGTATTTCCAAATGTCACCTTCCCCCACCCATGTGGAACCACTGTGGGCCCAGTAACTCCTCAGTAAGTGAAGCCCATGCTAGAGAAAGTATCTGAAAGGAAAACTCCACCATCTTGCCGTCCGGCCTGGACACTTTATTTGTTTTGTTTTGTTTTTTTAAAGAATTTATTTATTTGACAGAGAGAGATCACAAGTAGGCAGAGAGGCAGGCAGAGAGAGAGAGGGAAGCAGGCTCCCTGCTGAGCAGAGAGCCCGATGCGGGGCTCGATCCCAGAACCCTGAGATCATGACCCGAGCCGAAGGCAGAGGCCTAAACCACTGAGCCACCCAGGTGCCTCTGGACACTTTATTTGTGATTGGGTCTGTCAGGGTCCAAGTATGCTTATCTCTGGGAAACTTGCTAAGGTCAATTTATTCCAAAACATACACACTTTTCCCTTCTTTTTTTTTTTTTTTTTTTTTTTTTTTTTTTTTTTTTTTTTGCCTATTTGGCAACCATGAGGTAAATTTCTGTTCAAAGAATATCAGAATTACACCCTGGCTATGGTCATCAATCTAATTAGATCCTTATTTCTGAGATTAGTAAATTTTCCCTGGTATCTAGCAGATAACTGTTTTGTGTCTTATGTTGTCCTTCAAGTGAATCTTAATACAACGACAGACGTGAAACCAAGAGGAAGGTGATTGAAATTTTCTTGAGTAAATTGGACTTCAGTCTTACTGGTCAGCGCACAGAGGAATAAAATCAGATTTACGTAGGAGAATATATTAGTGGGAATGACATCCACACTCTTCTTTGTAGTGCTCTAACTCCAATTTGCTAAAACTCAGCTGGAAAAAAAAAAGTTTTTGGAGTATGAAGGCAAGAAAACAAAAAAACAGATTCAGGAAAGGGGCCTGCTGCTTTGGAACAGGGGACAGTCTGGCGGGCCGGTGGCTTGCTGTCCCGTACAAAGAGGCCATTGTAAATACTTGTAATCACACAACTACGGATGGTGGAAAAGTTGTTGGTGGGCAAGTAGGAATTCCCATCCTAATTCTTAGTTTCCTTCTGGATGTTCTGAAACAGTCCGTTATCTCTGAACAGAGTAGCACAACTAATGTTACGTTTGGTACCTGTCAGGCAGAGCTACAAAAAGTGGCTTATATTTTTGTGGACTCTTGTCAGAAAAGGCATCCTCTCATGAATTATTCCATCTGATTTCGACGAGAGTAGCACGCCGCGTGTGGATGTGGCATTCAGGCTGAAGCCGCCACGCTCCAAGCATCCTTGTGGGGTTGGAAGGTTTATAAAAAGCATCTTCCGGGTTGCACTTTGATTCTGGTTTAAACGTTACTCATATCAGCAAATTAGCCTATGAAACAGTTAGTTAACTCATGCCTAATTAAAGAATTTCTCTGTAGCCATGATGAAAACAATTACATGAGTAATTTACAAAATTATTTTTTAACATTTGACAGATCTAATTATACCGACACTGCCACTGTAGGTAACCCAAAACCAACTGCATTGTAATTACAGTGTACTTTCTCACTGGCAGATTGAGCCCATGGCTTCAGGCTCTCAAAGATGATTTTCCTTCTTCTGCTCCCAAACTAGTAATTTTTCACAAAAGTCCATCAGACCTTCTAAAATGACATATCATTAGAAAGCCAATGACAATAAATTCATGTTAGAGAACACAAATTGCCACAATTCTGCATGCTACCGTGGTGAAGGATTAGGTGTAAATAGTATAATTTGATTGATGAGTAGTAGATGAGCCCATGAGCCCACAGGTGAAAAAGATGGGTTGGCACATTAGATATTAATGTTTGTGTAGGATTTCTCGGCTTGTGGATTTTCACCTAACTTCTTCTTCTCCTTCTTTTTCTCTTCCTCCTTCTTCCTCTTCTTCTCCTCCTCCTTCTTCCTCTTCCTATTCTTCTCCTTCTCTTCCTTCTTCTTCTTCTAGCAATTTACCACTTAAAAGTTACAATGAGGTTTTATTTCTCATGGAAGTCCTTACTTAAAAAACTGAAATGTTAGTCCAATACTTGGCAGAGAGTAAATTACCGAAAATTGTTAAAACCATGAGTCTTGTTCCAGTTGTTCTTCCGCTTTCTGCTGCCACAAAGTAGATTAGAGCACTTTTATTTCATGGTTGGATTATTGTAATCATACATAAAGCAGTGTTATATTCCTCTCATTCACTTCATTCTGCTGATTTAGATTAATCTTTTTTTTTTTTTAAAGATTTTATTTACTTATTAGACAGACAGAGATCACAAGTAGGCAGAGAGGCAGGCAGAGAGAGAGGGGAGAGAGCAGAGAGCCTGATGCGGGGCTCGATCCCAGTACCCTGAGATCATGACCTGAGCCAAAGGCAGAGGCTTTAAGACACTGAGCCACCCAGGCACCCCTCTAATTTACCCTTTTGCCTTAATGCCAATTACTTCCCCACATCTAGTATCATTCATTCATTCTAAAATATTTAGTAAGCATCTACCATGTGCCACAGACATTTAATTTCTGTTCATTCTTTGAGGACTATCTTGTGTCTTTCCTCTCCATGATGTCTTTCTAAACCACTTAGATCTGTGGTGATTTCTCCCTCTCTGAAGTTATAGTTAATACTCTTTCTCTAAGTTTAAACACTAGCTCTATCAGCAATTAGCTGTGTGATCTTGAGAAAGTTATTTAACTTCTCTGTACCTTAGTTTCCTCATCTGTGAAATGGAAATAATAGCAGTATCTGTCCCATAGTGTTATTGGTAGAATTAAACAAACTTACTTATATAAAGCACTGAGAACAGCACCTAGAATATATTAAGTACTGGGTTAAAATAACATTACTATATTATTAGTCTACAGTTCATTTATAAAAAATCTTGTGACATTTCCGGTATGCAGATAACTAGTATTAAATGCCTCTTGTAGTATTATTATAAAACTGTTATAGATTTCTTTTTATTTCTATCATACTTACAGAGTTTTTTTTTTTTCCCTGCTGTAATTTTGTTTTGATTGTTTTCTTTATAAGAAAATATCTGTTCAGGGATGCCTGGGTGGCTCAGTTGGTTAAGCGGCTGCCTTTGGCTCAGGTCATGATCCCAGTGTCCTGGGATTGAGTCCCACATTGGGCTCCTTGCTCAGCGGGGAGCCTGCTTCTCCCTCTGCCTCTGCCTGTGCTCACTCTCTCTGACAGTTAAATAAATAAAATCTTAAAAAAAATATTCTGTTCAAAGAAACTGACTTTAGTATTATTCTCATTTCTAGCAGAGTCATAATTAATTAATTAATTGCACCACGATTTTATTATTTTAAAAAATTTCCTTTAATCCAGGCTTTTAATTAATTCTAACTGAACTGCTTCTGTGGTTTCCCTTAGGTCTAATTGTTTTACCTGATGTCTCTTTTCTTTTTTCTTCTAATTGTTATTGAAATTCTAGTTAGTTAACAGATAGTGCAACGTTGGTTTGAGAAGTAGAATTTAGTGATTCATCACTTACATATGACACCCAGTGCTCCACACCACAGTGCCCTTCTTAGTACCCATCACCCATCCAGCCCATCCTCCACCTCCTCCCTCCAGCGACACCAGGGCCATATTTTAGAAGTCCAGTGTGTTCTGTGTTGTGCAACGGAACCTCTAACCTCATATTTTAATGGGGTTCCAAATATTGTGTTCCTTTTGTGATTTAGCCTCATTCTGTTTATGTTCATATATTTTACTCAGTGATATAAATGAATGCAACTTTTTGTGATTACACATTTACTTCTGTATAATAAATTTGTCTTAAAAATGAAGACCAGAATATAGAATATGTTAGTATACCCTTTTGCTTCTGAGTCTGTTAATTGTTACTAAACTCTGGATCCTGAAGCTATTTGAAGCTCTTACTTAACTCATCTACTTCAGACAGCAGCCCCAAAATAATCTAATCAGGACAATTATCCCTTTTGGGTGAAACAAATACTTGAAAACTGTTGAAAGGTAGAAGAAAATGCGTGCATGGTAGCAATAAAAATATTGGAAGAACATTTTGTTTAAGGAGAAAAATCAGTTTCTTACCTTTTTCTAATGAAATCAAGGTGCCTGGGGTAAAATATGATCATGGAAATCTTCATGATCTAAGAAAACATAAATTCCTGGAGAGAATGGGGACTCCCTTTCTAAAAATCTTTTTATTTTTCCATCCACAAAGGAGTTCTGGACACAGATATATCAGATACATTGTTGATGAAAGGATACCCTTAACCGAAGGAAGAAAAGTAGGCATCAGGATTTGTGGATGGAGGAGAGGCAACTTAAGTACCACAGCCACTCTGGGCCAGACACTTGGCTAGATATTTTGTATGTTACTTTATTAGATAATATTTCATAGATTTTTTTTTCTGGTGGCAGGTAACAAGGACTCAGAACAGCCTAGTTAGAGCAAAAATTAAATGTGGTGTTACTCTATTAGTGAGAAATCCAAGATTAAGTCACAACTAGATGCTCTGCTTTCCTTTGCGTTGGCTTAATGTTCAAGAAGACTCTTTCCATCAAGAGACAAAGGTGGCTGGCTGCTGGTTGATCTGGTCTAGGCTTCCATTATTCTTTCTGCTAGGAATTTCTGCAGAAACCCATGGGGCAACGCTGATCAGCCTTAAACCCGGATCTTGTGCCCATCCTTGAACAGCCTCTCTGCTTAGAGGGCTGAAGTGATCTGATTGGCCAGGCTGGGCCACTTGTCCACATTCACGCTGGTGGAAGCAAAGCTCTGTGAGGTGGAGGAAGAGCAGCTTCCAGAATGGGAAAATGGTAATGAATATCCGGACAAATAGAAATATCTGGACTAACCATATCCTGGGCCAATATAATAAGAGTGGGTGTGACAGACATTTATAAAATAAATCACAATAGAAGCCTTAATGCCCTTCTTGATTGTTTGTCCTTCAATCCATGAGATCTGGGAAGTTGAACATACTCTGTAGACGTGTGTAACCGCAGTTTCACTTCAGGCTCTGGAGGGGAGACCCACTCTTCATGTGAGAAAGGTAAAGGCCCCATCCACAGCCCAGTGTGTGTAATTCACCAGCACTGTCTCCAGGGAGTCTAGCTCTTGCTGTCACTGCCTCCGTGTATGCCAGTTCCCCATTCACTGGGTTCCTGCTATGACTGTTACTGAGTTTACTGTGGCTGACTCCTTGTCCTGTCCCCCAGAGTGACACCACCTGCAGCCCTATGATCAACTTCTTTTTACTACCCTTCCTCAGTTACTGAGAACGCCAGTTTCTGCTCTGTCGTTCTTTGACCGAAGCCCTGCTTACTACCTCAGCAATGCCAGGAACTGAATTTTCTTTGTATAAACTCCTTACCACAGAATTAGATCCATCACGGGTTTCCTGCTCCCTCTTCTCTGTGTTTCCGCCCATCTCGCTGGAAGAACATCTTCCATGATTTTGTCCTTTGGGTTCTACTACTTACTTACCCCTTTATACTTTTATCCACTAAATAGTTACACTTTTTTTTCCCCTCAGGAAATATTATTTCAGGTCTATTACTTAATTCTGGGTTAGGGCTGGAGGAAAGAAGATGAATGGTTTCTACCCTCAAGATTTTGAGTTCAGAGAGAAAAGAGTGCCTAATAATCTCCATATTATTAGAGAGCACTAGGGGCGCATATGTAAAGGACAGACCTGAAAAGAAAAAGGTCAGGAAGCCTTCCCTGTGAATGTGGACCTTGAATGAGTAGTGGTTAGCTGGGCCAAGGGATACCAGCTGCCCAAGTAAGGGGAACAGAATCTGCAAAGGCTCGGAGTCATGAGAGGGTGGAACCAGCTCAGTATGGCGTCCCGTGTGTGATGTGTATGGGAGAGCATTAACAGATGAGGAAAGTAGGTAGAGTGACAAGATCGTTGAGGAACTTGTGAGTCATAGAAATGTGCTTGGTCTCTTTCTTTAAAAAGCTCACTGTCTCTTGCTTTTCCCTATCGAACAGACCCCTTTTACATTTATCTTACTGGATGATTTGGGTGAGTGGCGATTAAATTCTGCCTGTCTTTCCTTCTGTGTGACAAATATGCAGGCATCAGTTCACCATAGCATTTGGATTTCCTGACTGAAGGGCTGTTCTTAAAATACCTATCCTGGGTCCCATTTCTTGAGGTCCAGACAGCTCTCTTCCACCGTAAAGTTCTGAAAATTCGCCGTGGGCTGATTGTAGAGATGGTGAAGTAGACATCCTCCTTTGGGAGTAATCTGATACTGCAGAAAGGTACACCTCACAAAACAATACTTTCTCAATCCTGGAGTCTGAGATTATGATTAGAATTATTTCATAAGGATCTTCCAGGATGAGGTTGGATGTCTATTTTCAGAGCAACAGGGGAGAAGATGTCCTACCTTACTGACACATTAGAAGGGCTTTGTCTATCCAATTCCATGTAAGTTTTTATGTTGTTTAAGGGAATGAGATAAGGAAAGAGGAACATGGGGTGCTTCTCGAGTCTGTTAGCCTTCACCACCACTAACCTTTAGAAGGGGCTCTCGAGTTTGTAGAATTCTGATGGTCTTCAGGTATCCAATAAATGGGTAAAGGGCTCTGCAGTAATGTCAGCCTAATTCATATATTTCTGAGAGCAAGCATAATTTAGAAGGAGAGAAATACTGGTTATAAGGCATGAGGGGGAGGAAGGTTTAGCCATAGAACCTGAAAGACGAGCTAGATATGTATTCAGAACTTAAAAGTAGTTCTTGGCCAAAGAAAATCTTACAGTTCCTGAGAAGGCTGGGCTAGACTATCCTCTAGACCATACTAGAAGTGAGCCAATGACATTTAAAATTTACAACAGGAAGCAATTCCACATTTTCACTTGTCTTCATAAATGCCTTCATTGCAAGGAGTAGGGGAGGGAGGTAGGATGGGGAGGAGTAGCAAGTCATCCTCCCTTCTGAAAGCGCTACCCAATTCTGTGGCGACCTGGATCTGGCCTCTCCTTGGTTCTGAGCACATTTCCTTCTGACCTCCTCTTTGCTTTATTAGAGCAGCCCCATTTACAAAAGGCAAAATCATCTTATCTATAAATACAAATACCTCTGTATAAAGAGAAGTGAAATTTTAAGTATGTCCATTTTTATCGGCACCAGACCATATGCCATGCTCTAAGCCCATGTCTTCTCCCACCTTTACACACCTGTGAGGTCAGCACAACTCCCTCCTGCCACATTAGAGCATGGCTTTGACTGGGGCTGGTTTTCTTCCGGGACTCTTAGCAGAAGAGAAGCTGTAATTATTTATTTATTATTTTAAAATTCAATTAAAATTTATTTTTATTGAAGTATAGTCAATGTACATGTTGCATTAGTTTCAGGCACGTGACATAATGATTCAACAAGTCTATGTGTTATGCTGTGCTTGCTCCAAATGTAGCCACCATCTGTCTCCATGCAATGCTACAATAATACCATTGACTCTGTTCCCTATGGTGTGCCTTTTAGCCCTGTGACTTACTCATTCTGTCACTGGAAGCCTATGTCTCCCGCTACCCTTCACCTATTTTGCTCATCCCCCACTTCCTTCCTTTCTGGCAACCGCCATTTTGTTCTCTGTATTTATTGTTCTCTACCTTTTTTTCGCTTGTTCATTTGCTCTGTTTTTTTAGATTCCACATAATAAGCGAAATCATATGGTATTTGGCTTTCTGTCTGACTGATTTCATTTAGCATAATACCATCTAGTTTTATCCATGTTGTTGAAAGTGGCAAGCTCTCATTCTTTTTTATGACTGTGTAATATTCCACTACACAGACACACAGACACACACAGCCACACACCCCACATCTTTTTTATCTCTTCATCTACTGATGGACACTTAGGTTGGAGAACCATTATTTAAAACAAGCTTATATTTCCTGGTTTGTCAACTCATTGCAATTACTTTATACGTAGGGTAAGTTGAGTTCTCAGAGCTGAACCCCACCTCATATATTCTCCTCTGTCAAGTGGCTATAGGGCTCAACTCCCCTTTCAGAGTTATGCTTTGGGTAAAGAACTGGTCTCATGAAAATATGTTAAAAAAAGCGATAGAGGTGTAGCATTTAAGAGTGGGAACATGAGAATGGTGTAAGGATGATAAATGCATGGTGTGTTTGTTACTTGTCCCCTACTCCTGACCTGTGGCAGACATTGCAAATCAAGCACAATGCTCTTTGCCGGTAAATCTCAATGGGGCCTTAAAATCCTTGCCCATCCATGCCCCCCGGCAGACATTACCAATCAGTTAGGATTGGTACTTGGAATAAAATCAATTTGCTGTCAGTGGCTGGACTGAGTAGTTTTATAAAATTGGCATAGCAGAGAGCCATCATCAAATAGTGGGTCATTAGAGCACTTGTCTTTTGGTAAATGGAGGGAACTGAGGAAGGGGAATGTGTCCTGATTGTAGATGAGTGGAATGTTAAAGAAAAATTAGATACAACAAGAATGAGTGTTGAGACAGAGACAGACTTCACAATTTGTCGCTGAACTACTTCTGCCCAGGTGCCTTGTACTTCTCTGTGCTCTAATAACAGTAGGAGAGCTGATGGATTGTACAAAAACATTAATTAAAAATATCCACCCCATTAGTCTCCACCATTCCATAGCACTTTTAGGCTCTAGGGATGGTCTCTGCTGGGTAGAATGCTGGCATGAAAAAAAAAATCATATTGAAACCCTGTTAGGATCTGAATTTCTAAAATTACTTATTGAGTAGAAAATTTTTCTTTTCTGATCTTCTCTGACCACTGTTCCTCATAGTCATTTTAAATATATTTTAAAGGATGTTACTTCCCATTTTCACTCTCTTGATCAGAACTTCCAAATGGATAAGCTCATTTTATCCAAAGAAAGGTTCTGTTGAGTAAAATCTGTTTTCAGTTCCTCTCTTGGGTAAGGTGTGACATTCAAAGATAAAATATATCTCACTAAATTTAAAAGGCCCACTCCAGGGGCGCCCGGGTGGCTCAATCCATGAAGCATCTGTCTTTGGCTCAGGTCATGATCCCAGGGTCCTGTGTTGGGCTCCCCTCTCAGCGGGGAGTCTGCTTCCCCCTCTTCTACTGCCCCTCCGCCTGCTTGTGCTCTCTCCCTCTCCCTCTCTCTCAAATAAATAAAATCTTTAGATAAATAAATAAATAGAAAGTTCTCTCTGTCACCCGTGTACAGATACATTTCCACCTGGACAACACTTTAGGGAGCTTAACTTTGGGACCATTTAGGAGAAATTAATCAATGTTCCCTGAGTATCAATAGTTCAATTGAGGAGATATTCCAAAAGGAAGGGCTTGGAATCCAACCCAAACACATTAATGACTGGAGACTGTGGTTTTAGAGAATGTTTGGATTGCTTTTTGTTTTGTTTTGCAATAGTTAGACATTAAAAAAAAAGCCTCTGTACAGTGAAGCTCATCTATATAATTCCTCTGAGTAATTTTTTCCTGTGCTATTGTTCATGTCTGTGGCCCTGCCAGAAAGAACATGGGCTTCAAATTAATTTTTCCTACACATGCTATTTTGTATGTGTTCTGTCTTTATTTTCGGTTGTTGTGAGGTCACCAATTTTGTTTTCCCTTTGGCATCCAGTATTCCTGGACAGTTCTCTGTGGCCTCAGAGAGACTCAGAGGGAACAGATGTTGTGTAAACCATATCCCCCGCATATTTTCCTACTTATATTTTCCTTTTGAAAGAAAAAACAGAGGATAGCTCTCTCTGTATGGAACCTTTTTCTGTCTGTTTTTTTTTTTTTAAATGCCCAGAGACCATTTATTAAGTCTATCCTACTTCTATTGTGGGAGAAAATGTTCCTTTTTGAATGGTATGACCAGTAAACTGTTCTAGCTGCTCAGAAAGGTTGATAAAGGACATATTGTAAAGATACCCATCACTTGGGATAGCAGCTATAAGCCACTAGTTTGCTTATTTTTTAATCCCCTTATGGAGAGACCTTTAAAAACACATATTAAGTTTCAGCAAAGGTCACCAAGTCCAGGACCATATATCAAAAATTTCAGCAATGACTTACCACCCTACTTGGTTGATAAACACAATTTTAGTATCTGTGAACTTTAATATCTGGATATTATATCCATGGTCCTGTTCCAATTTGCCAAGTCAAACCAGAAATCCACGTCACTGCTTTCATCCTTTTTCTCTGTGTAAATTTTGTGTCCCCCCCCCTCCCCTGTAAAAGTTTGAAATAAGCTGAATAAACAGAACACAGTAGGTAACCCAGGGAGTGTTCTAATCAGAAATATTTTCACTCATGGGGTAAGGCTTTATATAACCCACCAGGAGCTGTGATTTGAACCACCCATTGCAAGCAATAAAGCACCGAAATAAGGACGTGTTTTTATCAGATCTCTAGATCTATATTTATTTTTTCTCAGCTGCTCATGTAAAATTTCATTGTGAACTGTGCAGATGTGTAACTCTGCTTGTCTCTTGGGTGATGCATTCAAATGTCAACTTCTAGTCCCTGTTAATCTTTTCCATTATGTTTTTTTCTTCTGTCTTCCAAGCGTCAGAAGAGAATATAAAAACACAAGTGCTCTGAAGAGACCAATGCAAAATAAAATCTACCCTTGTGCGTTGCACATTCAATCTCAGATAGCTGCCTTCCAACGCATACTGGAGTCCAGTGTCTGCTAAGAAAAAAAAAATCATTTGGTCCTATGGCATCAGCACAGTGAGATGTGAAAAAGATTCTCTTTATTTGGCTTTCTAAAGCAGATGTTGGCATAAACTGTATCGCCCCAAAAGTTGTATAATGCATATGGGTAACATGTATAATACGGTTTAGATTAATAATAAATGGAACAGCTGTGTTTTTACCAACAGTTTAGGAAACTGTCAGTTCCTTTCCAGCCCTTTGTGTGTTCCTTTCTGTTATCCTTTCCATCTGTCTACTCCGAGATCACTTCTACCCCAAAAGTTGCTACCATCTCCTGCTTTCTCTTTCAGACTTTCCTGTGCTTCACTTTGTGTGTTCCCATAAGTAATTTTAGAGCAGGTGGAACACTACCATTATGCTTGTAATATCCACCTATGTTCATGTGTACTGCTCTAGTTCATTTATTTTCACTACCACGTAGTATTCCATTGTTCAAAGAAAAAAACCTCTCTGCTGTCCAGTCCTTCTCCTTTCAAGGGACATTTTGAGTTGGTCTTCTTATCTTCTTATTGCAAGTAACATTGCTAGAGAGATTCCTGGTCCATGTTGCCTGGTAGCTATGGGTAAGGGTTTTTCTACGATGCATATCTAGGAGTGAACTTACTGAGTCATAGAGTATAGGTGTCTTCAACTGTACTTGGCATTGCTATCCTGCATTTGAGTTTTAAACTTTTAAACTTTAAACTTTTAAAATTTAAAATGCACACTTAGAAAAGTGTGTATGAGAGAAATCAAACTTTTGAATACAATTTCAACGTGATGCTGATTTCTCCCTTTTTCTCCCCCGTATGCTAAAACAATGGTCCCTGGCTTAGAGTTACACACCATCAATCTGCATGAAGCTGTTACTGGTAGCTTTGCTGTGTCTTCTTTCCTGCCTGCCCACTCTGATTATGTGCAATGAGTCTAGACAAGTCTCTTCCATTCCTTAGTGTAACACTGTGCTTCCTTTGTTCACCTGCCTCCAGGGTGTTTCCATTAGGTAAGGGGATGAATAATTTCCCCCCTCATTTGTAACTGTAGTGGTCATAGGTCATTTCATCAGAAACAAACTCCAGCACCCTTCTGGGAATACTTCCTTTTCTTTTTAAGAATTTAAAATTTATTTTTCATTGTATAATACGCTTAATATAAAATGGACTTCTTAAGCACTTTTAAGAGCTAAGTTCAGTATTTTAAGCACATTCATTATTGTGCAACAAATCTCTCTCCAGAACTCTTTTCCTATTGCAGAGCTGAAACTTTGTACCCATTGAACAATTCCCCTTTCACCTGTCCTCCTGGTCCCTGAAAACCACCATTCTGCTTTCTGTCTTGATGAACTCGATTACTAGATACCTCTTATAAATGGAATTATATAGTATTTGTCTTTTCACAGCCGACTTACTTCACTTGGCATGATGTCCTCCAGGTCCATTGATGTTGCAGCACTTGTCAGAACCTTTATAAGGTTGAATAATATTCCATTGCATGTGTAGACCACCTTCTTTTTATCTCTTCATCCATCAGTGGACACTTAGGTTGCTTCTACCTTTTGGTATTGTCAGTAATGCTGCTATGAACATAGGTGTACAACTGTTACCTCAAGGCCCTGGTTTAATTCTTTTGGGTATATAACTAGAAGTGGAATTGCTGGCATACTTCCTACTCTTTAAGAGGACTGCTCCTATTCCTATTCCAACCATGAGGGAGTCCTTGCAGCATTTATTTTCCTGTCCTTTTCCATAGTCATATGAGCCAATAAATTCTTCTCTTCCCTTAATCAATTTGAGTAGGACTTCTGTTTTTTGCAGCAAGTGTCCAGACTAATATAGTGCATAATTACCTGCATCTTAGGCAGTAGGCCAGTTCTTTCTTATATTGGCCAAGAGTCAGTACTGATTCCTATAATTCTGTTGTAATGAGAGAAGAAGAAATACAATGATAAGAGATTGAATAAGTGGTGCCCTGCATTCCTTACTGAAATTGGCAGTGTGGAAGAATGAGAATGCAACTGATAAGGATTAAAACTAAGAAGGTAAAAAAAAAACAAAAACAACTAAGAGGGTAATGAGACAATAATGAGCCATCAGAAGAAAAGATTTGGGTTCATCTCAAATGTTGGATGAGGAGGCTGTAAACCTAGGAGAAGTGACTTATAGATTTCTGGGATTATGGAATGCAGAAAACCAAAATTTTCTGGAAAGGCATATTTATCTTAAATCATGAGAGTGATATGGACTCTACTTCTAAATGGCTTTGGTCTTTCCCAGAGTTTGGAAGCTGAGAAGAAGAGAGAGGGTTCTAGCCTAGCTAGTCTGGAAAACAGACATTTATATATAGCCTTAACTATTTCCTGGTTATAAGAAACAGAAATCCTCTCCAATGGAATCAAGTTCAAAAAAAAAAAAAAAGAAGAAGAAGAAGAAAGAGGGAAAAAAAGGAAATTTACTGAAAGAAAACCCCAGTGGCTAAGAATTAAAGGGCAAGATGTACAAACTGTGGCCTCATGGAAGACTAGGAACTCAAATGAGAATGCCCAGGGAGTGAAAGCATTTATTTTCTTGCTGTCTTTCTCTTTGGAACTTCTCTTTTCTTTCTGTCTGTGATTCTACTTCATCCTTCTCTGTTTCTTTTTATAGTCTGGCTTTCTCTGTTTACTCATCATATATCATGCCTTGAACATAGCCACCTCAGCCCTGACTTTACATGTCTTCACACATCCAACACTCAGATTTCAGAGAATGAGAATCTGATTGGCCCAAGTTGGGTTCCATCCCCGCCACCTCCAGTCCAACTAGCAGTGCTCAGAGCTAACTGTCAGTTCAGCACAGAACAGGCTAGCTGATGACCTGAGAGGAAGATGTGGGCACACTCTCTTACAATGAAGTGGGCAAAAGAGAAGACATGATTGACTTGTATGTATGTTCATCTGGACGAAGTTGGGCACCATATATAATGCTCCAGACCTGGTTGATGCAGTGTGTAGACTGAGCTATCAAATTCCTCAAAGTTCTGTCCTTCACTTTTCTCCAATGCCAATGGTTTAGTTGTAGTTTTTATACTTGTAGAACCTTCACCATGTGTATTTTTGCTACCCAAAGGTTACATGTGGCTAACTTCCATGTTAGTGGTAAGGGCATGTGTCTGGAGCCAAAAGACTGTGGAAGAGAATTAGCTACTGTCTAGTTGCATGAGATTTTAAAGAAAATTATTAAAGTTGAATAAGATATTGGGACTAAGCCTGATTTGTAAGCTACAAAGCAGTTCCAAAGAAATAGTCATGAGAACTGTGGTTCTCAGCCCCAATGTAGGTATCCTGGAATGTTGTTATGATTTGTGAGAGGTAAATGATTTGTTGCCCATAACTTATTACTAATCATGAAAATCTAAAGTATATGAAGCCTTTTTAAAAATGAAGAGTATATTCAAAGTTATGTGTGTAGTAGTATTACTGTCCTTTATTTGCATTTGAACATTTTCCTTAGTGGGAAAAGAAGGAGTGGGGTTTGGGATAGCATGGTGAGAATTGCCTGTAACTTTGACCTCACCTCGGGGAATGTGTGCAGACGTGTGCTTCATCTGCCATGGGTATTGTGGCCAGATAAGGTTGAGCAGTTGGGGAACTATTAGACTATGAGCTGCATGAGGTACCATGTTGTCTCATTCGTTGCTGTATGCCCAGCAAGTGGCATGGTTCCTGCCACGTAGTTTCTCAGTGAATATTTAAATGACCAGAAGCTGAACTTCCTAAGGGACTACAAATAGTTGTGCTCGTGCTCTAAATAATAGAATTTCATTATTGTACCAAGTGGAGAGGAATATGTCTTCTCTTCACCTTCACTTAGGGAAAAAATATGATGCTCAAGGTATTTGTGGTTGATTTAAGGTATTTGTCACAGTTGCTATGTTGTTCCTTTGGGGTTCTAGAGGAAGTCGTGAGCAGAGAGACATTTATTTACCACCGAACATCTAATTTTGAGGCATTTCCCGATGTGTACATCCTAAACCATGAGGAATTTGTTGCTGTACTAAAGAAAACAAATGATTGAAAAAAGTATACAAAATCTTGCTACAGAAAGTGGATCTGAGGAACAGAAATTTAAAATTTAAAAATTTCTGTTAAAATTTAACAGGAATTTGACAGAAATTTAAAATGCTTGCTCCCTTGTTTTAAAATAAAATCTTTGTCCTGGTAAAGACTCTGGATGGGAGAGAAATTTGAATTTCTCTACGAATGAGTTTTAGAAGATGGTGGTAGTCAACCAAGGGATTGGGAAAGGAGATAAAGAGCTAAAATTGATGACTTTGGTTTTGAATATTATTATTATTATTTTTAAAGTTGGTAACGAGTCAGGAAGTGATTTCCTTTGGTCTTGGCAGAGTGGGCACTGGGGAAGAGAATAATTGCTCCTTTGAGGAAACTTCTTGGGTGCTTGCCTCCTGCAGTTAGATTTTTCTATTTAAGAGAGCCATCTGCTCCATTAAACTTTCCAAGATCAGGCACTATCTACAGGGAGTTCCACAATGTCTTAAAACTGAGGACTGCAGCAAAGTTTTAAGTTGCTGCCAGAAAACCAGATGTTAACCAGATTGTCAAGTTCTTTTTTTCCTTCCAGAACCAAAGGTTTCAAGTGAGGCTGAATAAATGCAAATGTTGGACAATCCTAATGGTTAGAATTTGGAGCCAACATTGATCTCCTTTGGCCTCTATTCATGAAGCCCCTCTAAAGTCAAAGGGAATGCTGTTTATTTTATTTTATTTTATTTTATTTTTTACAGAGTGGGGGAGAAATTCTGGCCTTCCACATTCCCTAGTGTACATTCCTTACTGAAAAATCACACAATTCTAAATGCTGGGGAATTCAATAGATATTCCCAGTGCTCCTTCCTTAATCCAATATGCATTTCTCCACATTTTGGATGGGTATTCATTTCTGATTGTACCCTGCAGACTGCCTACTAATCTCAAAAAGACTGAGTGGAGAAAAAATATGCAATGGAAACTGAAAATGAGAATTGCTCCTTTTTGCATCCCCTATGAGTTGACAGTAGAATATCTGAATTATTTGAACGGGGGCTCTCCGCAGAGATTTGCAGGCAGAAAATAGGTATTCTCTTTAGAAACGAGTGCTGACGGAAGCTGTGTAGTCAAACACTCCAGGTAGAAAGGCCTCCATTTTTGTTATGACAAGTGCTAATTTATTTCCTAGGATCAGGGGGATCAGAACTTCTCCCTTCACCAACCAAACAAGGCAACGTTCATGTTTCAGGGATCCAAACTCTTCCATTTCCCCTTCTTAACCTCTTTTTTAAAATTAAATAAAATTAAGCAATAGGCAGCTGCACAACAACAAAACGAAACAACAGTCCTTCCTTGCCTCTAATTGTGTTTAATATTTTAAAAAGAGAGAGATTAAGTTTTAGGTGAAATTCTTCTGTGTTTAACTATTATCCTCTCATTTGATGAGACTAAAACAAGAAAAAACATAGTTTTGTTTACACTTACTATTAGTTTTTAAATCTACATGGTTTCTTAATTTAATTTTATTTTAATTGAAATTGGCCATGTTTGAGCTTAATGTGAATGCCTAGCTACTGATGTGTAGGAAAATCTGCATTTAACAGTATTAGGAAAATCAAAATAGACTGAATTCAGTGACAGGTGTGAAGGTGTTCCACAAGTGTACCCAAATGGACCAATTCTGCTTTTTGGCCCTCAGATGGCTCCTCCTGTCATTGCAAACAAGATGGTATGATTTCTCCTCTGTGATAAAGGCATGATTTTGCTGTCATAATTTGCTATCATATCTTCAAAATGTCTTTACCTCTGCTCATTTTCCTTGAGGACCATGAGAGAGAGAGAGAGTTGTATAAAACAGACTCCTCCATTGCTGAGGAAAGAATGACCTACATTTCCTGCTGCTTTACTTTTACAGGTAGAATTTTTTTCATGAAGACTCATTTCCTAATTTGGGAAGATATAAACTGTTATGTCAATATCACCTCTCAAGATTCCGTAGGTCTCTTCATAGCGGTTCATGTGATCACTTACAATATTTCACACCTTTCTATCTTGAGCCAATATAATCCAGTCGAATCAGTGTATCCTTCTGAAGCCTTAGTTACTGGCTGCTAAAGAGAAATGTCCTGTCTCTTGTGATAACAATAGCTTAAAGTTGCTGGCATCTAATTGTTCACTTGCCACTGGCAAGCAGAACGCTCATTGTCATTGTCATGGCTACTCTGCTCTTCTTCCAAAAGGTATTTCCTTCTTTCCAAGTAGCGGTGTATTATCCTCTTACTCCCTAGAAACCCTTGGGTTTCTGCTACTCTAAGAGCAGCCGCTACAACCCAGAACAGCTTTCTTATCAAATGAGCCATGGATTTTAAAACTGCCAATTCAACATGAATTAACATGAAGTTTCACTTGAAAAATGAGAATATCTTTCAAAGATTTTTTTTAAAAAGCCCAAAAGCAGTCCATCTTCAAAAAAAAAAAAAATCCATCAATCATCGTAATCCCTTTCTAAGAACTCTCTTCACTCCTAGGTTCAGCAAATAATATGTCCCAGATTTTCTTTACAAATCTGAGTCGTCTGCCTTTTAGTTTTGCAAATATGGGAGAGACTTCTTGGCTGTTTGCCTGGTTCTGCAGCTCCTACACTACCAAATGGAGTTTGAATCAATTTTAGACCAGTGGTGATATGAGGAGAGTAGAAGGCCCTGCTGAGATGTCAGCAGTACCCACAACCAAATATAGCCGTGGACCGTTCCAAGGCTAGAATTCAACTGTGAGTTCCTTTCTTGCCAGGGACCATGCCTTTTGCTTTTTTCTGTCTTCCTGATTTTGCCCATCACAAAGCTGACCATGTAGTGGCTGCTCGATGAATAGCCTGAACAATTATGATTCCTCTTTCTTTCCGGTTCAAGAAGCATACTCATGGGGCACCTGGGTGGCTTAGATGGTTAAGTGTCTGCCTTTGGCTCAGGTCATGATCCCAGTGTCATGGGATCAAGCCCCATATTGGGCTCCTGGCTCAGCGGAGAGCCTGCTTCTCCCTCTCCCTCTGCCTCTACCCCTGGTCATGCTCGCTCGCTCTCTCTGTATCTCTCTGTCTCAAACAAATAAATAAAATCCTTTAAAAAAATTGTTGAAAAAAAGCATGTACTCATTAAACAACTTTAAGAAGATGTAGGAAGAAGAAAAAAATTACTCAAGACTTCACAAGCCAAATATCAGCACAGTTGGTTTAGTAAATGTGTTGTTTGAAGTAATTTGAAATAAGGCTTCTATTGATTGTGCTGGTGCCCAACTGTCAGGTCATTAGCCCCACCCACTCTTTCTCACTCCCTGTAAACCTAAAAATAGTTCTTAAAATACCCTTCTGTTTGAAAAATTCCCATCTGCCACACCCACGATCACAGCTGGCCGAGTAAGACATCACAGTCCTTCTAGTATGCTCCTATGGTTGTATTTAACGGAACTCCGAAATCTGTATGCAGAAAATGATAGAAAGAGCCCCTTTATCCATCTACCCAACTACCTGTTGGTTCACTTAATTCAACAAATACGTGATTAGTGCTCACTATGAACAAGGTCATATTATTATATTCTGAGACCACAGTGGGGAACAAATAGATCAGATCTTTTTTATCCTACAGCATAAGATGTGGTGGGGGAGAAAGGAAATAGACCAGTAAGCAAGGAATTGAGTAAACATAGAATTCTTAGAAAATCAGAAAGCCAAAAGGAACAGGGAAGTGGACCAGATGTAATTGCTTTTAATTTCTTATTTGGCTAAGTGCTTGTCTCCCTTAGTGTTTGTTTGTTTGTTTGTTTGTTTGCTTTTGTTTGAACATCAGTACAACTATTCAATGGGCACGCCAAGAAACCTAAACTGTACAAAGGTCGTTTGAGTCAGTTCTTGCAATAGAAGACCTAGCAAGGTACGCAGACCAAAAACCAAAGAAGAAACCAAGAAGACAAGCTGTAGTAAATTATTAGATTGTAAGTAACAGGTAAGTCACTTCGAAGATTAGGTGTGTTATGGTGCCTTGTCGTGTTTTACAGACAGAGAATGATGCAGATAACTTGGTGCAGGCACTACGCGTCCTCTACCTCTGGACAATTAGAACTTTGGAATGTTCTGGATCCTCTTCCTCTCTGCACTGCTGCTTCACCAGTAGTAGTGACTTCTTCAAATATTATTGCAGGAAGAGATGGTTGATAGGGAGATGTTGACTGAAAAATGCTTGTGGGTTGAGAGTGATACTGCATTAATTATCATTTTATTTCCCTGCTAAAGTCACAATTAATATGTGTTGTGCTGTATTGCAAAGGCACTCACTTTGATAGGCGTTGGATACTCATTTCTCTTTCCTCTACTTTTCATACCTTTTATTTGGACTAGGTTCTTTATGATTTCCTGTTTTTAATGTATCTGGCTTTATTGAAATTAATTGAGATATAATGTTATGTAAGTTTAAAGGTTTAGAATGAAGTCATTTTTTTTTTAATTTTATTTTTTTATAAACATATATTTTTATCCCCAGGGGTACAGGTCTGCAAATCGCCAGGTTTACACACTTCACAGCACTCACCATAGCACATACCCTCCCCAATATCCATAACCCCACCCCCCCTCTCCCAATCCCTCTCCCCCCATCAACCCTCAGTTTGTTTTGTGAGATTAAGAGTCACTTATGGTTTGTCTCCCTCCCAATCCCATCTTGTTTCATTTATTCTTCTCCTACCCCCTCAACCCCCCATGTTGCATCTCCTCTCCCTCATATCAGGGAGATCATATGATAGTTGTCTTTCTCCGATTGACTTATTTCGCTAAGCATGATACCCTCTAGTTCCATCCACGTCGTCGCAAATGGCAAGATTTCATTTCTTTTGATGGCTGCATAGTATTCCATTGTGTATATATACCACATCTTCTTTATCCATTCGTCTGTAGATGGACATCTAGGTTCTTTCCATAGTTTGGCTATTGTAGACATTGCTGCTATAAACATTCGGGTGCACATGCCCCTTTGGATCACTACGTTTGTATCTTTAGGGTAAATACCCAGCAGTGCAATTGCTGGGTCATAGGGTAGCTCTATTTTCAACATTTTGAGGAACCTCCATGCTGTTTTCCAGAGTGGTTGCACCAACTTGCATTCCCACCAACAGTGTAGGAGGGTTCCCCTTTCTCCGCATCCTCGCCAGCATCTGTCATTTCCTGACTTGTTAATTTTAGCCATTCTGACTGGTGTGAGGTGATATCTCATGGTGGTTTTGATTTGTATTTCCCTGATGCCGAGTGATATGGAGCACTTTTTCATGTGTCTGTTGGCCATCTGGATGTCTTCTTTGCAGAAATGTCTGTTCATGTCCTCTGCCCATTTCTTGATTGGATTCTTTGTTCTTTGGGTGTTGAGTTTGCTAAGTTCTTTATAGATTTTGGACACTAGCCCTTTATCTGATATGTCATTTGCAAATATCTTCTCCCATTCTGTCAGTTGTCTTTTGGTTTTGTTAACTGTTTCCTTTGCTGTGCAAAAGCTTTTGATCTTGATAAAATCCCAATAGTTCATTTTTGCCCTTGCTTCCCTTTTTCCTTTGGTGACGTTCCTAGGAAGATGTTGCTGCAGCTGAGGTCGAAGAGGTTGCTGCCTGTGTTCTCCTCAAGGATTTTGATGGATTCCTTTCTCACATTGAGATCCTTCATCCATTTTGAGTCTATTTTCGTGTGTGGTGTAAGGAAATGATCCAATTTCATTTTTCTGCATGTGGCTGTCCAATTTTCCCAACACCATTTATTGAAGAGGCTGTCTTTTTTCCATTGGACATTCTTTCCTGCTTTGTCGAAGATGAGTTGACCATAGAGTTGAGGGTCTATTTCTGGGCTCTCTATTCTGTTCCATTGATCTATGTGTCTGTTTTTGTGCCAGTACCATGCTGTCTTGATGATGACAGCTTTGTAATAGAGCTTGAAGTCCGGAATTGTGATGCCACCAACTTTGGCTTTCTTTTTCAATATTCCTTTGGCTATTCGAGGTCTTTTCTGGTTCCATATAAATTTTAGGATTATTTGTTCCATTTCTTTGAAAAAAATGGATGGTACTTTGATGGGAATTGCATTAAATGTGTAGATTGCTTTAGGTAGCATACACATTTTCACAATATTTGTTCTTCCAATCCAGGAGCATGGAACATTTTTCCATTTCTTTGTGTCTTCCTCAATTTCTTTCATGAGTACTTTATAGTTTTCTGTGTATAGATTCTTAGTCTCTTTAGTTAGGTTTATTCCTAGGTATCTTATAGTTTTGGGTGCAATTGTAAATAGGATGGACTCCTTAATTTCTCTTTCTTCTGTCTTGTCGTTGGTGTAGAGAAATGCAACTGATTTCTGTGCATTGATTTTATATCCTGACACTTTACTGAATTCCTGTACAAGTTCTAGCAGTTTTGGAGTGGAGTCTTTTGGGTTTTCCACATATAGTATCATATCATCTGCAAAGAGTGATAGTTTGACTTCTTCTTTGCTGATTTGGATGCCTTTAATTTCCTTTTGTTGTCTGATTGCTGAGGCTAGGACTTTTAGTACTATGTTGAATAGCAGTGGTGATAACGCACATCCCTGCCATGTTCCTGACCTTAGTGGAAAAGCTTTCAGTTTTTCTCCATTGAGAATGATATTTGCGGTGGGTTTTTCATAGATGGCTTTGATAATATTGAGGTATGTGCTGTCTATCCCTACACTTTGGAGAGTTTTGATCAGGAAGGGATGCTGTACTTTGTCAAATGCTTTTTCAGCATCTATGGAGAGTATCATATGATTCTTGTTCTTTCTTTTATTAATGTGTTGTATCACATTGATTGATTTGCGGATGTTGAACCAACCTTGTAGCCCTGGAATAAATCCCACTTGGTCGTGGTGAATAATCTTTTTAATGTACTGTTGAATCCTATTGGCTAGTATTTTGGCGAGAATTTTTGCATCTGTGTTCATCAAGGATATTGGTCTGTAGTTCTCTTTTTTGATGGGATCTTTGTCTGGTTTGGGGATCAAGGTGATGCTGGCCTCATAAAATGAGTTTGGAAGTTTTCCTTCTATTTCTATTTTTTGGAACAGTTTCAGGAGAATAGGAATTAGTTCTTCTTTAATGTTTGGTAGAATTCCCCCGGGAAGCCATCTGGCCCTGGGCTTTTTGTTTGGAGATTTTTGATGACTGTTTCAATCTCCTTACTGGTTATGGGTCTGTTCAGGCTTTCCATTTCTTCCTGGTTCAGTTGTGGTAGTTTATATGTCTGTAGGAATGCATCCATTTCTTCCAGATTGTCAAATTTGTTGGCGTAGAGTTGCTCATAGTATGTTCTTATAATTGTCTGTATTTCTTTGGTGTTCGTTGTGATCTCTCCTCTTTCATTCATGATTTTATTTATTTGGGTCCTTTCTCTTTTCTTTTTGATAAGTCTGGCCCAGAGTTTATCAATCTTATTAATTCTTTCAAAGAACCAGCTCCTAGTTTCGTTGATTTGTTCTATTGTTTTTTTGGTTTCTATTTCATTGATTTCTGCTCTGATCTTTATGATTTCTCTTCTCCTGCCGGGTTCAGGGTTTCTTTCTTGTTCTTTCTCCAGCTCCTTTAGGTGTAGGGTTAGGTTGTGTACCTGAGACCTTTCTTGTTTCTTGAGAAAGGCTTGTACCGCTATATATTTTCCTCTCAGGACTGCCTTTGTTGTATCCCACAGATTCTGAACCGTTGTGTTTTCATTATCATTTGTTTCCATAAATTTTTTCAATTCTCCTTTAATTTCCTGGTTGACCCATTCATTCTTTAGAAGGATGCTGTTTAGTCTCCATGTATTTGGGTTCTTTCCAAATTTCCTCTTGTGATTGAGTTCTATATCTATATCAGGGAATGATCCCAATCTTTTGATACCGGTTGAGACTTGATTTAGGACCAAGAATGTGATCTATTCTGGAGAATGTTCCATGTGCACTAGAGAAGAATGTGTATTCTGTTGCTTTGGGATGAAATGTTCTGAATATATCTGTGATGTCCATCTGGTCCAGTGTGTCATTTAAGGCCTTGATTTCCTTGTTGATCTTTTGCTTGGATGATCTGTCCATTTCAGTGAGGGGAGTGTTAAAATCCCCTACTATTATTGTATTATTGGTGATGTGTTTCTTTGATTTTGTTATTAATTGGTTTATATAGTTGGCTGCTCCCACGTTAGGGGCATAGATATTTAAAATTGTTAGATCTTCTTGTTGGACAGTTCCTTTGAGTATGATATAGTGTCCTTCCTCATCTCTTATTATAGTCTTTGGCTTAAAATCTAATTGATCTTATATAAGGATTGCCACTCCTGCTTTCTTCTGATGTCCATTAGCATGGTAAATTCTTTTCCACCCCCTCACTTTAAACCTGGAGGTGTCTTCGGGTTTAAGATGAGTTTCTTGTAGGCAACATATAGATGGATTTTGTTTTTTTATCCATTCTGGTACCCTGTGTCTTTTGATTGGGGCATTTAACCCATTAACATTCAGGGTAAGTATTGAGAGATATGAATTTAGTGTCATTGTATTGCCTGTAAGGTGACTGTTATTGTATATTGTCTCTGTTTCTTTCTGATCGACTACTTTTAGGGTCTCTCTTTGCTTAGAGGACCCCTTTCAATATTTCCTGTAGAGCTGGTTTGGTATTTGCAAATCCTTTCAGTTTTTGTTTGTCCTGGAAGCTTTTAATCTCTCCTTCTATTTTATTTATTTATTTATTTATTTATTTATTTATTTATTTTTTAAAGATTTTTATTTATTTATCTGACAGAGAGAGATCACAAGCAGGCAGAGAGGCAGACAGAGAGAGAGGAGGAAGCAGGCTCCCTGCTAGCAGAGAGCCCGATGTGGGGCTCGATCCCAGGATCCTGAGATCATGACCTGAGCCGAAGGCAGCGGCTTAACCCACTGAGCCACCCAGGCGCCCCTCCTTCTGTTTTCAATGATAGCCTAGCTGGATATAGTATTCTTGGCTGCATGTTTTTCTCATTTAGTACTCTGAATATATCATGCCAGCTCTTTCTGGCCTGCCAGGTCTCTGTGGATAAGTCTGCTGCCAATCTAATATTTTTACCATTGCATGTTACAGACTTCTTTTCCCGGGCTGCTTTCAGGATCTTTTCTTTGTCACTAAGACTTGTCAATTTTACTATTAGGTGATGGGGTGTGGACCTTTTCTTATTGATTTTGAGGGGGGTTCTCTGAACCTCCTGGATTTTGATGCTTGTTCCCTTTGCCATATTGGGGAAACTCTCTACTATAATTCTCTCCAACATACCTTCTGCTCCCCTCTCTGTTTCCTCTTCTTCTGGAATCCCAATTATTCTAACGTTGTTTTGTCTTATGGTGTCACTTATCTCTCGAATTCTCCCCTCGTGGTCCAGTAGCTGTTTGTCCCTCTTTTGCTCAGCTTCTTTATACTCTGTCATTTGGTCTTCTATATCGCTAATTCTTTCTTCTGCCTCGTTTATCCTAGCAGTGAGAGCCTCCATTTTTGATTGCACCTCATTAATAGCTTTTTTTATTTCAACTTGGTTAGATTTTAGTTCTTTTATTTCTCCAGAAAGGGCTTTTATATCTCCCGAGAGGGTTGCTTTAATATCTTCCATGCCTTTTTCAAGCCCGGCTAGAACCTTGAGAATCATCATTCTGAACTCTATATCTGACATATTACCAATGTCTGTATTGATTAGGTCCCTAGCCTTTGGTACTGCTTCTTGTTCTTTTTTTTGTTGTGAATTTTTCCGCCTTGTCATTTTGTCCAGATAAGAGTATATGAAGGAGCAAGTAAAATACTAAAAGGGTGGCAACAACCCCAGGAAAATATGCTTTAGCCAAATCAGAAGAGATCCCAAATTGTGAGGGGGGAGAAAGGGGATAAAAAGGGGTTCAGAAAGAAAAAAAAAAAAGAAACTATTAAAAAAAGAAAGCCGATAAAGAAAAAATATAAAAAGAGGAAAAATATATATATATATATTAGATAAACTATTTAAAAAACGTTAAAAAAGAAAATGGTAAAAGTTAAAAAAATTTAGCAGAAGGTGAGAAAAAAAATTGAAAAAGAAAAGGAGCGCCTGGGTGGCTCAGTGGGTTAAGCCGCTGCCTTCGGCTCAGGTCATGATCCCAGGTCCTGGGTTCGAGCCCCACGTCGGGCTTTCTGCTCAGCAGGGAGCCTGCTTCCTCCTCTCTCTCTGCCTGCCTCTCTGCCTACTTGTGATTTCTCTCTGTCAAATAAATAAATAAAATCTTTAAAAAAAAAAAAAGAAAAAGAAAAAAAAATTAAATTAACTGCAAGGCTAAAGAATCATGGGGAGTAAGCCATGAGTTCCATGCTTTGCTTTCTTCTCCTCTGGAATTCCGCCGCTCTCCTTGGTATTGAAACTACACTCCTGGGTAGGTGAACTTGGTCCTGGCTGGGTTTCTTGTTGATCTTCTGGGGGAGGGGCCTGTTGTAGTGATTCTCAAGCGTCTTTGCCCCAGGCGGAGTTGCACCGCCCTTACCCGGGGCCCGGCTGAGTAATCCGCTCGGGTTTTCTGGGTTTGCTTTGGGGAGCTTTTGTTCCCTGAGCGCTTTCCGTAGAGTTCTGGAAGACCGGAATGAAGATGGCGGCCTCCCGGTCTCCGGCCCGGAGGAGCCGAGAGCCCGGGGCCCCACTCCTCAGTGTGCCCTTTCAGATAGTGGTTGATTTTCTGTTTCTAGAATTGCTGTTCTTCTTCTCTTCGATCTCCCGTTGGATTTGTAGGTGTTTGCAATCTTTAGATAAGCTATTTAGCTGATCACCCGCTACCTGAAGTAGTCTCAGCCTGCTACTTCTCCGCCATCTTGACTCCTCCCCATGAAGTCATTTTTTAAAACAATTAATTAATTAAATTTTGAAGATTTTATTTATTTATTGACAGAGAGAGAGAGAGAGCACAAGTAGGCAGAGAGGCAGGCAGAGGGAGAGGGAGAAGCAGGCTCCCTGCTGAGCAGAGAGCCCTATGTAGGACTTGATCCCAGGACCCTGAGATCATGACCTGAGCTGGAAGCAGCCACCCAGGCACCCTATTTATTTATTTTAGAGAGAGAGAGAGAGAGACACGGACAGAGAGAGAGCATGCCAGAGAGCATGAACAGGGAGGCGGGGCAGAGGGAGAAGGAGAAACAGGCTCCCGGCTGAGCAGGGAGCCTGACATGGGACTGAATCCCAAGACCCCGGAATCATGAACTGAGCTGAAGGCAAATACTTAACTGAGCCTCCAAGGTGCCCCTACAATGAGCTGATTTGATATATGTATGTACCATGAAATGATTACCACAATAAAGTTACTGCACAAATCCATTGCTTACATAGTTACTATTTTCTGTTAATTTTGGAAGGCTTTTGGGATTTTTCCCTAAACCCCAGCCCCTGGCAACTGCCAGTCTCCTCTCAGTTTCTATCAGTTCACTGTTTGTTTGTTTGTTTTCTAGATTCTTTATATAGATGAGATCATACAATATTTGTCTTTTTTTGTCTGGCTTATTTCATTTAGCATTATATCCTCAATGTCTATCCACGTTGCTGCAAATGACAGATTTCCTTATTTTTATGGCTGAATATATTGCATATATTCATATAAATACTGAATTTTCTTTATCATTCATCTGTCAATGGACACTTAATTGCTTTTATGTCTTGGCTATTATAAATGCTGTTGCAATAAACAGGGGTGCAGAGAGCTTTTTAAGGTAGTGATTGCATTTCCTTTGGATATATATGGTACCCAGAAGTGGGATTGCTGGATCATATAGTAGTTCTGTTTTTAACTTTTTATTGAGGAATCTCCATACTGTTTTCCATATACCAATTTACACTCCCATCAGCGGTACACAAGGGTTCCCTTTTTTGCCATATCCTTGCCAGCACTAATTATCTCTTGTCTATTTGCTGTTTGATAATAGCTATTTTAACAGGTGTGAAATGATAACTAATTGTGGTTTTAATTTGTGTTTCCTGATAATTAGTGATGTTGAGCACCTTTTCATGTTTTCATGTACCTGTTGGCCATTTGTGCATCTTCTTTGGAAAAACATTTATTCAGGTCTTTTGTACATTTTTAAATCAAATTAATTATCTGTTTTTGCTTTTGGGTTGTATGAATTTCTAATTTTATTTTTTCTCCCCCTGTTTTATTGAGCTATAATTGACATACAGCATTGTATAACTTTAAGCTGTACAGCATAATGACTTGACTTATATATATTGTGAAATGATTACCACAGTAAGTTTAGTTAGTATCCATCATCTTATGTAGATACAAAAAGAAAACAGATTTTTTCTTTGTGATGAGAACTCTTCCTATTTACTCTCTCAGGAACTTTCAAATCTAACATACGACAGTGTTAATTATAGTCCTTGTGTTGTACATTATATCCGTAGTACTTGTTTATTTCGATAACTGAAGTTTGTACCTTTTGGCCACCTTCACTCATCCTCTGGTGACCACAGTCTAATCTCTTTTCTATGAATTTGGATTTTTTATTTTTTAAAATTTTATTCCACATATAAGTCAGATCATACAGCATTTATCTTTCTCTGTCTGACTTATTTCACTTGGCATAATGCCCTCAAGGTCTATCCATATTGTTACAAATGGCAGAATTTCCTTCCCTTTTTATGGCTGAATTATTTGTGTGTGTGTGTGTGTGTGTGTGTGTATCAAAACTTCTTTATCCATTTATCTATTGATGGACACTTAAGTTGTTTCCATAGATTGGCTGTGGTAGCTTATGCTGCTCTGAGCATGGGGGTGCAGATATCTTTTTGACATAATGTTTTCATTTCCTTTGGATATATTCCCAGAAGTGGAGTTGCTGAATCATATGCTAGTTCTACTTCTAATTTAATGAGGAACCTCCATTCTGTTTTTCACAGTGGCTATACCAATTTATAATTTCACCAATAGTGCATAACATTTTCCTTTTCTTGGATATTAAGTCATCACCAGATATATGATTTGCAAATAAGTTTTCCCATTCTTTAGGCCATCTCTTCATTTTGTTGAATTGCAGAAACTTTTGAGTTTGATGTAGTTCCACTAGTTTATTTTTTATTTTGTTGCTTGTGCTTTTGGTGTAATAGCCAAAATATTATTACCAAGACTAGTGTCCAAGAGCTTTTCCCCTATGTTTTCTTCTAGGAGTTTTGTCATTTCTGGCCTATGTTTCTAGTACTGTGTTGAATAGGAATGGTAAAAGTGGCATCCTTGTCTTGTTCTTGATCCTAAAGGAAAATTTTACAGCCTTTTACCATTGTGTATGAGTTAGCTATGAGCTTGTCATAGTCTTTATTATATTGAGATACATTCCTTCTAAAACCAATTTATTGAGAATTTTTATTATGAAAGTATGTCGAATTTTGTCAAATGCTTTTCCCCCATCTATTGAGATGATCATATGATTTTTATCTTTCATTCTGTTAATGTGATTTATTGCATTTATTGATTTGTATATTAAACCAACCTTGCATTCAGGGCTGAATCCCACTTGATCATGGTATGTGATTGATTGTCTAAATATACTGTTGAATTTGGTTTGGTAGTATTTTATTGAGAATTTTTGCATCTGCATTCATCAGGGATATTGGCTTATATCTTTTTCTCTTGTGGTGTCCTTCTCTGGCTTTTGTATTAAGGTAATGCTGGCCTTGTAAAATGAGTTTGGGAGTGTTCCCTTCTCTTCAGTTTTTTGGAACTGTTTGAGAAGGATTGGTATTTTTTAAGTGTTTGGTGAAATTCTCCAGTGAAATCATCTGGTCCTGGGCTTTTCTCTGTTGGGAGGTTTTTGCTACTGATGGAGTCTCCTTACTTGTTATTGATGTGTTTAGATTTTCTATTTTTTCATGAGATGTTTTTATTTCCCTTTTGATTTCTTCTTTAATCATCCGTTATTCAGGAGTATGTTGTTTAATTTCCATGTCTTCCAGCTTTCTTCCTCTTATTGGTTCCTAGTTTCATACCATTGTCTTCAGTTCAGATACTTGATAGAATTTTGATTTCCTTGAATTTGTTGATATGTGTTTTGTGGCCTAACATTTCATCTATCTTAGAAAATATTCCATGTGCACTTGAGAAGAGCATATGTTCTGCCGTTGGATGGAATGTTCTTTATGTATTTGTTAGGTCCACTTGGTGTAGTGTTGTTCAGATGTGCTGTTCTTTTTTTTTTTTTAATTTATTTTTTTATTTTATTTTATTTTTCAGTGTAACAATATTCATTGTTTTTGCACCACACCCAGTGCTCCATGCAATCCGTGCCCTCTCCAATACCCACCACCTGGTTCCCCCAACCTCCCACCCCCGCCCCTTCAAAACCCTCAGATTGTTCTGTTCTCTTAACGATTCTCTGTTGGATGATGTCTCTGTTGTTGAGAGTGAGGTATTAAAGTCCTTAAGTATTATTGTATTGCTGTTTATTTTTCCTTTTAGTAGTTAATATTTCCGTTATATATTTAGGTACTCTGATGTTGAGTGCATATATATTTACCATTGTTAAATCTTCTTGATGAATTTTCTACTTTATTGTTATATTATGACCTTTTTTTTGTCTCTTGTGGCCATTTTCAGCTTGATGTCTATTATTTTCTGACAAAATTATGGCTATCTCTGCTTTCTTTTGGTTAGCATTTTCTTGGAATATAATTTTGCATCCCTTCACTCTCAGTCTATATATGTCCTTAAAGCTAGGGTGAATCTCTTTTAGGCAGCAAATCATTGGACTTTTTTCTATTCAACCATTCTCTTTTGATTAAAAAATTTAATTGATTTACATTTAAAGTAATTATTGATAAATAAGGACTTGCTATTTTATTCATTGTTTTCTGACTTTTATAGATCCTTTGTTTCTTATTTCTTACCTTGCTGTCTTCCTTTGTGATTTGATGACTTTTTGTGGCAGTGTGCTTTGACTTCTTTATCATAATCTTTTGTGTATCTACTACAGGTTTTTCCTCTAAGGTAAGCTTACCATGAAGCTTACATGAAATATGGTATAGTTATAACATACACTCTTAAGCTGATAACAACTTAACTTTGAGGACATACAGAAGTTTTATTTTTTTACTTTCCTCCCTCACATTTTAGGTTATTGATGTTATAGTTTTCCTTTTGTTTATATTGTGCATCCAATAAATAATTAATATAGTTATGGTTGTTTTCAATTTTTTTTAACTTTTAAGCTAGAGATATAAATGATTACTCACCACCATTATAACATGCAGAATGTGACTTTCACTATATTTACTGGTTAGTTTTATACCTTCATGTGTTTTTATGATATTAATTATTATCTTTTCATTTTAGTTTGAAGATTGCCCTTTAGCATTTCTTTTTTTTTATTATTTTTAAAACTTTCTATTCTTTTTTTTAATCATTTTTTAAAAATTTATTTTCAACATAACAGTATTCATTGTTTTTGTACCACACCCAGTGCTCCATGCAATCTGTGCCCTCTCTAATACCCACCACCTGGTCCTTTAGCATTTCTTTTAAGACTGGTCTAGTGGTAATGAATTTTGTCAGGTTTTATGTAAGAATATCTTTCTCTCTCCTTCATATCTGAAGGACAGCTTTTCTAGGTATAACATTCTTGGTATTCTCAATCTCCTTTTCCAGAGTTTGTAGGTTTGCTGTAGAAGGAAAGACCTTTATTAGTCAGCTTGGCTTGGCATACTAGATGGGTCAGTTCACAGTGTTCACGGGCAGGCAGGGTTTTATCAAGATCTCCAGTTGGGCAAGGTCACTACCTGTGCTCAGAGGTTCATGGCGGTTGCTGCTAGCTGGGCTCTGCAGTTGGATGGCTCTGTTGGCTGGGTTCCATGTTCACGTAGGGCTACTGGTGGGCTGCTGGGTTCTGTGGTTAGATGGGGCTACTAACTGGGCTTTTCAGTCAGCTCTGATCAGTCAGGGCTGCAGGCTGTTGTTCTCCTGCAGGGTGGTGCCATTGGTTGGATTCTACAACTTGGCAGGGCTGCAGGCTGCTCTCTGCAATTGTTACTGGTTGAGTGGGGCATCAGTCTCATCCAGTCAGTACTGCTGGCTGGACTTTGTGTTCAGGCAGGGCCGCAGACCTGTGCAGTTAAACAGGGCCTCAGGACGTGCTCTGTGATCAGGTAGGGCCACAGACTGGGCTTCATGATTGGGTAGGCTGTTGACTGTGCTCTTCTTTTGGGTAAGATTTCTGGCCAGGTTCTCGGTCAGATGGGGCCTCCAACTGTACCCTGCAGTTGGAGGTGCTGGAGACTGTGCTCTGCAGTCAGGTTAGGACAGTGTTTGAGCCCCCCTCCCTGGCTGAGCAGACTATGCTTACTAATTGGAAGGTTGACTGGCTGGCCTCCCTGTCTGGGTGAGGCCACAGGCCATATTCAGCAATCAGGCAGGTTGTAAGCTGGGCCCTGCTGCTAGGTGGAGTTGAAGTCTGGGCTCAGTAGCTGGGCAGTTCTGTAGCTGGGCTTCCCCTCTGCTCGGGGCCACTGTCCAGGCCACCAGATTATGTGGAGCCTGAAGCTGTGCTCAATAGTCGGGCAGGGCTACTGCCATGGCTCCCAGCCTGGGTGGGCCACAGGATGTGCTCAGTGTCTGCCTAGTGTCCATGGCCGGGCTTCACGGAGGAGGAGTACTGGAGGTCATGTGCCACAGTTAAATTTGTAAATTTGTGCCCTGGCATGGGTGGGGTCAAAGAGTGGTCTCCACAGCTGGTACTGTGGACTGATCCAAGTCAGTCAGAACTGCTGTCTGAGCTTGGCCTGATGGGGTCACCTGCGCAGCTCTGCAAATTGGCAGAGCAGTAGCTGGGATCTCTGTTTTGGCACTGCTACAAATTGCCATGATCTGAGCACTGTTTCATAAGCCCTGCCTTCTTTCTCTGTTTGTATCTCATCACCTGTGGTTGAGCTCTGCAGATGCTCCCAGTGAACCCCACAAGGTGAGTCCTGAGTGGGTCTCCTGGGAAGCGTTCTGCAACTGGTTGTTGACTCTAGGCCAGGGAGCAGAGTGTATGTGTTGGGGGGTACCTCATGGTGTGGCATGCTTGTCTGGGAGAGAGGCAATGCTTCAAAGTGAAGCTGACCCTCTTACTTTTCTAATACAGACCTCCATCTCTGTGGTCCGGGGCGTTGGTTCAGGCTCACCCCCAAGGTTCTGGGATTTTCACAGTGGTGCTGTCTACGAATAGTTGCTAGTTGATCTTCTGAGGGAGGCTGAAGTCAGGAATAACCTGGGTTGCCATCTTGACCTCACTCTTCTTCTCATGACTTTCTAATTTCCAGAGTTTGTCTGTGGTCCTTATCTGTGTGCATGTAGGAAAATATAGAGCTATGCTGTGCATTTGAATACAATTAATATCTTGACATAATGTGAACTGTGACACGGAATTATTGACTCATTTCTGTGTGCTTTAGATCATGACCTGAAAGCATCTGAAAGCAGAATAGCTTTACTTTGCTTGCACTGTTTGTGTGACAAAGGGCATTTCTAACAAGGGGTAGCAGTTTTCAAATGCCTTGTGTCAAAAGTCATGGAGGCTGCTTGGTCTGAATCTCAGTATGCCCACTTGTGAGTCTGGGCATGTTAAACTTCTCCAGACTTCAGTGTACTCATCCATAAACAGTTTTGTTAAGGGCATTCAGTAAAATACTATGTGTAGAGTTTGATGCCCGAAGCCTGGCATTTAGTAGACATCTAGTGAGTGTAAACACTATCATTCATTATAGATGTTTGCAAGAACCTGTGCATTTTTCAGTATCCAGAAACTAAGAAGAACTTGAAATACTGACTCTCAGCTCATGTATCACAGTGGTTCTTAAAAAAAAGTTATACAAGTCTTAAAAATTAATAGGTTATACTTTAATACCATTCAGATATGTAAATCATATAGATCAGTAGAAATGCAATAATAGTGTGGTAATAGCAATAAACATGATAGTAGCTAAAATGGACTGGAAGCTTATTTTGTGCATGGAGAGCACTATCTCATTTAATTTTTGCAAAACATCTGTGCTTTTATTATTCCCATTTTATGGATGTGGATACCGAGGCATAGAGATTAAATTAATTGCTGAAAGTCATGTAATTAGTAAGTAGAAGATCAGGACTAGAAACTTTCCTGTCTTGATCCCAAACTGAAAATTTATCTTGATCCAAAGCCCAAGGTCTTCTATGACCAGTATCATTTTTAGGCCTGTGAAAATGGGCCCTTGAGCTGCATCCTACACTTAAAAAGGATCTATTCTGACCTTTCTATGGCTGTGTCCTTTCCCAAGAGGCAAGAGCCTGAGGAGCCCAGGGGATGTGTTGACCTACACACAGCCCGTGACCCCTTCTATACCACAATCTGGGTGCTCAGGGCCTTGGAATTCTCTGCACTAAAAGTTCTCAGCAAGCTTCCCATTCTTGCTTAGACCTATCCCCACTGTGTCCTCCTGAGAATGGACCGTTTGTGGTATACGCACCCCAAGTGTAGTGTGAGAGGGAGTGTCCATAGCTGGACATATGGGGCACCTTGAGGTATGGGAATGAAATCAGGGGTGATGAGGGAAGGAGTCTGCATAAACATAGACAGGATGCTGCCTGGCTTTCCTGGGAATGGCTGTGATGTTCTGCCCTAGAACCTCAAGGAGTTGAAGCACCCTAAATCTGAATCTGGTCCTTCTGATCAGAGCAAAGACATTGTTCTCAAGGCGGGAGATACAACAAATTTTATTTGACAGTTTATTGTCTTGATTTATAATTTTAATATATTTAGGTTTTGAGTTATAAGAGGTGCTTTAAACCAACCCCACCTCTTCTCCCCTCTAATTTTAATGTCTGGGTTATTTGGAGATCTATCTCCAATGATTACTTTTTTCCCTTGAATGTGGGCCACACTTTTCAGATTTTTGATAAAACTAGTAATTATGGATTGTATCCAGCACTTTGCAATTATATATTGTAGAGACTCTACATTTTGTTATATTTCATTGCAGTTTTTTCCCCATATTATTCCAGTAGGCAATTAAATGGACTGAACTCAGACGTTGAATTCAAATCCCTTTTGTAGACAGAAACAAAAATCTCAGGTCCATTTTATTAGCCTTAGCTGAGCTGCTTGGAGTCTGCCCCACTTACAAATATTTTATAGGTCAGCCAGAGATTTGGGCAGAATTTTTATACCTAATTTGGGGCTATCCGTCTTCTGGTTCTCTTCTTTCTGGGACTTCTCTCTTCATTTTCTGGTTCCTGTGGTTACCCTGAACTCTATCCTCTATATCAAGCCAGTAAAACGACAGATTTCTATCAGTTTGATGGTGGAAGGGACTCACCTATAAAGTAAAAGCTTAAAAAATCAGGAAATTCAGTGCTGTTCCCATATTCTAAGTGTCTGCCCCCTTCCACTGCCCCAGAATCTACCTTTTTTGGGGGTTACATGAAAACACAATTTTAAAAAAAGATTTTATTTACTTATTTGACAGAGAGAGAGAGATCACAAGTAGGCAGAGAGAGAGGGAGAAGCAGGCTCCCCACTGAACAGAGAGCCCGATGCGGGGCTCAATCCCAGGACCCTGAGATCATGACCTGAGCTGAAGGCAGAGGCTTAACCCACTAAGCCACCCAGGCACCCCACATGTAAACATAATTAAAGAGTTCTTCACTAGTGTATTTCTATTGTTGATTATTTTTGTATATCTTTTTTATTCCTTGGGCATGAATATTGCTTGTTTTCAGATAAGCAGATAGAATTTCACTGTGTTTAAAATTTTCAGTCAAAAGAAAATGTAATATATCATCAAGCCTTGGCTTCTTGAGTTGATATACTTTTTCCCTGTGCTTAACTACAAAATGATTGATTATTACCAAATTATCTATCTTTGGACATTTTAAGTATATGTCTTACTGGTAGTGAGTGGGTCAAAGTCATAGGTAGTGTATGTATTACTTAAAGAAAAAATGTGATTTTCATGAAAATAAGTATCTATTTGTTGAAGACAAAACTTCATTTCCCATTTTCCCACTTTGTCCTACAATAGCACTGACATGTGGGCACTTGAAGTTAAAGGTCTCACAGATCCTACTTGCCTTACTACTTAAATCCAGTAAAAAATGTAGTAGCAATAGTAATTCCAGTTTATAGCCCTGCCTTGATCAAATTTAGCAGTTGTCTTTTAAGCTAGAGCAAGTTCTTTTAGAGCGATCTAAGTAGTTGAGACAAAATATACTAAAGACCAATAACAGAAATTCAATATCCAAGGATCTTGCTAATAAAATATAATCCAAAGAGAAAAAAAAAGATTATTTTTTTCATTCACATGGGCTGCTTCTAAATCTGTTAAGAAGGGCACACACTTGAATAGAAGATGTCTGAACCCTTGTAAAAACTCTGGGTATTTTTCATTTCAAAGAGGGTTTCAAATGCATATGATCCTTTATACCAAAATATACCCATATGAATAATTAATAAAAGGAACTCAACTCTGAAGGCATTACTGCTGGTTTCTAATCAGCCCATAAGGCAGGGCAGATGACTTCTCTGCACTGGAGTCAGAGGCGGTGCATATTTCAGGGAGTATGACTGCATATGGGGATTTTACTATCTCCTGTGTCTAAGTTTGCTTTACTTCTATAATCAGGCTGATGGTTCAGAACAAAGAAAAGGCATTTTGTAACAATAAGCTACTTTTGTTGTGAACACTAATATTTGTCTCCTTTTTCTGCCCCCCAAATATATTTTATTTCTTCATGCAAAATTTCTGTATAGCAATTTCTCTGTAATTAGCCATGGTTAGAAAAATCAGATGATCTGACAATAAGTGTCTCGAGTAGTGGAACATGTTATGTTTGGCCCTGCTTTGATGATTCCTAAAATAATTCAATATCTTATTGTCCTTTGCAGCCATTTCAATTACAAACATCATTCTTTTACTTATATGCTGATTCATAGATTAATTTCTGTAATACTCATTTGTTGAATGTTTTCAGTGTGTAAAATGCCATGTTATGCATATGAATAGAAATGCTGTTAAGTAGAGTGTTATTTAATTGAATAATCTCAAATGAATCATTGTACTTTGAATAAGCTTCTGTGTTTCCCAGATTGTGTTTTTCCCATGTCTCAATATACAGTCTAGAGGAAACTGAGGAATAAGCAAATTATTAACTGTCAGAAATCTGGTAGCAGCTGAAACATAGAGAGACCTAAATTTGGAGACATAAGTCACAGGTTTTTTTTAACTTTTTAATCATGATTTTTTGACAAGATGGAAAACCTAAACAATGGACACTATTGGCCACCTCCCCCTCCACCCCCCAAGTGGCTCAGTCAGTTAAGCAACAGTTCTTGATCTTGGCTCAGGGCATGAGCTCATGGGTCCTGAGATGAGCCCCATTTTGCCCTCCCTGGTCTGTGGGGAATCTGCTTAGAATCTGTACCCACCCCATCTCGGGTGCTTGCATTCTCTCTCTTAAAATAAATAAATAAATCTTTAAAACAAACAAACAAACAAAAACAATGAAATAAACACTGTCTTCTGGAGAAATTTGCTGCTGTCCCGTAAGACTTGGCATGCCCAGTCCTGATGCCTCTATCTCTGATGGAAGGCTGTTGATCTCGAATTATACTCCTCTTGGGAAAGACCCTTCACTCCTCCTATGCTTCTCCTTTCTCATCCCTCTTTTCTTTTCTTTTCTTTTTTTTTTTAACCCCTTAATCTGTGAGTCAGAGACCTAGCACGAAACATACAGAAAGCTCAAGCTGAGTAATTGAAGAGCATTTAATGAGAAGGTGTGGGTAGGGTGTAGGGAAACCAGTAAGTGTCTTTACCGTCTCTAGGACTGAACGGCCAATGGGAGAGAGGATTTACCTGTTACTCAGACAACAAAGTAGCTGTGTAAAGAGGGCCTCCTGACAGAAGCTGTGACCTCCAGAAGAGCAACACAGCGAGACTGTGGCAACCTGGCAGGGAGAGACCCAGGGCAAGGAGTTCCCTGGCCTCTATTCGTACTTTCTCTGGTACTTCCAGTTAGGCAAATTCATCCAGCAGTCAGAGGCAAGGAAGTCTCCAAGGGCTCAGGGTAAGTAAAAAGTGTAAAAAATAGCATACACTGCATTGTATGTTGTCAACTCAGTATCTCTGCCACTTTCTTCTAGATGTGAGGAGTCATGTTTCCCAGAAACCCTGTCACCATTAGGTTCACTTTAGGGTCTGCCAAGGAAAGCCACTCATGGGAGATTAGAAGAAGAGAGAAGAAGGGGGGAAATTATTTTTCTTCAGCAGTGGTGGACAGATGTGTGCCCGAACAAGTGTTCCAAAGCAGTTTCTAGGCAAATCCTTGAGTACCACCCTCTTCATGTTGAAGGCTGAGCCAGTTGGAGTGACTCAGAAGTTGGGGAGATTCATAGCCACTTTTCAACAAAAGGATCATAGATTGAGCTCATGGGTGGCAGTTTTTCTATTCCTTGTTCTCTTAATACTTCCTGTGACCTTGTATGTCTCTACTTACAAATCTGGGAAATGTGCAGTGGCTGCAGTTTTCCCGACTGAATCCTGATTGATACCCAGTACAATCCCTGTCTGCTGAGGTGCCTGAAATTCCCACTTGATTTGAAGAGGGAATGTTGGAAGAAATAGTCAGGTTGGCAGTGATACTAGACTGTGACTCTGAGTCTTAGGAATGGTGGGACAGAAGGAGGCCTGGGAGTACTTGAGGGTGAAGAAAGGGAAGGATGTCTTCAAGAAGGGAAATGGAATCATGCACTGATCTGGGTTCCCTGGAGTAGCTGTGAAGAAGAATCCTTTTGTAACCATGGAGTTGTTGGTACAATGGGTACCTAGTGGTTAAGTGTTGGATTTGGTTTTGTAAACAATAGTCTGCTATTTCAAGCATACTCTTACTGCAATTGTCAGGACTATTAGCCCCTTCAGAACATGACATATGTCTCCTTTGCATACAGTTTAGCTCATGGAGATGCCATGTGGTATAGCTTCAATCATAGTCTAAACCAGTGGTTTTTAACTGGCTATATATTACAATTAACTGAGGAGCTTAAAAATATTACAAATTCCCAGGACTCACCTGAGATCAGTTAAATCAGAATCTCCAGTTATCAGTAATTTTTTTCTGAAGCTGCACAGGAAATAGAAACCACATTGAGAAGTGGTTCTAGAGCCTTGCCACCCGAACACTGATCCACTGATAGCAGCATGGGCATCCAGCCATCCATCTATGTTTCCATCCATCC
Organism: Lutra lutra; assembly: GCF_902655055.1. Classification (NCBI taxonomy): domain Eukaryota; kingdom Metazoa; phylum Chordata; class Mammalia; order Carnivora; family Mustelidae; genus Lutra; species Lutra lutra. Next base: position 13,244,113 of record NC_062290.1, on the reverse strand, counting down.
ATCCAACCACCCCTCTAGCCATCTACTCCCCTACCTTGATAGCAGCATGGGCAGCCTCACCCCAGACCTACTGAATAAGAATCTATATTTTAACAAGATTCCCCAGGTGACTTGTGTGTACTTTTAAAGACTGATATGTACTAGTCCCGGCTGTTCTAAACAAGTAATATTTACCTTTGTTCCATCATACCTTCCCATCAGCACTTGCCTTTTTAAAAAAATAGCTTTTGGGGGGCATAACTGATATGTAGTAAGATTGACATATTTAGAGTGTACAATTTGGTGAACTTTGACATATGTATACAAGAGTGGAATCATTATCACAATCAAAAGAGTGAAAGTATCCATCATCACCAAAAGTTTCCTCCCTGTCCTTTGTAATACCTTCTTCCCACTCCTCTCCTCAGTCCTTCCCCTATCCCCATCCCTATGCAACCAGTGATCTACTTTCTGTCACTATAGGTGAGTGCATTTTCTGGAACTTTTTATGCACACAGTCATTTCATATAGAATTTCCTTGGCCTGGCATCTTTCACCCAGCAGAATTACTCTGAGATTCATCTGTGTTGTCATATGTATCCGTGGTCATTCTTTCTCATTTCTGAGTAGTGTTCTATTTCATGAAGTAACTCAATTTATTTATTCATCTGCTGATGGACATTCGGGTTGTTTCTAGTTTTTGCCTTTCACAGATAAGCTGCCAGAACTTTCATGTACAAGTCTTTGTGTGCACAAGTATTTTCATTTTTGGGGGGTCAATACCTAGGGGTAGAATGGTTAGGTTAGGTTATATAGGTTAGATGTGTATTTCACTTTTTGTAGAAATAGTTCTCAGAACAATTTTCTATGGTAGATGTTACTGTTGATCTCATTTTGCAGTGGAAGGGGAGCCCAGAGGGTTTAAGTGATTACATTGCCTACTGTGAGATATTTTCCCACTCTTCATAGTGATACCTCAGTGCTGACAAAAATTCATGTGTTCTTGGTTATTTACATTATAACCATTATTACAGTTTGGGGCTCACAGCTGGCATCTTAGCCAGATCTGATTCAAACCCTTTGGTCCAGAAGAGTCCTTATATATTCAGCAAGCTCCCTTTCCCTCTGGTCATTTTATATATATTGTGAATTAACAGATGACAGTGATTGAAGCCAAATCCCACTATGACCTTGAATCAGGTGAAAGCCCATAACCATATACTACTTCTTGAGCTAACAGGGTTCTATATTTGTAGTGTATTTGTGAAGAATGTAGACATTCTCTAACTCTTACCTTTGTCTAGCATGTAACTCATATCTTAGCACAAAGATTTTGTTCAACCTATAACTAGTAATAATTACCTTCTGAACAGTTTTACCCAATCTTATATGCCAGCCTCACTTAAATTATTTCCTTATCCATAAAAGAACTCTGACTTATTGGGCGCCTGGGTGGCTCAGTGGGTTAAGCCGCTGCCTTTGGCTCAGGTCATGATCTCAGGGTCCTGGGATCGAGTCCCGCATCGGGCTCTCTGCTCAGCGGGGAGCCTGCTTCCCTCTCTCTCTCTCTCTCTCTGCCTGCCTCTCTGTCTACTTGTGATCTCTCTCTGTCAAATAAATAAATAAAAAAAGAGAGGAAAATACTCTTTAAAAAAAAAAAGAACTCTGACTTATTGTATTATGAATCCTATTAATTTAGTCAGTTTGTGATATTTTCTTAGATAAATAAAACAGAATATATGTGAAATATGAATAGGTTGTAAAGTCTAATGAACATTCACAAAACTACTACAAACCTAGCAGCTAGAACCTTTCCAATCCTGTTGCATTTCTGAGTTTGTCTGTCTCCTGCCTGTCTCCACCAGAGGAAAATAGTATATAGAAATTTCTGTTTATTACTATCTTGCTCTTAAAATGTATAATTTTACTTAATGTATATTCTTCCCTACACATTATAGTATTTATCTTAACTGGTTACGAGCTTTAAAAAAATGGTATCATGTAATAATCACCTGAAAATTGCTTTTCTCATTCAAGAGTATACTTCTAAGGTTTGACCACAGTACTGTGCATTGCTTTTCATTTATTTTCTCTTCCTCTAGAATGATCCTTTTATGACAGTCAGTGCTGCTATGAATATTCTTATACAGGTTTACTGTTGCACTGTGTAAGAGATGCTCTTAAGAGATGTGCTTTGGAGGACGCCTGGGTGGCTCAGTCAGTTAAGTGTCTGCCTGTGGCTCATGTCATGATCTCAGGGTCCTGGGGTTGGGTCCTGCATCAGGCTCCCTGCTTGGTGGAGAGCCTGCTTCTCTCTCTCTCCTTCTGCTGCTCCCCCTGCTTGTGTTACTCTTTCTATATGTATCAAATAAAGAAATAAAATCTTAAAAAGAGATGAACTTTGGAGTCTAATTAGTATGTGAACGCTCAACTTTATAAGATTGTTGCCAGTATTTTTTCCAAAGGGGTGTAACCTGTTTACACTCCTACCAGCAGTGTGCAAGAATGGTCCTTACTGAATCTTTAACAACAGCTGGTATTGTCGATCTGGTGGCGAGAAAATTGAATCTCACTGTGATCTTACTTTGTATTGCTCTGCTTATAAGTAAGTGTGGACAGTATTTTATATTTTAATCACTGTGTTCCCTCTTGTGTCAAGTTTCAGATCAAATCCTGCACATATTTAAAGTTTTGAATTGTCTTTTTCTTATTGGTTTTTCAGAGTTCTTTGTCTTGATAGTAATCCTTTGTTGTAGGTACGCACTACAAACTCTTTTTCCCACTGTGACTTGTGTTTGGTTTTCCCCACTTCTTGAAAGGTTTTGAGACAGAAATTCTTATTTTTAGGGTAGTTGAATTTTTCAGCATCTTCCCTTATGGGTAGTGTTTCTTGCTTTGTGTTTAGGAGATCTCTTCCTAGTTACAGTAATAAATATGTTGCATATATTTTACTTCTGTGTTGTCCTCAATACACTGGCAGTTGGTTTTTGTGAATGGTGTGATATAGGCACTCAGTTTCAGGTTTTTTTTGCCTTATGGATAATCCATTGTCTAAACACCGTATGTGTTAAATTTCCATATATGTGTAGGTCTGTTTCTGGAATTTATATGTTCTTTATTTTGTCCTTTTTGGTAATATTTTTCTGGCTTTTAAAAATTATTTGAGGTTTTTATTTGCTCACTACCTTTTCCTATTTAATTTTTTCTCTTACTGGCTTAGAAGTTATATATTTTGGTTTTATTCTTTTTGTGATTACTTCTAAATTTTAATGTGCACTTATTAAGTACCATTACTATCTTAATCATTTTCCTAAATATTACAAGAATGTCAGAGACTTCACTGTCACCAGGATTATGATCCAGTGTTTTAATCCTGTTCTTTAAAAAAAAATAAACAGTCTTGTTAGTTAGAAACAAGTATTTTATGCCAGCCATGTGTGTTTCAAGATAACTACATACTTTCCAATTTCTTTACTCACTATTCTTTCTTTAATCTGAAACTTTCCTTCTGGGGGTGATATACTTCATTCCTGAAGTTTCTTTGGTGAACATCTCTTGACTGCAAATGCTTAATTTTTTTTCTTTTGTTCATCTATTTAGGAATGGTTTTTTGGATTACAGAATTCTAGGTCATCTATTATATTAGCACACTGGAAATATTAATTTTATTGATTTCTGGATTCCATCCTGGCTGTTGGGAAGTCTGATATTAGGCAAATCATCATACTTCATAAAAGATTTCTCTATCAGTCAGTCATTGCTGTGTAACAAATCTAAAACCTGAAAGCTTTCATTTATTTTAATCCGGGTGAGTTAGCTGGGAGTCAAGATGATGTAGGCTGAATTTGGATGGGTAATTGCCTCCAGCTGTAGGTCTGACTGAACTTGGCTTTTCACTGTGGGCTCATGTCAGCTCCATTTTTCATCCTTCTGGGGCCCGAATATTAGTTATTATTACATTAATTCTTTGTGTGTCCAACTTGCACACTGAATCTTCTAGAAGGGAACTGCCAAGTACATGGGTTGGTAGAGTAGTGGAATAGAAACTGTACAAATAGGGATAGAGAAGGACAGAAGAAGACAGATTTCTTTCTTTCTTTTTTTTTTTTTTTTTACAACTGGATACCTGTAACAGCTGCTGCAATTATTTCATAACATCTAGTCTGTGAAGAGGCTGACATGTTCACCTAAGGAATCTTGGCTAAATTAGGGGTCAGCTGACTCCATGTAACACGTCAATTATACCGAGAATTATAACATCATTATACCGAGAATACTGAATTCCACTGTGCTGCTTGAGAAAAGCCTGAAAATGGAGCGCCTGGGTGGCTCAGTGGGTTAAGCCGCTGCCTTCGGCTCAGGTCATGATCTCAGGGTCCTGGGATCGAGTCCCACATCGGGCTCTCTGCTCAGCAAGAAGCCTGCTTCCCCCTCTCTCTCTCTCTGCCTGCCTCTCCGTCTACTTGTGATCTCTCTCTGTCAAATAAATAAATAAAATCTTAAAAAAAAAAAAAAAAAGAAAAGCCTGAAAATGACCTGAAAAGCTTGTAAATGATATTCAGGAACTCTAATCTGCCAGTTTACTTAAGGTTTGACTTTTAACAGACTGATGATCTAGCAGTAGAGAATAAGTTTAGTATAGTAGGTTACAGTGAATATTCTGGCAGAATGTGCAAGGCACAGACCCAAATGACTTTGCATGGGATCATCAAAGTTGGTTATGAGAGAGTGGAAATAAATTGATGATTGGCAGCTAAGAGCATTATATGATTTTTAAGTGATAATGGCATTCTTACTCCGAGATATTTCTATTAGCTACAAATACTTTAAATGTCATTAGACAAAAATCAGCCTTTGACTGGAGTAACATTTCATTCTTTAGTGTTTGTAGCTCTGGCAGCAAATAAACATTTTTCTCACTCATACTACCTAAATGCCAGATGAAAATGAAAACATAATTTGTATAAATATTCAGATCTTGGTAGGATGTCCCAGTCTATTAATTCTAATTTCGGAAATTCATTGTCCTTACAAAACAGGTGTGATAAAAACCACTTGGTTTGCATATAATAGTGGCAAACCATCACCATCAGTGGAACTAATTTAATGTGGCATCATGCAAATGAAACATAAGCATGGTTCCCTAGGGTGAGTTGCCTTCAGAGATGGGCACAACACTGGCAGATGATTCATACCTGCCAACCATGGAAAGGGTGATACTCTGGCCAGGGCCACTGCTATCTCTTTAGTTTAATTTTTTTTTTTTTTTTTTTTTTTTTTTTTTTTTTTTTTTTTTTTGGTAAACAGACAGATGCTCTTCACTGACAGGTTGAAAAATGAGTCATTTCAATTTCATAAATTGGTAAAATATTCAACTAGCCCTTGCATTCTTATTAATACCATAACACTAGTTTGGAATACAGAAATTGTAGAAGCTGGAATTCCAATTAAACTTCTATTAGGGCAGCCTGTGATATTTGGCTGGGAAAGCAGTGTAAGGCATGACCAGTCTTCCAAGTTCAAATTCAGGTCTCTAACACTAAGGTTGCTTTAACTTTTGTCTGTGACATGCTACACAGTAGAGAAAGGTGTTTTCCTTGTATCATTGTTTCTGTAAGTTGAATGATGATAAGTGTATTCTGGGATGCTTATTAAAACTTTAGATTCCTGGGTGCTACCCCAAAGCTTCTGATTCAGTTTATCTATCCTGGAGTAGAATGAAAATCAGCATTTTTAGTAAATACCACAGGGATTCTTTTGAAAGTGGTTATGAGCTCATGTTTTGGTGTACACTTCAATGGACCTTTGTAATAAGGAGTAGAACTGTCTCGTAGAGATAAGGGGTGATGTATCGTAGTATCTTGGTATCTACATGTATCCCCCACCACCTCTTCTGCTCTTTTACATAGAGGACTTGAAGCAGAAGTGTCTTAAGACAAATGTAGATTTAAAAATAACATATTATTAAGAAACAATAAAACAAGGAAGATTTAAAAACACAATTGCAGGAAGGAACTAAGATTGAGAGATTCAGACTATAAAATCTCAATTATTTGCTATAATTAAACTAACAACTTGGTTTAAATTCTCCAGGCAACTGAAACGATAGGAAGATATCATCTATTCTACAGAGAGGGTTTTTGTTTGTTTGTTTGTTTGTTTGTTTGTTTTGGTTACCAAAATGAGGGGGAAATACCTGTGCTTTACCAGAATTTTCTCTGGCATTTCGTTGGCATAGAAGAGCTGTTATGGGTGATATCTTCCATGGCTTTCTTCATTGGTAGGAAGGAGTGGTCTAATTCTCCACTTCACTGTTAATTCCCTATTCATGGAAGATGAGGTATGAGGTGTTAGTGTTGTCTGGTCCACAGTGCCCAGATTTTCTCTTAATTTCCTTCTGAAACTGGAAATCAGTACCCAAGATATTTTCCTCTAACCCTCATGCCTGAATCTTCCCATCATTGGTAGCAGGTACTAAGACCAGTTTACTTTCCTGCCATGGAATTGTGTTATTCCAGCTATTAGAGACCTGCACATGCGCTACCCTCTCTAGGAGGCCCTCTAGCCAGATGATGGTTGTTCCCCTGATTCCATCCAAGATAGAATGTAGTATGGCGTCTGTGCAGTTGAAAAGATGATATGAGCCAGAATCATAACATCTTGTCCATCAATCTCAGATCCCACTCAGTTTTTAGGTCTGGAAGGGAAGAATAAAATTGACATAGGCTTCTGAATTTAGCAGGATGAGAGGAAATCTCAAATCTTAAAAGTTGCTTTAGGCTCTGGGAAGACAGTTTGCATTTTGGAACCATTGCCAGTCTTATGTGGAGGTAAAATGAGTAGCCATCTAGATGTGTAAATTTGTGGAGTAAGAAGCCCCACACTGAAAAAAGCATCACCCCAAGTAATAAGTAATTCAGGCTTGAAATTCCAGTTGTTGAAATTACCAATTCATTCCTTTGTTTGGAACTTTCAGTTCTGTATGGTTCCATCCTAAAACATACAGAACGATTCAGTGTGAGTGCATTCATTAGCTTACCCTTCTTTGCACCAGTAGGACAAGGATTAATTGAGAACCTTGATATCCTAGGGGCAGGAGTCAATTTCAGAGGCATCCTGGGTGTAGAAGAGTGGCAGGAATTAATGATATTTATGTATTTCATAATTTTATCTAAGGCTATTTTTGCCTCCCACATTTGGGTGAAATAAAATGAAACTATATTTTCTCTGTGATGTGCTATGTAATCTGCTCTTAGTATAAGAGAAGAAATCTAGAAACAAAGGAAACCCTTTAATACAGGAGTGTCTGCATTTGGTAAAATCCACACATGTAGTGTGGCTATATTTTAAAAGGACCAGAGGAGATCATAATTAACAGTTGAAGCATGGGAAGGAGCATTCAGGCTGTACAGTGGATCCCAAGGAGAACGTGAATGATTGCCCCCCCACCCCGCCCCACCCAGAGAATCCTTACATTACTTGTACATAGCAAGGTATGAGCCACTGGGACAAGTCACAGCTAGTGGATTTTATCCAGAACACTAGGGAGGGGACATTGTCAGAGGGACTCCTAGTCATTGATCCCTATTTAATATGGTGAGTTTGTGTTAAGATTCCTGGTAGTCCCAAAATTTAATATTCTGGCAAAGTCTGGACAAAATGGAAATGTTATTCCATTTGAAAATGGCCATGGCCTCTTTGTTTCATGAAGTACATCTTAAGAGAACAGTAAGGTGTAATGTCATTGCACATGGAAATAAGCCAAGCTTTCTCAAGATTAACCTAAGGGAATGGTCCAGACTGTAGAAGGAAAGTGTCCAGTGAAGTGACTGATCTTTAGAACATTTCAATTACACTCAAAAAGGAAAATTACATTAGCTTTTCATGGAATGTAAATGGGAAGAATTTGTTTCTTTTTACCTTTTTTAAAAAAAAGATTTATTTATATATTTTAGAGAGGGGGGATGTGGAGGGGCAGAGGAAGGAGAGAGAATCTCAAGCAGACTCCCCACTGCGCACGGAGCCTGATGTGGGGCTCTATCTCACAATCCTGAGATCATGACCTGAGCTGAAACCAAGAGTTGGATGCTTAACCAATGGTGCGGCACAAGTGCCCTTGTTTTATTTTATTTTTAAAAAATATATACCACTGGTATATTTTTAGAAGCTAATTTTAAAGTATCTGGAAAATCTTTATTTTACACAAACATCTTTAAATCCTATTTGTAAGCTAAAATCCAATTTTTCTTTATGAATTACAAAATATATATTCTATTATTATTTGATCAATTCCATTATTATTTTAATCTCCATCAATTTTTCTTTTTTAATATCAGTAGATGGCATAGCACTTAGAGTATATACCCTTAGACAATGATACCCATAGATGAAATGGCATAAGTAAAAATTAGATTCTTTAGTTCCCTCCTCAGACATGGTGGAACTCACATTGTACTCTGAACCAAATCCATTCTAACCACTCTGTCGTGTGTTCTTAGACCTCTGCATTCATTACTCTATAGCCCTCTAATCCGGCTTCTGCAAAGAATAGGATCATAGCAATGAGGGGCAAGCTTGGAGAAAGGAATAAAAGAAGGACTGAAACTCCATTAATAGTTCTGAGGTGGGATTTGAGAAGAGTTCCATCGCTGTTGGAATAAAATAGTGGTTGGTAATTCCTAGCCTTCGGGACTTTAAGGTGGGGGTTACCTGTCTCTCATTTTTGAGCATTTTCTTTGAGTGGGGAAAAATTATTAAATCTTTCATATTGGTCCTGTAGTCAACCAATAAAGCTGGCTTTAGGTATTTTTTTTTTTCTGGTGGCTCATAAATTTGGAGAGAAGAATTGGTTCAAAGTGATTGTAGCATATAATCTTTGCTTACAAGTTTGACTCACAGCCAGCCGCAAATTGATGTTACAGATAAAAGGGAATGCAGTTAATAAGAGGTAAGAAGTAGATAACCATCTAGGAGATCATTCTCCTTCCAGGTATACCTGTATGAGTTCTTCTTTTCTTAGAAATACAGTGGATTATGTGTTGGGGCACCTGGGTGGGTGAGTTGGTTGAATGTTGGACTCTTGCTTTCGGCTCAGGTCATGATCTAGGGTGTTAAGATCAAGCCCTTTGTCAGGCTCCATGCTCAGTGGGGAGTCTGCTCGAGATTCTCCCTCTCCTTCTCCCTGTGCCCCTCCCCCTGCCCCTATCTCATATCTTAAAAAAAAGAAAGAAAGAAACAAACAAACAAACAAAGAAATGTGGTGGATTACGTGATGTGCCAACAACAGGGACACAGATATGGAATTGTGAAAATATTATGCCAGTCAAATAAGTATTAATATTGCAGCTTTCTTTGTAACACAAAAAACACAAGATCTTAGTTTCTTGAAAAGACAAGCCCATTCATGGAGGAAATCAGTAAATAAATGAATAAAAGCTATAGCACATTACAGCTGCGTGGGTTCTTAAAGAGTATCTGTCCAGCTATGTCCCCTAGCTATGGAATCACACTTAGGAAAGTTATGACTTGCTCAAGTTTACCTAGCCTGGGGCAGGACTAGAGGGTTAGACTAGAATCTGGGGTTCCTGATTCCTAATTAAATCTTTCCCCCGTTTATTTCTCTACATCATCTGCCCAAAGCAGTGGTTCTCAAACAGAGGCTTTCTAGGTGTTCCCTTGGGCAAATCTTGAGGTATTTTTGGTTGTCACAGTTGGGTGCTTAGCAGGTGGCTGTTACTGGAAACCAGTGGGTAGAAGCCAGGGGTGCTCTTAAACATCATGCAATGTACAGGAAAGTTTCCTCAAGAGAGAATGGTCTGCCCAAGTGCCAATATTGTTGAGTTTGGCAAAGCCTGCTCTACACCGATAATAACAAGTCTCAGGGCCCTGCATTAAACAAACAGAGAATAGAAAACTCTAGATTTAAAGTCAAGCAAATACTTTATAAGGAACTTACCAGAGTATTTTGTTAATTGATAACATGTCGTATTGTCAAAATCTTAGAAAGTTTTAGTCAACAATAAAAAGACAAATGTCAAAATCACATGTACTGCAGAAAAGCCTGACATTTATGTTTGAGCAAAACATGAAGACAAATGAGAAAGAAACAAACTAATGCTGTTATTTCTATACCGTCTATAGAATATGGAATAATCGGGGTGCCTGGGTGGCTCAGTGGGTGAAAGCCTCTGCCTTCAGCTCAGGTCATGATCTCAGGGTCCTGGGATCGAGCCCTGCATCGGGCTCTCTGCGCAGTGGGGAGCCTGCTTCCTCCTCTCTCTCTCTGCCTGCCTCTCTCTGTCTACTTGTGATCTCTGTCAAATAAATAAACAAAATATTAAAAAAAAAAGAACACAGAATAATCTCTCATGGGTTTTCTCATTGTTAGAGTCTTGTAACAACCAACTGAAGAAAGAAGGGGAAGCATTCCTATGAAATATGAACACCGAAGTTCAAAGAGCTCAAAAGAGTGACTCCCGTCACGCAGTATCAGAGCTGACCCCTAAACCCAGGATTTATGTCTCTCATGACAATGTTCTGTCTACTTTTATATGTTGTCTGTACAGCATATTGGTATTTATATGTGTATATTTTAAGAAACCATAGTCTACAACGTGCGAAAGTTCACGCATCTTAACGTGTTTTCAAATAATGTGCACAGAAAACCAGTTTTGCATTGTTTTTCACTAGGAACTGATAATGAAAATAGTAGTAATATTTTATAGGAACTTCTCTGCCTGAAAGTGGATTAATTTCATTTAAAAAAAATTTTAAAAGTCAGACCTTGTCTAAAGCCTCTCTTCTTGGGATCATGAGGTCTGTGTTAAGGTTAGGTGGAGAACACCATGTCCCAAATCCATGGAGAGGGTAACTGTCACAGCTGATGCTCTCAGCAAATTTCTCAGATGCTTTTCACATGGTTTCTTTGCTCATTGACTTCAGCAGTGTTATGGACATATGGTAAAGGTGACAAGACTTCATTAGGATTTGTTGAGTCAAAGGCCACCATCCTTAAGAATGTCAACTCCGGGGGCACCTGGGTGGCTCAGTGGGTTAAGCCGCTGCCTTCGGCTTGGGTCATGATCTCAGGGTCCTGGGATCGAGTCCCACATCGGGCTCTCTGCTCAGCAGGAAGCCTGCTTCCCTCTCTCTCTCTCTCTCTCTCTCTCTCTCTGCCTTCCTCTCCGTCTACTTGTGATCTCTCTCTGTCAAATAAATAAATAAAATCTTAAAAAAAAAAAAGAATGTCAACTCTGTAACTTTGGAACTAAAATGTTCATTGTTTAATTCTTTCTCAGTCTGGGTTTCTGTCCTTTTCTGAGAGATTTCAAAAGAAATAGCATCCCCAAGTGAGTATTTCAGGGACATGACACTTGGTGTTAATGGGGTATTTCTGGTGGGTTCTAAATTTTGCTGTATTGCTTTAATATCTCAAGATAGTTATTTCTTCTGTTTTAAGGAATTGGTAATTTGAAACTTCTTAATTTTGATAATTTTAATACAGGCATTTTTGTAACATGAAAATGCTGTAGAATACATGTCCTATATCACTTCATACACCAGGAACAAAAAAACAAAATCCAATTTTTATAGGAATGAACTTTAAATTGTTTGATTTGGCTTTCTGAAGCCAAATTCTGAGTGTCTTTCTAGTAGGCTGGAAGGTAAAATAATTCATGCTTAAGCCTTTTTTTCTCTTTTTCATTTTTTAATCTGTCCCGTGGCAGAATGAAGGCATCTTTATTTTCTACCTTTACTCCCTCCCAATTCCGTTTCCATTTTGTACCCAATGCTAAAGGTCAAGAAAATTTGTTCTCCTCAATGTTCTAGGGAAGAAGACATTCATACCTGGCTGGTTCTTGGCATCTCAAGGCTCGGAGGCAGGAGTTGGGTTTGGTCAGGGTTTGCTCTCATAGAATGTTCTGAGCTCTCTACATCATTTTACAGTTGTGTCTACTCTTAAGAAAGCTGGCTATGGAAATGCCCTGCAGCAGCGGGTGGGGACTTAAGAGAAAAGTAAGGGTTCTGAGCAGCCATCTCTGGAAGCCCCATGGGTGGGCATAACAAAGCTGGGCAGAACAGTTAGAGATGCAAGAAAATAACCAACCTGTTCAAGATATTGTCCTGGGAGGCTTCTATCCATAGCAACAAATTTGGCTGCTGGGGTTCCATTTACATTTCATTCATATATTCTTAATTTATCCATTTAGGTACTCATTTAATCAAACATTTATCACTGATTGTTGGTGATTCCCAGCCCCACAGTCTCAGGAAATTAGCTGCCCGGTAGTCTCAGAAAAGACTCTCCTGTACAATTCACCCACGACATGAATTCTCCAAAGAGTAGAAAGGTAGGGCTATATTAATACTTTTAGCACTTGTGGAAAGTACTTGAATTGGGACATCTTAGGGTTGCATCCTCACATGTATGCATACGTATACAGAGAATCCATAGAGACCCACAGAAGCATGACTTCTTGCCATGTGAAGACATTGTTCTGTATGGAGGAGTATGGTTGAGGTACTGAAGCTGATTTTATAGTCAGGCATGAAACTTATCATCACTTTGGAGTTATAACTTTGCACAGAACTATGCTGCAAGGCAGGAAGGGTCAATCTGAGACAGTCAAAAATGTTGGACAGGGGTTCCTGGGTGGCTCAGTTGGTTAAGCATCTGACTCTTGGTTTTGGCTCAGGTCATCTCAGGGTTGTAAGATCAAGCCCCACATCAGGCTCCATGCTCAGCAGGAAGTCTGCTGGGGTTTCTGTCTCCCTCTCCCCCTACAAAATAAATAAATATATCTTTTAAAAAGAATGTTGGACAAAAAGATAACAGTTCCAGAGGTAGATGGAGTCAATGCACATTTGAGGACCAAGGATAATATTTTGTGGAATTAATATTTTTACAAGCTATTTCTAAAATGATATATAGATGATATTTTTATCTCTGCATATTATGGGTAAAAATAGAGATAGAAATATAAAGCAGTAAAAAAGCTTGTGTCCATACTCTCTCAATCTTCTGTCCTATTGAAGAAATAAATATCCGTCTTTTCTTTAGCAACAATGATTTGTTTATCATAACATAAGATGGATCAGAAAGCATTAATACCTGGAGAAGTAGCTAAATAAATAAATGGAAAGAAGTTGAAAAAGAGATTTATTTTTGTGAGTTTTGCAGACTGTGATATTAGATCTGGGCAGACATAGGGTGGTGTGGTGTTTGTGGCTTCACATCCTTCCAACAGAGCCATTTTTGTATTTATTAAGAGTGTGGAATGTGGGGTGGGACAATAAAACCCCAAATTCATCACAGCAAGGCTCAACAGGGGAAAAATACGTGTGTAAGAAGCATCAGGAGAAGTCCATTTAGCAACAGGAAGCTAATTGCTTCATTTTTATTCCACGGCAAAATCAAAACCAGGTGGCTGGCAGGCAGCCCACACGTGAAGATGTTTCTTAGAGTTCCTAAGTCATGGGCCATGGATGCTGTCAGATGAAGTTGGAAGGCTGAAACAGCCATCTGGTGGCCGGTCATATTGTTGAACTCCAGAGAGAGTTCAACACAGGGCTCTAACACAGAGCTTTCTAGGTAGATCACCTCCTGGTGATCTGCACATCTTTTATCAAGAATCAATAGAGCCACTAATGCTGGCCAGACAGATAAAGTGCACACACCTCATTACTCATGTAAGGTTGATTCAACATTCTTTGTAGAAGTAGGACTCATCGAGCAGTGTTTCTTAGACTTCAGCAGACATCAAGATCACCGGGAAAGCTTTTCAAAACATGGAGTACTGGGTATCGATTGCAGCCAGAGTTTCTGATATGGGTTAGGTCTGGGGTGTGGTCTGAGAATCTGCATTTCTGGTAAGTTCCCAGGTGATGCTGCTGATCTGGTTTACTATCATCTAGGAAGCCATTGATTATGTTAGGTATAAATAAGACAAGAATAGAGCTATGTTACAATATATTTTTTCCTTTCATGTTTCACCTAAAATTTCTGAGTTTTTATTTCTGATAAAATTATAAGACAGAGTAATGTGTATTAAGCTTTAGTTCTCTTGATCATTGCTTCTAGGTGATACACCTGTCTCCCCCCTGTCACCCTGAGAAGTACAAACAAATTGATGTTCTTATTTAGAATGAATCATTACTTGGTCAGAAAACAAACTTACATCCAGTGTGGGCTGAACTGACCCACAGGCTGGTTTATGAGAAAAATATCAAATCTATTGTGCTCCCACACTAACAAGCATTTAATAAGAAGTAAGGTTTCTTTTCTTTCTTTCTTTTTTTCCTTTTTTTTTTTTTTTTTTTTTGCTTTTCTTTCGAGGGAACTGTATTGACCTACACCTGGTATTCTGTTGTCACCACCATTTTTCAGGGAGTGCACTGACAGAAAAGTAGAGCGGAGGTGGGCTGCAGAGAGATGCAGAAGTTAAAAGAGGTGCTTTGCCATGTATCTAGAAATGCATTTTTTTTTGTTTCACATAAGTTTTTTTTTTTTAATTTTATAAACATATATTTTTATCCCCAGGGGTACAGGTCTGCGAATCGCCAGGTTTACACACTTCACAGCACTCACCATAGCACATACCCTCCCCAATATCCATAACCCCACCCCCCCTCTCCCAATCCCTCTCCCCCCATCAACCCTCAGTTTGTTTTGTGAGATTAAGAGTCACTTATGGTTTGTCTCCCTCCCAATCCCATCTTGTTTCATTTATTCTTCTCCTACCCCCTCAACCCCCCATGTTGCATCTCCTCTCCCTCATATCAGGGAGATCATATGATAGTTGTCTTTCTCCGATTGACTTATTTCGCTAAGCATGATACCCTCTAGTTCCATCCACGTCGTCGCAAATGGCAAGATTTCATTTCTTTTGATGGCTGCATAGTATTCCATTGTGTATATATACCACATCTTCTTTATCCATTCGTCTGTTGATGGACATCTAGGTTCTTTCCATAGTTTGGCTATTGTAGACATTGCTACTATAAACATTCGGGTGCATGTGCCCCTTCGGATCACTACGTTTGTCTCTTTAGGGTAAATACCCAGCAGTGCAATTGCTGGGTCATAGGGTAGTTCTATTTTCAACATTTTGAGGAACCTCCATGCTGTTTTCCAGAGTGGTTGCACCAGCTTTCATTCCCACCAACAGTGTAGGAGGGTTCCCCTTAGAAATGCATTTTTTTTAAAAAAAGATTTTCTGTTTTTTGACAGAGAGAGATACAGTGAGAGAGAAAACACAAGCAGGGGGAGAGGGAGTACAGGCTTCCCACGGAGCAGGGAACCTGATGTGGGGCTCGATCCCAGGACCCTGGGATCATGACCTGAGCAGAAGGCAGACGCTTAATGACTGAGCCACCCAGGCATCCCTGGAAGTGCATGTTATCTCATTTTTAGTAAAAATGATAAAGATAGGCTCTTCATCTACAATTTTAGTCTAACTGACTAAAATAAAAACCAGTTAGGTGTATCAAAAGAAAGAAAAACATTTTTTGTAACATCAGTCTCGAAGAAGAGGAACAATGTATTCATCAGCTTAGGCAAACGGGAAACTTGCTGGTTTAGCAGATGCAATGTCTTTTCCAGTCCGGTGATTTAATGAAAATCTCATCAATGGCTATACCAATTTCCTTCTCCCTTCCATTTTCTTCTCTTTCCTTTCCTACCTATTATTTGCTAGATTTTGATTTGGTTTTAGCACGTGCAAACAATATTCAAGATTGTAGGGGAAAAAGATTCTGTCCTCAAGGAAATACAGGTTGTCTGTTTTTCAGTGTTTAAATTCACTTGTGCTCAAACTATAATATTTTCACCCAGATATTAATATACATTTGTGTGATGATAGATTCTTTTTTAAAAAGTATTTTATTTATTTATTTGACAGAGAGAGATCACAAGTAGGCAGAGAGGCAGGCAGAGAGAGAGGAAGGGAAGCAGGCTCCCTGCTGAGCAGAGAGCCCAATGTGGGGCTAGATCCCAGGACCCTGGGATCAGGGCCTGAGCCGGAAGGCAGAGGCTTTAATCCACTGAGCCACCCAAGCATCCCTGAAAATAGATTCTTTTGAGGAGTGACAGAGTTGCCTTCTACTCTCCGTTATGTTTTGCTTGGCCTGGAAATCCCCTCATCTCATCCTGGGTGCTTCTCCAGCAGCCTCTCTCTGCTAATGTGGTTTCCTGGTATCACTTAGTGGGTTGAAGTATGTGTAGCTTATAGTAGATGAGTCTGGGTGTTCAACACTCAAGGGAAGTGAGCATTCAGGATAAAGAATGTGTACCCTTTTAGCTATTAAACTTTGACATGTGCCCCAAAGGCACGTGGGCATACCTACATGTGTATATATGTACCCATATGTACATATGTGTATGCCAGAGATCTGTATGCAGTTACTACACCCATACAGCTATGGCTCATACTAAGTTATGTTGGTTCATTGGATGGTTTAATGTATGGTTACCAAATTACGTGATTTCCATTGGGGGCATGTTTTTTTGATTATTTCATTGATCTATAAGTCCTAAGGAGCAGAACATGGTTATAGTTTTGGTGAGTCTGTCATTGGGGCCTGCCGAGACCTTATCCACAGTGATATTGGGGAGAGAAGGAACTGGTGAGTAAGTAGGACTAGGGGCCATGCTTTGGCTCCTGACTGTAGCACTGGCCAGTGGGAAGTAGCCAAAGTACAGTACATAGAGAAACATAACGTGTCATTGTTACAAAAAAGTGACACCTGAGGAGTCAGGACCAGCTCCAATACCTGCTGCCCTGTATGAACCCACTCAGCCCAATTCCCAAGGGCAATATGGGATCATTAATAATACACAAATTATGGGGTAGTTGTAAGGGGAAGTGGTAAATGTCAAGTGTTTAGCCCAGTGCCCTTAATAAATATTAGATTGAGGGACTGACTGTCTTTTTATTCATGCCTTGAAATACAAGCCACATATAAGCTTCTGTCCATATTCAAGTGATCCAGTCCCCTGCTGTAGAGATCCTCAAGGCGTGGTCCTCAGTGTTAATGCCATTGTCATAGGTATTTTACCAAAATTGCAAATGGATAAGTTCTATGCAGGCCTACTAGATTAGAAACTCTGAGGTTGGGCCCCACAAACCCTCTAGGGGAGGCTGATGCACATGCAAGTTTAGAACCACTGCTCTAGGAGGACATTGTAGTGTCATTTTCAGCAAAAAGGTGATGCTCAAAGCTGGCAGGTGATAGCACTATGGTTCAGGGGATTGGCACATAGAACAGAGGTTTCCAGACATCAGCTGGAGGTATGGGGGATGGGGACCTTCCAGGAAAGGAGGCTGGGGCAAAAGATAGGAGGATGGTGGGCTCTGTTCTATCCTTCCCTTCCCCATCCCAGCCAAGCCAACAGGCACTGGGGACAGGGTTCTTGTCCTTTGGGGGAATGGGAATACTAATCAACAGAATCCCATCATACATCAGGGCAAGCAGAGGGTAAGGGAGGCTTCCTATTCTGTAAGCATGTAGATAGTCAGGACCCACTTCCTGGAAGAGCCAAATTTGTCCCCAGTCGGGTACGAATAAGGCTCTGGAATTAGGTTGGAACCGATGTTGAAGATAAAAGTCTTCATTCTTCTGGTTAAACAGAGCTTGGCAAGGCAGGGATTGAGGTGCTCGGTATATTAACATGGACTTTTTGGCAATGTGAGGTCAACCTCAGTTCAAACCACCTCTGATCTTCCACTTTGTAGGCCTGTGGCTCTGTGCTCCTGGCTGACACATTCACGGACATCATGGAAAAATACTCTTTACTTTGTGTCAGCATTTTCTTTTTCAGGGGAGCGACAGGCTGTGGCCATGCTGTTTGTGTCTGGTGGCAGTCGCATGAAGCCCCTGGGATTGCCCGCTGATCTAGACACTGTGTCTGAGGGCCCTGGGCTGGAAATCGGGAAGGCGTATTTGTGTGGGTGAACAGCCTTGGCTACAGGTGCTGCTTTCCATGGTGCTCCTTGTAGAAGCCTCAGGGGGAGGAAGTCACAGGATGGTATAACTGGGAGGCCTTCTGAGAAGTCATTTAGTTTTGCCTCCTGTGGAGAGCTCAGGACACAGAAAATAAGGAAAAGAAAGGAAAAGAATCCTGATTCTCTTCCCTCTTGCTGACACATTGTCTATTCCAGTGCTTCCTCCCAGGCTTAGCAGATAGAAGTGAGGGTCAGACAGCCAGTTGGGTTGTTGCTTTTTTCTTGCCTCTCGTCATTTGAGCTCCCATTGTATGGTACTCAACAGCTTGGAAATTTTAGCCCTAATCACTAAGATAATGGATTGAAATTCAGCCTCCCAACCAGAATTACAAACAAAATCAAGTTGAATTGATGAGTCACATTGTTACTGAATGGGAATTATTATTGTTATGAAATAGTGTCATTTATATTGTTATTAAATAGTGTCACATTGTTATTAAATAGAAATTAAACCTTTAGAACATCAATGAGTTCAACAAGTATTTATTAAGTTCCCACTAGGTGGTTCTCAGATGACAACTGGAAGAATCTCTGAAAGACTTATTTAAAATGGTCCCAGGACCCCACACTCAGAATTTTTAATCCATTAGATTAGGAATGAGGTCCAGAAATCCATATTTTTAACTATTGTTCCCAGATCATGCTCATGCTAGTGCTCTACAGAGCAAGTGCTGAGTAGCACTGTTTGGGGGAAAAAGGACAGATATTTTGTGAGTGTTTACTATGTTCTGGTTCTAGACTATAAGCTTTCGGCCAGCAGGAATTCTGAGGTTTTCATTTACCACCAAACCATTCAGTGTCATGGCTTTACATACCTCTTATTTGCCCCAAACTCCAACTCTGTATCTTCAGCTCATACTACAACTCTGAACTCCAGATTGATGATATACCCACTAGCACTCTCACACACGTCTAGTAGACTTCTCCAAGTGAACATGTTGAAACTGAACTTCTAATTTTCCCAAGCCTACATCGACATCTCAGATGACAGCAAGTACATCCATCCAGCTGCTTAAATGAAAAGTCTTAGGCCATCTTTGACTCCTTCCTTTCACTTATACCCCTCATCTAGTCTGTTCGAAATCCTGTTACTTCCGTCTTTATTATTTATTATTTTTTATTATGTTATGTTAGTCATTATACAGTATATCATTAGTATTTGATGTAGTGTTCCATGATGGATTATTTGCGTGTAACACCCAGTGCTCCATGCAATATGTGCCCTCCTTAATAACCATCACCAGGCTAACCCACCCCACCCTCCACCCCTCTAAAACCCTCAGTTTGTTTCCTGGAGCCCATACTCTCTCATGGTTCATCTCCCCCTCTGATTCCCCCCTTCATTTTTCCCTTCCTTCTCCTAATGTCCTCCATGCTATTCCTTATGGTCCACAAATAAGTGAAACCATGATAATTGTCTTTCTCTGCTCGATTTATTTCACTTAGTATAATCACCTCCAGTCCCATCCATGTTGATGCAAAAGTTGGGTATTCATCCTTTCTGATGGCTGAGTAATATTCCATTGTGTATATGGACCACATCTTCTATAACCACTCATCTGTTGAAGGGCATCTTGACTCTTTCCACAGTTTAACTATTGTGGACATTGCTACTATGAGCCTTGGGTTGCATGTGGCCCTTCTTTTCAGTACATCTGTATCTTTGGGATAAATACCCAGTAATGCCAGGTCATAGGGTAGCTCTATTTTTAACTTTTTGGGTATCCTCCACACTGTTTTCCAAAGTGGCTGCACCAACTTGCATTCCCACCAATAGTGTAGGAAGGTTCCCCTTTCTCCACAACCTCTCTAACATTTGTTGTTTCTTGCCTTGTCAATTTTTGCCATTCTGACTGGTGTAAGGTGGTATCTCAGTATGATTTTGATTTGAATTTCCCTGATGGCTAGTGAATATGCACCTTTATTCACGTGTCTGTTAGCCATTTGTATGTCTTCTTTGGAGAAGTGTCTGTTCATCTTTTTAACTTATTTGTTTTTTGGGTATTGAGTTTGAGAAATTCTTTATAGATCTTGTATATCAGCCCTTTATCTGTAATGTCATTTCCAAATATCTTCTCCCATTCTGTGGGTTGCCTCTTTGTTTTGTTGACTGTTTCCTTTGCTGTGCAGAAACTTTTTATCTTGATGAAGTCCCAAAAGTTCATTTTCACTTTTGTTTCCCTTATCTTTGGAGACTTTGTTTTGAACAAAGTTGCTGTGACCAATGTCGAAGCGGTTACTGCTCATGTTCTCCTCTAGGATTTTGATGAATTCCTGTCTCATGTTGAGTCTTTCATACATTTAAAATTTATCTTTGTGTATGGTATAAAAGAATAGTTGAGTTTCATTCTTCTGTATATAGCTGTCCAATTTCCTCAGCACCATTTATTGAAGAGACTGTCTTGTTTCCACTGGATATTCTTTCCTGCTTTGTCGAAGATTAGTTGACACTAGAGCTTAGGGTCCATATCTGGGTGCTCTATTCTGTTCCATTGACCTACATGTCTTTTTTTGTGCCAGTACCATGCTGTCTTGACGATTATAGCTTTGCAGTATAGTTTGATATCAGGCCATGTGATGCCCCCAGCTTTTTTTTTTTTTTCCCCAACATTTCCTTGGTGATTTGGGGGTCTTTTCCGGTTCCATACAAATTTGAGGATTATTTGTCCCAGCACTTTGGAAAATGCCATTGGTATTTTGATTGGGATGGCACTGAAAGTGTAGATTGCTCTGGGCAGCATTGACATTTTAACAGTGAGCCATGAGCATGAAATGTTTTTCCATCTTTTTGTGTCTTCTTCAATTTCTTTTATAAGTCTGTCTTTAAATTATACTTAGAATCTGACTACTGCCTATTTTGTCACCCTGATTCAACACACTCTTATCTAATTTCTCTTGAGTTACAGTCAGTTATCTCTTAAGTGATCTTCATGCTTCTACACCTGCCCCTGTTTCTGTTGTCAATGTTGTAGCCTGAGAGATCCTGTTAAAACATAAATCAAGTGATTTGACTCCTTGGTTTATATTTCTTGTGTCTCCCATTTTATTAAGAGTGTAAGTCAAAGTACTTACAAAGGACAGCAAAACCCTATAAGAAGTGGCTTCTTGTTGACTCTCTGACCTCACGTCTTGCTACCATTCTTCTTGTTATTTTCACCACATCCAATGATATTCTGGCTCTTCCTGCCATACACTTGAAATGTTTGCATGTAGGTCTTTATATTGGTTGTTCACTTTGCCTGGAACACTATTTTTCCCCATGTACCCACATAGCTCACTCCCTCACTTTCTTCCTGTTTGGGTCTTTACTCAAATTTGTCTTTATTACCATCTCAGTAAGGTCTGACTTGGCTGCCTTATTTAATATTGTAATGACCCGGGTGCCTGGGTGGCTCAGTGGGCTAAGCCGCTGCCTTCCGGCTCAGGTCATGGTCTCAGGGTCCTGGAGTCGAGTCCCGCATCGGGCTCTCTGCTCAGCGGGGAGCCTGTTTCCTTCTCTCTGCCTGCCTCCCTGCCTACTTGTGATCTCTCTCTCTGTCAAATAAATAAATAAAATCTTAAAAAAAATATTGTAATGACCCCATCTCCCATCCACTCCAGGCATTTCTGAACTTCTACCTTCCTCCCCCGTGCTTTTTTTTCCCTATAGCACTTATCATCATCTAACATACTGTGCAATTTACTGATTTATTGTGTTTATTGTCTCTTTCTCCCCTTGAATGTAAGCTTCAACAAGTGTGGGGATCTTTGTCCATTTGGTTCAGTGGTGCATCCCAAACACCAAGAACAGTGCCTGCTATAGGGTAGATGCTCCATTAGCATTTATTGAATGAATTAATGCTTGACAGTGGTAAATTCTCAATATTTACCGAATGAATATCACTTCATTTAACTCATAGCAGCCTCCCCCCCTTTTTAAGATTTTATTTATTTGAGTCAAGAGAGAGCAGAGAAGGAGAAGCAGGCTCCCCACTGAGCAGGGAGCCCAATGTTGGGCTCAATCCCAGGGTCCTAAGATCATGATTTGAGCTAAAGGAAGATGTTTAACCAACTGAGCCACCCAGGCACCCCCAAGGACTTACTTTTTTTTTTAATTTGATTTAATTTTTTTCAGTGTTCCAATATTCATTGTTTATGCAACACACCCAGTGCTCCATGCAACACATGCCCTCCTTAATACGCACCACCAGGCTCACCTATTCCCTCACCCTCCTCCCTTTGAAAACCCTCAGTTTGTTTCTCAGAGTCCCGTCTCTCATGGATCGTCACCCCCTCCAATTTCCCCCAACTCACTTCTCTCCATCTCCCAATGTCCTCCGTGTTATTCCTTATGCTCCACAAGTAAGAGAAACCATATGATAATTGACTTTCTCTGCTTGCCTTATTTCACTCAGCATAATCTCTTCCAGTCCTGTCCATGTTGATACAAAAGTTGGGCATTCATCCTTTCTGATGGCTGAGTAATATTCCATTGTATATATGGACCATATCTTCTTTATCCATTCATCTGTTGAAGGGCATCTTGGCTCTTTCCACAGTTTGGCGATTGTGGCCATTGTCATAGCAGCCCTTTTATTCCCATTTTGCACATGGGAAAACCGAGGTTGACAGATACTAAGTGACGTGATCACGAACAAACATCCAGCTTTGCCTGATTCTGAAACCCCTTTGGTTTCTATTCTCTAAATACCTACCTAATGTGTCAGGTATTGTACTAGCTATTTAAAGATGGAAGAGGCATGGTCCCTTCCCAAGGATCTCATCTGTTAGAGAAGCCAGACATACAGGAAAAAGTAACTATCTTACAAGGAACTTACAGGTTATTACCATAGCAAATGCAAACAACTAATTACACTACAAGGCAGATTCTGGCATATGTTATTGGAAATGGATGAAGTGTCATAGGAAACAGAGTAAGCTACTGCCTGTAGTGATAAGAGATTGAATTCTTAGGAAAAGGAAATAATCAGTGACCATGTGAATAGTCTTCAGTTACTGAATAATAGGTAGGATTTAATAAGTAGAGATGGTAAGAACTAGCATTTCAGCATGAGCAAAGGAAATCAGCAGGAAAATGAAGACTAGGTGTGGGGATCGTGATATTTTCTAGAAACAGTATGTATATGAGGTGGCATAAAGGTGATAGCCTTAGTAAATCTCAGGCTAAGATCCAACAGAACTTTCTCTGAATCTGTAGAAGGCTTTTGCTAATGAGAAAGCTGTACTTTGGGAGGGCCATTCTGGTAGGCATATATTCACTTATGTAACATTTATCAAGTGCCTACCTGGTGTTCCATGAAGGGGTTAAAATGGAAAGAGATAAGGAAGATACCTTAGTTATTTACAGCTTGTAATCTGGTCAAGATGGCAGCTGATTAAGCAAATACAATCCAGTGAAATATGTACAGTGAAAGGAGACATAGAATCTATGAGAAGGGGGAATATCCTAATCTGGGAAAATATCAGAGATATACTAAAGGAAGTTACATTTTAGCTGAATCTTGAGTGCTGTGTAGGCATTACCAGAGCAAACAGAAAGGTGAAAAGTGTTGTAGGCAAAGGAATGACATGTAAGGAGAACTAGAAGTGACCAGTGCCTTTCACTGAACCCTCCAGAACCCTGAGGAAAGTTCAGAGTATGAGCTGGGGTTGAGAATGACAAAGGAAGGAGTAGGATGGAGATGCCAGGTCATGAAGCACCTTATAGGTATGCTAAGAGTTTAAATGTTATCATAAAGGGAAAGGGATGTCATAAAGGGTTTTAAGCAGGTTTTTTTTGTTTGTTTTGTTTTGTATGGTTTTGGGGGGGGCCTTAGGTTAAGCAGGGACATTTTATTTTTACTTTTTTCTTTCAAGATTTATTTATTTATTTATTTATTTATTTATTTATTTATTTATGGGACAGAGTATGTGGCAGAGCAGGGTCAGAGGGAGAGGGAGAATCCCAAGCAGGCTTCACACTCAGCGTGAACCAATGCTGAGCCTGACACAGAGCCCAACCAGGGGCTCAATCTGACTATCCTGAGATCATGACCTGAGCCAAAATCAAGAGTAGAGCCATCAACCGACTGAGCCACCCAGGTGCCTCATTTCAGGATTTTATTTAAGTTCCATTTAGTTACCATATAGTGTAGTATTACTTTCAGGGGTGAATTTAGTGATTCATCACTTGCATATAACACTCAGAAGCAGGAACAATTTATGATCAGATTTACATCTTAGAAGCTTTACTCCTGCTTCAGTGAGCAGAGTGCATTGGAAGGGTCTAAAAATGGACATGGAGATCTGATCAGAGGCTGCTCTAATAACCCAGTCAGGTGGGGATGGATTGAAGTATATAGAAATTGTCAGGATTTGGGGATTGACAGGTTGTATGAGATGGAGAAAGGGAGGGGTCAAAAGTGACTGGCAGGTTTCTCAGTTGTGCACATGGGTCATGGTAGAGCCAGTTACTTAAACATGCCTGGATGGAACGTTGCACATGCGTGGGCACGTACACACACAAGTGCGGGTGTCTATGTGTAGGAGGAATCAGCTGTTATCATAGACCAGGTACAACACTGAAAAATGGTAACAATAGAATGGAATCCAGGCAGCTGATATTTTGTGAAATTCATAAACATTTTAAGGTTATTGTTAGGAATTCAGGTATCGTTAGAAAGTGATGATGGCACAGTTTTTATAACCCATTTGTAGTTTTCTCTTTTTAAAAAAGTATTTTTTATTTATTTGACAGAGAGAGAGAGAGAGAGACAGAGAGAGACAGAGAGAGAGACAGAGAGGGAACACAAGCAGGGGGAGTGGGAGAAGGAGAAGCAGGCTTCCCGTGGAGCAGG
Source organism: Lutra lutra (assembly GCF_902655055.1). Lineage (NCBI taxonomy): Eukaryota > Metazoa > Chordata > Mammalia > Carnivora > Mustelidae > Lutra > Lutra lutra. The sequence goes on along the minus strand of NC_062290.1, from coordinate 13,219,296 downwards.
GAGCCTGATGCAGGGCTGGATCTCAGAACCCTGGGATCATGACCTGAGCCGAAGGCCGACGCTTGATGACTGAGTCACCCAGGCGCCCCCCTCCTTTGTAGTTTTCTAGATTATTCCTTGATAGCCTGTCTGCACACTGAGTTTTTAGTCAGTGTTTCATTTATTTAGTCAATGCTTGTAGAAGAAGAAGATTTTAAATCATTTTATAGGATCAAAATTGGTTATTAAAAATATCCATGATTATCACTTTATCATTCATATCTCTGATGTAAAGAATGAACTTCACTCTTTAAAGAAAGTGCTAATTTATTAAGTACAGTGCAAAAGGAGCTGCTACCTACATGTAAGAATTCTTTTTTAAGAAACACAGCAATCTGGGAATTGTTAAAGTGTAAACGCTTAAAAAGTAAATAGAGGCAACAAAAAGCCACATACAGTTCATGGACATGAAGGATGGATGTAACTTCAGTGTAGCTTGATTCTTCAGGGAGTGATTTTTTTCAGACACTTAGCTGAATTCCCATGTAATATTCATTGCATTTGCAGAAAAAGTCCAGTTGTGGACTTGCAAGACTATTCTTTTAAAATGGTAAAATTAAACATCACTTTTGAAAGCACGGGTATAGAAAATGAGCCTTCAAAAGCTCTCCTTAGGGCGGTAATCAATAATGTGGCAAGCCTCACGCGTTAGGAATGATGGGCAGCCGGTGTGCAGAGGCTGCCCTACATATTCTGATGGAGATCGGTACAGTGAGAAAAGATCCAGCTGATCGGAAAAAGCAGTAGCCTTTTCAGTAAATACACTTGGTGGGATACTTTGCCCTTCTACCTTTTGGAGTAAGCAGGTGGGCTGTATTTTTCATATAATTCTCAGGAATATGGTCTGCTTTTATTATATACCTCCCTCTATAAAGAATTCCAACCCTCTCAGCAGACACTGTGCTAAGTGTTGGGGATACAAGGTACAGGTTCTGGCTTTAAGAAGCTTACAGCTTGGGGTGCCTTCTCTTCATGCCATGTTGGTAATTGAGCCAATAACATGTCTCGACCTGCTTACGGAAAGTATTCAACAGATAAGTGAAATAATAAACACTTATAATAAAATAAGTGAAATGATTTATAACCCATACTATTCGACTTTACCTCCCTGATTTCCTGTAGAGATCCTGGATTTGGGAGGTTAGTTTTTCATACCCAAGGGAATACTTTGGGTAAGAAATGCCTTATGGATAGTTATTGCAGAATCCTTAAATTTGCCAAATTGGATTCTTCTCTCTAACTGTTGCTGTGACTTTACTGAACCTCTATTTAATATCAAAATTATTCCTTGTGAAATTATTAGCTAAAAAGTAACACATGTCTGACCTAGCTTAATAAAAATTCCAGAAATTGGATACACACAGCTGCATGGAAGAGAGTTTTGAAATTTAGTATTTGTGGAGCATAACAAATAGTATGGAGGACAAGGGGAGTTAGAGAGGAGAAGGGAGTTGAGGGAAATTGGAAGGGGAGGTGAACCATGAGAGACTATGGACTCTGAAAAACAATCTGAGGGGTTTGAAGGGGTGGGGGGTGGGAGGTTGGGGGAACCAGGTGGTGGGTATTGGAGAGGGCACGGATTGCATGGAGCACTGGGTGTGGTACAAAAAACAATGAATACTGTTATGCTGAAAATAAATTAAAAAAAATAAAAATAAAAAATAAAGGAGGATGACCAGCAAGCGTATGGTGTGGTGTGAGGGGCCTTCAGTTTATCTTGTCACTGTCTTCTTTGCAACTGTGCCTTCTTCTTTGGGTCTCTAATGCCATTCACATTTCAGAATTTGCTCTCAGGAAAGCATCTATAACTGTGAAGAAAATCTTGAAAAATACATTATTCTCTAGGTGGTCTGAAATTTTAAGGCCTGATTCTCATTGAGAAAAAAATACTTTGTAACTTCATAAAGATTTTATATCTTTTAGGGTTCAGATGGCTGTCATGAGAGGAAGGGTAGGAGGTCCTTCTCAATATCAGACCACATAAACACTGTCTTTGGTATCCACAAGAGTGGGTTGAATAAACTTTGAATAAACTTTGAATTGCTTTGAATAAACTTTCATAATAAATTAACTTAATCTTTTGTTCCTGTGATAATTTAATGGTTAGTAAGACTTACCAAGTTCCTGGAGTTTGTGAGGCTGGGTGGAGTTATGAAGTGACTGAAATTGTAAAAAGGTATATAGAAGTAAAAGGTATATAGTAAAAGAAGTAAAAGGTATATAGTAAGTAAAAAGGGAGTAATGCGGTCAGTAGGTGAGAGATATGAGTGAAGTAGACTCAGAGAAATATAGACACGACTAGTAGAGTCGGAGGGTCTCTAATGCCTTGAAAGGACTGAGATTAGGGCTGTATCTGACCCTCATGCCTTTAGAAAAGTGTATTAGAAAATATTTTAAAACTCTAAGTGGAGTAGAGGTGGGAAGAAGTTGTGAATCAAGGAGATGTTAAGCCCATATACTTTCCCTCTCTTACAATGCCTTTCTCCCATCTAATTCCAACTCCGCCATTTCTCATGGCCACTTCTCTTCTTGACATCCTTTCAATCTTGCCCTATCTGCAAGCTCCTTAATTTGTTTCCCATTTCCAGAAGACAAATCCCATGAGAGTAGGATAGGCTCAGCTCATATGTGCATAGTGGTTGGCTATATTGATGTCATGTGCCTATATTCTGGTCTAATCCATCATCCATCAGTAGCTGCCTGAAGCTCTGGCCATGGGTAAGTCTGTTTCCTTCAGAAGAGATTTGGGGCTCTGTAGGCATGAAGACTGAAAATTCTAGAACAACAATGAATTGTTAGAATATAAAGAGAGCTGACTTTGAGTATTTGCCATAGGCTACATACTGCTTTATACATCTTAAATTTATTTATCCTTGAAAACAATCCTTTGAAGCAGGTAGCATCATTATACTCACTTAATAAGGAAACTGAAGCACAGATTTACTCAGTAACTTGCCGAAGTTGAATCAGACAGTGAAGGGCAGTGTTGAGATGTGAACTCAGGTAGCCTGGCCCCTCAACCTGTGTTGTACTGTCTAGGTTTTAAATTCCATTTTCTCATTTTACTATGAAGGATATGTTTCTAGGCCAATGGTATAACTTCTTTAAACTCCAGTTTTCCACCATCCAATGAAGATGATACCTGACTACATACCACACGTTGTCAGGATTACGTAAGAATGTATTTGAAAAATTCTCTTTGAACTGTAGAGTGAGGTATTGAAATTTAAACAACAATAGTATCCGTAATGATAAGAATAATAAAACTGCAGAGAGTTTTGTTGAGTAGTTAATTTTCTGATAACTCCTTAAAAAATTCATGTCATTTGCCCTCAAGTTCTATTATAAAATAGCTATAGTAATTTTTTACACTTTAACATGACAAGCTTTGGGGAATTTTCTTTTTTTTTTTGAGGCAGATCAAATTATTGCTGTATCATCCAAGAAATTATGATATTATTGAAAAGGGGCAAATGTCCAGGATCTACATCTATTTTTCTCTTCTTTCTCCTCCCACCCATGATTATTTGTAGGGTAGATAAATTTGTAACTGTTTTAAAAACTTCATATGAAACGTGTTATAAGCAATTTAATAACAGTATGCTCTGATACATTGTTTTTCTTCCTTGAGATTTTTCTATAGCAAATTGCACAATAGAACTTTTGACTTACTAATCTCTTAGTTCTATTTTTTATTTTACCATACTCAGATTTGCATAGCATACATCTAAATAAAGCTCTAAAAAAGAAATAATTTCTTAATTTTTCCTGATCTATGAGACTTTCTTTTAACACAGTTCTGCAGAGCAAGTAGGAAGAACAGTGTGTTTAAAAGGGAATAATTAGGAGTGGAGATAGTTTTGTATTTTATCCTTCTAGGTTTTTCTGTTGAAGGAGCAAGCACATTAAATGCCAAAATAGCAATAGCCCTAAGAACATATTAGCTTGCTATGGGATATTTAAAGCTCCATGGTAACAATTATTTGCAGAATTCGCAAGATATACTTTTGGAATTAAAAGATGCTTATCTCATTTTAGGAAAACAACATGTCTAGATGAAGGAGAACAGGGGAAGATTTAAACCAGACTATTTTTTTTCAAGAACTGACTTTATCCATAATTAATCCTTTCCTGTGGATATATTTATTTTCTTTCTCATTCCCTTCTTATATTTTTCATCTTCTTTTACACTGAAAAAGGGTAGGCTTGTGTGTCGCAGTCTGCTGGGGAAAGTGTATGGTTATAAGGTTGGGAAGATATTACATTTCTTCTCATAAAGTTGATTACGTCCTGAGAGTATGCATAAAAATGAATTTTCCCTTATTTGTTTGCTCTTTGAGAAAGAGGCTCAAAATAAACTACTTGTCTACCTTTTAAGTAGGTTGACAACCATATCCTTCTCCTATTTTTCATAGTGTTCTTCCTCTGTCCTTACCTCTGGGGCAACAACCTGTATTCATAATCACAGAGATAAGAGTTGGGGAATAGTCACCTGTGGTTTACAAGATCAGAGGGTCAGCTATGACCAAGCAGTCCTGGAAGAAATTATTACAGGCATAAATGAAAAATGAAAGGAGCCCTTACGAGTAGGAGAGTTTAGAAAATGTGAAATGAATATTATCATCAATTTCTCCTGGTTACAGAAGCAGTGAAAGCAATAGATGCAGAAAAAGCATTTGACAAAAGCAGTAATCTTTTGTTATTAAAAACACTGAACAAACTAGGAATAGATCAGAGTTTCCTTAACATGATATAGAACATCTATGAAAAAACCCTACAGCTAGGATCATATTTAATGGTCAGTGACCATTCCCTTAAGATCAGAAAAATTTAAAGATGTCAGCTCCCACCACTACTATTTAGCATGTACTGGACATTCTAACCAGGGCAATTAGGCAAGAAATGAAACAGAAGTCATCCAGATTGGAAAGGAAACAGTACAACTATCTCTGTTTGCAGATGACATGATCTCATATATAAAAAATTCTAAGGAATCCAATTAAAATTTATTAGAACTGATAAATACATTCAGCATGATTACAAGCTACAAAATCAATGTACAGAATCAGTTGTATTTCTGTACACTAGCAATAAACAATCAAAAAATGAAATTAAGAAAATTCCATTTAAGACAGCATAAAAAGAATAAAATAGTTAGGAACATATTTAGCCAAGGACATTCAAAACTTGTACATTGAAAAATACAAAACATTGTTGAAAGAAATTAAAGAATTTCCAAATTAATGGAAAGAAATCTCACAATCACAGCTTGATAGTCTTATTAAAATATTATTAGGATAATAGTATTCTTTTTTTTTTTAAAGATTTTATTTATTTATTTGACAGAGAGAAATCACAAGTAAACAGAGAGGCAGGCAGAGAGAGAGGAGGAAGCAGGCTCCCTGCTGAGCAGAAAGCCCGATGTGGGGCTCGAACCCAGGACCTGGGATCATGACCTGAGCCGAAGGCCGCGGCTTAACCCACTGAGCCACCCAGGTGCCCCAGATAATAGTATTCTTTAATGTGATTTACCAACTTGATGTAATCAACATACACCAAAATCCTAAAGGTCTCATTTTTCAGAAATGGAAAAGCTCACTGTAAAATTTATATGGAATTTATATGGAAATGCGTTTCAAGATCATAGTGAGATATTACTTTGCTCCCACTTGGATGACTATGATAAAGAAGATAATAAGTGTTGGCATAGATATGGAGAATTTGAGACCTTGATATATCACTGGTATAAATGTAAATTGGTAAAGCATCTTTCAGTTCCTCTAAATGTTAGACATAGAGTTACTATGTGACCCAGAAACTCCACTGCAAGTGTATACCCAAGAGAAATAAAAACATACATGCATACAAAAATTTGAAGGAATGTTCCTGGCAGCCTTACTTATTCTATATAGAAAATGGTAACAAACCAAATGTCTATCAGCTAATGAATGGATAAATAATCTGTGGTATATCCATACAACAGAATATTATTTGGCAATAAAAAGAAATGAAGTGTTGGTATATGCTATAGTAGGGGTGAAACTTGAAGGCATTATGCTAAGTGAAAGAAGCCAGGCAGAAAATAATATATATTGCATGATTCTATTTATATGAAATGTCCAGAAAAGAAAATCTGTAGAAACAAAAAGCAGATTAGTGGTTGCCTGGGGTAGGGGACAGGGAGGCAGTATGGGGAGTGATTATTATTTTTTTTAAAGATTTTTATTTATTCCTTTGACAGACAGAGATCACAAGTAGGCAGAGAGGCAGGCAGAGAGAGAGAGGAGGAAGCAGGCTCCCCGCTGAGCAGAGACCCCGATGCGGGGCTCGATCCCAGGATCCTGAGATCATGACCTGAGCTGAAGGCAGAGGCTTTAACCCACTGAACCACCCAGGCGCCCCTGGGGAGTGATTATTAATAGGTTTTGTTTGGAGGTGATGAAATCATTCTAAAGTTAGATTGTGGTGATAGTTGCAAATTTGTAGTGAGGACATCAAAAATCATTGACTTAACACTTTAAATAGGTGAATTTTATGGTAATATGAATTACATCTCAATAATGTTGTGTTTTTCTTTTTAAAAAGATTTTATTTATTTATTTGACAGGCAGAGATCACAAGTAGGCAGAGAGGCTGGCAGAGAGAGAGGAGGAAGCAGGCTCCCTGCTGAGCAGAGCAGAGAGCCTGATGCGGGGCTCGATCCGAGGACCCTGGGATTATGACCTGAGCCGAAGGCAGAGGCTTTAACCTACTGAGCCACCCAGGTGCCCCTCAATAATGTTGTTTTATTTTAAAGTTGAACCCCCAAACAGAATAAACCAAAGAAATCCATGTCAAGACACATCATAATTAAATTTAGAAAACTAATGGCAAAAAAAAAAAAAATCTTGAAAGCTGTGGGAGAGAAACAACAGTGTCAAAGTGACAACTCAAATGGGATCAGATTGTCTTCAGAAACTACGGAGGCCAGAAGGACTGACCAGTTTTTGAAGGGCTGGAAGAAAAGAATTATTAACCCTGAATTTTATATCATGCAAAATTTGCTGTCAGGAATGAAGAGGACATAATGACACTATGAGACAAAGGAAAACAAACAGAATTTTTACCAACAGACCTATCTCAAAATAATAGCTTTTAAAGAAGTTTTTGATAAAGAAAAAATATCTTAGAACATTAGCAATAGAGAGTGAACAATGGAAAGAGCCAAAATATGGTTAAATACAATGGACTTTCCTTTACTTTTTGAGTTTTCCAAATTATGGTCTCAGCAAAAAGTAAAACATTATCTGATGTGGATCTCAAAATATGTAGAGGAAATATTTAAAACAATGGTATTGTAAATAGAGGAGCGTAAAGGAACTTAAGGGAAGCTAAGTAGAGTTTTGGAATAGTTCTGTATCCTGATTCCTGTGGTGGTTACAGGACTCTACCCAGGCAGTAAAATGGCATAGAATGATACACATATATTTTATTGATGGAGATTTTCCTGACTCTGATACTATATTTTAGTTACACAAGATGTAACTGTTAGAGGAAACTGGGTGAAAGGTACATAAGACCACTCTGTATTATACATGAAAAAATGAAGTTTAAAAAAGTAGTGATGACCCAGTGACTAGAGAAACACCTATGGTGTGTGTGTGTGTGTGTGTGTGTGTGTGTGTGTGTGTTGTGTATCTGTGTGTGTGGAAAACAGAGGGAGACAGGGGTGGGAGGGAGAAGGAGAGATTGAACTATGTTGAATAGAAAGATGCTGAATGGAAGGTGGACGGATGTTAAAAGCAAATTTCACCAGTTTCGCAGTCTGGTTTATGGTAGTCCTCATACTTCCCACATAGTGTTCTCTTTCCACAACTGATTTCTTAGTTTTATCTTCAGTGTCTTCTGAGAATTCATACACATTAACTTCTGAAGCCATCATTGTATGGCAAATCTAAGTAATGACTTGAATCCTATTCTAGCTCCCCCAGAGTCAGGATGCATGCTTCAGTCTTGTGACTTATTTCCCACTTATGTGTGTCTTTGATGTTTATTGGCATACTTTATGATTTTTATCTGTTAAAAGACAGACTTTAAAAAATAAGTGTGTGTTTACTAAGTGTAACTCAGTGCAAAGTAGAATAACTTTGGAGATTAGGAGATTAAATGGGATATTTGAGAAAATAAAGGAATAAAAGATGTTGTGTCATATATTTTAAAACTTTATTTGTAGCAGTTTTAAACCATTGTAAGAGATTACACCAGAATTAGAAAATATAATAATCTTACAGAACAGAGAAGCTAATTATAGTTAAATCAGACAGAAGGTGGGATCTCTTGCCGACAAAAAGGAAAAATAAAAGCAATGATTAAGATAGTGGGAAGACTTGAAACAAAAAACAAATCCGCTTATTTTTTTTAAAGTTTTTTTTTTTTAAGATTTTATTTATTTGTTTGACAGAGATCAGAAGTAGGCAGAGAGAGAGAGGAGGAAGCAGGCTCCCTACTGAGCAGAGAGCCTGATGTGGGGCTTGATCCCAGGACCCTGGGATCATGACCTGAGCTGAAGGCAGAGGCTTTAACCCACTGAGCCACCCAGGCACCCCAACAAATCCGCTTATAAATAAGCAGCCCTTCCCCCACTAAAATCTTGATTAAAAAGTTCAAGTTTTATTCCCATTGAGGAAGGCAGGATATATGAGAAACATAATAACCTGTAAATTTTATTATATTCAATAAATATCCACCTGGTACAATGAATGACAGAAGCGTCATAGAAATCGGCACCTTTGAGCAAAATGGCAGACTGATATATTTGAGGGGAAGCAAGGAGGCATGAGGATAAAAAAAATAGTGTCCTAGATTTTCATGGTGTTACTTTTAATAAGTAGATAGAACTGGGATGTAGATGGAAATTGAACATCATAATCAGGCCTATCAAGAACTCCATGAACATAACGAAGAGGTACCTCGTACCTGTTGAAAGATAGCTTGTGAAAAGAGCCACAGGTGTTTATATATTCATTTGTCAAAGACAAGCCAAGAGTGTTTACAGCTCCGTCTTGGAACTTAACCTAATTGGCACGTAAGGAATATTTGTTTTTCGACACCTTTATCTAGCAGAATGTAATGATCTGTTTCGGGATTATAAGGCACAGAAGGTAGTACAATTCAGGGGCCCTGGCATTTGCAAGAGAGATCCAGAACTAAGGTTCATTCGCCGGCACATTCACCCTTCCTCTCCACTTTGATATCAGAGTGCTGAAAAACAATCCAGCTCAAATGAATTTCAAAAATGAAGAGAAGTAAAAAACAGATGATGTCTATCTCACCACATTGGCAGGCTTGTGGTGGAGGCAGGGAGATTGTTGGTTGAAGGTATAATGAGAGCCCTCAATGATTTTAAAGAATAATCATTGGTCGGTAGGGCTGCCACCTTCCTACCAACTGCCTCCATGACTCAGGGCCCCTCCGTCAGCTCTGGGGCATGGGTGTGGGGGTGGCTGGGGGATAGACCCAAAAGTTTGGCAAAATTCCAGCTGGTGGGAAGGATTTCCTGAAGTACTAAAATGCTTGATGACATCATCGTGGATTAGGCCAGAACTGAACCTTGGATAAAGTAGTAGAACCTGATGCGAATAAATATAGCATCACCATTATCATTCATAGTCCCCAGCACCATCCCCACTGTCAGACTGGAGATCAGAAACCAAGAACTCGGTGACTTTTCTCCATTAAAGACTGAATATATCGTCAGCTCCTGCTACGGAGCTGTTTAAATATGATTATTTATGTCTTTTTTTTTTTTTAAAGATTTTATTTATTTATTTGACAGAGAGAAATCACAAGTAAGCAGAGAGGCAGGCAGAGAGAGAGGAGGAAGCAGGCTCCCTGCTGAGCAGAGAGCCCGATGTGGGGCTTGATCCCAGGACCCTGAGATCATGACTGAGCCGAAGGCAGCGGCTTAACCCACTGAGCCACCCAGGCGCCCCTATTTATGTCTTTTAATACTGTTTACCTCCCTTCTCTATCTCACAGGACTATTGGGAGGATCTAAAATTGATCTATAAGTAAAAAAAAAGAAACAATATGTAAGTTCCAACCATTGTTTTAAAATGTGTATTTGTCATATTTCCTCCAATTTGTTCTAAAGATAATTATCACTATCCATGATGGCCTTTTTTAGTAAAATGAATAGTTCAAGTTTTGAGGTACAATGAAATCCATTCTTTATGTAAAAAGATTATTTTTATTAAAATAAAACTTGAGGGCGCCTGGGTGGCTCAGTGGGTTGGGCCTCTGCCTTTGGCTCGGGTCATGATCTCAGGGTCCTGGGATCGAGTCCCACATTGGGCTCTCTGCTTGGCGGGGAGCCTGCTTTCTCCTCTCTCTCTCTGCCTACTTGCGATCTCTGTCTGTCAAATAAATAAATAAAGTCTTTAAAAAATAAATAAAATAAAACTTGAGAGTTAGTACTATATATTGATACATCAGGAGTAATAATTTTAAAGCCACTTTTAATCTGACAATTCTCCCTTCTCCCTTAAAATTCCAAAAGGAATAATAAGCTCAATGTTTGTTTTCTTTTCTTTTCTTTTTTTTTTAAGGTTTTATTATTTACTTGAGAGAGTGAGTGAGAGAGCGAGCATGAGCGGGGGTGGGAGGGAGCAGAGGGAGAGGCAGGCTGCCCACTGAGCAGGAAGCCCGATGTGGGGCTCTATCCCAGGACCCTGAGATCATGACCTGGGCCGAAGGCAGAGGCTTAACACTCTGAGCCACCCAGGTGCCCCTCAATGTTTATTTTCAAGTGTAGAAGCATGCCTTACATATTGAATATATGTATACATGTATATGTCAAAGTTGGCATCAACAAATTCACTATTACTGAAGAACACTGTTATGTTAAAAAAGTAAAACATTTCACAATGTATAGGTTAGATAATTAAGATAGAAGGTGACAATAAGAGTCTCTTAACCACACAAAACAAACTGAGGGTTGCCGGAGGGAGGGGCTTAGGGAGAGGATGGTTGGGTTATGGACATTGGGGGAGGTATGTGCTATGGTGAGTGCTGTGAGGTGTAAACCTGGTGATTCAAAGACCTGTACCCCTGGGGCTAATAATAAATTATATCTTAATAACAAATTAAAAAAATTTTTTAAAAAGGTGACAAGAATTTTTGTTTTTATTTATTTATTTTTTTAGAGGAGGGAGGGTCTGAGTGAGAGGGAGAAAGAGATTCTTAAGCAGGCTCCATACCTAGCATGGAGCCCAGCGTGGGGCTGGATCTCACAAGGCTGTGATCAGGACCTGAGCTAAAATCAAGAGTTGGAAGCTTCACTGACTGACCCACCCAGGTGGCTGACAAGAATTTTTAAAACACTTATTATTTTGAAATAATTATAGATTCTCAGGAAATTGCCAAGGATGAACAAGGAGGACCCTTGTACCCTTTCCCCTGCCTCCCACTGTTAACATCTTACACAATCATAGTGGCATATCAGAACCAAGAAATTGACCTTGGGACAACCCATAGAACTTATTCAAATGTAACACATGACACATGAACTCATGCACATGTGTGTATGTGTGCAGCTCTACGCAAGTTGATCATGCATGTGGCCTTGCAGGACCACCAAGGTGATCAACTGCTCCATGACCATGAGACTCTGGTGATAAGGACTGTGACCATAGAGTTCATGTGGTTTGACACTATACAAATATTTTATAGAGAAATAAGTATATAATATACATAAAAACTGCCATAAAAGGTAAGAAACATTATTTCCCTAGTTTCTCTATTGAAAATTTGTATATGTTGAAGTGTCAGAAAAAAGTACGTGTGCATGTTTGTTTGCATGGATCTAGACAGAGAGTGGTAGTCCCTGTAATTCTTCTGGCAAGTCTGTACAGGACAACGGCAGCAGAAATAATAAGAATAAAAGCAAATTATACATGAATTCCCGCTTAAAAAAAGATAAAATGGGATTATTTGTAGGGAGGAGAAGGATCCCGAGCCTTTGCCTGTTCCCTTTTCCCCCAGCCTTTTTTGTACTTTCGAAGATTCTTAAAACATTACAGAACTTTCCAGTCGCTATTTCAGGACATACTCTTACATTCTTCTTTTGCAGCAGCATCTCAGGGCACTGCTCCTTATACCCTACTATCTTAGCAATTTCATGAAAAGCTCTTTTGGGGGCAAAAGAACTTTTTTCTGTGATACTAATATGTGTTTTACTTTTGTTTCCATTTCAAGAAGGAACCTGACTTTTGATATTTCTTTTCCTTGGGGGAATTTTGGAATGCCTATAGCAGGAGCTGCTTGAAGTCAAAGTTGGCTTCCTTTTGTTGAGAGAGCCAGAGCTCACTGAAGAGAAGGTGCTGGGTCTTTCAAAGGGGGAGGGAGGCAGCAGGAGAAGAGGAGAGAATAGAGGGAACAGAAGTCACGGGCACGGGGTTCTGGAACAACGGGAACCTGAACATCAAATTGTGCCAGAGCCCCAGGAAGGCAGTGAGCATACACGGAAAGAGTTCGTGAGGAAGTAAGGAAGACTAAGCACAAGTCTCAGGCCCCCACGCCTTGACGAAGAGTAAGGGGTTGGCAGGGAAGCAACAATGCAGAGAACTTGAAGACATGTGGTATCTTTTTGATTTTAGTGCAGTCCAAAGAGGTGAAGCAAGTCCCAGTAGATTTTCCAGGGGGGTGTCTGTTAAAGAACAACAGAGAAAAATGCTCTTTCTCATATACTAGAGTATAGGATTGAGATTCATACTTGCCTTCGAGGTTTACTGATGCCTTTCTCTCCCACCCCCATCTCCTCAGGTTATATAAGGCAGAAATTAGAATTCCTCTAAATTCTTAGAACGTGGAAGAGTTCCTTGAATACAGTAGGGACTCCAGACCTCATTGCTGAATGTAGACTGAACCGGAGTCCATAACGAATGGAGACCATACCTCTTTGCTGAATGAAGACCACACTGAAGGAAATGACAGTTATCTGTGGTCACTTTTGTATGTTTTGTTTTCATGATTGAGTCAAAGTTTTCATCAGACTCTTGCTTGAGAAGGAGACTTCTGAATCCCCAAAAGCTCCTGGACAGAAGAGAGTTGGAATTCCAAGAAAGTAAGGTGCAGGCTCAGCTGGAATTCCAGTTTCATAGTGAAACAGTTCTCAGCTCTTTCCGAAGATGTGTCAGCCTGGTCCCATTTGGAGAGTTTCTACCGTGGACTGTTCCCAGTGGGGCTAATATTCCTGTAGGTGATGGGGCTGTAGTGATGACCATTGATATTTCCTAATCTCTAGGACATAAACTTGAACACTTTTAATATATTTCCTGCATACCACTTTGAAACAATGTGAAGCAGGAAATCATTACACAGAAAGGAAATGTGAACTAATGGCTTAAAGTGAGGTCTCTGGGATCAGACTGCTTGGGGTTGAAACCTTGGTTATTTGAGCTCTCAGGGCTCAGTTTCCTCTTCTGCAATATGGCGAGAATAATTGTATCTGCATCACAGGGTTGTTGTGAGGTTTTAATGAGTTTATAGGGGTAACACTTGGAACAGTGTCTGGCTTATAATAATAAATGCTCTATTATAATTAGCTTTATTTAACATTACTTATAGTTGATAGTCATTAAAAGGTTGAAAGTAGTTTCTAATCTGCAGTAAGTTTTCAATAAATACTGGTTATTCTTTGTTACATGTTTCATTGACAGGAGTATTTCCTCTAGCTAGAAATATGTTTAAAAACACAGTTTTCAGTTGGATAAGGTTAGCCTTCTTGGAGGAAGTCACAGAAAGGTTATTTTTTTTGTATCATCCTTTGGTTTACATGAAGCTTCTCCTGTGTTCAGTGTAGCGTAAACCTACCCTTCGTAGGCTAGGATATTCAAGTAAAATCACGGATAAACAAAATAAGCTCAGTTCAGAAATCTCTACTGAACAAAATAAGAAATATTAAATGTAACTTTGGAATACTAAAATGTAACAGTATTTTGCTTTGGAATACTAAAATGTAACAGTATTTTGCATAAAGCTTAGCAAAGATAACCTTTCTCCGAAGAGTGAGGGTTTAGTATTGAAAATAAAAAGAGGGTGAGTTGATAACCCAAGGAATACTAAAATGTAACAGTATTTTGCATAAAGCTTAGCAAAGATAACCTTTCTCCGAAGAGTGAGGGTTTAGTATTGAAAATAAAAAGAGGGTGAGTTGATAACCCAAGGAGATGAGGGCATTTGTATTTTAATGTCAGTGTGATTCCATTCCCCTCTTCCCTGAAGCAGGTAGACCTTGGTTCCTTCCCGCGAGAAATCAGAATATTCATTTTCCTGGATTCGTGTGTGTATTACAGGGCATCTCTCAGGGTCTTGCCGCTGTGACCTGCAAGCCTGAGCTGGAGCCTGATCAAAGCAACCGAGGGACTGATTTTGCTCGGTTGCCTCTTGAAGTTTAGGCTGCACAACATCGCGGTAGCTTTCTCAGGCTTAAGCCATTCTCTGTCAACAATTTATTCCCCTGAAAGTTACACAGATAGGAGTTTTAAATCATCTCTTCTGATAGAAGCTCAAAATGCCCGTTATTTAAACTCCTACCTAAATCCACCAGCTTCTTAAACCTTTCCATGTTACTGCTTTCCTGCCTTGCCACACTGTTGAAATTATGTGACAAACGTTGTCATGATTTTCTTAAGTCTTCTGAATGTTGTCATAGCTCCTTGATGTTTTGGATTTCTGTGGTTACTTTTCTAAAAAGGTCTAACTGCCTTTTCATTTACTGTTAATGGTGTGTGTGTGTGTGTGTGTGTGTGTGTGTGTGTGCGCGCGTGTGTGTGTTTGGTGTAGCTCCAATCTGTTATTTTTTTTCACTTTATTTTTGAAGCTACGGTGTTATGATACAAGCAGTATTGCAAAACCCCTTTGTGGAGACAGGGTGCAGAAAGTGGTTTTGTGACTATCAAGTTGTTGTGGTTTCTATTGTATTGAAACTAATTAACTGAGAGAAAGTTGCTTTAGTTTTTATGTATTCTGGTTCTTTGAATTTTTTCAGGCCATACATGCAAAAAATCAAATACATTTCTTGCTAAAAATAAAGGATATCTATTTAAGGGGAAAGAGTTAGCTTGTTTATCAAACAGAAAGGAATAATGCCAATAAAATTATTGAGTTAGTTCCAAACATTAATTATATGTATGTATACAAAACATATAAATACACACACACACACACACACACACACACACACATATGTATACTGAAAATAGTATACCTATAGTAAGTAGTTATTATAAACTTGGGAAATAACAGGTATCATTTAGCCTGTTATATGCTAAGGTATTCTTTGCTTTATAATTACTATGGTATTCCTGCTAGATAGGTGTTATTATGTCCATATTATACTGTGTTGTACACCAAGACACTGTGGGTCCAATAAATGAAGATATTTGCCTCAAATCACGTCTGCAGCTTGAACCCAGATCTGTCTGAGCATCATATCTTGTACTTTCTACTTAATTTTATTTTTCTGGCATACACTATTTTTTTTTTTTTCTTTTCAAAGACAAGACTTGTTGTAAGGGTAAAACTCTTCTTGGCTTCTGTAGAGTCCAAGATTTAGCTACAAGTAAAAGCATGTTCTTGAAAAAACATGTGGTAGTCAAGGGAAAGCTCACCTAGGAAACTTTTGTCATTTCTGAAAGATAAGCTTGTAAAGGAAAACTTGATCTGCTGCAGTGTCAGATTTCTTGTGCTAATCTAATGATGGGAGTATTTTCCCCAGAAAGCTTCTGAATTTAAGAGAGGATTATGAATATATAATTGTCAACAGGCATTGTCATAATATATATATATTTTTTTACAAATGCCTAAACTACCCTCCATTATCTTTTGCTAGTAGGAGAAAAAGCTTTATAATTCCAGGCATTTTGTTTAGGAGAGAGGAAGTAATGAGAAGGGGCACACTGTTGTCTCATCCAGAGAACAGCACTGGGAACCAAACCAGGATCGATGCCATGGGCCCGTGGAGCCAGGAATACTCAGGGAAGAACTTGCCAGGCTCCTGCACTTCGTCCACATGCATAACCCTCAAGTTACCGCCTTCTCCAAAGACAGGGCAAAATC
The DNA here is from genome assembly GCF_902655055.1 of Lutra lutra. NCBI lineage: Eukaryota > Metazoa > Chordata > Mammalia > Carnivora > Mustelidae > Lutra > Lutra lutra. Next base: position 13,203,159 of record NC_062290.1, on the reverse strand, counting down.
TGGAGCATCCCCCAGTGTGAGAGGCTAGGTGGCAAGGAGCTCAAAGAAAGTAGAATGTAGAAGTCTCATGAGTTCTCAGACTGTCCAGAGGAGGGCCCGAGGTGATAAATCTGTCCTAGTGAAATCCTAGAATACACCTTGAAAAGTCAACAATTCCTGCGGCTTCTTTTGCTTCGGCTTCCCCATGGGCTGTTCTAATCTGTTCGCAAATCACATTGTTTGTCTTGAAACATAATAAGCTTTTCAGAGAGGAGAGGTGGGTTGAGAGTGGGTGGGGTGTTATATTTGAGACACCATCCTTTTTTTTTTTTTTTAAAGATTTTCTTTATTTATTTGACAGAGGGAGATCACAAGCAGGCAGAGAGAGGGGGGGAAACAGGCCCTCCGCTGAGCAGAGAGCCCAATGCGGGGTTCAATCCCAGGACCCTGAGACCATGACCTGAGCCGAAGGCAGCGGCCTAACCCACTGAGCCACCCGGATGCCCGAGACACCATCCTTAATCAAACTTTTGAATGCTACTTGTCACATATTGCCCACTTTTGGAGCTGGAATACAAACACACACACACACACACACACACACACACTCTCTCTCTCTCTCTCATACACACACACACACACACACACACACCCTCCATATAATTCTTTCAAACAGAAAAGAATCTCTCCTTTGTTGAGATCACTGTTTCTGTTTCTAAAATTCTACCTAAAAGTTCAGCTGTAAACTCCCAGGAGATATCCTAGGGGAAAGGGAATTAAATACATTTGGAAAAAAAAATGATTGGCTTTTCAAAGGGAGATTATAAGAAAGTCGAAGACTCTGGTGTGGGGGCTAACTACAAATATTACAAATGGAAAAGGAAATCTCTCATACCCTCTCTGTCTCTTTCTCTCTGTCACACACACACACACACACACACACACACACACACACACACACACACGTTATAATAAAATAAAATATAAAGGAATAGACTGGGTAGCTTAAATACTTTTCTTTTTCTCTCCAAGGTAATAAACACTGTGCCTGAGTTGTCAGCTCATTAAGTCGCTGAAAAATGCACCAGCAGTTAGTGTTAAGTCCTTTGTAAACAGTGAAAGTCTCAAAGGTGCCTCCACACTTAGAAATAATCATTTACTCTGTCAAATTACTAAGAAATTGATGGAGGGAAGATGCTCCTGAGAAAGAATAAGTAAATATTGGATGGCTAGTTTGACAAATGAAATTAACACTCTGTGAACCTGTGTTTTTAAAAAGATAAGCAGAAGCGTAAGATATGAGTTCAGGATATTTTGAATTTTGGGTTATTTCATTTCAAAAATGGGTAAGACCCAATGCTGTTTAAACGACAAGGAAGAGTAAAGACGGGCGCCCAAAGTAAGAGCAGATTCAGCAAGTCTTTCATACATAAAACATGCACCGAGCCACACATTTGGATGCCTAATTAAATAAGTTCAGGCCAATGATAAATCCTTCTGACATTTAGGAAGAATTTAGAATGCTGTAAGGTTAAATCTCGGACACCGAGGCCCTAGTGCCTTGAGTAAAAAGGAGCAGTAGAATATGGTGGGGTTTCTCATATTTTCCGAGGATGTTGATATGGAGATAACTCTTTAGGAAATGTAGAATACATATCTGTTTTTGGTCTGCTTGGTTTAATGTAAAATATTAGTTACAAGAGTCCCCAGATCTCATGGGCCTTCTTGTAATTTCTGTCTCAGTGACACCTATAGGCTTCTCTGGTGAGAATCTTTCAAGTGTGCCAAGGTGGATGAATTCCACACAGCCGACTGGGTGTGAGAATGAGCTCACAGGGGCAGGAGACCACCACCACTGCTCCTGTCCACATTGTTCTCTGCAAAGCCAGAAGGTATCTCATAGTATGTGGGCACAGTCCCTTGTCATTCTCCAGAGATGGTCTCTCAAGCAAATCATTTAGGTGGTATGCTTTAGCTTGGGGCCATGGATTTCATGAAATTGTGGGCAAATGTATGGGGGTTACCTATAATTCAACTTCTCTTCATGTAGATGACCTATAACCTCCCAGAGGTTTTGGAACTATTATCTAATCTCCCTCCTCAACCCACCTTAAAAGCACCCACTTGATGTTTTTCTTCGCTGTTTTTTGAAGTCAATCACAATTATCTAGATGATATTTTATGACAATTCTATTGTCTGATAAGGTAGCTACTCGCCATATGTGATTATCGGACACTTGAAACATAGCTAATCTAAACTGAGTTATGCTGTAAATATAGATGCACACTGGATTTCAAAGACTTGGTACAAAACACTATGTAAAATATCTCAGTGTTCATTTTATGTTGATTACATGTTATAATAGTAATAACATTCTAATAGTAATAGCGAGTTTACAGCCACCAGAAGGCACTATCTTTAGAGAAAGGGAAGGCAGCTGAGAATGTACTAGATAGCGAGTAAAAGGCTTTCCTTATATTAACTGACTGGATTCTCACAACTCCCCTGTGAAAAAAATAATATTGGCTAAGAGAATCCCCGAGAAACTAGAGAACCTTATAACCATTCCCCCAACTTTAATTCCTGAACCAACAATGACAATCCATTATTTTAATAGCAATAATTATGCTTTTTTAAAATTTAAACTAAATTAGCAGTGTAATGGTTGAATGTACTAAAAGTAAAGTGTCATGGTGTGTCCCTAGGCTCAAGAGTCAGATATGCAGAATTGGAATCAGGATTCTGTCGATTATTACCTGGGTGTCCTGGGAAAGTTGCTTGGACTCTCTCTGAACCACAGTTTTTAATCTTCAGTACCAATGAAAGCAGGAACAGAGAGAAGTTATGTGCTCAGTAGTGCTTTCCGCTGAACCTGATTATATAGAAAATAATAAATATTGGTTATTATTTGTTTATAGGCTGTGGTTGGGAAGAGGTCAGGCAGACTAGAGATTAATCTCAGTGCTGCAACTTAAAAGTTGAATAATCGGGGTAATGTTCTTAACTTGTGTGAGTCTGTTTTTCTCACCTGAAAAAATGAGACTATTTCCTACTTGACAGAGTTTTGGACATCAGTGCTCTCATTCAAGACACTTAGCACAGAATATGGCACAAAGGAAGCAGTCCCAGGTCAGGCGGTTATGATAATTATTTCCTCCCCGTGTCTGCTTTTGTGTACATAATGACATAATAATAAATTGCTCTGGAACCAGTCTGATGCGGTCGAAGTCTCGGGTCTGCTGCTATCTCACTATGTAGCCTTCAACGATTTCTTTAGCCTCTTTTATCTCAGTTTCCTCATCTATAAAATGGAGTCATTGTGAGAATTCAATGAATTAATCTGTGGAGATAGACAATGCCCAACACAGTGAATTCTTATTAAATGTTAACCATTTTAATACCACGGTGTTCTGTTCCTACTTTTGTACTTCCACTGTCTTTCCTTTTCTTTTGTATTCTTTTTAACATACTCCTTGGACCTCCAGGAACACTTATGAATACTCTATGAATAAACTGGTGAGACTTAGAACTAATGTTCCTGCCACCACCTTGATCAGTGTGTTTACTTTACATCATAAATATATTTTTGGAGGGATGGGGTGGCTATGTGAGGAACACTGGTGGTGGGGTATGTGCTATGGTAAAGACTGATGAGTTACAGACCTGTACCCCTGAAACAGATAATACATTATATGTTAATAAAAAAAATATTTTTGGAAATAATGTGGTCTTGGCAGACACGTAGAGTTTTACTTTCAAGTTAAGTTTCATCAAGGACACAGTCAAGAAGTTAAGATTCTGAGAACACTTTTTAAAAATCACAGATATAGGGCATATCACTGTTGCAGAGCTGGTTAGATAGAAACTTCCAATTGGGGTGCCTGGGTGGCTCAGTGGATTAAGCCTCTGCCTTCAGCTCAGATCATGATCTCAGGGTCCTGGGATCAAGCCCCGCATCGGGCTCTCTGCTCAGCGGGGAGCCTGTTTCCTCCTCTCCCTCTGCCTGCCTCTCTGCCTACTTGTGATCTCTCTCTCTGTCAAATAAATAAATAAAATCTTAAAAAAAAAAACTTCCAATCAACGTGCAAACTTGTTCACAAGCGGGTGGTTGTAAGCATCCAATAGGATCTTTATCAATGAATATGACCACTTTATGTGTTTGCCATGGCTCCATGTTAGGTCTGGTTGGAAAATATGGGTAGGATTAAGAAGTAAAACTGATTAACTAAAATCACCAAATACTGAGGCATCATGTTGGTAGGAATCCTAAAAACCACTTAATTTTCCCCTTTAGATAAGTAAACATTTATATATAAAACTTTCAAAAAAGGAAGAGTTTAGAAGGAGTATGGCTTTCCCATTTGCCTTTCTCATTTTGGTTAAGTTTTTATTTTAAACAGCTTATCATTGCTCTCCATCTTCTTTTGCTTTCAACATCCTAAAGAGTTTTGTTTCTATGACACCGATGTGGTCATACAACTTTGCTAAACTTTTTTACTGTCACAGCAGATATCCTGTATTTCAGCCAATCACATCAGCTTTCTTTTCTAAGTAACAGACAAAACTACACAATCTGGCACAAAGGATTTCCTTTAAAATTCAGTTTAATACAAACCATCTTCTTTTTTAAATTTTTTAATTCTTAAAGATTTATTTATTTGTGAGAGGGGGCTGGAAGAGGTGGGTAGGGTCAGAGGGAGAGAGAAACTCAAACAGACTCGACACTGAGCATAGGGCCCTATCTCATGACCCTGAGATGATACCTGAGCCGAAACCAGAGTCAGATGCTTCACGGCCTGTGCCACCCAGGGGCCCCTACAAAGCATCTTTTAATTTAAAGCGTCATAGTAGGCATTGGAATCTCTGCTGAATGTCTCAAGACCCCATTCAGCCGGCAGAGTTAATTTCAGCGGAATACATCAGGTTAATGCAATAGTTTGTCTCATTTTTAGCATATTGTTGGCTTTGCTTCTTTTTGTAGAAGTCAAAGGAGACACGTGAAGCACTTGTGAATTTTTTAGTTCATTGAGTCTCTGCCTTCAGACTTTTTAAACTCCCAAACTGATTTTGCATGAGGAAAGGAATTTTGAAAGTACATCAAAGATGAAAAGGTAACCAAGTGCTACTTCTTGTTTAATGAATTGCTTTCACACCATTCACCTTTGTACTTTGCAGGGGAAACATGCACAGATTTGTTTTGTTTTGAGTAGTGAAAAAAGCTTAATAGGACTCTAGTATGCTCAGATTCAAAATCACAATTCTTTCCCAGCATGAATAGAAATTGTGACTCTCAATCCCATTTATAATTGCACCCAAAACCATAAGATATCTAGGAATAAACCTAACCAAAGAGGCAAAGAATCTATACTCAGAAAACTATAAAGTACTCATGAAAGAAATTGAGGAAGACACAAAGAAATGGAAAAATGTTCTATGCTCATGGATTGGAAGAACAAATATTGTGAAAATGTCTATGCTACCTAAAGCAATCTACACATTTAATGCAATCCCTATCAAAATACCATCCATTTTTTTCAAAGAAATGGAACAAATAATCCTAAAATTGATACAGAAACAGAAAAGACCTTGAATAGCCAGAGGAATATTGAAAAAGAAAGCCAAAGTTGTTGGCATCACAATCCCAGACTTCAAGGTCTATTACAAAGCTGTCATCATCAAGACAGTATGGCACTGGCACAAAAACAGACACATAGATCAATGGAACGGAACAGAGAGCCCAGAAATAGATCCTCAACTCTATGGTCAACTAATCTTCAACAAAGCAGGAAAGAATGTCCAATGGAAAAAAGACAGCCTCTTCAACAAATGGTGTTGGGAAAATTGGACAGCCACATGCAGAAGAATGAAACCAGACCATTTCCTTACACTACACACGAAAATAGACTCAAAATGGATGAAGGACCTCAATGTGAGAAACAAATCCATCAAAATCCTTGAGGAGAACAGGCAGCAATCTCTTTGACCTCAGCTGCAGCAACTTCTTCCTAGGAACATCGCCAAAGGCAAGGGAAGCAAGGGCAAAAATGAACTATTGGGACTATCAAGATCAAAAGCTTTTGCACAGCAAAGGAAACAGTTAACAAAACCAAAAGACAACTGACAGAATGGGAGAAGATATTTGCAAAGGACATATCAGATTAAGGGCTAGTATTCAAAATCTATAAAGAACTTACCAAACTTAACACCCAAAGAACATATAATCTAATCAAGAAATGGGCAGAGTACATGAACAGACATTTCTGTAAAGAAGACATCCAGATGGCCAACAGATACATGAAAAAGTGCTCCACGTCACTCAGCTTCAGGGAAATACAAATCAAAACCACAATGAGATACCACCTCACACCCGTCAGAATGGCTAAAATTAATAAGACAGGAAATGACAGATGCTGGTGAGGATGTGGAGAAAGGGGAACCCTCCTACACTGTTGGTGGGAATGCAAGCTGGTGCAACCACTCTGGAAAACAGCATGGAGGTTCCTCAAAATGTTGAAAATAGAACTACCCTACGACCCAGCAATTGCACTACTGGGTATTTACCCTAAAGATACAAACGTAGTGATCCGAAGGGGCACGTGCACCCGAATGTTTATAGCAGCAATGTCCACAATAGCCAAACTATGGAAAGAACCTAGATGTCCATCAACAGATGAATGGATAAAGAAGAGGTGGTATATATACACAATGGAATACTATGCAGTCAACAAAATGAAATCTTAACCATTCACGATGACATGGGTGGAACTAGAGGGTATTATGCTGAGTGAAATAAGTAAGTCAATCGGAGAAAGACAATTATCATATGATCTCCCTGATATGAGGAAGTGGAGATGCAACGTGGGGTGTCGGGGGGGTAGAAAAAGAATAAATGAAACAAGATGGGATCGGGAGGGAGACAAACCATAAGAAACTCTTAATCTCACAAAACAAACTGAGGGTTGCCTGGGGGGAGGGGGGTAGGGAGAGGGTGGTGGGGTTATGGACATTGGGGAGGGTATGTGCTATGGTGAGTGCTGTGAAGTGTGTAAACATGGCGATTCACAGACCTTTACCCCTGGGGATAATAATACATTATATGTTTATAAAAAAATAAAAAAAAACTATAAAAAAAAAAGAAATTGTGACTCTAAGAGATGGGGGAAATTTTGCATATTACTTCCATGCCCCCCTTTTACTTTGTTTTGTAATGGACCAGGCATAACTGTTTGTACTTCTGCACAAAAGCACAAAATTTCACAAAATTGTTCGAATAATTTTTTGTTTTGTTTTTTAAAGATCTTATTTATTTATTTGAGGGAGAGAGCATGAGAGGGAGGAGGGCTAGAGGGAGAAGCAGGCTCCCTGCTGAGTAGGGAGCCTGATGTGGGATGTGATCCTGGCACTCCAGGATCGTGACCTGAGCCAAAGGCAGTCACTTAACCAACTGAGCCATTCTTGAGAAATTCATACTTTCTTAAAAATAAAAAAGAAGAAAAAGTAACTTTCCCCTAAAGATTAGCCCCTGCCTCTAAAACTGAACATTCCTTTTTAAGATGGTCTTTGATGTTTTTCTGCCCTTTATACTGGACAAACAGAAATCATTGGATTTTGGCATAAATGATTGCCTTCTGTTTTAGTGTTGTAACTTGAGATCAGGCAGGAAACAATAGTTTACCTTTAGAAACCCCCAGACCTGGATGCCTGGGCGGCTCAGTGGGTTGGGCCGCTGCCTTTGGCTCGGGTCATGGTCCCGGGGTCCTGGGGTCATGATCCTGGGGTCCTGGGATCGGGTCCCACATTGGGCTCCTTGCTTGGCGGGGAGCCTGCCTCTCTCTCCGTCTCTGCCTTCCTCTCTGCCTGCTTGTGTGCTTTCTGACAAATAAACAAATAAATAAAATTAAAAAAAAAAAAAAAAGAAAGAAACCCCAGACCCCGGATTCTGCCTCTCTCCTTGATAGGGCTGTGTTATATGTCCTTCTCTACTGATATCCTAGAGTTCTGGCTACACAACTAAAAATCCTGACCTCAGAAAGATGGATAATGAGGGACAAATTCTAAGGATTACTGATCATAGAAGGAGTTGCATTTTTAAAGAAGCAAAACTAATGAAATTGTAAAGCTAGAAGTCCAGGCATCTGTGATGCCAGAAAAGGAGTTTGAGGAAAAATTTAGCCTTTCTAAATGGGTCACAACCAATTCCTTTGTTCTACCTAGGGATAGCTGGATCTTGTACCAGTTGAAAAGTCAGTTAAGCTTAAACATCTTTTTTGAACTTAAACATTATATTTATTTACCATTTTTTGGTATAAGAATAAAGTCTTTTCTTTGAAATGTTCCTAGTAATTCAATCTCTGAATTAACTTTTTACATAAACTACATCCATCACATAGGACCCAATTACCAGTTTTATTTCTTTAAAATAGAAACAGATCGTAAAGGTAATGGCAGAACAATTTGGGGGAAGCCAACCTCTGTTTTTTTTCTACTTAGTTCTTTTTAAAAGAACAGCTGTCTTGTCCACACCATGTTATTGCTGTTACATCACGCACGGTTTTGCATGTGATAGTGGTTCATTCACACTCACTGCTGAATAGTATTCCACTGTCTCATTATACTGTAATTTATGTATCCATTTTGCTCTCGATGGACATTTGTGTAGTTTCTACGTTTGGACTTGTGCAAACAGTGCTGCTATGAATATTCTTGCAGTGTTTTATTTTATTTTAAGATTTTACTTATTTATTTGAGAAGGAAAGCCTGAGGGAGAGCGCGCACGAGCGGGGGGAGGGGCAGAGAGAGGGAGAAACCGACTCCCCACTGAGCAGAGAGTCTGATATGGGACTGAGATCATGACTTGAGCCACCCAATGCCCTCTTGCAGTCTTTTTTTGATCACATGCATGCATTTCTGTTGGGTATATGTCTTTGAGTAGAATTGTGGGGTCACTGTAGGCATATTAGTGTTAGTGGATAGTACCAAGTGGTTTTCCAAAGTGGTCATACCAGTATCCTGCCAGTGGCATGTGAGAGTTCTGGTTGCTTCACATCCTGGGCAAATCTTGGTGTTTTTTGTCAGCTTAAATTATCTGTCTACAGAGTTTTATTCATTCTGTTGGGAATATTTATGAATTTTTTTATACTTCTATTTTATACATTATTTTATAATAGGTGAGAATTTAGTTCAGTTATATCTCCCTCTCTTCCCTGTTCTGTTCTCTTCCTTCTCTACCCCATTGTAATAGTTGTGTTATTTTTAATTCTATTATTATTTACATTTATAATTCTTACACCATTTACTTTAGTCATTATCTCTTAGTCTTGAATGAAAATTTCAGACAACTATGTATAGGTTCAAAAAGAGGGAAAACTGTTATATACATATGCATTTATGCATCAATGAAAAATAAAGAGGGTTTATACTACACATTCCTATGAATTATAATAGTGTTTAAAGTGTAGGAAGCCTGGATAATTGGAGGATTTTGTTTGTTCTGTGGTCTGTGCAAAAATTAATAGGAAAGAAGGGAGGGGGGAGGGAGATGGAGCAGACGAGGATGAAAGGAGGGAGAAAGGGGAAGAGAGAGCAAGGAAGCAGAGCAGATCTGTAGCTAGGTTCTCTGACCTGCACTGGCCTCTGCAGGGAGGATGTGATGGGGTATATAACCAGGAAGACTTGTCAGTGGGTATTTCAGAGAAGATACGCGATTGTTTTTCATTAAGAAGGAGGATAATTTTTCAGGAAGCTATTACCCAGAGAATTTCATCCACATAGATGGCCAATTTGCATAAACCAGTATAACCCTACTGCTCCTTGTCTTGATTAATAGTCGTGGGCTTTGGGAGATTTTTTGCTCGAGTTACAGGAATAATTGTTTCAACTCTCACGGTTGTTTGGCTTTGTGTGAAACTCAGCCCTCATGTCTACTGAAGGGAATCTAATCATGACTAAAGGCAGATTCTACAGCCTGTCTCCAGCTTCATAGGCATTGATGAAGCCTATTCCTCTGTGAGTCTAGTCATGGTGGCTATGTTTTTAGTGAATTCACAAAGCAGTTGGCCCCAAATTCATTTAACAGTCACATTTAAAAATCTCTCTTAGTACGCAAGAGTGCCAATTCAGACTTTGCTTCCCTGCGTGTGTAAGGACGTGACAGAAGGAATTAGACATCACTTGGCTTAAGAGAAGAGATATTCTACGGAAGTTGTAAAGGCCATCTTCAAATACCTGATGACTATCACTTGTTAAATTAGTGTGGAGACAAGAGTTTAGAATAAAGATGGAGGCATTGGTTTCAGCCAAGTTTATGAGGATGGGTTTCCTAATGCTTAAAATGGTTTAATAAGGAAGGGTCCTGCTTATGAGAAAGAGGATGTCTAATACTGAGGTCTGAATGTGTAGGCAAAGGGTGAATGCCAGCTTGTTGGGTTTCTAAGGTCAGACCTACAAGCATCTAACTCCTTATTCAACTCTACGATTCCATATAACATATTATACTGAAGCCAAGATACCATCCATTATCAAAAGCATCCTGTTTCGAGAGTGTTCAAAATGTAAAAAATTGGGAGTGTTAAAGTTCATGAAATATGTTGATATTCTCTTATTTTGCAAAGAGAGGTTTGGGAACAAACATAGCTTTACAGTTTTCATCACTTTCTCTATGTTTATCCTCCCTTCTTGGACTTTGCTTGATCGTGGTAGTCTCTGGGTATGCCTGTGGGTTTCCATGTCCTAGAATAACCAAAGGAAAATATATTTCCTGTTAACTTTTTTGCAATAAAGTTCATGACCATGTGCCTTAGAGCAAATGGATTTTGGAGAGAGTTTCTACTGATTATATACTCAACACACGCAACAGGCTGGTAGGATCATGTAAGGGTCATAGAGTGTGTAGGGCTAATGAAAAATTGTTGGCATTTGATATTTTCTAGAGAATTTTTTCAATACTATTTAAAGCTCACTTTTCAGAACATTTCAGTATATTTGGATTGATTTGTACATTTAAAGATTTACATATTTGCATTTTTATTTTATGTAGACTACCTATTGGATAACAATATAAGTAATTTTTGCCTAATCTTATCCTAATATGTGCATTCTTTTTTTTTTTTTTTTAAGATTTCATTTATTTATCTGACAGAGAGATCACAAGCAGGCAGAGAGGCAGGCAGAGAGAGAGGAGGAAGCAGGCTCCCCACCGAGCAGAGAGCCCGATGCGGGGCTCGATCCCAGGACTCCGAGACCATGACCCGAGCCGAAGGCAGCGGCCCAACCCACCGAGCCACCCAGGCGCCCCTAATATGTGCATTCTTGAATGCATTGAAACCAAGGAGGAAAAAAAAAAAGTTTTATGGCATCCTTCCCAATAGCCTTTTTGATGTATTTAGACTCACCTTTGCATTTACAGTGACTCTTCCAGGAAAGTTAAGTTACTCTAGAAATGGCTTCTAGCCTTGATCCCAGATTTTCAGTGCTGGTGATTTTAAACATGTTCTTAGCTTTGATGCTACCATTCTCTGCTAACTTCTAAGAAAAAATGGTATACTTTCAATGTAGTTTTCCAGTTTGTAGTTATTAGAAAATTTGGGAAAAGACAAATGAACGTCAGAAGAGGGAAGGGTCAATAATTTGCTTGTTTGTAATCACGTCTAACTTAGCCTCTTGTACAGTTCCCAGATATTTTCCCCTGTACTTGCCAAGTACAAAAACAAAATGCAGAGATCATCTTCAAACAAGGCTTTAAAACACAGCCTTAAGATAACAGCAATACAAGGCTCATTTTTAGACCAAACAGGTTAAAAAACAATTATAAATACAATCACTACTCACTGAATGTTCTAAATGTGTCTGAAAACTCACCAGGAGCTCTGAATAGTCATCGATGTCCTGGTGCCATCATTTGTGATAGATATTCTTGACAGCAGGGTTATTCCCCCTTAATGGGCTGATGTGAGTGAACTAGGGTCTTGAGACTCTGAGAAGTGAGTGTTCTTGGATTATGGGCCTTGATACATCTGGAAAGCCCCTCTTGTTCCTTTGCAGAGCTTTTATCATTATATTGAAAGAACTTTCAAGGCCTCCAGGTTAGCACACAGGCTTTTCATCTCCTAGGGAGGTTTCACTTACATTCCCCTTTGTTGACAACTAAGGAAAAGGCAAACATCTAATTTAAGTCCTAATTTGCTGTTTTTTTTTTTTACTCCCTAATTGGTATTTAGCTCTCATACCTGTCTGATCTGTAAACTATGCATAATCATTTTGATTCATTTTTGTGGGGGTGTAGAAATCTGGACTAAATTATTATATTTCCATGAAATGTCACTAATAGTTTCAAATCCATGAACTTAGACAGGGAGCGAGGAAATGTGAAATGCAGCCTGTGGTTTTCTCATTAAATGGCATTGTGTGTTGCAAACATTGTTTAGAGCTTCATTTTGTTTAATATGGGTGTGTGATTTCTGGACACAGAGGGTTATTTAAAAAGGTAGGAAATGTGCCCTGTGAGTCCCTTTGCTTAAGATGACAGGATTACTCTTAATAGAGCACTACACACAGGTATACAGCTGTAAGGGTTTTAAAGCTCCGTATTCCACTCCTGAAAACTAGTCAATTCTAAAACCTCTGCTTAATCAGACCCACCACGGACAACTCAGATTATGATTTCACAGCTGGTACCACAGTACAAATTTTCCTACAGCATCTCTCACTCTCTCCCTTTCCCTCTTAATCCCTTTCTACCTTTTCCTCCTGGAAGGACCTGGCCTTATTCAAAATGGAGAGAGAATGTTCCATTTCAGAAAGAAATGAAAATGAGTCTGTTGCCATTGCAACAGATAAGCAACCAGACAACTCTTTTCAACCAGGAGGGATATTAGGTCTTCTTCCCTTTAATAAGGAGCAAGGTCACTGTTTCAGCGTTTTAAAATTTGTGACACCCCCATTGGCTCTCTCTCATCTGATCAAGGAAATTTCTGAACAGGAGGACAGCTCAGTCTGGTAAAACAACTAACACAAAACTGTTGAGAGACTGTCGGGTTTCCTTCTAATGAGCAGAAGGCAGATAGATGAACCAAGGCCGAGGTGTCGGGGAATATTCGCCACAGAGGTGATCATCCTCACTGCGTTTACTGCTGTATCATCGTCCTGGCCTCGAGAGTGTGAGGGTAAAATGAACACCCCACTCCTGCCTCTCTTCCCTTCCAACGACTCTCCTGTGCTGTGTCCCCATAGGACAGGCTGTCACAGACGCTTAATTGCGGTTAGAGCAGCAAGAATCAAACTGGAGATTTTAAATATCCTGATTCCCAGGCCCCAGCCAGGCCAATTAAATTAGACTCTGAAGAATATCAGCATAAAAAAAAAAAAAAAATGAAGGAACTCGAACGTGCAACCAAGTTTGAGAACCAGTGGGCTAATCCGCACAAGCCCGAGAAGGAATTAGTGTGGCATCTGACAAAGAGGTGAAGCTCTACCCACCCCCCACCCCCCAAGGATACTTAGGAGACCTTTGTTGCTGCAGAGGAGAAAGGGAAGAAAGAGAAAAGGAAGGAAGACAAAGTTGCATGCTTCCTGTCTTTCTCCAAGTCAACTGGAGTCTCCCACTGTGGGCTTGTACCTGCAGCTGGGGTGTGGTTGGTCCGCAGGCCTGGGACTGGACTGGGCGGGGTGGGGTGATTGGCGGTAACCACCTAGCGGCGCATCAATAGCCCCAGGCGTGGGCCGTGTGCCCCCCAGAGAAGGCGGCGCCTGGGGATGGTGGAGAGCAATTTGGGGGCGCAAAAGGAAGCTGGCTCGGGCGCAGGTGGCGCTCGCAGCCCCAACCGACAGTTCAGCCAATCGCGGACGCAAGCGCAGCCTGGTGGCGGCGGCGGTAACGGGGCGCAGGGTTCTGGCAGGAGCCAGCGGAGGCAAAGGCGGCGCCAACAGAGAGCTGCGCGCGGGCTGGAGTGAGACCCGGCGGCGAGAGGAGGGAGCGAGAGCTCGGCGCCAGGGTGTTGCCTGGCAGAGCGAGGCGAACTTAGCATGGGGAAGAAGTGGAGGGATGCGGCGGAGGTGGAGCGGGGCTGCTCTGACCGCGACGACAGCGCGGAGAGCCGCAGGCGCAGCCGGAGCGCCAGCCGGGGCAGGTTTGCCGAGTCGTGGAAAAGGTTAAGTTCCAAGCAGGGATCCACCAAGCGCTCGGGACTCCCATCGCAGCAGACGCCGGTGAGTGGCCCAGGAAGAACCCCTGGGTCTCTTGCTCCCTCCGCCCGCGACTCGAGCCCTTTCCATGGTGCTGAACTTGCCTCCTTAGGGGTCGAGCCCGGGAACTTGTGGAGCGTCCTCTAACGAAAAGTGTCGGGGGCTGTGAGGAGGGGCAAGAAGGAACGACTTCCCTTTCTTCAGCGAGGGGAGGGTCTCCTGACGTCTGTGGTGTCTTTGCAAAAATGGAGAAAATGTTCGAGAGGCGAAGGGCTCACTGGCAGATCGTTGGAGTTTCGCAATTAGCAGAGCGTGCGAGATGTTGCTGAGGGTATTGTTGTGACTCCTGTGCATCCCGAGGGTCTGTCTGTGCCGCTTGTTCGAAGACGCGGGGCATCCACTGAATGAGGGCGGAATAGGATGGGCATGCCATTTTTCACTCTCTTAACACTTGCCCTTTTTCATCCCACACCCCCACTATGTTAATGGGTGCGTTTAATTGTTTGCAGAATATTATTTGCATGCAGAGAATAGCAGAATATCCCAGGTGCTTAGAATCCTCCTGTTAACAAACACAGCGTTCAGAAAACAGTTTTCCCATGCGTCAGCTCCTCTTCAATGTCTAATTAGAGCGATAAAAGCACTCAAGTGAAATTAATATAGGCATCGTATGTGTGTAGAGAAGTACAGTTGATAAAAAAACTTTAGCTGCATATGCATTTTTAGTATTCAAATATTATCTGTCTTCCTTTAGCCTAGAGGGAAAGAACTCTGTTCCAGAAGAGAGCAGAGAGCCCTCCTGTTGCTCCTAGGGAGCGAGGGTACAGCACTTCAACTTAGGAGACATCATTAAGAACATCGGTGTGTGTGTGTGCTGGTGTGTGTACCTATGCCTTATATTCAGAAGAGTTGATGGCAGATATTATATAGAGGGGAAACTAAATTAATTTTTTAAAAGGGTGGTACAAAAGCATTGTATCTCATAGCATGAATAATGGTACCTTCTTCTGTTTTCGAGAGTTCATCAATAAAGGATAAAAATCTGTGAAAAGCAGGACGTTTAAAACATTACTTCAACAGAATGAAATATGAACATGTAAATTTTTTGGTGTGTTTATTTTGTTTGCTTGTTCACAAAAACTAGCAGAAAAATATTGTTAAATTTGAAATATTTTTTCCTGATATTTAGTGTTGTGGGTAAGTTTTTTTTTTAATCTAAAGATGGATAGAGTACACTTAAAATGCAATTAATTTTATTTCAGGCATTGCAATATCATTTTTAAATAAAGGTGAATTTAATATTTTAAGAAGGAGACTATTATTCTGAAGATAGGAATGGATGACTTCTGGTTTTCATCAATTATGTGAACTAAGAATTTTATCCCTTTTAATAGAAAGTATTATTCTAAATAACGTCTTATATTGCTTCTTTGATTCTGTTCAACAGGTGTGGTAGAGTCTCAGGAACGTATAAAATCTTCCTATAACCATAGGTTAGGCTCAGTAACTTACAGGTCTGTTATTTAGAATAAAAATATGAGAAGAGAGGGAGGACATAATAGGATACCATGACAACAGGAGACATCTGGAAAAGTAACTGTGTCCTCCTGTTTACTAAGGGTGATGATGGTGCTATATTTCTCTGTAGTACTTGTTAATTGAAACATTAGTAATTCAGTTAAAAACTCATTATGGCAAAAGCCTGTGCTTCTTCTCACATTGCATGACCTGTTTGATACCAATTTTGTTCTAAAAACCTAGGAAGTGCTCCTCGTCATGATTTGAATTATCAGAATTTTTTAAACAAAGATAATGAAGTTTTATAAATTTTAGAGCTGGGATGGTGGTTTTTAATCAAGTTTTGATTCCATGAGTTGTTAACAAAGACTTTCTCTTCATCTGTAAGTGATACACCCAACTTGCTTATGCAAACCAGAGGGAGGAAATAATAAGGCTTGCAACAAACATGCTGACAAAAGTTTTTAATCTTCAGGGTGAGATTTTTTTCTGCCTCTTAAGGTGAGCTGGTGCTATTTTCAACTTTCATTGTATCTTATGCAAAAAAAAAGTTTAAATGACAGAGATTAAAGGAAGTGATTGAAGCAGTTAATATGATTAATGCTACTTTTTATTTATTCTTCTGAATAAATAAGATATTCTGTGATGTGACTCTGGATTTTATTCATTGTGTTGTACTCAGAAATATTGTGGCATCATTGTAATAAAAATCGTAGAAGAATTTTTTCTTTCTTTGAAGACAAGTAGATAAGTGTAGAAAAAGGTAGTAATAATAAAACATGAGAATGTTCTTAGATCCTTCTTTCTTCTTTCTTTTGAGAATGTGAAATGATTATGTAGTTGTTTTATTGATGTGGCCTTTGTTACTCTCTTTTCTGCTATAGTTAGAGTCTTGAAATCACTTCCAGTTAAAGTTATTCCCAGGGAACGATGACAGTCCATGACTCTGTCCCCAGTGGGAATGATTACATTAGTTTTCATTTTCACTAACAACAAAGCATGAATACATCATAGATAATGGGGGAGACTTTCTTCAGCAAGACTGCCATGTTCTTCATTATCCAGAAATACTTTCCTGCTATGGTCTGAGTCATGGTATTTTTATGTGTCAAGGGTAGGGGAGGTCTGTTTGAATCAACCTTGGTAATTAGATTTCCTATCTACTTATCACTAGATATGTTGGGGTTTTCTTAGAGACAGCTTAGAGGTTGGGCTGGCCCCATTATTTTGATGCCAGTATGAGAAATCAGAAAGTCACATTTCTGGCAGTCTTGGTCTAGTGATATTCTTTGTGGACTGTGGCAGGCCCAGGGGAGGACAGCGTGTGCTCTCCATGCCCTAGCTCCCTGGGGCCTGCTTCTATTCTGGCACAGGCAGAAGCAGTCCTACTCTGTGCATTGGTGAGAGGAAGGGGAAGCTGTTCTGGGTCCTGATAGTGGTATTTAAAGGCCATGTTTTCAAGTTCTGGGCCACAAGAGTAGATGTGTCCAACACATCAATTCTTGTTGATTTGAAAATATTTTTTTCCCAAGCAACCTTCTTCTTTCCCCTTATTTTTAGGCTTCGTAGTTGATAATGCACCATTGGATTCAGTAATCTACAATACTCAGATTATACCCCAAATCATAAAATTCTGATAAAGTGAAGTAGGATTTAATCATAGTCATTCCTTGGAATTTGTTCTTCTCTGACCATGGGTCATAGGATATTTTTAAAATCTGAAAACAGTGGGGTGTTTTTTTCAGTAAACTAATAAAGAAGTTTGATATCAGTTTTATAGTTATATCAATGTAAAAGTTACATATTTGCATTGTGGATATGAAATTCGGTTTCTGGACATTAATATTTTACATAATACCACTGTTAAATTGCTCAGGAGGCATAAAAGGATTTTAAAACTTCTTTGCCTCTATTCGATACTATCTGGATCTCATATTTGTCCTTGAAGTATTGTTCTTATTGTTCCTGTTACTTGTTTTAATCCTACCCACATAAAAATATATGGGAAATCCATTGAAAGGGGATTCAGCAAGTGCTGTCCGGTGTTACAAATACCACATGTTTGCCTCAGCCTGTAGTGTTTTTTATTTTGAAAGGTGATTTCCTCCTCTAGTCCCACAACTATTTCAGGGCTTCTTTTCAAACAGATGCAGATTTCATTTAATCTCCAAGTAAGCTCTGTGTAAAAGTGGGGGGAAAATGTGTTCTGAGGGAGTAAAATGGTCGAGTTGTAATTAGAGTTGTTTTTCAACCTTAGATGGCATGCTTCCTTCCACTAATGCTATAATTACCCTTATCAGCAGGTGCCAACCACAGAACATCACGCCTTGTGCAGAGAAGTGGGCAGCTGAGAGTGTATAGAAACAGCAGCCCTGCAAAGTAGACGAGTCCAGTACAGCTGGGTACCAAGTTGTGTCTTCCCACAGCTGTGTGAGAGGCGATGTGGGCAGGGAGGGATTCCAGGAACAAATCTGCTTCCGTTCCTCGGGCTGACTTGTCCCTTCTGGGCCTAGGAAGGGACTTCCAGTTATTCCTGCCAAAACCTGGGTCCTTCAGGGTCTTATAATAAATGAGGGAAAGCTGAGTCAAAGGCAGGGCTAAAGTGAGAAAAACCCTTCTCCCAACCTGTTGGTCTTTTGAGGATGATGTGGATGGGAATTCTGGTGAAGGCTGTAGCAGAAACAGCAGCAAGCTGGCGAAGAGGATCCTTGCTCCCTTTTCAGTGTTCTGATACGCGATGACAGTGTCGTTAAACCCTTAATGGTTTGTTCTTGTTAGGTACGCAAAGGGCTCTCCTGGTGAAATCAGAATGAATCCCCTGCAGGGCTAGTCCATTACTGCGTAACTGTTTCTTGACAGGTTGATTTTTGTCTGCTTTTTACTTACTGTGTTAAAAAAATGATAATAATTAAAAAAAAGGGACAATGTTGTATCACTCAGGAGTACAGATGTATTTTCTTATTATTGTGAATTTTTGATGGGGAAAAACACCATTTTCTGATAGTGGCTTATTTTATTTAAGCATTTCTGAAATATTATCTTTTTTTTCTAGTAATTAACATCTAAGAAGCTTGTTCTCATTGGTCACAAACGGTGAAATAAATTTAGTTTCATCTTTAATTTGAGGACCACAAATATATTAGGTGGCTAGTGAGTAATTCAAATATTTTAAGTTCTGAGGAAGAAAAGACCCTTGTATAGTGATGGTTAAATGTGTTTTCAATTATTCCAAAATATATTAGAACAGTTCCTCCTGCCATTATTTACTGAGATCTTGAAAAAGCAATTGAATCATTAAAAATCTTTTATAAATAGTAGCAACACATTATAGTCATTTGTCTCAACCAGCTGTGATGGTCTGTGCATTGGCTTTACTTTTTGTTTCTTTCATTGGCAAAACCCAGAGAGGACTTGTGGAGCAAAAATGCAAGGATGATGAACAGCACTGAAGCAAACTTTAATTCATCTAATATTCATTGAGTACCTAGGAAGTGTTAGGCAGCCTAGTAGGTACTGAACAGCTTTCCTAATAGAACTGATGGCTTCATACAAGACAAAGCAACCAGACAGAGATGTACAAAGTC
The DNA here is from genome assembly GCF_902655055.1 of Lutra lutra. NCBI lineage: Eukaryota > Metazoa > Chordata > Mammalia > Carnivora > Mustelidae > Lutra > Lutra lutra. The sequence continues at coordinate 13,183,899 of NC_062290.1, read as the reverse complement.
TGCTTCGTGGTCAGAATACAATAGAGAGAAAGTTAAAGTAGTGAACGCCTGTTAAGTGATGGTGATGAGGAATGAAGGTAAAAAGCATCCTCCACTTGATGCCTGATTCTCAAAAGATGAGGAAGCAAAAGAGTTGTGTGGATTTGGCAGTTTGGAACCAGGGCTGTTATTTTCAGCGACTCCTGAGGGTGGATACCTGAATGCAGTGAGTAGAAGTCAAGGGAGATGAGACAGAGAAGCAACCGCATCAAGGACAAACACACTGTCAAGTATTTAGTACATGCCAGGCACACTCTAGGCACATCACCTAACTTACTACGTGTTGCCTGTTTTCAGCTAGAATGTAAGCTCCACAAAGGTAGGGATCTTTGTTTGGTTCACTAATTTATCCAGATGCCTTGAGCAGTGCCTGGTGTATAGCAGGCCCTCAAATGTTTGTTCAATGAATGAATTGACCAATTAATAAATACACTAATAGACAGGATTTTCTCATTAATATGAGGTAGACTTTAAGTTCTTGGCTATGAGAGCAAAGAGAAACAGAGGCAGAAGAATTTTCTTTCCTTTTTCTTGTGTGGCAAGATGGGAGAGACTTGAACATGTTTATTTGTTGGAGGAAGAACCTATTAAAGGGTTTAAACAAATAGGAAGAAAGAAGAGTAGTCAAACTAATCCATAGCCTTGGAGGAGTTGGGATTTGTTTTACGTGAGAATTGAAAACCAATTTTTTGCTAGTTTTCAATCCTGGTTCTGTCCTTTCTTTGTCTTACGAACTTGCCTGGTGGACACTGGATCTGATTGCTTATTCTTAATTTTTTAATTTTTTTATAAACATATAATGTATTATTAGCCCCAGGGGTACAGGTCTATGAATCTCCAGGTTTACACACTTCACAGTACTCACCATAGCCTGATTGCTTATTCTTTTGCAGGTTTTACTTAATACATATTTAGTCTATAATGTTGGTAAATTAATTCATAAGTTATGCAAAAAGTGTGCATTTTTAAGAAAACTTTTGTTTGTGATTCAGAGATTGCTGAAATATAACTTTGTATCTCCCTTTGATCTCTCTAAATACCTCAAGGAATGTGGGAAAATTCTCAGGCAGATTTCAAAAGGTGGGAATTACTACTTTAGCTCTTCTGAAGATAGTTATCTAAGTTCAGAGTTGACGCATCAAACTGCAAATTCATGCATTCAATGTCATGAGATTGCATGTTCATTACAAATAACTCTCTAGAATGCCAGAACTTCAACCCCAAACTAGTCACACAAAAAGGAATACATTCATGCTAGGTTTTTGTTCACACTGAAGGTTGATTTTTCTAGGACTTCCTTGGGAATGAACTTTACAACAGTGAGATTAGGAGGGGAGGGCTCTAATGATAAGCATTCTTAGGAGGCTCAGTTTGAATGCATGTCATCTCTACTTTGGGAGTTGTATGGAAAATCCAAATTGATCTTGAGAATAATATGGTGCTTTGAAATCAAACAGATCTAGATTGGAATCTTGGCTTTGTCTGTTATTAGCTGTGTGGCCTTCGGTGAATTATATTTCTATGTCTCTTTTCTCCTGAATTCTATCAGGAAAATTCCTTCTTCCTTTCCCACCGAGTGTCAAATTCACTCAAGTCTTTGTCTTCTTTTTATATAAAGAGAAAACATTTATTTATTTTTATTTAAAATTTAAATTGTCTGAAAATAGAAAAAAATAGAAAAATCATAGAAAATATTATGAAAAGGATCTACATACTCATAATACATATTAAACCAAGATTAATAATTTGGCATATTTTCTTCATGTCTTTAAAAAGAAGTAAAATGTTATAGGCACATTTAAAATACTATCCTACCATTCTCCTGATTCCTTCTCCAAAGGTCAGAAATATTCTGAACTTGGGGCACCTGGGTGGTTCAGTGGGTTAAGCCTCTGCCTTCAGCTCAGGTCATGATTTCAGGGTCCTGGGATGGAGCCCCACATTGTACTCTCTGCTCAGCGGGGAGCCTGTTTTCCTCTCTTTCTCTGCCTGCTTCTTTGCCTACTTGTGATCTCTGTCTCTCTGTGTCAAATAAATAAATAAAATCTAAAAAAAAAGGAGAAATATTAGGAACTTGAAGTTCATTCTTCTTATATAGTTTTTTAGATAACTCTAGTCTATATTTATATACTCATAAAATGTGTAAATAGTATGGTTCTATGTGTTTAAAATTTTTACATGCATTTTGAGACATACTCTTTTGCAATTTGCTTTTTTCACTCAACATTATATTTTTGGGGATATATGGTTATATGTAAATGTTGCCAATTATTTTAGTATATGTTTATATCACACATAGTTTATTCATTTCTCTACAATAAAAAGTTAAGTTTTTTTTTTCTTTTTCCTTTTTTTTTTTTTGGCGGTTACAAACAATATTCAGTTAACATCTTTGTACTTGTCGGTTCTTGCAAATATTTTTTGACAAGGTAAAAATTCAGGAACTGACCTTGCTTTTTGGAAGACGTAAGGACCAGGGCTTCCTTTGTAGTTGTTTTGCACCAGAGAAATGTCAAGCTTGTCTAGATCCTAACCTCTGAACAGAGTCAAAATTTGCAAGGGGCTGAAAGGTAGTGACACTGGCCTTCTGCTTTGAGATTATATTGGCATTCAAATCAGACAGACTTGATTTTAAGTCTGTCTCGGTCATTAACTGATTTTGCAACTTAAGCTTTCTTGTCTTCGTACCTTTTTCATAAAATGAGTATGGTAATCCCTGTCTCCAGGATGAATTGTGGAAGTTAAATGTATTGTGTAGCTAGTATAGTGCCTGGCAAGAGATACTTGCTAAATGGTAATAGTTACCTAACTCCTGGAATTAACTAGAGGTGTTACATCAAATACCAAAAGGAAAAGTTGCCTTTGCTTGATGGGGAAGTGTTGTTTGTGGTCTTCAGTCCTTTTGGGTTTAGAATGTTCTTGGTTACAGCCAAGATGTAATAAAAGGCTAATGATTATATTGAGCTTCTTGTTTTAAAAGTATTGTAGAAAATAAAATCAGCTTGTTTTCTCCAAGATGTTTATTTTCCACAGTAGGCCTGAAATGTGTGTTACTCTGTGTTTTTACGGAAGGTGAATTTGTTGATTATTTTTAGAGATAAAATATGAAATTTCTACCATATTGAAAAATATAAGATACTCTTTGCTTTTGGTATTTTTACCATTGGGCTCTGTATCATTGGATTTTGAAATAAATTATGGTGACCAAATTATCCTCTTCATGAACCTTAAGACCTTTGGGAAAGGATGTTTTAGAATCCTTTTATTAAGGAAAATTCAACCATGTACAATAGGAGAGGAAATAGTATAATTACCACATATACCCATAATCCAGCTTCAACAATTACCAAATCATGACAGTTTTGCTTCATTTGTACCTCTGTTTTCTATTTCTTCCCTCTGCACTAGATTGTTTTCAGGCAAATCTGGATGTCATATTTCTTCTAAAAAGTATCTGAAAGATAAGGATTCCTTATTAAAACAAAACTATAACACTGTTATAAAATGTAAACAAATTAATAATTTCCTGATACCCACATATATTAAGATCACATTTCATTAATGATCTCATAATTCTGTTTCTTACCCACAGTTTGTTTGAATCAGATTACAGTTATAATTGGCACATTACAGTTGTTTGGTTTTTCATCTGTTACGTTTTTCTTCCTGATCTCCTTTTTTTTCTGTTGAAGATCATTTGTCAAATAAATTTGTTTGTCCTGTAGATTTTCCCACATTCTGTATTCTGCTAAATACATCCCTCTGGTATCATCTTACATGTTCCTCTGTCCCTTGTATTTCCTATGATTTGATAGTTTGACCTGGAGTCTACATCAGTTTTAATTTTTTCCATATAGGTATTCTGTTTGCCTCTCATTTCAGATGTTAGCTACCATTATTCATCATCACCTAGAGTAGGGTTTGGCAAATATTTTATGCAGAGGACCAAAGAATAAATATTTCAGGTTTCGCACATCATAACGTCTCTTACAACTACTCACCTCTGCTGTTATTGTTTAAAAGCGGCCACAGTAAGTAAATGGGCATGGCTGTGTTCCAATATCACTTTATTAATAAAACACTGAAATCAGAATTTCAAATAATTATTTATGCCATGAATATTATTCTTTTGATTTTCTTAATCACTTGAAAATAAAAAAAATAGTTCTTAGCTCACAGGCTAAGAAAAGGGGCAATGGACTGGGTCAGGCCCTTGACTAGATCTGACTGATTTCTGGTTAAGATCCATTGCTTTGTCAGGGCTTTGCAAAATGGTGATATTACAATTCTGTCTTTCCTTTTTCATTTAATAGCTCAAATACTTTTATAAATAGGAACCCCCATCATCAACTATTCCATTATTCCGAGTTATAGTTCATACAGTGAAGTCAAGATAAATGCTTGAGAGAGATAGTTTTTTAGAAGTTGAACCAATACTACTAGGAACTGTGTATTGGCATTGATCTGCAGGTTTATTGTCAGGCCTTAGTCTTTAATTGGGTTATTGTGTTGAGTTAATGATCAGAAAATATTTGGTCTATTTATCATAGAGGCCAATTAAACTCTCATTAAGAAATAGAATGTGTAAAAATACATTGTCAAGTTATTACTGTATTAGTTTTTGCTATCAGCGCTAAAAAGAAAATCTTGGGCATTGTGTTTGGTTTCTACTGCTGCCATAAAAATTACCACAAATTTAGTGGCTCACAGCAATGTGAGTTTATTATTGTACAGTTCTGTAGTTCAGAAGTCTGACATGAATTTCACTAGACTAAAATCAAGGTGTCAGCTGTGTTCATTTCTTGTTTCTAAGGGGAGAATGCATTTACTTGCCTTTTCTAGCTTCTAGAAGATACCCTAGTTCCTTGGGTCCTGCCCTTTTTTCTTTAAAGTCAGTACAGTTGCATCCCATTGATCCTACTTTGGTCATTACATTGCTTTCTTTGACCCTCCCATCTGCCGCCTTCTTTGACTTTTAAGGACTCAAATGATTACATTGTACCCACCTGGATAATCCAGAACAATCTCTTTACTTTAAGGTTAGGTAATTAACAAACTTAATTCCATCTGCAATATTAATTCCTCTTTGCCTGTAAAGTAACATATTCCTAGATTCTGGGGATTAGGATGTGGACCTCCTTGGGAGGCCATTATTTTGCCTGTCATAGGCAAGGAGATGTTGCTATTCAATTTGTTAAGTCTTTACTGGACAAAATTGCAAAATGGTGTTGAAAGACCCTCTCTAAGCTGCCTTTAAGTTCATGATAAATGCTTATCTCTTTGGAATGAGGTTCTGTGGGCAAACAAAAGAACAGAAGAGATGAAGATTCACTGTTTTATTTTTTTTTCCTCCCCCTGCCCCTGGCTTTATGAGCTATAATTAACAAATAAAAATTATATATATCTGTGGTGTACAGTGTGATGTTTTGATGTAGTATACCTTGTGAAATGATTATAACAATCAAACTAATTAACATATCCATCACCTCACATAGTCACTGCTTTTTTCTTTGTGTGGTGAGAACAGTTGATATCCATTCTCTTAGTAAATTTCAAAAATAGAGTAGTGTTAACTGTAGTCACCCTGCTGCACATTTGATCTCCAGAATTAATTCATTCTGCATAATCGAAACTTATATTCTTTTGCTTTCTGAGTGTTGAGTTTATAATTACTGTAGACGTGGAAATTACCTTCCCTACAGTGGATATTCAGTAGATTTGGGAATACAAATGATTTATTTCGACATACATTTTAATGAGCACCCACTCTCATAAAACCTCAAATGCTACATGAGGAAGAGATGTGAATAAAACTTCTGGAAGACTTATGATGGTGGGAGGGATGAAAGTATAATTTGGTGTATAACATCATATAAGCATATTAAGTATATAGTTAGCAAGTATAGGTAAATGTTATACTATAACAATTATTCATATTATTAGTATATTAAGATTGACTTAATTATATTATTAGTCTGCTAAAAAGCTTGGTAAGACTGGTCAGGTCAGTGAGAAAATCAATTTACTGGACCAATAGTTTTTGATTTACTGAATTGAAGCTTCCTATGTAAAATAATTTGGGGGATAGTCTTATTTGATATATTCTATATAGATGTGGCAAACAGCAATTTTTTACTAATTTATAAATGTTTTATTGATTTTTTTTCTTAATGAATGAAAATAACCCTCCACTTAAAAGTTTGAATCACAACTACTTTTTAAATAGGACTCTTACTATTTTTTTTCCTGTTATTTGAAGACATCTGATTTTTCATATAAGTGCTTGTTTCCTGTACTCAGTAGACAATGATTATAACAATAGATAATTATTACAAATTACTGTTAATAGGCAAGAAAGCAGGGTGAATAATTAGCACCAAGTGAGGACACAGTAATAGAGAATGTCTTCAAATGCTGAGGTTAAATAAGGTGAGAAGTTGAGTCTTTCTTTTAAAGATCATGCCTATTTCTTCTTTTTAAAAAATATATTGGACATAATGTATAGATTTAAGGGGCATAATTTGTTAATATGATACAAAACAAAACAAACTGTGATGTGGAAAACAAAATCATTGGAAATACAACTGAAGATCAGTTACATTGAAGGAAATACTACATCTTTAAAGCAATACTTTGATAATTTTCTAGAGCACTAGACAGTGATTGCCTAAGCCATGCCAAATTGGACAATGAACAATTAAACTATCAAACTTCAGAGAAGCTGCAAGCAGGTTGTTTTCTCAGGAACAGTTGTCACATTTGACATTTGATGGTGATATTGGGAAGTTTTCAAGGTGCTCTGAGGCCTCCAAATTGGGAAGGCAGAGAGCTAAGAAGTGGGAGAAACTCAGGCCTTGAGCCGTTATCTTCCCATTAAACATCAGAGAGAGAAAGAGAGAGAGACTATAGCATTTATAGCTGGTATTCTTGGGTTGTCGGTATAGGAGTCATTTGTATATCTGGAGAATGTTTTGAGCCTGAAATTTTAGCACATGTTCAAAGTTAGGGAAAAATAAACAGATGTATTTGTAGATATAAAACTGATGGAGACTCCATGCAAGTGGTTGGGTTGAAAGCTCAGAAATTCTACAATTGATTTCTAGTGGCCTCAAAAAAGTACCAGGGAAGCAAGGAACAGGAACTAGAGAAAGCTGAAGACTGGGTCTATAGCAAGGCAGAAGGGCCAAGATAAGGAGAAAAGATTTGGATCTTGACTCAAGATCAAGACATTTTCCTTTGTCATTCCTGACCGAGGGTTTTACTGTAGTTATAGCTATGTGGTGTGTTGCTGGTATTATTATTAATATTAGTTATTATAACTTGTATAGGTAATCAAGTACAAGGTCATAGGTGTATAAACTCTATTCATTTAATTTTGTCATTGTTGTCTTTATAAAGTCTGTCAAAACAGACGTCCTTTAGGAATTATCGAGTAATAGTCGCAAAAATGGGCTTGATGGACATGTGTTATCACCAACTCACTGCCCAGAGCAGGTGCCCCTTTCAAAGTACTGTTCTCATTCCTTTTGACTTTATATCACAAAGTTATTTACATGTAAAGACACATTTTGAACACAACAGTTGACTTTAAAATTGCTTTCCTCACTGTATGCTAACTAGCTGGAATTTAAATAAAAACTTGGAAAGAAAAAAAATTGCTTTCATTTGTTCTGAGTTATTGGCAGCCATTTTGTGGGAAATAAATAGGAGTTTTTTTTTTTTTTAAAGATTTTATTTATTTATTTGTCAGAGAGAGAGAGGGAGAGAGAGCAAGCACAGGCAGACAGAATGGCAGGCAGAGGCAGAGGGAGAAGCAGGCTCCCTGATGAGCAAGGAGCCCGATGTGGGACTCGATCCCAGGACGCTGGGATCATGACCTGAGCCGAAGGCAGCTGCTTAACCAACTGAGCCACCCAGGCGTCCCATAAATAGGAGTTTTTAAGCATTTGAAATTCTTATCCTGCACCAGCACTAAGTGAAATTAGTTTTCTTTAAGAGATAAACAATGATGATTCAAATTACCAGAGCCTGGGACAAAGTGGGAATGATCTGGGTTATAGCTACAAAAAGAGATCATTGTTTAAGATGTGCACCAAGTTATTGGATGTAACAGTAGAATGCACTGGTAACAGTAACTAAAACAAGAGCTTAATTCATGTTGTGAAGACCACATACTCCAAATAAACAAGCTATGAAAAATGAATGCAGAAGGAACCAGTGGTAAATAATGGCTCAGTCCTACTTTTGTCTCATTACCCGTTAAGTACAGTTGGGGGAGGGAACAAGTTTTTTGTTTGTTTGTTTTTGTTTTTGTGACCATACCATGCCCTATGCGGCTGGTGCCTTTCCGTCCACCAATGGAGACAGACAGGTAGGCTGGTGTGATAACATTATGGTCCTGTATTGAGCTCAGCAGTGAGGTAATTCACAGGAAATTGTATTACTGGATAGTTTGTGAATCATACACATTGTAAAACCTTTGGAAGACTGGGCATTATTTCTTCTTCCTAGGGAAAATGTCTGATTATCAAACATACCTTAGATGTGATTAAAGTGCAGTCTAGTCCTTTGGTTTAGGATCTCCTTCGGGATGAGAATTGCATTTTGTTCATCAGTGTGGTCCCAGATCTTGCTCAGTGCCTGGAATGTTATGGAAACTCGGTATGTGGGTGTGGAACCAAGGAAAGAGCATAGTGAAAAAGCTCTAGACTTAGGTGTTTCATATCCTGGACAGAAAAAGGATGAAGAAGGGAAGGAAAGGGACCATCATTCTGGTATTTTTTTTTAAAGATTTTATTTATTTATTTGACAGAGAGAGATCACAAGTAGATAGAGAGGCAGGCAGAGAGAGAGAGAGAAAGAGGGAAGCAGGCTCCCTGCTGAGCAGAGAGCCCGATGCGGGACTCGATCCCAGGACCCCGAGATCATGACCTGAGCCGAAGGCAGAGGCTTAACCCACTGAGCCACCCAGGCGCCCCTCATTCTGGTATTTTTTAAATACCGGGCACTTAAAGTGATCTCTTATGCAATCTTCTTGCATATCAGAAAGATGTAGGCTTTATGCAGATACCCCCAAAGCACAGATGAAGAAACTAAATTTCAGAGAAGTTAAGTTAGTTTTAACCAGGGTCGCTGGGAAATGGTAGAGATAGATTTCAGAAGCAATCAATCTTTAATTTTTTTTAATACCCTGCTAACTTGTGAGTTAGAGATAAAATAATTAAAAGAGCGTAAACAAGGTTTATGTACTTCTTTTTTCTCACAAAGGTGATTTGTGGGGGTCTCTTAAGGGTCATTATGGGGGATGCCTGGGTGGTTCAGTCAGGTTAAGAGTCTGCTTTCAGCGTGGGTCGTGATCCCAGGATTCTGGGATGGAGCCCGCAACAGGCTCCCTGCTTCACAGGGAGCATGTTTCTCCCCCGGCCTCTGCCTCTTTCTCTGTCTTTCATGAATAAATAAATAAAATTTCTTTATAAATGAATGAATGAATGAATGAATGTATGTATGTATGTATGTATGTCAGTCTGGATGGTGAGACCAAGTCAGGGCAGTCGGGAATAACGAAAGCAATTAAACAATGTAGTTAGCAGCCTTGCAAACAAGCCCAGTTCCAGGAATAAACTATTGAGTGGAAAAAAAAACAACAGGTAATTTATTTTTGATGCTACTTCTCTCATTGTTGTTGGGTGAGAACAGGGCAATATGTTTGTATTCACATAATTATAAGACTATTCCCTTTATTATTTTTAATGTGTTGAATTTTTTCGTTATCTTTTAAAATTTTTAAGTAAGCTGATTATTTGACTATGGGATGCCAATCAAAAGTAGATCTAGAAAACTTGAAATTTAGGTGAAACTTGAGCATAGGATCCTTGTCAAATAGACTTTGTGTGTGCGAGTGTGTGCAGGTGTGCAATTTACCGTTAGAAAAATGTGACAAGTTAAGAGCTAGGTAAGAGCTTTTATTGAGAGTTTAATTTGAGAGAGTCATTACCTAGGTGTGTCTTGGGGGTCAGAATAAGGTTGGGTCAACATGCTGAGTCTTCAGTATCTTCAGTTATATAAAGGGGGAGCCATTGTCCGTAACAGTGACCCTCAGCCAAGATGTACTCAGACATGAGAACAAAGGATTTCTCTTCCTCTTTCCTACTTACTAAGGCAAGGAAGCGCATTAAGCTCAGGAAGAGTTGTTCAATAACAATGGGTGAATGAAAATGAGTTGATGATTGATTAGAAAAATCACTTAATTAAAGCATGTCTTTTCACAAGCACTCCTTGTTAATCTTACTCTGTGTACACACAGGAAGTATGTGCCCGTATTTTCACAAGCGAGTATATTTAAAATCTAATTAGGACATGCTGACTTTTGCTGCAAACCTAAGTAATGACCATAGCATTGAAGAGTTTCCATTTGTTCTTCTCAGGTCTCAGGGATACAGTGTAGGGGTGACTGTGGTCACAGGGAATATAAGAGAAGCAAAATGTGTGGGCCTCTTCATTTGTTATCATGAGAAAAGAGAGGAAATGAACATTTGCTGTATACTCAGCATTTTGTTAGACTTTTTTATATTTATGAAGGTTTTATGTTTTATACATGTTATCTCATTCATTCCACACAACAACCAACCTGATGAGGTACGCGTCATTTCCATTTTACCCAATTCCAGCTGTCCCGGGGCTTATATGCTCGTGAGGGCAGACAGAAGAGAAACAGACAAGCAAATAAATATATATAATTAACTGTCTAGTGATTATAAAGACTATGAGGAAAAATAGAGCAAGACGGGAGGGTAGAGAATGAGGAGGGGCACTGTTTTGGTTACAGGGAAAGTCTGATTGGTGCTATCAGACAGATGTCAGGATGGAGTGGAAGAAAACTCTGGAGATACCTGGGGAGGAATGTTCCAGGCAGAGAGAAAAAGTTCAAGTGTGCTGAAGCAGAGGAGTGTTTGAGGAACAAGAAGTCCAGAGACAGTGGAGCAGAGGAAGCCAGGAGGAGAGGTGAACCCGGGTCCATCTGCCTCCAAACTTGTCTCTGATGTTCCATTTACATCATGAAATGGGGGACATGAAACAGCTAGAGAGTGACACAGGAAGTCAAGAACAACACTAGATCTACAGGAGAAACTGTTAAATATTGTAGAAAATCAGGATGGACAGCAAGTTGCTTTGTTGAGGGCAGGATGACATGGGCTCTTGGGTTTAGGATCTAGGAGAAAGGTCATTGTGGATTTGCACATTCAGCTGCAAAGAGCCGTGATGTGGGAATGTTAACAGTCACACATATTGAACGTCATGTGCCAGAAACTGCCCTGTGAAGCTTCCGTATATTGAATAATTTGTTCCTTATAATAACCTCATTGTACCCATTTTAGAGATGAGGAAACTAAGGCACAAAGATACTAGGAATTTGCACAATGCCCTTGAGTTGAGGTTTGAAATCATGCTGCCTGGCACTATATTCTGCTCTAAAAAATGGAGGGAATAGAAGAAAATTCTTTTTATTTCTTGTCTTCACTCATCACTTTCCTGAAATATGGAGCAGAGGTTGACAGATGGGCTCTTAGGAGGAAAATTTTACTCTGATCCCTGTGAAGAATATAAAAGAAAATTTGGAAGGAAAGATTGGGAGGATGGTGAAGATACATATTTAGTCAAAGTACTTTCTCATTTTTCTCATTCTAGTCCCTCTGGCAGGGGTGAAAATATGATTAGCCAATGAGGTGCAGTACTGTGCGCATAGTGGGTCCTCATTAAAGAGCTTATTAAATCTGCTTTGAAGTGTTCATTATATGAGACTAAGAGGCCAGTTACCAAAACATGGGACAATTTGAAGCTTATAATGCATTCCACGGGTGCGCCAGGGTGAAAAGGAGCCGTAAGAGGTTATCTTTTTGTTCGTGCCTTCTGTGTTTTTCACCAAGCAAGACTTTTAGGCTGGTTTCAGTGGCAATTTGGCTGCTGAAATATGCCAGAAGCATCAGAACAAGTAGTTTCAGATCGGATTTGTCAAGGTCTGTGGAGATAGATACATCCGTGAGATAAACGAACAGACCAACCACCACCTATCTACGAATTCTGCAAATAAAACTGTTCATCAAAACGTGTCACTGCTTTGAAACAGACATGGCATTAGAGAAAGTTTCCCAAAGCTGCTGGCCTCTGAACACCTGGGTAGGGGTTAAAAAGACAGATTACTGGATTGGTGACACCATGCCTGTGGACACTCTCTTTCCCTGGCAAGGCTGGGAAAACTACCCTGAAAAGATCCCCAGGTGATTTAGATGAATTTGGAATGATGACTTTAATAACTTTTACCTGTGCTGGTAGTTCTCCACATCAGCATATATTGGAATCACCTGGAGGGTTTATTAAGCCCCCCCCCCCCCCCCCCCCCCCTTCCCATGGCCCTTCCTTCCCCGTGGGCCCAAGTCCTCCCTGTCCTCCCACCAGCCCTTTCTTCCCCTGGGCCCCACCTTCCGGTGTTTCTAAATAAACAGACCTGAGGCATGGTTTGAAAATTTGCATTTCAAGCAAGTTCTTCTGTGCTAGAGTTGGTGCTGCTTTAGGCAATGTGCTTTGAGGACTTCTGGTTTATAAGGACATCAGAGTTAAGACACAGGAGGCTGCAGGACCGGTAAGCGACATTATCTTCCTAAAAGGCATATGGAAAACTCCACGGTCCAGGATAGAATCATTGATTGCTTAAGAAAAATAATATAGTGAGTAAGGCAACGTTATTGCTCTAAGGTATATCTAATTAGTCTTGTTGTTTGTGGTTTTCGCGAGTTTGTGAATAATGGGCTAACCAAAAGCCTTTGATTGGGTTCTAGATTAAGAATTTTGAAAATAATTTAGTTTCTTGGGATTAGAAAGAGTCAAGGTGGGAAGGTAATATTTTATTCAAGAATGAGCTCCGACTTAATGGCAGACCTATAAAAAGGAGATAAGTAGACATTTCTCAAGACAGGAAAAAGTGAGTTACCTCTGGGATTAGGTCTGGAAATTTCTTTTCCTTAACACTACTAAATGTCTTACAGCTGTGAATACAGTGGTAAATCACTCCGTTCACTTAGATCCAAAATTCTGCTGTGTAAGAAATACCAAACTACTAGGAATAAATTGAGGAAGCTCTTCACGACAAAACCTGTGGTAGAGTCAAGAATGGCGAGGTAATTTGTGGGGCCCAGTGCAAAATGAAAACGCACGGCCCTGTTCAGAAACTGTTACGATTTCAAGACAGCAGTTCCAGCACATTAAAAATACCTGGGCCCTGTGTAGCTAAATAGGTCTCTGGCCCGTGAAGCCAACTCTGGGTTAATCAAAGAGATTCAAAAGATCTGGAGTCACATTTGAATTCCGACCCTGACACTCTGTATCGTGATGAGCGACTTGCTTTTGCCGCTCAGTTTCTTGATATGTGCAGTTTGCTAACTAATCCTTCCTTTGAAAACTCAGGAAAAATAATCCATGAAAACCTCTGTGGTTGTGCATGGCATAGGGCAGACAGCAATTAAAAAAAAAAAACAAAACAAAACCTAGGAAAAAAAGCATTGGCAGGGCTGGAGAGCTGACTGCTCTCCTCAGTGTAGTTGGGTCATTTCTTACTGCCTTCTAAAGCCAACTTGTTGAAGAGATGTTTGCTGATTGCTTATAAAGTGCTATGCAGTGTCCTAGGTGCTGGGCTCACCCTGTCTTTGTGTAGGTCACAATCTAGTGAGAGAGGCAGCCAACATCTGTGAAACACAAAATGTGGGGAAAGGAAATAACTGGCACGAGGTATATGATTTTGGAGCAAGGCCAAGAAAAGTTTCCCAGAAAAGGTGACTTAAGTTGCTACCAACCTCAGGTGGAGTAAAGTTCAGTTTGGGTAGCAGCATTCTAGGTGGAGAGGACAGCCTTTTAAGCAGGAGGGCCTGCGACGTGTTTGAGGGACTAAAAGGAGGCCAGCAGGCTACAGCCAGAAAATGGGGTAAAGAGTGCTAGGAGATGAAATTGGGGGGATTTTGGGGCCAGATATGTAGCCCTTTGTGGGTCAGCGGAAGAAGTCTAGGTTTTATTCTAAGCGCGAAGGGAGATCACTGAAAAAGAGTTCTGAGCAGGGAAATGATGTGAGGGAGCAGCTTTTGCTAAATCTGGTTTCACATGGTTTGTAGAGAATAGTTCAGAGGGACATAGGAGTAAGTCAGAGGCTGTTCTGGGAAAACATGGTAAGAAATGCTCAGGGGCACCTGGGTGGTACAGTTTGTTAAGCATTGTTGGCTCAGGTCATGATCTCAGGGTCCTGGGATGGAGCCCGGCATCGGACTCCCTGCTCAGTGGGTGGTGTGCTTGTCTCTCTCCCTCTGCCACTCCTCTGGTGCTTTTGCGCTCTCTCTCAAACCTTTAAAAAAATAAAAAATAAAAAATGTGCTCATGGCCTGGACCAGGTTGGTGGCAATGGTGATGGGAAGAAAGGGACTTTCTATTTTGGTGGTAGAAGCAATAGGGTCTGCAGCTGGGATGGGTGTAATGAGAGACCAGTGAATCAAGAATGGATCCCAGGTTTCTGGCTTGGGGAACTGAGTGGGCGGTAGTAGTCACAGAAATCATGAAGACGTGGAGGCAATCTGGCTTTGGAGGAATGTCAGGAGTCCAGTTTTGAACTTGCAGATTTTGAGATGGTATCACATTGAACAAATGTGACAAGTCAGAGGAGAGGCCAGAGTTAGAGATCCCTTAGATGTTCCCAGTTTATGGATTGTATTAAAGGCCTGGGAAAGAAAGGTTGTTAATTAAGATGGCTGTGCACAGAGCCAGGAGGGGGCTTAGGAAAAGCCCCTGTGGACTTATTTAGTAGAAGGGCTATTGAGGGAAATAAAGAACTAGAGATGCACACAGGTAGTTATGTCCCAGCGGCCTGGAGAGGAGTGTCCTTCAGGAGGAAAGTGATCAAGAGGGTTGAATAGCAAGAAAAACGAGGACACTTAACATCTTCCTGTCCTCCGCAGTTCAGATTCGTGGTGTATTTGCTGAGAGCCGTTTCACTGCAGGAACCAAAGCCAGATCGGAGTGGGCTGAGGCGGTGGAGATGGCGTGTGTGCTCGGTGTTCTGAGAAGTTGAATGTACCAGGGCAGAAAAATGGTCTGGACCCCTGGGGGGCGTATGCAGTCAAGGTGCTTCCTTTTGTCTTTGAAGATGAACAGTACCACAGTGTGTTTGTGCCCTGATGGGAATGATCCCACACACAGGGAGCGGATGCTCATGGAGGAGGAGGGACACCTGTAGAACAGAGGATGGACTCTGAGGAGAGGTCACCAGGGTAAACCTGTCACCGTCCATAACACTGGAAGTAGCTGTGCCCTCCCTGCCTTATGGCACTGCTTTTATTTGCATTATTTAACTGGTCTTGACTACTTCCTTTCTCGCCTTGCCTTACCCAAGGGGAGGAGAATGTAAAGTGCCGTCTGTAGGAGTTTACTGCAGTTTTGTCAAGGAGGAAAAAATGAGTTTGAACCCAGATCTTAAGACTTGGTAGATGGTTTGCCATAAGGTACAAAATGACTGTTCCCTGAAAAGGATAAGGACACAAAAGCAAATCAAGACTTAGGGCTGCTGACGCAGAGTAGAAAACAGTGCAGAACTCTCCTTTCACAGAACATTGTGCGTGGAACCATCTGTAAGCAACCGTGTGACTTATAAAGTTGGTAGTCTCTAAGACCTCCTCAAGAACTCGGGGGACTTCAGTTCTGGATGGGAGGTAAAAGACAGATCTGAGAAGTTGGAAAACTGTCCAGCTGTGCCCTGTGCCATAGGGAGCAGTCGGGGTCTGGAAGCCCAGCCAGTCTGATTCCATTCAGCCCTTTCTGTCAGCTTGTCCCAGATGAGGTGGTAACGTGACCAGATTTGGAGGAAAAGCAGATGAAGGAAGTAGGTTAGTTATGGGAAGGCGTGGTTGATACTTGAATAATTCTAGCCTTGTTAAGAAAATTGCACTTTTATGGGTTATGAAATTGGGGGCCAAGGCTAAGTTTAGGAAGAAATAAACTGTCAGATCTAGCAGAGAAACATTGTAAAGTGGATTAGGTGAAACTGTGCCCTTACTAGAACGTTAATATCCTGAATCATCCTTCTGGGTTTCTTCAGAGTGTGACGTTTCATAGCCCGACAAAGGTATATTGTATGTTGTCTTCTGTTTCTAGGAAAACATAATGTTTCCTATCTATGGAATTTTAATAAGGAGCATAAATATTGAAAGAAAGCAAACTTAACCTAGTTTCGTGGTGCCAGGCCTTACTTTTGGGAACCTGTTCTGTAGAGAATGGTGACCCTAAATTGAGAAAACCAAGGTATGGTTACTTGGAAAATGCATGATTTCTTCATCGTTATAGGTGGAGGGTTTGCATCTCCTGGATTCTGGTCACATTCCCAGATAGTCTCAAAAGGACGCCACTTTTAAGCAAAAGTGGCAAATTTGGATCAGTTCTTAAAGGGCACTTCATAAATAATGGCTATTTAAGGACTTTTAATTTTCCTGGCCATTTTGAATCTTTGCTCTTTAGGGCTAATGTTTTTAGAGTTACCTGTCAGAGCAAAACTGCTACAAACCCTGAGAAGTGAATTTAATGTTGATGAAAGCAAGTTGCTCACAGGGAAATGGTCTCCTCCCGGGTCTTTGTGTGGTGAAGAAGCCATGGCCGACTGAGACAAAAACGCTCGAAACTGAGCAAGACCGAAGAACCGCTGCGTGGGGCTCGTCACGGAATGCATCTGCGTTGATCGGGCTGAGATTTCAGCAGTAGGTTTTGCATTATCCATCGTCCCTCTTCGGGTGGTTATATTGCCTAGGGGAGCACTTCAGAGGTCCTCCGTCTTACTGGGGATGTGTGGTGAGCTGAGAAAGGTTTGAAAATTCTTAAATCTCCACTGAACACAAAGATCTGTGAGTTGCTGTAATCAACTGTGTCTTGAAGGTTTTGAGATACTGGGAAGCAGCTCTCCATGTGTCTTAATTATCAGCTGAATAATTTCCCAAAGCTAACTGTTTCTAAGAAACCAAGCATAGCAATATGACATGAGTTCAGCCAAATGTGTCTTGTTTAGAGTCCCTTTTTAATTTCCGTGATGATGGAAATGTTTTTGGCTTCTTTATAAGTCTTTGGAGGAATGCTACTAGAAAAAGCTGACCGATCCCCTTGTCTGTGGAGAGTGAGGGGACAGTGATTTTCAAACTCTGGTGAAACCCTAGGTTTTCATAGAGTGTCTAGTGGGAATCCTTGGGAAACTGGGCCTGTGGACAAGGAGTCCAACCCTTTGCCACTTGGTTAGTAGTGAACAGAGCTTGAGGGATCTCAAAGGCAGAAGGGTCCCCTGGGTCAAGGGGTGGAAAACCGTTGTCCTCAGTAATGCATTGCCCATGATACAGCATGCTGTCAGTCATACATGGCCTTGCTTGCCACATCTGCTTATAACTGTGTTGATAGTCTGTCTGTCCCATTGTCCTTCTGCACTGATGCTAGGGCTTTTCCTGTTTCCCTTTCAGTATGTTAGAATAGTCCTGATTCCTTCATAAGTTGGTGGTTGCGTTATCCTAGCTCAGTGGTACTTGATCCATTTACGACTCCCTTCAGAGTACATTCTACACATTTGCTCTAAACGTTCTACTGAAAGAAGGCAGAAGTTTATATAAGACGAACTTGGTAACAAGCAGAAGCCTCCTTTTTTTTTTTTTCTTCTTGACACGTACAAGGGGATGCACAGTTTCCCAAAGCACAGAGCAGCAGGGATCATGCTACTGATGCAGAAACTACAAAATCCAAGGGCAGGGAGAGTGGCCTCTGCACCAGTCATCCATACTTGGCCCAGGTCAACCTGGTGAGTTTCACAGGGCAACTGGCAACTTTGGGGGTAGGGGCTGTCACATAGAAAGAACTTAAAACAAGCAGCTAGAAGAAGGAAACTGCTCCAGGGCTCTCAGGAATCGAGGGCAGTACTGGGTCCTGGGTGGATGGATGTATCGAAATAGCACCAGAGAGGTTTCCTGTTCAGCAGTCGGCTGGTGAGGGGGGAAAAGGGTCCAGGAGGCAGTTGAAGGGAGCAAAGATGGGGTCCCAAAGGCAAGTCTCTGAAGGCTGGATCAGAAGAAATCCCACACACTGGGCACCAGCAATAAAACAGCCCTAGACCCCAGACTGGGGAGGTGGTGGATAGGGGTGGGTGTGACTGACTGAGGGTGGTGGGTGGAACATCCCCACAGTAGCCATCACAGGGCCACAGGAAAGCATGTGGCCACTAGGTCAGAGGGCTCCTTCCAGCCTGGATGGGAAGGCACACTCTCACAGAGGTCCATTGATGCCTGGGTAGGAGAAGGCACAGAGATCCTTGTATCAACAGTGGTCCTTTTTGGGAAAGTGTGGGCAGACAGGGCAGTTGGATTTGTCTTCCATAACTTGGGGGCCATCCTTGGGCAGCAGATATATATATTTTTTATTAACATATAAAGTATTATTTGCCCCAGGGGTATAGGTCTGTGAATCATCAGTCTTCTACATTTCACAGCACTCACCATAGCACATACCCTCCCCAATGTCCATCACCCAGTCACCTGATCCCTACCCCCTCACCCCCCAGCAACCCTCAGTTTCCTGAGATTAAGAGCCTCTTACGGTTTGTCTCCCTCCTGATCCCATCTTGTTTCATTTTTTCCCCCTTCCTTCCCCCTTTCCACCCAACCCCCCTCCCTGTCCCTCAAATTCCTCATATCAGAGAGATCATATGATAATTGTCTTTCTCTGCTTGACTTATTTCACTCAGCATAATACCCTCTAGTTCCATCATGGCGTTGGAAATGGTAAGATTTTGGGTTTTTATTGATGGGGGCAGCAGGCATTTTTGATAAGAAACCAACTTTTGAGTCTTGGAGGATTTCTCTGCTCTTTGTGAAAGCCTCCCCTGGAAGGACCCCCATGGCCTGGTCTTGGAAAAGGAGGTTCAGTATTGGCCCTCCACCAACCATGGCCATATGGGCCACCCCTGGACCTCCCTGAATGGGGCCTCTGCCCCAGGGAGGAGTGGGAGACTCAGCAGTGGTGGAACCGTTGGTCCCCTTGATTCTGGAGGACCTCCATGAAGAATGTCTGCATCCATTTCTGTCCGGCTCCTTCCGCTCAGCCTGGCGTTGGCGAGGTTCACTGAGGCTGTCTGCAGCAGGAGTTCATCATCTTCATGGCTATGTAGTATCCCATTGCCTCCACACACTGAACCTTATGTATCCATTCTCCTGAGGGTGGGCATGTGGGTGGATTCCAGTTTGGGGCTGAACTTGGGGTCACCAGGCTTTCTACTGGCCATGGGGGAAGGGCCCAGAAGGCTGGGTGGTCTGATGGGCCTCCCATCCTTCTTGTTTCCAGTCTCTTCCCACTCTGGTGGCAGGGGCTGCTGCTGATTCTCCATCTTTCCTTTCGGCGTCATGGTTGTGGCAATGGCTGCAGTGGGATTTGGAGGGAAGTAATAGGAAGCTCTTTGAAAGGGGAAAGCAGTCCATAGAGAATATGTTTGCAGCATTTTGTCCTCCGTGTTTTCCTTTGATCTCCTTTCATCTCTCCTTTGCCTGTCCCCTCCCTACTGGGCTTTGCACCCATATCACCCACCCTGAGATGTCTCCGATCCCTACTCTTCTCTTCATGAAGCGTAATGGGAGTGAAAGAGAGCAGCTAATGTTTCGAAGATTTTCAATGTGGAAACAATGAGCATTTTTATTTAAAACAAGCTGTAGTAGAGCATTTTACATGTCAAATACATAACCAGTTGGTCTGTGATTGGTTGACTAACTAGTACCTTCATGATTGGATAGAGTAGTTTTGGATTTCATTGAATTGGTGAAGCTTTAATGTTCAGAATGTCAGAATTAGACCCAATTTTTGCATCTTAATTCCTGTCTAGGAGCATTGTTGTCCTTAGGACTTACGGAACAGAAATCATCAAACTTTTATTATGGGAAGGACATAAGCCAAACCTCTGTATATTGGAACTTTTTAATAGTATATTTTAATTTAACTTTTTAATTTTTAAAAAATTAATTTAATAATTTTAAATTAACTTTTTAATAGTAATTTTAATTTTTTTGTTGGTAAATGGTAACATTTAATGTTATATATGTATATCTTACATTTTTAATGTATATCTTACATTTTTATGGTTTTTTTAAGTATATAGTTTTTTTTTATACTTAATGGCATTAACTATATTCACATGATACCGAACTTTTAGGGAAACATCTTATGTCCTATATTTCTTTTTCTTTTCTTTTTTTTTTTTTTAAAGATTTTATTTATTTATTTATTTGACAGAGAAAGACACAGTGAGAGAGGGAACACAAGCAGGCTTCCCCTGAAGCAGGGAACCCAATGCGGGACTTGATCCCAGGACCCTGGGATCATGACTTGAGCCGAAGGCAGACGTTTAATGACTGAGCCACCCAGGCACCCATGTCCTGTATTTCTGGTTACAAATATTTTGTGAATGTTTTTTCTTTTGCTATTACTTATTTATAACAATCTAAGCACATTAAGATTTGTAGCCAAAAGGAATTAACCAGCTTGATACCTTTTTTTCCCCTTCAGTTTGCTTAGAAATAAATTCTCTGAGAACTAAATTCCTCAGACCAAAAAGAAGCCAACCAGTTTGCAAACAAAAACACCACTAGAAAATATGGTGTATTCTATATACCTTAACTTCTCAACCTTGAAACCTTGAACAGTCATTTGACTTCTGGGTCCTTGGGTGGGGAAATGATCTTTAACAGAAGTCAGAACAAAGATCCACATCTTACTATCATTATGATTAAATCCTATCAAGAAGGCCTTTTGTTTATTAGTCCAGAAAGTTATTCTGGAAGAAAAATTGCCCTAGGAAGTAGAGAGTGTGTAAGGATGAACAAAACCTTTAAAGTAAGACCCAGCATTATCCATTTTATGAGTGTTTTTCAGTTTTATTTTCCTTAGGTTTGCATCTCTGTGTTTTCAAAGATTTCCTCTGTAAGTTAATATCCTTGCAATGAAATGTTAATATTTTCTAGGTGCCTTATGGCTTTTAAAGCACTTATGCACACAAATGGCATTGTTAGAGCCTTTCAGGGATCCCTTTCAATAGGGGAGTAGAGTCCATTCTCTGTGGACTTTGATAGGTTGAGAGCTTTCACTTTCATTAGTGGAGAGTGATTAGTTCCTGACCACTCTGAACCTTTTTTCCTTTCCCTAACACATGAATACCATAGATACGGTTGGCTTGGGTGGTTGTGAGGGTCTCGACAACACCTGGTGGTTGGGGCAGGTGTGAGACCTAAAGCCTAGGCAGAGGCTTCCTTTTTGGGAGGTGAGCAAACGCGCTGGTGGCCACATGCCTTCCTCTCAACAGAAGCGAGTCTTGATGGGCCTGTATCTGCTGAGACTTGCTGAGCTTCCAGCTTCCTCAGTCTAGAATTGCCTCGCTTCCTGTCTTTTCCATGATGGCATACCTCCTGGAAGCACTTTTTCTTTTTTTTCCTTTTTTAAGATTTTGAGAGAGAGCAAGAGGGCATGAGCACACAAGTGTGGGGGAGGGGCAGAGGGAGAAGAGAATCCCAGGGGGACTCCCAGCTGAGCACAGAGCCAGACTCGGGGCTTAATCCCAGGACTCTGGGATCATGACCTGAACCTAAGGCAAATGCTTAACTGACTGAGCCACCCAGGTGCCCCCAGTACTTGGTTCTTGTAGGTTCTTTATATACTAACTTAGATGAGGACCCTGAGGTCTTGGGATTATGTGACAATACTTTGGAATATCAACAGATATGTGGTCACCATCTGAGTGCTCATGGGACAGGCTCTGTGTAAGACTGTAGGTACATATCTTCCAACAAAAGTTATAGTCCCTGCTCCCCAAGAGCTTGGAACAGGGACCTCACAAAGGAACATCTATAAATGGCCAATGCTCAATGCCAATGCTCAGTGTTCGGGAAATATAAATCCAGACCACAAAGAGGTACAGATACACACCAGATGGAGGGGCTAAAATTAAGATGGACAGTACCCTGAGTCATCAGGGAGGTAGAGCAATTGGAACTCCCATATGTTGTGAGGACATAAACCGGTATAGACACTACTGAACACTTTGGAAAACAGCTTGACCATTTTGCATAAAATTAAACACTTACAGTATATCCGTGATATTCCCCCATGAAAATTTATCTCCACCCAAGCCCATGCTATGAATATTTATAGAAAAGATTAGTTGTAAGAGCCCCAAACTGGCCAAATGTTCATTAATAGGTGAATGATGAACAAAGTGTAGTGTATCCATATAACAGAATGCGCAGCAGTGGAAGGATGAATGGATACATACAGCTGTACAGTGAAGTCTTAGAGATGTTGAATGAAAAAAATCAGATACAAGAGTATACATCGTATGTTTCCATGTGTATGAAAATACAGGCAAAACCAGTTTAGAGTGACAGATCAGTGATTACCTAGGACTGGGCGTGAATGTTCCATGATCTGGGAAAAGGACAAAATAAAGCCTCTGGGCATAAGAAATACTGTATATCTTAGGGAGGTAGTTTCATAGGTGTATAATCGTATTAAAATTCCTTGAAACACTTAAATGGGGTGCAGTTTATTGTATTGTACTTAAATATCATTGACAAAAGTAAAGGTGAACACGGTCCTTAAAAGACTTTTTCTTTTAAAAATATTTTATTTATTTATTTGACAGAGAGAGAGAGTGATCATAAGTAGGCAGAGAGGCAGGCAGAGAGAGGGGAAAGCAGGCTCCCTGCTGAGCAGAGAGCCCGATGTGGGGCTGGATCCCAGGACCCTGAGATCATGACCTGAGCGGAAGGCAGAGGCTTAACCCACTGAGCCACCCAGGTGCCCCACCTTTTTTTAATTAGAGAATGTGTGAGCAGAAGGGGTGGAGGGAGAGAGAATCTCAAGGAGAGTCTGGTGAGCATGGAGCCCCACATGGGGCTTGATCCCATGACCCTGAGGTCATGGCCTGAGTCTAAACCAAGAAGAGTTGGTCGCTTAACCAACTGTGCCACCAAGCTGCCCCTAAAAAGACCTTATGTAAAGGCATATTTGAAATATTTTAATTATCATGGAAATACCATAAGGCACTTAATAGTTACCTTTTTAAAGAGTCTAGTTCTTTGAGAGCCATAAAAATGACTATCTATCAAAAATGATCTAGGATGGGGAAATTATCCAAGGCAACGAAGTATGTATTTTACTGATGATAAATGATAAGATAAACCCTTATCTTTAATTAGCTTGTGCTATTTGGGGAAAAAAATGTTAAAATAGAAAAAAAAAATCATCATAGATGGTAAGAAATTACCAACCAACCTAAACTGATTTATCAAATTAAAAAATTTTTATTCCCGGGTGCTACAATTGTTATTCAAGTATAATTATTATATTAGTTTTAGGTGTATAATGTAGTGATTTGACAGCTCTGTACTTTACTCAGTGCTCATCACTGTAGGTGTATTCTTAATCCCCATTACATATTTCACCCATCCCCCCCCCCACCAATCTCCCCTCTAGTAACCAGTAGTTTGTCATCTGTATTTGAGTGTTTTTTTTTTAATCTTTTGCTTCTTAAATTCCACTTCTGAGTGAAATCATACAGTACTTGTCTTCCTCTGACCTGCTTCACATTATTACTCTCTAGATCCATCTGTGTTGTTGCAGATGGTAAGATTAAATGATCATGATTTTCAAATCTTTGTCCATATTTATATCTCTTAAAACTTTAAAAAAAACCACATTACTGTGTTTAACTTCTCTTATAATACCTCTTCTAAGGTATATTGACTTACATTGATCTAAATTATTCATTGAAATCTCAGATAATTCTTTGATTCTTTAGGTAAACTGCATAGGTCCTTCTTTTTTTCTTTGTGAAATAAAAGCCAATAAAAAATTCATTTATTGGGAAGGGCAGTTCTCAGCCTCCTGTCAACTAATGGAAAGTAATACCTTAACAAAAGTCCTTGGGATATTATAACAGGGTTATTAAAAAATGTGTTTCTCCCAAGGCCTCAAGCAATAGAAATGCAATATTTTTCTACCATCCATTCGTTTAATGCAATTTCAGAGTGAGTTGTTTGGAAACAATCTTCCCAGTTTCTTCAGATTTTCACTCTTCTAATGCTTTTTAATTTTTAGTGTTTATGAAAATCCTTGCACCCTAAATAGAGGCTGTTAGAGATGAAGACCTCTGTTTCTCAGCCTTGGGTGGGGGGTACAGGAAACTCTCAGTAAGGCGGCAACAGAGGGGAGGCGAAGCACAAAATTTTTAAGCTGGAATCCATTTCAATATTAAGAGTTTAATGGCCCTACAAACAGCTGAGGTTTGCGACTGCTTGAAGTCTGTTTGCCTTCTCCCCCCCCACCCCCGTTTATGAGCCTGTGGGCTGTGGTTGGGAGGGGGAGGGCGCATGCGTGAGCATCCCAAGTGGGCCCACACGCAGAGCCATTTTCTCCCGTCATGACTGAAGCCAAAATCAGGAGTTGGAGGCTTAACTGACTGAACCACCCAGGCACCCCCCTTTGCAATTTTTGAAAATAGCTTTGAAACTTACTTGAGAGTCTCCCCTTTAAAGCGTATGTCAGTATCACCCTTCTATTCATAATTTATGAAAAATAGACAGTAATGCTGTATTGACACAATCATGGGCATTTCAGTTACCTGTGGCTTACAACCATAAACTTGATAGTTGAAGATGACAGATATTTTTTCTTCCACAGTTGCGGAGGTTGTCAGAAACTTGAAGTTAGTATTACTCATTGAAATTAAGGGGCCGCTCCCTTAACTCCCGGCCCAGGCTTGAGAGGAGGAGGAGGGTCTGTTCTCGGATCTTGGAGCTTGTGGTGGTTGGAGGCATTTCTTGGCTCGTAGCCACACCAATCTCTGCTCCCGTAGTCCTGTGCCTTCTCTTCTGTCTGTGTCCGATTGGCTTCTGTCCCTCTTCTGTGGTCACTGATTTCATTTAGGACCCACCCAGATAACCCAGGATAACCTTCCCATCTCAAGACCCTTAACTCCATCACTTCTACAGAGACCCTTTTTCTAAATTAAAGAGTAGTTACAGGTTCCAGAAATGAATTAGGACCTCCTATATTTGGGTGCCATTATGCAGCCTGCTACAAAGATCTTTAAAGAAAAAACAAACAAACCCAAAAACTTGCTATTCTAATTACATTGCTCTTTCCCCTGTTACTTGAAAGCACATATGGTCTTTCCTACACATCGTATAGTTTAAGTATATTTATTTACCCAAACAGACGGAGTATTTCTGTTGTCTAAGATACTGTCGTTGTCATTCATGATCAGAAGAAGAATCTTCGTTTTCTCTGCTTCATGAGTCAGTGTTTTGTCTCTAGCATGATAGTAAAGACTTAGAGCCCAAGACCTGTGTGCGTATTATGGCACGTATCCTACAGTTGAGAATTGCCCTGACAATACCAACTGAAAATTTTCAGTTCTGTTGTGAACCACTATATCTGTTGAATATTACATCTTAGACTTAGAAAGTGTGATTGCCATATACAGCTCATCAGGCAGAGTGAGCCTTCTAAAAGTATTGGTTCAGAAAATAAAAGCATCTTAATTTTTTTAAGCTTGACCGGTATATCCTCCTTCTGTTTTCCTTTTGAAAGGAAGTTAAAAGGTAATCAATGAAGAAGCTGTTCAGAGAGTGGGGATATCAAGTGTCTTTCACAACAGCCTATTAGGATGATGAACAGATTCTTGTAATAAGGCATTGATGGAGGAAAAAAAAATCTATCCTATTAAAATTTCATTTCCATGCTCTTACTTAAATGCTGGCATCTGACCTCAAATGGTATCATCATTTTTTAATCTCCCTGTCTTTTAGCTTTGTAGACCGCAGAACATGTGGCCTTGTGGAGAGGTTGGACCGACCCTATACATCATGAAGAAGTAACAGTTGAAATACAATGGGACAAATGAAGCCGAACCTTTTAATTGCATTATGTAAAAAAAAAAACAAACTATGTTTCAGTTGAGCCTTGTGAATATTACAAAGCAGAGGGTTCTTCTGCTTTTAATTCAAGTTAACATGTGGTATTGCATTAGCTCTGGTGTATAATATAGTAATTTAGCAGTTCCATACGTTCTCCTGCTCATCACGACAAGTGCACTCCTTAATTTCCATCACGTAGAGGGTTACTCTTAGAAGCTGTTTTTAGAGACATGTCTACACATGGATATGAAGCACAAAAGTATGTGAAAGGTGAGCAGTCTGTATATGAGCCAGGGAGGAGGTGAGAATGCCCCATAAGCACTATTCGCCTGCTGAACGAATATAGAGGGATTAGGATACTGATGGACTTGTAAAGTCCAAGTTTATTTTGGGGGGGGGCGTGGGTGGCTGACCACATGCATACAGATCATGACTACTCATTTTATGACCTTGAGAAAGTTGTCTGTAGTATTATCTAATATCTAGTATGTTATCTATAAAGACAGTTTATATTATCTCAAAAGTTGAGGGTTAAATTAGATAAATTGTACAAAACCCGAGGACTGGTCCATATTCACTGTTCAATAATCTGGGTTATTGATTTTTCAGGTTCTGAACTAGCTATAAAACCATTTATGGAGAAATAACCTGCATGATGGAATTGAAGCTGCCACTGCACACCCCACTGATCAAATTTAGTACATAGTCCGTACTCCATGCACAGGCCCAACCAGTTTTTCTCCTTCAGTGGGGATCAGAACTTTTTGAAAATCCCACACTGGCCCTTGAGTCCCCTATATCAAACCTAATCATCTCTCTAAACCCGCATCCCTGTGCGGGTTTGTAGACCATCTGAGTTGGGGCATCATGTGGTCAGAGTTCAATCCTTGATTCCCTCCAGCAATATCATCATCTCTATTTCCCAAGAGAACTCAGTAGCCCAAAAGAAAGTCCCCTAAGCCAATGGAAACTACTTGTTCTAGTTCATCAAGGCAGTGACAGATGATCTGATTATAACGAGATGGGAAAACAACCCCTTTGGGTTGCATTGATTTGAGGGTCCTCTAAATCTCTAAGGACACTTCAGCCCTATCGATCTTCCCCTACCTCTACTCTGTGGGCAGAATGTCCATTTGCTCTAATATATATTATTTTGTGTATATATACACAAAATATATATAAAGGACCTTTGTGTTACAGTTTTCTCTTGATAAACTGCTGTAAATGGCTTCCTTATTGAGGAAGGCTGGCCTTGGCTCAATACTAAGATTGCTGAAGTTTAAGTGAAATTTCAGATGGCTTCTTCCCTTGCAGATCTCCCCTTACCAGTGTTTCTCACTGTCCTCTTATTTCTTGAGGAAAACCTTGGCCAACTTTTCATGTTCATTTCTCTTTTCTATAGAAGTATCTCTAAGACTACATTATTTTCCTTTTTACATTGCTCTACATCCATTTCTTGATTCATTTACCCAACAGATACGAAGCATTCCCTGTATCCCAGGCATTGTCCTAGGCACTAGGGATACTAATAAACAAAATACAGGCTGGAAATTCTCATTTTGGGAGCTATTTACCAATTTTTTACTGTCTTCACAAATAAAGGCTTCCATCAGTGACTATAAGGTTATCTCTTTCTTGTTCTTACTTATTACTTTGTACTTACTTATTACTTTGAATGTTCTTGTACTTAGATGTGAGGCAATGAAGAATAGGTACCTAGATGTTTTCTTAGCTTTTGGTGTCCTTTAAAATATATTTTCATCTTGACTATGTATTAGTTGTCATCTGCCAACTATTTATAACTGTTCTTTGAAGTAGCCCTGGTACAGGAAATAAAGACAGTTTTTTTTTTTTAAACACTGCAAAGAAGAACCATTAGGAAGAGAAGAAATCTACAAAATGGCATTTTTGTTATAAAGCAATTGTAATTAGGTTTCAGTATGTAAGCAAACTTTCTAACAGAACTTGAATTTATGATTGTTAGAGTGGTTTACTTTTATCTTCTTCTGTTCCTGATGGTAAAAGACCCCTATTGATTCATACAACATTGACAAAAAACAAAACAAAAAACAAAACTGGGGCACCTGGGTGGCTCAGTGGGTTGAGCGGCTGCCTTTGGCTCATGTCATGATCCCGGGGTCCTGGGATGGAGTCCCTCATAGAGCTCCTAGCTCAGCGGGGACCCTGCTTCTCTCTCTGCCTGCCACTCTGCCTGTTTGTGCTCTCTCTCTCTCTGACAAATAAATAAAATCTTGAAAAAAAAATCTATGTATGTGGCTTTAGTTTTCAGGATAAGATCTTCTTTACATGTAAAAGAAAACCTAATTATCTATTTGTATTGAAATACCTTTGGGAATTAGAAGGATGTGGCAGCTAGTTTGTATCTTTCCCTAATCTAAACCTGGTGTATAATGATCACTTCTGCCTTGTTCTAAATTCCTGGAACTGAGCATAAGAGAAAATATTCTGTTTCTTCTTGACATTTGTATATCCCGTTGGGCACAGGACAGGGCCATACATGTATTAGATAAGGAAGTGCTAAATTCTGCTAACCTCAGAATGAAGTTGTTTTTAAATGCTGGAAGAATGTGCAAAGGCAATCAGACAAGGAATAATTATAACTTCACTTACTGGTACAAAAATATTTATTGGTAATTAGTATCAAGCAAGAAATATACAAGGTCTTGAAGATGTGAGGTCAAATGAGAGTGAATTCCTGCTTTAGAGAGAACCACAGCTTAGGTGTGACACAGGCATATTGATAACAGTACAAAGTAGGACACCCAACTGTAGCTCTGTGGGAAGGACTGCAGGAACTGGAGGGGTCCATGGACAGATTCTGCCTGCGTAAGTTAGAGGAGGGACTTAAAGTACACGAGATATTCCTTCTAGGTCTAGAGTGTCCTAGGTGTCAAGCAAGTCTAGGATCGATGAGCCTCATTTGTGGGGAAGTGGCAGAAATTGAGGCAGGGAGGTTGGATGGAAGCCAGGGAGGGATGGTGCTTGTGGGTTGTGAAGTCCAGACCGAATGCTCCATGCAATGGGGAGGACATAAGAGGACTAGGATTCTCCTAAGATTCCATCAACTAGTTGTGAGAATGGGCTAGGAGAGAGAAAAATATTTGAGGAAGCAACGGCAGTCAGAAGGTTAGAGCACCAGTCCAGTCAAGAGATGACCAGGGTCTGCCTGACCTAAGGCACGAGGAGGAGAGCTGGAGGATTGTGTCTGGTAGATTTGAAAGAAATTAGGGAATAATTAAATTGTGGGGAAAGGGAGAGAGGAGTAAGAGAAAAATACCTGGAATAACTTCAAATCCTGAAAAGATTCCCGTGTGATGCTGTTAAGTAGAAATGAATCTGAGTAAGGCTGATACTTGCTAAATTCACTTACTAATGAAAATCTATTAACGCAACAATTATGAAACACCTGTTTATTTCTCTTATGTGTTGGATACTGCTTTCTCTTTAAAAATTCAATGATAATAACAGGCTTTATTGAGCTGCTCTGTGTTAGGAACTTAGGTGTTTTAATCCACCTCTGTCACCTTGGGATGTGTGTATGAGAGGCCTTGTTTTATGGATCATACCAAGGCTCCGAGTAACTAGTATCTTGTGTATCTTCCTGAACTTGTAAGAGGTTTCATTAGTAGGACAAAATTGGATTTTTTAATTCTAAAGCGCTGCTCTTTTCACTGGCTTTCTCAGCCTCCATATGTTAGAATTTCATATACCTGTGTTTCAGGATTTTGAAAGGGGGAATATTGCTGTTTGGACCTGTTCTAAATTCCTTGTAGGAAGCAGCGACTTGTTGACCTGTTCTAAATTCCTTGCAGGAGGAATTGACTCGTTGACCTGTTCTAAATTCCTTGAAGTCTTCTATTCATGTTAGAAAATCCTCATGTTCTTTCTATTGTGGTGGCCTGTGGGGTTCCATAGGTTCTAGCTGCTTTTTTGGTTTTTGAACATGGTTGAGACACAATGTTACATTAGTTTCAGGTGTGCAACATAGTGATTTGGTTTCTGCATTATGCTGTGTTCACTGCAAGTGTAGCTGCCATCTGTCACCATACAATGCTATTATAATACCATTGACTATACTCCTTATGCTGTGCCTTTTATTCCCGTGACTTATTCCATAACTGGAAGCCTGTATCTCCCACTCCCCTTCACCCATTTTGCCCAGTCTCCCACTCCCTCCCATCTGGCAACCATCAGTTCTCTGTATTTATAGGTCTGATCCTGCTTTTTGTTCTTCTTCTTCTTCTTCTTTTTTTTTTTTTTTTTTTTAAGATTTCACTTGAGAGTGGAATCATGGTATTTGTCTTAAGTCTGACTTATTTCACTGAGCATAATACCCTCTCTGTGCATCCATGTTGTTGCAAATGGCAAGATCCCATCCTTTTTTTCTGGCTGAATAATATTCCATTATATATGTACTACCTCTTATGTATATGCTATTGATGGACACTTAGGTTGCTTCCATATCTTAGCTATTGCAAATAATGCTACAATAAATGAAGAGGGTGTATATCTTTTCAAGTCTGGGTTTTCATTTTCTTTTTTTTTTTTTTTTAAAGATTTTACTTATTTTATTTGACAGATCACAAGTAGGCAGAGAGGCAGGCAGAGAGAGAGGGAAGCAGACTCCCCACTGAGCAGAGAGCCCGATGTGGGGCTCGATCCCAGGACCCTGGGATCACGACCTGAGCCAAAGGCAGAGGCTTTAACCCACTGAGCCACCCAGGTGCCCCTGGGTTTTCATTTTCTTGGGGTAAATACCCAATGGTGGAGTTACTGGATCATATGGTATTTCTATTTTTATTTCTTTATAATAGAACTTTTGTTGGTTTTCTTTTTTTAAATAAATATTTATTTTGATCTATTTATTATTTGTTTTGATTTATTTGACACAGAGACTGCGATCACAAGCAGTGGGAGCAGGAGAGGGAGAAGCAGCCTCCTTGCTGAACAGGAAGCCGGATGTGGGGCTTGATCCCAGGACTGGGGTTCATGACCTGAGCTGAAGGCAGACACTCAGGATTGAGCCATCCAGGTGCCCCTGGTATTTCTATTTTTATTGGGACAGCGGCTGCACCAACTTGTATTGCCACCAGCAGAGTAGGAGGGGTCCTTTTTCTCTACATCCTTCAGGAACTTGCTGTTTCTTTCTGATTTTAGTTATTCTAACAGGTGTAAGGTGATATCGTGGTTTTGACTTTATTTTCCTGATTAGCAAGGGTGAACATCTTTTCATGTGACTTTTGGCATTTGTCTTTGGAAAGGTGCCTGTTCAGGTCCTCTGCACATTTTTAAATTGAACTGATATATTTTTTGGTGTGGAGTTGTAGATCTTTAAATATTTTGGATATTAACCTCTTCTCAGATTATTTGCGAATATCTTTTTCAGTTCAGTAGCTTATCTTTTAAATGTTTTAAACTGATGAAGTCCCAGTAGTTCCTTTTTGCTTTTGTTACCTTTGCCTTAGGAGACATATGTAGAATGATGTTGGTATACCATGTTAAAAACTACTCCCTTGTGCTATCTTCTAGGATTTTTATGGTTTCAGGTCTCACACTAGGGTCTCTAATCCATTTTGAGCGTGTTTTTGTGTATAGTGTTGAAAGGTGGTCCACTTTTATTCTTTTCCATGTAGTTGTCTGGTTTTCGCAGCACTGTTTATTGCAGAGATGGTCTCTTCCAGGTTATATTTTCTTGTCTCTTTTGTCATAGACCAGTTGACCATGTAAATGTGGGTTTATTTCTGTTTTTGTGCCAGTACCATACTGTTTGGATTACTACAGCTGTGTTAAGATGGCTTTGCCTTTTCGGGGCCTTTTGTGGTTCCACACAAATTACAGTATTCTAGTTTTGTGAAAATGCTTTTGGTATTTAGACAGAGATTGCACTGAATCCATAGATTGCTTTGGTTAGTATGCACCTTCCAACAATATTCTTTCAATCCACGAGCAGGGCATATCTTTGCATTTGTTTGTGTCCTCAATGTTTTCAATATTTTAGTTCTCTGAGTGCAAGTCTTTCACCTCTTGAGTTTATTCCTAGGTATTTTATTGTTTTTGGTGCAGTTGTAAATGCTTGTCTTCATTTAATTTCATTAGTATGAAGAAATGCTACCAATTTCTGTGAATATTGTATCCTGCACCTTTACTGAATTCATTACTAGTCGTTATTGGTAGAATCTTTAGGGTTTTCTTTGTGTAGTATCCTGTCACCTCCAAATAGTGACCATTTAGGCTTCTTCACCAGTGTGGATGCCTTTTGGACCTACCTCTTTCGATATTACCTCCCAAAGACTTAGTGGTGATAACTACTTTTTATTTGCTTTGTGAATGGAATAGAGCACAAGAGTCATACTGCCTGAGTTTGAACCCCTCCCCTGTCACTCACTAGCTGTGTGATGTTGCTCTGATTCTCTGCATATGTTGGCTCACTTAATAAATGAAGGTCCATCTTCCATCACATGACTGTTACAGAGAGTAACTGAGCTACTGGATGGGAAAGCTTGTAGTACCTGGCATATAGCAAATGTTAAAAAATGACAGACATTATGGACATGTATTTTTCAACTACCTAAGCATGAGGTGCTTTCTGATCAACTCCATGGTTATCCCTCTAGCCATAATCTTACTCACTCCCCAGACATACTCCATGCTCTAGCCACTCTAAGCCACACACAATTTCTAGAAATAAGCATTATTTTTGTTACTTTGCCATCTTTGCACATGCTTCCTTACTTGGGATGGCCAAACTCTGTCTCCAAACCCTTCATTTCCCCTTTCTCTAGAACATAAGTTGGCAAAGTTATTTGCAAAGGTCCCAGTAGTAACTGTCTTAGGCTTTGAGGTCCATGTTGTACCTAGCACATCCACCATTGTACTGTGAAAGCAGTCAAAGAACATGATTAAAGGAGTACTGTGCCTGTGCTGTAACAAAGTTTTTTTTTTTTTTTTCCAATATAACTGTTGAGCTGGATTTGACCTGCAGGCATATAGTTTGCCAACCTCTTTTCTAGAAAATTCCCTCAAAGCTCCCAGTCTGAAGTGGAAGGTGGGTGCCCTTCTGGGTGAACCTTTAGCTATTTACTACCTGAAACTAAGCACTCTCTACACCTGGGAAATGCTCTTCCAACGTGCTCTCTCACTCTCTCTCTTTCTCTCTGTCTCCCTCTCTCCCCCTCCCTCCCTCCCACCCATTAGATTGAGAACTTTGAGAGCATGGATTGCATTTTCAACTTTTTATATCCTTTCCAAGGGTAGAGAAGGCTTATAAATTTTGAGTGAACGGATGAATTCATCAACAGGGTTCTGTGCACTAGCTTTGTGTTCAATTGCTCTTTAAAAAATTGGGTCACTTAGAATAATACCCTCTAGTTCCATCCACATCATTGCAAATGGTAAGATTTCATTTTTTGATGCATAGTATTCCATTGTGTGTGTGTGTGTGTGTGTGTGTGTATGCCACATAAGTGAAATAAGTCAGTCAGAGAAAACAGTTATCATATGATCTCTCTGATATGAGGAATTTGAGAGGCAGGGTGGGGGGGTTTGTGGGGGTAGGGAGGGAAAAAATGAAATAAGATGGGATTGGGGAGGAAGACAAAGCATAAGAGGCTCTTAATCTCAGGAAACAAATCTCAGGGTTGCTGGGGGGTGTTGGGAGGAATAGGGTGGCTGGGTTATGGACATGGGGGAGGATATGTGCTATGGTGAGTGCTGTGGATTGTGTAAGACTGATGATTCACAGACCTGTACCCTTGAAGCAAATAATACTTTATATGTTAATTTAAAAAAATATAACCGGTAGGGTGATCATGCGGAAAGGATATGTGGTATGTAGAGAGTTTTGCACATGAGGCACTCAATAAATAAAAATCATTTCTTAAAAAAAAAAGGTTTAAATGAGTAAGAGTTGTGGTCGGTTCAAATTGAGGCCAAAGCAAGGTGGATCATCATTAGGAAGGGCATGGCGCGTCTGCCTCAGATAACACAAAATAGGCATAAAACACCTTTATGTTTGCTTTAAAATAAGTATTTTTCCTACAAAGCAGAAGCCATTGAAATCAAACATATAAAAACTGTTCTTTTGTTTCTTAGAAATGGGATGATTCAGTTAAGTGGATTTTCAATGTAAACTTTAAATTTAGGGATATAGGGAAAGATAACTGGGAAGGGGATGTTGATTGTAGACTT
Source organism: Lutra lutra (assembly GCF_902655055.1). Lineage (NCBI taxonomy): Eukaryota > Metazoa > Chordata > Mammalia > Carnivora > Mustelidae > Lutra > Lutra lutra. The sequence continues at coordinate 13,149,646 of NC_062290.1, read as the reverse complement.
CAGAAATAACTGTCAAATGGGATTGAAATAGAGGAGTATAGACCTTTGCTACATCCATATAAGACCTTAGGTCATCTTCAACGTATCTGAGTATGGAGGATGAGGGTTATCAAAATTACTAAAGAACAGTTGATTTGGAAGAGATGATAAACCAGGTGATAGAAAACCATCCACTTTAAGACCTTGTTTCTTCAGTTTCAGGGTAGTCTACATACTTCTCATTGACTACTAAAACAGCAAGATTTTATAGCATCTTTTCATGTTTTCATTAAATTGTCTTGCCACATAAAAATGAATTGGATCTAAAACAGCTTTGGATTTAAATTTACTTTGGCGTATGTAAGCAGCATAATGCGAGGCTATGAAGACTCGCTATTGATTCTAATTTGTCATAAGTAATTGATGACCTTTTGTTTGAATGTTTACTTCTCTATCCATTTCAATTTTGCTGGCTGAAAGTTGGCAGAAGCTACTCTGATATGTAGGCCAGCCATCACTTTATTATGTACACAATGATCATTGATGGTGTGCTCTTTTAGAGGGCTCTTTCTTCTAGTAACCCATTAGAATGGGTGGGTAATAACTTTTGGAATTTCAGTTTTTGCCTCTGCCTAAGGCTTTTCAGGTAGGTAAGTCATTTATTTGAAAAAAAAAAAAATTCCTCCGTTATTTGGTTCTCTGTGGTCAGATTTGAGTCTGAGCTTTATTTTGACAGAGCCAAAGCAATCTGTTTCATTTCCTTTGACGTGGTGGGCAGGTACTTTTCCTCCTCTCCATTCTCTTGCCACCACTGGAGTTCAGCTCTTCAGCGCCTCTGCCACCTAGCTCATGGTCCATTCTCTACTCTCTAACTCCCCTGGGTGTTTATTCTGCTTTCAGAATATCATTATTCCAGAATGTTCAGTGAACCCTTGGTGTTTACATCAAGAGCAAACTCTTCAACTTGGCTTTCTAGACTTCTAACATCGAGCCCTCTCCTATCTATTCAGCCCTTGATTTCTCCCCACCCCCTTTACCTAACTCAAAATGCTGTTTTCATATATTGGCTCTTATGAATAATGCTGCAGTGAACCTGAAAGTGCAGAGAACTTAACTTCTAGAAATAGGAAAGAATGGCAGGTGGGAAAAGGAGAAATTAGGGTACAAAGTTACACAAGAGGAATGGGTACCGGAAATGTAATGCCACCATGAGTACGGTGATACTAGGTAAGAGGACTTAATGCTGTATTGTATACTTGATTTGCTAAGAGGTAGACCTTTAATCTACTCTCACACACACACACACACACACACACACACACACACACAGTGGTAACTATGTAGAAATGGTAAGTTACTTAGCTAGATAGCTTTTGACAATATGCATATGTCAAAACAGAGAGTTGTATACCTTAAATATGTACAATTTTTATATGTCCAAGATCTCTCAAAGTTAACAACGTCTCCAAACAGATGCATTTACTGTCCCCGGGACTGAAAAAAACCATGTCCTCCATCTGCATGCCCTTTAATCAGTAGTTTGCTCCTATGAATCCTGATACCCTCTAACTACCTCAGCCTACCTTGACTTCTCTTCCTCCTGTCCCATGTCCACTTGTTTCAGTTAAATGAACTAAATCTCTTGAAAGCAGAAGTTGCTGGCTACATTATCAGTTCTTAATGTGTGTTTGGTTTTACTAATGAAAATTAGAAACCTTTTCTTCGAATGTATTTTTATAAACTTTCTTTCCATGTCTCTAAAACCTCTGGAAAATGTAGGAGTAAAGTTAGCAATCTTTTTTTTTAAGGATTTATTTATTTTCGCAAGAGAGAGTGAGTGAGTGGGGAGGGGCAGGTAGAGAATCTCAAGCAGACCTCCTGCTGAGCATCAAGCCCAATGTGGGACTCAGTCTCACGACCCGGAGATCATGACCTGAGCTGAAATCACGAGTCGGACACTTAACCAACTGAGCCACCCAGGCACCCTGTAATCTATATAGTAATTATCTAAAGATAACTGTTCTCATTGGTAGATTCCTTGCTGTCTTTTTAAATGTATACCTAATACATAACTCTAATCACTGTGACTGGATGAAATCCAGTTTTCTCTCTAGTTATTTCTACTTAGACTCTAAGCTCTGTGAAATAGTTACTCTGCTCCTAGTATCATGAAAATTCTGTGAATGCTGGGCATTGACAAGCTCAGTTCATGGTGATTATTTCTACAGTAGTCTTCAAAGTCATGATTGTTAATGGCTTCATCATCTTCCATCTTTGAATTCTATATTATTTAAAATGTCCCCCTCACGTGTTGTTGTAAACATCCTCCTATTTCTATGCATTTTGGTTGTTACCACATTTCCCCCTATAAAACTGCTATGAAGCTTCGTGTGCACAAATATTTCTGTATACATTTTTAAAAATACTGATTTAGAAGCAAATAATATGGCCTAAGTTCTGTGTAAAGGCAGATTGTGGATATTGTTAATGCCCTTAATATCAGTTTTGAGAGATTTTTCTTTCAGGGTAAAAGAAGCTTAAGGTTTACATTATTATTCATGAAATTAAATGTTTTCCAACATTTGTGGGTTATTAATTGCCTTTTCACTCTGTGGCCTTCATTTTAGGAGGAATATTTCTTTACATTTATCACTTTCCACTTCTCGGGTGACTTACAGACATGAAGTGCATACAGTCCCTCAATTATCCATTATAACAACCTTGTGGGATAAATTGGGACCTGTAGGAATCTTACTTAATATGAAATTTAAATTAAGCTGCTTGCTCAGGGTAATAGGCTAACAAAGATGCAGCTGGGATCTGAACCAGGCTTTCCCCCTCGTTCTACCTAGCCTGAAGGAAAACCTTTTAAAAGGAGAGATCTTTGAACTTATAAAATAGAAATAAAAACTACCTGAAAATCAAGTATAATTAAATGGAGGTACTGTGAAGCAGCTGTGTCTATGCCAGCGTTCAGCACCTGTAGAGCACTTAATATATGATTGCAGAGCAAGTGCGTGGACAGTCTGTTTTTAGATCCACTGGATAAAGTTGCTGGGAGGATGCATGTTATGGTTGAAAATCCCAGTGATTGGGCTGGGAGTTTGGCTGGATGAAGAATCCATTCTATTTATTAGGTAAGGTTCAGATCTACTTCTGAAAGCCGTTTTGTCCACTTAAAGAATTTAGAATGTGGGTTCAGTGAGGCTTGATGAACTCCATATTCTAGATTATAGAATACAGATCCCCCATCTTTCTACTTTTAATGATGAGAAAGTTAGTTGTAAATGTATGTATAAAAGTATATATGTACATAAATAATATATATAAAAAATAAATGTGTAAACGTTAGTTATGAATGCATGTATTGTAATAGACTCACAAGTTTAGTCGCTGCATTTCAAATTGCATAATCCTCTTCCAAACTTTCATTTGAGGCCTCTGATTTAGGTAATCAGAGGTTTAATGCCACAGTGTTAATTCTTTGGCATTCCTTGCGCTTTGGAAAGAATGTGCCCAAAGAGAACGTTGATGGGGTGGAGGAGTGCCAGTTCTTCCCGTGTGAAGTTTGCATTTTTCTTACGTTTAATTCGACTTCATGGTGATGCTTGACACTGCAGGGTGTCAAGAATCTAGGAAGATAAGGCTCATATGATTATCTGATTTTAGAAAGACAAAGGAAAAAGCAGAGTTTGAGAAATGTGCTGATAGGTATTAAGCCAGAGAATAGAGTAGTACTAGAAGATCATGCTTTATAAACACAACAAAAAAATATCCGTATCTAAAGGGAAATGTGTATCACCATTGGAGGGACATGGTTTTATCCTGATCGACAGCTGTGCTTTTTGTGTGGAAATATGTTACTGTGCTATGTTAATTTTACTGAATTCTCTGTTAGAAACACTTTTTTTTGGTGATAGACTCAATTTTTCCTGCCTAAAAATTACCACAGCTAAGTGTAAATATACACAGTGGCAAAAAATTTAACCTAGTATATTTTCTTCATTCAACTATGTCTCTTTATTTATATATGTATTTTTTTTTCCTTTGGGATTCTGTTCCAAAGATTGACAATTTTTCCTAGATACGGTTCTTAAAACCTTGTTTCTCCTGAGCAGATATTCCTATGGTTGGGATTTATGAAGTACAAGAGTATGATAGGATGACTCACATCTACAATTGTGGCCATCAGATTGGAAAACTCTTGGGTTTGCTTCACAGTTATATTAGTTTCAGGTGTGTGGCATAGTGATTCACCATCTCGATACATTGTACACACTTCCCACAAGTGTAGCTACCAGCCATCCCTATACAACACCATTACAGTATCGTTGACTGTATTCCCTGTGTTCCTTTTTATTCCCATGACCTATTCATTCTGTAACTGGAAGCTTGGATCTCCCACTCCATTTTACCCATTTTGTGCATCTCCCTCTCCCTTCTCTCTATCAACCATCAGTTTCTGTATTTACAGGTCTGATCTTGCTTCTGTGTTCATTTTTTTTGACTCCACATATGAGATGTTACTTGTTTTTGACTTAATTCACTTATCCCAGTAGCCTCTAGGTCCATACATATTGTTTGCAAATGGCAGGATCTCATTCTTCTTTATAGCTGTGTAATATTACCTTGTGGGTACATATATATGAACCACATCATTATCTGTTCATCTGTTGATGGACACTTGGATTACTTTCATATCTTGAGCATTGTAAATAATGCAGTAAATGTAGGAGTGCATATATCTTTTCAAATTAGTGGGTTTTTTTTCTTTGTTTTGTTTTCTTTGGGTAAATACTCAGTAGTGGAACCACTGGATTGTATGGTATTCCTATTTTTAATTTTTAAAAAGATTTTATTTATTTGACAGATCACAATTAGGCAGAGAGCAGGCAGAAAGAGGGGGGATGCAAGCTCCCTGCTGAGCAGAGAGCCTGATGCAGGCCTCTATCCCAGGACCCTGAGATCATGACCTGAGCCAAAGGCAGAGGCTTTAACCCACTGAGCCACCCAGGTGCCCCGTCTATCTTTAATTTTTTTTGAGGAACCTCCATACTGTTTTCACACTGGCTGTACCAGTTTCCAATCCCAATCCATGCTCGAGGGTTCCTTTATTTCCACATCCTCATCAACACTTATAATTTCTTTCTGATTTTAGCACTTCTAATGGGTGTGATATAGCTCATTTTGGCTTTGGTTTGCATTTCCCTGATTGTGATGTTGAACATACTTTCATGTGTCTATTGGCCATCTGTACATCTTTGGAAAAATGTCTATTAAGGCCCCCTGAGGGGCCCTCTGACCTTTACTCTATTCCATTACAACAAAACTATTGCTTTAAATGAAAATGAAATTCCTGTTTCTATAACTGTGATTACAGTGTGTAAGACCAAACTGTCACTCTCTGGACTTTTAAACATGATATAAAAATGTTCAAAAAATAGTGCTTTGGCAATTGTATGTATATATAGGTGATTTATAATCATGCGCACATCAAGAATATTTAAAACAATAGTTCCTGCACTTGAATAAGGGGAATGTATATCTGCTAAATCTGTGATAAATTTTAAATCTCAGGAGCCAGAGCAGAAAACAACTTACAAAATCATTTGTCATTTGATTGCTTGAATCCTTTTATGGTCTTAGTAGTTGCCCACTAATCATGGAATTAAGAACAAATTGCCCAAACTCTTCTTCAAAGTAGTCCTCCTATTTTTTTTAATCTTCTCACTTTTCTCCATTTTACCCTTTCTACATCCTTTTCCTGAGCATTGCCATCACCTTAGTTTTTTGTCTCCACTCCTACCCTTGTTCATTCTCTGAATTCATACCCAACAGAAATTTTCCCTGCTTTCAGATTATTAATTCCTAGGCATTTGCATTAATCCTGTAATTCCAGCTCTCCCACTAAATCTTCACCTAACTGGTTAAAGAAGGGTATCCACCATACCTTTTTCAAAGAGGGTAATTTTTTGTTAGCATCTTTTGCTTCAAGGCTCTTTCTCCCTCACCACATCATGCTAGTCCCATAAAATTCAGTTTTTTTCTACACCTAGTAAAATTTTGCTTTTTTTTTTTCTATTGTTGGGAAACCACTAAAAAATAAACTTAGGTTTTAATTGGTAGGAAATTTCCCAGCATACGAACCTAATAAATGCTTTTTTTTTTTTTTAAGATTTTTTATTTATTTGTCAGAGAGAGAGGGAGAGAGGGCAAGCACAGGCAGACAGAATGGCAGGCAGAGGCAGAGGGAGAAGCAGGCTCCCCACCAAGCAAGGAGCCCGATGTAGGACTCGATCCCAGGACGCCGGGATCATGACCTGAGCCGAAGGCAGCTGCTTAACCAACTGAGCCACTCAGGCGTCCCCTAATAAGTGCTTTTTAAAAATAATTAAATTCAAGTTAACATAGTTTATTACTAGTTTTAGGGTAGAGTTTAGCGATTCATCACTTGCGTATAATACCCAGTGCTCATTCCATCACATTCCTTCCTTAATGCCCATCACGCAGTTACTCTACCCACTTTCTCTCCAGCAACTGTTTGTTACCTGTATTTAAGAGTCTTATGATTTGCCTCTGGTTTTCTATTTTCCTTCCATTCCCCTATGTTCCTCTGTTTAATTTTTTTAAATTCCACATATGAGTGAAGTCACATAGTAGTTGTCTTTCTCTGACTGACTCCTTTTGCTTAGCATAATACCCTCTAGTTCCAGCCACATTGTTGCAAATGACAAAGTTTCATTCTTTTTGATGGCTGAGTATTATTGCTCTCTCTCTCTCTCTCTCTCTCTCTGTGTGTGTGTGTGTGTGTGAGAGAGAGAGAGAGAGAGAGGGAGAGAGAAAGAGAAGTAGAGAGAGAGAGAATGTGCGAGATCTCTGCTTTATTCATTCAGTGTGTTGATGGGCATCTGGGCTCTTTCCATAGTTTGGCTATTGTGACATTGCTGCTGTAAACATTGGGGTGCAGGTGCCCCTTCGAATCCCTACTTTTGTTTCCTTTTGATAAATACCTAGTAGTGCAATTCCTTGGTCCTAGGGTAGCTCTATTTTTAACTTTTTGAGGAACCTTCTTACTGTTTTTTTTCAGAGTGGCTGCACCAGCTTGCATTCCCATCAGCAGTGTAAGCAGGTTCCTCTTCCTTTGCATCCTCACCAACATCTCTTGTTTCCTGACTTGTTAATTTCAGCAATTCTGACTGGTGTGAGGTGGTATCTCACTGTGGCTTTGATTTGTGTTTCCCTGATGAGTGATGTTGAGTATTTTTTCATGTGTCTATTGGCCATTTGTAGGTCTTCTTTGATAATATGTGCTTTTGATTATGATAAAGAATGAACTAGAGTTTTAGGACCTTAGCTAAGATGTCTAATCAAAATGTTGAAGTAAGCCTTCATGAAATTTCTAGCAAGTAGAAAAATCAGAAAGAGGAATATTTGACTTTCCACTTTGGTACTGGTATTGCTTGAGCCACCACTGTCAAGTTCTAAATTAAGGTTAACTCTTGAGATCAGCATGTACTTGCGTCTTTAGTTTTGCTTTGTTTTTGTTGTTCTGTTTTGTTTTATTCAATGAGTCTCCCTAGAAAGTCTAAAGCTATTACAATTTCTGGCCTTTCTCTATACTACTATCTATCCTGGTTTGTTCAGAGTCCATAGCATTTTCCTAGATGATTGTCCTCAACATTTTCTTAGAGGGCCATGCCTTTGAGAGCTAATACCTCAGTTGAGGAAAGCAAAGCATTTATATATGAAGCTCTTAAATCCTCCTATAAGAAAGTGCATAATTTAGTACCATATGGGTACTAGAGAGGGAAATAGAAGAGATGCAGTGAGGTGCTTGGGGAAGGTTCCCTAGAGTAGATGGATTTGGACTTGAGGCCTGCTGAAGAAGGGGTGGGAAGAACACAGGTAAAAGGCTCTTTCTCAGTGGAGACACTTTTGGCATTTTGACAGTACAGCTCTTCATTATGAGGGACCACTGTTGTGGTAGGCTGTTCAGCATCCCTGGCTTTTGTGTTCTAAAGGACATAGTAGCCCCTGGTAACAGTGATAATTGCAGTACCCCACACAGGTCCAGAACAGTATCTTGGGTGCCCTCCTACCCTTGGTTGGCAACCACTGCTGGAACATGCTCTCCTCCTAGGACTGGTGCTGATTTTGGCATTCCCAGGTACTGCGTTTATGATGCCAACAAGCTGGGGGTTTACTGACAGTTTTAGAAGGTGTGGACTTGGATGCTCCTAAAGGACAAGTTGGATTTTTTCTCTTCAAATTATTTCTAAAGTGGAATTTCCATTACCTGGGAGGAATCTTATACAGTTTAGAGGTACTGTGAGGTAAGGAGATCATATGTAATCAAAAAGCCTGGGATATGAGGGCAATATGCGCACCAACAAAACGGAATTTTCTCAAATTGGTGGGTATCCAGAAAAACCAGAAAGTGGGTCATTTTTGGCTGTCTGTTAAGCCCACCTAGGCAAGGTATCTTCACGTTTAATCTTGGATGTCTGTGGTTTCCATGTATCTTCAAATTATATACGGACACACAAACATACTAAATACATGTTATAACAATTCAGAGAACACAAAACATCTTGAAAAACTAAAATTTATCTTTTCTGAATGACAGTATGCATGAACCACTCGGGGTGGGAGTAAGAGGGAGAGGGAGAGAGAATCTTAAGCAGGCTCCACACTCAGTGCAGAGCCTGACACCGAGCTCGTTCTCAGGACCCCGAGATCATAACCAGAGCTGAAATCAAGAGTCACACACTTAACCAACTGAGTAATCCAGGTACCCCTGAAATTTAGATCCTTAATAGGGGACTTTTTTCTTTTTTTTCAAAATACATTTTCTATGGTTGAAATCCTATAATACATACAACTTTGTTTCCTGCATTTATTCCTTTAATGTATGTAAAATATGTTCATAATTTTAGGTCTTTATAAGGATATCTATTCAGTAATAAAAGGATATTAATATGAATGGTTGAGTCAATTGTATAATTTTTTTTTTTCTAGGAGAATTGTCAGGATTTACTTAATATGGTAAGTAGGTATCATTGACTGTATCCTTCAGCAATGGTTCCTAATGTCTTATATCCCAAATCTGAGGATCAAAGGAAATCAGTGGGTCTCCCTTCAGAAAAAGGCATATATGCACATAAAATTTCTAGATAACCTGAAGACTACTAAGGATCTTCTGAAAGCATATAGACCTTGGGTTGAGAAATTCTATTTTTTCAGCATAAATGGTCTCAAATATGGGAAAAGTCAGAAAAGAATTGTACTGAGAGGTCTATCACTTTGTTGGTCTCAGTGGTACTGAATGTGCTGTGTATTGTACTTTGGCCAACTGATCTGTACTCTGTGGCCATCTAGAGTTTATTTCAGACCGTTGTACCAGAACTTAATTACTGATGGAACTGGCTATGTGGAGTCAGAAGGGGGTACATTGTATTCTTAAATTAAGCTGTATTGCAGCTCTTCCCCCAGCAAGCATCCCTAAGTAGCCTTGGCAACATTTCCCTTTTTGGTTCTTGCCCTGTTACAATCCCCTCTATTTTATTCGTTTTAACCTAAGCCAGGTTCTGGGATGTGAGAATGAAAATAGATATTTTTCTTAATACTTGGAGTAATTTATTCTATATTATGCCATTTAATATCTGGAGAAACACCCAGAAAGAGGTGTTCTTTCTCAAACTTAATTCTGTGCTTCCTCTTGGTGGTTTTATTGCCGTGGAAACCTGGACAGATCAAAAGTCAGCTTACTTCTCTCACTCTCTTGGCTTAAATCAATCTCTGCTTTTCTTACTACATTATTTTAATCCCCTCACACTGAACTTCCCAGTCATCTTTGACTTCTTGATCTCCTGGCCATTTAGAACCATGATGGTCTACCTTTTCCCGGAAACAGATCATACCTCACTTATAGGTACTAATGCCCTGATCCAGGCCAATGATTCATGACCTAGATTTCTGGTCTTCCTTCTATATTGTTCTGTATTCCTACCTAACAACTTCCCAAAACATTACTTTGATCACATTACATAGGTACTCTAAAACATTGAATGGTTTTTCCATTTCCTGAGGGGTATAGAGTGCTTTCAGGGGAATGATGATTCAATCTCCAGGTCTTCAGTTCCATTTTTCTATGTTGTACAGGGTACAAATGTGATTTAGATATAGTTTCTCAAACTCCACTTAGTAGGAAAACCAAGATAGACATGGCTAACTACAATGCTGGATAGAGGGTTCTGTAAGTCTTGAGAGATGAATGGTCCTAGTGAACTTGAAGAAAATGGTGATGGCTCCCTCTGACTGAGGGATGTAGGGCAGGCTTATTAAAGCTAGATCCCAAAAAGGAATGGGAGATAAGCAAGGGGAAAACATGCAGCAAAAGGCTTTGAAAATGGACTAATAGAAATAAAGACTGATACCAAGCCCAGGCACATCTAGGGAAATTCAAGCTGTCTAGTTTAAACTTGTTAGTCTTTCACTGATGGCCTTTCTGACCTTGGCTGGCCTTCTTTCTGGACTTATCTCCTCTCTCCTCCTTCTGTTGTACTCTTTGTGCTAACAAACTAGCCTCTGCTTTTGTATCTGGCAAGCGCCTTGATAGTCCTTCTCCTTGCCTCTACCTTTTTGTTCTTTTGATAGGCTTGCTTAATTTTCTCTCTAACCAGAGTTCACAGACCATCAATCTCCGAAACCTTCTTCACTTATGAAGATATGTTTTGTTTAGTAAGTACAGTATTTGTTTTTAAAGTGAATTTGAATTCTGAATGCAAGACATACACACTTTATATCTAGTTCACCGCAGTGCCCCTGGTTCCTGTTGTCCTGCTCTTTTCAATAGCTTTTCTTTTTAGTTCCACCCAGGCCCTCATCAGCATTTAAATTTGCCATCCCTCTGAGCCTGCATCACAGTCTACTGAATTTTTAAGGTTTTCCCCAAGTCCCTCTAGCCCTTGGAGATGTCTGTAAATTACTTTCTTTCTCTGAGCTTGCTGTTTTATGCCCTTCATTTGGAAATTATGTACTTCTTTAAAAGACCTGGATTTAAAGATTAAATTTGCTTAAATCCTTAATAGTTTTTACCTTGTCCCTTAAGCAAGCTGAAGGAGTTAGAATTTATTTCCATGCCCATGAGAATGCCGTACGTTCAGCATGAATGAAACAAATACTAGATTGAACTGCATGAAATTATTTTTGTTGATGAAAATGGTTCAACATTAACAATTTCAAATGGTTCAACATAACAAACTTGGTTTTTTTTTCTTTGCAAATTTATGAAACTTCCTAAAATGGATTTTGAGCATGGGTAAAAGTCTTTTTCACATTCTTTTTTTTTTTTTAAGATTTCATTTATTTATTTGACAGACAGAGATCACAGGTAGGCAGAGAGGCAGGCAGGCAGAGAGAGAGGAGAAAGCAGGCTCCCCGCTGAGCAGAGAGCCCGATACAGGGCTCAATCCCTGGGCGCTGGGATCATGACCTCAGCCGAAGGCAGAGGTTTTAACCCACTGAGCCACCTAGGTGCCCCTTTTCACATTCTTCATGTGGAAAAATTCCAATAATATTTAATGACACTTGACTACTATATTTAAAAATTAGAAATTTAAAAAGAGATTTTAATCTGAATATATGAGCAATAATTATTAACCTACATTTAAATAGGAAAAAATTTTGAGAAAATACTTACGAGAATCATTTTATATATTTTACTAATATTTCATCCAAGAAACAAGGAGATAAAAGGAAATAATTGTAGTTCCTGAGTATTATCATGGAATCCATTGTCCAGAACCAAAAATCAAGTTTGTTTTTTAGCTTTCATTTTCTTTGTATAAAGTAGACAATGACATCCCTCTCCCAGGTTTTTTGGTTCAAATAAACTAATAAACTATCAAGAGGCCGAAGATGGTAACTAGTATATAGTAGATGTTCATGTTTCCTTCCCTTTGATGTTCACTTGGGGATGGTTTTAGGGAGACGGTTGGTGACAGATGAGGTAATTTGTAATTCTCAAGGCTATGGGGAATGTTTGCTTTTCTCATATTCTGCTGACTTGGGTTGCCTGATATCTCTGGCCTAATGTTCAACATCTTTACCTCTTTGGTCTGCTCCCTTGGTTCTAGCCAACAACATCACGTTGTCTTTCAGTCTTTGCTTGAACTACAGTCTTCCCCACACTCATGGGACACATCTCCTGTTCTCTGGGCTTCTTTCACCTTGAGAGCTATTCCCACAATTGCTTTGAAAAAGTGATCATGTACTTAGTACCTCTTCCTTCACTAGATTTAAAATTGCAGTTTCGTTCGTCATCACTGGAGCCAGGTGTGGTACCTAGTCCATAGCAGTGGAGTGCTTGGGATTTGCAGAATCAATGACGGACGGATCTGTTTAGTCTAGACCTAGAGTGGCACCTGCACAACTAGGATGGATGAAGAGTTTGTTAGGCAGCCTCCTCTAATTGCTGTTAGATGTGCCTAAAGGAGGGAACTGCTGGCCCTTATTTATGGAGCTGGTAGAGAGGAGAATCCTATCTTTAGCCAAGACAAGGATGTGGGCTTTACATTTAGAATTGTTAGAACTTAAAGATTTGCAAGTGACTGTGAAATTTGGAGAACTCCAAGAATGTGCTGTTAAGATTATAAGAGCCCAAATCAGTTAACTCAGAGGACGGAAGTTATTTAAACTTCCAGTGTACATGTGCATAATGAACTTGACAAAGTACATTATTTCCTTCTTCCTTCCTCTTCCCTCTCCTTCTTTCCTTTTCAAACTTATATGGGCTCTTAATAATTTCACCTCCTGTTTTATTATCAGTGCCACTGAGATCTATCCATCTATCTTTCAAAAGGAGAATGTAGATGAATATATGTGCATATGTCTTCTCTCACCAATATTGAAAAGAATTTGCTAGAGGGGTTATTTGAACTTTATACGGGGATGAGATTATCTTGTATCCTATTATATTTGGTTCTGTTCTCCATTTTCATTCAAAGAAGCTGTTTGGCTCTAATTCTCCCAGCAGGGAGAATTTTTCAAGTGGCCAAACCTTTGCACATTAGTTCAGGTCCTCAGAATTCTCATCTTGATTTCTCTGAAAAATAGACTCTGTTCTCTGGGCTCCGGACTGCAAATGTGCATTTCTTCAAACTGTGAGGGTACTCTTTTCCTGAGGTGCTGGACTCACATAAAGAAAATCGGAGACAAAAATTCTTTTGTTCTTGAGTTTCAAATGAGTTTGCTCTGAAGCTAACGTTCCCCTTGCCTGGTCATGTAGAGCTGTTAGAGAATGGAGAGGCTACGAAAATATCTGTGTGGAGCCCTAGTTTACTCTGTCAGCTGAAATAGGTAGACTGGACAGGATCATGGCTTAATTTCTGCTTCAGCTTCAGATGATTTACGTGTTCCTTAAGGGACTTTACATACTGTCCTCAGCTTTCCTGCGTGTATCCCATGTTATGAGGCCAAGATAATAGAGCAGATGACTTGCATGTACTCCAAGACTTAAGCTCTGAACTTTGGTGGGGAGAAATTTGTGGCAAATTTTTCTTTTTCAAGTCTTTTTTGTAGATGTAATTTGACTCTCAGACAGGAGTAATTAGCCAGTTTCTGTACGCCTTTATTTATTTGTTTATTTTTGAAAAGATGATCTTCAACTTTATGGCCCTAAAATTTATATGCCTATGTTTGTGAGAGACTGGAGGAAGTATTGAAGGACAAACCTGGAGGCAAAGGCAAGGTTTTTCCCTGCTGGCTCTTCTCCTGGAACTGGTTCTGTGTCTCCCCCCACTTCCCCAACCCCTGAATCTGGCTGCATAAGATGGGTGCTGCCTGAGTCTTTTGGACAGTGACACAGACATCTAACGATCCTTTGATTACTATAGTTTCTTTGAAGACAGGAAAAGAACCCTTCAACTTCTTAGAACCAGAGCTCTCTGAAGAGTACTGTTTGGCAGGCAGTAGAAAAGTTATTGGAGAAGAGACAAGTACGTATTTTAATGTGGAAATGTATTCACAATCTATGATGGAGTAGAAAAAGCATGACACATCATAGTGTCTCAAGTAGGATATTTCCTCCAAAGAGTGGAGTTCTGTGTATATGCATCTGTGAGCTTCTATCTGTGGATATTTTTCTGAATATGCCTTTTGGTGCTAATGTAGATTTTATAGTTCGAGTGGTGCTAAGTTTTGAGTGCTCATTACATGTCAGGCATTGCTAATGCCTTATCTAAATTATTTCAGTTCTCATGTAATATACATATTTTAATAAGTTACATTAAAACAATGAAAAACATTTTAAAAGGATGTCCCTACTTTCTCCATCCTGCCAACTAAAGGTCAGGTGTATAAATAATAAATATTTAATTTGAAAAATTGTGGCATTAATAGCCTTTGTCAAGCATCAAAATCTTTATTTCCTTTAGTTAAGCCTCTTCATAGACTTGATATATGGATATGAAATACCATGGTTCTTGGCTTAAAAAGAAAGGTAGTAATATTGAGGATCCTATTACCTCAAGTCATCTGTGAATGTGCCAAAAGTAGATTTTTCTGAGCGAGAACCCACAGATAATCTGATGCTCTCAAATTAGAGATCAGGTGCTCATCTCTGATTTGGAGACCGTGGGGATATAGAAATCGGAAACCCTGGTGTTGGCAGTTGGTAGCTTCTGGTACCCTATGGTCTCGAAGTCAATGGTTCTTGAGGCTGTTGTGAAGCTGCTTACCTGGCTCCCTAACCAGAATCCAGGAAGACGTTGCTCTCTTGCCAGAGGCAACCCAAGTTTTAAAATACCGAGTGCAGTTTTCTTCTTACAAGCTCCTCAATCATTGGTTTATTTATATTCTCTGTCTTTGGCAAGAGAATTTGCCTCAACTCAGTGGCTCACAATCTTGGGGTTCCTGGGTGAAATTTGAAACTGGCCATCTCACGTGGAGGGTAAGGAGAGCGACCAAAGGCAGCAAGGCACTGCGGAGGAGGAGGCTGGGGTGGACTTCCTAAGCGGCAGATCTTACCCAGGAGCCCTGTCATGTGCATAGCTCCAAGATGAGCCGACATTAGCCCCTGGCTGCCAGTATCCGAAGGGTTTCTTTTAAGACCTTATGTGGCTTAGTCACGTGTTCAGCCCAGATGGTCTCAACACCTCTTACTGTCTCCAGACTGTGTCCTTGAAAACTTGCTAGCATGGGTAGAGTAGGTAGACTATACATTTCAAAGGGGAGAGAGGGTGAGGAGCCTCAGATTGCCTGGGGCCAGATTACGTGGCCAACTGGCTCTTATATTCTCTTGATGACCAACTATAACTCAACTCTTTTTGGCCTGTTCCATAACTTGAATGAGTGCAGGAATTAATCAGTTGAGTAAATGTCCTCCCTGGGGGGAAGCTGCATACAAGTACATTTTCTAGTATTCTGATCATTACTCAGCTGTAGCTCTCCATGCCAATGCAGAAGAACATGATTTACTAGAAAAGTAAATGTTTGTGCTTTGTGTATATGTCTCAGTCAGACTGTGGGGTAAACTAAGAGTCAGATTGATACTATGGAACATTGTTATTTTCTTCAGAAATTTGATCATTTCCTAGCCTTTTGAAGACTCGTTAAAGTTATTCCGTCATTATTTTGAGGACCTACCCAGACTGAAGCTTACAAGTCAAGTATGAGGGTTCTAGTATCCTATAATGAACACTAGTATGTAGTATTAATTTTTTAGAAGTTACTCTCAATAATGGCATGAAAATTAATGCAAGTTGTATATACATTCCCCCCAGTATTGACTCCCTGCTGTGTCTACCTTGATCTTGCACAGCTACTACAAAGCCACAATTTCCAGATTTATTTTCATGAATTCTGCTTCCTCAACCCCTCTGTATGTATCCTCTTCTATTTTTTGAGATTTATTTTTAGTACGTGCACACACAGTATGGGGGTCAGGGGGAGAGGGAGAGAATCATCAAGCAGATGCCTCAGTGGGTGTGGACCCCTTGTGCAGGGCTTGATCTCCTGACCCATGAGATCATGACCCAAGCTGAAACCAAGAGGCAGATGCTTACCTTAGATTGAGCCACCCTAGTGCCCTATTGTCTTGTATTTTTTATTCCAGGGATTTGCCTACCACACTTTGCCCTTTCTCCAACCAAGAAATCTTGGTCATTTCTTAGTTCTGTTCTTCATCTTGTAACTTCCACATCCAACCAATCACTATTTCTTTTTTTTTTTTTTTTAAAGATTTTTTTATTTATTAATTTGTCAGAGAGAGAGAGAGAGAGAGAGAGAGAGAGAGAGAGAGAGAGCACAGGCAGACAGAGTGGCAGGCAGAGGCAGAGGGAGAAGCAGGCTCCCCACAGAACAAGGAGCCTGATGTGGGACTCGATCCCAGCACGCCGGGATCATGACCTGAGCCGAAGGCAGCGGCTTAACCAACTGAGCCACCCAGGCGTCCCAATCACTATTTCTTAATGACTTAATACCTGCATATTCTAAGGATCGCATCTGCTAGTGTGACTGATGTTTTTATTATAGATAGGGACTAGTGCTGTCATTGGAATGAGTGCCATAGTCTGGTGGTAATGCAGCTGGGGATGGCAGGGATGTGGCAAGCTGGATAGTAACCATGTAGAAATACAGACTTCATGTTTTCAGATATCCCAGTGTCTTTCTTTAGTGGGGGTCGGGAGATGGTAGCGTGTAGGGGCAGAGGGAGAGACGGAGCACCAGACTCTGCACTGATCAGGGATCCCCATATGGGACTTGATTCCAGGACCCTGGGATCATGACCGGAGCCCGAAGGCAGACACTTAACTGACTGAGCCACCCAGGCATGCCCAGATACTCCAGTGTCTTAAGAGAAGCTGGGGATCTGAATCTGGGTGTGCTCCTGATTTTTAAATGTAAGCCTATAATTCAAATAAAGAATATGCCCCGACAGTTGAGCTCTAGAAACCTAATTGGCCCTGTGAGTTGCCAGTTTTAGATCTATGCATATAGGTTGTTTTGGCTACCATGTGTTTCATATACAGTTTACTTTCTTCTGAAGTTATTAAATAGCTTATTTTTCAGAAATTGGTTTTCTAGGTTGATAGGCTGAGAATACTGAAGAGGCAGATCTGTAATTGTGTCCCCACTGAGTTGTCTTAGGACATTCCACATCTCATTTCTTGGTTACCTTTTTGCCGAAAGGGATGGACTTCAAAGTCTATTACATTAAGTAATTTTTCCTCTATTACTGGAGAGATTCTTATTAACTAAGGAATTAGTGCATTTTATGACATTAGAGATCTCTTTAGAGTTTTGAGCTGCTAAATGGTTTTAAGGCTCACCTGGGATTGTATTAAAATTATTACTAACATGGTATTCATGCCGTAACATTTGACCGAAATAAATTGTTAGATTAAGGTACAGGATACCAAGAGTTGTTTGTTTTTCTTTCTGGCCTTGCCAGAAAGCCCTGAGACTGCCAAAGGTTAGGAAAATCATAGCTGAAATTTCAGTGGTATCTGTGGGAGCATGGAGGAATAGAAAGGCTAGTGACTGGCAGTTTCCATGGCAACAACGGGATTTTTCGGGGCTAGAAAGATGTGTAGGTTACACCATCAAATGTGCCAGAGATTGGTCTCCATGACAACAGCAGTGTGAATGGGGAAATGTATGCTCATGAGATTTTGTTTTAAAAGCCTATTGGATTAATTTAGATGAAAATGCTTGCCAAATTGATATTTTTCCTATCTTTTAAAAAATATTCAAAATAAGGGATTCCATTTATTCGTGTATTTTTGAGCAAGTGACATTCTTGCATATTTCTGTGAAGAGGGGTTCTTGCTTTACAGATAATTTCTTCGGCAGCATGCCTGAGATGAAGCACCCAAAGAATGGAGACTTTTTTCAAATTTACTTTTAAATTTCAACATTTATTTCAGGGAGCCCTGCCTCCACATGTGAAATTACTAGAGTTACTCAAACTTCGTTTAAACTTTGTAATATTTCTGAGCATAAATCTGAATGATCAGAATGTATAATGTATTAAAGCTTTATTCCTGTTGCATCTAAAAGATAGGATTTATTACAACAGTGGTAGAATAGAAGAATACTCAAAACTGCTCAAGTTCGTCCCATGCATTTGTAACAGCTTTTGGTGAAATTTCCTTATTGCTGTGTTTTGAAATCTCTGATTTAACATGAGGACTAGGGAGCCTGACTATGTCTTTTAGAGTGTTTTGTGCATCACGAAGGACACATATTCAAAGTGTTAATAAGGGATCGGTTTGGCCCTAGAAGCAGATGCTGGCCTTTTGCCTAAGGTTTAAAACACTTCGTGAGCACATTTTTGTTTTCGTTTCATGGGCAGATGCTTGTATAATCTTTTTTTTTTTTTTTTTTTTTTTTTTTTTTTTTTTTTTGCGATCTGCTTGGTAAGACTAATCTGTCTGCGTTAGTGGAGAAATGTATAACTCACAAAACTAGATTTGTAGACAGGGTTTGGGGAAAATGAAGAAGGGATAGTATCCTCCAGGCTGGTTCTGGCTGGGAGCAGTTGGACTAAATGGGGGAAGAGGAAGGAGGTAATCCCACAACCTGGGGAGTATGGCTGTGGGGGAGAGTCACTTGATAGGAGCTGCTGCCTTAGGTAGAGGGACATAGCTGATTAACTTGAAGCAGCCCAATGGAGCAGGAGCAGGGAGGAAATACTCCGGAATTCCCTCTCCACCCCCTCCACCCTCCGCCATTGCCTATTGGTGTCGCCCCTGGCTGAACCCAACAGAACTGAAGACAAAGATCTAGGTCAACAGAGTCCCTCAAGGTCCATCTACCAGGCACACAGCAGGAAAATGGGAAAGGGATCTGGTGGGCCAAACGCAAGCTCTCCAGCATCAGAAGTAATGACACATTTTTCAAAGAATGAATTTTTTTTTTTTAATCTAAAAATATCCAATGCATGCATGTGTGTATACATAGGTGTATGTATTAGTTTGGGTAAATATTGATCAATATTGATGTAAAAGGTTAGAAATCTTATTACACTCCATAAAAACACTGAAAAATGCAGAATATTGACTTGAAGTATTTTTGTTTAGTGAGTTCCTTTGTTTTAGATCATTTATTCAGTATCCATATGCAGTGTGCAATATCATGTGGGGTTTATAAAGTGAGCTAAATAATGCAGTCCCCTTTTCTAAAGTTTAGTATCACAGACGTGAAAAGGATGATGAGATACTATTTTAATACTCAGCTGTCAGACAAGACATTATAAACCGAGACTATCTTAGTCGATGAGTAAAATTCATATACCCCTAAATAAACGTAGAAAAGGAAGTATAAAATGTAGCCTTTAAAGAGCTGGTCATCTAGTTGAGAAGAATTTATGTTGGAGACATTGGAAGACATGAAAAGCAGTATGTGAGGAACTACAGAAATTATGGGTTTACAGATAAGAGTTTTATAGATGTTGGGAAGCTTTTTATTGTTTTGCAAGATTATCAAACGAGAGATATCAGAATATCCCCGATATGGGGATTCATCTGGTATTTTCGCTGGGTCTACACAGGCAAGCATTTTCTATTCTCTCTTGCAGCCTTGTGTGTGGACCTCTTATTCTCACTGATTAAATTCAATTGTAAAAACCACTGTACTTAGAGTCAATAAGCATGAATTCAAATCTCGGTTTTATCCTTTTCTAGTAGTAGAATTTTTTATTTGTGAAAAAACTCAGAATAAAACAATGGATGGAAAGGCTTTTTATCTGCAGCTGGCACACTGTAAATCCTATGAATGAAGTAGTCCTATCCTTCTATTTTTCAGTAAAACAGTCAGCTGATTTATTTATTCATTCATTCATTCATTCATTTATTTATTTGAGATTCCATTATTTAGAGGATGAATGGGCACAGAGGGAGAGAGAATATCAAGCAGACTCCATGCTGAGCTTGGAGCCCGACATGGGGCCCAATCCCATGCCTCTGAGATTATGACCTGAGCCAGAATCAAGAGTCGGACGCTCAACCGAGCCACCCAAGTGTCCCTCAGTAGGGTTGTTGTTGTTGTTGTGTTTTTTTTTTTTAAGATTTTATTTATTTATCTGAGAGAGAGACAGTGAGAGAGAGCATGAGCAAGGAGAAGGTCAAAGGGAGAAGCAGACTCCCCATGGAGCTGGGAGCCCGATGTGGGACTCGATCCTGGGACTCCAGGATCATGACCTGAGCTGAAGGCAGCCGTCCAACCAACTGAGCCACCCAGGCGTCCCTGTTGTTGTGTTTTTGTTTTTGTTGTTGTTGTTGTTTTTTATGGAGCATTAGAAAAGTAACCATTTCTAAAGTTTAATGAGAATTCTCATTGTCTTTTTTTCTAGTCTGTGACTCCTTTTCTCCTAGTTAAAAAAAGTACTTACTTTCAACGATTCCATTGGATAACTGAATGCTTAGACTGGCTCCATGAGGTAGCCAATCTTAGCTTCTCATCACCTTGTAAAAACGAGTCCATATTCCATGTCTATAGGAAATATGAATTGGTTTCCTTAAATTCACAGACTGATGTGGCAAGTATGCACATATGGACAGTAAGAAAGGTGGGCATTTGTTCATGTTCACACTGTTGATGCTTGTGTCTAGTGGCACAAAAACGTAGGCCTCCATCTGTGAGATCACAGGATGCCACCACTTCTGACGCCAGTAAGGATGTCAGTTGAGGGCTTATCCAAGTCAGACACAGCACTAAGGCTTTACATACATGATTTTACTTGAATGGGAACCTGTAACTCACAGGTATTCTCATTTTATGGCTGAAGAAACTGAAGTTTTGAGAAATCACGTCGCTTGTACAGAGCCGTGTGGCTAAAAAATACCAGGGACAGGGTTCGAAACGAAGTCAAACACTCAAGCCATGTTAACCAATACTGCAGTCTCACATGTGTTCCCCGTGTTAAGTGCATGCATTCAATCCCTCAGCCTCGGCAGGAATCTCAATAGATTGTGATTGTTAACTTCCGTCTTTAGTGAGTTTGTCAGCACTGTGAGGTCAGGTCCGGGCAGAAACTAGCTGAACCCAGGCCCCTCTCCAGATGTTGAGGACAAATAAGAATGATTCCTTTCTTTGAAAACTAAGCCACTCGTCATTCTAGAGAAAACTGTGTAGCATAATGAATTGTATGGGCTCTGAAATACATACATGCCTTCACATCCTAATTTTTCTGTTTATTGAGTGATCTTCTCTGAGCCTCCATTTCCTTACCTGTAACCCGTGGTCGGTAGTGGCTACATCATTGTGTTGTTAGCATTGCTGTGCTGCCAGATATACACACCCAGTACATAGTCACTAGTAATGATCCCTGACTGCCATCTGTTTTTCTGTCCAACAACAAATCTTTTTTCAACTTTCAACTGGGCAGTTGCATAGAATCCCGCTTAATAACTGCGTGAGAGTACACGCAGGGCATTCCCAGTCAGTGAAATGGCCAGGTTCTGGCTTTGCCATCGGTGGGAGACTTAGTTCTCACTACTCTGTGGTCTCCAGGGACATGCTCACCTGCTCTCTTCTACCACTGATTTTCGTTATGTTCACCATACGTCTGGCAACACCCTCTTCTCTGTACGCCCATCTGAATGTTACTAGCTCTTTAAGATTTAATTCAATCTTGATTGTTTTTAAAAAGGCTTCCCTATTTTCCAGTATTTATTGATGTGTGAGTGTTCTAGACCTTGCTGCGTAACACAATATTCTCTACTATGCTGTCTGAGTTTGTCTGATAGCATTCCATATGCATGAGGCTTAAGGGTAGGGTTATGCTTTCTATTCCTATATAATCTTCCTTAGGTATTGTCTATTCTGGTTTCTGAGTTCTCTGCTAATGCAGTTTCTTTCTCTGGGAAGCATGAGTTGGAGAGACGGATCCAGGACTCAGCCTTGTGGACTTCAGTTGGTAACTGTTGCTCCAGAATCGAGAGGACCTGCCTCCCTCCTTAGGAAATCACTGGCCAAGATGAAACCAAGTTTAAACTTTTCTTTTCTTTTTTTTTTTTAAGATTTTATTTATCTATCTGACAGAGAGACAGAGATCACAAGAAGGCAGAGAGGCAGGCAGAGAGAGAGAGAGAGGGAGAAGCAGGCTCCCTGCTGAGCAGAGAGCCCGATGTGGGGCTCGATCCCAGGACCCTGAGATCATGACCTGAGCCGAAGGCAGAGGCTTAACCCGCTGAGCCACCCAGGTGCCCCAAGTTTAAACTTTTCTTAATTGTGATATTAAGAGTTGGGCTTCCTCCTCTAATTTGTAATATTACAAAATAACAAGCATGCAAAATTTCTCATAACCTTGGACATGATCTGAAGTATTTACAGATGGGGGGGCATCTGGGTTGCTCATTTAGGTGTTGGACTCTTGTTTTGGCTCAGGGCATGGTCTTGGGGTCCTAGGTTTGAGCCCCGTGTCTGGCTCTAGGCTCAACAGGGAGTCTTCTAGGGATGCTCTTTCCCTCTCCTTCTACCTTCCCACCCCTAAAACATAAAGAAGTCTTTTATAAAAAAAAGTATCTATGGACTATTTCACATGTTCCCTCGTGTGTCATGTGCACATGTTGGGATTATCTTTTGGGAATAAAACAGCCCATGACTTATTGTATCAAGCTCAAAGAACATCAGTGACATTTGGCAGCCTTTTTCAAGAAGGAAGAATTTGCCTAGGCAAGGAACTAAGACACACTGAGGGGAAAACTAGGGTCCCTTCCAATACAGGGAATGTTGGGTGTTAATACCTTGAATCAAGACTTCTTGAAACATGTATTAGTCAATTGGCTGTGCTGAAGGATTGTGAAAACAGTGAAAACTAATGCTTTCACAAACCTGAGCAATCTCTGTAGAACCTTATTCTACAAAAACTGATAGTATTTAAGTCTTGTTCCAAATAATGCTCTTCAGTATTTTATATCTGCATAAGACTTGAATAGTACAGATGCAGTCTGTCATACGTGACAAAGATAAGATTAAGCATATTTTGTTCTGTTTTGTTTTGTTTTTTTGAGAGAGAGAGAGAGAGCATGTAAGTGGTTGGGGGGAGAAGGGGAAGAGAGAGAATATCAAGCAGACTCTGCACTCAGTATGGAGCCCACTGCCAGGCTCCATCTCATAGCCCTGAGATATGACCTGAGCTGAAATCAAATCAAATCACACCCTTAACCAGCTGAGCCATCCAGGTGCCCCTAAGCCTATAGATCTTCTCCATAGGCTACTTCACAGTTTGTTTGTCCAAAGGTGAAAAATGATGTTAAGTGTTCTACATATAGAAACGTTGTCTTTCTAGCCAGGGTGCTTGTAAATTTGTCATGCAATATCCTACCTAAAGTGGAGTTTAAAAAATAAGACACCACTGATTTTTAGCACTTAAAAATTGTGCTTTTTATTGTTTATCTTCAAGCTTATAGTATATGGCAATTCCAGTTTTACTACTGCTGGAGTTTTAAGTTACATCGAAACTGCACCGTTGTGGTTGAGATGGTTGTGTACATTATATATTATTCAATAATACATAATTCTGTAAGGTATATAATATAAAGGCTGGATGTGCTTAGATCCTAGTCAAGGGAGTTAATTTTTTTTAAAGATTTTATTTATCTATTTGACAGAGATCACAAGTAAGCAGAGAGAAAGGAGGAAGCAGGCTCCCCACTGAGCAGAGAGCCTGATGTGGGGCTCGATCCCAGGACCCTGGGATCATGACCCGAGCTGAAGGCAGAGACTTTGACCCACTGAGCCACCCAGGCACCCATGGAGTTAATTTTTTTTTAATTAAACCTCTTTTGTTAAAAAGTTTTTCTTAGATAATTGAAGATGTCCACTCAAGGGCATTATTATAGTTATACTCTCAAGTTTTGATCATTTGGGGGATGTTTCCATGTTGTCACCATTCAGAGTTTCCAGAGGGCAACAACAGGAAGCATCTCCGTATGAAAATATAAAGGAGAATTAATTTGGAGTCTTGTCGCCTTAACACTTGATATGGGATCTGTGATTTAGGTGGTTAGAGTTTGTTGACTGAAGAGCACTGGATTTTCTCAGAACCAGGAAAATGATGGTCCAGGCGTGTCTTCTGTACCTTGGAATTGCTCGAACTGCAGCATCATCAGGTGAGGAATACTACAGGTCGTGGTGCTGTTGAACACTTTTGCTCAGTAGTTTTCTGTAGTTTGTTCCAATTTACAGAGTGGTTGTATCAGCATTGCGCCTACGTTCTAGTTGTTCACTTTGTTGCGAACTCTCGATGTTCTGTTTTTTTCTATTTTAGCCGTTATAGTGTATATATAGTGGTATCTTACTGTGTTAATGTGCATCACCTTGCTGATGAACGAAACTAAGTCTTTTTTGGGGGGATGCTTATTGACAATTGGCATATTCTCCTTTTTGAAGTTCTTTGTTGCAACTATTTCCTTCAACAGGTTAATCTGTCTTTTATTTGACTTAATTATGTCTTCTAGATATTATTTAGCACCTGTATGGCAAGTATCTTCTCCCACTCTGCAGTTTGTTGCTTTGTTTATTTATTTATTTATTTAAGAGAGAGAAAGAGAGAGAGGGACAGTGTGGGAGGAGGGAGGTTCAGAGGGAGAATCAGACTCCCTGCTGAGTAGGGAGCCTGATTCGGGACTTGATCCCTGGACTTCAGGATCATGACCTGAGACAAAGGCAGTCGCTTAACCAACTGAGCTACCCAAACACCCATGTTGCTTTATTTCTTGAAGGTCACTTGACAATCCAAAAGTCTCCCAATAATAGAATGGGTAAATGATTAGTCGTACAGTGATATAAAGAACAATGAGAAAAATGGACTACAACTACATGGACAGGTGAAAGAAGCCAGGTACAATATAGTATTTAATGAGTCTACTTATGTAACACTCACAGATGGGCAACAGTAATTGATGGGGGAGACTACTAATGTCCTATTTTTATATCTAGGTGCTGTTCATATAGATGTTGATTCCATTGGTGTGTTTACTTAGTAAAGAGACATGGAGCTACACCCTAGGAGTTGTGCTTTTCTGTGTATTTTTCTATACATTCTAGTTTTCTATACACTCTACATCAAAAAAAACCCATCAAGATAGACTAAATACACTTAAAAGAATAAAGTGCAAGGTTGGAAATGATATTATAGAGGAAGAAATTAATGGGTGTCATTTATTGCAGATCTCCCTTATGTTAAGTTTGTTCTGCTCAAAATTTTGGCTGTTGAATATAAGCAATGGAGCCAACAATATCTCCTATTAAACTTAAACTTTATTTGATTTAAAGAAACTTAGACTAGCCCATCCATATAATCCCTTTATCTTATAAAATGACTCAAATGTTCATCTTTGGATGGTGGTTATTAACAGTCCATCTCAGAGGTTGAAAGTTAATTTCTTAAAAGGTTGAACGGTTTTTAATGCTCATATACCCTGGATTTATTATATTCAGTTACCAAAATATATTCGGTTAATAGGAATTGTTTGAGGGAATGGCTGTCTAAATATTTAATCCATATCAGGCAGTATAGCATGGTGAAAAATTAAAAATGACTTGGCATCTCCAAAAAATGTTCTAAACTCTTCTCTTCCATTTATCAGTTGTTTGCATTGTATAAATTTCTTAATTTTTGAACCATCTTTTAGTTGTTCACCAAGAAACACTCTCATTGCATATAGTAGTTATTCAATTTTTTGAGCCTTTCAAATTTTAAAGTCTATTTAAGAGAATTTCAGTTACAGTGAGAAAAATTGTTTATGAACTGCATAGGAAATAGAAAATACTTTCAAATTTAATTTCAATATTGAGCAGAAATCTAAGTATCTTTTAATCCATGCTTCACTGTACTTTTGTGAGTAGAAACACAGAATTTCCAAGTTTTGTTTTCCTTGGTGTGTTAAATGAAGGTAGAAATGAACGTAAAACATACCACATATTTGATGATTGAACCCTGGGACTGCATTTAATTGGGAGAGAAGAAGTTATTCTCATGGTCAAGATGATGATAAAACAGCCAGCAATTAGTGGGCTCTTACTATGTGACAGGCACTGTTTTATTACACATTTCACTATTTAATCCTAACAACTTGGTTAAAATAGAACACTACATTCCTATTACACTGAGTAGGTAAGAGAAAGGTTAAGACCTCCTTTTAAACATGTTACAAATATAGAACTCTTGGAAAATTACTTGTTATGTAGCCTGTTACTGATAATTATGAAATGCAATGTTGTAGATTTCAAATCTCATTCTATTTAAGGGGTTTTCTTTAAGTCACTTGCAGGGGAAAATTGTTTGGAATAGAGAGCTGGCTTTAAAATTCTTAAAGCTCTGTTATAGTATTCCAGTCTCCCTTAATCATAAATGAAAATAATGAAATGAAAAAGCTAAATTTTTCCAGACTTCTGTGTTAATTCAGAATTTGGAGTATGGACCCTACCCTTTACCACCCAATATTAGAAATTATAATCTATGAACTTGGGAGAAAAAAGATGGTAGTCTTGTCAGGAAGTATCTAGGTATGTAACTTTCTTTTTGAAAGAAATGGTTTATTGTAACATTCTGTACAGGAAAAAAATATAGACGTTAATAAGCTCAGAAATTGAATATTCACAAACACCATCCATAGCCTCAATCCAGAAATGGACTGGCACCAGCAAGTTGGAGATCCCCTTCCAGATCCTCCCAGCACGGGGCCCCTAGGTACAGTGCTAGTAGATGGTTCATCTTAGTTCAGCTTTCTAAGTGCATTTTTAAAAAGTATGTCCTTTTATCTATATATGCAAGTGTGTTGGCATAAAGTTTATAATCTTACTGTTTTATTTTTATTTAGTAACATATAATGTATTATTTGCTTCAGGGGTACAGGTCTGTGAATCATCAGTCTTAACACCGTTCACAGCACTCACCATAGCACAAACCCTCCCCAGTGTCCATAACCCAACCACCCTCTCCCTACTCCCCCCACCCCCGCAACCCTCAGTTTGTTTTGTGAGATTAAGAGTCTCTTATAGTTTGTCTCCCTCCTGATCCCATCTTGTTTCATTTTTTCCTTCCCTACCTCCCACAACCTCCCATTCTACCTCTCAAATTCCTCATATCAGAGAGATCATATGATAATTGTCTTTCTCTGATTGACTTATTTCGCTCAGCATAATACACTTTAGATCCAGCCACATAGTTGCAAATGGCAAGATTTCATTTCTTTTGATCGCCACATAGTATTCCATTGTGTATATATATGACACATCTTCTTTATCCATTCATCTGTTGATGGACATCTAGGTTCTTTCCATAGTGTGGCTGTGGTGGACATTGCTGCTGTAAATGTTCAGGCACACATGCCCCTTCGGATCACTACATTTGTATCTTTAGGGGAAATACTCAGTAGTGCAGTTGCTGGGTTATAGGGTAGCTCTATTTTAAACTTTTTGAGGAACCTCCATGCCGTTTTCCAGAGTGACTGCACCAGTTTGCATTCCCACCAACAATGTAGGAGGGTTCCCCTTTCTTTGCATCCTTGCCAACATCTGTTGTTTCCTGACTTGTTAATTATAGCTATTCTGACTGGTGTGGGGTGGTATCTCACTGTGGTTTTGATTCATATTTCCCTGATGCCAAGTGATGTGGAGCACTTTTTCATGTGTCTGTTGGCCATCTGGATGTCTTCTTTGCAGAAATGTCTGTTCACGTCTTCTGCTCATTTCTTGATTGGATTATTTGTTCTTTGGGTGTTGAGTTTGATAAGTTCTTTATAGATTTTGGATACTAGCCCTTTATCTGATAGGTCATTTGTGAATATCTTCTCCCATTCTGTCAGTTGTCTTTTGGTTTTGTTGGCTGTTTCTTTTGCTGTACAAAAGCTTTTGATCTTGATGAAGTCCCAATACTTCATTTTTGCCCTTGCTTCCCTTGCCTTTGGTGATATTTCTATGAAGAAGTTGCTGTGGCTGAGGTCGAAGAGGTTGCTGCCTGTGTTCTCCTCAAGGATTTTGATGGATTCCTGTCTCACATTGAGGTCTTTTATACATTTTGAGTCTGTTTTTGTGTGCATTGTAAGGAAATGGTCCAATTTCATTTTTCTGCATGTGGCTGTCCAATTTTCCAAACACCATTTGTTGAAGAGGCTGTCTTTTTTCCATTGGACATTCTTTCCTGCTTTGTCGAAGATTAGTTGACCATAGAGTTGAGGGTCCATTTCTGGGCTCTCTGTTCTGTTCCATTGATCTATGTGTCTGTTTTTGTGCCAGTACCATGCTGTCTTGATGATGACAAGCTTTGTAATAGAGCTTGAAGTCCGGAATTGTGATGCCACCAACTTTGGTTTTCTTTTTCAACATTCCTCTGGCTATTTGGGGTCTTTTCTGTTTCCGTATCAATTTTAGGATTATTTGTTCCATTTCTTTGAAAAAAATGGATGGTATTTTGATAGGAATTGTGTTAAATGTGTAGATTGCTTTGTAGCATAGACATTTTCACAATATTTGTTCTTCCAATCCATGAGCATTAAACGTTTTTCCATTTCTTTGTGTCTTCCTCAATTTCTTTCATGCGTACTGTATAGTTTTCTGAGTACAGATTCTTTGCCTCTTTGGTTAGGTTTATTCCTAGGTATCTTATGGTTTTGGGTGCAATTGTAAATGGGATCGACTCCTTAATTTCTCTTTCTTCTGTCTTGCTGTTGGTGTGAAATGCAACTGATTTCTGTGCCTTGTTTTTATGTCCTGACTCTTCACTGAATTCCTGTCTCAGTTCTAGCAGTTTTGGAGTGGAGTCTTTTTGGTTTCCCACATAAAGTATCATATCACCGGAATGAGAGTGAGAGTTTGACGACTTCTTTACTGAATAATCTTACTATTTTTAAGTAGAGGAATATCCCTTTTGATCAGTATTACTAGGAATTTATTGGTCTTTTCTGGAAAAAAACCCAAAACCATTATTTCTCCTTTTTGTGTGTTTCCCTCCTATTTCTGTTCTTATTTTCACTATTTTCCCCCTTTTTTGGGGGGGATTAACTTATGTGGTGGGATGTGTGTGTGTTTAGGTTCTTGAGATGGATAGTTAACTCATTTTAGCTATTACTGATCTTAGCTTTTATAATATATGTATTTAAGACTCAATCCCCCCAGGCCTGTGTATTTTTTTCCCTACATATTTTGGTATGTCCTATTTTTATTACCAGTTTATCCATTTAAAAATTTCCACTGTGATTTCCTTTTTGGCCTATGTGTTTTGGGGAGTTTTATGTTTGTCTAATATTATATATATATATTTTTTCCAAACAAATGTATATATATATACATTTTTTTTTTTTTTGAGAGAGAAAACACAAGTAGGGGAAGCAGCAGGGAGAGGGAGAAGCAGGCTTCCCAGCAGAGCAGGGAGCCCGATGTAGGGCTCAATCCCAGAACCCTGGGAACATGAACTGAGCCAAAGGCAGACACTAAACCATCTGAGTTCCCCAGGTGCCCCTGTTTGTCCTTTATCTTATTTTCATTTATTTTTATGTGAAATTGGGTGGATTCAGAGTCTATTATTACTATGATTTGATTAGTATATGTCTAGTTGCTGTGGAACATATAGGAAACATCCTTTTCATAAATCAGAGCCAAAACATTTTTTTACTTAAACTTAGGTGTGATAGCAAACATTTCAAAATAGTAAATCATGGGGCGCCTGGGTGGCTCAGTGGATTAAAGCCTCTGCCTTCGGCTCAGGTCATGATCCCAGGGTCCTGGGATCGAGCCCCGCATCAGGCTCTCTGCTCAGCGGGAAGCCTGCTTCTCCCTCTCTCTCTCTGCCTGCCTCTCTGCCTACTTGTGATTTCTGTCTGTCAAATAAATAAATAAAATAGTAAATCACTAAAACCATTATGAGCAGTTATATTAAGGCTAGAGATAACTGCATAACAAAATTACTGTCAATAATATATATTAAGCAGTATGTGTTCTGATTGTTTGAAAACTTTACCACTCATACACAGACAATGACAGAAGATGAAGTTTTTGTTTTAGCTGAATTTAATTTTGGTGAAATACTTGGAATTCTGATTAGGGTCCAATAAAACATACTTTGTAGAAGACCAGAAAAACGTGGTTCAATGCTTCAAGCTTTAAAAAAAACCAAAAACATAAAATTAATATGTAGTATTAAAATTATTGATTAAATTAACAATTTGTCGTTAAAATTTCTGGTTAAATTTTATTTAGTGAAAACTTTTCACCCAGGAAAACAAAAATATTGAATGCTCAGTTTTAGGAGCTCAACAGTAACTGGTGAGTCATCATCTTTCTACATATCAAAGAATGGTTTAACAATTTAAGAGGTAGTAGAAATTAATGTGCCATTTTAGCATTTATTTTTTATTTGTTTATATTTTTTTAAAAAGATTTTTATTTATTTATTTGACAGAGGGACACACAACAAGAGAGGGAACACAAGCAGAGGCGGGGAGAGAGGGAGAAGCAGGCTTCCCGCTGAGCAGGGAGCCTGATGTGGGGCCGGATCCCAGGACCCTGGGATCATGACCTGAGCGAAGGCAGCCACTTAATGAATGAGCCACCCAGGTGCCCCTTAGCATTTAGATAGTAAGAAAAATGTTTTAGAGTAATTACAGGTAATCAAAAATTTTAACTCAAAATCTGGTATCCTCTATTTTGATATAAAGCTCACAATGTCTGCAATGAAGATTAACTCCATTGTTAGGCAGAAAAATCGGAGGATCCCTGTAACAGGGTGAAGTGAGATTTAAAAAAATGGGTATGTGGATATTCTTAAAACAGATACATGTAGTGCGTTTGTAGTTTCTGGTAAGGAATTTGTGAATATTCTCAAATAATCTAGGTGTATGAGATAATAAAGTGTGAGGTTTTAAAGGTTGAGTAAATGAAATTCCTTTTATTTAAAAAAAAGTGTTTATTTGTATTACAGTTGCAAACTGTCTTTAGAACTTACAGTTACCTGGGGCGTCTGGGTGGCTCAGTGGGTTAAAGCCTCTGCCTTCAGCTAAGGTCATGATCCCAGGGTCTTGGGATCGGCCCTCATTGGGCTCTCTGCTCAGCAGGGAGCCTGCTTCCTCCTCTCTCTCTGCCTCCTCTCTCTTTGCCTGCTTCTCTGCCTACTTGTGATCTTCGTCTGTCAAATAAATAAATAAAATCTGAAAAAAAAAAAGAACTTACAGTTACCTTTTTTTCTCTTAGCTTAAAGTTACAAGTGCAGCTTTGTTGCAAATTGTTAAAGGCAGCTAATGATTTGCCTATGCAAGTTGTATTATAAACCCCTTTGGGTTTTTGGGTCGGGTGGGGGAAGTGGGGGAAATTCCTGAAAAAATTAGTTTCTGTTAGAATAGAAGGCTTCAGTGAAAGCTAAATAAAATGGCTTTGGACCTAGCCTGTATGAAGCAGCCGGTGACTTAATGACTCTCCTCCCGTGCTGCTTTATCCAAAGCAGGTCTTCGGTGTGGCCAGTAATTAGGACTATTTTGTTGTGTTCTGATTCCTGATGATGAAATGGTTTCAGTTAGTTGAACTAGTAATTCATAAACCTTTTAGCTCAACATTTTAAAGTTAAGGAATTGATTTAAAAATATTGTCTATCTTCTGTTACTTATGCAAAGGACAGTGGGTTATTGGTCAACACTCCTAAGTCTACAAATAGAGAATCTAAAAAGCTTTTGAGGGGATCTATTAATAGATATGGTTCTATTGATTTATTATTCTCAGACTACCACTAGACCATCTTAGTGACTATTGCTGAGAAAGCATTCCCTACGTAACCCTTTACCTTGAAAGCTTAATATACTAACTAGCTAATTGAGTTATTGACCAAACTTTCTTTTAAAAAAGGGAAATGAAAAGGTGAAGAGTAGTAGAAAAAAGAGGAAGTGAGCCAGTTAAATCAGGGATGTGGTTTGAAGTACACAGGGCCACCTGTGTGTTTGGTGGCAGCTCTTAACCTATGCTTGCTAGACAAGGTGCAGACCTTGTCTGCTGTGCGCAAGGGGAGTGAGTGCACTACCCACTGCAGGCGGTTCTAACTCTGAGTGATTTGATGAATGCTAGTAAGCAGGAAACTCCAGGACATGCAGAAGTTCTTAAGGCATATGGGGAGTTTTAAGAGCTCCTATGATCTGTGTCTCTAAACTTCATAGGAACAAGTCCTGTCATAAATTATAGTAAGTGAATTCATGTACTTGTGAATTACCCTGGAGTAACTGTGGGTTGCCAGTCATAAAAATTTCTCTAAAGCATTTGCTTCCCCCTTTTCTTCCCCAACCCCAGTCTGTTTATGGACTTTGAGGGACTCTGCTTAGAACCTCTCATTTTATTGCAGGTCTGTTCATTCACTCAACAAACATACCTCAGAGCAGGTCACTATATGCTAGCCAGCCCTTTTGCTCTCTGTTGGGCAAACATGATTAAATAAGATAGACATGGTCCCTGCTCTCAGGGGGCTTTCCATCTACTGGGAAAGAGGCAAGTTCCACTCCTTGGGTGTCTGTATGTGCATGCAAGATTGCACGTGTGCATTTCTGTCCCCCTCACCCCCCAACCGCAACGCACCACTCTCCAGTGGTGGAACTTTTCCCCCTACAGGCTTTGGGATAAAACTTTCTCTGCTGTCACTAGGATTCACATGGGAATTCAGGCCTGGAGTTGGGCCAGCTGCCTGAGAATTTTCCAGTCATTCTGTTTGTTAGTGAAATTTTCAGGGTAGCCTTAGCTCCCTTGAGTTAATGGACACATTCTACAGCTGTCAAACAAGTAATCAGAGCGTCCAAATCAGCTTCTGCAATTGTACTCCCAATCAAGGGACTAGCGCTGCTGGGTGTCTCATCACATTTTACCGAAGACATTTATTTTAAGGTCGCTGTGGCTCATCTAAAGTCTTGGTCCTCTCTTAAGTGGTTGCGGGTCTGTTTCCAGTTACTGATTCGTCTTCAGTCAGTGAACCTAACATAGATACCTACTGAGGAAGACACTGTAATGGCGAGTTGAAAGTTTACAGCCTCTGAAGTAGGGGAAAGATACCTAGGAGTTGGGAGGATGGCCCCAAAGCTGCCACAACCACCCTAAGAGTAACTGAAGTAGGGCCTAAGCAGGCACTAACGGCCTCCATTCCCAAGACAGGTGACCGTTTCCGCATGCGTCTTCTGCCAGGAATTGGGCAGTATGGGGACCCTGCCACTTCCTCGGGCCTTGTTCTTTTGTGCAGAGTTCTTGTGTCTTCATCCTCTTAGTGGATGTTTTTGACAGCTCTTGATCTGGATTAGATGTTTCTGACTGAGAAAACGGGCGGGGAGAAAGTGGGGGACCCTGAACTAGAGCTCAGCCCTTTTTCCTCCTGCCGCTATTTTCAAGAACATGACTTTGCTCCTATTCAAGAGAATCTAAAAAGTTCACGATGTTAACTTTTCCTGTGTGAAATGTAGACATCTTGGCGAACTTCAGCAGATCTCCACGGCCTGATCTGCAAGTGGAGATGATAACAGACTCCTCCAGGGGTTCTCCTGAGGCTGTAGTGGCTTTGTTGCCAGCTTCTGGGACAGAGGCACACAGTCCAGGTGGGTCAGCTCTTACAGCGTAAGACTTGCCAAAATGCTTTCCTGCCCGTGGTCGCTGTGAGTTGTTTATGTACAGCCTTTTCAAATTGTGCTCTTTGCCCGGGGCAAAACATTTCTGATATCACCAGATTTTTCAAGCTATTGTTTTAAGGAAGAAAATTTGATTCAGAGATTACATTGAATGCTTTTCTTAGAATCATTTTGTTTTATCGTCTTGTTTGAACAACAGAGTCCTAAAAATCTAAAAGAAATTCCTTATTAATTCTGTTTATCATAGAAAAGTTAATGCCCTCTGTCTCCCTGGCACTTCCAAACCATCAATTAAATAGGCTCATTTGCCTTGAAGTCTTGAACTTCTGTTGGTGCAATCTCATCTATAAGAAATCCATTTGAATTTGTAACAACCTTTAAATTTCTGAAAATGCAGATTCATCACTGCCAAATTATTTCTATTAGAGTAATCCGCATTGAAATTACTGAATTCATTTTTTTGATCTCTCACATAATAAAAATGTGCTTAAAACCTCTAAATGACAGGGAGACTTTTAAGACCCACTGCCCTGTGGAATAAGTTATGAGAAGAATGCTCTCTTGGGAGGTATTTTAAGATAGCACTGAACTGTGTCCTTAAGCTATAAAGAGCATCACAGTGGCTCAGCCCTGTGCAAGCAGGTCACATAGGCAGCCTTAGCTGCGGAGACCTAGCTTTTCTTCTTTTTTTCCCCACACCACCTCAACCTATTCTGATGCTTGAGCCCTGAGCCCCCAAGCTGCCTACAGGGCGGCAGAGGGCCTCACATGGTCCTTCCCTCAGGTGAGTGTGGGTCCCAAGCCCTGCATACCTCCCTGTTGCCCTCCCTGAAGCTGTCCCAAGGTGTCATTCCTTTAAGCTCTAACTCCATTTCTCCTGTTTTCCAGGCAAGCCATAGGAGGAGAAAGCTCCCCATGGTGAGGTGCTTGTGGGTGCTCTAGAATAAGTAATAACACTTCAGTGTTTTAATAACTTGGGCCTTAATGATAGAAATGAAGGGAACTCAAATTTTTGTATATATCAATTTTTGTAGGAGTGCTTTCAAGGTACTAAGCATGTCCTGTACTAGGTCCTTGATCACCATGATGTTTATTAACCTCTGAAATTCTTTGGGCAGCCTTTACCTCGTTTTATGGGTGATTCAGCTCAAGTGTGACCTCTAAAAGGCCCTCCTCTCTAACATGGCTTCCATCTCCATCCATCTTTGTCCCCTTTTCCTGTTCCATTTGTTTCACATCATTTATCACTGACGTTATAGCCAATGCTTACTATTTGCTTCTATTTGAACACATCAGCTAGAGTGGTAGCCCTGTGAGAGAGTGCCCTTTGTTTTCGTTGCCACTGTATCCCCCATAACTAGAACAGTAGGTGTTATATATCGAGTGAGGTTGGGCATTATCCCCAATTCCACAGTTGAGGAGGCCAGGTTCAGAACAATTAACGAGCTTAAAGTCTCCTAATAGAAAGTGGTGGAAACGGGTCAGGATCTAGGCTTGTTTGGCTCCAAATTCTTCATCTTTGATTACATCATGGTACAACTTCCCCATCTGCAATATAACAAGGAGGGATCCTAATTAAATAAATAGCAGACAACACTAGCTCTTAAGCCATTCTTGGCTGAGTCACACCCTACAGAATTCCTAAAATCATAACCCATAGGTTGTTACCTATTCAGTGTGTCTGGCCCAGTTAATGTTCATATCTGGGGAATTTTTAAAATCTCAGAAAGGGATTTCTTAGCCACCCTGAGTGGTGGCTCCATCTGTTGAGTGTCCTACTCATGATCTTGGCTCAGGGCTTGGTCCAGCCCCGTGTAGGCTCAGTGCTCAGGAATCTGCTGGGGATTTTTTGTCTTCCTCAACACCCCACCCCCACTTGCACTCTTTCTCTAAAGTCCTAATAGGAACAAATCTGATTTATTAAATGAAGTGAAAAGGAACAGGAGGGAAAGGGGTCTTTGCCTTTTGTCTACATCGTCTGTTGTCTACATTGACCTTAAGGAGAAATAAGCTCGGCCCCTCTTAGGTCCTTGAATGGTAAGCTTGTTTGCTTCAAGCTTGTTTCTTCCTTTTTTTTGTTTTGTTTTGTTTTGCTTTTCCTTTCTGCCTTGGTGTCCTTAATACCAGGCCTTTCTTTTTGTCTGTACGTCTGCATTGTTAAGGTGAGCAAATTCTAATGAGAAACAAGATTGTATCTTATTTCCTTTCTGAAAAATAGGTTCTCTTCCCCCGGGCGGATGCTTACGAATGGAACATTAGTGTGATTATTCCGTTAAAAAGAAAAGGGATGTGTTTTTGTGTCTGAGTAAATCTCTCGTGATCCTCAGTTCATGATTTCCTTCATTGGGGACTTCTCTGTTCTCACTCGCAGTGCCCTGGGTCAGTCACTTCAGTCACCCAGGATGATGAAGACCTTTTATTTAATGAGACCTACTCGGAAGCTGCAGGTATAAATACTCTTCCCTTGTCTCAGACATGGGAGACTTACCACCTCGTCTCTCCTAGGATTTGTGGAGATTTAAAAATCACTTCCTTCTCCCAGTTTAGCTCTGAACCTCACATTAAACTTTAAGAGGATTTATGATCCTTCATAGTCATTTGGAATAACTGGTTGGGTTCTGTGATAAGCAAACAAATTAGCCAACCTTCCCCTAATGACCATCCCTTTCTCCCTGATGCTGCTGATGGCAGATGTGTTAACCTAATGTCACACACACGCGTGCACACACACACGTTTTGCACCAGCCAATTAGTGGTTGAAAATGTCCTGAAGAAATCCCATTTGGTTAGGCACAAACAATGGCTGCATGAGTCTCCTGTTATCTTTGAATGTTGAAATTTCCTTAAATGAATGTTTCAAGAATTAGTCTTCAACCCTGTCTTGGAATTGATAGGCCCTAATAAAGGGGAATAGAACTAGTAAGGTTGCCCTGGGAATGACCATCCTCTCTTTGTATATGGGGGTCTAACACTCTATTTTTTACTGTCCTTCTCCCTAGAGAGAACAGTCTCCTCATAGTACAGTGAGATAGTCCTACGTCTTTTCTCCAGTCTTACCAGTTTTTTGTTTTCTTTCAAGTAGCTTCCAAAGTCCAGATGAATTCAGATACCACAAGTATAGCAAATTCTGTCCACCTATTTCATAAATACTTGGGTGCATTTATTATATGCCAGGCCTGGGGACACAGTGGATTCTAAAACATGTTCAGGATCTACCCTCATGGAACTTGGGCCTGTGGGGTGGCAGATTCAGTTAGCAGTGAAGCCTAGTGGGATGTGTTTTGGTAGTACACGGGAGCTCTGGGGACATGAGTCAGGGGCCTCCCGTTCAGGGAGCAAGGAAGAATTCCCTGAGGACTTGGGAGGTAAATGGAGATCTGATGGAGGAGAAGGAGTTAGCATAGACATTTTATAAAGCACACTTATACATTGTGCTTCTCAGCTTCTGGTTCTGGCAAATGTATTTTCTGTAGCTGGCTAGGGCCAGAAGAGTTGTTTCAAACAACTACTAATGAAGTTGAAAATACTAAGATATAGAGCGATGGTGTATGTGGCAGCCTAGTGACATGAAAATGCAATGGTACTGGAATGTGGGGGCTTGGGTTCAAATCCCACCCCTGCCATTTAATGAAATGTGTGTCCCTGGACAAGTTACTGAACTACGCCAGCCTTGGGTTTTCTCTTCGCATTTGTTTGAATGAGGTCCAGAGTGTCAGCGCACAGTAGCTGCTGCCTAATGGATGCTATTTTGTTACTCTTTCCAGACGGGATTTGAAAGCCATTTACCACATTAAACATCTGCAGTAATGTGAGCAAGAAGCTTACCAAAAGGCGTTGGAGAGTTTGGCTCCCGTATTCATGACATAGCATGGGTATCTTTTTTCAGAATAAAATTACCTCATGGCAGGCAGGATGGTGATGACCACTGCAATGGGCTTGCAATTAGTAGTGAATCCAGATGAACTTAGTTTTACAAAGTGTATTTTGTAGATTCCTTATGGGCTTAAGGAGCTAGGTCGACATTTTGGAGAACTCCATTACTATGTAGTTTTCTGGAGCACACTTTTGGAGTTGTAGGATTTGTTCTTCTAATTAAAAAATGAATTTTATAGAACTAAGAGTATTCATTTAATAACCTCTCAGTTCAGATTCTGTGGAAAGCTTTCCACTTCCCATTTAAGCAGCGTATATGGGCACCTGCCTGGGAAATAGTCTTTATGGAGATTGGGGATGTAGATTTCAGAGTTACCCTGATTATGTTCTGGTTGTGTCTCTGATACATACTAGTTTAGACAAGTTAATATCACTAAGCTTCAGTGATGACTAGTAATTAGGAAAATGTTTACAGTAATAGCTACCTGACAGTGATTTCAGGGTCTGTTAAAATAGTACAAAGCACATACTACATTCTTAGAGCAGGAGCGCAATGGTAATATTTAAAAGTAGTCATTATAATCTATTTTGTTTGGAACGTAAAAGCACAATTTCGAGTCCATTGGTAGGTTGACTACTTACTTGTCTAGTATAAGCAAGACCTAAGACAAAATTACTAATAAGTCTGTGATCACCCTTAGAAATGGTAGAATGATGTTACCGACCTGGGAATATGGCAAGGATCCTCTTATTGGAGCAGAGTGTTTCTTTAATCTACTCCTAAGTCTCCAGTGGTAACTGGGGATCCAGCAGAGCCCACATGCAGAAATTTTGCCTTGTGAAAATTTGATTGGAATGATCCCTCTGGAGTAGTATAGGTAGTAAAACAAATAAAATGAACAATTGTGATTTGTCAACCTGAGCATTAGCAAGACTTCTTGTTCCATAGTATTGCCCAGAAGATGATTTTGCTTGTTTTAGTTCGTTAGCTTATTTCGGATGAAAGGATTACTGTTGGCTCTTAAACAATCCCAATGAAATGCCAGCCTGCTTGCCCAAATCCATGCCTGCTAAACTTAATTCCTAAGACAGTTATTTTATCTCTACAAGTTCTAGAATGAATCTCCTGCGTTCATGGACTGGGGTTATATTGTGTATTTCTTAAGTCACTCAGCTTTAGTAGGCATAGGTACTGTTTAATTTGAAACTTGAGATCTAATTCATTATGTTAGGAAAGGTATTTAATTACAAGTGACAAGAATTTTTATCTGTTATTTTTAGAAGGTTTACATGTAGTCCCAGAGACTGGCAATGATGTTAAATTGAAGGTAACCAGAGGCACCTGGGGGGCTCAGTGGGTTAAGCCACTGCCTTCGACTCAGGTCATGATCTCAGGGTCCTGCGATCGAGTCCCGCATCAGGCTCCCTGCTCAGTGGGGAGCTTGCTTCTCCCTCTTCTACCCTCCCTGCTTGTGCTTGCTCGCTCGCTCTCTCAAATAAGTCTTTAAAAAGAAAGAAAGAAAGAAAGAAAGAAAGAAAGAAAGAAAGAAAGAAAGGAGCCTTCTGAATGCTGGTTGTTTGAAAACTTGAACTTCAACTCTTAGATTTTCAGAGTGGGTGAGCATGTGGGTACCCTTGCTGAAATTTCCTTTACCAGCCAAGAGTAACAATGTACCATCCTTCAGGGCCACCTCAGGGGAAGGTGGAGTTTCCCTTTGACAGGGTGTTAACTTTGGGTACCACAACTCTCTTTGCAGATCTGAAGAAAGCCCCAAGGCCAGCCTCCTGGAATTCCTACTCAGTGGAACTTCCTCTGCCCAAGTTCAACATCCTTTGCTCTGAGCTGACTGTTAATGGCTCCAGATGCCTCTCCCCACCCTCTCCCCTGACCCCAGGGGGAAATTAGTTGTGTAATTATTCCCACATAAAGAAACCTTAAGAAACTCGAGCAGTGAAAGATGTTCAGGTCCTGTGAACCCTGGGGGAATAGAGGGAATCCTGCCTGAAGTTTCTCTAGTCAGCCATATATACTTGGGATGTGTTGTTACTGTGGGCATGATGAATGCAACAGAGAGCGCTATCGGGGAGTCAGCCTGTCCGCCCACTCCTTGCCATTAACTAATGTGCTGTGGTCTTAAAGCATATCACCCTCAAGCTGAGCCTTGGGTCTCTTACCTGTAAAATGAGGAGACTTCAGTATGAACATTCTATGATTCTATAATCTGTTTCATCTCTTTCTGTATGCTTGCTTTTTTATTGGGCCACAGGTGAAAAAAGAAAAAATGGCAGGGTTTTCTTTTTCAAATATTTGAAACTGATCTGGGAAGAATGACTAGTCCTCAAATGTAATAAATTCTGTTTAATGCCCCCCTTTTGGCAGGAGTTGTAGTGGAGACTTAGAGAAAATCTAGAAGAATTTCATGTGGCAGAACTCATTAGGCACTAGAAACAGTCATTTTTTGTTCCAGAAATTTCTCCATTGCTGTGGTAGTACCATGGGGATACTGTAACGACTCAACGTGGGCCAAACACTGATCTTCAGATACAGCCAAACACAGGTGCGGGAGCGGAAACTGTGCTCCATCTTCCAGCCAGCTGGTCAAACCTGACTCCCTCCGAAGGAAAACTCTTGTGACTACTCCTGGCTCACAGATTTGGTTATGGTCAGCCCCAAGGACTGCCCATGAACCAGTCCCTGCTGCCATCTCTACTTCTCCCTCAGGGAGGTGGCGTTTTTGGAGACATTTTTTCTGTCCATTTGCTTCATCTGTCTCTCCTTTGTCCCTTTGCTTTTCCTGGAGATCTTTGAGAGTGAAACTTAGTATGCCAAGGTCTCTAAAGTCCTTGTAGAGACATTTACTGTCCTGCCCTAGCCATTAGTTCTAGGAAATGCAAAGCCCGTTTCGAAGTTAGATGGTAGTTAAGATTTATTAATGCCTCATTTTCAACTTCAGAGTTTCTCATATACACAGAAGGAAGAAAACGTAATAACCTCCCCTCCCCCACACACCTATCTAATTTAGATGCCACAGTTTTCAACATTTTGGCAACCTTCTTGATAATTCTTCTGGAGCACTTTTGTCTTAACTCCACTGTTAACAAAAAGGATGATATTTGCAATTAGAAATTGTTGTAGATGATAAAAACTCCTAATGTATAAGAAACTACAAATAAACTCTTACCTAATTCAAAGAGATAATGCTATATAATATAATCAGAGACCATCTCCAGGGGTTAGTATATGATATTATCTTGCTTAGGTTTCCTCTGCTAGAATGTAAGCTTGTGACAGCACCTTTTTATTTTTATTTATTTTTATTTTTTAAAGATTTTATTTATCTATTTGACAGAGAGAGAGATCACAAGTAGGCAGAGAGGCAGGCAGAGAGAGAGGGGGAAGCAGGCTCCCTGCTGAGCAGAGAGCCTGATGTGGGGCTCGATCCCAGGACCCTGAGATCATGACCTGAGCTGAAGGCAGAGGCTTTAACCCACTGAGCCACCCAGGCACCCCGAAAGCACCTTTTTAAAAAGTGTGTTCATGGATGCCTGGGTGGCTCAGTTGTTAAGCATCTGTTTTGGCTCAGGTCATGGTCCTGGGGTCTAGTCCTGCATCAGGCTCCTTGCTCCGTGGGGAGTCTGCTTCAGCCTCTCCCTCTGCCTGCTATTCCCCCTGATTGTGCACTCTCTGTCTCTGTCAAATCTTTAAAAAGTGAGTTCACTTAATATTTGGTCTCTGGTTCTCTGTTTAGGGCTTAGAATAATTTAGAAATTTAGAAATCTAGAAATTGAGTCTTTGTTACCTTTTAACACCCAGCTATAATATCTTATCCAACACCTTAGGGTAAAATATCTGACTGAATTTCACTGGAATCCACTTTAAAATAACATCCTTCTGAGATTCTTAACATTTTCACCATTCAGTTCTCATCTTTGTAGTCAGAAATAATAATAACAAAATTATCATATTTGTCATACTATTCTGTCTGTTCACGATGACCAAGATAGTAGAGACTTGTCCAAGAAAATAATTATATATGGTTGAGTGATTCCTGATTGAGACCAGGACATTTATCACTATCTCAGAGTGCTTTATAAAATCCAATAGAAACTTAGAGATTAAATAACTATCTGATGGTCTCACAGATGGGAAGTAAAGATTAGAACAAATAGGATATAGGAATGAAAATAACTATTTTAGCTATGTGCCAGCCATTTTTCCAACTGCACTGTTTATTCTTTAACATTGAATCTGAAGTGTCAAGTCCTGTTCTAGGTGCTACAATGTAGCAATAAACAAAGCCCTGAATTCCTGCTCATTGTAGATCATTCTACTTGGATGTATGAGGCAACTGTATGCATAGAAACCCTTAACTCCATTTTATTGTTGGAGAAACTGAATCACTGGAGGTTGAAGTATCTGAAGTACGTGCTTCATAGGTGGGTTGAGAACACACGGTCTTGTTTCAGAAACCCGATCATGAGCATCATGCTATGCTGTGTCTATACTGAACTTCAAGGCGTTTATCTGTAACCACTCTGCTATGCTGCCCCTCTAGTTGTGTGTTCCTTCCTGAAGTTCTTAGCTTTGTCAGTGAAAATGAAACCATGGATGGCAAAACATAGATCTGTATGATACAGTCTATTTCTAGGGAACTGCTGTTGGAGGCAAGGGGACGGCTTTATCTCCACATTCATTTAGACATTGGAATGTGAGTTAAGAGCCTCAGCTGTGACTGTGATTCTTCTGATGGCAACACAGACTGCTGTCTCATTGCAAAATTTGAGCAGCTTTGTTCCTCAGGATCATTCTTACAGTAGCCTTGCTAATATGCCCTAAGAGAGCCCATATAAAATTGGATTTAGAGGCAAGAAAGATGGATTAAAAAAAACATAGGCACATATTTTAAGCATTTTAATTATTTTGAAAGAATGGCTTTTTTTTTTTTTAATGGGGGAAAACAAGAAATAGGAAAAACCAAAACAGAACTGCATTTTTTTAAAAAAGATTTTATTTATTCACTTGACAGAGAGATCACAAGTAGGCAGAGAGGCAGGCAGAGAGAGAGAAGGGGAAGGAGGCTCCCTGTGGAGGAGAGAGCCCAATTGGGGGCCCCAATCCCAGGATTCTGGGATCATGACCTGAGCCGAAGGCAGAGGCTTTAACCCACTGAGCTGCCCAGGTGCCCCAGAACTGTATTTCTTGTACTGTCTGATCAAGAGTAGATATGAAAATAATATAGGTAGTAATCAGCCACAGAAATGAATTAAAGCAGCCAGAAATTGACAACATGGGGATTTTAAAAGTTCCTTTAGCAACTTTCCCTTTAGCAAGCATTCCCTTAAAGTGTTCTATAGAAAATCAGCCAATTGATGAACTATTGGAGATGAAAAGACAGCACAGGTATTCATAATCCAAAGTCAGATTTGTTTCCCTTTTAACGATTTTATACAGAGTGTTTTCCTCCTTAGTGGGAGCTATTAACTAGGGGTGTTAAGTATATTAGGTTGGGTCTTGAAGACCCTCAACTGCGAAGGTGTCTATGAAAGAACCCATCTGTGGAAATAGCTGTGAAGACTTCTGAAATGGATGGAGACCAGTAAGACATTATAGGCATTTCTGTTTTGAGAGAAATCAAGGGTAATTCTTGGATAAACTTAGCAGCATTCATAACTTACCTTGGCATGTTGGCCTGGGAATCAATTACTGCCCACATGCCTGTTATATTAGCCCGAGTCCTGAAATAACAACGTTTTCTGCCTAATGTGAAGATCCAGGAACATCTTAAAATCTGGGTGGAAATATATGCCCCAAAGGAAAATTAAGAAAACAGAGGCAAAAAACCAAACACCCCCCCAAAAAAACCCTTTAAAATACTGGCATAATTACAGGTTAACCATAGTATTTGCCATTAGCAATTAAATGAAGCTGAATACAGTGTGTTTCAAATTACTTATATTTTAGGACAATAGACATTTATTTGGGCATATCTCAGAATTTTCTGTCAAGTTTCAGTGACTCCCACTGAAGAATTTTTTTTCTTCATGGATACAGTCAGAAATACATGAATGTAGATCATAAACACTGTACCAAAACATTTATGTTTGCGCTTTACCTTCCCAACCGTTATTTGAGTCTTAATGAAATGGATTGTGTAAATTCTAGTGGC
This sequence comes from Lutra lutra, assembly GCF_902655055.1. Classification (NCBI taxonomy): domain Eukaryota; kingdom Metazoa; phylum Chordata; class Mammalia; order Carnivora; family Mustelidae; genus Lutra; species Lutra lutra. Next base: position 13,106,040 of record NC_062290.1, on the reverse strand, counting down.
CATTGTCTCCTACTCGAGCCCCAAGCCTCTTGTGTACAATGACTGCTCTCTCTTCATTCCCGCTCTGGGCGGAACAGGATAATTTCCATAACCCTTCCCTGACTTTGGTTCTTAGTATTTAGATAAACGATACCTAGTCTTGGTTTCAAGGCTCAGTCAGGCACCATAGCATCAAAGCAAGCTTGACCAAATTCTTGAATTCGGTCAGTAGAGTTGATTGAATTTATTTTGAGGTGTAAATGTCCATTTATTTATTTTGAGGTGTAAAATGTCCATCTTTAGAAAAATTTAAAAGGTGCCTTGAAGTGTGATGGCTACTGGCAAAAAAATTTGGAATTAGAGGATGTGCCTGTTTATCCCTTTGGCAGAGCACCTTTATATTGTGAGCCCTGATAATCGCCAAATTCATGTAGTTTCCATAAAGCTTAATCTGAAACTTGTTGTGCTAATGATTTAGGCTTTATGGGTCTATTTGAAGTAATTTTTTTGATCCTGAGGTTATACATCTATTCCCCTACATTTCCTTCTAGTCGTTTTCATGATTTTTTTTTTCTCCCTTCTACATTTTTGTTGTTGGTCTATTTTGGATTTAACTTTGGAATAAGCTATGTGGTAAGAATCTAATTTTATATTCTTCCATAGAGAGAGCTAATTTTCCCAGCATTATTTGCTAAATAACTCACTTTCAAATTGACATATACTAAGTTTTCATGTAAATGCTGTGTTTCTCTATTTTTTTTAAAATTAGATTTCCTCATTCTACTTACAGTCCCAGAACTGTGCCTATTGTGAACTCTATGGATTTATTCTAGGAATCAACATATGACAGGGAAAGTCTTCTGTTTTTGTTCTTCTTTGAAAAATTGATGATCTCTTTATTAAACTTCTTCCATGGGGGAAAAATAATTAACGTGTCATTTTTTATGTACTTCCTATGATGAGCTACTTGGGAGAAGAGAGCTGTCCCATCCCAACGTTACAATTTCTGTTGACCTCCACTTCTACCTTACCTTGTGTTCTGCTCGCTCTGGATTTTTCTGGCTACCCCCTATTTTCTATTCTTACTGGTATCTTTCTATTTAGGGTTTGAAGTTTGAAATACCTTGTGATTAGAAGGGGAGTCAGTACACTGTGAAGCCTTTAGACTCAAGGTGCATTTAATCTGAAGAGAACAGAAAGCTTGAGTAAATAGATGTACTTGCAGCCTTGGAATTTTGGAAATAACGTTTAACCCCCCAATCAGTAATGTAGACGTCTTCAGTTTGCCCAGTATTGGTGAGGGACCGTGTTGATTTAGCCATAGATCTTGCTTGGCCTTGACTGACAAATGATATGCGCTTCCTAAAAACGTGTCTAAGTCCTAACAGTGTGATTTTTTTTTTTTGAAAGTGATGTATCGGTAACAGATTCATGTAAGGATGGAGCCCATAACCTTGGTCTCCTCAAACCCTCCCGATGAGTGAGTTATTTAAAACAAACATGGGGAATGATAGTGCTTGATAACAAAGTGAGTTGATGTGGTATTTACTGACCTTCCAGACTACTTGGCCAAAAGTGAGATTTGAACCTGAGCTTTATTGAATTTAATTGAAGATTAAATGCCCGTTACTTTCCAGTCAGTAATTAGGTTTAGTTGGGGGAACTCCTATATATATATTGGTAAAATACAACAAATATTTCACGTCCACTGTGCTGTTGACTTGTATCTGCACTTTTTCCTACTCCCCAAGGCCCTTCTTGCATTCAGATCTGGGACAAAAACGTAGTGACCTAGCTCATTTTGACAAACTGAAATGTGTTAGCAGTGTGTGCAGTATTCTCTCTCTTATGCTTTCCAAGCGCTCCCGGAATCCCTTTCCTTCATCACAGATTCATAGCAAAAGCTTTAGAGCTGAATAGCTATTTGACTATGGGTCTCTCTGTATAATTAAAAAATGCATTTCTTTTGAGGATGATAGATCACTCAAGTGTGAAGCAGTTAAGCCTGGTTTGAACTTTGTCCCAGTGAACTGGGCATGATTCATATTTCAGAGGACAGTTAGTTTTGTCTGGGACATGACAGACAGCGTTCCCAGTTCCAGCAAAACACCTGACACGTGCGTACCGTTCTTAGACAGGACCGGAAAATGTTGGTGGATGCAAGTTCTTGCCAAAACAAGGGGAGGGGAGTGCTGTCTCTGTGTGCGACTGAGATTGGCCATGAATTGCCATACAATAAAGTGTGCCTGCTTATCCTTGTTTTCAGAACTTCTGAGCTTGGGTTCATCAAGTGACACGGGTCACTACTTGAGCTAATGGCACTTAAAGAATGTGAAGATGTTACTTGGGAACTATTACCACTTCAGGTTGAAGATAAAGGACACAAAATTGTATCTTTACATGTGCCATTTGCTTCTTAACCACACTGGTGGTGCGGTGAGAAGTGAAGTTTGTCGTGTTAGAAAAGAATGAAAGAAATCTGTTGCACCTGTGTGATGTGTTCATTTTTAAACACCGCCCCCACCCCCAGCAAACTTAATATTGTGGTAACTCTGAATGCAGGTGTTTGCCGGAGGGTGTGTTCTCTGTTCATTCACATCCCGCTGTCTCTTCTCTCAGTTTCTTTTCATGGGTGCCCTCACCATCGAGAGCTGCTCTGGGAGCATTTTTTTTATTCCCATTTGGACCCATTGTTCCCTTGTTCCTGCTCTCCCAGTAGCCTCCCAGCTCAGGCTGGGTTACAGAAGAGTGTGAGAAAGAATCAGAACTACATACATACATACACTAAACACAACATGGCAGGAGTCTCCGGGTTGTGTGTTACCAAGTCAAAAAGTTATATTCTTTTTTTTTTTTTTAAAGGAAACACAATGGCTTTTTTTTTTAAATTTATATATTTGAGAGACAGAGAGAGAGCATGAGAGGGGAAGTCAGAGGGAGAAGCAGACTCCCCATGGAGCTGGGAGCCCGATGTGGGACTCGATCCGAGGACTCCAGGATCATGACCTGAGCTGAAGGCAGTTGCTTAACCAACTGAGCCACCCAGGCGCCCCAAAAAGTTATATTCTTAATAGCCATTGCTAGTATCGAGAACATACTGTGTGCCAGACCCTGACTCCGATGGATCCCGTGGACTCCCTCATCAGCTTCTCCGAGCATCCTAACGAAGCCCTCCCCATGTTAGAGCTGTGAAACCAGAGGCCTGGTGGAGGAGGAAGGAGCGGAGATGCGAATGCAAGCATTCTGTCCTCATCACTTGCCTGTTCTACCATCTCAGAGACATTAACCTCCGAGTGTCTGTGGCCACAGACCCCACAAAGAGCTCAATGCAGATGGTATTCTGGGCCCCAGTCAGTGTAGCTGTTTCCAGTGGCTGAACGATAATCACTTCCTTGGCATGATTTCAAGTGTGGCAGAGGGACCCACCTGCTGGTTATTGCCTGAAATTTTATGATTAGGCTTCAGTGTTTTCATTCCTGGAGGAAATCCCTAATCAACCACTACCTGGCAGATTTGTTCTTCCTAAAGAGTGCTTTTTTTCTAAGCAGCATGATTTAGGTTATTTGGATGTTACTATAAGATTTTTTTTTTAATCTATTAAAAATCTTAATTATTTTCCAGTGTATTATGTCCTTTAAAGTTATAGCCCCTGGAAAAACTAGGATAAATTGTATTATTCCATGGTGAATGTACCCCAGTGATCATTAGTGAATAACAAAGGTTTGGTTGTAGCCCCTGCCATGTGTCCATGTCCATTGTAGGTGATTGGAAGCTCAAGCCAGAGGGAAAGAATGGGAGGGTCTGACATCAGTGAATTGTTTTTGCCTGTAATACATGTACTTCCCCTTACAGCTTACTGGGAAGAAAAAGTCACAGAACTTCAAACAGCCATAAGAAACCTGTGAATTTATCTTGGCAGCCATAGGAAACAAAGACAGACTGGGTGGCTTGAGACAAAACAAAGTTATTCTCACACATCTGGGGTGGAAATCCCAAATCTAGGTGTTTGGTAGGATTGGCTTCTGCTGAAGGCCTCCGTAAGAATCTGCTGCTTGCCTCTCTGCTAGCTTCTGGTGGTCATCAACCATCCTTGGCATGTGTCTGTTTATAGAAACATCACTGTAGTCTCTGTCTCTGTCTTCACGTGGGGTTCTTGGCTGTATGAGTCCATCCATGTCTGTCTCGGGATTTCTGTCTTAAAAGAAGACCAGTCATTGGATTACTGCCCATCTTAATCTGGTTGACTTCATTTTAACTTAAATCTGTCAAGACCCTTTGTCCAAATAAAGTCACATTCACAGGTACTAGGGATTAGGATTTGGACATATCTTTTTTTTTGGGGGGGGGTGGTTAGTCCAACTTAAAACAGGGACTGTGAACCACAATGGGACCATGAGGTTGGAAAGGAAGAGACGTGGAAACACAGGGTAAGGAGTACTGATGATGGCTCCCTTGTCCTTTGACATTGGAAATGGAGACCCTTCTTTGCAGAAGTTGCTAAGAGTTTAAGAAAGGTTAGCAGCTCAAAGAACTAAGGCAGGCTTGATTATGAACATAAAGCAGATAGTTTGACCTATAAAAGGGTGTTCGAATAACAGCTACTATTTGGGAAAGTAGCCTGGAGGATATTTATAGCAGGCACCACCAGAAGCTTATTTAAAATATACATGAGTCAAAATCATGGGATTTGGGTCAGAGTCTAATATAAAGGATGATCCAGGATCTAACGACCAAAGTAGTAGCAACATCCCAAGAATACCGTGTACCTAACTAGTAGGTGAAGAGGAGTGTTTCTAGCAGGAAAAAACCAGTGCAAAGAATCCAGAGCTGGCTTTGGACTGGTGCTGATGGGGCTGCATGAGCACTGCTTGAGATTCTGACTTGGTAGGTGTGGCTTGGGGGCTGGGCCCTTGTCATGCACACAGGCTGGTTGTGAATGCTAGGCTGGTTTGTGAACCCTGAATTTTGGGTTGTTGTCCCTCCAGGAGTCTTGCATGCAGGTAGGGTGGTTGTGAGGCTCCAGTTGGAGAACCGGAATCATTCTGGAAGAGGGCAGGAAGAGAGCCTGCTTGGATAGGAAAGATGACTGTTTCCAAGGGAGCTTCCTGCCCTGGTGGGCTTGGCTGGTGTCTTGAGACAGACAGGGGCTGTACTTCCTGAGGAGCCGTCAGGGGAGAGGCCGGGGCCAGCTGGGGGTGTGAGTTGGAGGAGGTGCTGAAGTCACATGGCGGGACCCATTCTCCTCTCATTAAGCTATATTTTGGGTAATATCTAATTCTCAAGGACTTGTGGCCAAGATAAATCATGGGATGAAGAATCCTCCTGCCTTCCTCGTGAACCATGTGGTAAATGTGTTAGTAATGCAATAGCATTTGTAGATACTGCATATCAACTTCTCAGGCCAAATGCTGTCCTGGCTTAGCCCCTTTCCATCCATAAATAACCATAAAAGAATATAAACAGCATCATTTTTTTCATGGTGTCAGTGACATGTCTGTGCTGTTTTATAGGAAAAAAAATTCACTGTTTAACATAGTGGGAAAAAATATCTGAAGTTATACAGTATTTGGGTTAATTTCAGAATACTCATGGGAGAAATTCTTGGTTTTTTTTTTTAAAGTTTAATATTCTCTTGTATTACAGAACTTTTCTAATACATGAAAGGTAAAAAATGATGAGCATCTGTATGTACACTATTAGCTTAAAAATTGTCCCCAACTCTGTTTCCTTCTCCCTACTTTTTAATCACCTCCCCAACATCCATAAGACTTTTTATTCAACTAGGTGTCAAATTTCCATTACTTTTCAATTTAATTGTTTTTAAATATCCAACTATATGTTTTAGGGTTATATACCTCCATAGAAAATAACATTTTAGGCATTTAAAAAAATTAGGTATATCCTAAAAACACATAGTAATTTGGACATTTTAAAACATTTTCCTAGCTTATCTTTCCAGAATATTTTTGCCCAGTGTTGTAATTTGAAGATCCCTTTGATGTACATATCTCTACTTCATTCATTTTCATTGCTTTATAGTATTTCACTGTAGAAAAAAGCCATGATTTATTTATTCATTCTCCTGTTGATAGATGTTTAAATTGGAAACAATCTAAATGTCAAGTTCTTTGACTAATCATACATATAATTTAAATTATTCAGTCTTTGCTGTTTATAGCTGCCTCAGTCCATTTTCAGAGATCCTCTAAGTTATACAACCATTATTTCTGAAAGAAAATGAAAGAGACAACATGTCAATCACTTTTTTTTTTTTTTTTTTTTTTTTTTTTTTGCTGTATGACTCCTGTTACAGCTTGAAAAATGTGTCTAAGCTTACAATTGGACCTACTGATGACCTTCTACATGGAGAGGAATTGGTCAACCATAATAAAGTAGAAGCTCTAGTTTTATTCCATAATCCAGTACTTTCTGGCTCCAGCAAGTTTATTAAAGGGGTCAAATGAATTGGTAACTATCTGCAGGAAAATATTTTCATATCCACTTCTTTACAGCGGCTCGGCAGGTTCACCTTTAAAAGAATGACTTATTGTAAGAAAAGGTCACCCAATCAGATCCTGTCACACTATTGGCCTTTTCAGTGTTGAATTCTGAATTTTAAGAAGCCCTCATTTTTAGCCATTCCTAATTTCCTGAGAGGCCTAAAGATACTTGTTTCATGAGCTTGGAGGTAGATGTCAGTATAGCCTAATCACTGGGGTGTATGTGGAACTGGGATCCTCTCCTCCAGATACCTCCCACACCCGTTATCATTGATGCTTCCAATGTTTTCACCAGAAGACACATTCTTTCTGCTGTGTGACTAAAAATAATGCTTATTAAATTTGAGTGACACAAAGCTTGGAAAATGACTCAGAAGCTAGATGACAGAGCCGGTAATTTAATCCACTTGAAGGAGAAATCCAAATCAACAAAATAAAATTGAACTCTAGAATGAATGGAAGAATTAAAAGAATCAGTGAAAAGGCAGTAGATTAGGTCAAGTATATTTGGCAGATTTCCACGTGGGCAAAACATGTTGGGATTTTGGATACACTAGTGGTCTAATGAGAGTCAGCAGTTCAATTATGCGGTGGAAAGGAAAAAGTAGACTGATGGCTGCATTAATAGAAGTATAATTCCACAGCCCAGGGAGATAATGGCCTATTCTACTCAGGGACTTGTCCGACCACAGCTGCAGACTTGCTTGCGGTTCCAGGACCTGCATTTTCCTTGGCACGTTGATAAACTAGAAGTGTGGAACCTGACCAGAGTAGTGCAGGGTTTGGAAACGGTGCCATTGAAGAATATGAAAGTTTCTTTGTAATTGCCTATAGTTGTAGTGTTGTGATTCACCAGTTGAGACAGAATACATTAGACAGTTTGAAGCACTGCAAATTGTGACTTTTTCTCATCATATAATATATAAATTACTTGTGAGTAGACCTCATCATGACCACTCCAGACAGGACAAATCATAAATAAGAAGATGGGAAAAAGGAATAAATTTTAATATACTCTCTAACCTGTTGATGGATACAGACTAATTATTAGTATGTGGAGGAAAATCACAAATGTATACACACACACGTAAATATATACATATATATACTTGGAGCATATGCCTTACGTGTGTGTGTGTGTATAGATAGATAGATACACATGCTTTGAAGAAAAAAGTGAAAAAAACAGAGTAAAAATTTTTCAGCTTCCAAGCAGGGTTTTAGGTCCTTCTGTAGGACAACAACATAAATAATACTGAGGGGGTGGTGGTCTCCAGATTTGCACACTAGCACTTCCCTCTGTGATGAAGAGTAGAGTAGAAGAGTGGACAGCCTATTCAAGGAGGAGGTGAATGTGTCCTCCCTATGTAGCAAAGGGGAAAAAAATCATGGAGAGGTGAAGATGCTACAGCATGAGTGAATTACTCTAGAGCCTCTTTTACAAACATGTTTCAGGGAGAAAATTAGTCAAAGGAAAAGACATTAAAATCATTATTGTTTGTAATGCTGCTTAAGTGTACATATGAAAGGGTGTTTGTTAACTTTCAAAGGAATTTGGGAGCAGACTTGAAATAAAGTCAAGATTCTAGTGAAGTAGAATATCTTGGGGTTTTATAAATCTAACGTGGGATTCCTGGGTGGCTCAGTCAGTTAAGCAGTTTCTCTCCTGATCTCGTCTCAGGTCTTGATCTCAGGGTCCTGAGTTCAAGCCCTGTGTTGGGCTCCATGCTGGATGGGGAGACCTCTTAAAAAAAAAACAACACTGCCACCACCAACAAAACCTAAGGTCAGTCTCCAAATAGGGAGACCATTTGTAGAACAGTGTGCTGAGGTCTCCTTAGTGCAGTTTGTCTCAACTGGTTTTCTAGAACGTGAACTACTAATTCTCACTGTTATACTTCGATGCTTGGGGAGATGTCCATTTCTCTTAGGCTTTATGGTGGGGGTTTCATCTTTTCCACCTGATAACTTCTGGTAGACTGAGCCTTCCAGAAGAGCACAAGGTCTTCATATTGAACACCTGTAGCTTTATAACTTTCCTCAAGTCAAATACTGGTGTAGATTTTACTTTGATTCTAGGATGCTAGAGAGACTGTTTCAGAGCCATCACAATACTGATAGAAAATGCATTTTTTTTTAAAGATTTTATTTATTTATTTGACAGAGAGAGATCACAAGTAGACAGAGAGGCAGGCAGAGAGAGAGAGAGAGAGAGAGAGAGAGAGAGAGGGAGAGAGGGAAGCAGGCTCCCTGCTGAGCAGAGAGCCCGATGCGGGACTCGATCCCAGGATCCTGAGATCATGACCTGAGCCGAAGGCAGTGGTTTAACCCACTGAGCCACCCAGGCGCCCAGAAAATGCATTTTTATATTCATATTACTTTCTTCTCGACTATGAGGTCCTGTTAGAGCAGGCAATCTTCAAAGCAACAAATGCTTTTTCTGGCTATAATTTAAGCCACTTGATATTCTCAAATGTATAATGTACGTGAAGGCTGGGAATGTGGGCTTTAAAAAATAGAATGGTTACTTGTGATCTCCTATATTGGCTAATCTAACTAGTCTTCAGTAGCTTTTTTTAAAAAATATTTTATTTATTTATTTGACACAGATATCACAAGTAGGCAGAGAGGCAGGCAGAGAGAGAAAGGGGGAAGCAGGCTCCCCGGTGAGCAGAGAGCCCGATGTGGGGCTCAATCCCAGGAACCTGGGATCATGACCCGAGCCGAAGGCAGAGGCTTAACCCACTGAGCCACCCAGGCGCCCCTTTCAGTAGCTTTTTAAAGGAAATGTCACAACAGAGAAATATAAAACTTATCATTGGTTCTGATTACTGAGAAGGAGTTCAAAGGCCTTTAAAAAAAGACTTTCTCCTTATTTTTCCTTAATGTTATCAGGTATTTTAAAGTTAAACACACTGCCGTGAGCCAGGGTGGTGGTAATTCAAATAAATGTTCATGAAGATTCAGAGATTACCCGGAAAGGGGTTTGCAGCTTATTAACAAATCATTGCTACCCTTCATCCAGTCTCTGTATTCATCAGGCAAACTGGTCTGTTACTTGTGATTCGGTATCTTAGGGTAGCAAAATTCTCTACTGCTTTTTTTGGGGTGGTTGATGCTGTACTAGGCACTTTCACGAACAGTATAGCTGACACAGTGTTACATTCGTTTCAGGTGTCCAACTTGGTGATTTGATAAGTTTATACGTGTTCACCACTAAAATATAAAGTTCAGTAAAATACAAAGATCACAAGTAAAGCTGCATCTGTCCCACTACATCGCTATTTCCATATAGACTATATTCCTTATGTTCTTTTATTATGAATTACCCATTCCACAACTACAGGCCTCTGTCTTCCTCTCCCCTTTACCCATTCGCCCAACCATTCGCCTCTTTCCCCTCTGGCAACCATTAGTCCTCTGTATTTATACTTCTGATTCTTTTTGTTTTCTTTCTTCAAGAGTCCATCTGTGAGTAGAGTCACATGGCATTTGTCTTCCTCCCTCTGATTCATGAGCACGATACCCTCTGGTATCCATGTCCATCCATGTTGTTACAAATGGCACAATCTCTTCCTTTTTTAAATGGCTGTAGAGTTTTCCCAGTATACATATAATTTTCCATGTCCATTTCTCTATTGATGTGCACTTAGATTTCATCCGTGTCTTGGCCATTGTAAATAATGCTGCAGTAAACACAGGGTTGCATTCCCGGGTAAATACCCAAGAGTGGAAGTACTAGATCATAGGGCATTTCTGTGGGGTTTCCTCTCATGTAAGTTCTTTTAACTTTTTGAGGAGATTTCATACCTTTCCCACAGTGGCTAGACCAAAGGACATTGGTCCAACAGTGCATGAGAGTTCCTTTTTCTCCACATCCTCACCAACTCTTGTGTCTTGTCTTGATTTTAGCCATTCTAACTGCTGTGAGATGATACTGTGGTTTTGAATTGCATTTCCCCTATGATTAGTGATGTTGAACAACTTTTTATGTGTCTGTTGGTCTTCTGTATATTGTTTCTGGAAAAATGTCTATTCAGATCCTCTGCCCATTTTTAATCAGATTGTGAGGGGTTTTTTTTGGTGGTGGTGTGTAAGGTATTTATAGAATTTGGCTGCTGATAGATCATTTGCAAATATCTTCTCCCATTCAGTAGGTTGTCCTTTTGTTGTGTGGATGATTTCCTTGACTGTGCAAAAGCTTTATTTTGATGTAGTAGCAATAGTTCATTTCTGCTTTTGCTTGTCATAGGAGACCTACCTAGAAAGGTGATGCTGTGCTCGATTTCAGAAATTACTGCGTTCTTTTCTAGGGTTTTTATGGTTTCAGGACTCACTTAGGTCTGTATTCCTTTTGGGTTTATTTTTGTGTATGGCATCCAAAAGTAGTCCGGGTACAGTTAGCTTTCCAGTTTTCCCAGCACCATTTGTTGAAGAGACCGTCTTTTTCCCATTGTATATTCTTGACTCCTTTGCTGTAGATTAGTTGGCCACATAAATGTGGGTCTATTTATGGGGTCTCTATTCTGTTCATCAATCAATATGTCTGTTTTTGTGCCAATACTATATTGTTTTGACTACTACAGATTTTAGTATGTCTTGAAATCTAGATTTTCTTTTTAAATATTTTATTTATTTATTTGATAGAGAGAGCGAGAGCATGAGCATGGGGAGAGACATGCAGAGGGAGAAGCAGGATCCCCTCTGAGCAGGGAGCCTGGTGTGGGACTCAATCCCAGCACCCTGGGATCATGACCCCAGCAGAAGACAGACACTTAATCAATTGAGCCACCAAGGTACCCCCAAATCTAGAATTTTGATACCTCCAGCTTCATTCTTTTCCCTCAGGATTGCTATAGCTCTTTGGGGTGTTCTGTGGTTCCATACAAATGTTAGTATTTGTTTTAGTTTTGTGAAAAATACTGTTGACATTTTAATAGGGATTGCATTGAATCTGTAGATAGCTTTGTGTAATACAGATATTTTAACAATATTAGTTCTTTCAACCTGTGAACACAGAATTATCTTTCCATTAGTGTCTCCTTCAATTTCTTTCCTCAGTGTTTTAGTTTCCAAAGTTCAGGTCTCTAACCTCCTTTGTAAGTTAATTTCGGAATATTTTCTTTTTGGCACAATTGTAAATTGTTTCTAAAAATTTCTCTTTGAAACTTTTTGTTAATGTACAGAAATAGTGATGATTTCTGAGTGTTAATTATATATCTTGCCACTTTGCTGAATTTGTTTATTCCAGTATTTTGGTGGAGTCTTTAGGGTTTTGTATGTGTAGTACTGTGTCATTTGCCATAGTGACAATTTAACTTCTTTACCAGTATGTATGCCTCTTATTTATTTTCCTTGTTTGATTGCTGTGGCTAAGTACTATGTTGAAAAAAGGTAGCAAGAGTGGACATCCTTGTCTTGCTTTTGGCCTTACAAGGAAAACTGTTTTTTTTTTTTTTTTTTTTTACCACCAAGGATGATGTTAGCTGTGGATTTTTCATATATGGCCTTTATTATGTTGAGGTATATTCCTCCATCCCCATTTTATTGAGAGTTTTTATTAGGGATGGTTGTATTTGTGAATATCCATCTACCTTTGTATCCCAGAAATAAATCTCACCTGATCATGGTGAATGATATTTTTAATGTATTGTTGGATTTGGTTTGCTAATATTTTGAGGATTTTTGCATCTGTATGTGTCAAGGATATTGGTTTATAGTTCTTTTTTAGTGGTGTCTTTGGATTTGGTATCAGGGTAATGTTGGCCTCACAGAAAGTATTTGGAAGCTTTCCTTCTTTTTTTTTTTTTAAATAGTTTGAGGAGAATAGTTATATAGTGTTCTTTAAATGTCTGGTAGAATTCACCTGTGAATTCATCTGGATCTGGCTTGTATTTTTGGAGAGGGTTTTGATAACCAGTAAGATGGAGTTATTTGCAACTGGTCTATTGAGATTTTATATTTTTTCCTGGTTCAATTTGAGAAGATTGAAGGTTTCCAGGAATTTATCCATTTCCTCTTAGTTGTCCAGTTTGTTTGCTTACTTCTTATAGTATTGGAAACATTTGTATTTCTGTAGTGTCTGTTGTTACTTGTCCTCTCATTTTTGATGTTGTTTATTTGGGTCCTTTCAAAGAACCAGCTCTTGGTTTCATTGTTTTTGTTTTTGTCTCTATATCTTTATATATAAAGATATAGAGACAAAAACAAAAGTTTGTGCTGAAAAATCAGCTCTGCTCTTTATTTCCTTTCTTCAACTCACCTTGAGTTTTGTTCTTTTTTTTTCCGCCTAGTTCCTTTAGGTGGAATGTTAGATAGTTTGAGGTTTTTGTTAAGGTAAGCCTGCACTGATCTATCTTTTCCTTTTAAAACTGCTTTCTCAGTGTCCTGGAGAACTTCTTGTGTTACTTCCATTTTCATTTGTCTCCATGTTTTTTTGTTTTGTTTTTGTTTTTTAGTTTCTTTGATTTCTTCATTGACCCTCTGGTTGTTTAGTATCATGCTGTTTGGTCTCTAGATGTTGCTGCTTTTTTTTTCCCCCCCAGGTTTTTTTCTTGTGGTTTCTAGTTTCATTGTATTGTGGTCAGGAAGATGCATGGCATTGTTTCAGTATTCTTAAGCCATAAAACAAGCCTCAGTAAATTTAATATGTGATCTCTTCTGAAGTTTGTTCCATGTGCCCCTAAAGAGTGTGTATTCTGTTTTTGGATGGAGTGTTCTGAATAATATGTCCATCTGGTCCATTGTGTCCTTCAAAGATTGTAGCCTTATTGATAACTCTGGATGGATGGTCTATCCATTGAGGTGAGTGGAGTGTTAAAGTCGCCTATTGTATTACCATTAATTTCTCTCTTTATATTCATTAATATTTGCTTTATGTGTTTAGGAGATCCATTGTTGGGTGTGTAGGTATTGACAATGTGATGTCCTCTTGTCGGATTGATCATTTTATCATTATGTAATGCCCTTCATTGTCTTTCATTACAATCTTTATTTTAAAGTCTAGCTTGTCTAAATATTGCTACTTTAGCTTTTTTTTTTTTTTTTTTTTTTTACTTCCACTTCTGTTTGCATGGTGAATGCTTTTCCATCACTTCACTTTCAGTTTGTATGCATTTTTAGATCTACGGTGAGTCTCTTGTAGGCAGTATAGAGATATGTCATTTTTTAAAAAATCCATTCTGCCACTCTGCCTTTTGATTGGAGCATTTAGGCCATTTAGGTTTAAAGTAATTATTGACAGGTATATAGTTGCTTTTTAGGAATTCATTTTCTGGTTGTTTTTGTAGTTCTTTTTCCTTTTTGCTATTTGTGATAGATGAGTGTCCATTGGGTTTATTTGGCTTTCTGTGTGTGTGTGTGTGTGTGTGTGTGTGTGTGTGACCCATAGATTTGGGGTGTGTAGTTACCGTGAGGTTCATATATTGCCTCCTAAGTAAATAACAAACAATATAAATTTGGTAATTTAAGTTAAAAAATGTTCTAAATAGAAAAAGAAGAAATCTTTCTTATTCCCTTCTTTCCTCTTGATTCCCTTCTCCACTTTGTACGTTTATGTTGTCATATTTTATATCTTTTTATTCATAGTTTTCTTATGTCTAATTATGGCCATCTCTTTTCCACTTAAAGAAGTCCTCTTAACATTTCTTGTAAGGCTAGTTTGGTGATGATAGACTCCTTTTTATCCTCTCTGTTTGTCTGGAAAATGCTTTATCATTGAGATTTGAAAGGGTGGGGGTCATCTTACTTTGTAGAATGTTCTTGGTTTTAGGTGTGGTGGTTTTTTGTTTTTGTTTTTGTTTTTTTTTCCCTTTCTGCACTTTGGCTATATCCTACCATTCTCTTCTGGCTTGGAAAGTTTGTGCTGAAAAATTAGCTGATAGCCTTATAGGTTTTCCCTCATAGGTAACTTTTTTTTGGTTTCTCTCTTGCTGCTTTTAAGATTTGATATTTTTCTTTAACCTTTGACATTTTAATTCTTATGTAGCATGGTGTGGACTTCCTTGGATTTACCATATTTGGAACTCTGCTTCTTGGACTTGGATGTCTATTTCCTTTCCTAGGATAGGGAAGTTTTCAGTTATTATTCAGTGAAGTTTTCTACACCTTTTTCCTGGAACACCTATAATGGCAATGTGTGCTTGATGTTTTCCAAGAGATTTTTTTTTTTTAAGATTTTATTTATTTATTTGACAGACAGCGATCACAAATAGGCAGAGAGGCAGGCAGAGAGAGAGAGAGAGAGAGAGAGTGTGAGGAGGAAGCAGGCTCCCCGCTGAGCAGAGAGCCCGATGCGGGGCTCGATCCCAGAACCCTGAGATCATGACCTGAGCCGAAGGCAGAGGCTTTAACCCACTGAGCCACCCAGGTGCCCCTCCAAGAGATCTTTTAATTTATTCTGATCTTAAAAAATTCTTTACTATTTTTGCTGTTCAGCTTGTGTGCTTTGCATTACCTTGTCTTCCAGATTGTTGATATGTTCTTCTGCATCTGGTAATCTACTGTTAATTCCCTCTAGTGTTTTTTTTTTGTTTGTTTTTTCTCCCCTCTAGTGTTTTTTCAGTTATATTTAACTCTGGTTGGTTCTTTTCAATATTTTAATATACTGAAGGTCTGAGTTCTTTTTTCAAGCCTAGTGATCTTCACAATCATTACTGTAAATTCTTTATCAGGCATATTATGTCTGTTTTGTGTCGTTTGTTTCTGAGGTTTTTCTTTGTTCACTCTTTTGGAGCATATTCTGTTGTCTTCCCATTTTGCTTTACTTTCTGTGTGTGTTTCTATGGATTAGGCAAAATGGCTACTTCTCCTAAGCTTGAAATAGTGGTCTTGTGAATGGTGTCCCTTAAGTACAGTGTGTGTGCTTGGTGACTTGCTGGCTGGCTGGAGCTATGGCTTTCTATGCTAGTTTTTCTTTTAAGCTGTGGCTTTTTAGTGAAAGAATAAAGAAAAAAAACTGTAAGAAAGGAAAAATCAAGAGAAAATAAAATTTTAAAAGTAAAAACAATAAAAGTAAAAACTAAAACCAAAAACAAATGCCCACAAAACCATGGCTCGTTTTCTGTGCCCCAGCATCACAGGGCAGATCATATAGGCTTGAGGACACTGAGAACACTGAGGTTGCAAGTTCTCTGTGAAGACCAGACCTACCAGTTGGGGAGTCTAGACCCATTTATTATGGTATGGGACCCTTAATAATGGCACTGAGCCTTGCCCCTTATGGCATCCAGACTCTGCTCTTTTAAGGTGGGTGAGAGGAGAGCATTCTTGTAGCCCTTGCCCCTTTTAAACCTTGGCCTCTTTTCTGTGTTCTGACATGACTAGGGCTGGAGTAGGTTTGGGGACCCTGAGCTTACTGAAGTAGCCAGCTTGCTGAGATAACCAGATTTACCTGTTGCGGTGTCTGGATCCTGCTCCGGTCTAGACTTTTAAGATGGGGTGTGAATGTAAACTGTGGTGTTCTCCAGGCCCTCTGACCTGGGGAGCTTCCCTGCCATTCCTGTACCATTTGGCAGAATTCTAGTGTTGACTGTTTTATATGCTAATTGCTTTCTTAAACTGGAGAGAGAGAGAGAGAGAGAGAGAGAGTGTGTGTGTGTGTGTGTGTGTGTGTGTGTGTGTGTGTGTTTTCTTTTTTGTTTCTTTCCTGTGCTCCAGGATAGAGGGATTGATTTTCAGTCCCTTAGTATTACCCTCCCCACTGCCATGTGCAGTGTTGGGGATGGGGTTTCCCGTTTTACTGTGTTTTGGTGTCTCTTGCTGTTCTGTCTTGGGTTTAGTCATCTCTCAGTTCTTCAAGAGGGATTGTTCTCTTAGTTTGATGTGTTATATGGAGGAGGTGAGTTTGAAATAGAACCACCTGATGATTACTTTCTACTCTTTATCAGGTAGATGGCTAATCTTCTTTTCATTAAGGTTTTTTTCTGATGTCTTATTCTTCACTTGCACTGTATTTCTCTGTCTCCTAATTTTGCTGGACTCTGTGTTTCTATGTGTTAGGTAAATCAGTTGCCTTTCTCAATCTTGAAGGAGTGAGCTTGTATACAACATGTTATGTGAAGAGTGAAAGTGTAGTTTCTTCTGACCATTAGATATAGGTGCTCAAGGGTGTCTTCTGTGTGCCCATCTGCAATATGTTCTGGGTCCTTTTCTAGTTGGCATTTTTGGGCTGAGTTCTGGGGGAGTGAGTCTGTGCTTAAGTCCTTTAAGAGTATGTTTTCATTTCCCTACAGATGTGTGGTTTTCCTGGACATAGTCTCCATTGGTTTTCAAAGCCCAATATTTAGAGTTTGTCTTTCTCATGCAGGGTCTAGGGGTTGGGGTGCCTAATGTGACATACAAATCCTCTCTCCTTAGGGAAAAGTTCAGTATTTTTGAGTGAGGTCACTTCCAATTGTGAATCATTGCAGCTGGTTTTTGTTTTTGTTTTTCTCAAGGAGATGATATCTGTGCCTCTCCTATCTGTCAGAATGATGTGCTTTCTGTCCTTTGATGGAAAGGCTAGGTTTACCAGTTTTCTGGTCTTTTCCAGAGGAAATTATTCCATATATAGTTGCATATATGTTGTATCTGTGTGAGAGATGGAGTTTAGGATCTTCCTACACTGACATCTTTGAACCCAAATCCTGTATCAGTTTGTTAAAATCCACTTCCAAGCTAATCCCACAACATTCTTCTGTGCTTTTTTTTCCTTTCCATATTTGAATCTTCTTTCTCCCATGTGAATATCCTGGCTCCCAATAATATCCACATGTTCATGTATTGTTACATATAATACACATAAAATCCAGAATTCCTGCCCCAAGGCCCTTGTGAAAAACAACCTACAAAAAAAAAAAAAAAAGTTTCAAGATTTGTTTGAATCTTTTCCCCCCACCTATACTGAAGGTATATAGTAAATACTGTGATGAAAAACTACTTGGACTATTTTTTTTCCCTCTTCAGTAACATTGTTTTAAAATAAAATTTGGTACATTCCTTTGCATTCAGTTCTGAGATTTTCCTTATTATTGGTTTAATTTTATATTCTACATATAGGGCATTAATATGCTTATGGAAGTCAAAATCCTACAAAAAAAAATGATACCCTATACCTTCTCTTGCACTAACCCTAACTCTAAGCCTCTATAGGAAATAAGTTTATTTTCTGGTTTATTCTTGTTTTCTTTTGCAAAAATAGATATATCTCCTTTGCTTTTTTTCTTACACTAGAGGTAGAATGCCATAGATACTACTTCAAAAAAATTTTATGGTCTTAGAAATAGGCATTTAAGAACTTCATGTGTTTTCATAGCTTGATAGCTCATTTGTCACTATTTCATTACATGAATTTTTAAAATTTACCTATTAAAAGAGAACTTGGTTGTTCCCAATTCATAGTAATTGAATATTGCTATGAATGTTAATGTATAGGTTTTTATATGGACATAGTTTTCAACTCCTTTGGTTGAAAATACCTGGGATTGCATTGCTGGGTTGTATAAGCCTATCTTTAGCTTTGTAAGAAGCTTTGTAAGAATGTTTTTGCATTTCTGTCAGCAGTGAATGGGAGGAGTTGCACATCCTTGCCAACTCTGAATTAGTAGTTGACTACTTTATATTGCTGAGTAGTGTACCATTATGTATCTCTACTACAGTGTGTCTGTTTATTGGCTGAAGGACACCTGTGTTGTTCATAGTTGTAAATGGCTCTGAATATAGCAGCTATAAATCTCATGTACAGATATTTGTGTGGCTATGAATTTGCATTTTTCTTATGTAAAATCTAGGGGTGATCATGCTGTGTCATAAAGGTAGATGTCTACACAAGAAACAAAACAGTTTTCAAAGAGGCCATACCATTTTACATTTCCAACATCAGAATTCTAGTTGTTGCACATGTTTGCCAGCACTTGATACTGCCTTTTTTTTTTTTTTTTTTGCCATTGTAATTGAGGTGTATCTGCTGGGTACCCATTTTTAAAAATTGCCTTATTTGCTGAAAATTTGAGAGCTCTTTGTGTATTCTGGATATATGCTCTTTATCAGAAATGTGATTTGGTAAGTAAGCATTTCCTTCTAGTATCAGGCTGTCTCTTCATTCTCTTAATATTTCTTAATATGGTCTCCCCCCCCACATAATTATTTGTATATTGTCAAGGTTCAAAACCTGCATTTTTATTGAACATGGATTTTACGTCCTTGGTGGAGAGCCTTCCCCTACATTTGGGTTACAGATGACAGTTATATTAAAAAAGTTTAAATTGGGGCGCCTGGGTGGCTCGGTGGGTTAAACCCTCAGCCTTCGGCTCAGGTCATGATCTCGGGGTCCTGGGATCGAGCCCCGTGTCGGGCTCTCTGCTCAGCGGGGAGCCTGCTTCCCTCTCTCTCTCTGCCTGCCTCTCTGTCTACCTGTGATCTCTGTCTAATAAATAAATAAAATCTTTAAAAAAAAAGTTTAAATCGCATGCATTTGGAGTTTTAGTATGTGGTGTGAGGAGGGGATCCAGTGGATTGCCTGTGTTATTTTCCAAATGGTTGTACAGTTGCCTCAATACTATTTAAGAGTGTGTTGCCTCCATGATTTGAGATGCCACTTGTGTAATATGCTAAAATTCCATAAGTTGTTAGATGTATTTCGGGGCTTTCTATTCTATTTCATTGTTTTATTGGTCTACTCATGCCTTGGCCACCGTACTGTTTTAATTTTGGAGGCTTTGTAGTATGTTGAAAAAATCCCGTGGAGCTAGATTTTCACTGTTGACTCTGAGCTCTTTTTCACTGTTGCCCCAGTTATCCATGTATACCTATTTTTCTGTTTGGATTGTATCAAACTCTCTAGGTCCAAGAAGAGATTCTTAGGACAATCACATTAAATTTATAAATTTGAGAGAACATGTATCTTTTTTTAATAATTTTTAAATTTTTTAATAAACATATAATGTATTATTAGCCCCAGGGGTACAGGTCTGTGAATCGCCAGGTTTACATACTTCACAGCACTCACCATAGCACATACCCTCCCCAATGTGCCTAACCCCACCACCCTCTCCCTACCCCCTCCGCCTGGCAACCCTCAGTTTGTTTTGTGAGATTAAGAGTCTCTTATGGTTTGTCTCCCTCCTGATCCCATCTTGTTTCATTTATTCTTTTCCTACCCCCCAAACCCTCCACGTTGCATCTCCACTTCCTCATGTCAGGGAGATCATATGATAGTTGTCTTGCTCCGATTGACTTACTTTGCCCAGCATAATACCCTCTAGTTCCATCCACGTTGTTGCAAATAGCAAAATTTTGTGAGAATATGTATCTTGATAATAAAACTTTTAAAGCAATAAAAGAAATGTTTTCCATTTACACAAGCCTCCATTTATATAATTTGAGGGTGTTTTCATGATTTACTTCAAAAAAGGCTTTGAAGTTAATTGTGTTCATTTGAGTATTTCTCTTGTTGCCATTGTGAATCGAGTTTACTTCCATCTTGCATTCTAACTTGTTACTGTATAAAGAATATTGATTTTTGCAAGCTAATTGTGTATCTGCTATCCTGTCTAATTCTTTGAGCTTTATCATTGAGTCTCTAGGTGTTTCTTGATACGATACAGTATGGTGTTACTTGCAAATGCAGATGGCTTTATTTATCAAGTCTAATTGCATTGATTAAAACCTCCAATATAATCCTGAATAGTATTGGGAGATGGTGGGTATCATGTCTTCACCCTGTTTTTGACCTTAATGGCAGTGTTTATACGCTCTACCCATGAAGTGAGATGCTGACTGACTCTGAGGTATAGGGATATGTGTGTGTAAGGAAGTACCCATCTATTCCTCTTTATTTTTTTTTTAAGATGTTAATTATTTACTTGACAGAGGGGGAGAGACAGCAAGAGAGGGAACACAAGCAGGGGAGGGGCAGACAGGGAGGGAGAAGCAGGTTCCCTGCTGAGGTTCCATCCCAAGACTCTGGGATCTTGACCTGAACTGAAGGCAGATGCTTAACAACTGAGCCACCCAGGCACCCCTATTTTTTTTTTAATTAAGAGAGTTAGGAGGGGCAGAGGAACAGGGACAGGGATGGAGAGTCTTAAGCAGGGTCCATGCTCAGCACAGAGCTCAGTGTGGGGCTTGAGCCCATGACCCTGAGATCATGACCTGCATCGAAATCAAGAATTGAATGCTTAACTGACCGAGCCACCCAGGCACTCCACCATTCCTATTGATAATGGGTTTTATTAGATGTAGGTGTTGAACTTTGCCAAAGACTTTAACAATCAAATATTGTATTTCAGGTGTTGCTTTTTCATTAGCTCTAGAATTTCCATTGGTTATTTCCATAGTTTTCATATTGGGTTTGAAACTGTTTTTTAAATTCCTCTTTATTCTTAAATTTATATTGTAGTTCTACACTGATCATACGTTCTTTTTTGTTTTAATTCTTTTGTAGTAATTTCAAAATTTTCCTTGACAGTGGACCTATTTCTGTCAATTTTTCTTCTATGACCATGAATTATCTTCTCATGTTTGTCTGTGAATACACTGGGATTTCTGTTGGAAACACTGAGGACACTTTGGATTTTATAATGTCTCTTACAAGAGTGTTGAATGTTGTTCACCAAGCACTTAAATTACTGGGATATCACCTTGATGTCCTAGAGGCTTGGTTTTGGGTTTTGTTGAAGTGGTTCTGTATCAGGTTTGCCATTAAGCTAGGGAAAATCATTAGTCATGGAATGTTGGAATGTGACATAGCTATCTAGATGTCTATATATTTCTATCTCTCTCTCTCTCTGTCTATCTTAACTCAAACTGGGAGCTTCACTGGATTGATCAAGGTGTATACCATGCTCCTGAATTCATGTGGGAGGCAGCTGCTGAAGTCTTTAGTTGGCTCTTTCAGCTTTCTAGATATTTTCCCCCTGGGTTGTGTGGAGTTTTGCCTGGAACGTGTGTAGTTAGGAGGCATCAAAACATTTTGAGAGAAATTTATGCAGGTTTTGGGACTCCCTACTTTCTGGCCACCTTCCTTCAGGGAATTTATTCCTTGATTTGTAGTTTTTCTGGTCGCCCCAGACTCTGATAACTGATCCTTCAGTCCATTAAGATTACCAGTTTTCTTTTTTTTCTAGCCCTTGCTCTGGGAAGAGTAGATAGTGCTCTCGAAAGAATGGTTGTATACACTGGGTCTCATTCAATGTCCTTTTCATCTCTCAAGGGATAGATTATTTCTAGTTCTGTCTACTTTTGGTCCTTCTATAACCAAAAGTGCACACCGTCAAAAACATTTAAAAATATGTTGCCTAGAATTTTTTTGTTTTAGATTTTATTTATTTATTTGACAGAGAGAGATCACACGTAGGCAGAGAGGCAGACAGAGAGAGAGAGGAGGAAGCAGGATCCTCGCTGAGCAGAGAGCCCGATTCAGGGCTCGATCCCAAGACTCTGGGATCATGACTTAAGCCAAATGCAGAGGCTTTAATCCACTGACCCACCCAGGTGCCCCTAGAATTTTTTATTGGCAGGATACAATACAGTCTGGTACGACTGCCATTACGTAGATTCAGAAGTCTGGAACCAAGATTAATCCTGGTAGAATTAACTCCTAAGTGTCTGCCTACTCCATTTAACCACACTGTCTTACCTACTTGATTGGTACTTCCTAGGCATGAGAAATGAGCTTGATTCTTTTCTGGTTATTTTTCAAAGCCAGATTTTTAGAAAATACATGGTAGTATTCTTGGAGTGTGGTACTAAGCAGATAATAGTTTTTAAAAATTTTTTTATTTTTTATTTTTGTAAATTGATGGGTAGGTTGGAGGTACCACTATCTTGAATAATTTCTCCTGGACTAATTATCACTGACCCATGATCATTTTCCTGACTTGAGTAATAAACTCATCTGCTCTGTTTATGCTGTATATATACAGAATCTAAAGTCAAAGAGCACCATGTCTTCGTACTCCTAGCAGGGCGAAAGATACTTAAGAGTGAAGCGCCCAAAACTTGTTTCTAAATGATAGATTCTAATAGCTTCTGCTTGATACTAAACCTTAATCATCTGTCTCTCATGTTTATAAAATTAAGTTGAAGACTTGGAAAAAATATATGCTAAAATTTGTAGGAGAAAAACTCACTAAAAAAAGATTATTTGCTTATTTTTGAAGTAACCCAGTTTATTGGTCCTGGAGGCATAATATCACACTAACTTAGTATTTATTTCTCCTACTTTAAATGGAAAAAAATGGTGAATTTAATTTTGGCGGTTGTCTTCAGAATTGTTTCATATTAGCCATGAGCAGATCTTATCAGATACAGGTTTATCAAGTTAGTAGTAAGTGTTTGGTGTGAGTCATACTGGGAAGATCGTAAAGGTGTGTTCTATTTTAAGTGCTCCCGAGTTACTATACGTTCTCAAAAGTAATTAAATGATATAACATAAAAAAAAAAAAACTTTGCAATTTAGTTTTCTACAAATTCAGACTGCCATTATGGCTCCCATTAGCTAAGGTGAGTGAGCTGTTCCTATGTGGGATGGGACAACTGAGCCTTGCCTGCATGAAGGGTGCCTCAGGGCTGTACATGAGGGATGTTAAAGTGCTACTTTGGGAAGTAGGCTATAGCTCCTACCCAGCTGTGGTTTCTGAAGGGTTGATGCTCTCCTATTGTCTTCCTAAATTTGGGTCCTTTTTTGCTCACTCATTTTCTTTCAGGTCTGCCAACTCACATCTCATAATTGCTTCAAATTGAAACTTGGAATATGATGCTTCCAAGAAGGTTTCTATTATTTGTTTGTACGAATGTTTCTGAGTACTTATGCTTGAGTTGCTGGGTGCTTAGCATACACCAGGTACTCAGGCAAGTTCCTTTAATAGAATTCAGGAATCATTAATTTTTTTTTTTTTGCCTTGTTGTTGGGAGACTGTTCACTGTCCTTGCCTCCAAATTTTGGAGTTCTGTGTGTACTTTTTTCTCTCAGGATAAAATGCAGGAAGAATGTAGAGGAAAACTGCTGTAGAATGGAGATTCGTGTTTTGATGGAAGACATCTAAGATACAGATTGATTTGTCTTCATGGTTGCATATTATTTTGACTACCCATGGCAATGATTTTCAACATCTCTTTAAAACTCTTTGCCCCGGGGCACCTGGGTGGCTCAGTCGTTAAGCGTCTGCCTTTGGCTCAGGTCATGATCCCGGGGCTCTGGGATCGAGCCCCGCATCGGGCTCCCGGCTTGGTGGGAAGCTTGCTTCTCCCTCTCTCACTCCTCCTGCTTGTGTTCCCTCTCTCGCTGTGTCTCTCTGTCAAATAAATATTAAAAAAAAAAAAAACTCTTTGCCCCCTTTTACTGAATTTCAATTTTATTCATATCTCCAATTTCTGAAACCTACAGAGATTCTGTAGTGGAAGCCACATCTTCTTGGCTTCTTTGAGCCCTTTGCTACATCCCCAAGTCTGAGCTCAGCTGTGTGGCTTTGGGACACTACACTCTTCTTGACCAATTGAAATATTGAAGAATCATTGTGTAATTAAAACCATATTCTGTCTACTGTGTGCTCAGAATCACATTAGCAAGTGTAATTGTACAAAATACGTTTGCTGGCATTCAGTATTGTCCATGCATGAGTGTGGAAGGTGGTAACCTCTGGGGCTTGGTGACAGAGATGCATTCCTTTGTATGACAACAGTGACGGTAGCAGTTAAAATACACATGGGATGTATTGCTATAATGCAGTACAGGAGACATAGTAAAAATCAACTGAATAATCCTAAATTTCATAAACTGATGGTGTTTTGAAAGCAGCTTCATATTAGGTGATCATAGGTAGGAATTTATCATGATAAGCTATAGTGTTATATAATGAGTATTACTGTATGGGTTAGAAAAATGAGGAACTCTACCAAAAGACCTGAAATTACTTGTCTTATCGAGCTAGGGATAGATTCTGGCAGGGGAAATCTGTATCCCAGACCACTTTCCACTGAGGCTTTCTTCAGAATTGGGAGATAAGGTAAAAACAAAATAAAACACCCCCCCCCCCCAAAAAAAAAACAGTTCTATGGGATGCTGGAATACTTTTAGTAACAATAGTTTTTCAATCTATAGCAATGATCCATGCTTCTCAAGTATTAGTGAGAACTTAACACTGATTGCTTGAACTTAGGTACTTGACATGTAACTGTTTTTCATTTTTAAAGAAATCTTTCAAATCCCTCTGGAATTGAACCCTTAATTATCTGATCCCTTTCTGTTCCAATAGTAATTGTGGAGGACTGTGGACATGCTAACGTGAGACCTAGTGGCAGTCACCTAGAGAGTATAATGATGGGCCCTCTTTAGATTCTTGTGGTTAATTATTTCCTGGGTCTTAGTAAACTGGCTAAGACCGTTCCTCCTTGGCTCAACACCTCAGACCCCACTTCAGTCATGTGCTGAGCTTCTGGTCATTGTACCCCATGGTTTGTTGGGTAGGGAAAAGGCGGGAGAGATCAGGATGAAAGATGATGTGTCCTGGTAGGATACCCTAGTGACAAAGGTGGGCCAGGTTGAGGTCCTAGGGATGGAGCAAAGATGAAAGAGAAACCAGAGCATCCAGACAGGGGACTCTCTGGCTTCTTTATGCTGGTCACTTGGGTATTTTTTTTTTCCTCAGAAAAGCTGTAGATCTTTTCTTTGGCTAATGCCATTTGTACTCGGGCCCACTCTTTGATTCTAGAGTCTCCTCATTTCCCAAAAGAACTGAGCCTGGCAGTACTGTGGGGCAGCTTCAAGGCACAGCTTCAGGGCAGTTGAACTGGTTGCTTGAAGGGCTGCAGTCCTGTTGTACTACTTAATGTTAGATACCTACACACAGCTGACACGAAGTAATTCCCCTTACAGCCTTTTTGGAAGTAGACAAGGTATAATGATTAATACATTACAACATTTTTAAAACATTGACAGAACTTCTCAGAAAGTGCTAGTAGGTTCAGATGGTTTCAGAAGCATAGCTGATTTCTGAAGGGAATTCAGAGGTGGTTGCTGAGATAAAAGAAGAGTTGAAAGAACTTAAGAACAGTGTATTTTGTTCCAGATACAGATACAACACATGAAACACTGTCTCATTCATTGTATCATTGCATCATTCTTTGGGTTTGAAAGCCAGTAGGTGATTTGTTCTATGCTGTTCCCTGTGGTTGTAGTGTATATATCGTATGTCACATTTATCTGATGAATTTTGTCTCAAATGCAGTCAATGTGACTCCTGTTTCAGATAAAATACTTCTGTATTCC
Source organism: Lutra lutra (assembly GCF_902655055.1). Classification (NCBI taxonomy): domain Eukaryota; kingdom Metazoa; phylum Chordata; class Mammalia; order Carnivora; family Mustelidae; genus Lutra; species Lutra lutra. Next base: position 13,080,315 of record NC_062290.1, on the reverse strand, counting down.
CCGAAAGCCCCTCTATCTCTGCTGGGAGGGGTACATTAGCTGGGGGAGACAGAGTATATGGTGTGACCGAGTAGCCCGCTCCAGAATGCTAGGTTCTCAGGTATCCCCAGGAGTAGTAGCTTTGGATGGTTGTCCATTGCTCTCCACAGCTCACTTCCTTTCAATGATCTTTTGGCCCTTAGAACAACCGAGCAATATCCTAACTTGACATCAAATCTTCAGCATCTCTCTAATAAAAGCTAAGACATTCAGTCGTAGTACCACAGGAAAGCAGATGCCAGGATCTAAGAAAAGTTGAAAAGCAGCATAACTCCAAACAGTAGTTCCTAACAGCCAGTCTAAGTGATGTGAACTCAGATCTGTAAGTGGGGGAGAGTTTCCTGTAGAAGTAGAGGCTCTGCAAATATCATGAGTAGCCCATGTACCTAGAGACACCGTTCCGATGTCGTCATGCCAGGTGAATTCCTAACCAGTGTGTTCTGTAGTTGGAGTGAGTACTTCAGAGAACCAGGGCTTGGGAGTCCCAGCAGGCGCACCGGTCCTGTTCTTTTTCTGTCTGCTGGGTTAGAGAAGGTCATGAGGGGAGGACCCTCATCCATTACCGCGGCTCAGAGTTCCTAAGACTAGGACGGTGTTTATGGGGCCGAGGAAGCTACAGCTGTCTCCAGGCTTTCCTGTTCATCTTCCCTGTTTCGAAGAGTATCCTAGGGCTGCTTTGCAAGCCAATCAGGAGGCTCAGTGACGTTATCAACCATGGTAAAGATGGCATTCAAACAGCAGTCATCTACTTTTAATTCATGCTTGAAATTTTGAGTTGAATTTCTTTTGAGTTCTTTACTCATCCAACCCATGCTCACAGGATAGTCAGGTTGAACCAAGTAAGTTATTGGTAATGTGCATGCAAAGATGAAGGAAATACATATTCTTTGCCATCCAAGAGAAGGAGCTGAAGAATCACAACACAAAGAGTACCTGATAAGCATTTCTAACCTGGTCGTCATTTGGGAAAGACTTAGTTTCTTTATCTGTAAAATGGAAATGTTCAATGAAATGGATTCTGGGCTCTTCAGATTTGAAGTTCCAGGATTCCTACTGACCTGTTATCAACAAATACCATGGTTCCTAGGAATCTATTTTATTAAGTTAGCACTCTTTTTTCAGTCACTACATGCGCTCTTCCCCAAAAATCTTACAGAAGGATGCTCAGTGTTTGTATTTTAAAGCTCTTAAAACCCAAGTGAAAGAATGAATGAGAATATGGCCAGTATCTTTGAGAAGAAAGAAGGGAAGTTATGTTTTTGTTGACTTGGTTATTGCTCTGATTCTTGCCCTTGACCTAAGCAATTCTCCCATTTACTAAGAAACATTTACTTACTATGTGAAAGGCAGTTCTTAAAATGTGTCTTTCCCAGGTTGCCTGGGTGGCTCAGTCAGCTAAGTGTATGATTCAGGATTTTGACTCAGGTCATGATCTTGGGGTCATGAATTTGAGCTTCTGTCAGGCTCTGCGCTCAGCGGGGAGTCTAAGATTCTCTCTGTCTCTCTCTGTCCCTCACTTTAACAGTCTCTACTGACCCCATAAAATAGAAGTTGGGAGAAGGTGACTCATCCTTGCTCCCAAAATGTTCATGAGGTAGGACTTGACATTTTCCTTGTAGCCCCCTCAGTTGCACCGAACAGAATGCCATAGTCTAACTCCGCTATGACCTGGGGCAGTATGACTGGCTACGATGTCATTTCTTGGATAAAGTATCAGCTTGGATAGCTAGTTACACATGCAGATGCTTAATGAATTCTCGTGTAAGAGAATTTACTGTAATCCTACAAGTATAGCAATATGTTTATCCTGACAATGATATTATCTTCTAATTGGATGAATCGCTGAGTGGTTTGTTCAGATGCGAATTATCCATGCAAAATTTCCCTGTCAACATTCATTTAACACACCAGTAGGGTCTCTCTTAACCTCCGAGATGGCTTATGGTCAAATGAATCACAACGGATTTTAATTATCTAAAATACTGAAGAAATGTATAATGGAGTATTCAACTAAAATTTATTCCATAAAAGCTTTAAGTCAAAGCTCCTGCCCAAACCCATTGGCCACTTCACCTACAACTTTTTATTAAAATGTAATTCTTTTACTTCTGTTGACTTTCCATAAAGTTTTTATGCATCTCTTAATCTCTATTCTCCCTCACCTCACTTTTTTCCTTCTGTGACAACTTCTGGTCACTTGCTTTTAAATTTTTTCTCATAAATGAGTCACATCTCCTCAAGTAGATTATGAGCACCTTGAGAGTAGTGAGGGGCCACTTATAAGTGTGTATGTACTCAGAGTTGCTTACCAAATAAATGTGTATGGACTAGCTGCTCAGTAAAACTTTTCTGAATAAAAACTTGTCTTTTTACAGATGATAGCCCCAGCTCAGATCCCTGAGCAGCTCATAGACACATTTAATTTCCTTTGTCTAGTAGACAACATTTACTGGGAAGTTCTTTTCATAGTAACTATTGTCATTTAGTCTGCAAAACATGTATGCAATGCACTTTACATCTTACTCAGCAAATGGGCAAAATTTCAACTGTTTGTTTTTATGTTTTTGATGTCTTATGACATATTCTAAGAATGGGAAGCCTCATATGAATGCCTCATAAGATGAAAGTGATATTTATGTGTATTTGTAATTTTATGTTACTGGTTTTTCTGTTTATATGATTTTGGCTATGTAGTTAAACGAGAACAATATAATCTTTTGCTTTAGAATGATCAGTTTATGTTTCTAAGTGAAGATAGAGTCCAGTTTCATTGTGGTTGGTATAATCTAGGCAAGAAATGAGATATGTCAGGGTCTAGTTTAGTGGCTTTGGGGTCGGGGAAAAGTGGATATATTCAAGAGAGATTTAGTAGGTAGACTAAAAGGTGTAGGTGATTATATTTCAGAGGCTGAGGAGGAGGAGGGGATGGTTTGCTTTGAAGGATCCTCTGGCTGCATTGCAGAGAAGAAGAGAGGTTGAGAAGGTATGGGATGACTAGCTGGGGCATTATTGCAGCTGTCTGTGATGGCAATTTGGATTAGGACAAAATCAGTGGAAATGGATAGAAGTAGACCAATTTGGGAGAAAGATTATGTTTAGAGAGTGAAGACTGTAAGAACTGATGATGGCTGAAATATGGAAGGGGGATGGGGGTGAAGGAAATGTCAAGGAGGGCTCCTATGTATGAGTGGCTGGATGAATCACTCACTGAGACAGGGAATTTTGGAAGAGAATCTTGATTGGGAAGAAGATTAAAAGTTTATTTTTGGCATGTTGATTTTGAGAGGGCTTTGGAACATTCAATAGGATTTTTCAAGTGGCTGAGTGACTGTGTACCTCTAGAGTTATGAGGGAAAGTCTGGGCTGGAGTTGTGAGTCATCATGGATAGGTGGCAATTAAAGGCATGGGAGTGGATGAGGTTGTCAGAGCAGGAAGTGAGGGTTGAAGAGGGTTGACGTCTGAGCTGAGAGAAGTATAGCATTTATCCAGTAGGTTGAGGAAGTTAAGCTGCAGAAGAATCAGGAGTTAGGTTCTACTGGTAGGAGTGATGAAAAGACCCGTGATGAAGAGTATGAAAGATAATGCCAAGAGAATTATTTTTCTCTCTTTGATGAACTCTGGTATTCTCTTATTTCTACACAAATCTGTGTTGCTCTCCTCTAGTTGTGGAGACTTTTCTGATAAGTGGAGAATTGTTTTGTGAGCAATGGCTCAGTGCTTGGACCATAGGCAATACTAATACTACAGATACAGTCACAACATCAGAATTGCAGGAAATATAATTCTAAGATTAGCTTTGCTGTATATCCCGCTGCTCTTCTTAATGGACCTTTCACACTTGAGGGAAGATTATCTTCTCTTGTAGGATGGCTGTGGCCCAGAAGATGCCTGCTCCTCACCCAAATTCCTGTCCTTCTGAAGCCTTCCTGGAAGTTGTTTCAGCTGATCCATAATCATGTTTTAGAGTAGTGCAGATCTTAAAATAAATACAAAAAAGGTCTTCTCATAATAGGATTTTGGTAATACCTCCTTTTCAGATGTCTCCGGGGTGAACAATGGTGGCACAGGGGAATTTGTGTTCTTCCCCACTCAAAATTTCCTTTCCATTTCATGCAGTCAAATCTCTAACCCAACTGACCCCTAAGGACCATTTTCTTGTTGCCAAAGTGCTGAAATATCTGAGGCTTAGGGTAACATTTTTTGAGTAGTAGTAGTAGGAATCTAATAATATGTTGTAACGTGTGTATAGTATTTGGGTGTAGAGAGGATTATGAGTCCCAGCTCCTGATTTACCCACTGAGTTCATTACATGGGCAGCGATAACAAATGGGAGGCATAGTACTCATTGAAGAAAAATGGAAAGCAGTTCAGTGGTTGTTGGGGGTACCTAGGGAGGGTTACCAAGGGGCAGAGGGAAATTTTAGGAGGTAACATTCATTATTTTGATTGTAATGATGGTTTCAAATGTCAAAACCAAACACATTTTATACTTTAAATATGTAAAACTTATTTTACTTCCATTACATCAAATTTTTAAAAATCTGAGTAACACATAAAGAGTCAGTGGTATTATAGTCGTGCTGTATGGTGACAGATGGTAGCTGCACTTGGGGTGAGCATGACATAACATGACATAAAAAAAGTGAGTCAAAGAAAGTCCATTTTAGGGGCACCTGGGTGGCTCAGTGGATTGAGCCTCTGCCTTCGGTTCAGGTCATGGTCTCAGGGTCCTGGGATCAAGCCCTGCATCGGGCTCTCTGCTCAGCAGGGAGCCTGCTTCCCCCTCCTCCCTCTCCCTGCCTCTCTACCTTCTTGTGATCTCTCTCTCTCTCTCTCTCTCTCTGTCAAATAAATAAATAAATAAAATCTTTAAAAAAAAAAAAGTCCATTTTAATGTTGCTTCTAACTCTGACTTTTTGTGATTATTACTTTAGAGGTGAGAGAACTGGAGGTAAAGGACAATGTATCTTGAAAAAGTTACATCTGTTCCTAACATCAGAGCTAGTTGGTTATGATGACTGATGGCTGGTTCGCAACAACCACCACTCTAACAGAGCATCTGTTCCTTCTCAGAACCTAAGCTAGTGCTGAACATGCTCTGAAATAGTAACATGTTGGTTGAAACAGAGATGTATTTGTTGTGAAGGTTTACTAAAAAAAAAAAAAAAAAGTTACCATTAAGATGTTCTTGAATGACATACAGTGGAACCTTGTCATCAACGGAGAGCTGTGTGAGTCCTGTCCAAACTTAGGACAAGCCAGAATTTCAGGTTTTTAAAGGAGGTGTCATTCAAGTTATCAAAAATGACGTGTTAATGGAACATGATTACATTTGGAGTTAAGCCTCTATTACAGAATATCTTTTTAAAACATCTCATTTGACTATGTTTTCATAACTTGGATTTCAATAATGAGCAAACGTATTTTTGAATTAGCACAAAATCTGCGTTAGTAGACATGGACAACCCTCCAGTTTTTCGCAATCTGTTTTAAAAGTCAGGGCCTAGAATTTTGCTTACCTGGATGTACTTAAAGAATACCTTTTTGTATTTCAAGCATTTGGTCATAGATGGTCCAAAATTTAATGAACATAATCAATGCTACTTTTGATAATTTTGTAATACTTAAAAACAAAAGTATTTCATTAAGTGCAAGAATGAATGAGAATAGCAGTTCAAAAAGGTAAATATAATTAAAATGACAGCTTTTGGGTGCCTGGGTGGCTCAGTGGGTTAAGCTTCTGCCTTCAGCTCAGGTCCATGATCTCAGGGTCCTGGGATTGAGCCCCGCATCAGGATCTCTGCTCAGCAGGAAGCCTGCTTCCTCCTCTCTCTTTCTCTGCCTACTTGTGATCTCTGTCTGTCAAATAAATAAATTTAAAAAACTTAAAAAAATGACAGGTTTTTCATGAGAGACTCTTGACTCCTGGAAACAAATTGAGGGTGGCGGAAAGGGAGGTGGGTGGAGGGTTGGGATAACTGGGTGATGGGCATTAAGACAGAGCATATGACGTGATGAGCACTGGGTGTTATATGAAAGTAATGAATCATTGAACACTATATCCCAAACTAATGATATACCATATGCTGGCTAGTTGAATTTAAATAAAAACGACAGTTTTTTTTTTCTTTATTTTTCATAATATATTTTCTTGGCCCTATAGAAAACACAAATTTTTTTTTTCCATTATCATCTCTTACTTCACAAAACATGGTTATCATTCTGGCCAATGTATTCATGATTTCTACTGGAAAGATCTGATCTCTTCATGCATTCGTGTTTTGCATTCATGTGTGCCACAGTGAAAGCCTATGACAGGTCGGAATATATCTTGGTCATTGAGAGTAAGTACATCCTTGACGTGTTGGGGAGAGAGCAGAATAGAATACAAAAATCAGGGGTGCTGGGATGGCTCAGTTGGTTAAACACCAGACTCTAGATTTTTGGCTCAGGTCGTGATCTCAGGATTGTGAGATCAGCCCCACATCAGGCTCTGCCCTGGGTGTGGAGCCTGCTTCAGATTCTCTCCCTCTCCTTCTCTCCCTTTCCTCCTCTCCCTTTGGCGGCCTTCTGACCCTCTGCCTTCCATCTCCCTCCCTTTCTTAAAAAAAAAGTATCACAGGGAATATGGCTCATGTAGAACCTCAGAAACTTTCATGCCTCCAGAAGTTTAGAATTCAATATGTACAGATGGTCTTAATAGGGGGAAAAAAAAAAGCCTTTAGCAGTACAATCACAATGCTGTAGATGGCCTGATGCATCTGAAAAGCACAGCAGTCACTTGGCCCACAAGATTTTTTTCCTTTAAAATGTGACTTATTCTTGTGGGTTGTATCTGTTTCCTACTGCTATCATAATATAGTCCCACAGTAGCTTAAAACCATAAAAATGTAATCTCTCCAGCTTCTGTAGGTCAGTCTGATGTGGGCCTCGCAGTGTTGACAAGGACGGATTCCCTTCTGGAGGCTCTGGGGCGGGATCCTTTTCTTTGCCCTTGCTGGCTTCTAGAGGTCCGCCCTGCAGTCCTTGACCCGTGCCCCCATTCCTGTCTTCAAGCACAGTAAGGCTGCAGTTCCCTGTGACCTCTCTCTGGCTCTTAACTCAGCCAGAAATTGGCTTTTAAGGACTCAGGTCTGATGGTTGGATTCACCTGCAGAACCCTGGATAATTCTTTCTCACAGTATTATGCCCACCATCAGGTTAAAATACAGGAGGAGGAACTAAAACAAGGGTAGCAGGAGATTGAATTAATGTGAGTGTTTTGGAGAGGGTCAGCCAGTGTGGTTTTCAACAGAAGAGTCCACAAATGAAAAAAATGAGAGAGAGAGAAGTAGCTGTTAGGATAATGCTTTTAATATGCCAGTCGCCACACTTTGGACGTACCGATCCTCTTTGTTCGCTCAATGTTTAAACTAACCACATGAATAGGCCCATTTGATCAGTTGTTTCTCAGTCTGGGTGGCAGATGCAACTCAATTTAAATACTTGAAAATCTATGGCAAACATTTATGTGCATTAAACTATTAAGGTAAAACAGAACTAGGTTCATACAGTTACTAAACTTTGAGTTTCTTGCTTAGTGGCTATATAGGATCCATAGGAGAATGATAAGAACTATAGATCAAATAAACTAGGGACCAGATGTTTTCTATTTAAATAGATAAGACTGTGATATGTGAATGTCAGAAAGGCAGGATTTAATTCTCGGATTCGAATTAGCAAAATAAATTCCGGTCTTCACAAAACGAAGTTGATAAGGAAAGGCAGATTACATTTTAAAAATCATTTTTAAAACATGGCAGGATAATAGCCTGTTTTAGTTAATTAAATGCCTTTAATTTCTTACAGAATCCATTTAAACTGTATTTTTCTTAAATTGATTTTAATAAATGAGCTGGTTAGAATATTCACATGAATCTAATAGCTGCAAGCGTAGCTGGATTTGATTGTCTCAAAATTAATTGTAGTTTGAAGTTGGGAGCAGAAGCTGTAAGATCAGTGACAGGTGAGGAAAGCAGAGATCTATACAGAGTGGGAAGATAATTTTGCATAATTTAGGAAATTCCTCCGCTTCAAATGTATAGAACTTGAAAAATGCCTTGTTCCCTAGCACCAATCTTTGTAAAAGCAGTAACTGGTTTTATTGGATAATTCAGCTATTTCTGAAAGTTCACTTGGTCTTACAAATGAACACCGTGTTTATGTGTATAATTCCTATTCCGCTTCCTGGAAAGAATGCAGGGTCGTCTTGATCTCACCCTTGCCTGAGTCAGTAGGAGCCGAAGGAAGGATTGAGGGAGAAGAGGTGGTCTAGTACAGGTGGTTTAGTAGACACCTGCTATGTATCAGGTACACTGCTGGGTGCTTTGCACATTGCCGCAGCTTTTTGAGTTACCCAGCAGAGAAAAACCAAGATTTAGAGCAGCGAAGAACCCGTGCGAGGTCAAACATACCCTGAGCAGCGTAGCCTGACCGGACTCACATAGACTGGGCTCCAAAGCTCCATCCTTGCCATGGCCTCCATGCTGCCTCCTGAACCTCAAGGACCATCTTGTTCTGACTTCTCTCCTCAAATAGAAGGCACTGTGCACCAAAAGGAAAAAAAAAAAACAAAAAACAGGTTGTGTTCCAAAAAACCTCTGACTTTGACCAAGCCACAGGATTCCCCAGAGCATCCCCAGGGCCCCCAAATCAGAAAAGTCTTAAAATCCCAGAGGCTTTCTTCTTCTGGTTGTAGGATGTGTTCATTCCAACCTAAGGCTGCACTCTCCAGGTGTGGCAACAGATGGACTAGGACCTCGGCCATGCTCCCTATGGGGGGACATGCCCTGTCACTGCCGCTCACATCTTCTGCACCCTAGTAACCCGCATGAGCTTCTCCAGGGACTCCTGCTTCCTTGTCTGTTCCTCCCCTCCTAGGACTCATCAGGGGTTATTAGGGTGGATAGAAGGGCAAAAAAACAAAAACAAAAACAAAAACCCAAAAAAAACACCTGTTACTAATTTTAAAAGAACTTCAATAAGGTGGACTGTAACTGAAACCAGAGAATTTAAAAAATTACACATAGGTTACTGAAAGGGGCAAAACCCCAATAACAGGGAATAAAGGAGGTATGAGAACTTGGGAAAATGTTGGGTAGCAGTGATCCAGATACGGCTGACATTTTTTTGTGATAAGGAATAATATAATGGCGTTCATGGCTGAGCTGTCACGGGTTTATTTGAATTATCTTTAAAACCAATAAGGTATTGAGAAAACCACCAGCAAGAGGGGCTTAAAATGGAGGCAGGCTTTCCTGTGAAAAGGTGTTCATTGCAAAATCGTATTGCCTGGCAACAGGAAAATGTTTAAATAAAGAACAACTTGGGAAGTTAGGGATATGATTTTTTTTCCCTTGATTATGAAGATTCATAAAAATTCTAAACAAAATGGCTAAAATGTTAACAGTGGTTTCCTGGGGGGGGGGTTATTGCTGATACTTTATTCTGCTTTATTATATTCTTGGACTATTTATAGCCAGAAAAACAAATCAGGCTCTATGATGAAAAGGAAAAGCAGAAGCTTGTGAGCATTTTCAGTGACTAGGGATGAAACAAAAGATCCTCCTGGCCAGAGGGGACTTAGCGTTGTTGCAGGTTAATTGATCCGGTGATCCTTCTGTTCAGAGGAAAGCCAGTAGAAATAAGGTAGTGACTGCGCTGGTGAACAGCAGGTTATCTTAGCAACAGGAAAAAATAATAGAAAGTTAGATGACGCAAATCTCTCACCTGTGCTCCCTTAAGAAAAGACCCATCAGGAATCCTGGTAAGGCCCGTGTTTTAGATACCACGATGTATTTACTTGTGGAAGCAATCCTATGTTAATTACATAATCTATGAGTGCCGGATGAATAGCATCTTCATGTGTTTGCCGTGTTCTACTCTTTGTAACATCCTTCGATTTCCCGTCTGAAGCAGTTTATTTAGAAATTAAACACCAGCTATCAAGTGTCAGCTCATCCTTTTAAGGCTATTAAAGTACCAGATTTGAGTATTCATGTCAGTCAGCAATAACTTAGGTTATATAAACTCATACTGACACTACCTGACAAATTTCTAGTGTTGGATTTCTTTTAACAACTTCTCAAGAGCAGTTTCAGGTTTATAGCCAAGTTGAGCTGAAAGTGCAGAAAGTGGCCCTATTCCTGTGTCCCTCCTGCTCCTAGATGTGCTCCTCACCACCCCCCACCCCAGTCAGCATCTGCGCACATCCCACGTTTGGTACAATCGATGACCCTACGCTGACACATTATTATTACTTCAAGTTCATAATGTACGTTTCTGTTCACTCTGGGTGGTGTTACAGTCTATAGGTCCTGGGCGTATTGACAATGATATGTAGCCATCATTGGAGTATCCTACAGAATAATTTGCCTCCCAGATCCTCTGTGCTTAGTCATTTTTCTCTCACTAACCCATGGTAGCTACTGGGTAGTTGTTGTTGTTGTTGTTGTTTTTCCCATTACCATTTACACAGTTTTGCCGCCTTCAGAATGTCCTATAGTTGGAATCAAAACAGTATGTAGTCTTTTCAGTTGGCTTCTTTAACTTAGTAATATGCATTTAAGATTCTGCCATATCTTTTCATGGCTTGATAGCTTCTTTCTTCAGTGCTGAATAATATTCCAGCCCCTGGATGTACCATGGCTTACCCCTTCACTTACTGAAGGTCATCTTGCTTGCTTCCAAGTGTTAGCAGTTAGGAGTAAAGCTGCTATACAGTGTCCACAATCGTCAAACTGTGGGAAGAACCAAGATGCCCTTCAACAGATGAATGGATAAAGAAGATGTGGTCCATATATACAATGGAGTATTACACCTCCATCAGAAAGGATGAATACCAACTTTTGTATCAACACGGACAGGACTAGAGAAGATTATGCTGAGTGAAATGAGCCAAGCAGAAAAAGTCAGTTATATGGTTTCACTTACTTGTGGAGCATCAGGAATAACATGGAGGGCATTAGGAGAAGGAAAGGGAAAGAAGGTTTTGGAGGGGAAAGGGGTGGGGGGATGGCTGAGCCTGGTGGTGGGTATTAAGGAGGCACGTATTGCATGGAGCACTGGGTGTGGTGCATAAACGATGAATCTTGGAACACTGAAAAACTAAAATAAAAAAAAAGTTGCTATAAAAGCAGGTTTTTGTGCAGACAGATGTTTTCAACTCCTTTGGGTAAGACCAAGGAGCACAACTGCCGGATTGTATGGTTAAAGTATATCTGATTTTATAAGAAATTACAGAATTGTCTTCCAAAGTAGCTAGATGATTTAACATTTTCACCAACAGTGAAAGGAATTCCCATTGTCCCATGCCCTCATCAGCATTTTGGTATTGTCCAGGTCTGAGATTTTGGTTGTTTTAATGGGCGTACATTCTAATGGGTGGACATGTATAATGCAGAGCATCTTTTTATATCCTTGTTTGTTACCAATATAGCTCCTTTGATAAGGTGCAGTTCTGATCTTTGGCTCATTTTTAATTGGGTTTTGTTGGATTTTAAGAGTTCTTCGTATATTTTGGGTGGTAGTCCTTTATTAGATGGGCCTTTTGCACATATTTTCTCCTCATCTGTGGCTTCTCTTCTCATTCTCTTGACGGTGTATTTCACATAACAGAAGTTCTTAAATTTAACGAAGCCAAGCTAATCAATTACTTCCTCCATAAGTCATGCCTTTGGTGTTGCGTCTGAAGGTCATCACCATAGTCAAGGTCGTCTAGATTCTTTCTATTCTATGTTACTTGTTATCCTACTTTGGAATTTTACCTTGAGGTCTGTGATTGGTGTCACTTTTTGTATAAAGGTACGTCTGCATCCAGTTTCATTGCATGTGGATGTCCAGTTGTTCCAGTACCATTTCTTGAAAAGACCATCTTTTCTCCATTCCATTGCCTTTTATCTTGTCAAATACCAAGCTGATGAAGCTTGTTTTGTGTTCTCTAGTCTGTTCTGTTGATCTGTTTTTCTCTTCTTTTGACAACATGGCACCGTCTCCAAGAGAAAAAACTTCCGCAGCCAATAAGAGGTAGAGGTCTTGCTACCTCCTATTCTAGTATGGATGATACAGTCTCTACAAAATAATTGTGTTCTTGTAGACCATGTTTCTCTGATGTTGAACTTAGATCTAATGTTTCAGATCTTCCATAGTTTCAAAAAAGATGAATTTACCAAAAAAAAATACTTACTGGAAATTTGGCTTCACTGTATTTGTGCACAAGTTTTAAGCTATTTCTTCAAGAACAGAAATGAAATAAAATACTAGACTCATACTGGGTTATGTGTGTGTGTGCGCGCACATGCACGTGTGTATTTTCTTTAAAGTCACTGCCCAAAAAAGTGTATGATGAAAAAGAGCTAAGAAAAGAGAAGTGTAGCATTATGTTTTTCATTCACCACAATTCTAGAATAATCTGTAATTTTTAGTAGGAAGTTCTCTTTAAGGGTAAAGCTCAGTTGAGGAACAGATTGGAAAATTAAATCAATATCTGATTTGAAACTATTACTTTATCTCTTGATGGGTTCTGGTGTAAAGAGAAATAATTAAGCCATTTCAGGTTGAGTCTTGGTGCCCAGATTTTGGCAGAGTGTTACTTAGGGTATTGTTCTATGCTTGAAACCTCAGAGCGTATCTATTCAGCTGGTAGTGAAACAGCCTGACAGATTGATTCATATTAGCTAAAGTCACAAGAGACTGATCTATAAGTCTTAATGCCCACTCATTAATTTACAGTGGAAGTTGCATTTAGTACAATAACTGGATCAGTTAACTGGAAAAGACATGCCCTTTGGGTGAGTAGATGTACTTTGGTGGCCAAATTACAGTAAAGAAAGTTGTTTAGAGGCTATGAAATTAGAGTAATGGGAATTGAATATTAACAGATATTTCTTTCCAGCTAGGAGAGGCTGACAATTTATCCTTTATCCCCTCCCCCTCCAGGATTTTTCTATTACAATAACCAGAGACATTGCCCAGATTTCCTCTTAACTGTTTTTACTCTACCATTCCTTTCTCTAGATTGTATAAGGTTATTGGAACATAATATCACTAAATTGTCCTCTAATGAAATGTTGCTTTCTATTTCTAAGATGATGGTATAGTTCAGATTTGTTTTCTTTTACTATGGGTTCCTTTTGATGACTTTTAGTTTAGTAGAGAAAGAGCTCTATCTGAAAATACAAATATAAGGTAGGTTATGATGAATTCCAGTTAGGTATTCTTACCTTGCTTGATTTCAGAGATTGCTGTGCTTGACCTAGGGTTCTGTCCTGTTCTGTGGGCTTGCTGGTTCTTTCCCTGTAACGCATTGAAGATAGGTTACCTACATTCTGAATTGTAATTTGATATTTTATTTTGATGGTGTATAAATACCAGTATTTCAGCATTTTTGCTACCCACCTCAGTATGTGTTACAGTCCTTTATGAAGGGTAAATTCTTTCTTGAAGGTTTATTCTCCACTATAAATTTTTTTCACAAACTCTGAAATGTGCTAAAGGACAGCATAATTTCAAACCCCAGAAATGACTTTCCAAAATAGAAAAATAGATACAGTTGACTTTGGAACAACTCAGGGGTTGGGATGATGACCCTCTGTGCAGTCAGAAGATCTATAGCTTCTGACTGCTGCAAAACTTAACTACCAACAGCCTGCTGATGACCTAACAGTCAGTAGCACATACATTTTGTATGTTACATGTATTATGTACTGTGTTCTTACAATAAAGCTAGAGAAGAGAGAATGTTAAGAAAACCATAGAGAGAAAATGCATTTGGGGTGCTTGGGTGGTGCAGTTGGTTAAGTGTCCAACTCCTGGTTTCAGCACACGTAGTGATCTCAGGGTCCTGAGGTTGAGCCTCTGTGCTCAGTGTGGGGTTGGCTTGGGAGTCTCTTTCTCTCTCTCTCTCTCTCCCTCTGCTCCCCCTGCTCATTCTCCCTTCCCCTCTCTCTCTCCCTTTCTCAGATAAATCTTTAAAAAGCCCCACATTTATAGTAGTACTGTACTATATTTATTTAAAAAAATCTATGTAAATATAAGTGGATCCATGTAGTTTAAACCTGTGTTGCTCAAGGGCCAACTGTATGTAGCCTACTGACAGAATCTTGTTTGCGGTCATTTTTGTCAATTCTGCCATGATGTTTTTATAAAAATGAGTGTGCATTTCCACTGTGAATGAACATGTCAACATACAGTTTGTGGCAAGTACGTCATTGTAAGAAATCGGAATCGATGGATTCAGTATTCATGTGGTTCCCTGGGCCTGTTATTCAAGTGCACATTATTTCAGAATTATAGGAAAGTGTAAGTTCAAGAAAATAACTGGAAATCCAGCATTAGGAATAGGCAGTTGTGCTGGATTGCGAGGCATACTTTATTTTGGAGTGATAAGTGGTTATAAGTGATGGCTGGGATAGTTCACATATCACAATACTTAGTTCTACTAAGTAAAATGAATTCACTCACTGTTGACAGTCTCTGTTGAGACATGTCCTTTACATTAGCATTAAAAATACACCTATGCTGTTAGTATTTTTCCTGGAGAAAATAATGGTTACTGTATTACTTTGCATCTGTATTAGGAACATCCATGAAGCAAATGGAAATTTTACCATGACTACAATCTAACAGTAGAATATTGAGGAAACTCACCTCAAAGTCTAGGTGTGCTATAATACATTATATGTTAATAAAAATAATTTAAAAAAAAGTCTAGATGTGCTGAATACATAGAATTGCTGTAGGCCAATGGGCGGTAGACAAGATCGTTGGGTGTGAGTCCTTTTTGAAAAGGAAAAAAACAATCTGGAGAAGTCACACACTTCAGTGGACCTTCAAAGATTAAAAGTGAGTTTCAGATAGTGGTGTTTGTTTGTCTCGTACCAAGTCCTGTTTCCTCAGGGGTCTCCTAGCCTGCCTTGGAAAATGCAGTAGCCGCTTCAAATACAGGCCAGACAAAGGCAAATTCTACTCAGTGGAAAATTCGGATAGCTGATTCAAGTCCCAGTAAATCTTCTGGTACGATGTCCTTCGAGGAGGAATACAGTCTAATTCTTTTTTTTTTTTCTAAGATTTTATTTATTCATTTGACAGACAGAGATCACAAGTAGGCAGAGAGGCAGGCAGAGAGAGAAGGGGGAAGCAGGCTCCCCGTGGAGCAGAGAGCCCAACGCGGGGCTCGATACCAGGACTCTGGGATCACGACCTGAGCCGAAGGCAGAGGCTTTAACCCACTGAGCCACCCAGGTGCCCCAGTACAGTCTAATTCTAACGCAAGCTTTCAGTGTATTAGAATTGGCTTCATGCTGTACTGTTCCTGAAGATGGGGAGTCCCTTTTCACCTGAAGCACCATTGGTTTATATTTCTTTTCAGGAAAGTTTACTTGGGTTTTCTGCTTCTCTGGTTTCATGATCTGTCTTTGAGCTTCAATTACAGAGCTCAGCAGTACTGTTTTATGTCAAAGCCCCCCCATTACTTTGTTTGCTGAAGTGTAAAATAATTTTCATTCTGAGCCAGACCAAGTCCTACCTAATTTCCACTGGCCTTGCAAAAGAAAATGATGAGGTCCTTTAAGGTTGTTAAATACTACTTTTAGGACAGGCATTTTAATGAAGTGATAACTAATCATTAAGTAGTTATGACAACTACATTCTGCCTGAATTGCTAGGAAGACCAGATAAATGTAGTGATCACAAATTGATGTTTAAATTAGATGTGTAAACAGCCTTATTAATCTTCCCCTCAGCACTCCTGGATTCATGCTGAGAAAATCTCAGCTAACCCTCTATACTTAGGCAGTGACAATGTGTGAAAACAAGTAATTGTTTTAAAGAAATATTTCCTAATTATATTTTTGCATAGATTACAAGTAGAATTTATTTTTAATGATTTTGGGAAGGGCAGGGGTGTTAGGATGTATTTGGAACTTACCCAAACCTTAAACATTTACTTACTGAAATGAGTAAAAGTCAGGTGTAAATATTTTCAGGGCGTGATCATATAAAACATCTAAAACTGTAAGCCTGAAAAATATCTATTGCCACTTTTGGGGACACAAAAATCTATAATAGAAATGCTAGACAATACAGTAAAAGAATAAGCCTACTCTGATAACTCAGATTTATCCCGGAATTTATTCAGTAGTAATAAAATGTTCACTAATGCAAGAGACCGAAACTGTTAAGGACAGCAATAGGGTTATGTTAATAGATGAGGGAAAAAAATACTTAATAAATATTAACACAAATTCATATGAACCACTCAAAATATACTTTCTTGACATAGTTAACATGTATCCAACATGTATCCCAAAGTAACGTGTTTCTGTCTAGCTAAAAACAATTCTATTTATATAAAATACAAAAATGTTTGTTATGATTATTTTAGCATGAGACTATTGATGTTTTGGATGGTTTGACAAATGTAATATAACATAGACCCTATAATATCAGTATTGGAATAACTAGGAAAAAAACCCATATACAGTTAAACATAACTTCATAGAAGTGTTAAATTAAGTAAAGTAGATGAAGAAAAGTAACCAATAAAGTGCCTGAGAAGTACTTAGTTAGAAATGATACTGAAAGAAAACAACTCATGAAAATAGCAGATATGTATGAAATAGCTAAGAATCTGCAGAGGTGTGCATTTCTTAGGAAACTACTGAGATAATAAAAGGCAAAGTTGAAGAAACAGACATACTGTTAGTGGAGAAACAAGTTTATAAACACGTCAGTGCATCCAAAATTGATCTTTAAAATGACTCCCCCTGTATTCTGTAGAATAATTCTCAACCCCAACTGTGTGTGAGCAGTGTCTTCAAGTGCTTAAAAATTACTGACATCCAGGCCAAGGCAGAGAACAATTAAAATAGGGTCTCTGGGGTTGGATCCCAGGCATGAGTATTGGAAAATCTCCCCCAAAGATTACTCACAGGTAGCCACTGCTGAGAACCAGTGCCTTAATGAAATATCTGTGGTCTAAGAGTTACTTCATAGAATGAAGGTTGCAAATAAAATTACCTGGGGTGGGGGGTGTCCTGATATGTAGTGAAATGAATGAAGCTGGCCAGGTTTTTTTGTTTTGTTTTGTTTTCCATAGTAGTGTCTTTGGTGGCATTTTTTTTTTTTCCCCAAAACAAACACTCTGCTTACATAGGCCACATGTTAGGAATCGTTTGTCCTTGGACCAAAAAAAAAAAAAATTTTTTTTTTCTTTGTAAAACACATGGCCATTTGGGGCTATTTTGTTTGCCCAATTTTGGTAGAGACTTGGCGCAAGAAATACTTGACTTTCTATTTAGTGTATGAAAACGTAGCGCTAGGGTGATGATAAAGGATAATTACCATTCGTAGGCCCCAGTGATGGCAACTGCTCTTCAAGCCTGGCCTGTAGTCAACACTTGGGAACCCAGACCCTTGTTGTAGATTCAGGCATTTCAGTGGAAGACAGATTTAGATTGGCCTGATGAAGTTGCTCATTATTTAAAATCGGCCATTAGATTTTTGAAAGACTGTGTCTGCATCCACATGACAAGCCAAAGAACACATCTGTGGGCTTTTTCTGCTCACAGATTAAATCTGGCTGGTAGAGTGGCCATTGGTATTCTTGAAGGTCGGTTCACCAAGGCCCCATGATCACATGACCCTTACTGCATCATTTGGGAAGGAATTAGTCATTGGTTATAAAAAATAGGCTGGGAATTCAGTTAGGAAAAAATATTTGGTCTCATAAATAAGATTAGGATATTAGAGTTAAGACACATGATCAGACTTAGATTATTGGCCTCACATTTGATAATGATTGAGCTTCTAGAGTGACACTCAAGTGCCTCTGACCCAGGGCAGGGCAGGTTCCAGAGACCCTCGCCAGCCTTGTAAGGTTAGAGGGAAGATGGGAACTCTGGAACAAATGAACCAAGATCCATTGAGTCCAAGTCCTTGGAACAGATCGTTGTATCGCTCTTGACGTGGCTTGTTGATGTGGACACCACATGTACCTCTTGTTGGCCTCATGATCTAAACACCTCCCTTAATCTTCCATTCTTTGCAGCAGGTTGCTTTTTAGGAAAAAAATTGGGATGAAAAATGGGTTCTCCTTTGGGTGGCTAGACGGAAGAGTGAACGTTACAGCTGGGAGCTGTGGTTCCCACCCTTGAGGGTCAGACTCACCTGGCGGATTTGCTACAACACAGCTTGCTGGGCCCATCCCAGAGGTTATGATGAGGAGGGGTGCAGTGGTACCTGGGAGTTTGCGTTTCCTGTAACTTCTTTGGTGATGCTAATGCTTTTGCATTGAGCATCACATTTCAGATCCTCAGGCCTTGGATCCGCCATTCTCATTTTCCCCTGCTGACCCCTTCTTATACCCTTTGTCTCTGAGTTAGTGGGATTGTGGCACTCTTGCAGCCTATTTGTTGCAGTGCTTTTTAGAATAAAATAAGACATAAATGCCAAAGAAGAGTTATAAGGTATTTCTTAGGGCTAGCACTGATGTTTGGGTTCTATTAACTGACAATTTTAGGAGCTGCTTGCGACAGTTTTCGGGAAAGCTTTCAGGGCCCTCAGAGGAGGCTGTTTCTGCCCTCGTCCCGATGCCAATTGCTAGGAAATGTGTTGACAGTTGAACCCAGAACCTGTACCTCATAGTCCAAGCACGTGGGGCTTGGATTGGGTGGTCGAAAGTTGGGTTTCTCTCTTCTTTGTCTTTGTACATGTAATGTGATTTTCAAAGATTGTTGACTCTCCCTGGAAGAGGTTCATGATTGCCTTCTTACTCTGACGTTCCTGACTCCAGCTGCCGGTTATCAGGCATGGTCCCAGTAATTGAACTCTCTGGAGGTCGGAATTACTCAGAGGGAAAGCATTAGCATGTGCAGTTCTGCCAGATAATTTTTTCTGTATTTTCCGGGAGGAAGATGGCATTTATTAGTATCATTTGAAACAAGCCTTAACAAGCCAGTAGCCCTCAACGGTGGGTGTGAGACAGTAGAGAATTGCATGCCCCTTTGGGGTGGGAGGCCAGATGCCTGGGTCCCGCCCCAGACTGATTGAGTCTAATGCCCCAGGTATTGCCCTGGTGTTGTTTTATTTTAAAATCTTCTAGAATTAACAAATTAATTAACAAATTAATTTAATTGGTTAATTAAATTAATTAGCAAGTTAATTAAATTAATTAACAAATTAACAAACAAAATACTTCCAGATTCAGTGGTTCTCAGATTTTGGTGTAGGTCAGAATCACCAAGAAGGAAACCTTCTTGGGCGTTGCTGCATCCCAGCCCTGGAGTTTGAGTAGACTGTGTTGGGAACCTCCCAGATGTGCATTTGTAACAAGGGCTCGTGGGATGTGGATGCTGCCGGTTCTAGGACCATGCTTGGAAGACCACTGTTCTCGAGGTGACCATGTGCAACTCCAGGAGCCTGATGCTGCGGGCACATGTGGCATGTTCTCTGAGCCTGGCTGTTGCTAATTCCTTATTCTCGGCTTGCCTATCGGGCTGCGCAAACCTTAAATCCACTGAGAACCCTTCTTTGTAGACTTAAGTATTTAGGGGAGTTGTACTCTTATTTTGGAGTCCACTAAACTATATGGTAACTTAATTTTGTACAAACAAAAAGATAATCTTTGTATTGAAATTTGTCACTCTAGCCACTTCTAACTATGTCAGTCGGCTTCGAAGAGCTCTGCTTTGCTGACATTTTTCACCACATTTTCCTGTAACTTTATTTACCAGGCCCTTATAGTATGGAAAAATAGCAACCGCAGCATCAGCAGGCCTAAAATAAATTAGATCTATGTGGGCAGTTTTCTGCGTTATACTCCCCTAGCATGATCAATTCAGTCTTCATTTTATGAGGCTTGCCATTTCTGGAAAGGTTATTTTTACCAAAGTGTCTGAAGATCGTTCTTTTGCTCAATGAATCTTAGGAGTTTCCAAATCTTGGCTCTTGGCTTTCTTCTCTGGCAGTGTTCTCTGTATATTTTAATCATAATTAAAACTTACAAAATACATATGTACATTGGTTTCCTCATTCAGGACCTGTGCGTGCCTCTCTTGCTCATGAAAAGAGAAGAGGAGCAAGACCTTCGTGGACAGATTCATATTATTACTAGCTCAGTAGGTTTGGCCAAATTGCTTGCTCTCTCCCACCTTCCCATTTTCTTACCTGTAAAATGTTAGATTAGTTCTTGTCTCACAAGAATATTCTTTTTTTTTAAATTTTTTATTTTTTATAAACATATATTTTTATCCCCAGGGTACAGGTCTGTGAATCTCCAGGTTTACACACTTCACAGCACTCACCATAGCATATACCCTCCCCAATGTCCATAACCCCACCCCCTTCCCCCAACCCTCCTCCCCCCGGCAACCCTCAGTTTGTTTTGTGAGATTAAGAGTCACTTATGGTTTGTCTCCCTCCCAATCTCATCTTCACAAGAATATTCTAAGGGTCAAATGAGATAAGGCCAAGTCCCCAGCATAGCACCTGCTATGAAGTTCTCTAGAAATGCAGACTATTTTTGGTGGTGATGATCCTGTCTCAGAGGCTCTTGGAATCCCGTATTTGGGGAAAAGATGTCCTAATCAAAACTAGAGATTGACCCATGCCACAGAACCAAACCCAGTGTCACTATACCACAGAGCTCTCTTTGATCTACACGTGGACTCGCTACATGTCTACGTGACTTGAGTACTTCTTGACATATTGCCTCAAGAGAGAACATTGCAGACCAGATCCCTGTTCTTAAAGAAAATAATAAATAACTTTTGCAAATGTAACTGCTGACCCAATTTTTAGTATTATATTTCATATTTACATGGAGGCGTGATGTGTCTGTTAGGCACAATTTTCAGTGTAGAGTCTTGAGAGTAGTTTGTTTAAGCTTAATTAAAAGTGGGACTTGATTTCATGAAAGGATTACCTTCACAAGGAAGGCTAGGTTGGGTTTCATTGAAGTTTTAGAGTCTTCACTTTAGGTACCACGTGGCTGATGCCTTGTGAGATGATACTTATTTACAGCTTACATTAGTCCTTGCACTGCTGACTTCTCTCGCTGTACAAAAAAAGGGCTTTTGGAACTTTACCCTCCTCAGAGTGAGGTGGGCACACAGAACCAGAGACTACCGGGTTTTCAAAGCCGGTGCTCATTTGGAAGAAATAAAGTCCAGGTGAAAAAACCTAAAACCACACCTGGAGAACTCCGATGACTCTTACCTTGGGGTGTTCATTGAATTTAAGTCTGCAACATGACTGTAAAACTAAAATTATCACGTTAACTACATAGCTGTCGTAGACAACTCAAAGTACAGGAAGCACAATTTGTTGCATCAACTTTGTGTGCAGTTGCTTCAGGTTAGGAATTTTCTACGTTGGCCCTCAAGGTGCATGTATCCCAGGGTTCACAGGAATGTTTATATGTGTTTCCTGTAGAGGTCTGAGAGGAGGGTTTCTCTTGATAGTTCACAGAAACAAACCTTGAATCAATGCAATATAATGAACGTAACACATAGTTTTAGTTTCCTTAAGCATTTCTGTTAAAACCTCATTTAAAAATAACATAAGAACCTCTATATTCTACCTTGTTTCTTGGGGTCTTGAAAATAGAATTTAATTTTCTGTACCTTTTTATATTTTAATAAGCTAGTGAAACAAACTAGCTCTGAGGTTTAATTTTGCCTAACTCTAGGTAGGAGATGAGTTGTCTCGTATAGAGTTGACCATGCCTCTCCTCTCCTCTCTCTCTCTCTTTTTTTTAAAGATTTTATTTATTCATTTGACAGACAGAGATCACAAATAGGCAGAGAGAGAGGAGGAAGCAGGCTCCTTGCTGAGCAGAGAGCCCGATGCGGGTCTCGATCCCAGGACCCCGGGATCATGACCTGAGCCGAAGGCAGAGGCTTTAACCCACTGAGCCACCCTGGCGCCCCATGCCTCTCCTCTTCTCCTCAGAGATCTGTCTCTTCTCACTAATGAGCTAAAGACTTAAAAACAGGCCAGTGCCAAGAAATGCATGGGATTATCACTACCAGCATGAGGATGCCCCCTCATCCACTTTGATTTCTTGCCAACTATTTTCTTCTGTCTTGAGATTTTTAAGTATTTTTGCTTCTGTTCTGTGAATGTTCAAAGTTGGCATCTAGCAAAATGTTGTAGTCTGTTAGAATTTGCACCATAGGATGCAGATATACAGAAATTTGACTTTTTTTTCTTTGCAATTGCACTCTATTTGGTCCTAGGCTTCTGTTTCTGTTGATAGTGGGGGGAAAAAGAAACTTTATTTTCTTAAGTCATTTTCTTTTCTTCTTCTTCTTTTTTTCTTTTCAAGATTTTATTTATTTGACAGAGCACAAGCAGGGGGAGCTACAGG
Source organism: Lutra lutra (assembly GCF_902655055.1). Classification (NCBI taxonomy): domain Eukaryota; kingdom Metazoa; phylum Chordata; class Mammalia; order Carnivora; family Mustelidae; genus Lutra; species Lutra lutra. The sequence goes on along the minus strand of NC_062290.1, from coordinate 13,057,870 downwards.
CAGAGGGAGAAGCACGCTCCCCACTAAGCCAGGAGCCTGATAATGGCACTTAGTCCCAGGACCCTGGGATCATGACCCAAGCCAAAGGCAGACCCTTAACTGACTGAGCCACCCAGGCAACCCCAAAATAATTCATTTACTTTATACAGTTGAGTCTTTATATAAGGGAACAAGTCCAGAATCACCTTTTACTGCCCTCCTTCCCTTTCCTTTTCTTGGGAAAAGGGATGACGAGGTGGATGGGGTGGTGTGTGCAGGCGGTATGCTCTGGTCTCTCTCTGGCCCAGGTAGGTGAGGATACTAGATTCACTCAGCTTCTGCTACACTCCCAGGAGTCTGTGATAGCCTCTGGCCTTGAAGTTCAGGAACTCTGTACATATTATTCAAATTCACTGTGACCACCAGATATACTCCCAGAGCCCCAGCTGTGAGATACTGCACAGACCTCTTCCACTTTCAGGTTTCCCTTCAGTCTGTCTGGAGTTTCTCTGTGGTATAGGCAGTACCTTAATGCTAGACTTCTCCCTGTATGATCTCTTCAATCTGTACTACAGCTGTAAAGGGCTTTTCTAATAGCCTTTTCTGGTACTTGGCAAAAATAAACTATAGAAACTCTACTATGCCAAAATAAAAGGCTATTGCACAGTGAAGGAAACTATCAGCAAACTGAAATACCAAATGGGAGATAGTTGCAAATGATACATTCGGTAAGGGGTTAATCTCCAAAGTATATAAAGAACTTCTACAATTCAACACCAAAACCACAATAATCTGATTAAAAACGGGCAGAGGATCTGAATTAACATTTTTTCCAAAGAAGACTTATGGAGGCCAACAGAAATGCAATTAGTGATATTAACCATCTTTTCATCAGGGAAATACAAGTTAAAACCACAATGAGCCAATCTCCTCACACCAGTCAGAATGACAAGTGTCAAAGAGAAGAAATAATAAGTGTTGGTGAGGTTGTGGAGAAAAGGGAATCCCACCGTTGGTGAGAATATGAATTGATTAAACCACTGTGAAAAGATGTATGTACATACACACACACACACACATGCATGCATGCACGCACGCACATAATGGGATATTACTCAGCTGTAAAAAAGAATGAGATCTTGCCATTTGCCGTGACATAGATGGACCTAGAGACTGTTATGATAAGTGAAATAAATCAGAAAGACAAATACAATAAGATTTTATCTGTGGAATATATATATATATCTCCATATATATATATATATATATACAGAAAAGAAAAGAAAACCATAAATCAATCTGGTTCTAGTTTGGGAATGTGTTGGGAGAATGCAAAATAGGTGGAGTTGATTGAGGGCTACAGACTTCCCAACTATAAGTCAGGGGGATGAAAAGAACAGCATGGGGAACTTAGTATTGGAGTACATTCCATGGTGACAGGTGGGGGCTACACTTAAGATGGTGAGCGTTGTGTGTAAGGTACAGAATTGTTGAATAACTATGTGCACCTGAAACTAGTACAAGATTGTGTGTCAAGTATACTTCAATAAAAAGTATTATGTATTCTACGGTCGACATTGATCACTTCCTGTTGAGTCTCCCACCTTTGATGCATTGAGCCCCCTACACGCAACCCGTCAATAAGGCCTGGCTTTTTACCAATAAAAGCTTCTGTTCTCACAAGTGTTGTCTCTGAAATGGACATTAAGAACCTATTTTGGAATTCAAAAGTAGGGTATTCTTCTTCTCTGCTGGATTTTGCCTTTCTTTTGAACCAAAGGAAACCTCAACTTAGGGTGTGTGGACAAGGGTTAAGGAGAAGTAAGGCAATAAAAGGCAGAGTTCCCTGATACTGTTATTTCGCATTAGCTTCTGTGTTGCAAATCTTGCATAATGGTTCTGTCTCGTAGTGTTCCATAGAAGATTTTGGTGGTTTTTGGACTTTATATGAAGTAGCCCCATTTACTTGAATAGTCTGTTGACCCTTCCATTTAACCATAAGTGTAGGTAATGAGAATACAAAATAATATTTACTAGTATTCAATAAACTTATATGATCCCAGACCTATTAAACCCTATCTGCAATGACTTTTTTTGTGTGTGATTTAAGTAACTACAGTTTCTTGACTGTGTAGATTTTTAAAACTATACTTACATAGAAAACAATTTAAAAACCTGTGTAGGAGTTGATTGGTGACACTAAATTGTACATCGTTTTTGTTTTGTTTTATGGAGACATTTGAATTTGCTTTTATTCCCAAAGCTATGGCAATTACCTCTAATGGTTCAGAATAAAGGGGGGGAGCATAAACATAAAAGCTATTTCAGTAAGGTTAATTCAATGCAGAATTTCTAGGGAGAATAATTGATCAGATTTTCCAACTATTGAGAAAACCCCTTGAGGGCAAATCCATGTTTCCACAGAAACATAAAGGGAATTAATATTTAGGAAGCTTCTACCGTGTACCAGATTCTCCACTCATAGCTCAGACTTATATGCTGTTTTCTTTAGTCCCTATTAGGTAGGAAATTCTTATAGTAATGAAACAACTGTGGTGTGGCCAAATTGGAATTCTAAAAACTCTCCCTATGCCCCTTGCCAAACACAGAAATTGTCTTTTTATAATCTCTTTCCATCAGATGCGCAGCAGGTGATTTTCCATAAAATATAAGCATTTATTCTTATATGCTGACTCAGTATCTGACTCTAAAATGCAGTGTAAATGATTTGGGGAACAACTGAACACAATGGTTTGGCACGAATTCCCTTACTCTTGGGAGGTGGGAATAACAGGAACCAACACGTAAAGCATCAGTTTTCCCTCCTTCCAAATTATTTTGGAAATAGAAAGTTTTCTCTTATGTTTTCAAAACAAAAACAAAAAACAAAACAAAAAAAACCCACACCATGTCTCATGTGAAATCAGATGTCCACACTAAACTAAAATGTTTTGGGCACATGCTGCTGGGAGACGCTTCCCTGAGGACAAGTAAACTGTTTTTTCCCCTATATTTTTTGTATTTTAAAATACTGTATAGGTAGGAAGTGTCCCATACATACTCATTTGATGAAGACATGGAAGCATGGTGAGATGGAGCCTCTGTTGAGTAGTGTGGGATCTAGTACATGTAGCTATTGAATACGTATTAGTCATGTTAAATTGATGTCAAGATGCTGTTTAAGGCTTGACCGAGGGCCCCGATCTGATCCTGAGAACATCACAGAGGAGCTGGTATCATTCTAAGCTCTGAAATCCCACATATCTTTGGGGGGCATCGTTGGCTTTAGGTTCTTCCTTTTTTCTACTTCATAAGGGAAAAAAAAGGTCTTTGAACTGTATCATCTAGGAATTAATTACAGAAGTTGGAAAGCTGTCAGGGCTTTTCTTAATAAACTTTTATATTGTAAAGACTGACTTTGAGTTAAAAATTCTAAATTAGGATGTGTGAGAAAATTCCTGATTCAGAATTCCATTTAAAACTTTATTTTTATTTCAGTTCAATTAGCCCACATACAGTACATCGTTAGTTTTGGATGTAATGTTCAGTGATCCATTAGTAGCACAGAACACCGAGTGCTCATGACATCATGGACCGTCCTTAATGCCCATCACCCAGTTACTCCATCCCCCCGTTACCCCATTCCCCCACCCACCTCCCTTTTCACAGCCCTCAGTTTGTTTCCTGAAGTCAAGAGTCTCTCATGGTTTGGTTCTCTCTGATTTCTTCCCACTCAGTTTTCCCTCCCTTCCCCTGTGATCCTCTGTGCTATTTCTTTTTTTTTTTTTAAAGATTTTATTTATTTATTTGACAGAGAGAGAGATCACAAGTAGATGGAGAGGCAGGCAGAGAGAGAGAGAGGGAAGCAGGATCTCTGCCGAGCAGAGAACCGATGCGGGACTCGATCCCAGGACCCTGAGATCATGACCTGAGCCGAAGGCAGAGGCTTTAACCACTGAGCCACCCAGGCGCCCCTCTGTGCTATTTCTTAAATCACCTTTATATCACTATCCTTTAAGGACAAACGTATAAACAAAAGCCTTCCCATATTCATCATTCAGGTAGTTGTTTCAGTTTAACTGTACTTAGCTGAAAGGGTCACTTGCCACAAGTTGTGATGAAGGTAAGACTTACACCCTCACTCGACCTTTGGACAAAATAGAATCATTAGGAATGCAATAAGGAGACCTTGTGTGAGCTCAGAAATGTACATACTTTACAACCGAATGGAGAAGGAATCCAATTAAATAATTTGCTAGCCCGTTAAGAGGCTCTCTGGTTCTGGGCTTCCATGACTGTGCCATTAAAACCAGCTGTGAAGTGTGTAAACCTGGCGATTCACCAACCTGTACCCCTGGGGTAATAACACATTACATGTTAATAAAAAATAAAAAATTAAAAAAAAAAACAGCTCCCAGCATCATGCATTTTAAAAGTGTGTTATGACCACCTGTGAGAATATATGTAAATTTTTATAAAGTTTGTGTGTAAGATACCGTTCTTTTGGTTGATATGATTAATAATATTTCATCATTATAGAGTTCCTTTTATCTTTAAGAGCCATGAAATGAAGGACAGTATCAGTGATGTCCTGCTTCTGTAAAGCTTCAAGCACAGAGAGGGATAATTTTCAATTAGGAATTCCATTTCCTCTCTGTGTATGGGAATTAGCACATGGAGGCTGATGGGATAGCTGTCTTGCTAATTTTGTTAGACTTTCCTAGAAAGATTCCTACCAAATCTCTCCCATATAAATGAGCCTTTCTTGTGAATGTTTATCCTGTTTTCTCTCTGTTACATTGTAGTCTAATATATCCATTGAAACGTGAATGATCTTTGCCCCTGTGCCTAGGTTCTTTTAATGGTTATATTTTCACAGTTGTTTTTTCCATTTCCATGTTTATAAATATGTGCAAGACCATTTGAGGGATGGCTTGCTATCTGAGCCACCCAGTGGAAATACCAGATTTGTTTTTCAACTCTTAACAGCTTCCTACATGGAAAGTCGTGGTTAATTTTCTGAGAACTGAGAAGCAAGTTTTTGCTCTAAAACTAGATGTTCAACGATGATCTTGTTGGCAAACTGGAATGGTTTATCCAGTCCCCTAATCTTCCTTCTTTCCTTCCTTCCCTCCTTCCTTTTCATTCTTTTTTTCTCTCTCTCGTGTCCTAGCCCCCACTCCATTTTTAAATTCTTCTTCCCTGCTTTTTTTCTTACCTTCCACTTTTTAGATTTTTTGTGCTTTTTAAACTTTCATTTTCATATAACTTCTGATTTATAGATGAGTTGTAAAGATATTATAAAGAAATTCCAGATGCCATTCATCTAGCTTCCCCCAAAGTTAATATTTTATATAGCAATGGTATATTTATCAAAACTCTTGTATTTCTTGCGTACCTGTAAACTTAGTGTTACATAAATGTTAATTGGGGATGGCTGATGACGTTCTTGGTTTGCTTTTGTCCCTAACTCATTGTGAAACCTTGAGCAATTCCCTTTCCCTTAATAATTGTCAAATTCTTTCTTAAGGGTTGACAGGGCTGGTGACCTGTTATTCAACACCTGTTAAGCACCCCATGCAACAGGAATGGTTTATATCAATGAACGGATTGCTTACATATTACACAGGGATACAATTAAATAGCGTCAGTCCCACATCCTCTTTCATTTCCTCTCCTACTTACCGTTATTTATACTCTGATAGTGTGTTTCGAGGGACTTTTTTTCCTTAAGTTGTTCTTTACCTTAATGATCTCATTCGAGAGCCTGTTGGCAGAGCTCTGCAGTGGTTTGATAACTCCCAGAATTGATTCCTGGAATGCTGAAGCCATTTCTGGACTGTTGCCTTTGTCTCCAGTCTTGGCATCTCCATCCTTTCTCCAGTCAGCTGCCAAGGGGCTGTTTCTAGAATGTACATCTGGATCATGTCTTTCTCCTGTTTCGGATCTTTTTTAGGATTCCTCACTGATGAGAACCGTGGTTCCCAAACTGTGTGTGCTAAGGCATCCCAGGCACTGCAGTGAACTCATATGGGCACTATGGATATTTTTATTTTAAAGATTTTATTTATTTATTTGAGATCACAAGTAGGCAGTGGTGGGCAGAGAGAGAGGAGGAAGCAGGCTCCCTGCTGAGCAGAGAGCCCGATGCAGGGCTCAATCCCAGGACCCTGGGATCATGACCTGAGCTGAAGGCAGAGGCTTTAACCCACTGAACCACCCAGGTGCCCCACTATGGATATTTTAAATGTGTAGGTGATACAAAGCAATGTACATGTTGAACATACTCAATACCAGCGTTGAGGTCATTTTGTTTCTGCATTAGATTGGCTACATTCCTTTCGATGATGTCCTATTTTACAAAGCTGGGTTTTTAGTGGCTGCTGTGGTTAAAAGCAAGTATCTCACAAAAAAACAATGTAAAACAAAGGTGGCTCTATCCAGCCTGACTTAAAGTCTTAAGGTACACAGTGCCTAGTCAAGCCTATCCCATTTCTAAGTAATGTGGCTGCTAAGGATGAAATAAAAATGGTACTTTGACTTTTGACTGATGTATATTTTTCAGATGGTTACTAAGCTTTTAGGACATAAATGTGTGTGTGTGTGTATATATATATATATATATATATTTTTTTTTTTAAGATTTTATTTATTTATTTGATAGAGATCACAAGCAGGCAGAAAGGCAGGCAGAGAGAGAGAGAGAGAGGAGGAAGCAGGCTTGCCGCTGAGCAGAGAGCCCGACGCGGGGCTCGATCCCAGGACCCTGAGACCATGACCTGAGCCGAAGGCAGAGGCTTTAACCCACTGAGCCACCCAGGCGCCCCTATATATATTTTTTTAACAAAGAGAACTGTTACATCTTTTGACCTGGAGTTTCATTGGAAAAAAAAAATTACTGAAATTGAATGTGTCAAAGTTTGCACATCTCTGGTCTGTAGTATAAAACTCAAACTCCAAGGCATGTGATGTCCTTAATCCATTTTCCCATCTCAGAATGAGGGAATCTTGCCATTCTTGTAAGATTTCTAAGGTTTCAATGTCCTCCTTTATAAGAATGGGAAAATATTAGTACCTGATAGGCATTAAGAAAATTCCCAAAATGAAATCAGCATGTACTGACACTTAGCATACTACATGGTACATGACAACTGTTCAGTCAAGTTTTGGTGATTAAATACGTGGTTTTTGCTCGTAAAATTAACATCTGAATCAAAACTCATCCCACTTAGAATCTGAGAACCCCAGTAGTCTTAACAGTCCTAATGTTTGTTGGGGTGCTTGGGTGGCTCAGTCAGTTGAGCACCTGACTCTTGATCTTAGCTAAGGTCTTGGTTTCAGGGTCATGGGTTCAAGCCTGTGTTGGGCTCCATGCTAGGGGTGGAACCTCCTTAAAAAAAGTCCCAATGTTTGTTGACTGACTTAAGGTAATTCAGCTGGTTAGTAGTAATGTGGAAACTCAAAGGATGACCCTCTTGGGTCTTAGCAGTCTTTCTGTTTCTCTGCAAGTAAATCAGTGATGTTCATCATTCTAAAGGTAGATATTAGGAAGTACTTGTCTTGACTAGAAAAATTTGGGGGTTCAAGGAAGACCTTAAGAATTTGAATCTGGTAGTGTTTTTATTCCTTTTCTTGGGGCAAATATTTATCTGGTATTACATTTGTGGAAGTGGGAGGAATACAATACTGAGTTGTTTGCCTTTCCTAGGAAAGTAGGGCAATGTGGGCTCTAATTTGAATTGGTTCTTGTTCCCATCTTGCTTTTCTGATTCTGTGTCCTCTTTTTCCTTAAAAGGGAGGGCTCTATAAAAATACTTAAATGCATTCTGCAGGTGAAAGCACATTTGTCTAGTGACGCAAGTTCTCTGAAGGAGGCCTGTTTTGAGCTGGAGAGAAGTGGAGAGACACCGTAGATGTGACATTAGAAGGTCTTGCCCGTGTCGCTGCCTGCAGTGTGGTCCTGGGCCCTGGCCAAGTAGTGATGGGGCATCTGTTTAGGCTATGAATTCCTAATATTGAGAAAAACAGAACTAAAAATGAGGATTAGATGATGTCTCAGGCTTAGTCAAGGATTATTATGAAGCATACCGCTGTCAAACTTAAGACTGGGAACCGGGATCTCCTCATCTATGCAAGAAAACACTTGATTGGGCTATTTCTAATTTCCTTTCTTGTTCCATGACCGCTTGAGGGGATCAGAATTTACTGTCAGCAGGACCATAAACTCCTATCCCTGGGACTGGTCTTGGTGCATGAGCTTTCAGATCCATTAGATGGCTCCAGCTGGGTCTGTGGATGCTTCCTGAGGTCCTGCAGAATGACCAGGTAACAAAGACAAACTCTAAGGATTTCTAGGTGCGGTAAGTTCAGCATGTAGTACATCCTCTGGTCCTCTTAGAGATTCGTAACATACACTCCATTGAAGACTCAAGGTATGCTTCAGTAAAGGTAGATTTATTTGACGTGGTTTCTGAAAGGAACTGTATTTCGGGGACATAGTTCATTCATGTAACATGCACTGACTACCCAAAAGTTATATAGAAATTTCAACTGTAAAGTATTGATGCTATGTCCCCCCCCCCAAAAAAAAAAAAAGATCAGAGGAGTGAGTAGTCTTCCCTTTGAGTCTACTGAGCTATACCATTCACCTGTAATTACATGTAGAGGTCAGTTGCATTCTGGATGTGCTAAGTAAACCATGAAATTGAGCAGTCAAGTGGTCAAGAGTCAGGTAATGGAACCAGACTGTCTGGATTCAAAATTCAAACCCTGCTTTGGCCACTTACCCTAGAGATTTGATGTAGGTTGAGAAACCAATGCTTTGTTTTCTATTAATTAAATGAACATGGTACCACCTGCATCTTCAGGTTCAGATCAGGACCAGGATCTGGTACATGATCAATTCTCAGAAATGTTGGAGGACGAGGATTACTGCAGGAAGCTACAGATGTCTCTTCTGGAGACATGGAGAAGGAATGGAAGAGTGTCATCCCGTGTTTGTGAATTGTTCCTTTTCCTTTCAAGCCTTCTCTCCAGTGTTTTCTGTCTCAGTAAATGGCATTACTCTTCAGCCGATAGCTCAGGCCCCAAACTTAGGAGGCCAGTTAAGTTACTTTTTCCTCTACCTTCAGAATCTGTCTCAAAACTAGTTCTTTAGAGATAGTTGTTGCTATCCTTCCTCTGCAAGCCATCACGGTCCCTTCTCTGGGATCCTACTGTAACCCTCTAGTGATTTGTAGTCCACATAGTCCTTCTGTCAGTAGCAACTAGAGTGCTAATTTAAAACCCGACATCAGGGGGTGTCTGGGTGGCTCCATTGGTTAGGCGGCTGACTCTTGGTTTCAGCTCATATCAAGATCTCCTGGTGATCGAGCCCCGTGTCAGGCTCCCCTCCTCAGCAGAGTTGGGGGTAGCCTGGTTTCCCTCTCCCTTGTCCCCCTCACCCTCAATCTCTCTCGCTTTCTCTCTGAAATAAATAAATCTTAAACAAACAAGACAAAACACCTATATCAGACTATTGCCTAAGACCCCAGGGCGTTAGAATGAAATCCAAACACCTAATCATGATGTTCACCATTGATACCTGCCTCCCTAATTTCATGTGCTTCATTCGCAGTGCTTTTGTCTTCCTAACCAGACACTCAAAGCTTGTGCTTTCCTTCCCTTCCTTCCTTCCTTCCTTCCTTCCTTCCTTCCTTCCTTCCTTCCTTCCTTTTTTGGTATTTGATGTTCCTTTTGCTGGCAATATTCCTTCCCTGGATCTTTATAAGCCTGGTTTCATCATTTTAGTCTGAGTCAAATGTGACCTCAGGAAGGCAATCCTCCATCACCCGCGGTCAAAGCAGCCTCCGACATATTCTGTCTGAATGTGATGTTTGTGTTTGTTCATTTTTCCATCCTCCTCCTAGAATTTAAAGCTGCGTAGGTGTGAGGACCATGCAGATCTTGTTCACTGCTATAGAGGAACTTTTTCTGTTTTGCTGTATGTTTAATGACAATGCAGTTTTGCTTAACATCCTGAGAGGATCCGCCTCACAGGCTTGTTTTAAAGGTTGAGAGAGAGTTAATGCATAGAGCACACAAGGTCAGTGCTTAGTATGTGGAAGATGCTGAGTGTCTGTCCTCAGTGGTCCTTCTAGGCCACTGCCACATTTTCCCATTGTTAATACCGCACAGGTCCCAACAAAGAGCCTCAGGAGACTCTCCTGAAATCTGAAGGGTGCAGAGAAGCAGAGTCAGGACTGTAGGCTGGATCTTAGGGCCTTTGGTCCAAGGATTTTTCTCACTAGAGCAGCCAAGTTCTGTAGGGGATTATAACCAGCATTTAGGTTTAAGGAGACAATAGATATATTTTTGACTTCATATGAATAAATGTTAATCCCTCTTTAAAATAAGGGAATCACAACAAATTGTGATCCCATGATAGAGTTAATTCACTCTCCTATAATCATTTAAAATCCTTTTTATAGCTGATCTGTTTTTTTCCCATTTATTTTAAGATTAACTGTTTGGTGTGAGTTCTCATTCTGTAATATTCCACTTGGTCAACTTCAACTCCCTAATATTTTAAACCTTTATTCTCAGACTTTGAAAGTACTGACCATGATATCGGACTTTCTATATCTAACCCCCATTCTAACCTTCTGAATGTCGTGTTACTTACAGAACGAATTAGGAAGACTCCTGTTCAGGTACCTATATTACTGATACAGCTGTACATATAGAAGAGTATTATGGAACAGAGCATACATACAAAAGTGTGCAACAAGAGTTTATGTGTGGTTTTAAGAAAGAATTAAATGAACATCTATTCCCCCGCTCCAAGTTATAAAAATAGAACATGTTCAGTACCACTGATACTCCTTGTATGCTCCCGTCCACTTACAGAGGGGGTTGCCTTGAATTCAGTAATATTTCCTTGCTTTTCTTGATATCCCTAAGCAAATTAAGTTTATTTTTGCCTATTTTTGTTCATTTCCTACAAATAGGACCATATTGTTCGTATTTGGTGACGTGTGTTCCACTTTAGGTTCTGTGTTTGAGATTCATCCCTGCTGATGAATATAACTGTGGTGTGGTCACGCTCACATCAGTACAGAATTCCATTGTGTGAATAAGTCGCAATTTACTTCCTCTTGCTGATAGGTAGTTGAACTATTGACAGGTTTTGCTATTATGAACAGTGTTGCTGTGGATAATTTCTTATGCCTGCTAGAACACATGTGCAAGAGTCTTTTCTTTTTTTTAAAGGTTTGTACCTCAAATAGGTATTACTCTGTCATGGGATGTTCTTAAATCAAACTCTCCTGTGCAATACCTACTTGTTTTCCAAAGTAATTATATCAATTTGCATTTCCCTCCTGTTGGACATGAAAATTCATGACGCTTTCTAGCTTTCTGAACATTGTCAAGAAGATTGTCAGGTTTTTCAAGTTCTGCCAGTCTGGCAGGGGTGAACTGCTATCTCCTTAAGATTTGGATTTGCATTTCCTTGAGTACTAAAGAAGCGGAGGCGCTTTCATACACTTAGTTGGCATTCCCATTTTCTCTTCTAGGAAATGCTCAGGTTTGTTTTCTCTTGGATTGCGGGCATTTCTTACTGATTTATAGAAGCTCTTCTTACATGTTCTACACACTGTTATGTCTGTCATGTACAACAGATGTCTTATCCCAGTTTTTGGGTTGTCACATCATGGTTCCTCTCTATAAGCAGAATTTTTACAGTTAGTGTAGTTGAATTTATCAATATTTTCCTTTTTGAATTGGTATGTAAAGCATTCTCCATTTTGATGCCGTGTCTTTGATGCCAAAGGCAATCTCCTGCATTTTTTTCAAAAACCCTTAATGTAAGTCCTTGAGTAGATTTTTGTATATTCCAAAGAAAGAATCGATTTTGTATTGTTTTGGATATGGAGGTGTAATTATCCCAGCATAACCTACTGAAAAATGTATCCATTGCCCACAGAGATGCATTACCCAGTCTTTATACCCAAGTCTTTTGCTGAGTTTTGACTGTCCTGTTTGATTGACCTCTTTGTTCCTGAGATGATAATATAGTTTTAAAATTGAGCTAGCTTTAGAATAAATCTTAATAATTGGTAGGACAAGTAATTTCATCATTTTCTTGACCCTTTTACTTGTACATGAAAATGTTCAGAATTAATCTCTCAAGTCCCATAAAACATCCTATTGGAGTTGTATTGAAAGTATAAGTCAATTTGGGGCAGGGGGCCAATAACTTTATAACATGGGGTATTTTTATCCATGGACATAGTATATTCCTCCATTTATTTAGCTATCTTTTTATAGATATCTTTTAGCTATCTTTTAAAAAAATTGTAGTTTCTATATGAAGGATTTGCCCATATTTATATTAGAATTATGCTCAGGGACCTTTTTTCTTTTATTTATAAACAATATATTTTAATACTGAATTCTTAAGTTCTATTGAAAAGTACTTTACTCCTTTTACTAACTGTAGTAATTTGGGAATGCTTATCTTCCTATATATACAGTGTCATCCATGAACAATAAAAACTTTGTTTCTGGGGCGCCTGGGTGGCTCAGTGGGTTAAAGCCTCTGCCTTCGGCTCGGGTCATGATCCCAGGGTCCTGGGATCGAGCCCCACATCGGGCTCTCTGCTCTGCAGGGAGCCTGCTTCCTCCAGTCTCTCTCTTTCTCTGCCTGCCTCTCTGCCTACTTGTGATCTCTGTCTGTCAAATAAATAAATAAAATCTTTAAAAACAAAACAAAACAAAAACTTTGTTTCTTCACTTACAAGCCATTTGTATGTTACTTTTTTTTTTTTATTTTTGAATTAGTGTACTGATTTCAACCTTAAAGTTAATGTTGAATAGAAGTGATACTGGACATTTTTTGGTGTAAATTCAAAGAAAATGATTTCACTATTTCAGCATTGAATAAGATGTTCACTCTGTTTTTGTAGATAGCCATTTTAAGTCCTAGTTTTAAAAAAATTAGTAGGAAAAAATTAATTAGGAACTTTTGCTGAATGTTAGAGTGGTTAGATTTTCTTCCTTTGAGCTATTAATGAGTTACAGTTCTGATTTCCAGTATTCAATGAACTTCATAGTCTTGAGATTAAAACCAGTGTGGTTTTAAATATATATTTTAATATATTTTATACTGTTTAATACTGTTTAAATATATTTTAAACTGTTGTATGCATTTTTGTGTTAGGTATGCTATTCTAATTAAGTATATACATATATATAATTAAGATTGGCCTGATATTTTTCTTCCCTGCTATCTGTTTATGTGGTTTTAGTGCCAAGGCTAGATTCAGTTTGTTGGCCATTGTTTTTTCCTTTTCTATTTAAGAATAATGGTAGTATATTGTGGTTATTGATCGCTTCAGGATTTGTAGAATTTGTTTACAAAATGGCCTGAGTATGATGTTTCCTTGCAAGATTTTTAACAATTGACTTTATTTTTAGAATGTTAGAATTATTCAGATTTTCTTTTTTTGAGTCTGTACTAATTTACATATTTTAGGACATTGTCCTTTCCAGTTTATTTTTATGTTGTAGTTTGTAATGTTCTTTTAAGATGTTACTTTTATTCCAATAGTACTTGTGTCTTTAAAAAAAAATCAGTCCTTTTTGAGATTACTTAATTTTATTAGCTTCTAAATGTTGACTTCACTAATCTTCTCTATTGATCTTTTCTATTTTTTCTTTTCTGTTTATGCTTTCAATTATATTGTTTCCTACTGCCAGCTTAAAAAAAATGGTTCTCCTGTTTTCTTTCTTCTTAAATTGATTCTTTCCACCTATTTTAGCCATATATGTTTATGCATTCTATACCTTTCCCTTCTGGGTTTTGCTATATTGTACTTTTTATCCTCATTCTTTGAGTTTTAAGCATTTCTTTTTCTTAGCCTTTATTTTAAAAATGTGCTGTTTAAAAGTGTGGTTTTTTTAATTTTCATTTTCTGTCTTCCTCCTCCTGATTCTACCTGCTCTGGTCTTCCACCTCTTACTTTTTCTTTTACTTGCTTATAACGTGTTTGTGGTGAGAGAGCATGATCTATAGGATAATGATTTTCTGAAATACAGTGAGATCTGTCTCACGTCTTACATTGTGGTCAGATATTTTCACTACTTTGATTTTTACTGCATTATAGTATCAGTTATTGAGGTCTATGAGAACCTCTTACTGTGATGGCTGATTTGTCATTTTTTCTTGTATTTATATTAATTTTTCCTTCATATATTTTTGAGGTTATTAGGGGCATAGAAATTTGGAGCAGATATATTCTTGGTAAATTAAGCAGTTTGTAAATAGATAGTGACATACTCATACCTCTGCTAAGACTTTTGCCTTCAGAATCTGTAATGATTGGTAATAAGATACACTCTAGTTTGGTTCAGGTAGTTTTTGGCTAATATATCTTTTACTGCCATTTTCTTGTAATTTTTTGTGTGTTTGTAAATAGCACATGTTTGGATTTAATCTTTTTTGAATAAATCTGATTATTTTACATTGGGTATTTCTAATACATTTGTCTTCATTTCTAACATATTTATGTTTACTGTTCTTTAATTTGATTACCCTTTTCCCCCCAGAATTTTTCCTCATTCCATTTTCTGTGGTATAGAATTTAATATGTTCGGTGTGCATTCTTTAGGCTCAATATATTTTAAAGAGTATATTTAATTTAGCAGAGTCTAAATGTTTGTGCATATTTTACAATCCTCCCAAATAATTTAAGGATTTTTAGAATGACTTTACTTATATTATTTTTTCCTGATTTGTATAATAATGCTGAATTTCAGCTATATCTTGATTCTTTTAACTCTACAAATAAGGCATGTATTTTTGTTCTGTATAGTTTTACTACTCATATGTTTGCAAATTTTCCTTAATTTCTTGAATCTTATGTATTCCTTTTGAGATCATTTTCTTTTTTCTGAACTCCTTTAAAGGGCCTTTAAAGCATCTTTTGATTCTAAGCTCTGTTGATCTGAAAATATCTTTGTTCTACATTTTTTTCTGCTGGACATAAAATCTTGGTTGACTTTTTCTCTCCATATTTTGAAAGTACTATTCCAGCTACTGTTTTCCTGCTCTTTCTAATACAAAAATTAATTCAACATGAATGAAATTGAAAATCCTTTCATTTGTATGTCTTTTTGCCATTTTAATTATCTTTTTTTTCTTGTTTCCTGAGCTCTGAAATTTCACCATGATATATTTAAGTAGGGACTTCTCTTTATTCATAGGATATCTTGAACTTGTTAAATGTGTATGCCAGTGTATTCGAAATACGAAGTCAATATCTGTACAAGTATTGCCTCTGCTCCATTTTGTCTGTCCTCCCCCAAAATTTAGTCAAATTTTGACTAAATCTGTGTTGTACTTTCTCATGTTTGTTCTCTTTTCGCCTCTTTTATGTTTTGCCTCTTAGTGCTACATTACAATAATTTCTTCAGATCTAGTTAAGTTCATATATTTTTCTTCATTTGTACCTAATCTGTCAAACTCATTAAGGTTGTGATTTCTTTTTTTTTTTTAAATTAACATATAATGTCTTATTTGCTTCAGGAGTACAAGTCTGTGAATCATCACAGCACTTAAATAATTCACAGCACTCACCATGGCATGTTGTACCCTCCCCAGTGTGCATCACCCAGCCACCGTATCCCTCTCCTGCCACCCCCTAGCAACCCTCAGTTTGTTTCCTGAGATTAAGAGTCTCTTACGCTTTGTCTCCCTCCTGAACCCATCTTGAAGGTTGTGATTTCTATTAGAAGTTTTCTCTCTAGAAGCTTACTGCTTTCTTTTTTGAAACTTTCTGGTCCATTTTTGGTCTCTTTCCCTTTTATATACTTTGTGGATCATCTTCTATTTATTCATTTAAAGCATTTATAGGTATTAATAGGTTGTGGGTTTTGCAGGGCTGATCCCACAATTTGCATTTTCTGCTGACTCTAGCCTACTGTCTGCTTACCTGTTGTGTGAATTTTTTTCTTATGAGCTTATGTTTCTTGGAACTTTACTTATGGACATTCTTTTAGGCTTGGTTTCACCGTGTTCCTCAAGAAGGATTTGGGTTTGCTTTGTATGTGGTGCTAAAGACGCTACCCATCCATTAGGTCTTTAAATGTGTACACTAGGATCAGTGATCCACTTAGGTTAAAGAAGGCCAGTGTAGCTGGAACATAGCAAGGTGTAGAGCAGAATGAGATGAAATCTGAGAAGCAGACCAGAGCTACATCATGTGACGTGTAATTTGTATTATCAGTTTATTCCAGGAGGAATTGAATAGAATTTAGGGTGTTGACTTCTGTTTCATTTTGTCTTCTCCCCTGTGACTGGTTGTTCTTTTGCTCAAGCTATTGATGCCAGTAAATGTCTTCTCCTGGCCTAGCCTTCCACACGCATCCTAACTCCTATGGGCTCCAGTGACCAAGAAAGCTGGTTTGATTAGTGAGGAAATAAAGAATAAATGCATTCATGGGCTGGATTCTCTGTGAAGAGATTTTCCCTCTCCATGGAAGACAGATTCTGTGGAGTGAGCTTTGTACATGAAGGGCAGATCACAGCAAGATTCTGGCTGCTTGCAATAAACAGATTGGAAATCTGAATAAATTACATGCCCTCCCTTGGCTCAGCTTAATTTGAATTAACTATTGTCTAATGTGAGTTTCCTGAACTGTTAATCATGATTTATCAACAAGTTGATTGGGAAGTTATAAAACTCTTATTTCTGGTCTGATGACAGTGTCGTTACAGAGTCCGGTGGTTGACTCACTTCACTGCCTTCTGTAAGGAGCTCATGAAAGGGAATTCTTGGGAACTTAGGGGACACTATTTAAACTTTCTCATTACCTTCTCCTCTGAAGCCCTTGACCTTGTGGCTCCGGGTCTCTGGAAATGTTACTCTTCTGAAACGAGGCTTTTTGCATGGGAGGAAGTAAGCAATGTAAGAGATAAGGATATGGAGGGAAGTTCCAACCAGATATGAACGACTTTATGCTGCGACACTGTAAATCTTTTTGCTTCTGTAACATGGATCTATTACCCTTTCGAAATTACAGAGCATAATGGATTAATTGGCACCTGCAGAGTGACTGTCAAAGAAGTCTATGTGGCAGGCTTCAGTTTGAAATTTGGTGCAAACCCCAGCTGGGAAGTTGGGCCACAGAAACAACAGGGGCAAGCTAAATGTGTGCAGAAGCTGGTCCGGGGGGGCAGGGAGGGGGCACTTGTTCTCAGCAAAGAAAGCCTCGTGTGATGTCTGATCACTCGAGTGGCTTGGACCAAACAGCTTCGGCATTATTTGATTTTGACTGAGTAGCCCTGGGATGAAATGGCCTTTCATTCAACTTTGTTAAACAGAAGGGCTTGCCGGTCCTTGCTTCCCTCTGAGTTTGCCAAGTACAAGGTTGGCAGCTGTGGGGCAGAGCAGGACATTCTGCCATATCAGTCTCTTGATGGAGGCACTCCGAGCTAATAGGCAGCTTTTCAGTTCTGAGAGAGTTTCCCTGTTTGCTCAGTGTTTCCCTTGCTTGTCTGGGTGCACAAAAAGGAACAGGACTAAGAGCGGCGGAGGCTCTCTTTACATTATGTAGCTGACGCCCTCTAGTGGACGACGGTAAGTATGCAGGTAAATTGAACAGCAGGTCTGGAAAAACTGAATTACTTCGAATTCTCAGATGAATGATACCCAGGCAGAATTAGGTACGAGTTCAGTGGGGCTGAAAGCTTATATAGTTGAGAGTCCCCCTTTTTAAAAAGAGCAAAATATCTGAAGTCTTACCAAATATGCAAACGTATAAATGCAACTAGATTTCCTCTTCTGTCCTATTTTGGGCAGATCTGCCTCCGTAAATTTACTGATTCTGTTTGCTGATGTTAAAGGGAAATTAAGAATAATATGTGGGAAATAAAGCTTTGTAGTTTATTAGAATTTTGTCCAAATGTAACTTTTAGTTACATTTTTCGTGCAATACAAAATCCAGACTTAATTCACAGCTCTTGCATAGTAACTAATCCAGCTTTTATAGCGTTTCCTAGAGTGAATATTCTTTGATTTCCCAGCTGAGTTTGGAATTGTATGTACCAAATAATACAGAGCATATTAGTCTTTAACCTGCAAAATGGGAGTATGGGAAGGTACAAAATTTGGCACATTTCCTGAATAACTTTGTCCTCATGAACCTGAAGAGATTATTTTAGTGGTCTGTACGGTCAGTTTTCCTTATTTATTGGTGGTAACTACAGAAAAATGTGAGTCCTGTAATTAGAATTTTGGGGTTCGCAGATCAGCCTACCGATCAAAAGTGTCAGGCACAACCTGCCAAGTGGAACAAGGAGATTGATTCAGTGTTGAAGTGCAGAAGCGTTGACTCAGAGATACTGTCCTCTCAGAGTGAGGGCATTCAGAAGTCGATACTTGAAACAATGTAAGAATTCCATCTTCAACCATTGCCTCACATGAAAGGAGATGGTTCTGTGGTTTTCTCTCTTACATGCTTTTTTGTAAGAATGAAGAGTTGGAAGTAAAGTTAAACTTGCGTCGCTGGAATTTCTGTGCCAAAAAACTCCGAAATAATGATGTATAGACATTTCCTCTTTCACATAGTTGCATTTGTGGGTAGGGTTTTTCCACACAAAGTGGGTTTATTTTCAGAAATGTGCCGTCCTGCCATTCAAAAGAATCCTATGCTAATACAACAGCACAGAGTGCATCAGAATTAGGTTTGTAGAGGAAAAAAAAAAAAAAAAAGAAAGAAAAACAGAAGACAACACGTAAGGCCATCTCGTTTGGTCTCCTCTGATAAAGAGTTATGTTCTCCATGTGTCCTTTGCATACAAGGATGGCTGGTTTTAAAGAAAACCTTACGTTGAACTTCTTGATCTCCGTGAACAGGGAGGCAAGTTATGTG
Source organism: Lutra lutra (assembly GCF_902655055.1). Taxonomy (NCBI): domain Eukaryota; kingdom Metazoa; phylum Chordata; class Mammalia; order Carnivora; family Mustelidae; genus Lutra; species Lutra lutra. Next base: position 13,038,976 of record NC_062290.1, on the reverse strand, counting down.
ATGTATTAGCAGCACCAGACCGTTAGCCTGAGTCTCTATTTTTAGACAGAAATAAATGGATTTTATTTTTGCAGAGATAAATTATTTCAGTTTAAGGTGTGCCTGGGCGGCTCAGTGGGTTAAGCCTCTGCCTTCAGTTCAGGTCATGATCCCAGGGTCCTGGGATCGAGTCCCGCATCGGGCTCTCTGCTTGGCGGGGAGCCTGCTTCCCCCTCTCTCTCTGCCTGCTTCTCTGCTTACTTGTCATCTCTGTCTGTCAAATAAATAAATAAATCTTTAAAAATATTACTTCAATTTAAAATGTGAGGTAGTAAGAATTAGCTTTTTTGTTTGGTTTTTATGGTGTATTGGTCACTGATCCATGCGTCATTACACTGCTTTCTCTTCTCATGGATTATTTTCTTTTATCATTTCAATAGCCCATTGAGGCTGGAGCTGCAGATGAGAAAACTAAGGGCCACAAATTTTAAGTCAGCTTACGGGGGGGTTCGTCCGGGGTCAGCTAGGTGGCAGTTGTCTGGAGGGCTCCGACCCAGGCAGCCTGCTCCCTGAAATACTGCCTGACAGAAGGCCTTTGGTGGAGCAGGGGACAGATGAATGCATTACCCAAGAAGGAATAGATCTAGGACTGTGAATCCTGCACACCAGAGGACAATGTCCTGACTTAGGTGTGGGTATACTGGAAGGCACATTCAGCTTGCAAAGTGAAATTTCTGAGTAGTGGTGATAGTGAAAAGTGTGGGGGTAGATACAATTTCCAAGAAAAGAGTTGTACTTAAAAGAGGAGTGGTCAGAATGTAGAAGCTTGGGGAACACCAGAAGAGAAGGTTCCCTGGACGTGAGATGGAGCTGGTTGGTGGCGTGGGGGAGCTATCATCTGGCAGTGCCCTGGGTGGGTGGAGGTAGACATTCTTATAAGGGGAGGGTCACCAGCGGTGTTGATCGTACGCATAGCCTCCTTAGCTGTGAACGCTCCGTAGTGACCTGAGGGTATCTGGTCCCGTCAGTCACAGCCAGAGCCTGATGGTGCCCTTCACAGAGGCTGGCAGGAGAGGCTGTAACAGTCCTCGGGAAGAACATGAATCCGATGGCTTTAGGTTCTCCTGCTTCTGAGCCTTAAACAGGAAAGAGCATGCCGTTAATTTTGGTTTTGAATTCCTTTACAGATGGTGCTAACAGATGTTTCCAAACAACACACTTCTAAAAAATCACAGCTCTCCTTGAAGTCTCAAACATAAATGCACAGAGACTTGCTAATGCTTTGGTGTCACAGTTTCAACCACTTGGGGGGAAGGGAACCTCTGGATAAGGAGCATTGTCACTTCCAGATGGACCTTCCTGTTGTTGCCCGTGTTTGCGTACACTAGAACGTGACTGTTTCCTGTTCTTTCCAGGACTTCGACAGATAATAATAAGATAGCTTGGAATCAGACAAATTCTAAAACAATAGGAAAAAGCACATGTGGCCAGTTTAGGAGAGGAACAGCGAAATGGAGAGAACATCACCATGCCTGTTATAAAATGTGTTTTCCTAAACCTCCACCAGCAGAATTCATTCAGTCATTAAATACTCAGTGCATTCTGCATGCCAGATTCTGGATGTGGACAGTGAGGGGCAGGACACTATCCTGTGGAAATGGATTACAGGAGACAAAATAGGTAAACAAAATGGAGAGCGTGTTAGATGTAGATGAGTTGGGGAGGTAGGTAGCCAAACTTCTCCTGATGTCTTAAGTGTCTCGGGGTGCTTATGGATTCTTAGTAACAGTCATTCACCGTGTGGCCCTGTCACTGTTGAAGTTCACCTCTCATTTGACCCTTGTGCTCTGAATTGTTGCTGCCTCTTGGCCTCTTCCCTGATGGGGGTTCATCTCGTGAGGTTGCGACCAGCCAGGGTAGGTCTTGAGCACATAGGCAGACCTCTCACCTTCACTCTTGGGGTCCTGCTTTTGTCTGTGCCCTCTTCTCCAATGCATGTACCGGTCATTTCTACCAGCACTGATTGAGAAGGTATTGTGTGTCAGGCACTGTGCAGGTGCTGGGTGCGTAGAGGTGATATAGAGGTGATGAAGACCGGTGTGCTCCTTGCCTGACGGGGCTTACCATTGTGATAAGGAAAAAAGGACAAAAGCACCCAGCACCCCTCAAGTCAATCTGATGAGTGCTATGAAGGGAGCAAACAGGATGTGGAAAGAGAGAGTAACGGAAATTATTTGAGTGATAATTCTTCCTGAATTCCTCCTTGGAAATGCATCATTTAAGCTGAGCTCAAAAGAAAGGAAGAAATCAGCCTTTTAATGGGCATATTTGCGTATGTAAGTGTTTGTGGGAGGGGAGGGTTGCATTTGAGGCCACTGAACAGCATGGACAGAGACCTTGAGCTCAGGGGAACAGATTCTGGCCCCTTAAAGGATCTGCATAAAAGCATTGGTGACATTGAGTTGCAATTGGAATACTGGGTGGCCCGAATCTGTTTCATTCATTCATTCATTTGTTTGCTCGTTCGTCCATTTATTGTGTTATGTTAGCCATAACATACATCATTAGTTTCTGATGCAGCGTTCCAGCATTCACTGTTAATGTATGACACCCAGTGCTCTATGCAATACTGCCCTCCTTAATACCCACCACCAGGCTCACCCATCCCCACACGCCCCTCCCCTCTGGAACCTGTTTGTTTCTTAGAGTCCACAGTCACTCCTGGTTCCTCTCCCCCCAAATCTGTTTCTTAAAGCAAGCCACATGTTAAAATCTTAAGGGACTGCATTATCACTTTCTCTTCCCCAAAACCGGGGGGTCATTTCCATCCATGCTGAATGTTGGTATATTTGACAAAGTCCATGTCAGTATTGCTCCCCAGATGAGCCATCTCCGTCCACATGGTCCCAGCACCTAGACTCCCTTCTCCAGGGGTTGCTCTCCAAGCACCCCAGGGAACTCCTTCCAGGTGTTCCCATGCTGTTGCACATGGGATGCAGTCGAGCCCCTCGTGGTCCCTCCACGTCCTCCAAGACCTCCTCGGTGGCTTGGCCCTATTCTGAGATCCTCTCCACAAACATACATGCTTGGGGAAAAACAAAGGATATGATTTCCATTTTCTGCTTCACCTAAATAAAACATTTTTTCCTTTAAATCCAGATTCACTCTATCTTTTAAAAATACTTTATTTTTCTAAAGCACCAGATGGACAGATATTTAACTACATCCTCTGTTGTCTTGGCGAACCTCCGTGAGCCAACACACCTTTGAGCTCTGTTGTGTAACTCTCCATATTTGGGCTTCGTTTTCCTTCATTGTGTATTTCTTACCCAGTGGGGTCACTCTGGCTGTTGACACTTTCACAGGAAGGTGTTGCCCTCCTCCGCCTGTGTGAACGTTTCGGGCTTAGTAGCCGAGCCAAAGGAAATATTTGTGGTAAAGTCCGCTCTGTTGAAGAAATGAAGTTACTTCCTTTCATTTCCACTACACGGTATTCTTCAGCAATTTCCCTGGAAGAAAAAAGAAAAAAAAAGAGCATAAATGGTCATTGGGTGTTGTTGCTGTGTGCTTGTGCGCGGAAGCAGGGTCAGATTGGTGAAGAGAGAACTTGAGGAATGGAGTCTTTTTCAATCTGATGTCCCCCAAATAGTGTCTTATTATTACGTTCACTCTCATGTCTCTGATTACCCTTGAGGTGGACGATGTCTGATGGTGCTCGTTAGCCACGGGCGCTTCCCCCGTCTCTCGCTGCTGCTCTCCACTTCCCTGTTTTTCTCTCTGAGGCTTGATCTTCCTGTGGATAAGGGAAGCTCTCCGGGTCTGTTGCGTGGGGATGTACTAATTAAGTATTCGTTCTCCCTCCGTCACATGTGTCTAGGTTCTTACTTCTGGACAGATCTCTCTGTTCCTTTATATCGGGTTGAGCCCTTATGCTATTGCTCTTTGTGTCCATCAAACAGGGGGAAAAATGGGCAGTTACATAGCATTCAACCTAAGTGGTTTGTGCTTTTCAGAATTAAAGAGTTGGTACTGCCCCCAGGTGACAGAAAGTTTCATCTGCACTTTATTTTGCCTGTGTGTCTAGTAACCTGTACTTGTTCCCCAGTTTAAGAATTGCATTTCTTTGAAAATAAACACTTTATTTCTCCTTAGAGAATTAAAATGACTCAATCGTGTTCTAGTGTTAACTGCTTGGGTACCTCGTGCTTTTGCTGTGGTTCTAATATGGTGGTGGTCATTCCCTTCCCTACCGCCACCTAGATTCGGCTCAAGCATCAGCCCCCGCGGGGGAGCCTTGGTGCAGTGCTCCTGTGCTAGGCTTTGGTGGGACACGGTGGGTACTTCTCCCTTGGGATTTACTGTCCCTGCTGTGACTGCTCCTCTTTGCACCTCCAAGCTGTAACCCAATTTTGTTGACTTCCATATCCTCGGATCCAGGACACAGGTTGGCTCACGGTAAACTCCCAGTTAGTGTTCCTTTTATCGGAATTGAACCGATTGAGCGAGAGCTTCCTGTGGATCAAGGAATAGTGAGTATTTTACAGCTCAGTGCTCTGTGACCTGCGCTAGAGCTCAGCACCAATGGAAATAGCAGGAACACCGGAACAGAATGTGCTCAGTGGCTTTGCATTATTATCCTACACTCTCGTTAGATTTTTTTTTCACCTTTTCATTCATCTCCTTCTTATATTTGTAGAATAACCTCCTGCCTTTCATTTCTACTTTCGGACTCTGTCTCTGCATGCTCTCTTTCTGAAAGTCATCTGTGGGGTACAGTGTTCGTTTCATGTGTGCGTATGTTAAACTGCGATGAAATGTTTCCTTTTAGAATATTTTATTCATTGTTTTATTTAAATGTGGGTTAGATGTTTGTTGAAAAAATAATGTCACTAAAAGAGTCCTCTCATTATAGTCAGCCTCTACCGCAGGCATTTTCCATTTTTTTTTTTTTTTAGATTTTATTTATTTTTTTGATAGACAGAGATCACAAGTAGGCAGAGAGGCAGGCAGAGAGAGAGGAGGAAGCAGGCTCCCCGTGGAGCAGAGAGCCCGATGTGGGGCTCGATTCCAGGACCCTGGGATCATGACCTGAGCTGAAGGCAGAGGCTTTAACCCACTGAGCCACCCAGGCGCCCCGGCATTTTCCATTTGGGGAGAACTTTAGATTACCCACTGTATACTATTCTTTATTGTCCATATCTTTTCTAAATCGGTGTTAAAAACCACCAAATCCACTCCCTCTTCTTCAGTTTATCACATTGATTTTTCCAAAACTTTATACTCATGCATGTTAACCTATGCAGCTGAAGAACAATAAAGAAATCCATATCTGTATATACTTCACCCAATAAAGTTCCATTTTATTGTCTTTTTTTCCTATATAGCCCTTCAGAGGGGGACCATTATCCTGAATATTGTTAATTATCCCTTGCTCTTCTAAACTTTTTAAAAACCTTTGTAGGAATTTTTAAATACTATATTCAGATTTGTCTGTTTTTGTAATTTCTGTAATTATATAAAAGCATACTATGGATTTTTTGGCAATTTGATTTTATTGTTTAATGTATTTTTGAGGCTTAGCCAGTGTGTAGAATACGACCTTAAATTCAGACTTTGCCATGGAATTAGAGTGTTCCATGGGAAGGATTGATCATAACTTCTTTTTCCTTTGGAGACATACACAGGAGTTTTCCAGCTTTACTGCTATTGTAAGTAGCATAATGGTTAACATTCTTACACCTATTTCCTGGGGCACATGTGCAAGACTTTTTTCCAGGATAAATATCTAGTAATGAGATTCCTGCATCATAAACTAGGTACTTGTGTGGATTCCCTACATGATTTTCCAAAGCAGAATCCATTTCCATACCTATTTTCCGTGGATGAGAACCCTCTTTGTTCTATGTTCACGGCAGTACTTAGTATCCTACTACAGTTACAGTTTTGCCGACCTTGTGGGTATGATTTGCATCTCATTATGATTTCAATGTATGCTTCCTTGATCACTGGAGAGTTAATATTTTTCAGTATATTTTGGATCATCTGTTTTTTTCTCTTTTATGAAATTCGTGTTCATTTCTTACCATATTTCAGTGGTGGTTGACTTTGTCTTATGTGGAGTTCTTTATATATACTGCATAGTAACCCTTTATTAGTGTAGTGCCTTCTCTAAATTTGTGACTTGTATTTGTACTAATGATGGCTTTTGAGGATAGAAGTTCTCATTTTATGTGCAATTGCATTTACCAGTTTTACTCTTCATCTTACGCCTTCAGTAATTTCTGCCCTCCTAAGATAAAATTGCCGAAATTTCTTCTAATATCTTGTCTTACACATTTAAGTGCTCAGTTCATCAGGAATTGATCTACATGTATGGCCGAAAAAGGAATTTTCCCAAATAGAGAGTCAGTTGCCCCAGTACAGTTTATTTATTTATTTTTTAAATTTATTTATTTGATAGAGATCACAAGTAGACAAAGAGGCAGGCAGAGAGAGAGAGAGAGAGAGAGAGAGAGAGGGAAGCAGGATCCCTGCTGAGCAGAGAGCCTGATGTGGGACTCGATCCCAGGACCCTGAGATCATGACCTGAGCCAAAGGCTGCAGCTTAATCCACTGAGCCACCCAGGCGCCCCAGTACAGTTTATTTTAAAATGTTCATCTTTTCTCCCCTGATCTACATTATAACCTCCATCATCTGCTGTGACCGTGTGGTCCTCCCTCTATTTATGGGCTCTCTGTTTTGTTAAGTTGCTTTGTTTGTCAGTCGCTGTCCCAATACCTGACTGTCTTTGGGAAGATGGCTTTATGATAGTGCAGTATCTGTTGGTCAAGTCCCATGATAACATTCCTCTTCTTCATTAGATTATTGGCAATTATGGGAACTTTGAAATTCCCTTTGTATTTTAGAATCAGTTTGTCAAGCATTTATATAAAATGCACATGCACAGATGGAATTTTGGTTGGAATTTATAGATCAGTTTGTAATCAAACAACATTTTTGTAATATTGAGTATTCCAATTCATTCATGTTTCCGTTTGTTAAGTTATTTTAATAATCACTAAATTATTTAAATTGTCTTTTAATAAATTATAATTTTACCAGAGTCTGCATATAATTTTTATACTATTATAAATGGTATATATTCTTAAAGTTTTTGTTTTCTAAATTTTGTTGCAGATGAAGAGAAATTTGCATGTCTTGTGCACAGATTTTATGACTAGTCTTGCTAGTTGTGTAAAGAGTCATAATAACTTACTGGCAGATCATTTTTTTTATCATCTACAAACATAATCCTATCATGATGAATTTCCTCCCTAATCCTCACACGTTTATTTTTTCCTTTTCTTACTGGGTTGGCTAGGCATTCCAAAACAATGATGAATAGAAGCCAGAGATAGCAGACATCTTTGCCTTTCTTTGCAAACTCAAAGGAGATACTCTGAATATTTCAACATTGAAAATCAGATGGGTTTCCCCTGTCTGCCTTAGGTGTTTACACATAAGCCCCTAAGAATTGAGATAAAGCCCTGAAGACAAAGGAAAAGATCCCAACCCAAAGTTATTTCTGCTGCAAAACATATTAGAAAGTTTTACTTTAAGCTTATATCAGAAAAACATACTTCCTGTATACCTAAGTTTGTGGACAAAGGTAAATGCCCACTATATAGTGAATAGATGGAAGAAAATGATATCTTCCAGTACAGAGAACATTGTCTGTTTCCTGAGAGCATTTTTTGGCTCTTTCAGGATACAATCTTTGTAAAAAGTCTCCCTATTACGGAGGAAGACAGTGGCCGACAGATTCACTGGCAGTCTTAGTAGCATTTCCTGGAGAAGCAAAAGCTGGCAGCATGATTGCAGGACCCTTTCACTGCCCCCCTTATGGGTAGGAAGGACCTATTGCTCTTTCCCCTTATGGGGTGGGACGTGGAAGTGATGGGGAGACTGGACAGTAGTACTCTCCAGCTGTCTCATTCTAAATTCTTACTCAGTAGAATCACTCTCTTCTATCCCAAATAAAAATAGAACTCTTAGTGCTGGTCCCTACACAAAGAAGGCTTTCTCTGAAGTAGGCATCTGTCTTTTGAAATCCACTGGGAGACTTGTGAAGTCTAATTCAAGGCGTAATAAATCCAGGAACCCTCTTTCTGGCACCCCGCTGTGACCGTGAAAGGGGCTAAGCTCCTGGGAGCAGCCTGGAGTGCAGGTGAGCCAAGGGATGGGGCAGGTGTTGAGCTCACAGCTCCGAGAGGAGGAGGGAATGCGTGTTGCACAGAAACTATTGCTAACAGATGAAGAGATGCATGGATTTCTCTCCACAGACAAAGGTTATTCTTAAATACTCACTCAGAGGCAAGGAGTGGTGGACTCTGTGTTGTCAGGAACTGGAATGGAGAGACAGGATGTTTGGGGGGAAGGGTCTTGGGGAAGAGTGTGTAGGATGTAACTGGCATATTGGGAGGCTCCTACCAGGAGTTCAGGGCGGGCTAGAAGGCGTATTTCATCGTGCCCAGCAGACATGTCTACGGTGCAGTAAGCCAGGCTTTGTGCCAAGGACAAATACTAGGAAGGATGCTGAAAAGTGAAATGATTTTTAGAGTTGCATTATCTCCCCCAAGAGTTCCAAACTAGTTATGGGCACAGCACGCTTAATTGGCACTTTAGGGACTAGACTAATAGCAAACAGTGTAAAGCTCCCAGAATCACAGAAGCCTTCCTTTTGATGATAGGACCTTCCTGACATCCTTAATGACAGCCCTAACAGGGAAATGCAGGGCATAATGTTGCCTTATTGAGTTACTACTTACTGATACCAACTTTGCCTGACAGTGCGAACTCCCTGTGCTTGTGCCAAAAGATGAAAGAAGTTAAGAGAGGACAACATGATTGGTGATAAGAGGTCAGGTCCCTCAAACAGTGTCCTGCTGCTTGTCAATACCACGTGTAGCAGTCTCGGCTTGGCTCTACTCATCACTGTTGCAGAACTGTGTCGGTGGAATTGGACTTACCTCTGACGGCAAAGGGGGCCCGGAAGAAGCCAAAACGTGATGTCTTCCTTTACCTTGAGAATTCTGGTCCTATAGAAGTGTTAAAGAATCAAACACACTTTGATACAATTTTTGTAACTTCACATATGTTTTTAGATTCTGGCTCCTGATTTACCTTACTAGAATCCTACATTTGAGCTCTTCCCATAGAGCATAATTATGAATACACACCATGGTCATGTGAAATGATAAAATGCATAAAAATTTATAAAGAACTTTTGCTGTTGGGTGGCTCAGTAGTTAAGTGTCTGCTTTTGGCTCAGGTCATGATCCCAGAGTTCTGGGATTGAGCCCCCACATCGGGCTCCCTGCTCCATGGGAAGCCTGCTTCTCCCTCTCCCACTCCCCTTGCTTGTATTCCCTAGCTGGCTGTCTCTCTCTGTCTGTCAAATAAATAAATAAAATCTTAAAAAAAAAAGATTTTATTTGACAGTGAGAGAGTAAGTGCAAATACAAGTAGGCAGAGTGACAGGCAGAGGGAGAGGGGGAAGCAGGCTTCCCACTGAGCAGGGAGCCCTTTATGGGGCTCAATCCTAAGACCCTGGGATCATGACCTGAGCCCAAGGCAGACATTTAAACCAATTGAGCCACCCAGGCATCCCAAAAAATTTACAAAGAATGTATATGGTTTTATTACAAACGGGCTGATTTCACAGCAGCAGCATCCAGGAATACACCACGTGCAGGTGTGAAACCTGAGTCTGTTTCATCTTTCGAATGGTCAAGTTGCTTGGGTACTTAGGAAATGAGCAGATCCATGGATGAGTGAAAAAATTAATAAATGAGCTAATATGTAAGTACAGAAATACATAATATGCCTATCTGTAGCCAACAAGGTTAGTATGTAGTGGCTTATTTGGGCTGTGTGCAGTGTATTGCCAAACAGACTTTCACTTATTTTATAGCCTTCACAGAAATAAACAAATTCATGGGTTTTCTTGACTGGGCAAAACCTATTTTTGTTTGGAATCTAGCTGTGTGAAATTGTAATCACCTTTGAAAAGTGTTGGTTTCCTTTTGTGCCACTTCTATTTTATTGGTATCTTAATGATTGAAAATGAAAAAAAAATTAGGAAAACCCCCAACACTTCCCCTATCCCCAGGCATTGTGTGAATAGGGCACCCACTCATTTCAGTTTGCCACCTGCAGGGGTGGTTTCTAGGATGCCTTTGATGCATGGCTCTTCCGAGGTTTGATTTAAGAGGCACTCCCTCTGTCACCAAAAATTAGGTCTCAGACTCTCCATTGGGCACAGAAACCTGGAGGAAGTAGCTCTTCACAAGAGGAACAACAGGAACCACTAGTTTGGCCCTCCAGGAAGGAAGAATGAATAGATCTTTATCCTTTTCATACCCCACCGCAGTCCTGTGCACCCCTTTCCTTTATGTCTTCTGATTGGAAAGTTGAACCTCCAGGAGTGTGTCTTGAGTATGTGAGGGTGTGTGCAGGTGTGATGCCGCCTCCTCACTGAGAGCTGGGATTAAACACTGTGCAGCTGCAGTTTTGTGCAGATGGCAGGACCTCAGCCCGAAGGGCTGAAAGAGGCTTTCTGAAATGAAGCCAAGGAGCAGATCCAGTTTTTCTCACTGAGTCTGCAGAAGAAACCACATGAAAATACATATGAGGTGTGTGGATATACATGCTGGTGTGTATAGATCCTTATCCCTATTTCTGGTCATGGAATTGTATATATGGTAAATCTCCTATCTGACTGTGAGGTCTTAAACCATGTATCTATGTAGAAACTTAAATGATTTATTTATCAGAAGTGGCTGGCTGTAGAGTGGTTTTCCCTTCTTGGGCTCTTAAAACTGCTTTGGACAGTTCACATGTGTATCTTTTCAGGTGGTCCAAAGGAAACCAGATGACCTATATTATAATTGCTTTTTCCTCTCATTTATAAAACTTTTCTCCTTTTTTTGCCAGTGATCATCTCTTCTATCTTAACTCTGAACTTCTAATATTTTTACCAGCTCTTGCTAACGAAAATGATGTTCATTTCTTCTAGATTTTCACATTCTCTGTGCTAAAATCTTCCCTAAATAGTGGTTATCACAAAAAACACACAAACAACACAACACTGTTCTTTCTGTAGTTGAGAACATGAAGTTTTGGCAGAGGGATAACTGAGAGTCATGGTTCCTCTTCTTTGTTGTGGACAAAATACTTCCTGACTCTGGTAGAGAATCTGAGCCTGGTGAGAACCTCATTAGTTGGGAGAGGGATCCAATTAGCCATGTATGTCATGGAGAATAAGTGAAATCAAATTTTCAGAGTATTAAGTTATTTTTCCAACAGGTGTGTATTAAGCATCTACTCTAGCGGACCCAGTTCTGGGGATAAACATAAATGAATTGGACAAAGTTTCTGCTTCCAAGAAGCTTACTTTCCAGTGGAGGGAAAAAGTAACAACAACAACAACAAAAAAGAACGAAATTAACAAGATATTCCTGGGTACAAGGACTAAGATAACATGAAATAATTTCATGTGACAGGCGTAGGGTTTTCTGAGTTTGGGTGTTGGGGGAGACCAGTATGAGAATATGTAAGAGTTACTGCTTTGTAACAAATGACCCCAAACCTAACAGCTTAAAACATTCGTACTCTGTCACATGATTTTTGTCACACAGGATTTCAGTAATGACATAGGTAGTTCTGTCTCTGAGTCTCTAGAGGATTACAGTCATCTGAAAGCTTGACCGGGGCCAGAGACTATTCTCGTGACTGTTGACACGGCATTTCAATTGGCTTCCAGATAGATACTTCTGTAAGGATTGTGCAAGTGTCCTCATGACGTGTTGACTGGTTTCCCCCAAAACAAATGATCCAAGAGAGCAAAGCAGAACAGCAATACATTTTCTTAGTCTTGGAAGTCACATCATGTCCCTTCCATTCTATTCTGTTGGTCACACATGTTAATGCTGCTTCAGTATGGGAGGAGACTGTCATGGGGGTATGAATAGCAGGAGGTGAGGCTCTTCAGGGGCCATCTTGGATGCTGGCTACCACCAGAAGGGATAGTTGAACTGATGCCAGAATAACTCGAAACAGTCTGTTAGGTGAACAGTTGAGAGTGTACGGCATTTTAATTGGAGGAGAACCAATGACCCTGTGGCAGGGAAACCCTTGGGTTTTCAAGGAATAAACATGTGGCTACTTGAACAAGAAGGAGAATCATATGGGATGAGTCCAATAAGCAAGGGCCAGATTGTGTAAGATCCTTTTCCTGGGGTTTGGAATATATTTTGAGTGTAGGGAGGACCTGAAGCTTTTAAACAGAGGAGTAACAAAAACTGGATGACCATATGGGGAACAAAAGTATAATCCTAACAACTGAATTGGGCCTGAGAAATTGGGATGCTGATGAGAATGAGTTAGACTGAGAAGATTAACTTTTACCCTTGATGGTCATATTGTGCAAACTCCTGTAAGGATTGCAAATATTTATTCTGTTCTGTTGAGTTATAGGACACAAGTGATCCAGGGATTTAAACAAAAAGTGTCAACTTCTCTATGACAGCTCTGACCTCCTGTTCTGTCATCATAAAGGAGGCTCTCCTTTTGATCCTGGCCATTTACAGGGACTGAAATCCACAGGGAGTTCAGGCAGGAATACATCTAGGAGGTGTTTTCTAAATATTTCAAACCCCGAGTTGCTTTTCTGCTCAAGCAGTTGACGTCGCTTCTGTTATTTGCCGGATATAGTGTTGTTCACTCCAATTTTTCCAGTTCCTTTCATGCTGTTAAAAGGTAGGTTTTGACTCATTTTTAGAAAATTCACTTCAGACATGAAAGAATAACTTTTCTTTGGACCCATGTTTCAGCCCTCTGACTCACTGGCCAGTGGTGAGTCTTGGCCTTTGTAAGGTGGTTTCGACCTCCAGAGAAAATGCAGCCTTTGATTTCAAATGAGATTATTCTGCTTTGCTGCTCTGTGCAGGTGCTGAGATTGTGGCCATGGCTCACTGACTTTGGAGGAGGAATGTATTCAGTCTTACTCTTAAACACCTGCCATGCTCCTGCCAAGCCCCTTGAAATATCTCAACAGTACTAGAATGTAGCACAGAAAATTGTTCATAGTCTCTGGTCCCAATCATGTATGCAAAAGTAACCTTTTCTCCAGGTCTAATGGTTTTGATGTGGCATTCTTATCTCCATTTTACACAAGAAAGGAATACTTGTGATTTTCAGAGCCTTGCATATAACATACTGGCTCTTCAGATATGTATCTACTAAACTCCGAGTGTCTTTATGATTAAAAATATTTTTAATAGTAAGAATGTACCTATGTAATAGAATTCAAAATGTTTTGGTTGACCCTCCACCTCTGCCCACAGCCTGAACCTGATGGCGTTACTCACTAGTAAGTATACCATGTATTTTCTTACCTTCACTGCTTTATGTATGTGGTTTGCTTGGCCTCAGATGTCCTCCAACCTTGCTTTTTTCAAAGCTCAAAATAACCCTTCTACTGAGAAGCCTTCTCTGATCTCTCTGGACAAATAAAATTCCTGTTTCCACCACAAATCCATGCTAGGACTTTGAGGTCTCCATTTAAGAGCACTTAGTTGAAAGTACCGTAACAGTTCAGTGACACAACCCGATTCATAGTCTTTGGTATGTCATAGATTGAATAAATGTTATTGATGTTAGCCAGTCTGCTCAAAAGCACTTTAAATAATCAATGTAAAGTATTGTAGTGTTTCCGAGCAAATTTGCTTCCATGTCATTTGGTCATCAGACCTTGTAACCGCCTCAAGAACAGGAACAACTTACAGTTGACTGATTTCAAGGGATTTTAAATACACTGAGATAAAAAGTCATCTCTGTCTTGTCCATACACCCTGGATGCTATGGTAGCAATGGTCAGGAAGATCTGAGGTTTGAGTGACTTATACTATGATTGTTCTCATTTATCACCCACTGGGAATATTACCAAAAATGACAGAAGTCTGTATTCTGTCATGTCCATTTAGATTATGTGGCAGCAAACAAATGCCTATTTGTATCTCTGGGCATTCTAAAAAATAAAAATAAAAATAATTGATAATCACACCAAGAGAGGGAGTGAGCCTTGGCATTTGAAGTGAGGTGTAGGCTGTGGAGTTTAAGGTCATCTAAGCAGGGAGGGCAGAGATGATGAATCATCTAAGTAAAGAGACTCCTTGGGACTTCAAAATCTCTCTGTGGCCTGGGGAAGTAACAGGCAGGAGCTGAAATACAGAGTCCTTGGGGGAAATTATCCATTTATTTACTCGTGCATTCCTATATTCCCCAACCATCTGTTGGGTACTCCCTATGGGCAGCCACCATCCTGGGTGTTGGAGGTACACTGATGAATGAAACAGAGACACATCTTGCCCTCATGGTGCTTCCAATCTGGAAGGGAAGAGAGATGTTATTACATAAATAATTTGTTTACTGTATTTTTTTATAAGTGCCATAAAGTAATATTCTAGGGTATAAGGGCTTATCATGGTGGATGGGAATGTGGGGTTCTTAAGAGGCTTTTCTGAGGAAGTGACATTTAAATTTAGTCTTAAAGGATAAGGTTGGTCAAGTAAGAAGGATAGGACTTGGGGAGGAGAAGGAGGGCCAGGAGCAGGGGTCAGCTAGTCCCAGCTGATGAAATAGGTCCTAGGATGCTTGATGAATCCGCCGTAAATGATTAACAGGGGTAACTTTTTTTTTTTTTAGTTTGAATTATGTGGAATTTTAAAATTAACTTTTGTCATTTGGCAGGACTCCTTTTTAGGGGAAGGAGAAAGATGTATTTAAACTGTTTTCTTTTTTTTCTTTTTTTTTTTTTTTAAAGATTTTATTTATTTATTTGACAGAGAGAGATCACAAGTAGATGGAGAGGCAGGCAGAGAGAGAGAGAGAGAGGGAAGCAGGATCTCTGCCGAGCAGAGAACCCAATGCGGGACTCGATCCCAGGACCCTGAGATCATGACCTGAGCCGAAGGCAGCGGCTTAACCCACTGAGCCACCCAGGCGCCCTTTAAACTGTTTTCTAATGAAAACCTAGAACACACTAAAACTGTCCTCAAACTTCTGTGCTCATTTTGCCACTTAAGGTGAGAATTAGGGGAGAAAGATAAGAGAGATGGTGACCAGAAGGAATTAATTGGGGGGGGGGGGGGCAAAGGCACAGGAAGAGAAAAGAGAAGAAAACATAGAATGATGTACCATATGTACCAAATACTAAAAAGAAATGGTTTTGTTCTTTCTTGCTAGAACATCAAGTTTCAAACTGATATTTAATCATTCCCTCATGATAGAAAAATTTTGAGATTATATTCATAGCCCCTAAACTTAATCTTGACACGTTTTGGGGACATCTTTAAATAAATGATTCTCCAGGTTTCAGGACCCAGAATCCTATAAATGTGGGTGCTGGATAAACTGAAGGCAAGAGCCCAGACAAGCTCCAGTTCACTACTACTGAACGTGGGACTCAAAAGGGGTGAACTGTAATGTAAAAATAGTAAGGAACTAGCAGAAACATCTGAGTTTTCTGGTTTGGGCTGCAGTGGGTTTCATGAGAGAGAGAATATTCTCAGGCTAAATGAGGTTACAGTTGAGGGAAGAACTACATCCACAGCAAATAGTCCAATAACCCAGCCAATTGTTGGGTATTAGAAAGGAAAATGAATACACCAAAGATGTTAGTTTTTTTTTTTTTTTAAGATTTTATTTATTTATTTGACAGACAGAGATCACAAGTAGGCAGAGAGGCAGGCAGAGAGAGAGAGGAGGAAGCAGGCTCCCCGCTGAGCAGAGAGCCCAATTCAGGCCTCGATCCCAGGACCCTGGGATCATGACCTGAGCTGAAGGCAGAGGCTTGAACCACTGAGCCACCCAGGCGCCCCAATGTTTATATGATTAATATCAAGGGGAACTGTCCTTCCTGCTTGAGACTTAGATGTGTGAAGGGCCCTAGGCTATTTCTCATGGAGGAGTCAAAACAACAAAAAGAGGCTTGAGCATCTTTTGGAAACAGATGTTTGAAAACAATAGGGTAGAGAGGCACTGGGAAATAAGTTCAGTGAAACGGGAACTGAGGGTGAACTTGGCTGACTCGATGTGTGTACTCCACTGACACTAGAAAGCAATCCCTGGCATGCACGTTCACTCACATCCCCAAATGTCGTCCTTTTCAAAGACTTTAAAAAAATCAGTCTTCCTAATTTATAGTTTCATCTTTTATCCAAATGAGTCTCTTCAAAAGGATGTGAGAGAAAAAAAAATTATAATCTACACAAGCAATTTAAATGACTGTCAGTTGGGGCCCTTGGGTGGCTCCGTTGGTTGAGTTGCCAACTCGATTTTGGCTCAGGTCTTGATCTCAGGGTCCTGGGATCGAGCCCCACATCAGGCTACCTGCTTAGTGGGGAGTCTGCTTGTCCCTCTCCCTCCCCCAACTTGTGCGTGCACTCTCTTTCTCTGTCTCAAATGAGTAAATGAATCTTTATAAATTACCCTCACTAAGATAAGCCAGGTGTTCTGTGGAACTATTACGCTCAAAGACAACTTACAACTATAAAATGATAATTTGATTATTTTGAAAATGTGTGATATGTTTTGTAAGTGATACGAGAGTGGCCATATCAGCTTTTACTTACTTTCTTTGTGTTACAAAAGCTCCAATTCACTTTTCCCCTTAATCCATTTTACGATATTAAAAATCGCACATTTGGATTTAAGAGCACAGAGTGGGTGTTTTGTACTCACAAAAATACCTTTCTCTGCTATCATCTAAATTTAAGTGTATTTCTTTGTTAAGACACCTTGTGGTAAGACGTACACATTCTTTTCTCCAGCATTAATGAGCAGTGGTACACCCACATGGAAACATGCTTCAAAGGCTTTTTAAAAATAATCTGGCATTAAGTAGATTTCCAAAATATACTTTACCTAGAAATACTCTGCTCTGGGATACAGAGGATGGAAGATGAAATACTTTCATAATGTGAGGAAGAAGGAAGGCAGACCTGAAGCTTATGGGATGGGTTCCTGTGCAGATTGGAAGTTCGCTTTGCTGGGTTCTTACTCAGGTTCTGTTCCAGGGCAGTCTTGAGCAAGTCAAACAAACTTTCCTAGCGTGTTTCCTCTGCTGCAAGATGGGTCAGAGTGGTTCCTAGCTTACAGGGGTTTTGTAAGGATCAAATAAGTGGCTGTGTAAAGCTTAGAGCCTGGTGGTGAAGGCTCGTCTGTTACTTTCTTCTGAGAGGAGGTGTTTCCTATGATGATTTGGGGACTTTGCTTTGGGTCACTTCATGTGGTTTCTGAAACATCAGCCACTTCTGTTTCCTGGGTATATTGGGCAGTAGAGAAGAGAGGGGAGTTAAACTCCACTGTTGTCAGTAAAAATTCTCTCTTGCTGTGAGAGGGAGCACACCGTTCCAGTGTGGTTTTCTCCCTCAGGTTTTTCCTTGTCACTTTTCCTTCCTTTTGTTCTTCAGAATCTTAATTGGGTCCAAGGTGGTGGCATTAATTGTGTGGGCTAAACTAAGGGGCAGGGGCTAGTTCAAATGAGAATTGGGAGAGGGTTGTGTGTTTGAGATCTGGGGTGGTTCTTTTCTCGGCTGGTTCTGTGGCCCTTGCACACATTCAGGGACACCTTCCTTCTGGACCCACTGTGATTCTGCCCAAATCAACAGCTAACCTCACTTCTCTGGGCAGAACAATCTAAGTGCTATCTAGAGAAGGTAAGTAAACCAAGATCACTTAGCCTAAGGAATGTGTCATTGCCAGCATAGACCACGTGAGCTGACCATTCCGTGGAGATCTGAGATGAGCTCCACAAACAATGGCTGGAAGAATTGAAAGAGGAAAGATACGGTTACTGGCCAGAAGACTTCATTGACTGTCCTTTCTCATGGTCTTGAAAGTAAATTTCAAGCAAAATAGTCTTTTGACTATACTATCAGTCACCTACTTGTTCTTAGAACTTGATTTTCTTTTATTTTTTAATTTTTAAAAGATTTTATTTATTGGATAGAGATCACAAGTAGGCAGAGAGGCAGGCAGAGAGAGAGGAGGAAGCAGGTTCCCTGTTGAGCAGAGAGCCCGATGCGGGGCTCTATCCCAGGACTCTGAGATCATGATCTGAGCCGAAAGCAGAGCCACCCAGGTGCCCTGGAACTTGATTTTATTTATTTATTTATTTATTTATTTATTTATTTATTTATTTATTTATTTTTAAAGATTATATTTATTTATTTGACAGAGAGAGATCACAAGTAGGCAGAGAGGCAGGCAGAGAGAGAGGAAGGGAAGCAGGCTTCCTGCTGAGCAGCGAGCCCGATGCGGGACTCGATCCCAGGACTCTGGGATCATGACCTGAGCCGAAGGCAGCGGCTTAACCCACTGAGCCACCCAGGCGCCCCTGGAACTTGATTTTAAAGAAGAACCCAAAAGAAGGGGAAAAACACGTGTATACATTTGGTCATTGTAATGTTTTAAACAAAAAAATGTAATTGTGAGTGTACTAAATGTAGATCAGAGGAGGGAGATTAACTATGTTACAATGTCAATGACATGAAAAGATGTAGTCATTAAAAATGAGAACTATAGGGGCGCTTGGGTGGCTCAGTGGGTTAAGCCGCTGCCTTCGGCTCAGGTCATGATCTCAGGGTCCTGGGATAGAGTCCTGCATCGGGCTCTCTGCTCAGCAAGAAGCCTGCTTCCCTCTCTCTCTCTGCCTGCCTCTCTGTCTACTTGTGATCTCTCTCTATCAAATAAATAAAATCTTAAAAAAAAATGAGAACTATATTATAATAAGTAAAATCAGGATAACAAGTTTTAGAAGAGAAAAAGGAATTAATGGTGGTTACTGTAAATTGTGTGGTTTTCTTGATTTTAGTTTTTTCTAGTTGTTCTTAAGGCCATTGGTGTTCTTAAAAATGTCTTCAGATAAAATTGAGGAGGTCAGGTATTCAACTTTGATTATTACCACCCAGAAATTAAGTTTATCAGTCCATCATAATTCCCTAAAAAGCAGGTAGTCTATAATTTTTAAGGGGACAGTTTTCAAGGTGCCGAGACCAGGGAAATTTCTTTATGCCTTGGGAATCTAAGAGTGCTTATGGGTAAAATACTCTGTTGATGTTGGGAAGATTAAATATGATTGATACATGTAAAGTAATTACCATAGTACTTGGTGTTCAGCAATCATACAGGAAGATCTTAATGTGTTGGTATGTTTTGAAGGACTGACATATTAACAACAAAAACATTGCTTCAGACGATAGAAATTAAAAGTGAAAATCCTAGAAGATGACTACCAACTTAATATTCTAAGTTATTTATTTTTGAATAGGAAAATAAGAGCTAAGACTCTCAATGTATGAAATCCAGATGATGCGTAGCTTGTGCTCCTTTAAAAAATAGAATCCATAGGGACAGTGGAGGCATAAGCTTGAAAGGTCACTTCTGGGCAAATGCTAATTAGGTACAGTGGGGTGGGGGCGAGGGAGAGGAGGGGGAGGGCTCAAGAGCTGAGAGGCTGTTGCCAGCCTACCTGTGTTCAAGTGCTACCTTTGGTGCATAAACTTGGGCACCCTACTGAATTTCCGTTTCCCCACCTATACAATGCGGCTAATAACCACACCCATTTCGTACTGTTACGGTAGGAATTAAGTGAGTCACTGTATGCAAAGAGCTGAGAGTGCTGATACCGGTATGTTACTCCTTGCTGTGTCATATACCTAGAAAATGTGACTGTGAGGACCTAGACCCTGTCACATTTTTGCTGTCATAATTTTAGTCATTCATCTGCTTTTGATTTAATGAGCAATACCACTTCCGGCGTTAATAAAATAACATTTTTGGAAACGTAAGTCCTGATGATTTTAAATGGTGAAATCTTCCGAGGTAGTTCTTGAGGTATAAATACTTAGGAAATGAGTATAAGCAAATTCTCCTACAGAGCAATTACTACATAGTGACCAAATTACCCTTCCCCCAATTTGAGGTAGTTAATAACAAAATCACTCTGGTCTCAGGAAGTGAAGTAATGGGACCACTGAATGAAAATCAAAACCTCTTGTTTAGGTACCAGGATATTAGCTATAATGGAGGAGTCGTGACTGACAAATGGCATTATCAAAAGGGCCTTCCGCACTTTGCCGGTCTCAGCCTAAAAAATCAGTATGCATGCAACTACACGCTTACTGCGAGGAACCATTGATCTGGGATTATAGGTTTTTTTGAAAGTATTTCCCTTACGACTGCTATAAATACACGATTTCCCTTTGTGTACCTAAACTCAGTTTATATGTGTGTGTGACATATAAGTATGTAAAGAAATGTTCTAAATAGCTCGGTCAGACCCATGCCTTTGCTGTTATAGTGAGAAAGTATTCGATAATAATATTGCAGTCTTCACAGTCTGTTTCCATTGAACAGCCATGGAGCCCATGGCCTGTAGCTCTTCATGGCACCTGCACTGAAGTCATCATTTTGCTCCCAACCTGCTTTGCCTCCTGTTTCCCTCTTCCCTTAGTAGATGAAGCCGCATCTACTAAGTTGCCCTGTTGGACACCTTAGGGTCCGTCGCCTCCTTCTTTCCTATATGGTGCCCCCCACTCCCCACATCAGTTACCATGGTTTCTAACGTGTCTCCTCTGAAGACGCTTTATGTAAGAGCTCATCTCTTGTTGTCTGGTTCTTGGAAGGCCTTGTCACCTTCACCTGTACTCTTACAGCACTTGCCTCCCTATTCCCCTTCTAATCCACCTGCTACAATACTTGAGAAGATGGCCTCCAAGCAGTTCTTCTAAAATGCAAATCTAATTACATTAGCAGACATTTCCCGTAGTGCTCTACAAACACTCTTTCTGCAGAATGTTAAAAATGTTACATTAGGGAAATTCTGGGTTAAATCACATTACACCAGATTCTTCCTTGTAAGACTTACCAGAGCTTTTGAGATTTACACATCATGGTTATCTGAAAGGCTGTTATAATATGTAATCTCTCCTAAAGCTTAACAAAATCTTTATTTTTTTTTTTTTGGAAGTCCACTAAAAGAGGAACTGGTGTTTTATGGAATATGCTTTATGAAAAATTATTTTATTTGCCTCTTGAAACCCTCACAATTGACAATGACCTGTAAGATACAGCAGAAATTCCTTAACACGCTTTCCAAGAGCCTCTGTGGTCAGCCCCCTGCTGTCACCCCAGCTCGATACACAACATCTGCTCTTAAACAACTTCTTTCTGGCCCCTGTCAAACTCTGTGCATCTAGATTCAGCATCATTTATCTTGTCCCGTGTGTTTTGCATACACAGCTCTCTTGACTTAAACTTTTCCCTCCGCCTTCTCCTGCTTGATGAACTCCTCTGTCCCTCCAGATTGGGCAGGGGGGGTGCAAATAACATTTCCTTTGGAAATCTTACCCTGACCCACCCAAGCAGCAGATCTTTTTCTGTAGTATATTTCCCTGGCACTGATGTTTCTTGGAGTTTTCATTGCACTTTATTAAAAATAAATTATTTGTACATAGGACTCCCCCCCCCATTCTGTGCCCAACTGGAAATTTCTTAATAGTCAGTGCTCTTTGATCTGGTGTCCTGGCACCTGGCACATAGTTGTGGTCAGCAAGAAAAGGAATTGCGCTTCTGTTGGAGGTGAATTGATACCCTGTTGTCTCTGGAAGAGAGAGCTACAGGCCATTAAGTTAGGACTGTAATGAAGTCACCAGAGGCAAGACTGTGTTTACTAATTAAATACATGGTTAACTGTAGACATGAAATCCTTATCATCAGGAATGGCATCTGAATTTCGACTTCACTGTCTACTAAAAAAAGATGGCTTCAAATAAAATGATGAGTATCTGTAACTTTGAAGGTCACTTCCTACCTTCTCTCTTTTCTGCTTTCCTGGTTACCTTATCTCTGAATAAAAGAGAAGAGGAACAGAATGGCCTTCAGAGGGGTTGAGATCATTATTGAATATGTTATATCTCAGATCTTGGAAGGAGATCAAAGGAGAAACAATAAATAGGTTTTTTTTTCCTCCTTTTGATTTAACCACTCACTCTTGGTTGGCTGTAGATCATTCATTTTTGAAAAGATAATTGTGGCAACAGCTGTCTATAAGAAGCAAACAGCAGAGAGAGGTAGCTCTGTCCCAGGAGGAAAGATATTCAGAGAATGAATTTACTAAGGGCAGTAACATGATGGGCTTTACAAATTAATAGGCATATAGAACCCATATTATTACCCATAAGAAAATAATATTGGAACAAGATAGAAGACTTTTCCAAGGTCCCAAGAATCAATCATACACTTTCTAGGTTGCAAAGATACGTTTTTATCCATATTTAAAGATCATTAGGCAATATAATTCTATCTTTTATCTTCAGTTGTGTGTAGCATCTGTCCTTTAATTCATTTGTACATGTTTCATGTCAGTAGGTCTTTTGAACAGAGAGCTACATGCAGAGGGGGTCCAGGAAGGAGTTAGGAAGAGACGGGTAGTGGTGGAAACTCAGCCAGGGAGGAGGGGGGTGATTAGCCAGCCAACAGGTGTGCCGGTGGATTCTTCTAAAGCCTTCTTTAATTGTCATTTATTTTTGTTTCCTACTCAGGAGACCTGAAATTGACTAACGGGTCAGGAGTTCCTTCAAAGTGAGCATTTAAGGGATGCCTGGGTAGCTCAGTCGGGTAAGCCGCTGCCTTCGTCTCAGGTCATGATCCCAGAGTCCTGTAATTGAGTCCCGCATCAGGCTCCTTGTCCAGCAGGGAGCCTGCTTCTGTCTCTGCCTGTGCCTGCTTGTGTTCTCTTTCTCTGACAAATAAATAAATAAATAAAATCTTAAAAAAAGAGCATTTAAAAAAACAGTTAAAAAAGAGCAGAATACTTCACCATTTATGTAAGCCAGATGTTTTAGATATGCAGCACTGGGAAGGCAGATGTCAACAGAGATGGCCAGAGTAGTAGGTTCTGGTTGTGTCTGCTCAGAGCAGGCCCCGCAAAGGATTGATGGTAACCGTAAGGACTTCAGTTTTGTGTGTGTGTGGGCTCAGGTGAACTGGCTAAAGGAAGGATACAGTTCCACAGCTACAGCATAATCCAACACCAGATGTGGCTTTGCTGGAATGAGGGTGATCTGGAAAAGAGGTAGGATAGATCTTTTGATGATATTGTGGGAACTCCAGTGAACCTTGCCTGAATGAGCGATAAAGAGGGAGAGTTCCTCATTTCTCCTTGCCCTTACTTCCTCTGCACTTGAAAGGATGCATGGGATTGGATCTTACCATTGTCAGTAAAAATTAAAACCACATCAGTAAAAAGTAGTTAGTCAGAGGTTATTGTACATATAAGAAGAGTTCACCAACAGGGAGCTTTCTTCTTCTTTTTAAAAAGATCGACTGATTGATTGATTGATTGATTGATTGATTCATGAAAGACAGGGAACGAGGAAGAGGCAGAGGGAGACACAGACTCCACACAGAGCAAGGAGCCTGATGCCGGGCTCAGGCCCAGCTGGGATCATAACCTGAGCCGAAGGACGACGCTTAACGGGCTGAGCCACTCAGGCAGCCCTGGGAGCTCTCAAACCCAAAACTGATACAGAGCTCTGACGCATGATGGTACAAGATGGCTTCTAAGATGAACGTGACGAAATTGTTTATGCTCAACAATGGTGGGTTATTACAGTGGGGGTTTCCAAGAGGAAGAAGATTGGCTTGAAGTGATTATCTTAAACCATTTTAGGAAGATGGCTCAAGTGTTGTGATTGCCTTCTGTGATTGTCAGAGGCTGTTTAGAAATAAAAAAAAACAAACACCTAAGTTTTGCTTACGATCATGGAATCAGCTAGATTTAGGTTTGCTTACATGGTGTGATTGGTTCTGTCTATGCAGGGAATTCTCAAGTTCAGTCGCCGTCTTGTATCTTACTTCAGCTCATGTACACACAAAACTTATAAACCCTCTGAAGATCAGCAGGGCCAGCATGCTAAAATGTTGTTGCTTTCGACCTCTTCAGAATACTGGTTTGGTAACTCATAAGACTTTAGGTAAAACCAAAGCAATTTCTAGTAGGATAAATTGGGGCTGGTGTCCTATGTTAACATGTGTTAAGAGTAATTGAAGAGTAATTGAAGTCTTAACCTAAAAGTGTGGCTGTCTCTGCCTTGGCACTCGTGATGTTCTGAATTGCTTCATTGGAGGTGGTGGCCACGTGCACTAGGTGGTGTTGAGCAGTGTTATTGACCTCTGTCAGCTAAACGACAGCAGCAAAACCCACCTCACAGCTGTGGCAACTATAAGTGTGTCCAGATACTGGCATATGTCCCCTGGAGGCCCAGGTTGCCCCCTGGTTGAGAATGACCTGAAATGCAATGTGTGGTTCCTCACTGTGAACTTAAAAACTTGTCTTGGAGTCAGGAAATCTTTTAACTAGTCCTGATTGTCCTTTTTCCTTAATCATCATGAGTTGAGCATCTTACAGTGAGTCCGATGCTGGGGATATGAAGACAAAAAAGAAGCTGCCCTCACAGACTTACATTTTAATAAGGAAGACCGATGTATGGAATAAACCGTTACTCTGTAGAGCAGGAGAGTGGTTCTTGAGACGTTAAGTCCCAGGTGCCGGGGGAGCCCGAGGGACACAGAGTCAAATTTGGAGTGACCAGCTCGGGGGAGTTGTGTAATGAAAGCGATTTCTGCCCTATTCCAGCTTGTTTCTTCTGTGTTAGATCCGCTCCTTGCAAGACAAGGCCCCACATGCTCCCTAGACGCAGGAAAATCATAATTTTAGTTACCAAAAATTCCCAATAAAAACTGCACAATTTTTTGCTGAAAGCAGTTGGTCCTGCTGAGTGATTTTTCACACCGTTCTGTGTCGATGAGGGGAGACCCTGAGACAGAGGTCGTTAGTATTAAAAATTTTCATCGTTTTCAGAAATAAGGAGAAAAGCAAAGTCCGTGTCGGGTAAACAGGTATCCTGGCTCTAAAGAAAATGAACAGAACCTAGAATATCACGTATCTGCCCCAGAAAAACGATTTAATCACCGTGCTATGCTGTAGTCCCCTTGTCCGAAGAGCCGAAGAGCAGATTTTATAAAGAGTCACACATTCTACCTCAACTGGCCATAATTAGAAAACGTCAGTAAATGCCAGATAAATTAGCTTGGATCTAAATTTTCTTTGAGGGAGGTGAAGATTCTAATTTGATGAATTAAAATTCTATGGTACAATGAATTAGTATTATACTTTAGTTTTTATTTAAACATTCACAATGAAGTTGCCAGGTACAAAGGGGAGTATTCTATGATCGCAGGGGGGAAACCACGCTTTGTGTTGAAGCATTTACAGTCTTGGAGGAAAGATGAATGCAAAATACCTGTTAATGCCTTGGGCGGTAAGAAGAGTGCTGCGAAGGGAGAGTTCAGATGAGAAAACGAATTAAAACTTGTGAAGGAGGCAAAAGGAGCACCACCAGCTCTTATTTCCTGAGCTGCAGAACGTCTACCAGGGACATAGGCAAGTCAAGGAGTGCTCTCCACTAGCGCTCATGAAGCTGCTGGAAAGCTGTGAGTTGCTTTTGATAGATTGTTAACAAATTAACTTTTCTTCTTAGTAACAGAAGTAAAAGGAAATTTCTCTTAAAATGTGGGAATTCCCTCCCTTCCCACCATCCATCCACCCGCCCAATGGCAGTTGTACTGATTTTCTGAAAACAAATCAAATTGTTATTCCCGTGATTGAATCTCTTCCTTGACTTTCCACTGTTTGTAAACCAAAAGTTTGACTCCTTCCCAGGACCTAGGAGAAGCTGTGATGGGTTGCCCCCTTCTTCTCTCTGACCTCAGTCCCAGCACTGCGCACCTTGTTCAGTGCACAGTGCACCGCTCTTCTGCCTTTGCCCATCTCCGGGTCTTGGCACATGCACCTGCAATTCTCCTGCCTTTGCTCTTCCCTCCTGTCCTCTCCTCTGCTGGCTCCTTTTCACGGTTCACATCACAGCTTAAATGTCACTGGCCTGGGAAGGGTCCCTGTTACACGCTCTGTTCGCTTCCTCCTCTGTGTTTCAAGACATTCCTTGAGAGTAGGAATCCTTGTCTGGTTTGTTTTTTTTTTTTTTTAAACAAATACATCCCTGAACAGAGCTTAAGAAAAGCGTTTCTTTTAAAGATTTTAATTTATTTATTTGACAGAGAGAGAGATCACAAGTAGGCAGAGAGGCAGGCAGAGGGAGAGAGGGAAGCAGGCTCCCCACCGAGCAGAGAGCCGGATGCGGGGCTCGATGCAGGGCTCAATCCCAGGACCCTGCCTGCGATCATGACCTGAGCCGAAGGCAGAGGCTTAACCCACTGAGCCACCCAGGCTCCCTGAACAGTGTACGCTTAATACATATATTTTGACTGAATCAACAAACACATCTCTACAAATGTTCAATGACCTACAGTAGATTATAATCTTTGTGAGGGCAGAATTATATCTGTTTCGCTCACCATTACAGATCCATTTGATAAAGATTATCAAATATTTTTTTGAAGATGGAAATGAATCAGTTATTTCAGGTGAAAAGCCAAAAACCGAATTGAGAGCAAAAACAAAAAACTAGGATATTGCTAGCAGGCGGCCACGGGATTTGGAAAGGAAAAATAAAAAAACTGGTGAGCTAACTAAACCTACAGCTCCAGGAGCGCCTGGGTGGCTCAGTGGGTTAAGCCTCTGCCTTCGGCTCGGGTCATGATCTCAGGGTCCTGGGATCGAGCCCTGCATGGAGCCCCGCATCGGGCTCTCTGCTCGGTGGGGAGCCTGCTTCCCTCTCTCCCTCTGCCTGCCTCTCTGCTCTCTGCCTACTTGTGATCTGCCTGTCGAATAAATAAATAAAATCTTTAAAAAAAATTAAAATAAACCTACAGCTCCAGAGTTAAGTAGAGTTGTAAATATCTACTCAATTTGAATTTATCATGGAAAAATTCACTAAAAATCATTTATTAAGCCAGATGGAATAATTTTAAGCATTCCTCCCCTCTCCTATAGAAATAAGACTGATAATCTATCAGTCATTAACATTTCTTAGAAACCTGTCATTACTGTAATGGAATAATAAAGGTTGTCAAGGGGATTTTCTCTGGTAATACTAATAGACAGTTGTCAAGCCTTAAATTACGGACCTCATGGAAGATCAATATTCACACTATAGTTTTATCAGTCTAAAATGATTTCCAGTATTGGCCACCAGATGGCAATGTTTGGAAAACCCGTTCCCCACTAGAGGAAAAATTTTTTCTTCAGCCACTTGATGGCATCTCTCCATTGTTTTCAAAAACTCTTGACCTACTCCTGACAGCGTGTTCCCGGTCTGCACTGCCCTCCTCTGGCCCTTATCTCGCATTCCCACCTGCAGTACTGATTGTTTGGAAGGCTTCCTAACGAGAAGGTCTTTAAGAGGTTTCTTTAAAGAATAGTTACTGTGGGGGCACCTGGGTGGCTCAGTGGGTTAAAGCCTCTGCCTTTGGCTCAGGTCATGATCTCAGGGTCCTGGGATTGAGCCCCGCATTGGGCTCTCTGCTCAGCGGGGAGCCTGCTTCCTCCTCTCTCTCTCTGCCTGCCTCTCTGACTACTTGTGATCTCTCTCTGTCAAATAAATAAATAAATAAAATCTTTAAAAATACATATATATTTACTGTGGAAATTTCTCATTCTCCTTGTTAAAACTGTGCTTTAAAGAACTGTTTCTTCTCTTTTAATGGAAATGGAAAGCTGCAAAGGATTTTCAAAAAAAAATTATCAGAAAATTATATGTATAATGGACAAAATGTGGGTGTTTGTGAGTGTGTGATATTTTTGTTTACTTATTAGCTTGCACCGTAATACCACGTCGTTGAACCATTATACCATGATTCCGTATAGGGAGCGTTAAGCGATCCTCTTTATAGTAAAACAGAATATTTATACTTCCTTTGCTTATTAAAAACTTCCTTTGCTTATTAAAAAAAATTAAAAAAATAATTAGCGTATAATGTGCAGCCCCATCAAAACTCCAATGTATTGTAGACTTTGGTTTCATAGTTTTTGCAGGCAAATTGAACCTTTTGAATGTATATATTTTTTTTCTTAAGGACTGGTAACTTTTTTGCTGAGTTTGGATATTTCCTCATTCACTGAGTTGATTTGGCCTTATAAGAGAAATTTTATTTGGAATTTTGTAAAACGAAGCTTTGGGGGAATGCTGCTTTGAGGGGGCAGTGGCCCAGAGCACTGTAAAGATGCTGCAGATGAATTTGGCTATTAACAGGTTGCAGATGAAATGAAGCAGTTTTGCAGATACTCTTTGTAAGTCCTGGTATATTCTACATGAGCCGTGGTTTTCATGCCTACTGTTTTGAAGCAAGTCATAGGCATCTTAAAGCTCATTAGAGATTATCTGCTTTGAAATAAATTGGTTTTCATATTCTTCCTTCCTGAAGATTTTTAGCTGTGTATCCTCAAATGGCTTTCTTTGTACTTGGTGTACTATAAGGCTCTCTTCTTTTCATAATACACACAATTTAGACTTCTGATCTTGAGGGCTCTTAGAAAATGTTGGTGTTGAGGGAGCTGGACAACCATGGGGAGCTGTGTAAGTGTATAAGCGGTAATTGACAGACATTGTAACACTTACACCAGTGCTCTGTTGCAAGTGCCGTGGCTGAATGGCAGTCAGTCTGACAATGGAAGAAATTGGTAATTAGATGAGAATAGGGATTTTATCTCTCCTCTGCCCCCCTTTATATCAGTTAAGTTGGAATTTGCCCCACGTAACAAAAAAACCAGACAGACAAAAAACCCAAAACTCAACTAAAGTGAAATATAAGACAAATGTTTTATCTCCTGTGAAGAGGAGGACTGAGGTATGAGGTTTTCCAGGGTTGGTTAATACAGAGCCTGACAGATATCCTGTCTTTCTCTTATACCATTCTCAGATTGTGTCAGCTCTGCCTTCTGGCTTGTCCCCCCCCCCCCCCCCCCCGTGGTCACAAGATGGTTGTATATTTCCACAAATCACAGTCAAATACAGGATGTCCTGGTGGGGGATGGGGTGGGGGAGGCAGTGTATGACCATACTCAGAGGCCCGGTAGCCAACTCAAGTCACGTTGACCAGTATTAGTTATATACTCCATTCTAGACCAACCCATGGCAAAGCAATTTGATTTCCATGCTTTCTCAGACTGTTTAGTTGACCCTTGAGTCCCAGAGTAGAGGGGAGAATTTTGCAGGGGAAGGTACCCAAGAAACGCTGAAAGGGCTTGGGCTAAACAGCCAGTAATTTCTGATCCTCTGACGTTCTCTCAGTGGTTAAAAGTATAGGAGAGTTTGAATAGATTCAGTAATCAGATAAGAATGAGAGTTTGCTTAAAATCACTGTGTTTTAGTTCGTGGATCTTTGGGGAATGACAGTCCATCAGCCTTTGAAATTGGGCTGCCAAGTGGGTAAAGCTGGTCTCCTTTTTGTTCTTTAGATATTTCATTAGTACACCTGCTTTGAAACCTTCACTCTAGATGGTACTATGGTATTTATTATAGTATTATTAATACTATGGTATTATTATTGGGGTTCCGGGTCTCCTTATTGTAAATCCTCATTCATAATTGACTACATGTCCTATTTCCATCACGAATGGTGGTTCCAGGCCATCGTTAACGACTAGGCAGGAGAAAGAAATCTGTTGTCCCACCAGCTCGTCTCCACAGTAGTTCTTCACTCTGAGCTCATGGTTTGTTTCCTTCGGTCAGCTCATGTGAGTCTCTTCAAATGTTACTCCCTTGGTCCTCTCCCAGTCTCCCCTTCCCTCTCATATTTGAGTTCGGGAATACTTCCCTCTTCCATTGATAATCTCTCTGCTAGTGTTTGTTTTTTTTCCCCTCCGGACTCTTTGAGAGCCTTGTCGTCCCAGTCCTTCTCCACGTCACCTAGGCAGGACATGTTGGATTTGACTTTGACCCTTCCCTTGACCACCCCCCTCCCCGCCACACACATACAATGAGTTGCCAATTTCTATTGACTCTGCCTCTCAGGTATCCCTCCCATCCCTC
This sequence comes from Lutra lutra, assembly GCF_902655055.1. Classification (NCBI taxonomy): domain Eukaryota; kingdom Metazoa; phylum Chordata; class Mammalia; order Carnivora; family Mustelidae; genus Lutra; species Lutra lutra. The sequence continues at coordinate 13,008,901 of NC_062290.1, read as the reverse complement.
CCTACTGCCACTGTTGTCTCTTGCTGACGTAGTTTTAGATTCTTGGAGTTCAGGAGGTATGTTCCTTGAATCTAGTTGTGCAATAGTCTGGCATTTGAAGTAGAGTTTCTATTGTGCTACATTTTTTTAGCTTTATTAAGTACTCTGAGAGGTAACCTTTTGGTAATCTATATTTGCTTTGCAGTACATGAGAATTACAGGGTGTACATAAAACCTAAAGAGGCTAAAATGGTAGCAGCTAACTACCAAGTACCGAGAGAACACTAATTAAAGTGTCTTACCACTAAGTCTTCCTGATATTAAGGTAGATAAATTAGAACTGTGTGAATTTACAGAGGCCAATTTTGAGATGGCAAAATAAATCCTGTTATTATTCACCCACTGAAAGTAGGTTGATAAAATTGTAGGCGAGTGTCAGTTTCGTGAAACTAGTTATTTGTATAAATGGTTATTAAATAGAGCCAATTCAATTCTGGGTGCTTTTTGTTAAAAGCATTGTTGACTTTTCTTTCTTGTAGTTAAAATCTTAATCCGTTATATATCAGGGCCCAGATTGAAGGGCTTGGTGAAACAGCTCATTTTCCAGAAGCATGTGCTGGACAGTGGGAAGGGGAAGCCCCTTAAATAATTTCATTTAGTTTGTATCTGATGCTCTGTTGACTGTTCTGCTTTTGTTTTCATTGATCTCATCCATTCACAAATCCAAACTGTGACCAGTCTGGTTTGCAAACTTGATGAAAACATGACTTTTCTAATTGTATTCCAAAATATAAACACTTAGAAAATTTAAAAAACATCAACAAACCCCTAGAGAAAAACATAAAACATTCTCATAAAAACTGTTAGACTATTAGAACGGTCACTGAACTACATGTCTGCCTATCAGTGGATCCAGAACAGGGTGCATTATTAATGCAACACAATAAACTTCCACGTTGTCTAGCGATCCATTTCCCGACCTTTAACCAAGTCCCATTACATAGTTTAGAAAGTCTCAAAAACAGTATTTAAAACCCTTGGCCATATTCCAATCTCTTCTTTCTCAAGTGATGACCTCGGGCTTCTGCCTCACTGAGATTTTTGCAAGATCTTCTTTATTAACTTCATCAAATATCCTAATTACTTCTTTTCTGCCAAAATCTCATCCATTCCTCTCCTACCTGGGGCAGTTGAGACCTTCCTCTTTTCTAACATGAACACCAGCCCCGTGCATTGATAACTTCTGTTGCTGTTCTTTTAGTTGTCCCTGCTAGACCCTTTCCCATCATGCCTGCTCCCTCCAGGGGGCTGTCATCAAATGATTACCTATTGTCATTCCTTCATCTTCTCCATAATTCTATCCAGTTCTTTTTATTTCCACCACTACTGCCCTGTTTGAATTTTTTCCTTACCTGCACGTCCTTTGCAGTCCTAATACATTGTCCTTGCAAAGTTGTGTTCCTGAAACAGGTGGAGTTATGGGATTCCTTGCCTGGAAACATTCATTCAGTGCCTTCTGTGACCTAGAGATAAAAATTCAGATGCCTTCATTCAGAATCTTCCTCAGTTTGACAAAGACCATTTTCCCAAACTCTTCTCACCAAATAGTCTTGGATCTACCCACTTTGGACTCACCAGTGATGTACCCATCACTGTGATGGTCATGGCTCTGCTCCTGTCGGTTTGGCAACTCAGAACATCTCTCCGCACTGACCTGTTCAAGTCCTACTTAGCTTTCAGGATCTCCTTTGAAGGCCATCTGGATTTCCCTAGAATCCTTCTCCTGGTTCTTACATCAGGATTAACCAGACATTTTCTGTATTCCTAATTTAAGTTCCTTATAGGGCTGCCACATCACTTTACTTACTCTGCTTTTTACTGTATCCAGTGACTAATCTGCATTTTCCCCAGAGGATGACACACCTTTTGAAGACGGTAACTCTACACTGTTTATCTTCGTAGCCACATCGAGTCCATTTCCCCAAGCACCGAGCAGGCACTCAGCAACACCTGCTGGACTGAAATGACCTGCGATCAAGTAGTCTGGCTTATGTTTTGATGTGATCTTTCTAATTTTATGGAATTTACAAGGAAGAGTAAAGCACAGTATTCAACGTTCTCATGCTCGATGCGCCGGTTTGCCACAAGTGGATTTTTGATGGGTCTCAGCCTTGATCCTCTTAGCATTCAAGGCAGCATGACAGGGCTTGGGGGGCCCTGAACGATTTACCTCAGTCTGCATTACAAATAGCATTTTACATGTTTACCGGGATGTGAACAAGGTTGTCAGAGGAGTCAAAAGCATGAGTCCTGGAATCAGAATGGTTGCAGAAGAGATCAGACTCTGCTACTCACTCTTTAGAGATGCAAACTTTTGAGTTTTTGATTCTTAGAGTCTGGTAAAAGGGGCTGCTGCTTTGAAAAGTTCTAGCTGGTGGTACCCTTCTTCACAAGACGAAGAGTTTATGCTGCTAAGGGGTTGTGCTTACCTGGAGCCTGTATCCTCCCCTTGTAGAGCAAGCTCTGGATTCCTGAGACCTTCTGCCCAGATGACCTCGTACCCACTTTCAGTACCTTGCCAGGCCTCTTGGCTCAGCCTGTCTTGCTGTGGCTGCTCCATGGGAACAAAGTGTTCTCCAGGGATAGCTGTTCTGTGCAGTGTGGACTGAGCTTAGCCCCGTGGGCGGGGATTTCCACAGACTGTGCACATGGTGTGCCACGCAGGATGGGACACAGCCAGGATGAGAGATAAGGGAAGGGGACTGGATGGTGGGGTTTCAGAATGATCTGTTTCTCTGTGTCCCTGTTGTGGAATCTGGGGAATTCAAGCCTGATTATACATGTTTTTATGAAAGTATATTGCCAAGATAAGATTAGAGAGCATGTTTTATGTAATGGTTTATTAGTTTTTTTTATGACTTTTGAGACTTGAGACTCAGAATGTGTGGGTCTCTATTTGTCTTTTTCCCTAAGCCTTACATCTCTTGCAGGCTATGAAATTGGTACCATGAACAGTTTTCTCCCTTACAGCCTGGCAGTATAGATCAGCTATGACCCTGTAATTGCAGCACATTGTCTGGTTCTTAGAAAATGATCAGTAAATATAAGCTCCCAGTAGTAGTCGTATTTATTCCTCCATTCATTTGTTTGAAATATTTTTCCAAGTACATACACTGGATCCAGCACAATTTTACATGAAAACAGACAAGATTCCTGCCCTCATGAAGTTTACATCTGTCAGAGAGACAGATGGCTGAGGCTTGAACAGAAAAGTTACAAATTATGCCCAAGGCAATAAGAGTAGGGAAGTGGTATTCCAAAGAGTGAGTGGTAGGGCGTCTTCATGTGAAGGGTGTAGAGCATGAGAACTCCAGGTAGTGGGAACAGCAGGTGCAAAGGCTCTGGGGCAAGAAGGAGGGCAGTCGGAGCTGGTACACAGCGGGCAGTGGCTCCCACTGCACTCCAGCCACCGGAGATGGTGTGACATCAGTAAACAGGGGGAAGACGGTATTTAACAGGATTAGCAGCTTGCATTTTACTTTGACCTAATGGGCACTCATTGGAGGGCTCATCAGCTTGTAATGTGGAGAGTGGATGGTGAAGAGTAATGAAGGCAATAATGGATGATAAAAGGGCAAGAAGGAAGCTAGAGAGATCAGTGAGAAGACTTGTACAGAAGGCCCAGGCAAGGGGTGCTTGTGGTAATGATGGTAGTGGCCACAGAAACAGGAGTACTAACCCATTGTTATAAAGATGACATCAATATTAGCATCAGTAATGGCCCTGGTAATAATAGTGATAATTATGCAGAATTTGCCAGGTTCTAAATTGGATGCCCTAGACACCAAGTTTTAGATAGCCAACTTAAGTTGAATCCTTGTGTCTAAATTTAAATTCCTTCCCTGGCATGTGCTGTTAACGAAAGTCAAGCATAAATGAATAGGTCGTTTTCCCACTCAACCAAGTAGGGACCTGCACTTTCCAGAGTAGTGCTCTGTGCTTATAGATGGTGTGTTTGGCTGTAGAGAACCAGACATTTTTGCAGCTGACTGCAAACAGAATCCGCCTCTTGGGGCTGAAAGTCGTCTTGTGGATCATGTGGTCACTTGCCGGAGAAGAAGCTGCGTCTGAGGGCTTAGTGACCTGAGCTGGAGGTGCGTTGGATTTGTTGTGGCTTCGGGTCTGTAGATCTGTGCACCGTGCAGAGCCCAGGACCTTGTGGTGCTGAAGGAGTTGATGTGTAAAATACTGCTTTCCACATCTGTTTGCTATAAAAAAGTTAAACTTCGAGCTCTTGAGAAGCAGTGATTTCCCTAGGTGACCCACATGCAAATGTGCGAAATGTTTCTGTCTCAAGTTTCCTTCCCAAAGCAATCGGTACTTCCCCTTATCTGTGGATACACTTCCTGTGATTTTAGTTACCCCCTGTCAGGAGTGGTCTGGCAACCAACCATCCGCCTTCCCACACAGACTAATATCAGAAGGTCAGTAGTGATATGAAGGCCATGTCACAGCGCTCACGGCATTCACCCCGCTTCATCTGATCGCAGAGGTGCTCTTCTATCTCCTGTTAGCGCAAGGGTGAATGCAATAAAATATTTTGAGAGAGAGATGGTATTTACACACCGTATGACAGTATATTGTTAGAACTGTTCCGTTTTGTTAATCTCTTACTGTGCCTAACTTATCAGTTAAATCTTTTCTTTTCTTTTTTTTTTTAAAGATTTTATTTTATTTATTTGACAGAGAGAGAGAGATCACAAGTAGGCAGAGAGGCAGGCAGAGAGAGGAGGAAGCAGGCTCACTGCTGAGCAGAGAGCCCGATGCGGGGCTCGATCCCAGGACCCTGAGATCATGACCTGAGCCGAAGGCAGCGGCTTTAACCCACTGAGCCACCAGGCGCCCCTCAATTGAATTTTTTCATAGGCATGTGTGTGTAGGAGAAATTATACATGGGGTTTGATACTATTCTCGGTTACAGGCATCTCCTGGGAGTCCTGGAATGTATCCCCTGTGGGTGAGGGGGTTACTGTGCTCTATCTTAGTCCTTCTGATGCAGAGAGTCCACTGGAGAAATGAGCAGTGCTGCTGGGTGATGAAATGAGTGTCCTGAATAAAGTCACATGAGAGATTTGTATTCAACAATACTTACAGTCAACGCTCATCAACAACCATTGACATCAAGCACCAAGTCCAAAGTCTGTCTATTAGGCTTTACTTACTTACTTAATTAATTAACTAAAGATTTTATTCATTTATTTCACAGAGAGAGACACAGCGAGAGAGGGAACACAAGCAGGGGGAGTGGGAGAGGGAGAAGCAGGCTTCCCGCTGAGCAGGGAGCCAGATGCAGGGCTCAGTCCCAGGACCCTGGGATCACTACCTGAGCCGAAGGCAGATGCTTAATGACTGGGCCACCCAGGTGCCCCTTTAGCCTTTAATTTTAAAATGAGTGTGCATATGTCACCTTTATTGCTAGGATTTCTGTTGTTTTGCAAGATGAGTTTAGGTTTCACAGTGTGTCAAATCCACAAGCTTATGAAGTGTTGCTGTGTTACATAATAGAATTCCAATATATTCCATAAAAAAAACATTATTAGACAAACCCCGATTTCAATCGAGAATAATTTTTGAAGTGTTGAAGCAATTGAATTTTTGGCTAGCTGTAGTTAAGAAGGCCACCAGAGCTGTAGAGGAAGGAGCTACAAAGAGCAGGAACAGGAAGAGCTCTAATAGCTTTGCCATCTTACCCCTGGAGAAGATGTTAATTTTAAAGCTGCGAAATGGGAGCTGGATAAATGGGTGATTACCTGACATTCAAGGTCTACTGGAAGGACTTTGCATTGAGGTGAAGCGGTGTATTCTGGCTGTTAACTTTATACCCTACAAAGAAGTGGTAATTTTGAGGTATTGTCCTCCATTTGCGTTTCTCTTGGAAGCCAAGTAACTCAGCATTTTAAAAGCTTTTTGTCTTTGGAAAGAAAAATAGTTGAAAAAGGACACAGTGTTCAGAAAAGTTCTAATGATCAACTCATAAAGCAAAATCCACATTATAGGGAATTTTCAACATAAAAAATTGGGTATTCTAGAAGCCAAAACAGTTCAATTAAAATTTTATTCCTGGCATGACCTAGATACTACCGTATGAATTCTTTTTAGCAGACTAATCCTGCAATGGGTAGTCTAGAGGCTTCTGTTTCTTTGTGCTTTTCCCCCAGCATGTTGGTGTTTTTCTTTCCCTTTCTTGTTTTCCCTCTTTACCGAATTGACTTCAAACACAGAACTTGTTTTCAAATTTCTGTCTTTGCTCCAAACAAGAAAAGATAAATTCGCTGTTGTTGTTTAATGCTGGGTATTTAATGCCAACATTTAAAGCTGTATTGACATTTGCATAAATTATCTGCCTTAGAATTGCTGTAGAGTTGGATATAGGGTGTCAAACTAAGATTGTGGTGATAATGTATCCCATTGGCCAATAGTCAAGGCTAGATTTACAGTGTGTTTGTTCTTTCAGTCCCTGAAGACAACTCAAGTTTATTGCTCACTCTGGTAGGTGGGGCACAAGGGAGAAAAAGATGAATATGACCTAATATTGCCCTCCAGGAAGAAGTAGTCTGTCCAGTCTGTCTGGATTGTCATTTTGAAGGTTATAACAATAACTTAAAAATTTCCTTAAAAATCAAAATAATGACTGAGTGTCCTAGAAAATTACTTTTAAATGTACAAAGCAAAATTTTGATAAAGAATCTGAAACAGGTGCAAACACTGGTACGGGTATGTTGGGCTCCTCCTGTACCGGTGGGAGAGAAACTTTACCTTTATGTAATGAATTTCATGATGCACTAAATTATTCCCCTGAGCTATATTTAGATGCTACAGAGTTCTCTTCAGTTAATCTCTGACAAAAGAATGAAGGCTTTCATGCGAATAAATTCTTAGGTAGCTAATATGAATAAATTCAACAGGCTGCTCTAATTAATTCCATTTTCTAAATACAATGAAATCCCTCTTCTAGCAAAGATCTAAATAGGCAAAGCAGCTTTTGAAAACTCCAATTCACGAGGCTCTGTCATGGTGATATAATAGTTTCAACGCATAACTTTTATTTTTGGTATCCTTAAAGACTTGGAGTTGATAAATTGTGTGAAAATATATTTTCCTCATCACTATTTAACTAGTAAGAATAAAAGACCATCAAAAAATTACTCATTCTAAGAAATGCTTGGTATATTACCATGCTAAGGAATGAATGAGTATATTATATTTCCTCTTAAATTATATTTTGAGTTTGTATCAAAGGAAATAGGCAGTATTTCCTATAACTCATGTAGTCCCTGTTTGGATTCATGACTTCTGATGTAGAAAGGTGATTTTGTTTCGACTTTTTTTTTTCGCTACTTTTTAGTAACCTTTACTTCAAAATACTCATTTGTGTGACAAATTCATAGATTCGTGTGGCGATATATTTTCCTATGGGACATGAGCTCTTTTGTACCATTTTGTATTGTGATGACCTCAGGTAGAGTTGGCAGAGGGCCATATCTTGATATCTCTTAGAATGATGGTGGGCAGTTTTTCAAGAAGTGTTCTTCAAAAGTAGTATCAATACTCTTGATCTACCAGGGAGGGAGAAAGCCCAAATACCCTTTCACGCTGTAGAGTAGATGATCGTTTGTGTGATGTGATTTTGGAAAACACCAGAAAGATCTCCATTTCTCTGTTTTCTTTTTCTTTAAGATCTCCATTTTCCTAAGTTTTCTTGACAACTTTTGCATAGGGCTCATTGCTTAAAGTTCTACTGAAGAGAGATACATTGAGTTTATAAGTAAGTAGTGCCTGAAGGTGAAAACGGTGTAGACCCAATCTTATCTACCTAGTACCTTCATTTCATCCTAAGTCCACACATACTGAAGCATTGGGGCCCTGAGGAGAACAGAGATCTGAGAGACACGGGAGGGAGGCGGCTGAATGAGGGCTCCACACAAGGATGATGAACACCAGAGCCTCATTTCACTTTGAACATCTTTCCTGTGGTGGAGTTAAAAATTTACATCATTGTGTAATACTTAGGGAGAGAGGATTGCCATTTCACTTGAGTTAGGGAATGATACGTGGAGAAGGAAACCAGGCTTACTCCCCAAAATATCAGGTATCATCTTTGGTGGCAACCATTACTCATGATCCATGTGGGATAGAATAAAAGCTGATTTACTGAGGAGGAAATGGATATCCCAATAATTAATGCTATTACTGCCTTTTTCTTCATTCAGCTGCATTATAGGAATGCAGAGATAGTACCATGAAAAACATGTTGAGTATCTGCTGATTCTTCATTGCAATGAGCCATTAAAAATTTGATAGGTATAAAATTTGATAGGTACTTGACAGGTATTCCGAGGGGGAATCTGAAAGTGAAAAATCTGCCAATCACTTTTTGAGAGTCTTCCAATCTTTTGCTTGGGAGATTCATGTTAATGTTGAAAATGGGGTCAAAATTCCCCCCAAAATTTAAATTTTATCAGGAATGCTAAAGAATTTAAAATGGAATTCATCTTCCAGACTACCTATTAAATAGAAGTATAAAAGGTGGGCTTTCTTTTTTTTTAAATTTTTTTTATTTATTTATTTGACAGAGAGAGATCACAAGTAGGCAGAGAGACAGGCAGAGAGAGAGGAAGGGAAGCAGGCTCCCTGCCAAGCAGAGAGCCCGACGTGGGGCTCGATCCCAGGACCTCGGGATCATGACCCGAGCCAAAGGCAGAGGCTTAACCCACTCAGCCACCCAGGTGCCCCTAAAAGGTGGGCTTTCTATTGCTGTCCAGCAACCCTGTAAGAAAATAAAGCAAGTTTTTGAAATGATGTGCCTAGATAAAGAAAGAGTATTGAAAATTTCAAGAGGGAAGTATTTCTAAAGGATAAGATCTAGGAAATTGTGGAAGTTCTATTGGATGTGCTCTAGAACTATGCTGATATTATCATCACCTCATTCAGATAAAAATAAAGAATATTTGATTCACGAGTATACCTACAAGACTGTGAGTAGAGTGAATTATATTGTGTCAAAACCACACAACCTAACTGTACCCATTTCTTGTAGAGCTCAGTACCCCAAAATTTCAACATTTAGCAACTTAAAAAAAAAAGATTTTATTTATTATTTGGGTTGGGGGAGGACAAGCAGGTGGGAAGAGCAGAGTGAGAGGGAAAAGCAGACCCCCACTGAGCAGAGAACCCAACATGAGGCTCAATCCCAGGACCCTGATATCATTGCCCAGCCAAAGGCAGACACTTAACTGACCCACCGAGATGCATCTTTAACAGCTTTTATGCATGGATTTTATTTAATTTTTTGCTCAAAACATATGAAAATAAGTTGTTCATAAAACAATGTAGTGAGAAACACACTGACCTATTGTGAACATTTCTTGAGCATCCTAGTTAGATAATGTTATATAAGACACATATTCTCCTTTCTCTGTCCTGAGGGGACTTAATGTTTGTGACTAGGGTGTTTTGTATGTGGTGAGGTCAAATTATGAAAGTCGTCATAGTTAATTGGATGCCACCTACCTTTATTTTAACAGATGTTAGTAGAGTGGTGTATTGTATCTTCCAGTCTAAATAGTAAACAAAGGTGTGTTATATGACCCTTTATGACCTGAAAGGCCATAACTTAATTCATCCCTAGATGATTCTCCAGAGATTTGGAAACAGCAATCAAGGAGAAATGAAGAGTGAATAACAAACTGTGATTTTTAACTGAAATCAGATTACTAATTATAAGCCACTGCTATTCCTAAACTTGTCCAGCTACCTTTTATTTCCATTTATAAATAAGGGGGGGAAGTGAAAGGGAGAAGCTCAGGAGAAGTAAATGATGGGGCTTTAGAATCAAAAGAAACAATACAAATTAGACAGTCACTCCTTGATTTATAGATTTATAGATGAGGAAACTAATGTCCAGAGAATTTAAATGCCTTACCACACTCCACACATACTTGTGACTCTAACACTAGAAATCAGGTCCTCAAAATCCCAGCTAAGGAACACATAATACATAACAAATGCAAGAAAGGAGACAGATAATTTCTGTGTCTCTAGACATTTTCTGTAGGTTGGGCCTATTAACCTTTCTTAATAAATCTGTAGACCAGAGAGAGTTGCTGAGCCATTTAAACTTTTGTTATATGATGATATGTAAAAATTATTTTACAGCCCCAGAATTTGATTTTCAGGTAAGAAATTAATATGCATTAAGAAAGGAAGTCACAAAGCATTTTGCAAGTTTGATCTTTAGTGTATGTAATGTCTTGTTAGAGTAAAGAATTATTTCCTACCTTTATGGCTGAGTTTTGGATAATGTACAAACTGTATGCATCATCAGAGAGCTCTTTGCAAACATAAGAACTCGAGGTTTAGAGAATTTCTGGGAAACCTATCCAGATTGGCAGCCATTGGCGTGTTTGATTGTTCAGCATTGAGTAATATGTAAATCTCAGTCACACATCTAAGAAAAACATTTACTTGGAAGTTCCAATGTGATTAAAGTGATTTGCTGAAATTAAAGCAAAGAAAAAAAAATACCCTACTACTGACCAGAAACCCTGGAAGATGTAGATCATACAACATAGATAGATACTACCTTCATTCATCTTTTTTCTGGTTCATCTACTAGTCAGGTTTCCCAAACTAACCTAATTGTTACTTTATTCATTTCTTCAACAAATAAGTATATTGCTTGTCTAATATACACTATGTACTGGGCTCTGTGAATATGTAGTAAACAAGATAAATAAAGTTCCAATTATCATGGATCTCACTGGCTAGTGTGACAAAAAGAAGTAGAAGTAGAAATAGACTATTTCAAATAGTGATCTGTTGGTTGATAAAAAATCAGAGCAAAAGTTGGGAGGCTAACTGGGGAGGAGGGAGGAAGAGTGAAAAGAGTGAGACGTCCGGGAAGGTCTGTTTGAAAAGGAGCCATTTGAGTAGAGTCCTGAGTAAGCGAGTAAACAAGCCAAGCAACAATATAGCAGAACATTCCTCAGAGAACAGCGTGGGCAAAAGTCCTGCATGGCAATGAGCCTGTCCTGTTACGGGAGCAAGGAGGAGGGAGTGGGGTGAACAAGCAAAATGGGAAGGAACTAGGTTGAGAGGTAGTCAGGGGCCAGATCAGATGGAGAGAACTCCGTTCATAGGGCATTTCAGTCCCGGTCTTCTCAGAACTTTCTCCTGAATGCCTGTGACTTACATATAAATAGATACAGAATAGTTACCTGTTCACTATTTAAGCAGTTTCTGGGTAAGCACTTTGAATACTTGATTTCACAAGGCCAAGGATAAAGGATATCTGTTGTGAAGAAGGTGCCTAGCAGGGTGCTAGGGATGGAATTGTGTGCCACAAGAATGTATATGTAGAAGCCTAACCTCAGTTCCTCAGAAAGCAACTATAGTTGGGGACCCGTTCTTGAAAGAGGTAAAATGACATCATTAGGCTGGGACCTCATTAGGCTGATAGGACTGGTGTCTTAGTGAACGAACAGGACACAGACACAGAAGATTGTGTGAACACACAGGGAGAAGACCACCATCTACAGACCAAGGAGAGAGAGGTCTGTGGAAAAACTCACCCTATTGACACGTTGATCTCAAACTTCTAGCCTGTGGAACTGTAAGGAAACAAACTTTAGTTTGAGCCATCTGGTCTGTGGAACTTGGTTATGGCAGTCAGAGCCAATGAGTGGATCTGGAGTTGTCACAATCTTATAGCTGGGGTAATTAGCCTTCAAGATGGTGGCCCCCAATGGTCCCTGCCTCCTGGCATTCTTAGCCTTATGTGGTTCCCTCACACAAAATAGAATTGATTCATGTAACCCAGAGAAAACAATGGTGACTTCCAAGGCCAGGTCATAAATGATATGGTGGCTCCCAAATTGCTTTCACCTGAATCCTGCATTGTGGAAAAGGCCAGCTGTCATGTCAGAAGGACACACAAACAGCCCTGGGAAGAGGTGAACAGGGTAATGAACTCGGGCATTCTGACAGCAGCCAGGCACATTAGTGAGGGAGCCCGAGAGGCACGCTCTGCCGCTTTGGCTGACGTCAGGATGGCAACCCTATGAGAGATCTTGAGCCAGAACCACCCATTCAAGCTGCTCCCCAATTCCTGACCCACAGAGATAGTTGAACAATCACTGTATCTTATTGTTGGGAACTATTCCATCTAGGATGATTTGTTACACAGCAATAGATATGTTATGTCATAAAGAGAAAAGCACTCGGCAACTCGGCAAGATAGCCACATTCCTTCTTGTGAGTCTGAAAGTAGGTCAGTGGAATCTCATTCAGTCTGAATTAAAGGAAACGATTTGTGAGCTTCACTACAAAGGGAAAACCCAACCTTAGAATGACATTCAAAAGGCCTAACTGAATTTTTGGCAAGGGCTTTGCAATGTGGGCTTCTTAAAAATTGTGGAAGACTTTCTAATGCTGATTAAAAACATTCACAATTTATTTAACTATAATTTTAAACACGTGTTCACGTGTGTTTATTTTTGTCTGGAAGATGGCAGTTCTTTCTGCAGCTCCTTAGAGTTTTTGCATGGTTTTCTACATTTACCAGTTCTGTTCCCCATGTAATGATAAATGAGATTTTTTTTAAAGATTTTATTTATTGATTTGACAGACAGAGATCACAAGTAGGCAGAGAGGCAGGCAGAGAAAGAGAGAGGAGGAAGCAGGCTCCCTGTGGAGCAGAGAGCCCGATGTGGGGCTCGATCCCAGGACCCTAGGATCATGACCTGAGCTGAAGGCAGAGGCTTTAACCCACTGAGCCACCCAGGTGCCCCGATAAATGAGATTTTTTTGTTCTGTTTTCATGGTAGAGATGATGCCTCTGCAAAGTGGAATGATATCCTCTGATTTTAACATGCCTTTTGATTTTGCATAGACTACTTAAACCAAGAAATGAGCAGTTGAAGGTATCTGCAAATAATTAACGTGGCTACGTTGACTGCAGTTTGAGTATTTGGTACACAAACGCTACCTTAATGATCAAGTTGTGATTTGGAGATGAAGGAGATGTCTGTTGGCTATAAGCAATTACAGCTTTTACAAAAAGAAATGAACCAGAGTCTTTGATAAAGTTAGTATGGATTTGTTCTCCTTTTGAATTTTAAAAGGGAAATACAATTTATTTTCTTTGATTACGAGGTTTGTTAATCCAATAGTCTTATGCTCTCTTCATGAGGAATACTGTGTGTTCTTGGACAGTACAGCAGGAGAGTAAAACAAAGACCCAGGTTGGCCTTTTCCTGGCTACGTGTGGCACTTGCAGGGCTCTCCTGGAGGGAGGCTGAGGAGGGAGAGCACATTCCAACCCCCCCCCCCCCACACACAACAGGGTGATAACAGGGACCAGCAGGTTAGCCCACCAGAGCTAAAGAGCAGAGACAACACAATGAGGGAGAGGCAGCACACTTAAGGAGGAAGGGAGACAGGCACAACTTAATAAGTACCTGGATACTAATCCAACTTATGCATAATCAGGATGTACACCAGGGAGAGGATGGGGTAAGGGAAATGAGCAAACAGTATTGTCGAAAATACATGGGAGGCAGGTGGGTAGACCATTGGTAGTTGGAACGTTGGAGTTAGACCAACTTTGGTTCAACTCCTGATCCCACTATGTACTGGTTAATAGTGTGATCCTGGAAGGTCGTTATGATGGTATGACAAGGAACCTATGACAGGCCAGACTACCATGTAAGAGATGCAGACAGTGCTGGTTCCTGTTCATTTCCAGATGGGAGGCTCAGATTCCCTGTGTTGGCTTTATCTCTTTCCTTCTTGGACTCTGCCATGTTTGCTAACGGGACTTACTTGAACCTTCTGTTCTCAAAGGCTAGTTTCTTTTCTTTCTTTTTTTTTTTTTTTAATTTGTCAGAGATGGTAGTTTGTAGCTAGCAGGCATTTTTTTTAAATTTCCAAAGGAACGCACTGCTTTTGGGATACTTGAACTACTTGAAAGGACTAATAAAATGTGACACTGAAATCCGATTTTTAAATTATTTTTCAGATGTAAACATATACTTTCAAGGTTTACGTATGAGTTTCCTATTACCGTTATAACAAATGACCACCAACTTAATGGCCTTACAAAGCACGTACTGATTCTCTTGCAGTTCTGGAGATGCAAAATCTTAAAATGGGTTGGCAGGGTCATGTGCCTTCTGGAGGCTCTAGTGGAGGATCTGTTCCCCTGCTTTTTCTAGCTTCTAGCAGCTGTCTGCATTTCTTGGCTCGCAGGTTTCCTTTCTGTCTTCAAGCCCAGCAGTGTAGCACCGGTCTCTCTCTCTCTCTCTCCTCTCTCTTTTTCCGTTAGCACATCTCTCTCCGATCCTCCTGCTTTTACAAGGCCCATTGTGATTACATTGGCTCCATCGGGAAAATTCAGGGAAATCTACCCTTTTCCAGATTCTTCATCCCATCAGCCACGTTTCTTTTGCCCTGTACATTAACATATTTGCAAGTTCTGGGATAAGGGCATGGACATCTTTCGTGGTCCATTATTCAACCTTCCACAGCCTACTGCTCAAGGCAGTGAGACAGAAGGAATTCTCTTACTCAGTTCTTTCTGTTCTATTCAGGCCTGTTGATTTAAATGTTGATTTCATCTAGAAATACTGTCACAGACATGCCCCGAGTAATGTGTGACCACCTGCCAGCGCACCCAGTGGACGAGTGAAGGTGACATAGAACTGTCAGATTCTGAGTAGAGCTCACATCCTGTCATAATACAGCTAAATTAATCTTCACCATATAGCAGTATCAGTCTTTGCTGTCCTGATATATACACCGCCACACTGGAGGTGCCAACCAGCTTGTCAGACTCCATGAAAGAACTTTATTCCCTGTGCCAGAGTTGGGGAAATTGAGCTAGATGATACTGGTGAAATGGTGGCTCAGAAACCTAGTTAGACTGGAAAGTAGTCAACCCATTTTCTCTCTATTTCACCAAAAATTCTTTCCTGTCATGTGAACAATGTGAAGTTTATCTTGCAAATGAAAAAGAAAGACAACCCAAAAGCCAAAAGCGAAATGTGTGCTTTGGAGCAAGGCTGGAGACATGGCAGACCTGCCTGGACAATCCTTCAGCCTTAGGAGCTCGGCAGAAGCCTCGGGTTGTCCTCTGTTTCTGTCTGGTTTTGGATTTCGCGGTCTTGAAAACTATGCATGTCAGAGCCCTAACCTGCCCAGAGTAAGATCACCAGCAGCTGGGACCAAGTCTACTTGGGGAAAGCACAGTTTGGGGCAGAAACTGGCTGAGTTGGCCTGCAAGTACCTTTGTATTAGCTTGCTTTGTACACATTGCCTATTTTTTTTTTTTAAGATTTTATTTATTTATTTAATAGAGAGAAATAATGAGAGAGGGAACACAAGCAGGGGCCATGGCAGAGGGAGAGGAAGAAGCAGGCTCCCCACTGAGCAGGGAGCTGGATGTGGGGCTTGATCCCAAGACCCTGGGATCGTGACTTGAGCTGAAGGCAGATGCTTAATGACTGAGCCACCCAGGCGCCCCAGCATTTCCTATGTTAACAATTTCCTATGTTAATGATTGGGAAGGGTACATATGGGTGCCCTGAGAAGCTCTTCCTGCTCCTCCACCCTCCTCCCCCATAAAGCACACTAACAAGAATAATGAGGGGCGCCTGGGTGGCTCAGTGGATTAAGCCTCTGGCTTAGGCTCAGGTCATGATCTCAGGGTCCTGGGATCAAGCCCTACATCAGGCTCTCTGCTCAGCAGGGAGCCTGCTTCCCCCTGTCTCTCTGCCTGCCTCTCTGCCTACTTGTGATCTCTCTGTCAAAGAAATAAATAAAATCTTAAAAAAAAAAAGAATAATGATTCACTTTCTGTTAATAGAACAATTCTTGGTGTTTCTCAATAAAACTTTGTTTCTTCAAGTTTCAGATTCTCATCCTTATTAACCCCTAAGTGTACTGGGGGGATCGACACTATTAGCAGCACCAAAAAATGGTGTATTACGGGGCACCTGGGTGGCTCAGTGGGTTAAAGCCTCTGCCTTCAGCTCAGGTCATGATCTCGGGGTCCTGGGATCAAGCCCCGCATCGGGCTCTCTGCTCTGCGGGGAGCCTGCTTCCTCCTCTCTCTCTGCCTGCCTCTCTGCCTACTTGTGCTCTCTCTCTCTCTGTCAAATAAATAAATAAAATATTTTTTTAAAAAAATGGTGTATTACTCTATTTTTAGTGACCCGTGCAGACAATAATCCTTTTTCTACTTAGCAACAGTCCGTGGCTGCATTTGAGCTTTAATGCATTTGAAGGCCAAGCTAAGGGCCAAGCACCGTGGTAGATGCCAGGGTCACGCACCACACCAATAGAACTTGGTTTTTGCCTTGGAAGAGCTAACGCTTCTCTAAGGGTATATAACAAATGCAAGAATTGTTTCAAATCTCAGTGGTAGGGAGAGTGTCATTTAATTTTATTAAATTCCAGCTGTGCATACACACTCGCTCGTTGTGGCTCTGGTAGCTTCATCTTCTGGGGCAACATTTTCCTCCATCCTTCTCCTCCCACATGCTCTAACTTTCCTGCTGTTTATCTTACCTGGTTTATGTTCTCTGATTTGTCTTCCCTTACCCATTGCCTGACAGGGTTCCCAGAGGTAATGTGTGTTATGTTAGTCATCATAAAATACATCATTAGTGTTTGATGCAGTGTTCCAAGATTCATTGTTTATGTACGACACCCTGTGTTCCATGCAATACGTGCCACTCCTGTCCTCAGGACCTTTATTTATTTTTTAAAGATATTTAATTGAGAGACTAGACAGCACAGGTGGGAGGAGCAGAGGGAGAGGGAGGGGAAGAATCTCAAGCAGTTTCCCCACGCATGGAGCTAGGTACGGGGCTCGATCCCAGGATCTGAGATCACAACCTGAGCCAAGATCAGGAGTTGAAAGCTTGCCCAACTGTGCCACTCAGGTGCCCCTGCCCTCAGGATCTTTAGATCACTATTGTCGTGTGTCAGCAGCAGCTACTGCGCCCTGGAGAGTGGCTAGGCCAACCTGATGTGTTAGAGAAGTACAAGACCCACAAGGGATTTCCAAGACTTAGTAGGGGGAAAGAGAAAAACCATTAATTTGTAATGCTTTTAAATATGTTGGATTAATGGCAATGTTAAAATAATTCCTTTATTTTTCAAAAAAAGCTACCAGGAAATTTAAAATTACATAGTTTATGTAACAGACCTATTACACAAGATTTAAAAATTAAAAGCACATTACACTTCTCTTGTAGAGTCCTGCTTTAAGGCAGAGGTCAGCGACTTCTCGAAGTAAATGGACAGATAGTAAACAATTTTGAGTTTTGGTCACAGACAGTGTGCGATGATGGGATATGGCTGTATTCGTGAGTTGTGCAGGACAAGGGCAGGCCACAGTTGGCCAATGAACCAGAGCTGATGGGCGTTACCTAGACTCCAAGCAGTAGGCAACGGGTTTCCTCCAGGAACGTGGACTTGGGTCAGTTTTTGGACCTCGGCCTCTACTTGGGTCATTTGCATTAACGAATGCACACATCTCTGTGTGATTCCAGCAGTGCTCCACATTTGACCATTCTCACATGGTACGACTGTGTTGGAGTAAAGGCTCCCACAACAGAGTCCTAACAGCAGCTAGTGTGCATACAAGATGGAATATGATAAAGGTTAAAGGTCAAAGCAAAGTGCTTTGATGCAGAAAGTTGTGATGTGGGTGTGAGGTTGTACTAAAAAGCTCTTTTTTTCCTTATCTCATTTACTCTTAAGAACCTGGGAAGTATTACTTCATGGTATAAGGGGACAGTGACTTAGCTAAGCAATGAGCTCAGAGGAACGTTGTTGATAGAGACAGAGCTGGAAATGGGCCTGGGGCTGGAGACCAGAGCCCAGACCCTTTTACAGTAAGTTGTATGGTATTCCGTGAAGGTCCAGGATGGCTGAAGGTGTAAGTAGAAACCTCAGAACAGGGCATAAACTAAGAAAATTTCACTTGGCCTTTGAGGTAGCTAAGAAGATTAAAGGCTATTCAGACAATGTGCGTCTGGGATCAGTTTTTCTTCCTTAACTTACCTATTTAGGTCAGTTGGTAGACTGAGCACAGGAGAACCAGACTTCGAAAAGTTAAACATTATGTGTAAGTATTGAGCACAGTGGCCAAGGAAGGGAGTAACGCCTGCTAACTGTTTTTCTGTTACCCCAGGACCAGATAGCCTAAAACCTGTGGTCTAAATATTGCCTTGGCCTAGGGTGGCTGATGTCAAGTGGGGGTTAGTAATTCCTCTTAGGTCACGGCTGACTCTTCTGAGTCCAGTTTTGTACCTTTCATTATACAGTCAACCAGACATAACTATTATACTAATTATACTAATTCTAAAACAATGGGGACCCCATATCAGTTTCTTTCTAACCAGTGAACCCATGTGGCTTAATGGTTTTAGAGGTTTTATTGAGGGGGAGGAGTGGAAAGGAATATAGCCCATTCTGCGATTTTGATAAAAATCCATCCTAGGAAATGTAGGTGTGACTGTACATACCCAGTTGTATCAGTATATAGTATCAGACAGTAAAGATCCTTGAAGGCTTCCCATACACTGCATTCTTAAACTCCTAATGTATATTCATTGTCCCACATTTTCTACTGATGCTTTGATCTAATCTCTGTTGGGAAATCTGTCTAAATTCACCATTTCCTGATTCCCATCTTCCCAGACTAACATTGTTCACATTACATTAATATCCAAGACATGGTATCTGTGATTCTAGAAAAATCTATACAGTATCCTGTAGCACATGCTTATGTCCTTGTATTAAGAAACGTGAAGGAAAGTTCAGTGTATAAGTGTGCAGTGTTTAGTTATCCTGAGATAGTAGCAAATGGAAACAGTTTTCTTTTTCTGAATTCTTTTCAGAATTCAGAATTTTATTGGGTTCTTGGATGGCGGATACTTTTTCCTGTCAATGATCTAAATAATTTTAGAGTGATGAGGCTGCTTAAACTTATCCCTTAAAAACGTAAGGTGTGGATTTAAATACACAGAGCTAGCTATAAAGAGTATCAGGAGTTTCTCTACTCTTTGAGAATTAGAGAATACACAGATGTGGACTTATTTTGTGTGTCAAGGTGGCCATGTTATATGGATGCTCTTAATATTTTGGAAGTCGCTAAAAGAAAAGCGATTGAGAGCCATGCAAAAAAGCAAAAAACAAAACCACAAAAAACCATCACTTCTCTCACCAAGCTTTTCTGAAAACTTGGTTAGTCTAGATTAAACCCACTGCAAAGAAAAAAAAATGCAGCCTTTTCTTACTGGAAAATAGGAGCATGATCATAATATGGCTGTGACACCACCAGTCAATGTGTTTCTCATCCTGTGTTAGATTTGGTTAAATAATCATTCACTATGTAAAAGTCTCCTTCCCTTGGCAAACAGTCTCCTGGGCCTCTGCACTCCGGTAGCATTTTTGAACAATGATGTAGCCCTTGGAATATGGGCCTGACTTTCCCAGTTGACTTTAACATTGACCTCAGGCATCTTTGTATCCCTGACTTTAAGCACAGTGACTTGTGTACAGTGGGGGTATTGGATGAATGAGTAAAGGGATAAATGTCTTTAAGAAGGGCCAAAAGAGATCAGTCCCATCAGAGAGCCAGATGAAGGACTTCACTGTTTGTGATAGAAAATTAAAATTCACTCCTGGTGATGATCCTTGGCAGCTTTCATAGATGAAGACCTATAATATAACTTAGTGGTTATTACTGGGCACAAATCCTTTCATTCCTACTCACTAGCTGTGTGACCTTGGGCAAGCTACTTATCCATTCTGTGCTAGAATTTAGTCATCTGAAAAAGATGATAAAAGTGTATTTGTGCATTGTTTGGCTATGTTACTGTAATTAAATGAGCCAGTATTTGCAGCACCTTCCTCGTAAGAAGTGCTACATAAGAGGTAGGTGTTACTGATGTTGTTGTACTTACTGAGTCTGTGTATTTGGGGTGAAGAGGAATGAACGAGACAAATCACATGCCCTGTTCCACATCCTAAAATTCCATGTGCAGGACACGCTGGGATCATGTGGATGGGAAAAGTTACAGCAAGAACCAGACTGACATTAAGTTAAAATACAAATAACCAAAAAAAACAAAAACAAAAACAAAAAACAAACCCCAAATACAAATAACCACAGATCCCTTTTATTTTACCTTTAATCAAATTTTGCTATTTCCATACAGTAAAAATCAGGTAAGCAAAGCCATCTTCTTCTTCCTGGAAAAAAATTACTTATAAATAATCCCAACAACCTGTGATTCTAGGTAATTGACTTGCAGTTTGGCAAGGAGCTGTTTGGATGGAAGTAGTGGTTCCTTCTTTTCCAGGTCCTGGTCCTTCCAGGGTAATGAGCTGGGTAGCAGAAGAGGCCCCTGAATTCTTCCAGACGCCAAAGCTGCTGTCAAGTAGAGTCCCAGCAGGAGGGCCCTGGAGGGGACACTGTGGCCAGGATGCACTGTTGCATAAGGCTTTAACACAATGACTCCAAGTTTGCTGGTTTGGTTCCCGCGGAGACTGCCTGGCTTTTTCTGAAGCAGAATGATCTGGCAAAAAAACAAAAGAACAAACAAACAAAAAGACAACCCAAAACAAACAAAAAAAAACATTGGATTTAATCAGGAGACAGATTTCAATCCAAACTTCAAAACCTTGCATGCATTAAGCCTTTAGATGTCAGAAGGTTTCCATTTGTCTATTAAATTACATGAACTGAGAAATTTTTATTGTGCACCCTGTAAGGATGATATTGTTATGTTAAATACCTGGCCATAAATCCTG
The DNA here is from genome assembly GCF_902655055.1 of Lutra lutra. Lineage (NCBI taxonomy): Eukaryota > Metazoa > Chordata > Mammalia > Carnivora > Mustelidae > Lutra > Lutra lutra. Next base: position 12,988,036 of record NC_062290.1, on the reverse strand, counting down.
GCTTCATAGGGAAGAGTTGGAGGTGACTGAGTGGATGAGTACGCTGTCTCAGCCTTAGCTCGATCCTAGAGGACGGACCCAAAACATCCCTTGTCTCCCACCGCACTTACCCCACACGTGTATACCTGAGTGCCTGCAAAAGTGCCGTGAGATGGTGGTTGCATGGCTCATCTTTGCTAAACAGATGACCCCATATTTCATTATATGGTCTAGTGAAAGGTCTCAGAAAGGGCCCCCAAATAGGCATCAATGAGACCCATTTCACAGGTTACTTGCTAGGGCATTTTCATTGGATATTTTGTTGAAGTAAATTTTCTTGGGGGTCACTGTAGAAGCACTTGGCCTCTCCTAAGGGATAAGCCTAGAAATTGATACTCCATTCAAGGCTAAAATAGGAATTGAGCACCTATCATGTGCCAAGTGCTGTTAACATACAGAAGTGAGGATAGAGATTAATCCCTTTTTAAAAGAGATTTACCGGGAGTAGAGTGTAATGAGACCTAAATATGCCAGGAAGTGTGCTGAGTTCAATGAAAATGTGCTCTTTGCTTAGCTTTTCACTTTTTACTCAGCCTAACAGAATAAATAACAAATGAGCTACCTTTCTCTCTCTATACATGTGTCTAAAAAACTCATTATGGACCTATATACGGAAATGAGAACACAAAGCCGCAAGTTAAATTTCCAACCTTCTGCCAAAGTAAAGAGCTACATTTTACTATTTTATATAAGGTATAATAACTGCATTAGCCCTTCTAGGTAATGACCGTGTGAAAGTGATTTGTAATCTGATTCCTTTACCCCTCACCAAGAACTAGGCAGACGTAAGAGACACATAAGCATACATATCTTTGAATCTATTTAATCTGTTAGATAGGTATCTGTGAGATCAATTCATTTTAAGATGTGTAGCCATGAATAGAAAAATTATTAGTCTTACAATTTAACTGTTTGTAGTAATTCTCATTTAATACAATCACATCTGTTAAGAAAACAAGCCAGAATTTCTGTAAGTCCCCTTTGTTGGAAATAAACTTCTGTCAGCAATCTTATACTTCTGTTACCATCAAGGTCTGGTTTCCCCTTAAGCTTTCAGCTTTCATGTTAAACATACACTGGGCCCTTTTTTGCAAATCTCTGCTGGCTCTGACCTATTAGCTTTTCTCCATCTTTAGCTCTGGCCTGTGTCTCTATATTTACTCCTCTGGGCCAACTGAGGGAAAACATCTCCATCTGGTTATGTAAGTAACTTTTTGAGGGTTTCCTTGCTACTTAGTGATACTGGCTTCCTCTGTTTTACACTAAAATGTCTGTTCATCCTGGCATTAAAAAAAAAAAAGAAGAAGAAGAAAGAAAGAAAGAGAGAAAGAAAAAGAATGCCGTGGAAAATTCTTTAGAAAGGTAAATAAGCAAGTGCCTTATACAATTAAAACTACAATTAAAACCACCATCAAAGAAGAATCTGCAATTCCTTCTCGAGGTGGGGCTGGATACTCTAGAGGTTTCATTCTATTTTACTTTATACTTAAGTAAATCTCCCTCCCAAATTTGTCAGTTTTTTAATAGTGGCCCTAATCTGGACTGCCAGACATGTCAAGAAAAGTTAGTGCACCCACTGGTAATAGTCCAAGAATGCATTCAGTTAAGAGAAGTTAAGTATTTTTTATTTTTTATTTTTTTTTAAGATTTTATTTATTTGACAGAGAGAGAGAGATCACAAGTAGGCAGAGAGGCAGGCAGAGAGAGAGAGAGAGAGGGAAGCAGGCTCCCCGCTGAGCAGAGAGCCCGATGTGGGGCTCGATCCCAGGACCCTGAGATCATGACCTGAGCTGAAGGCAGAGGCTTTAACCCACTGAGCCACCCAGGCGCCCCAAAGTTCAGTATTTTTTAGAAGGCTGAGTGCTTCTGGAAGGAATCCCTTAAGCTGAAAAATAAGAAGAGTTAGGATCTATGGAATTACAGAATGCTCTCTCATTAAACTTGCGATTGTGAGCAAAAGTGAATTGCAAAGCAGAGCCTCCCCACCACCTAGTCTCACTTCACTTCATCAGCTGTCACAGGTGAGACTATGGGAATTGCCTGCTGCAGTCATAGGGACCGTATGTCATGAAACAATCATTGTTTTCACTGTTGGCTGTTTGCATGCTACGTTATGAGAGCTCATTTTGTATGCATCTCTCCCATATGCAAGCCATTTTCAGTGTCTTCATGAAATAAGTCAGTTTTTGTTTTGTTTTGTTTTGTTTTTAAACTTGCTTTCCAGAGAAAGTGCGAGTACTCATGTTCAGGGATATTGATATTTAACGAATACTTGAACCACAACTTAGGGTCGGGTGTTTGTGTTAAGAGTTAATAAGACATTTTTCCTATCCTCATGGAGCTTACAGTTTTAAAGGTTTCTTTTTTTGCAAGGGTGGACAGATAGATAATAAAGTCTGCTACAAAGTAAAAACAAAACAAAACAAAACAAAAAACTAGAATTATGACAGCTGTGAAGAGGCCTTGGGGGCACAGAATGACAGAACAATTCACCCGGACCGTGGAAGGACTCTGGAAGGGCAGTCAAGGATGAAAGACTATTGCTTTTGACCCAGCAACTGCTCTTGCAAAGTGAACAAGTTGGGAAAGGGCATTTCAGGCAGAGCAGTCAATAGAAGCAGGGATGTGGTCTATTCAGGGCCAGGTCATTAGCCTTAGAGCTGGGGCATAGAGTGTGTGATACCTGCCCGTGGTTCCTAGAAGGGAGCTTTGGTGCTGTACCAGGTTCAGTAGTTTGGGCTTCGTCCTGCCAGTCATGGGGAGCCCTGAAAAGTTGAAGAGAGAAGGGACATGATACGACAAAAATGGGAGAATGATGAATGGAGCCACCATGTAGGAAAGACCAGATGCTGTCATTAGAGGGTCCAGAGCAGTTAGTGGGCATTTGGCTTGTTTTTGCTTTATTGCTATATGAACATTGGTGCAGGAGTCTTTGTGGGGATGTAGGTTTTCCTTATTCTTAGGGAGATACGCAAGTATGAAGCTACTGGATTCTGTGATAAATACGTATTTAACTTTTTAAGAAACTTCCCAACTGTTTTCCTAATAATTTTTTGAAATGCCTGGGAATTCCGATGTATCTGATGCATTAAGTTGTGATTAAGGTTCCATTCTTAAGACTCTTGGTCCTTTCCAATAAAACTTGCTTCCTGGTTCTCTCTGTCTCCTTGTTCTGGGGATGCTGGCAACCCGCCTAAGACCTTCTTTTGTAAAAGTTGAATGAGTTGGAGGCATTTTCTCCAACCAAGACTATTACATAATTGCTTGTTTTGTGTGTGTGTGTGTGTGTTTGTATTTTTAAAGCAACTATGAGTTTTGAGATAATAGTTGAGGGAAGTAAGCTTACTTTTTTTTTTTTTAACTTGGGGGCAGAATATGAAGCATTTGATGAAAAAATCAAAAAGATCACAATAAAAGAAGCTTTGCACTTAAGTTTTCAAAGTAAATATAAATCTACACCAGGCTCTGCCATGGTGAACAGGCTCTGTGTGTGTGTATTGTATCAGAAAAAGATACTCTTGATTTAGACACAGTGAATGGATGGAATCATTTCTTTATGAAGTACTTACACACTTAATGGAAACGAGGGGCTATGTCTTAGAATTCTGGTCAGCATTTTAAAATTTTTATAATATCTCTTTAAAGTACCTCCCCTCCAGTAGCCTTAAGAATTAATGTTTTCCATTTGGTTTAATATCCTTTCCTTAAAAGAGTGAACTCAAGAAGGTAAGTTTTGTGACTCATGTACTACTCTAAGGCATCTTTAAAAGTTCTTTATTCTGAGATCGAGCAGAACAAAGCAAGGAAAGAATAAAAGCAAATACCTAGTTCATTGGCTTGCAAACTTTTTCTGTTAATGGGGTAGCTAGGACATATTTTAGGATCTGTGTACCACGCACATTCACAGCGGCACACCTGTGTCTGAGAAATGTCCATGAATGTACATGGCTCTGTTCCACGAAAACTTTATGGATGGATGCTGACATTTATATTTCTTGGACTTTTCATGTGTCAGGAATTGAATTCTTTTCAACCATTTTAGAGTGTAAAAACTGTTACTCATGGGCTACACAGAAACAGACATTAGGCTGCTTTGACCTGGGGACAGTAGTTTGCACCCCTACCATGGACAGTTCTCTCTGTCAGCGGGTGCTCTTTTGCCCAGCTCTCCTGAATTTTGCCAAGCTCACTGATGTTCTTTGTACACCTACAAATAACATGGGCTCCAGTAGTTGATATTTTTCTGCTTGGAAATATGTTGAAAAGTTTGTCTTTCTTTTACCCGGTAATAGATTTTATATTCATGTTAGAAAAGACAGTAATTTCTCCAAGGAAACTCTCCTTTCTCACTATATACTTTAAAGCCCCTTTTCCTTGGTTGCATATTTTAATTCATAAAATTACTCTTGGAACTGCCTTCCTCATCAGAAAATTTAAAATTACAAAATAAATTTTGCTTATGGAAATGCAAACTTTCACTTCCTAAAAAACATGCAGTTGGGGTGCCTGGGTGGCTCAGTCAGTTGAGCATCCAACTCTTGCTTTCAGGTCAGGTCATGATCTCTGTACTCAGTGTGGAGTCTGCATGGGATTCTCTCTCCCTCTCTCTCTGTCCCTCCGCCCCCTCCCCCAACAGGCATGCACACACTCTCTCTCTCAAATAAATAAATCTTTAAAAAGAAAAAAACAAGCAGTTAGTTTTTTAAAAAAAGATTCTACTTATTAATAAGAGAAAGCATTAGTGGGGTGAGGGGCAAAGGGAGAAGCAGACTCCCCACTGAGCAGGGAACCCAACGTGGGCTTGATCCCACGACTCCAGGAACATGACCTGAGCTGAAGGTAGACACCTGACTGACGGAGCCACCCAGGTGCCCCGACAAGCAGTTAGTTTTAACAGTCATGAGGCAGAATATACTTGATCTCAGCCAAAAGGCCAAGAAGCCATATAATGCAGAATAGAAAAGGGACATCAATTTGCCAATTATTCTTTTCTATTCTAATGGATTCTGAATGGAAACTGAATTCCATTCAGATGTGGTATGTGCAATGGTATGTGGATAATTAAAATGATTGAAGTTTCGTAATTCATGTTGTATATGGATGGCCCAAGATGTCTGTATTCACTGAAATTCTTCACAAGTACGTAGTTTCATGGACTACTACTGAAAGTCGTGAGATCTGTGTTTTAGGCTTACTAAGGTTCCCAGATGCCGTAAACTGAGCTATAATTTTTTAATTACAGTAGGTTATATTTAAGTTTATACTTCGCTGGCCATTTTGGGTTTTTACCTCAGAAAGTGGAACAATGAAAGGGAGAATTACAGTGTCTAATTAGCAGGTATCACAAATATCTAGAGATATTTTGACTGTGAGATCTACTCTTGTGATAGTACATAATTGTAATTAGAGAGTTTAAAACCATTTCTTGTTAACTTCTTGTGTAAGTCTTGGTGACATTAATATAACTAGGATACTTGCATTTCAATTGACTTCAAAGACTGAAATTCTTGATTCTTCCTTGGAACCTGACCTCACAGTCAATGTTAATTAATGCAAACCAAATTAGGTCTTCCTAGAACAATTTGAACTATTTATTCCTAACACTGCCACCCCCCTCACCACCAAATGTTCGCCTATCTTGCACTGCAGGAATATTTTCCACTGACTTATTCCAGTTCTCTGGGTAAAGAATAAAAGTCAAATTGTTTCTTTCAATGTTTCAAATCTTTGTGATACCTAAATTATTGATATTGTGTGTGTGTGTGTGTGTGTGTGTGTGAGAGAGAGTGTGAGAATGTTCTGTTCAAAAGGAAAACTTAAAACGGCAATGACAAGTTGTATTCCTCCTCTCCCTTTACCCTGGCAGTATTTTCACACATTTATTTATTTTTATTTATTTATATTTATTTATTTATGCACCATTTTTTTGCACCATTATTCAGTAGTCCATTCTAGCTAAGGTGAATGTCAGTTGCCGGTTAGATAAGTATGTCAGATAAAAATAATTGACTTAAAATCTGGTTGGGTCCTGCCTGCCCTGTAGTTTTAGCAAAACACTGCCACAGAGTTAATTCCGGTTTTTTTTTTGTTTTGTTTTTAAAAATATTTTATTTATTTATTTGACAGAGAGACACAGTGAGAGAGGGAGCACAATCAGGGGGAGTGGGATAGGGAGAAGCAGGAAGCCTAATGCGGGGCTCAATCCCAGGACCCTGGGATCATGACCTGAGCTGAAGGCAGGCGCTTGACGATGAAGCCACCCAGGTGCCCCGAGTTAATTCTGTTTTTAGGATCTTCTTGCTTTTCAGAGCTAGACAGGGAAGAACAAATTGGAAATAATTCAGGGCCCTTAACTATTTTCCCAACTGCCCTCCTTCCTCCTCACCCCTGTAGTATAAGATGTCTTACTCCATTAGTCAAGTGTGGACGTACGGCAGGTAGGCTTTGAAAGAAAACAAGTCCCATTAAAGAATGGATCAGTATAATTTTGAAGCAATTATGGAAGCAAAAGAAAAGTGTCGTTACTGTGTTGGGGAACGGATGGAAAAAATCTTGACATATGTCAGCTCTTTATGTTCTTTTATATTGATTTTTCAAAAGGGCAGTAAAGCTATTAAAAAGATCAAGTGGTTTTATATGGAGTATTTTAAAATACTTTAAAATTCATTCTCGTTTTGAACAATAACCAATTCAGAGAGTTTCTGTGATTACACTGTCCATCACTCTATGGAAGGTCTATAGTACCACCCTGAAACTGCCGAATTTCCCATTGGTGAGGAATTAATCAAAGGATGTGCAGTAGCTATTACAAAATCTATGTGGGACCTCCCATTTATCCCTTCTGTCAAAATCACTTTAGGAAATGTGACCAATATGACTTAATTGGGCACACCACTGAAGAAAGTCAAGATGTTTTTTTTTTTTTTTTTTCATTTAAAAAGGTGAAATACATGAGGTATATTATTCCAGAAATTAGGTCAGTAATTAGTAGTAGAATGTTAGGTATTTTTATAGTGTCCTGACCCATTTCTTTAAGAAAAAGCAATCTTAGTAGAAACTGGCTATTTGTCTCATCAAGTTTTAAGGAAAAACATTCTTACTCAGTGTCCAGGTATTAGCATGGAAAGAAAAGGTAAACACTTGATTTTATACTAGTAGCTGCCTTTTTTTCTTCTTGTTCAGTTTCTGTACTCACTTCAGTTGCTGAAAAGAGGACCAGGCCAAGAAAGCTGTGTGGGGTAGTTTTGGGTTCATGAATTATTCATTGAGGTAAGTTAGAGAACCCATTTAGTATGTTTTAAATCATTTTTGTCCTGAAAAGCATGTTACAAACCTGTGTATTTTCTTTACTTGGTAAGCTTTCTCTTTACCCCAGCCATCTACTATCCCTCTTTACAAAACTCCATTTTCCTTTCAAATTGCTGAAGAATGTTCTTATAATGGAAGCCAATGCTTCTTTTGCTTATTTTCGTCCCCTGAAGTGACTCTTTCACACTTGAATTTTCCTGAAATCATAGTGTACAAACACAGAGATTTCTGTCCTTTTGCAGAGAAACTACAAGCGGAGAATTCATCCTGTTCATTTCTTTTTTATGACAGTCTGAGGTGGGAGACACTCATTAATTGGTGTGAATGAATCATTTTACTATTACACAAAACATAAATTTGGGAAGGATGAGTAATTCATTCTTGTGCTAATATCTTCCTGGCTACACGGTATAATAGTTTAGTATGTATCAGTATATTTTTTTTTCAGGAAAGTGCAAATTAGTAAATACAGCTTTTATTTTGTCTGTGTTCTCCAAACAATCCCTGATATGTTTTAACACTTCATGTAGCATTGCATATAATTTTATTTAAAAAGTGTTCATGGCATGGGCACCGTTCCATCTCCTTTATGCCTTCTGTCCAGCCCCACTCTTGAACACTGTCCACCCACTCTTCAACACTATCCACAAAGAAGGAAAAAGAAGCACAGGTAGGCAGGGGCACTCCTAAAATGCAAGCAAATTCAGTGTAGAATACGTTGAGCTTTTTTTTTTTCTTTTTGAAATTTTGAACAAAAGGAAGACTTGTGTATATTTTCACGGAAGAGGTCTTTTTCCTTCTTTTACACTCACATCTTTGAAATGGGACTGCTGTGATTCTATTGCTATATGTGGGACTGAATTGGCATTTAAGACGATAATGGTTGATGACAGCTGATACTTGCAGAAAGCTTCTCACAGTGCGCCAGGCACTGTCCAAAGTACCAGAGCTATATTATCACGAAACCCTCACGACAATCCTAAGAGGCGGTAACAACTATACCTTCTGTTCGATGAATGAAGAAACTGACACTGAGAGGTCAAGCAACATGCCCAAGGTGACAGAGTCTAGTTAGTAGCAGAGCTGGGGTTTCAACCATGACAGTCTATCTCCCAGGTAATTCTGCCTGATATCATTAATATTCAATTTTACTCAGCTCTTATTGAGCCTTCAAGACCTAATTTGAGCTATATAAACAAATGAGCAACTGAAAGTTAAAAATAGACTGGAATTGGTGTCTTGTATTTTATATAAAAGGAAGCCTAGTAGATTTGGCTACAAGTTATGGAGACGTGGTAGAAGGAAAAGGGGGATCACAGTCATGCTGAATGTGCGTGACTGGCTAACCATAATGGTCTTAGGGTATTTTCCAGATTGGCAGATCGGGTGAAGGAAGCCAAGAAAGGCTAATAAAACCAAGTATGACCTTGTAAGCGGTGCACCTGCCGTCATAAGCAACACTGTCCTGCTCCAAAGTTTCTGTTTCTCTAGAGTGTATATGAGTCCATGTCACCTGGAGAAGCAGCACCACTTCTGCCCACATGCTGTCCTGCGGACCAGCCTTGAGGCTACCAAGTTGCATCCTGGCTTTCAGTACTTGACGTTGATTTCACAGAGTCAGGTGCATTGGGCATACCACGCTGGCAGCTGACATTGTGGGAATGTCTCTTTAACCAAAAAATGCATTATTTAAGATATGCTGTCCTTGCTTGAGAACTTCTTCCCAATACCTACCATATAACAGACACTTTTAAGCTTGTTACATAAATTTACTTGCTTACTCCCCATAACGCATCTGTGATGTTCACCGTATCATTCCGTTCATCTCACTAATGAGGGTACCAGCAAGTAGAAGGCCTTGTAGGGCATGTGGTTGGCATTCAGAGCTAGCGCAGGCGGTCTAGCTGATGATTCTTACAAAGGTGTGACGACAAAAGATGCCGCTTCACGTCCTGACACACGGTCACTGATTGTCTAGGTGAGTACCGGGGCCCATCAGTCTTCTCCATGAGGCTGAGACAGAGCCTACTCTCCACCTGTGGAGATGCTCAGAGCAAGCACAAGGCAATAGTTGGGAAGTATTAAACATAGCAACTTGAGATCTCTGGGAAGTCCATGCCGGGGAATTCAATAACGAGATTCTGTTAAAACAGTCGTTGATGGAATCGTCTTTTGAAGTGCATGCAGAGACCTAACTTCAAATCTGTTCTGTAGTCGCAGCTGTGTGCAGAAAGAATGGCTTAACTTCCTATGCGTGTATTAGTTTTCTTTGGAAAAACAGGGAAGTCTCCTAAGTATTGCTAAATAAAATTTAAGTGAAAAGAAAGAGAAAAGCTCTCATCTTATATTTATTTGATGTAGCAGGGGTTTAATGACTAGGTGTCAATTAGGAAAGCAGACATAGGAAGATAGTTGTAGCTGAAGTTAGGGTGGGCTGAAAGCATCGCAATAGGTCAATGTATGGGGGTGAAGGAGAAAATGTGATAAAATGCCCATGACATTTATTAGAAAAATATACACTATCAAACTCCATCCATGACTGTCGAGTGGAAATGCAGATACTGTATCTGCACAGTAACTGGGACCAAAGGGTAACATACATTTTAAAATATGCCACTGGGGATGGGATTATGGGTGATTTTTTTCCTTCTTTCTGTTATCGTGCTACTATCTGAAATAAAATATTTAAAAACAAAGAAACAGAGTTGAGGAAGTTGTGAAATCAAATAAATAAACCACAAATAGAACAGTAAGAACAGAACACTGTTCTATGGTAGTTAACAAGTAAGTGTTGGGGTGCCTGGGTGGCTCAGGAGGTTAAGCCTCTGCCTTCGGCTCAGGTCATGATCTCAGGGTCCTGGGATCGAGCCCCACATCGGGTTCTCTGCTCAGCAGGAAGCCTGCTTCCCCCTTCTCTGCCTGCCTCTCTGCCTACTTGTGATCTCTCTGTCTGTCAAATAAATAAATAAATAAAATCTTTAAAAAAACATGTATCTGTTACACTTTTCTTGAATGTGATGGCTAGGACCTTGTCTAAACTGCTTCTTATCAGTGAAATGAAAGAAAGTAGTATCACTGTTTCTTTGTGCAACAGGTGTGCCATCAATCCTTAATGCACTGCCTACTTAGAAATTCATACAGGGTGATTGATCTAAAGTCAACTTAAAGCTATACACACACACACACACACACACACACACACACACTCTCCTGTTGTAAATTTCTTTAAAGGAATTTCCATTCATTTATTAGCATCCTTCAGCTTGGACCTTAAATTGCCAAATTGCTGTCAGGGGGAGAACTTGACGCCTGTTTCTTCCCCGCCCCGCCCCCCGCCACCTCCTCAGAAGCCTAGATTTGGAAGAAGAGAAGATTAAAAATGCTATAAAAAGGACAGAATCACAGTGATACCTTTAGGATTTCTTGTTCAATAACTTGTGCTTTTGCTATATTTACATAAAGATTTAAGGCACTGCCTTCCTTGAGCTTAGAAATAAAGGTTACCACATATGAGATACATTTTTCTTTTTCTTTGATTCCACTCCTCAAAAGGTGGGGCAGAAAAAGTAACAAGTCTATTAGAATGTTAGATTCATCTCTATGCAAAGGAGTAAAGCAGCCAAAGGGCACCTTCTCATCAGCTCTCCAGATAATAAAGGCAAGGTAATGAGCCCCATAGACATTATATTACCCTGAGGCAGGGGCTCCCAGTGGCTGAATTCACACTTCACTTCTGATCTTTGATGATATGGTGGGGTCAGAAAATTGTTAAATTTAAGGAAATAAGTAAAATAATTGGTCCATAATGGAAGAGACAAACTTTATATTGGAAAGAGATCAGCTCCAAATTGTCAAAACAATAGTGCTCCCAAGGAATTTTCAATCTCCTAATTTTAGAGGCGAGTCTAATACAATCCAGCAAGTGAACATGCAGAACCCACAAGATCCTGTTTTATTTATTCAACAAAAGTTTATTGAGCAACTGTTACCTACTGAGCACCATGCTAGCCACTGAGGATAGATACAAGAGTTGAAGTCCAAAATTACAGACCTGTTCAGTACAAACCTTTAGGTTTAGGGATGCCTGGGTGGCTCAGTTGGTTGAGTGTCTGACTCCAGGTTTTGGCTCAGGTCTAATCTCAAGAGTTTTAAGATTAAACCCTACGTGGGGCTCTGTACTCAGTGTGGAGTCTGCTAGAGATCCTCTCCCCTGCTTCTGCATGTACGTATCTGCACATTCCCTCTCGAATAAATGAGATCTTTATAAAATAGACCTTCAGGCTTAAGATGGTTGGGAATGAGTATGCAAGTTCTAGCTACATTGTTTTCTAGCTGTGTGGCCTTACAAGAGTTCCTTATTTTAGGTTTAGGTTTCCTCCTCTCTAATCCAAGCCGGGAGGTCTCCCTGGCAGGGCTGATGTAAGGACTAAAGGAGTACATAGACCTCCGCTATTAAAAACGGTGCCTGGTGTGTATATATAGCAAGAGCTTAGAAAATGAGAGTTGCTTTTTCCTGATTGGAGCTTCCATTTAGTGGAATAGGAGATGTCATCATGGTGCTTTGGTGGGAGACAGACTGTGACTGGCTTTCAGGGAAATTGGGCATATTCTTTCTGTAGGTCATACAAAGCCCTTCACAGGTCTCTGCCCATGATAGTGTCATGATCACAGTGGTTGTATAACGTGGACTAGAACAGAGGAGCAAGGCAGCCATTTGATGAGCTGTCAAAGCCTGACATCCTGGGATAAGTGAAGTGGTTCTCTGTACTTTTGTCCTATTTCATAAGGAAGTGTGTGTTGTGAATTTGTCATCAATTTATGGATTTTATGATATCTCCATGAGTTGATGAAGTGTCTATACAAAATTAAACATTTCCTTTATCCTCCCCTTCATCATCCTACCCATCCCTCTGCACAGAGTGGCTTCTGAGGCCTGGAAAACTTGTATGATTTCAGATACTTGATAAATGATCAGTTGTGAAAAGATGCTTGTCTCTGAGGTAATTGCTCCAAGTCTGTCCGGCAGAAATGTGAGCGTGATAACTTGGAGATGAGAGGGAAGACCTTAATTGGTGAGGATATAGAAAGGGCTGGCTTTCACTCAGCAGATCCTAGTGGAGAGCTTGGTCCTCAGGTGTTTGTGTAAGTTGTTAGGGGCAGGATGGACAGAGCTGCTGTGTGCAGTGTGTTTGACGCTATGCATCCCCGCTCAGGCATTTCAGTGCCAGTGCTACCCTGTCTGTGCATTTGCTCCTGCTCCTGCTTTCCATACTAAACTGTTGACACAGCGAAGCCCATAGCATTGTAACTCAAAGTAAAGGCCAAAGGCAAGGTATTTGGTTTGCTCTTTCAAATTCTTCCATCTCTTGACAGCCATTGGGGAAATCAAGTGGTAACATAAAATGTATAAAAATGACACCAGAATCCATTAAAAGGATGGAAAGCCTTTGGAGTTACCATGGCTTGCAGGTGAATTTTTGTATGAAGAACGCATGTGAGTGGAAAAAGCTGTTTATATAATATGTAAAGTCTTGGATATAAAAGGCTTAAAAAGCACATCATTGGTATATGTTCTCAAGAGACCTAGCATCTCTATGAATGGGGAGAGAAAACAAATTATGATATACATGGCAAGAGCTAACTTGAGACAGATGCAGAGTGTTGAAGGAAGAGGGAGGGAGGAAAAAGGGCAAAGGGATGGAAGAGACATTTGCCTTGGGCCTTCCAGAATGGAGTAGGAGTTTGCTGTGTGAGGGCTGGAAAGGACAAAGTGTTCTTAGGCAGCAGGGTCAGCTTGGTCCCAGGTGGAGACCTGGATAAATGGGAGCGATCAGGGAGCCATGGAGGTCCAGGTTGGAGGTCAGTGTAATGGAACTGAAACAAGGAAGCTGGGAAAGTTCCAGAATGCCAATAATCTTAACTGCCAATAAAGCATCCACACGTCGGGCTGAGGGTTTGTGCATGGCGTCGATGCCCTACATAACACGTAGGTAATTTTACAACAACATACACTCGGGGGGGACCCAAATTAAATTCACATTCCTGTTGTGACTGATTTCTATGGCAGGAACAACTGGTTTTCATATGAACTAATCTGTAGTAATTCTCTACTTGAAAACAGAGCTTTTTCTCTCTTTTTGGGGGGGGGGAGGATAATAAGACTTGAGATAGCAGTAAGCTTTTATACTTCATTAATCAAGATGGCTTCCTTTCATGATACCTAGCTTATACTGGAGATGGTAGGCTTCGAGGCAAAAGGAGAAGGTGAACTTTACTATGTAGCACGCCAAGGGAGTATGTTAGCCTTAAAGTTTTTAACTAAAGGTACCATAAATGCTGTTTGGGGAAGAGGCTTCCCTCAGCATCTGAATCCACAAGCTGAGTCTGTTGCTTATGGAGTGAAGGGACGCTCTGCCTCTCGAGCACAGTGAGCCAAGCACACAGAGGGGCTAGGAAAGAGTTTCGGGAAGGTGGGGTTTGGACTGGCTGACCTTTATCCTGGAAACCGGGGCCACCCCGAGGTTACTGCTGATGGAGTGGCTTTGAGAAGCATCTTTACTGAAGTAGTGTTGGCACAGATGGATTTAAAACCAGTTCTGGAATTGTGTGTTGAAGGCGTGGGGATGAGAACCATCTGTGTCTTCACTTCTCAAATTAGTAAAATGGGTCCTTTTTTTTCCCCTTTCTTTCTTCGTGGACCCATGCACAAAGTACACAGCAATATAAAAATAACAATTTTATACATTTACTGTGTGCCAAGCACTGTGCCTGTTACTTGAAATAAATCATGAACTGTTTATATATCAAGTTTAAGAGGTGAATCTTAGTCATTATCTGCATTTTACAGAAGACACAAAACCATGATGCCAAGTAGCTTTTTCATTGGCACAAAGCTCATGCGTGGATACTTGGATTTACACGCAGGGGAGGAAGCATGGTGGCTCCTGGGGCATGGTGGGATGCCCTGGGCCAGCTACGGGCTGGTGCCGGGGGGTCAGCCTAGAGCAGAGTTGTGAGCGTGTGAGGGACCTGTGCTTTCTCCCCAGCTCCCGAGCTGGGCGAAGCCCCATCTCCCAGGCTCATCCAACTACATCATTATTTCAACTCTGCAGCATCGTAATCCTCAGTATCACATGGCAGCATCGAAAGGATTATCTAGGAATTTAAACACGAAGGGAAAAATATGTAATTGCTTCTACACTCTGATTACAGTGATGAAAACCTGTCTGGAGACACGGTCAGCTTAGGCATGTCAGCTCTGTGAATGGGCACTGCTGTCATGTAGATAGGAGGTTTTTAATTAAAAATTTCCTTTTTCCTAATCAGATTGGAAAAGATTGAGATGGAGATGATACTGGGGTTCGGCAAGAATGTGGGGGAGCGTGCAGTCTCACACAGTGCTACCAGGAGCGTCAGCCTGGATGAACTTTGACATTGCCCTCTAAAGTGAAAACTGTGCAGAATATTTATTTAGCCCTTCTTCCTCTGGAAACTTATCATGGAGATACATTTGCTCCCAAAGGAGGGTGGGCATGAGGATGTTTATTACAGCTTATAAGAGGAAAAAAGGGAAACAGCCTAAATGTTCATGAAGACAAGTGTTAAATGGTGAACTGTGATAGAGATACATAATTGAATACCAGTGAACTTAAAATGAAAAAATGCATATCTATATCTTGTGACATGAAAGGAGAAGGTGGATTCACAGAGAAAAGTCCTGCAAACTAACGCAAGAACTGTGTTTTCTTTATGACGTAAGGAGTGTATGCCTATGTTTAATCATAGATTCTTGAGCAATGTTGAAATAATACAATTAGGAGCGCTCAGATTTGGGTAAGTAGGGAAACAGGAAGGGGAGCTCTAAAATTTATTTTGTTCAGCATTCTTTATTATTCTTAATATTCGTTTGAGTTTTTTTTTTATTTCATACACATGTACTTTAATAAAAATAAACCTTAGGTTTTAAAAAATCACTGTTTTGTTACAGTTATCTCTGAGGTGATGATTCTGTGCTTTCCAGTGTCATGAATCCCAGTCTCCCCGCCCTCGTTTCCCAGAAATCTCTTGGAGTGAGTGGTGCCATGTGCACATGTCTGGTTAGGATCACCAGGAGAGCACATCCTTCCTCCATCCCCTCCATTCTTCTAGCTTGTAGGCCTTTGCTGAGAGTGCTGAGTACCCAGGAGGACGCGGGGGTAAATGAGGTGAGCAAGATGTTGGCTTTGTGACCAGGAATTTCCTGGAGGAAACTGTAAACTGTGTGTTGAAAGGCTTTTCAGTTGGAGCAAACTATGTAGAAACAAAGATTGTGGTTCCAGCATTCAAACTGTTGAATGTAAATGGACTAATTAGAAATGAGGGAATATTTAACCTAAAGTGAACTGAAGTTTAACTTTATCTGATCTACGAAGAAATTTGCCAAGCACAATAGTATTGTTACGAAGATAGCCAAAAGCTAGCTTAATCTGCTCCGTAGAGCTCCTATTAAAGATTTCGTGAGCTAATTATTGGTATGCAGATAGGCCAGTAATTATAGATCAGGCTTATCTTTTAATTAAAACTGACCCAGAATTATGTGTGTTCACTTGATAAAGTATTATGCACTATTATAGATGATTTCTAAGAAGGGTTCTTAACTGATAGGGGAAAATATGTTTATGAGATATGTTTAAACCTCTGTGATAGGCTCAGATTTACTCACAGATGCAAATGAGGCATAAGGAGCTGGTTAGACTCTTGCTAGGCTCACCTTCATGGACACGACACCTGTGTGACCACAAGACGTATGAGCAAAGCTGAAAGGTTTTATAGTCCTTCAAATCTGTTCTTTAAGGAGCTAAATAGAATAATTACTAGCAAATTCTGCTAATATATTCCTAACTAGGAATAATACAAATTGTAAAATTCTGACAGATTTTGTCCTCGGTCTTGGTCTGGGATGACCGCAGATTGTCATGATTCATTTGTGAACTTTTTCAAACTCCACTGCAGGATGTAAATCGGTTGCCTTTGATGATTTGGAAATAAATATGTTGGAGATAAAAAGTTTAGTAGAGCTAGAACTTGCCCTTAAAAAGTATATAGTCTAAGAGCAGAAAGGGTCTAAATTTAAGGAGATGTAGTGGTGGCCTTGATAAGGAGTACTTAGATTTTTCTAAGTTGATTGTAGAGCAGTAATTGACACTTACTGGTCAGCTAATCTCTACAATGTTGCTCATAAAGTACATAATCAGGGAACTAAAATATTTACTTAGATTTTTCCATGAACGTGTGATTCTCATGCTTTTCACGTGCACAAGCTCCAGCTTCTGCAAAGTGCTCTTGATACTGAGAGTGGACCAAGAGCCCAGGGAAGAAGTCCCTCGTCTCCGTGAGCCTCAGTGTCTTGACCTGTGACACACTATGACTAGTACCTAATAGCAAGGTTATGCGGTGAGAGCACGTATGAAACACGGAGCACAGAGCTTGGCATGGAACAGATGCTTGCATGGGAGTTTTCAAGCAGTGCCCCTCTAGGAGTTGTGCAGGGCAGACCATGGCTCTGTGAGAAGCTCTGTCCAAAGTCCGTCCTCCTTGGTGTCTGAGGAAGGAGAGCTCGGTCTTTATCCATGACTAGGGTTATGCTCCAGCTGACCCAAAGGGCCAAGGCCAAAACAAGAGGGTTTCTCTACTTCCGAAGCAAATTTTGATGTTCCTGTTTTGTTGGGGTTCATTTTTGGTTTTGTTCTTGGGTGTTTTTTGGGCTACTCTAGGTAAAATGCAAATACCTGTGGAATTTTGCAGGTTGAAATCTTTGCTTTCGAGCCGGGGGATAGTATTACACTTTGCAGTTGTAAAGAGCAGGGAGAAGGGTTGAACCTGAAGCAGCTGGGGTTGTGCTAAGTTCTGTACCCGGGGTTGCTCTAAACTGATTGCTTTCCTCAAGTCTCCTCTTTGCTTTTATGTACCGGTTGCACGTGGGGGTTTATTACCATAGGTTGTAGATTCCTCCCAGCAACTTTTCTGCCCCAAAGAGTTCCCTATAGTTCATCCAAGAACACAGTCTTGGAAAAGTCGCTTGGGTTCTCTGAACATGCACTTTGCTCATCAGTGCATGTGTTTGCATATCTGCTCCTTAAGACCAACAGATCTTAGTCCAGTCGTCCTGTGTCTTGAATTTACTCTTCACCTTTGAGTCTTGACCACCTATTTCTTAATTACCCTCCTGCCTTTTAAAAATAAGAATGAATCGAACCTCTTCATCAATGAGAAATAGGATTTACATGCAAATTCTTCAGGAGTAAGCAACATCTGGAGTTCAGTTTGGATAATCAAGCAGATGTTGTCAGATCCTTGCCTGAGAGCAGGGTTGGAGACGGAAGTGAGCATTAGGAGAAAGAATGAGTCAAGGAGACAGAAGAAAAGGCAGAGGTTGAGGCTGCCTAATGAGAATTTTTGCCTGAGGCTAGTTCTAGGTTAATGCCTCACAGCAAGGATATTGTCTGCCTGCTCAGTGCCCAAATGGCCCCACTGCGGGAGACAGTTAGGGAATGAATTGAGGATGAGCAGATGTCAAGAGAGCCCTAGACCGTATTGATTTTTCAGGGCTTCGGTAATTTTGAAAAGAAAAAGAGATGCCAAGGCCAGTTCACAAGAACTGTAATATTTAAATGATTACAGTCAAAAAGTAAACATTTCTTTTCATTACTTTCATTTCATTTCTGTCATCAATGTAGATCTGAGACCCTAAGAGTGACCATTGGGCCAGCTGGGCCTCTCGAAGCCCCCATCTCAGGTCCTGGCATGGATTAATACCACTAGTTATTCTCTGGTTTCTTCCCATTTGGTGTGGGGTCGGTGATTCTTCACTCATAGCAATAGCTCTTTGCAGGTGGTGTTCTTGACGACTCTAACATCCACACATGGCCGACACCTGGGACAGAATCCCCACTAGCTCCTTCGGGAGAGTTATATGAGCAAGCCGGCTAACTGTCTAGCTAAAAAAACCTGTCCTGATGGTGGCCGACCTCATGGTAGGAGCCGACATTTCCTGACGAGGGTGTGAGAGAAGATGGGGCAAGGCTACAGCACCATTGCTCATTGTCTGTCAGTGGGGCCCAGGATGAATTGCTGTTGAGTTTTCTCTACTGTGTTCCGTGGTGGGCATATGAGTGAGGCCTTAAAGCTGGAAACCATGTTTTCTTCTGTTCCTCGTCCTGTATTCCCCATAGGGGAAACATACTAACAGGTTTTCAGTCAAATGGCCCCATAGGTCAAACTTGGACAGGCATACTTGTTAAAGAGCAGAGGACCTGGAAAAACTTAGACCACTTAACATCCTTCATGTGATTCGTGTGCTCAGGAAATGGTGTTAACAGCTACAGTGACATGATGGAAACTCCAGAGGGGAAGACTTTCCTAGCCACGTTGATTTGCATGGGGAAGTGTTCTAAATCAGTCATCCTGAAATTGTAGAATTTGCATGAAATTAATAAACAAGGCTTAGAAAATAATAGGTTTGTATATAATAAGGAAAAAATATCCTGCAGTGCAACTGTGCTTGGCTTGGGCTGTGTTTAGAGGCGTTTGTAAGAGAAGGAGCTGATTAACTGTTGTAAGACAGGAAATTGAAGAGCGGAGGAGAAGGGGTGCCTTGAAAGGGACCGGATGACTAGAGCCAGAACCGCCGCCAGCATCACTGCACTGAAGGACTTGCTAGAGGAAGATCTGACTCGAGCAAGATGCTTTTCTTTTGTTCTTCTACTTTAACTATCCTTAGAGAATGTGGTAGAGGGTGGTACTGAGTGGTAGCCTCAACCTTGTACATCCATTGTTAACACGTCCATTGATCTAACTGGGACACGTAAGTTCTGGATCACAAACATTGCTTTGATTTTAGGTCTCCCCATCAGAGTGAATGATGGATTGTCAAAGTACATGCATCTAGATACCCAAACCCCTATTTACAGCCTTGCCTACAGAGAGAGGATAAGGTCTGTCTGTATATTACCAGACGATTTTCTTTCTTACACCACTTGGGGAATGTGTTACTTCATTCCCTGCCTTGATGTGCTTTTGAATTTGGCAGTAGTGAGTGCTTTGGGGCATATAAGTAAGCCTTTATATTATTCTGTGTTTTATTATGTTTAATCCCATCAAATAAGATCTTAAAGTGCAAAAAAAAATCTTTTTAGGACAAAGAGGTTCATGTATGTTTTTGCTAAAGGTACTTGAAGTTAAGACTATGTTCTTCATTGAGGTCCTACTTGTCATATTAAAAGAAAAAAAGAGATTATCAGATTTTACTAGGCCAAATCAAATTATTTAATGACACAGAAGAAGACAGATTCCTTTCATGGCCTTGGAGCCCTGGAAGGCAGCTCTCCCACCCTGGTTGTCATTTGAGGAGAGGAATTCAGGGGGACAGAAAGTGCACATTTCTCAGGATGGCAGCCTATGGGGTCTCCAGTACTCCTCTCACTCACACGTCCACACCAAGGATTGTTCCTTTTCCTGATAATATCTGCTGTGACTTTGACTTAAGAAACATCTCTGAAAATACTATGTACTTGGTAGTAGTGTTAGAAGAGAAAAATGTTTGTCCAGCACATACTTCCAAATGACTTATATGCTTGTGTGGGTTTGGCAAAATATGGTTCTCATATATATATATATATATATATATATATATATATGTATATATATATATATATTTTTTTTTTTTTAAAGCTGAGAATGGCCTGAAAAAATATTTTGCGGCATCCATGATGCAGAGGCCATTGTTCTGATCATTCGTGTGCTTTTGAAAAATGGTCAATGATGCTTGTCAGACATGCAGATTCCCAGGCTCCCACTGACTCTGATTCTCTATTTATGGAGTCTCTGTGGAATTTGTGTTTTTACAGACACACCAGGTGGTTATAATATAGGTAGTACAAGAAACATGAAGGGGGTCATCTTAAACCTGAACTTTACACTATGGGAGATGATCTTAAAAGTATTTGGGGCCAGACTTTTGCACAAAAGTGATATCTAACAGTCCCATGTGAGTGAGCGTATGGCTGAGAAAGGACAAAGAAGGAAAAAAAAGACCTCCTGTTGCTAAAGGACATGGTAAAGTTGACATCATCTGTGTAAGTTTTAAAGAGAAAAACTGATCTATAGAAATGCAGGTAATTACAGTATTTACCTCAGAGGATTTAACGAGAGTGATTATAAAATACTTGGTAGTATTTCACACAGCGTCTGATGATAAGCTATTTAATAAATGCCATGTATTCCTTTTATCATTCTTTCATTATTTAAGCTATGCATTTCCTATTTGCTGCTTTATTTTTAATACAGTTGACCTGAGGACTGGGTTTGTCATCTTGCCATTGGAAGAACTAGGTTTTCTCTAAATCAAGAGAAAATAGCAGTTTCTGACTCTGTTCTCCTTAAAAATAAAATAGCTATTTTGATTAAATCAGAAGTTCGAATTAAAAGTGGCTACATACATACTATTCCTAATAGGGTTCAAAGCTGTAGGAGGCTGTGATAATATGAGATCAGTTTCTACACAATTTCAGAGAAAACGTTGGAGAGTCTGAGTGGTGAATGACGGGCTTCGTTTCTTTGTTCTCTGGAAGATCATACGTCTTTCTTGCTCTGTAAAGAAGGAGCATTAAAAAGAGGCAGCATTAAAAAAAGAAAGGCAGCATTAAATTAATTTTAAGAGAAATGAATCTAACTTCAGAAACATCAGGGCCTCAAGTAAGGGCAATCTTGTCAACGCCCTGTGCTCACGTTACCATGATTGAAATAAACATGGTGGAGCCCTCATGAACCCTTTGCCTTTATCGTTAGCAACTTAATTCTCACCAGACTGAAAGGCCAAACCTTAAATAGTACTTTTATTCTATCATTAGAAGATTCAGTATGCCAGAGTTTTGGGAGGGAGGTGGCGTGAGGACTCTTTACAATGACTGTTCGTCTTTTGTGTACTCTTAACCTCTTAATCTTGGGATTTATGGCATTTTGACTGGGGTCACATTGTTCAAACTTGCTTTATCCATGAGAGAAAACTCTTGCGATGCATGCTGTTCATTTTGGTAAAAATTTTCAGAATTTCTTAAGAGAAAGAACGTGTAGCCTTAGGACATCCCCCACACATCCCCACAGCAAATGCACTCTAGTTTCTTGGGAACTTTAGAACCACGCAGCCTCCTCCCTTCTACCTGATCAGACACATTTTCAGAGATTAATTTGACCTTCAAATGTCTGTTCTGGATTCCCATGTGAAGTATTGGAACTCACATTTCCCACTAAGTACAGAACTTACAAGGTTCAGGTTCCTTTCTAGAAATGGGGTCAGGCTGTGACCCACACCTTAGGGAATTATGTCCAGGTTAAATTCCTTTTTTCAAATGAACTAAATTTCACATACATTAGGAATGATGTCCCTTTCTAAGGAATATGGATGGTAAGGATCTCCCCTTTATTGTGTCCTGTAAAATCTATTACATTCTTCTGGGAGAGAGATTATTTCCAACATGGTAGTTGCAACAAAGCAATTTCCTGTAGTGATGAACACCAGCATCCCAGACACATTAATGGCATATGGCGAGTCCTGCTGCTATTGTCAAGTGAACCACTAAAATTCACTTTCTATTTTGGGATGCAGATTCGATTAGGAAGTCTGATTATGAGTTTAAAATTTTGTTGACATAAGGTGTTTATGAAAAAATATTCCCTAGTGGAAAATTCCCCAAACGCAAATATGGGTTGGTTAGGTTTCATTGGCACGACGAGTAAAGAGCTTCTAGATCACAGCGGATCACAGCCATCCTCAGCTAAGTCCGCATTCTGCCTTTCAGAAAACGCATGGAGTCTGGTTTCCTTGTTGCCTTGCCTGGCTCGGGACCATTTTGTCTTACAGTTTCAGTATTTATTAAGTAGATAGCATTTTGTGTGTGTGTGTGTGTGTGTGTGTGTGTTTTGTTTAGATTTCTCTAAACTCATCAAATTCACCAAAAATAGCAAATTCCCCATTTTGTTCAGGTAATATGAATTTGGACTTGATTTCTAATAAGGTCAAGTCGAGAACATATAACAGAAGTGTGGGGAGACTGCTTATACCCGGATGTAGAGGAAGCTTTACTATTTCGCTGGACGAACAGATGTCTGTCCAGTGTCTGCGTTCTCTTGAGGCTCAGAGGTGGTGCTGCCTCTTGCCTTTTCCCGTCCCCTCCCTCCTTGTTGAGTGTGGTTGACACACAATGTTACATTAGTTTCAGGTGTACGACACAGTGATTCCACAGTTTCTACATTTTATGCTGTGCTCACCACAAGCAAAGCCACCATCTGTCTCCACACAGCTTTGTTACAATCCCAGTGACTCAGTTTCCTGTGCTCTGCCTTTTAGTCTCATGACTTTATCCCATAACTGGAAGCCTGTGTCTCCCACTCCCCTTCACTCATTTTGCTGCCCCTTTTAACGATCGGCTCCTCTGATCAAGTCTTTTCTGCCCAGTGTGACTAGACCAGCCCAGTATCTCATATTGGGGCAGAGCTAACTTTTCATCCTGCGTGGGGTTGCCAATTTCTTGAAAGCAGGTGAAATGCTGGGATAAAAGAACTAAGGAAAATCGAGCTGCATATCTCATGGAAGCTCCCCTTTATCTAGTTCATCATTCTAAGGCATGAAATTTTATTCAATAAAGTTGAATCTGTCCTCTTAAAAATGTTTTTGAACAAAAGTTAAAAAGTTAATTTTTAGAATCTAGGTTCTATGGCAGCTGGAGTGTCACTGAGGGAATAAGATGGATTAATTACCTTGACTTCATAGAAGTAAATCCTCTGAAGTAAGGCAAGCCTCCCTTGCCTGTTGGGGTTTCGGAGTGAAGGAAGCAGACATTTTTAGCAGCAGATGGAACAGCAAGGATAAAGAGCTAATGATTCTGATAGTGTTATGGATGCTATAACATTTGCGACTTCTATTTTGTTGGAAAGTATTCTTAGAAATGGAATGAGTATTATAAAATTGCTATTTTCTATTCAGCTGTGGTATCTTCTCATAATTTGCCCATTCTTTAGTAATTATTCCTTCAAATCCTATCTTCTGAATACCACTACCATGAAGATAGTATCCTAAAGGAAATACAGCCTTAGATGTTTCCACAGTAGAAAACACATTATGTCTTAAGAAATAATTGTTTGCAAATGTATTGTTATAGATTTATTGACTCTTAAAAGTTTTAGATGTGGACAATTCTGAACTCTTGTTTGACAGGGGTCTTACTGAGTAATAATAAATAATGATTAATTTGAATGAAAGATAAAATTGCCTGTGATCTTAGAGTGAAATTGTATTCTGTTTTTCCTCCCCCCTTTCATTTTTTTCCCCCAGCCTTATGGAGATCTAGTGGACCCGTAACACTGTGTATCATTTTTTTTTTCTTTTGCTCTTTTGTATTTATTACATCATTTGCATTTTTTATTAACATATACTGTATTGCTTCAGGGGTATAGGTCTGTGAATCATCAGTCTTACACAATTCACAACACTCACCATACTGCACACCCTCCGCAGTGTCCATAACCCATCACCCTATCTCTCCCCAACACTGTGTAGTTTTAAGGTACACAGCATGTTGCTTTGATACATGTGTACGTGGCAGAATGATTACTCTCATAGCATAAGCTACCACCTCCATCCAATCATGTAGTTACCATTTCTTTTGCCCTCCTTTCCTTTTTTTTTTTTTTTTTCCAAAGTAGGCCCCATGCTGGGACCCCACCACAGGGCTTGAACTCACAACCCTGAGGTCAAGACCTGAGCTAAGATCAAGAGTCAGACCCTCAATGAACTGAGTCACTAGGTGCCCCAATCCCTCCTTGCATCTAAATTGCCTTGATGTGTACCCTCTCTTCAGATGTTGTTCTGTTCAACTGCTATGAGAAACACTGTTTCTACTACCTAAAACAAAACCCATTGAATGTACATACCCACTTCTGTAATACACTCCATTCTGTTGTATATGCAGTTGTAAATATGGAGAATGTGCGCCTAAGAATTCCTCCTTGAAGGATAGTCTTGGCAATTCAGATGCAGGGACACCTTGTAAATCATACGTGGCTACATCTGCCATTGTGTCACTTTATCACATAATTTGTACAGTGTGGCTGTGATAAAAATCTTATGTAGAAGAAAACAAATTCCCAGAGGTACCCAGCTGAGTGAGGTTTACACTCCTACTGAGTTGAAGATCAGATATTGGTTGACTGTAAAACATCTTCTGGTAGCAAAGACGGGTTCATTAGAAGTGTTTTTATTTTATTTTATTTATTTTTTTTAAAGATTTTATTTATTTATTTGACAGAGAGAGAGATCACAAGTAGACAGAGAGAGAGAGAAGCAGGCTCCCCGCCGAGCAGAGAGCCCGATGCGGAACTCGATCCCAGGACCCTGAGATCATGACCTGAGCCGAAGGCAGTGGCTCAACCCACTGAGCCACCCAGGCGCCCAAGAAGTGTTTTTATTTTAAACTATCCTTCCTGTTGTGGTACAGAACTACAACCCTCCTGTAGCCTACGGAAAGTAGGGCAAATGAATGGCAAACTTCATTGAGTCAGTGTAGGCTGTAACCCTTGATGACACGTCCACAGGACTAAAAACCAAGCGTCTGTGTGCTTGTCTCAAAGTCAGAGGAAGCAAGAGCTGAAAATCAAAATACTCCGTGAAGGTTGCGGTGCGTGTTGAATAACTTTGGGGACATTTAGAATATCAGTTGGGTCGTCTTGAAATTGAGTATTTGGGCGTGGGGGAAAAGCTAGGTTTTTCCTAATGCACGAATGATAGGAATCCCGTCTCTGTGTGTGAAAACTTGGATACTCAGTGTGTTTGAGTAAATCTGTGAAATCACTGATGGCTTTTTATACCTCCCAGAATTTCTGCTCCTGGCTTGGGTTTTTAAGGCCTCATCTATTCACGTCCTTTACCTTTTGAGGATTTTTGTTTCAGAAGCCAATCAGATTCCTCCCTCACCTGGCTTTATGCCTTCTTTGCCAGCACGGCCATTCACCAGCAGCCCAGCACGGAGGACAGCGAGCCCCGCTGCGTCTCCGAGATCTCTCTGCAGCCCTCCTGGTCTCTCACAGCGCCTGCCACCGTCCCCGGCCTGCCACCGCGGGGACGCGTCCTCACTCCTGCCCGCCTGCCACCCGACATCACAGGGCTGCCTTCCAGCTCACCGTCTACCTCCCTCCCTTTGGCCTCCAACCTTCCTTCTATTGGAGATTTCCTTTCCCCAGCCATGTCCCCTCGCCCGGGATCTGCCGCCCAGCTTCGCATATGGCCGGGAACGCTTGGAACGGTCGCAGCGCGCGCTCTCTGCTCTCCGGCTCCTCAGCTGCTAGGCTCACCGGGGGGAAGCCTAGAATCACACCTGCCGAGCCTGTTACAGGCTCCCACAAACGTAGTTCGGTTATTAACGCAGCCCCACGGGCGGATTCACGGCTCCCTTGCGCAGCCCGAAGCGAGCTCGCCCAGAGGCTGCTGGTGACCTCCTTTCCGGTCTCTGCCGAGGAGTCCTGCCTTCCCTCACTTCCACAGGACGGCGGAGAGAGCTTCACTCTGGCGGGAGCTGCTCTGCCTCTTCGGTCAAGTTCACCTCCATCTGTCCCTTCCTTCCTGTCGGTGCTCTTGTCCCCAGCCCTCGGGTTCCAGAACTCACCTGCTTTGGGCCCTTCAGGCGTCCCGCCGCTCCCGAGAGCCACGTGTACGACAATTAGCTCTCACTGTGTGGAAATAAGACAAGCAGACAGCTTGTGCAAGGCCTGGCTGTCCCCTCCTACCTGTCCTCTGTCCCTGTGGGAACGTGGGGTCCTTCCCTGAAGGCCGTGTCGTCTTCAGCAGCAGCAGCTTTTAATGGCCCCGGACTCCGGCTGCCAGCCGCGCTGACCCCGCATTCTGTCCGACAGTCCTGCTCTGATGGTCCCCTTCTGCCGGATGGCTTCTTTTTCACCCCTCAGGCTCAAAAGAGAAATGTTTTTTTTTAGAAAGTTTATCCTTGATAGTTTTCCCTGCTGGGCTTTTGCCCGGCATTCCCCAATTTCAGCCATCAGCACACTTTCATTTCAACTCTATTTTCTCGATGCCCCGAAATACACCTCCACTCAGATCTCTTCAGAACTACAACTCCATTTGCAGAGACCTGCTGGACGTGGCACCTCAGTTTTCCTACGAGGTTTTCCATTTTAGCTTGTCTGCAATTTAATCGGGGACATTTCCCCAAGACCTTTCTCCTTTGGCTTTCCTTCCCCAGATGCCTTTTCATTTCTAAATTTATTTTATTTAAATTTTTGAGGAAGAAGTATAGCCTAATAGAACCTACTCTTTTGATTTGGTGCTAAAATAATCACATGCATGGTCAGTTAACACATTCACGGATTTTGAAGTATGTTCCTTCACAGAAAGTACATTGTATTGCAGATGACGATCGAGATCGGGTTTATCTGGGAGTGCAGTGAATGTGGAATGACTTTATTTTTAGCAATTTATAATACAAAGCCATGCCCAGATCTTGTCAGTTATTTGCTCATCAAACTTGTTGTCTTTGTACAAGTAAAAGCTCACAAGGAAGAATAGTAATTTCAAGAAATAAATTAGTCATCCTAGGTAATACATCTAAAAACAAATTAAAAGTTGGCTCAAGCTGCCCTGCAGCCTTTTCAGTATCATTCTTACCTTAGATGAAGGTAGGGAAAAAAACGTTTGGATGATTTGTGACATGATTGTTTCCAAAGCTTCTTCATTGGCAGGTAGTGATCCATCTCCCTGCTGCCCCCTCCCACCCCGTGGAATTTTCCATGAAGAAGCCAGACACCTCCATCAATACCTGCCCATGGCTCGCTCTTCTCCCAGAGGCAGGGGTAGCCCTTGCCAATCACATTTTTAGGAAGAGCACTCTTGCAGTACAACTTGTTTCTTTCTTCACTACCAAATAGAAGACTTACAAGGTAAATAAACCGCTTTTTCATATATGTTCTATAGGGCAGGACAAGCTTTCCTTCTGTCCTCTTAAGGTCCCTGGCTGCTTCTGAAAACTAAACTGGCAAAGACGGTCAACAGAAGAAAAGCTTACACATGGGCTTGAGTTTTCTTTGACATGGGGACCTTCACCAGGAAATGGAGACCTGAAGAAATAGTTAAACCTGAGTATTTTTAATTGGCAGGTGTGACGAAGGCTGTGTGCTCATTTGGCATAATAGGTCAAAGGGTGTGAGGTAAGTGTGGTACCTCGCATGAGGATTTTATGATCTGTTTCAGGGGAGAAGCTACGTGGGAAGGTCTCGGTGAGCTTCCTGCTTCTGCCATTTTCTCGGACTCCTTCAGCTCAAAGGCTTTAACAGGCTAAGGTGTTGAGTCTTAGGGTAGCATGTCCTGAACTCCCCAAGTTCAGAGTATACTTCTAGTATCATTTGATTCTCTGGTTGTCCATATTATTCTGTAATTAGGAAAAGTTATTTATAATGCTTTACTAAGGAAAATAGGTGCTCAGATCAGGAGGATTGTTTTTAATTGAGTATTAAGTATGTTTACAGAAGTTTGGAGATTCTGGGGCAATGTTCAGTG
This sequence comes from Lutra lutra, assembly GCF_902655055.1. NCBI lineage: Eukaryota > Metazoa > Chordata > Mammalia > Carnivora > Mustelidae > Lutra > Lutra lutra. The sequence continues at coordinate 12,960,096 of NC_062290.1, read as the reverse complement.
CCTGAGAAAGAGGTAGAAGTATTGAAGGCATAGAAGGGAGATCAGGGCAGGTGGTAAATAATACTGTCCCATATAGTCCCGGAAAATGGGAAGCCCCCAGTAGGAGGCTGGTGAAGGGACTGGAAGAAAACGAACATGTCCAGTAGTGATTCATAAAGTGTGCTTGGAGAGAGGTACAATACCGTGTCCAATTAAACTGTAAAAGGTTGAGGAGCGTCTGCTTTGCTCGCTAATCCTTTTCAGTGGGGGTAGATTGTTACTGGGAAAGGCAAAGGATGCTATACACTGGTGACACTCACAGAGATTTCTTGGTGGTGGTTGCACATGTCGGTGGTACCGTTCATAGATCTTAAAGCAGTCTGTGGTCCTGTGGTGTTCTGCTTCTACACATCATCCGTATGTATTCTTGGTGGAAACTGATGCTCCGGGGACCGTGGAAAATGCAGAGTTATGAGAAGAGACACGTCCAGTCTTGTTAGGAAGAGAGTAAAACATCAGAAAGGCAAGTAGGGTGTCACTGACAAGTATGTGGCCCAGTCAGAAGGTAGTCCAAGGAGGGAGATAGTTATGGTTGAAGAAAAAAAAACAAAAACCCTACTAGCTCTGTCTTGCTTTCTGATATCCATGTGGCTTTTCCAGGTTGTCATGGTGTTTTGTTCAAGCTCCCATTTACTTCACTAGTTACAAAATGCCTTTGGTCTTCAGATATCTCTTGACCACGTGTGGTATCCTTTCTATACCTGACGCCATCTTTAATTTTGAGTTTCCTTAGGCTACTTCCTGAATCAGTCCATTCCAGCTCAATGAGAAGAAATCTGTTCAGATGTTCTGTTTGGAAAAATTCCTTTGTGCACATCACATTCAGTAAATCTGGGCAACAGTGAGAAAGCTTTCACTGTTTCTGTCTGAGGCCTCCCAATTAAATATATGACTCACTATTTGGTGGCAAATGTCCTTTAAGCCTGGCAATGATGTAATTATTAGCGATGTTTATGTTTTATTTTTTAAAGTTCCTCTATGGGAATGAGATCTTTTCTATTCTGTTTCCTCCCTGTCTCACCCAGCAATTTTCTGTATGGCTAAATTCTACTTTTTAACTCTGTCCAGGAGCTTTTAAGACTTAGTCCAAGAGTGATTTCCTCCAAAAAGTGTTCTGTGGCACGAGACTCGTTTCAGGTAGTGACCTTGCCACATCACACACTTCCAGAGAGTGCTGTTTACTTCCACTCTGTGAATGGTACCTCTTGCATTTGTGCAGTTCACAACTTGAGCAGCAGTACTTCTCCCAGAGAACCCAGTGTTTTCCTCTATTACACTACTGCTTCTATTTATGTTTCTATCCCTGAACACATTGTATTTTTAGAAACAGAATCTATGACTTAATTCCTGGCCCATAGTAAGTACAGAATAAAGGCTTATTTTATTAATGAAAAAGAAATGAATTTGAATAGAAGAATCTCTTTGTAAAATTCGTGCTCGAAGATGAAGGATCTAGGCTTAACTCAGAATGTTGCTACACATCCTTACTCATAGGATTTAGTGACCCAGACTTTCTCTCCAACTTTGAATCTTGATCCAAAATACTGGAGTTTCCGTTTCTTCAGCCTTGTACACTTGCGATCCTCTCAGCTCCCTGCCCCTTGTCATCACATTCTCTGTCTGCTGTAAGCTGGTACACTGACCATTATCGCCTTACCCCTCAGCCCATTAACTTTATAGGAAGAATACTAGCGGAACCTTTTCAGAAGTCCACCAGACTGAATTTCTCCTCCAGGGTCTTTTCCCTCTTCCTCCATTGTGTGTCTCTCGCCATTCTCTTCCATAGCTGACACCAAAAATTGGAAATTCAGCAATATAGATAGAATTTGGATTTTTTTCTATCACTGCCTCTTTCTCTTCCTGGCCTTCCATCCCAATGCGGGGAAAATCACGGTTTTAATAAAGTCAGTGAGGAATCAAATCTGTTTGTTTAACTGAAACTAAATCACTGAATAGAGCACTTGCCTCTAAATAGTTTGTTTTTCTCCTATCCATAGTATTTAGTTGGCTTCCCAGACCCACCCTTGATCTGTATGCTTGGCCTCATTCCGCCCATCATTTTTCTATTGCCTATAAATAACACTCACCTATACGCTCTCACTTTCCAAGGCTGCATTTCCCAGTCTCCTCTGTCACAGAATAAATGTGGGGGGGTCCTCTTTCCAGCCATTGGTGAACATGAAGAGCCAGCCTTGCACATTGGAGGCTTGAAGGTCACATTGGACCTGCATATCTGTTTTCTGTGGACAGTGCACTACATGGAAAAATTCTTTTTCAGTCAACATATGAAAATTGGAAAGTTGAACATAAAGTATTCCCAGTTTGCTTTAAAAAAAAAAAAAAGCGTGGGGAGTGGGGTGAGCCTGGCAGTGGGTATTAAGGAGGGCACATATTGCATGGAGCCCTGAGTATAGGGTATAAACAATGAATTTTGGAACACTGAAAAAAATAAATAAAATATTTAAAAATTTTAAATAAAATCACACTTGAGAAAAATTTTAAAAAAATCCAACAGATGATCCCCTTTTATGGAAAAACTCAGCAAGGACTTAGGAGCCCATCTTCATTTGTATGGCTCTCAACTTGCCACAGACCACAGTCTCAGCCATCTGTATTACTTCTCGGATGTGGAGGCCGAGGGCATATGACCATTCATTCATCTCGGCTCTCTCATTGCATTCTCTTGTAGTGGGAAAATACATCCTTGTATCCATGGCTTGGTCAGTTATAGGATAATGAAAGATGTCTGGAGAGCATGATGTATTTCAAGCAAACACTAGAGGCTTATTTTTTCGTGTCATCGGAGCACATCCTTCTGTATTTCAAATGCAAACCAAAAGTGTGCCTGGAACTCGAACCAGGCATCTTAACTCCTTCAAGACACTTCCTTCTTGCAGGCATGAAAGTTTGTGATTGTTGAAAAATGGAAAGAATTATTTTATTGGTAAATTATACCAACATCCGGGAAGTAGCTCATTACCAGTTGTACGAGATATTCCACGTGGGGAGAGGTCAGGGATAAGGGCAGTGGAGATGCTGGAGTTGTGGATGGTAAAGTGGGGCTCTGGCTAAATCCCCCTGCCCCTCAGCATGCTCCCTTGCCCTCTCCCCACAAGTGGAATGGGGGGCTGGAGTGGGAGAGGGAGGGTAGTATCAAATCTGTCCTTTCTCCTCCGATACTAAGAGGTACAAATAAGTGAAAAACAGACCACAAGGAGAGACAGCAGATAAGTAGCATGTTCAAGGTCAATGTGGTCTGTATGCCACGTGGAAACCGGAGTGTCTGGTGGCTTCAAAGCCAGGCAAAAAATACAACTAAAGAGAGTCCAGTGATGGGTGGTAGTTTTTAATTTGGCTTGCTAGCTCATTAAAAGAACATTTTCGGCAATCCATTTTTGTATTCTTGGGATAATAACAGTTTTTCCTCTAGATGAAGTATGTCATAGTTTACTTATTTTCAGCTTCAGCACAAACAATTCCTTAGAAGTCTATCTGTCATGGTATTATACTGCTGCTGGTAAGATAACTGTGTACCTAATGAAAAGGATTGTTTTAGTTCTTGTATGCTCCCACATCCTGCCCTCCACTTACCTACCCTTTCTAATTTCTCAATTTTTTCTTCTGTATAATGCAACTAGAATGCTGCTAGATTTTGTTTTTTAAATTACGTTGTCACGATTCCCTCCATAATTGGTTTATTAGAAAAATTGGGTGAATCTCTCATAGCTCAGCAGGGAAAACATTAAAAAAAAAAACCCACTCTAGTTGTGCAAGGGGTGACATTACTAGGGAGTCTTAATTGGAACTTAGACCATGAGCCTATGGTTCTCAAGAGTCTGAAAACTGCTAATTAGGTTCTAAATTAATCTTTGCATGGAATAGAGATTTGTCGAATTCGGGAATGCATTGTCACTCTGTGGAAAAGTCATACATGTAAAGATTCCAAAATGAAATACATCATGAGAGAAATAATTGTGTTTGTTTTCATTTTTTTGGTGGGGTCACGGTTCTGGAGATACTTGGTTGTGTGGTTGGTTTTATGGACAAAGTTAGGTATTACTCCAGTCAGTTCACTCTTGTGTTTTGCAAGTCTTTGTGTATAAAATTGGGGGTACCAGTGGAAAATGACAGTGAACTTTATATTATTTTTATTAGTTTTATTTATTTATTTGTTTGCTTGTTTTTAGAGCAAGCACATGCACAGCTGGAGAGAGTGGAAGAGAGAGAATCTTAGGCAGGCTCCTTGCTCAGTGTGAAGCCCAACACGGGGCTCAGTCTCATGACCCTGAGATGATGACCTGAGCCAAAATCAAGAGTTGGATGCCCAACTGACTGAGCCACCCATGTGCCTGGACAGTGAATTTTAAATGAAAGATAGTATCTTTATACCGTGCCCAGTAATCTTAAGGAAACCCACATGATAGAAATAGATAAAGAGAGAAATTACCTATCTAAAGTAGGTTGGGCTGAAATGGAGATATCTTTTTCAGAATTATCTGGATATTGTTCCACAGCCAACCACTGATGACTAGCTCAGGTAAAGTCTTAATCTTGAATTGTAATACATCACATATTTAACCTAATTCAAATTTTAAAATTTTAGCTATAACAAATTTTGGGCTTTTTCCCCCCCTCTTCCTTCCTTCCTTCCTTCTTTCTTTCTTTCTTTCTTTCTTTCTTTCTTTCTTTCTTTCTTTCTTTCTTTCTCTCTCTCTCTCTCTCTCTCTCTCTCTCTCTCTCTTTCTTTCTTTCTTTTTTGTAACTCTGTATCTGTTGACCAGTTGGTCTCTAAGATCTAGAGACCAACTTTACTGATACTTTCTAGGTATGAGAATGGAATAGTAAATGGAGTTTTTGAAATCTCTTCTACCATTTACCTCATTTTTCTACATAATGATAAGAAGTTGAAATAATATTGACAGTACCCAGGATATTTCCAGGTCATTTAATTTGCTGTAATGTCTTTAATCAGTTCCAAGTGAACGATTCCAAGTTCTTTGTATGAGATTTCAGTCGTACAACCCATTATTTTACTTTGTTGCTCTCTTAGTCAACTTCCAAATATTTTATGCTTGATGATATGGCTAAATTTACTTTCATATAATCAAAGATAGACTGAAGTTTGACTTTTTAGCCTCTGCATTGATGACCTGCCAGTTCTTTTAATTTTTCTCTACAGAACACTTTCAAAAGAATATGCCAGCACAAAAACATTTTTTTTTTTCCTTAGTCACAACTTTCAACCTATTAACTTGAATTTCCTTCTGGTCCTTTTTGGCCAGATACCATAACTTTCTGGTCACTTTGGGTCATTATAATTAATCTAATCCTTTTGAAACTCCAGTGTCATGTCTAATTCAAAATTCTCTTTGTCCAGGCTTGGGTTATGATCTTGGCCACTTGGACTTGGAGAGTAGGAGGGTCTGGTTTCTAGATCATCATTCTCTTTTTCTTTTCAAGGTTTAGTCTCTTGAAAGAGGAGGGAGAGGAATAATGGAAACAGAACTTACTGTAACTAAGCTGTTCTGGTTCCTTCTGGTCCTACTTAGGCTCTGAGGAATGGTTTCTGTAGGGGCTTTGCATTTGTGGGGGAAAGTCAGTGGGGGTGGTGAGGGCTTTGTTCATCCTCCTGTTGGTGACTACTGTTGTTCACAAGTACTGGAGAGAAGGACAGCTAGAATCCCTTGTGTCCTTCCAGGAGACCATGTTTCCAGTTCCTTCTTATGGAGAGGACTTCCTCATCTGTCTCTGCCTTCCTCTGTTCCCTTGTTACCTCCTGTGGGGCCAGATGAATCACAGGAGTTCTCTTCTGTGCCCACTGATGGCCTCTGGCACCCTAGAGGGGGCTTGTCCCCTGTTCTTCACACATATAATGGACTTAATCCTTTTCAGACCTGCTGACATAGGCCACTCTGAAGAGCTTTCTGTCTTCAGCTCCAGCCCAGAAATGCATAGCAGGTTTACCCCCACATTCCAGGGGACAGGTGTTAACCTCACCTAAGAACTTGATCACTGTGCTCGGTTCCAGCTCAGGAATCAACCTGCCAGGTTCCCTGACAAGCAGCTGCTCAGTGAGTCTCCTCCTCCCCTGAAATGCTTGGCCCTAGGAACGAGCTATTCTTGCCTGTTACAGTTGGGATAAGGATGAGTAACCTCTCATCACAGAGTGAGCGGACCTGTGGACTCTAAGGGTGCCCTTGAGGCTCGCGCTTCTGCGGACTGGGACATAGAGCAGGGAGAAAGGTTGGTGAATGGGGAGCACACCTGGCACGTTAATACAGTTTCTTACACTTCCTGCAATGTGTGCAGTCCCACTTACCATGCTGTTAGGATGTTTGTGTGCATCTGTGTAAGTACGTTATATTTTCTCTCTCTTCTGTGAATTTTAAGCTACTTTAAGACAAATCAAGTCTTATAAGGGTAGTTCATAGGGATTAAAAAAAAAGCAACAATAAAAATAAGAACGGGGTGCCTGGGTGGCATAGTCGATTGAGCACCCCAATCCTGGTTTTGGCTCAGGTCATGATCTCAGGGTTGTGGGATTGAGCCCTGCCCTGGGCTCTGTGCTCGGCGTGGAGTCTGCTTGAGATTCTCTCTCTCTCCCCCTTCTCCCATTCACACTTTGTCTTCCTCTCAAATAAATAAAGACATCTTTTTAAGAAATAACAAGCACAGTAATAGTGAACACTTAAATGGTGCTTACCGTTCGGGTCAGTCCCTGTCCTGGAAGCATCATACGTATTACTGCATTTAATCCTCATAAACCTTCAAAAGTCATTCTTTTTTTTTTTTTTTAAATCTATAAACATACATTTTTATCCCCAGGGGTACAGGTCTGCGAATCGCCAGGTTTACACACTTCACAGCACTCACCATAGCACATACCCTCCCCAATATCCATAACCCCACCCCCCCTCTCCCAAAACCCTCCCCCCATCAACCCTCAGTTTGTTTTGTGAGATTAAGAGTCACTTATGGTGTGTCTCCCTCCCAATCCCATCTTGTTTCATTTACTCTTCTCCTACCCCCTTAACCCACCATGTTGCATCTCCTCTCCCTCATATCAGGGAGATCATATGATAGTTGTCTTTCTCCGATTGACTTATTTCGCTAAGCATGATATCCTCTAGTTCCATCCACGTCGTCGCAAATGGCAAGATTTCATTTCTTTTGATGGCTGCATAGTATTCCATTGTGTATATATACCACATCTTCTTTATCCATTCGTCTGTAGATGGATATCTAGGTTCTTTCCATAGTTTGGCTATTGTAGACATTGCTGCTATAAACATTCGGATGCACGTGCCCCTTCGGATCACTATGTTTGTATCTTTAGGGTAAATACCTAGCAGTGCAATTGCTGGGTCATAGGGTAGTTCTATTTTCAACATTTTGAGGAACCTCCATGCTGTTTTCCAGAGTGGTTGCACCAGCTTGCATTCCCACCAACAGTGTAGGAGGGTTCCCCTTTCTCCGCATCCTCGCCAGCATCTGTCATTTCCTGACTTGTAAATTTTAGCCATTCTGACTGGTGTGAGGTGATATCTCATGGTGGTTTTGATTTGTATTTCCCTGATGCCGAGTGATATGGAGCACTTTTTCATGTGTCTGTTGGCCATCTGGATGTCTTCTTTGCAGAAATGTCTGTTCATGTCCTCTGCCCATTTCTTGATTGGATTATTTGTTCTTTGGGTGTTGAGTTTGCTAAGTTCTTTATAGATTTTGGACACTAGCCCTTTATCTGATATGTCATTTGCAAATATCTTCTCCCATTCTGTCAGTTGTCTTTTGGTTTTGTTCACTGTTTCCTTTGCTGTGCAAAAGCTTTTGATCTTGATAAAATCCCAAAAGTTCATTTTTGCCCTTGCTTCCCTTGCCTTTGGTGATGTTCCTAGGAAGATGTTGTTGCGGCTGAGGTCGAAGAGGTTGCTGCCTGTGTTCTCCTCGAGGATTTTGATGGATTCCTTTCTCACATTGAGATCCTTCATCCATTTTGAGTCTATTTTCGTGTGTGGTGTAAGGAAATGATCCAATTTCATTTTTCTGCATGTGGCTGTCCAATTTTCCCAACACCATTTATTGAAGAGGCTGTCTTTTTTCCATTGGACATTCTTTCCTGCTTTGTCGAAGATGAGTTGACCATAGAGTTGAGGATCTATTTCTGGGCTCTCTATTCTGTTCCATTGATCTATGTGTCTGTTTTTGTGCCAGTACCATGCAGTCTTGATGATGACAGCTTTGTAATAGAGCTTGAAGTCCGGAATTGTGATGCCACCAACTTTGGCTTTCTTTTTCAATAATCCTTTGGCTATTCGAGGTCTTTTCTGGTTCCATATAAATTTTAGGATTATTTGTTCCATTTCTTTGAAAAAAATGGATGGTACTTTGATAGGAATTGCATTAAATGTGTAGATTGCTTTAGGTAGCATAGACATTTTCACAATATTTATTCTTCCAATCCAGGAGCATGGAACATTTTTCCATTTCTTTGTGTCTTCCTCAATTTCTTTCATGAGTACTTTATAGTTTTCTGTGTATAGATTCTTAGTCTCTTTGGTTAGGTTTATTCCTAGGTATCTTATAGTTTTGGGTGCAATTGTAAATGGGATGGACTCCTTAATTTCTCTTTCTTCTGTCTTGTCGTTGGTGTAGAGAAATGCAACTGATTTCTGTGCATTGATTTTATATCCTGACACTTTACTGAATTCCTGTACAAGTTCTAGCAGTTTTGGAGTGGAGTCTTTTGGGTTTTCCACATATAGTATCATATCATCTGCAAAGAGTGATAGTTTGACTTCTTCTTTGCCGATTTGGATGCCTTTAATTTCCTTTTGTTGTCTGATTGCCGAGGCTAGGACTTCTAGTACTATGTTGAATAGCAGTGGTGATAACGGACATCCCTGCCGTGTTCCTGACCTTAGCGGAAAAGCTTTCAGTTTTTCTCCATTGAGAATGATATTTGCGGTGGATTTTTCATAGATGGCTTTGATAATATTGAGGTATGTGCCGTTCTGTCCCTACACTTTGAAGAGTTTTGATCAGGAAGGGATGCTGTACTTTGTCAAATGCTTTTTCAGCATCTATGGAGAGTATCATATGATTCTTGTTCTTTCTTTTATTAATGTGTTGTATCACATTGATTGATTTGCAGATGTTGAACCAGCCTTGCAGCCCTGGAATAAATCCCACTTGGTCGTGGTGAATAATCCTTTTAATGTACTGTTGAATCCTATTGGCTAGTATTTTGGCGAGAATTTTTGCATCTGTGTTCATCAAGGATATTGGTCTGTAGTTCTCTTTTTTGTTGGGATCCTTGTCTGGTTTTGGGATCAAGGTGATGCTGGCCTCATAAAATGAGTTTGGAAGTTTTCCTTCTATTTCTATTTTTTGGAACAGTTTCAGGAGAATAGGAATTAGTTCTTCTTTAAATGTTTGGTAGAATTCCCCCGGGAAGCCATCTGGCCCTGGGCTTTTGTTTGTTTGGAGATTTTTGATGACTGTTTCAATCTCCTTACTGGTTATGGGTCTGTTGAGGCTTTCCATTTCTTCCTGGTTCAGTTGTGGTAGTTTATATGTCTCTAGGAATGCATCCATTTCTTCCAGATTGTCAAATTTGTTGGCGTAGAGTTGCTCATAGTATGTTCTTATAATTCTCTGTATTTCTATGGTGTTCGTTGTGATTTCTCCTCTTTCATTCATGATTTTATTGATTTGGGTCCTTTCTCTTTTCTTTTTGATAAGTCTGGCCAGGGGTTTATCAATCTTATTAATTCTTTCAAAGAACCAGCTCCTAGTTTCGTTGATTTGTTCTATTGTTTTTTTGGTTTCTATTTCATTGATTTCTGCTCTGATCTTTATGATTTCTCTTCTCCTGCTGGGTTTAGGGTTTCTTTCTTGTTCTTTCTCCAGCCCTTTTAGGTGTAGGGTTAGGTTGTGTACCTGAGACCTTTCTTGTTTCTTGAGAAAGGCTTGTACCGCTATATATTTTCCTCTCAGGAATGCCTTTGTTGTGTCCCACAGATTCTGAACCGTTGTGTTTTCATTATCATTTGTTTCCATAAATTTTTTCAATTCTTCTTTAATTTCCTGGTTGACCCATTCATTCTTTAGAAGAATGCTGTTTAGTCTCCATGTATTTGGGTTCTTTCCAAATTTCTTCTTGTTATTAAGTTCTAGCTTCAGAGCATTGTGGTCTGAAAATATGCAGGGAATGATCCCAATCTTCTGATACCGGTTGAGACTTGATTTAGGACCAAGAATGTGATCTATTCTGGAGAATGTTCCATGTGCACTAGAGAAGAATGTGTATTCTGTTGCTGTGGGATGAAATGTTCTGAATATATCTGTGATGTCCATCTGGTCCAGTGTGTCATTTAAGGCCTTGATTTCCTTGTTGATCTTTTGCTTGGATGATCTGTCCATTTCAGTGAGGGGAGTGTTAAAATCCCCTACTATTATTGTATTCTTGTCGATGTGTTTCTTTGATTTTGTTATTAATTGGTTTATATAGTTGGCTGCTCCCACGTTAGGGGCATAGATATTTAAAATTGTTAGATCTTCTTGTTGGACAGTTCCTTTGAGTATAATATAGTGTCCTTCCTCATCTCTTATTATAGTCTTTGGCTTAAAATCTAATTGATCTGATATAAGGATTGCCACTCCTGCTTTCTTCTGATGTCCATTAGCATGGTAAATTCTTTTCCACCCCCTCACTTTAAACCTGGAGGTGTCTTCGGGTTTAAGATGAATTTCTTGTAGGCAACATATAGATGGGTTTTGTTTTTTTATCCATTCTGATACCCTGTGTCTTTTGATTGGGGCATTTAGCCCATTAACATTCAGGGTAAGTATTGAGAGATATGAATTTAGTGCCATTGTATTGCCTGTAAGGTGACTGTTATTGTATATTGTCTCTGTTTCTTTCTGATCTACTACTTTTAGGGTCTCTCTTTGCTTAGAGGACCCCTTTCAATATTTCCTGTAGAGCTGGTTTGGTATTTGCAAATTCTTTCAGTTTTTTTTTTTTTTTAAAGATTTTATTTATTTGACAGAGAGAGATCACAAGTAGACGGAGAGGCAGGCAGAGAGAGAGAGAGAGGGAAGCAGGCTTCCTGCTGAGCAGAGAGCCCGACGCGGGACTCGATCCCAGGACCCTGAGATCATGACCTGAGCCGAAGGCAGCGGCCCAACCCACTGAGCCACCCAGGCGCCCAATTCTTTCAGTTTTTCTTTGTCCTGGAAGCTTTTAATCTCTCCTTCTATTTTCAATGATAGCCTAGCTGGATATAGTATTCTTGGCTGCATGTTTTTCTCATTTAGTACTCTGAATATATCATGCCAGCTCTTTCTGGCCTGCCAGGTCTCTGTGGATAAGTCTGCTGCCAATCTAATATTTTTACCATTGTACATTACAGACTTCTTTTCCCGGGCTGCTTTCAGGATCTTTTCTTTGTCACTAAGACTTGTAAATTTTACTATTAGGTGACGGGGTGTGGACCTATTCTTATTGATTTTGAGGGGGGTTCTCTGAACCTCCTGGATTTTGATGCTTGTTCCCTTTGCCATATTAGGGAAATTCTCTCTAATAATTCTCTCCAATAATTCCTTCTGCTCCCCTCTCTGTTTCCTCTTCTTCTGGAATCCCAATTATTCTAATGTTGTTTCGTCTTATGGTGTCACTTATCTCTCCAATTCTCCCCTTGTGGTCCAGTAGCTGTTTGTCCCTCTTTTGCTCAGCTTCTTTATTCTCTGTCATTTGGTCTTCTATATCGCTAATTCTTTCTTCTGCCTCATTTATCCTAGCAGTGAGAGCCTCCATTTTTGATTGCACCTCATTAATAGCTTTTTTGATTTCAACTTGGTTCGATTTTAGTTCTTTTATTTCTCCAGAAAGGGCTTTTATATCTCCCGAGAGGGTTGCTTTAATATCTTCCATGCCTTTTTCAAGCCCGGCTAGAACCTTGAGAATCATCATTCTGAACTCTATATCTGACATATTACCAATGTCTGTATTGATTAGGTCCCTAGCCTTTGGTACTGCCTCTTGTTCTTTTTTTTGTTGTGAATTTTTCCGCCTTGTCATTTTGTCCAGATAAGAGTTTATGAAGGAGCAAGTAAAATACTAAAAGGGTGGCAACACCCCAGGAAAATATGCTTTAGCCAAATCAGAAGAGATCCCAAATTGTGAGGGGGGAGAAAGGGGATAAAAAGGGGTTCAGAGGGGCGCCTGGGTGGCTCAGTGGGTTAAAGCCTCTGCCTTCAGCTCAGGTCGTGATCTCAGGGTCCTGGGATCGAGCCCCACATCGGGCTCTCCGCTCAGCGGGAAGCCTGCTTCCTCCTCTCTCTGCCTGCCTCTCTGCCTACCTGTGATATCTGTCTGTCAAATAAATAAATAAAATCTTTTAAAAAAAAAAAGGGTTCAGAAAGAAAAAAAAAAGAAACTATTAAAAAAGAAAGCCGATAAAGAAAAAATATAAAAAGAGGAAAAATATATATATATATTAGATAAACTATTTAAAAAACGTTAAAAAAAGAAAACGGTAAAAGTTAAAAAAATTTAGCAGAAGAAGAGAAAAAGAAAAAAAATTAAAAAAAAAAAAATTAAATTAACTGCAAGGCTAAAAAATCATGGGGAGAAAGCCATGAGTTCCGTGCTTTGCTTTCTTCTCCTCTGGAATTCCACCGCTCTCCTTGGTATTGAAACTGCACTCCTCGGTAGGGGAACTTGGTCCTGGCTGGGTTTCCCGTTGATCTTCTGGGGGAGGGGCCTGTTGTAGTGATTCTCAAGCGTCTTTGCCCCAGGCGGAGTTGCACCGCCCTTACCTGGGGCCGCGCTGAGTAATCCGCTCGGGTTTGCTTTCGGGAGCTTTTGTTCCCTGAGCGCTTTCCGTAGAGTCTGGAAGACGGGAATGAAGATGGTGGCCTCCCGGTGTCCGGCCCGGAGGAGCCGAGAGCCCGGGGCCCCACTCCTCAGTGCGCCCTCAGAGAACAGCGCCCAATGACTCCCGTCACCCTGCCTCCGGCCACGCCCCGAGCTGACCGAGCCTGCGACCGTTTCAAGGCAACCCCGAGCTGAGAGTCACTCCTCGGCTCTGTCTCTGCAGCCGGCTTCCCCGTTCTAATACCGGTAAGCTCTGCGACACTGAGACACCCCCGATCCTTCTGCGACCCTTCGGGAGCTGAGGCCGCGCTGACCCCGCCTGGGCTTCACCCCAGTTAAGCCTCTGGAGCGATGTCCCTCAGCGGAACAGACTTTTAAAAGTCCTGATTTTGCTCCGTTGCTCCGCCGCTCGCCGGGAGCCGGCCCCTCCCCCCGCGGTCTATCTTCCCGTCGCTTTGTATTCACTTCTCCGCCAGTCCTACCTTGCAGATAGTGGTTGATTTTCTGTTTCTAGAATTGCTGTTCTTCTTCTCTTCAATCTCCCGTTGGATTTGTAGGTGTTTGCAATCTTTAGATAAGCTATTTAGCTGATCTCCCGCTACCCGAAGTAGTCTCAGCCTGCTACTTCTCCGTCATCTTGACTCCTCCCTCCAGAAGTCATTCTTGCTGCGTCAGTGTTGGCTTATGAAACTAGATCCAGAGTGGTTAAGTAACTTGCCTGAGGTCCCACAGTGGATGAATGGTAAAGCTGGGCATGGCACCCAGGCGGCCCTCTGAGGCTCCTCTAGACTGATTGTTCTTGTCATAAACATATGGCATCACTGTGAACAGGTGTTGGTGGTAAAGCTAATTAGACACAAGGATAACGTGCTCAGTCGGATTTGGTATGTGAGGGAATGTGTTAAATGGTAATTTCCATGCATTATTTTGTTTTAAAAAAAATCTGATTATTCCTACCTATGCATGTAACTTTATAAGTTATTGTTGAACTCAGTGAATTTGAAGCTTTATGGATTTGAATGTAAGCAAAAAGATGAGTCATGAAAGGATTGAGAATGTTAAAGTAATTCTTTCCAAAGAGTTAAAGCAGTTATTTAGTGAGTGTCCCGGAATGTATTAGATGTTTGGAAACAAAAACAAAAAGTTCAAAACGTATGGCTATCTGGCCTCAGGTGCTATCTAGCACTTCCTGTTTTGTTGATAGGAAAATAAAATTCAGAACAATGCGGTTCATTGTCCTCACTTTGCATCTTCTTAAAACCCTGGTGATCCTCTTCCTAGTTTTGAACACATGCTTTTCGGACTTTGCCTCTCACTCCCCTTTTCCCCTCCAGACTCTGCCTCTGGCTCTCATCTGCACCCACCCGATTCCCATCAGATCATCCACAGTACTCCCTGGGATGCAGGCTGCCTCTGCTCTCCTCCAGCTGTGGGGCTGCTGCCTCTACCCCTTCCTTGGCCAGCTCTAACCGTGGGGATCCAGGACACACTGAAATCTCTTGTGCTATTATGGAGGGAGAAAATAAAGAAAATTGGTCAGTTACAACATGCATAAATTTTTTCACGAGCTCTTACCCCTATCCCAGCTAATAAAAAGTTCTGTAAACCATTTCAGATTTTTTTTTAAAGATTTTGTTTATTTATTTGACAGAGATTACAAGGAGGCAGAGGCAGGCAGAGAGATGGGGAAGCAGGCTCCCTCCTGAGCAGAGAGCCCATTTCGAGGCTCGATCCCAGGACCCCGAGACCATGACCTGAGCTGAAGGCGGAGGCCTTAACCCACTGAGCCACCCAGGCACTCCCCAATTCAGATTGTTAAGGCAACAAGTAAATTCGAGGAACTCATTGGTTAGTGAATGGGCTTTCAGAAGACAATGGCCATTCACCCAGTTGATGAAATGGTAAATTCCCTCGGGATATGGGCCCTGAGGCTGCCCTGGGTCCTGCCTTCCTGGTTGTTAAGTTCATCCTTTGATGCTGTGAGCTCTCCCAGCATGCTTTGTGCTTCCGTTCATTCTGGCTGCCATCTGTGACTTGATAGAAAGAGTCCTGACTGACACTTCTGAACCGTAATTCAATTAGTCCTTTGAACAGTTCTGGGAGTGGCAGAGGCAGAAAATTCTAGGTCATCTGGCACTCCTGTTTTCAGACTTTCTATGATCACATGTGGCCTGTGTACCTGTCTTACTCAAAATATAAGCCTGGACTTTTTAGTGTGTGCATTATAGATAAACACCAGGATTCGGATTAGGGTTGCTACTTAGCTTAAGGATGGATTTTGACTCTTTAATGAAATTTCTCTACCCCCAGTGACCATTGACCTTCATATGGCCAAACTGAGTAGCTGTATTTCTGTCATTATATTTCTCAATAACCTTACTGCTTTTATGCAATGTTGATAGTTCTCTACTACTTGAAATATCTTTGGTTTCCAGAATCTTCCTTTCCAGGATTTATGGTCTCTTTTCTAGATGTTACTTCTGCCACCTTGACAAATCTCTCTTCAGCCACTGACTCCCTTTAATATTGTCTTTCTGTGGAATGGAGCCCTTGACCCTCTGGGTTCCTCCTTTACATCTATCTGTAAATGTACTTCTCTGTGTCTGTGATGCCAGTGGATGCATCTGTATTGACCATCCCCAAATATATATCTCTAGTTTGGCCTCTCTACTGGTCTCCAGATAGCTATAAAACTGTCTAATTGTTACCTCAATTTGCTTATGTCATAAGCAGTTCAATCTTGTCATCATCCTTCTCCAAATTGTGCTCTCTGACATTGCCCATCTGGTAAATGGTACTGCTGTTCAGTCAACCTTGTTCTGTCCATTTGGCCACCAGATCCTACCATTTCCATCTCCCAAGTCAGCATCGACCACTGTCTGCCCACCCCCTTTACCTTCCTTATCACCACTTCTTCTGTGTAGTGCTGGTGTTCCTCTCTTCTCCCCCATATCACCAAAATGGTTCATCAATGATCATTTTCTTTCTGCTCTCCTCTCCCTCCAGTCAGCCCTTAAAGGACCTACTCTGATCATTTCACTTCTCTGGGTAAAAGTTGTCATTAGATGACCATTCTTTTTTTGAACAGTGTCCTCTAATTATTATCAACATAATAATTATAATGTAATTATAATAATTATAACCTGGCCCATCTAACACTTATCCTTTCCTGCATATATCCATTTTTCCAGAAATAACAAACATGATGTTTTATAAGTGTGCCATGTATATTCTTAGGGCCTGCTTGTAAGACCTACAGAAAGCATCACCTTCCAAGACACTTTCTCTGACTCCTGCCCCTCTGGAAGTCTGTACATATACATTTCTACCTTAGTGCTTATCATACCCTTCTGGAATAGTCTGTTGACTTTTCTGTCTCTTACACTAAAATGTTTGGTCAAATCCTGTTAATTTTATGTCCCCAAATCTAGCCTAGTACACAGTTGGTAATTAGTGTTTATTGAATGAATGATTAATATATAAATGAATGAAATAAATGAAGATACAAGCAGAAATTTTTCTACATTAAAAAAATTCATATGATTCCTCTGAACAGTTCCATTTAGGTAATTTCATTTCTATTTTCAAATTCTATTCTGCATATTTGGAGAGAAGTTACATTCTTGCTAATTAAATGTTTCAGTTATAGTGTGTAAAGCTATTTATGCTATATAAAGCATGCCCATTTTATTGAATTAGAATATAATAAAATATGTAATACAAAAAAATCTTACTCTAAATGATTCAGTCTACAGTGTTTTCTTGTCCTTTGTCCACTGCCATAACTGTCAGTTATTATTGTATGGTAGGTAAGAGAAGTATAGGTTACCGGAAAGTCAGAAGTACTTATATTTTATTATGAACTAATCTTACTCTAATCCCCAAGGCAGCTACTTCCTTTGAATAAAGTTTCTTTAAAAGATCTTCTGGCATCTGCGTAGACTTGGTAATTTGAATATAGCAAAGCTTTAGGTGTTTCACTCATCTCTGTGCAGTGTTTTAAATTACTAAACATTTCCTTTTAAAAACTTTATTTAAATTCAGGTTAGTTAACATATACTGTATTATTAGTTTCTGGGTAGAATTTAGTGATTTATCACTTGCATGTAACACCCACTGCTCATTACATCATGTGCCCTTAATGCCCTCCTTAATGCCAATCACCCAATTACTGCATCCCCCCGCCACTTCACCTCCCCTCCAGCAACCCTCAGCTTGTTTCCTATAGTTAAGAGTCTCTTATGGTTTGCCTCCCTCTCTGTTTTTATCTCATTTTATTGTTCCTTCCCTTCCTGTACATTCATCTGTATTGCTTCTTCAATTCCACATACAAGTGAAAGCATATGGTATTTGTCTTTCTTTGCCTGACTTAATTTGCTTAGCATAATACCCTCTAATTCCATCCACATTGTTGCAAATGGCGAGATTTCTATCAAAATAACACCAGCATTTTTCACAGAGCTGGGACAAACAACTTTAAAACTTGTATGGAATCAGAAAAGACCCCCCAAAATAGCCAGAGGAATGTTGACAAAGAAAACCAAAGCTGGAAGCATCACAATTCCAGACTTCAAGCTCTATTACAAAGCTGTCATCATCAAGACAGTATGGTACTGGCACAAAAACAGACACATAGACCAGTGGAACAGAGTAGAGAGCCCAGAAATGGACCCTCAGCTGTATGGCCAACTAATCTTTGACAAAGCAGGAAAGAATGTCCAGTGGAAAAAAGACAGTCTCTTCAACAAATGGTGCTGGAAAAATTGGTCAACCACATGCAGAGGAATGAAACTGGACCATTTCCTTACACCATACACAAGAAGAAACTCAAAATGGATAAAAGACCAGAATGTGAGATAGGAATCCATCAAAATCCTAGAGGAGAAGTAGGCAACAACATTTTTGACCTCAGCCACAGCAACTTCTTACTAGACATGTCTCTGGAGGCAAGGGAAACAAAAGCAAAAATAAACATCTCCTTTTGAAATAATTTTTCTGGAATATAGTGTCTTTCTGAAAGTCTAAACCTTCCCCCAAATAACCCAACTTTTCTCTAGAGTTTGACTTATTAGAGGTTCCCTTTTCCAATTCTTCCTTAGCATAGTACCAGATGCTAAGCAGGTTCTCAGTGACAGTATTTTGAGTCTGTATTCTTGAAGCTGTTCTTTCTTTTTAGTTTGACCATTTTAGAGGATTCCCAACCCACCAAAGCTCCTAATGTATTCTCTGCAAAGCCAAGGTGAATTCAAGGATATAACAGAGTAGAGAATAGGAAGTAGAGTGAGTGTTTCTTCATCTCCTTGGGATTGTAGCCCGCTTGACCATCG
The DNA here is from genome assembly GCF_902655055.1 of Lutra lutra. Classification (NCBI taxonomy): domain Eukaryota; kingdom Metazoa; phylum Chordata; class Mammalia; order Carnivora; family Mustelidae; genus Lutra; species Lutra lutra. Next base: position 12,941,850 of record NC_062290.1, on the reverse strand, counting down.
GATAGAGTCCTCTTTCAAAGAGAATGCGCATACTCATACTCACAGATGCTAACAATAGGTTCAGGGGGTCATAGATTTCTAAAGGCATTTCATTGACTCTCTAGGATCCACGGAGCTCAGGTCGGTTAGCTCTGAAATCAGGTTTGGTTATTTCTGGAGTGAAGGATGTCATGTTGTATTGGGACAGGGTACAAGATGAGGCCAAACCAGAGATAACCAAAAATGGAAGAGGGCTTAGATTCTGTGAAAGTACACTCAGAACTTCCTTCTAAAGAAACATTAAAACTAAATTGAAGCATATTTACAAAACCAAGACCAGTAAGTCCGAAAGGAACCTTTTCATTTATTATAATGGGGAAGAGTGATACAATTTTACCTAAGTTTGAAGGGAAATACTGCATTGGCAGAATCACCTCATTGCTCAATAAATTGTCACTAAGCAGGAAACCTCATATTTCATCAGACTGAAAGGATTTGCATTGAGTTGGGAGTAGTTCATTGCCATTGTCTACAAAGCATAACACTTATTGTCTAATAGTTTATCTAGTAACAACACACAACCACAAAGTTAAGGCCAGTTCAGTTTTTTTTTTTAAAGATTTTATTTATTTATTTGACAGATCACAAGTAGGCAGAGAGGCAGGCAGAGAGAGAGGAGGAAGCAGGCTCCCTGCTGAGCAGAAAGCCCGATGCAGGGCTTGATCCCAGGACCCTGAGATCATGACCTGAGCCAAAGGCAGAGGCTTTAACCCACTGAGCCACCCAGGCACCCAAAGCCAGTTCAGTTTCATATCTATAATTAAATGCCTCTAAAGTGCCAGGCACTGTGCTAGGCTCTAGGGGAATATACATATGATTTTTTAAGGACTATACCTTCTTGGAGAGCTTGAGAAAGAGACTCAACTGTGGTAATTACTTTAACTAAAGTCATGGGAATGAGGAAAAGAGGCTTTAATACTCCCTACAGGAATGTAGGAAGACTTTATGGAGGAGACAGAACTTGAGCAGGCTTGGAAGATAGTTGGATTTTGACCAGTGAAAGTGAAGTGGGGAAACCATTTTAATTACAAATGTGTTCCAAGCAAACACATGGACATTAGAGCAAAAGGAACAGTCAGTACCTTCTTGTGTTGGTGCAGAGTGGCGTGCCACAAGGTAGAGAAATGTCCTTATATGGAACAATGGGCTTCACATTCGACAGGTGTTGAATACTTACAATGTGCAAGTGGAGAGAGACAAAAGGTAAACAATAATCATAATAGAAGGATTATAAAGGATTTTAGAGAGTGATTATGTCCTACAAAAATAATGGGGGGAAAGGCGGGGTAAGGGGGATTGCTGTGCCTTCTAGATTGCAAGTTAACGTGTTAAACTGGGTAGTCCAAGCATAATTTGGGTAGTCCAAGCGAAGACTTGAAGGGGATTAGGGAGAGAGCCATTCAGATATCTTAAGGGAGAATGTTCCAGCAAGATAGTGATGAGAAAAAACTGTGAGTGGTGTGTTCAAGAAATGACATGGATATCTGTATTACTGGAGCCAAGTGCAGAGGAGAGAAGTTGAAGACGCTGAGAAGTAAAGTGGTGTGGGGTGGGGGTTGGGGGTGGTCTAGAGGGTCTGGTAGAAGATTGACAGTATTTCTTGTTTCCTCTGCCAACTCCTCCCAAACACTCTGTAGTTCTCCGGTCCTGGAATCTCAAAGAAAACATACTCCCCTACAGCTTTCCCCTGGCACGGATGTGGCAACTCATCTATTCATATCGCAGTGGAACGGAATCCACTTAGTTTCTATTGCATTGTAAATTTTTGACTCAACCTCACAGATCTCTGAAATGGAGATGATTTTACTAGACTTCAAGTAGAAAGGAGGTAATATTTCAGAATGTTATGTGTTCCCTGTGATGGAGACATACACGTGTTGCATTAGACACAGCAGGTATGAGTTATTTTCCTAGAAAGGGTTTTTACACCAAGGATATTCGAAGGAAATTTGTTTGAAAGAAAGAGGGCCATTACAAAATAACTTTTTTAAAAACAAAGGGTGGGGAGAAAAAATTATGTTTGTAGATTTTATGTACGTCGAGAATTTTTTTTTTTTTTTTTTGACAGAGAGATCACAAGCAGGCAGAGAGGCAGGCAGAGAGAGAGGAGGAAGCAGGCTCCCCAAGAGAGCAGAGAGCCCGATGCGGGGCTCGATCCCAGGACTCCGAGATCATGACCTGAGCCGAAGGCAGCGGCTTAACTCACTGAGCCACCCAGGCGCCCCATATGTTGAGAATTTTTTAAACATACATGTGTTTTCTTTGGTCAAACAATGAAGTATGCATTTCGATATATTTGATTCCACGTGGTAATGGTTAAATTCCCTCTTCTAAACTGACACAGATGGTCTAGCCGAACCTTATTTTCTTCATGTGACTCTATCTACAGCAAGGGTATGAGGAACATGTTTGTGTGTGCCTGAGTGTGTTAATGGCCGCCTTCCGTTCATGTGTTCCTACTGTGTACACTGTACTTTATTTCTGATCTTCAAAAGGAGTCAATAAAAGAGACACTTTTATTCAAATTCCAAAGAAGAGTTACCTGAAGCTTACAGAGATTAAAAAATTCTGTTCAAGCTGCACAGCTTACATGTTCTTGTGCTGTAGTATTCGTGTTGCTATGACCCCCACATTCTTTGTATTTGCACACAATTAAATTGTCACCTTCTTTTTAACTCTCTTTGAACCGTATGTAACGAGAGTCTGGTAGAGGGGATAATTGTTAATAGGTTGATACCTACTGTGTGTTCTTGACCTGATAGAGCATCCTAGATTGTGGAAGGTAGTAAAGGTGTGAAAATCCTGTGTTCAAGTCCTAGCTTTGCCCCTCGTGAACAGTATGACTCTGGTCAAGTTACCATACAGTGGTGAGCTTACATTTCCTGATCTATAAATTGAGGATAATCGCACGTACCCTGCAGAGTTTTTTTGACAGAATTGAATAAGGATCTATTTTAGACTGAGTAAGCTTGGAGTGTTTGTCAGTTGAATATAGTAGGACCTGTTCTTTGTGTGGTTGGCAAAGCATGTTTCGGTACCAAGTGTTAATAGTCTACTCCGTGTCACACTTTAAGATTACACGTAATATAGCTCAAGGTATGATACGATAATTAGGTTGGAAGAAGAAAAGTTTATTACCAGTCTTGAATGGCAAGTTGTATTAACCTCATTTAACCCAGTCAAGTGTTCTGTAGCACCAAATGCAGAAATTTTTTGACAATCTGTCTCATGGTTCTTGCATAATTTAATTATTCCAGTTTCAACAATCTGTCTGTGTGCTCTTTGGCTTACATTGTACCTTACTGAACTACTTGATTCCTCTGATTCACAAAAGAAGAATAAAAGTATATTTTAACCCAAGTCGTTTTATTACTTACCATCTGCACTCAAATATAAAGTGTTGGTTAAATGTTAGGCCAGCACAGATCTATAGTTTTTGCTTCCTATAGTACTTAAACACAGTAATGATACAGCAAAGCATCTTTAGACCAAGAGCATGGCTAATTACTGAGCTTGATCAGAGTTGTGAGTTTCTGCCAAAAATATGTATTGATGAAAAATTAGAATGGCTTTGCTTTGACTTGAAGTTTTTCATTGATATCCTCATTGTATTTAATAAGTTTACCTAAAGAGTGTCATTGGTTTAATTTCATCCTGCTCATACTGGGAAGGAGGCAAGAGTTAAAGAAATGATGCTATCTGTATCTTCAGGTGGTTCAGAAAATCATAGAGGTTAACATCTTTTGAAATTGATAGCTATAGCCTTTAAAACTTTCTGGAATAAAAAACTTAGGGGCACCTGGGTGGCACATTTGGTTAAGTGTCTGCTTTCTGCTCAGGTCATGATCTCGAGGTCCTGGGATCGAACCCCATATCGGGCTCCTTGCTCAGCCGGGAGTCTGCTTTTCCCTCTCCCTCTGCCTATCACTCCCCCTGCTTGTGCACTCTCCCTCTCTTTCTCTCTGCCAAATAAATAAATAAAATCCTTAAAAACAAATAAAATTTAAAAATATAAAGTAATACTTAGAGGGGTGCCCAGATGGCTCAGTCAGTGAAGCATCCAGCCCTTGATTTCAGCTCAGGTCATGATCTCAGGGTTGATGAGATGGAGCTCCCCATCAGGCTCTGTGCTTAGAGAGGCTTTGCTTGAGATTCTCTCTGTCCCTCTCCCCCTCTGCTCACTCACACATGCACACTTTCTCTCTCTCAAATAAATCTCTAAAAAAGTAATACTTTTAAAGATGTTTACATAACATTATAGAGACCTATTCATAATTTGTGTGTGTGTATATATGTGTGTGTGTGTGTGTGTGATACTGATAGACACACACACACACACTTTGCCACTTGTTTAGGCAAAACTATTCTTTGCCTTCAGAGCTGTAACATTTGTTAGCTCAGCAAACCAGAATGTTCCCTCAACATTGTGTAGGTGTTATGTTTTTTGTTGATAATGTACTGCTTTTCATCTTCTATTAATGTTTGGAAAATAAACCTAGAGTCTAAGAAAGTCGCTAAGTATTCAGTGTGGATTATTACAGTCAGGGAAGCCCTCAGTCATCCATGTGTGGGAAGAAGGCAGAAATGGAACATTTAAATATTTGATCAAGTCTACTTTATGGAAATTATACTAGGCTTTGACATTCTTAGACACAATCTCAGGGACACCTCTGTATAACAAGGGTTATAATTTAAGCACTTCAAAGTGATTTGGTCTTGGAGAATGGTCATCATGAGGATGCCTATTATCACATCAAGCTATAATCATGGTTCTTTCCAAAGCAATTTGGAATGCATTCACAAGTGACATTGAACATTCTTTTGTAAGAGTCTACAAATTTTCAAGAGGGTAAAAGTCCCTATCCTATATTAAAAATAAATATATAAGTCTCCTAAGGATCCTGAAGAATGCTTATAGCAAATTTTCACAAGTATGGTGGTGAGTAATTTAGAGATAGAACTCCCATTTTTATCTTACTCATAATTTGAAGGCATTTAACAAAATAATTATATGGTATTACATGGATAGCAACCTAATCACAATTAGTTCTTCCCATTTAAAGCAATAAAAATGAATCTTGAGAACGAGAAATTATACTTGTTTTTTTTTTTAAGTAGATAAAGAGACTAGGCTATTCGATTAATTAACAATAATGGTAGTTGGTACTTAACAATTACTATGTACTTGGTGCAGTGATAAGCACTGTATATATGTCAGCTGGTGAACAATCATGTAGATACCAGCTGTATACTCATAATTTGTATAGAGAAGTAAACACTGAAAGAATTCAGTGACTTGCCCAACTCTCTATAGCTAATGAGAGTACTCATTCCTGATGAGAAGGAAGATCTGACTCAGGACTCACATTCTCAGCCAACACACATGAAGGCCTTTCTCAAACTCCCAATGTACCTGAATTAACAAAGTCAACCTGAGGTTGACCATTAGAGTGAAGGACCCCCAGACACAGTCTGGCTTCTAGAATATGCCATTTTCTAGATTAATTTAGAATGATGGCATTCATTTCTCCTTATATATTAAAATTGTCTGGGGAATTTTTATACTGAGATTCTGATTCCGTTGATCTTGGGTGGGGCCTGGGCGCTGGTATGTTTAATTACTCTGTAATTGATGTTAATATATAGCCATTTATAGATGCATTTATTTAGAGCAAACCGTGTCTTCTAGGACAACAGAATTCAGTGGAAATGCTTTGAGTTTGTTTCATTTAATTTTTAATACACTTGAACCACTAAAGAGTTATAATAAAAAACTCTTCCAGATGTATGAAGTACAAAAGTTTAATCCTAGCATGAGCAAAGCTCACTTTAGCCTCAGGGTCTTTGCAGTTGGCCTACAATACTGAGAAGTGTTGCCTGGATGGTTTTTTCTCTCGATTAAGGTTTCTACTCTAATGTTCCTTTAGAGAGACTGCCTGTGAATGTTCCCAAAATAACTCCTTCCAAATTGTTTATTATATTTAAAAAATTTTTTTCTTTAAACACTTCTGATTTTCTGAAATATTGCTTTTACTTGTTTATTGTTGGTGTCTTTGCAAAAACATGAACTGATAGCTTATCTGTCTCGTTTGAACATGTGTGTGTCCCTTGCACAGGGACTGGAGTTTGGCACTTAGTAAGAAGTCAGTAAATGCCTCTTGAATGAATGAATGAACAGCAAAAATTTAGGACAGATTTTGGTTAGTTCATTTGTTCTGACTTCAAACACAAATTCTATGGATCATTTTCTGGATAATTGGAAAGAGAGCACAGCTGGTGCTCAAATAGAGGTACTCTGTCTTCAGTTTAAAATTAAAGTTATTTGATAAGGCCTTTCCTGGAATGGTGACTCATTTGAAGATAATACTATATCTGGAAAATATTAGTTGTGTTTTCCAGTAAACTAGCCCCTTTAGCATGTAGCCAGGCTGTTTTTAGACTTAAAACAGCAAAAAAAAAAAAAAAAAAAAGAAAGAAAGAAAGAAAGAAAGAAACCAATGAAATAAGACCAACATAATGCTTTTTTGATGAGTTCGTATCATTAGTAACACTAGATATAATTTGTAGTTTATATCAGCTTGAAGGGAATCTCGGGTATTGAATTCTAAGCAATATCATTCTTACCTCTGGTGACAATGGTTTCTACCTGGACACAATATTCTTTAGAGAAACTGGGAAAAATTGTTTGGGAAAAACTCCTTTTTTCCCCTCAAGAGATAAGAAGTTGGATAGTATGGAGTAATGAAAATATCTCATAGGAGGGCATCTTCGCCTTTGTCCATGTATTCCTGAGGGCAGTTTTCTAGAAACTGCCCAAGCCAGGTACCGATTCCTAGAATAATAGAAAGTTTGCAACTTAAGTAAAAATGGCTTGATGATTCCTGTGGGACAGGGAAGCTTTCTTCAGTTAGATTATTTTGAAGGAAGGGAAGGACGGTTGGGTTTCATTCCATGCACATATATTTTGATCTGCAAATGACTGAAGTTCGTTGACTTGCCAAGCAACAGTGGACTCAAGGCATCTTCAAATGTGAAGAAGCCTTACGTATCATTTGTCTCAGCCACTTCACTTTACATCAGATAAGGGAGGCCCGGGAGGAAGTGACACTGGAACTCTAGCTTCCCTGGGTGATGGCCACGTAGGGCACACTGCGCCTTCCCGGCTAATGCGCTTCCGGCTAATGCACTGGGGGGCTTGCTGTGCTTATCTTGGGTTTATTCTAGAAGAATCATTTTGCTTCTTACTTAAAAATCCTGAAAATATATGTTTTAAAAATAATGAGGTATAGGTATATTATAAATGCAAAATATCCCTGGGTAAGAGATCTAAAGCATATGCGGGTATTTGAAGTGACAATGTGAAACTTGTTCTTCTGCAGGCTTACCTACAGTAGAATCCCATTTGTTTGGATAACTCTGGGATAATAAACTGTGAGGCTTTGTGCCGCTTAAGAGTTGAACGTTGACTAGCGCATCTCCCTCAGGTTCACCCTCAGAGCTCAACATAAATCTACTCCTGGTGATGTCAAGTCGGCCTTATAGAAGGACGGCTGTATACATCTCAAAGTACACAACATTAAAGAAGTTTGTGGGGAAATACCCTAAGTTAGGTTATGTGTCCGGAAGCGACGTTGCTGAGGTACAAGAAAGCGTGAACGTGCTCCCTGTACTTGGTGGGTCACATTTGGGTATAGAGAATTCCTTTGCCTTCTGGGAGGTGGTATAGTGAAAAAGTGGGGACTTAAAATCTCACTCTACTGCTTCAAGTCAGGGCCCTGGGACAAGTGAGAGGACACCCCTGACCCTTCTTTGGATCAGCTGCCAAATCACCTTAAGATAAAAGCATTGTAGAGTCAGCAGTTTAACAGCACCCATGTTTAGGGAGTGCAGACACTTCAAAAAGATAAAAGTTTTAATGCCATTTACAGTGGTGTGACATTTACATATCGATAGCTTTGAGCTTAGAACCTAGTTAGGAAGAAAGAGTAATTAAAATAGGAAGCCACTGTGTGACAAGCGTTGTTACCAAAACCCACAAGCATCTAGACAGATGACCAGGGGGTCTAACGGCATCACTTTTGGGGTCAGTATTGCCAGGGAGTGTTCTGACCAAGCCAGCCTCATGCGTGTTATGAAGATTCAACAAAATGCAGCTTGGCATTGGTAGGCATTGGCATAGATGGTAGGCATTGGTCATTGTGACTATTTGGGGCTCCTTCTCAGTTCTCTAGATTTAATATGATGCTCACTGCTTGATAGACATGCTGTTTTTTTTTTTTTTTTTTTTTTAAGATTTATTTGTTTGAGAGAGAGCACGAGAGAGAGAGAAGGGAAGGAGGGACAGAGGGAGAGGGAAAAGCAGACTCCCCACTGAAGAGGGAGCTCAATTCCAGGATCTTGGGATCATGACCTGAGTCGAAGGCAGATGCTAAACTAACTGAGCCACCCAGGTGCCTCTGGAATAGGTCCTAATCTTTAAAGAGATGAAATGAATGTATACTGTCATCCAGAAGTTACCTAATTGAAGAGCTTGTTATCATTTTGAGAGTTCAAATCTCTGTCCTTCATAGAATAATGAGCTAATAAAGGAGGACTGAGTCCTGATTCTACTTGCTAAGAGCTTCAAACTTCATGGGAGGTAAGAGGCAAGAAAGAGCTAGTGAGGGGCCACTCCAATATTAGGACAAACTGTGTGTATGTATTATCTCTCCCTGGCTTTTCTTTCTGTATTTCAGTTCACTTGAAATATGGTGGGTTGAATTCAAAAAGTGGAAAAAATTCCCTTTTATTTATATTATTTTAAAATTATTTTTAAAGATTTTATTTGACAGAGAGGTACAGTGAGAGAGGTAACACAAACAGGAGGGAGTGGGAGAGGGAGAAGCAGGCTTCCTGCTAAGCAGGGGGCCCAATGCAGGGCTCAATCCCAGGACCCTGGAATTATGACCTGAGCCGAAGGCAGATGCTTAACCACTGAGCCACCCAGGAGCACCTGTATTATTTTTTATTGAACATTAATGATCCAGTTGAACAGAAAATTAAACCTACTTTTTGGTCAGAGCTGTACTTGCTCTTGCATTTGCCGCTTTCCTTGAGATTGAAACTTGTCAGTAATGATGATTTACTCACTTAAGTACAATAATAATAAGGAATTTGTCAGGTCCTTAAGTCCTTAGAAGCAAAGTGCAAGACAATCAACATGCAGCTGCTTTCTGGCAAAGAAACAACACACGTCCTCAAAGTGACTTAGCTTCTAGTGGCGGCCTTGACTTGGAGAATAAATCCTCAAGATACTCAGGCAGTAAGTTTTGGGATCGTTTCTCTCACAGTTTATAACAGCACAGGTTGAAGGTGATGAAATTCTTATCAACAAGGAGTTTACAGTTTTGTATGTGATTAAGGACGTGCGCTTCTGGTTATTTATAACGTGCATCGGGATTTTAAACACTCCCATGATCATAAAATCCGCTATGACATATCAACTGATGGAACCAGCCATAGTTCTTACACCTCTTCTGAAAGGAAAGGTAGATCTGTCCTGGTATGGTTTTTACAATGTACATTTTTCACTTGTCGATGGCAGATGCTGAAGGAAGAAACTCACAACCATCCCATGAGAGCTTGGCACATGTCTTTGCAGTAAGGGAAACGGGCTTGACTCAGTACTAGCCGCCTTGCTTTTTTCCTTTGGAGCTCGTTCCACGTTAGTGCATGCAGAATTGCCTCATTTTTTTGTAAGGGCTACCAAATATCCTTTTATGTGAGTTTATACAACGTAGGCAGCCATTCTCCTGTGGATGGAGATTTGTGCTGTCTGCAGACTTTGGCCGCTGTAAACAAAGATGTCAAGAATATTGGTGTGTGCCATGTAGCGAATGGGTTAGTGCTGTGCAGCAGGAATTCCTAGGTAAAACTCTAGGCCCTAGGGTCTGTACAATTTTTAAATTTTTTTAAAGATTTATTTATTTCAGAGAGAGAGAGTGCACGTGTGTGAGTTTGGGGAAGGGGTAGAGGGAGACAGAAAGGGAGAGACACTTTGCAGCAGACTCCTGGATGGCTGAGCACAGTGCCTGTCAGGGGCTCTGTCCCAGGGTCTGAGCTGACCCAGGAGTCAGACGCTGAACCGACGGAGCCACCCAGTACCCCCAACTTTTTAAATTTTTGATAAGGGTGGCCAAATTGTCCTTTATAGAAGATTTGTTGTTTATATTCCCACCAGAAGTATGAGAAGATACATAATGGGTCCCATATGTATATCAAGCTTTTAAATCTTCACCAATCTGATAGGTGAAAAATACTATCTGTATATTTTTAATTTACACAGATTTTGTTACACATGAGAGAGCATTTGAGGTTATCCCTATTTTATTTGCTATGAACTCTCCCTGCCTTTTCTGTCCTTGTTATCTAGGAGAGTTGGTCTTTTTAAGATTTGTTGAAAATCTTCCCATGTTGGAAGAACATGCCTTTTTGACAAGATTTGCAAATATTTTCCTCATTTGTTGTTTATCTTGTGACATTTTTGTACTATGTTTATCTATGAAAGAAATTAATTTTTTAACTTGTTAATCTTCGATTATTTCTGCCTGCAAACATACAGACACACACATGTGCATACACACATAGGCACTCTCTTATTTGTTTCAAGTGGTTTTATCTAGAAGTTATTTGATAAATAAAAATAAAAACCAAATAAAAATATTTGGTTTTATCTAGAATTTATTTGATTTATCTCTAGTTTTCCTCAGATGGCTTCTCAGTTATCTCAACACCTTTCAGTCCCATTGCCCTGCTGGTTCAACATGCCATTTACCTCCTAGCCTGAAGTCCCATATGTATGTGTGTGGGTTTTTGTCTAGACTCTGTTCACTGATCTACGTTTTTATGCAACTGTGAGAACTTGACAACTTTTCTAAAACATTATTTTGCCAGCTGATGACATAGGCATTTCAACACAGAATACTTTTCCCATTTGCAACTGTGGGGAGCCCAAGCTGTCCAGTTAATACAGCTAACTACTCAGAAGTGGGGCTTGCACTTGCGGCTGGTGTACTGTCAGGTCTGACCTCTTTGCCCTGACGCCTGTAGTGCTCTTCCTTCTCCGGCACCCACTCACAGCTCTTCCTCACCATTCCACACCTCACAGTCCTGTACGGGACTCTATGCAGGAGACAGTTCTGAGTGGGTGGATGGAGTGTCCTGTCCACACCTAAGCTAATCCACACAGGGAAAAATGGTGATCCTCCCTGAGTTAGGTGACCTTGGATGCCCCTTCTACAACAGAAGTTCCCTCTTTCGGACACCATCTCCTCCCCCAGTGATATCCCCCAGGGCCAAAGAAATTGTTATAGTAGGACAGCAGGAGGTGAGAGGTCCTACTCCCTCACAGGCATCTTTGTGGTAATGACTACCTGTTTAGGTATGTTTGTTAGGTGTTGTCTATGGGGTAGGCAGGGGGCCAAGGTACTTTTGGGGCAACATAGGTCAAGATCAGTTCATGAGAGCCTGGCACTACCTAAAGAGAGCCAGAGGCCCCATGCTGCCACTTCAGACCCTAGTCTGGCTGGGGGGTCAGCATGCCTGGGATAGACCAACTGTGGGCTCCCAGCAACTCCACATGTCTGAGGCAGGAAAACAAGGCTGCCAGCTTGTGGCAGCCCTGACAGTGACCCTCAAGGGTTGATCTTGGCCTCCAGCCCTCGCTAAGGAGAAAAGGGACCTCCCCAGCCCCATGGGAAAGAGGCCCTGAGGACAACAGTGTTTTAATAGCAGTAGACATCTGTGACTTACAAGACTTAAAATACATTTTTACTCTATCTCCTTCTCTTAAACAGGATTCTTTTCTAAAAAATTTCCCTTTTGTGCACCTTTATTTTTCCATAGGGAAATTAAATAGCTTGATATCAGTCAAACAAATAGGTTGCTGCTGTATTTAAGGTGTCTGCATCAGTTTTCCGAAGTGCTATTTGTTAGTGGTTTTACTGGGAGACCATGGGACTTTGGACCTTGGTGTCCATATTATCGTGGCTTCGTTTTAAATAATGTAGGGGATTTTTTTTCTTTCTCTCTGTTTTGGAACTATTTCAGTTCTGGAGGTATTGGAGGATACAGTATTGGAGCTATTTACTCCTTATAGTTTTCTTTTCACGGAATTACCTGAGACTGGTACTTTTTCAAAGGTATACAGTAATGGTGGGATGGGATTGGGGGGGGCAGGAATCACTGTCCTAGCGTTTCCTCAATTTTATTTTCATCAACTGGGATATTTATAGATTCTGTCATGCTAGGCCAGTGGTTTTTATACTTCATTTATTTTCTTTTTTATTTATTTATTTTTATTAACATATAATGTATTATCAGCCCCAGGAGTACAGGTCTGTAAATCACCGGGTTTACACACTTCACAGCACTCACCATAGCACATACCCTCCCCAGTGTCCATAACCCCACCCCCTCTCCCTACCCCTCTACCCCCGGCAACCCTCAGTTTGTTTTGTGAGATTAAAAGTCTCTTATGGTTTGTCTCGCTCCCGATCCCATCTTGTTTCCTTTATTCTATACTTTATATTTTAGAGCAGTTTTCTGTTTACAACAAAATTGAGAGGAAGGTATACAGAAGGTATACACCACACACTAAGAGCCTCCCTCATTATTAACATCCCTCACCAGAATGGTAACTTTTTTTTTTTTAAACCAAGGAGGAACCTACATGGACACATCATAATCACCCAGCGTCCATAGCTCACCTTAGGGTTCACTTTTGGTGCTGTGTGTTGATTGGGATTGGACAGATGTGCAATGACATGTATCCATTATCGTAATATCATACAAAGTATTTTCACTGCCCTGAAAATCCTCAGTGCTCTGCTTATTTGTCTCTTGCTCTAGCCCAGTTTTGGCAAATTACATTTTCCTAGTGAACCATGCGTTTCATACAAGTGCATTTTCAAATTGCTGAGAGAAGTAGCAGTCTCATTTCTGTTACCTTCCTCGGTTCTTTTTTTTTTTTTTTTTTTTTTTAAAGATTTTATTTATTTATTTGACAGAGAGATCACAAGCAGGCAGAGAGGCAGGCAGAGAGAGGAGGAAGCAGGCTCCCTGCTGAGCAGAGAGCCCGATGCGGGGCTCGATCCCAGGACTCTGAGATCATGACCTGAGCCAAAGGCAGCGGCTTAACCCACTGAGCCACCCAGGCGCCCCCACCTTCCTCGGTTCTTGACATTATTTCCTTTTATGTTATGTATGCGTGTGCCTCCCATTTTTTTAAGAAAAGGATCTCTTGGGGCTCCTGGGTGGCTCAGTGGGTTAAAGCCTCTGCCTTCAGTTCAGGTCATGATCCCAGGGTCTCTGCTCCACAGAGAGTCTGCTTCCTCCTCTGTCTCTCTGCCTGCCTCTCTGCCTGCTTGTGATCTCTCTCTGTCAAATAAATAAATAAAATCTTAAAAAAAAAAAAAAGATGTGCGATGAAACATTTTTAAAGAAGAATCTCTTGTGTTTTTAAATTAATTTTTCAAAAGTTCTGTATTCTAATTATCTGCTTTTCCTTTTTCTTTACCGTTTTTCTCTTTGCGTTCCATACTTTCATTTTGCTGTTCTTTTTCAACTTTCTTGTGTAAGATTGGATAAATCTTTTAGTAATTTCAGTTTTCATGGTTCTACAAATATTTAAGACTGTACATTTTCTCCTTAATCTGGCTTTAGCTATTTCTTAACATTTTTTTAAAAGATTTTATTTATTTATTGGACAAACAGAGATCACAAGTAGGCAGAGAGGCAGGCAGAGAGAGAAGAAGGGAAGCAGGCTCACTGCTGAGCAGAGAGCCCAATGTGGGGCTCAGTCCCAGGACCCTGGGATCACGACCTGAGCCAAAGGCAGAGGCTTAACCCACTGAGCCACCCAGGCGCCCCTTTCTTAACATTTTTAAAAGAATTTTTATTGTATGTATTTTCTAAGTATTCTGTAATTTTACATTTATTTCCTCTTTAACTTGTGTATCTATACTGTTACATGTTTATGGAGGTTTCTTAATTTTTTGTTGGTTATTACATCATTACTTCAAAAGGAGTTATTGTTTTGGTTCGTAGGTTATAAGAATCTGTATCAATGACCTTATTAAGCTTGCTCTTTAGGCCTAAGATACCTTGGTTATTTGTAGTGCATTTGCTTTTTTGTGAGCTGGGAAAAAGAAATTAAATGTGCTATGTTTAATAAGATTCTGTCTATATCTCCTGTGTTTCCTATAAGTTTTGCTTTATGAATTTTAATACTTAACTATTTTATTCACAGATGTTGTAATTGTTAAATCTTCTATGGGTTACATTCTTCATCATCACAGAATGCCTTCTTTTTTGTAATTTAATGTTTATGGTCCTGAATTGACCTGTTTAGTATTAATTCTTAACCTTTACTCTTTTTATTTACTTTTCCTGGAAAACCTTTGCTCACATTTTTTTTTCCCAACCATCCCTGAGCACCTTGTTTTAAGTGTATCTCTTACATGTGTATTTACTACACGTAGTTGTTCTGCTTTCAAGAATATCATTCTTTCAAAGATGAGAATATTCTTCTTATAATTAGAAGACCACTTTGGCCTAATTCTGTCATCACCTTTTGTGCTGTGTGTGCTTCTCTTTATTTAGACAAAATGTATTGGCTCTCCTCTATGTGTGGTGTTTAAGTTAATAAATTTCCACTTCTTCTCACTTGCCTTCCTTCCTGTCTTTTCTTTCACAATTAAGGGTGTTTATATTTTAATTAATACTAATACTTTTATTTCTATCTTTGAATATACCTCTGTTTCTCTTACTGAATTTATCAGCTGTATAAGATAATTTTTGAATCCCCAGTTCTGAAAAGACTCAGTATCTAATCGACTACTGTGTCCTTCTCATTAAAGTTTTGGTAGTTATATTCTACATTTTATGATTCTATTACCATAATGGCCACAGGTTTGGTTTTTGTTCTTTTGTTTTTTTCTTTATCCTAGGATTAAATGACTTCAGAGGCCACTACTATTGTTTTTCTTACTCCATTTTTCTCTTCTTCAACTGGAATGTATCCTCAGACTTCAAGAAATTTCAAACTGCTTCAAGAAAGCTATCTTGGAACAATGTTCTCTGAGTTCTTTTATGTTGAAAAATACCTATCTTTGGACTCTATACTTCAGCAGTTGCTTAGCTGGATATAAAATTCTTGGTTCATGCTTTTTCTAAGATCTTCTCAGCCATCACTTTACCATGTGCTTGTTGTATATTCTCTTAAAGAATTCTGTAAACGGTTGACAGAGGAACAAGAGAGGAGATTTTTAACAAAATCATAAAAATCTAAATGAAGCCCCCCCAAAGTGAAGCCTTTCAAAACAACATCCCACACACCTCAGTTGTGTCTATAAGCATTACGGCAGCATGTCCCATCATAATGATATACATTATAATGTCTCAAGGTGTTAAGAAAAATGTAAATCACCTTTAGTGTTAGTTATAATAATTTGGCAAGTGTATAATTTGTTTTGGAAGTATTCTAGTAATTGAATAGATCTAATACTTTTTTAACATTATCTGTTAATTTTAGCTGATGAAAAAATTTGGTTCTTGAAATTTATCTCCTAAGGACTCAAGCCATATGTGGTACTTAAGTCTCTAACAGTTTTTCTAAAATGGGAGAACAAGTATGTGATGATCACTTGAGAAGATTTTTAAATTTAAGACAAGTATGTTCTACCAGTTCCTGTCATCCCCATTTGAGAATTAGTGATTAAGTCCGTAAGGATACCTGTTAGTGAGAGGAAGGAGGGGCCGTTGTTGACTAGATTTTTCAAAGCAGGTTTCTTGATGAGCTGATTCTTGGGCTGGATAGATTTTTGTCAAGGTAGAGAAGAGAGGGAGAATATTCTAGATTGCTGGGAAATGACATGTTGGTCAGAAAGTGCCATACAGTGAGTGCCTGTTGAGAGGCCCCCGCTTGTCATGCTGCTGCTGCTTTGGCAGGTCTGATGTAGGAGTCGAGTACCTGCCTTCGTCCGAGGGCGGGATTTTCTGTCTGCAAGAACTTGAATCAGCAAAGGTTGGCAGCAAACAGTTATTTTTTTCAGGCTGTTATGTGATTAGCACCCTTGAAATAGGCTGAATTCCAAAGTGCAGTCTTAACCTGATTTCCATTCAGAGTGGAGATCAGTTTAAAAAATCGCTGAGTACACAATCCAGATCTCTTGAGGGTTTCTATCAAGTGTGGACATAGGACTCCAGAGAAGCTCTGGGAAAGAGTTCTCTTAGGAGACAGAACAGTTGAGTTTGGTTTCCATTAACCCTTTCCCGGCAAGTCCAAATTTTATTGCCCTGGGTGTGGGGGGGTCATACTGGTAGGAGTGTTTGATGATAAGTGTGTGTATTTTGTTTTAATGTTAAAGAGAAATGATTATCTGGACTCTGGCCCGTTATAGTTTAGATATTCCTCTATGAAATTTCTGTTCTAAAGGTTCCAAGTTCTATTTTTTTTTAATGCACAGCAATTTTAAAACAGGGGCAAATTAACCTATGCCTTTCAGTACATTGTGAAACCTCACAGTAATTTCTAGGCTTTTCTGTTTTCTAAGACACAGCTAGAAGTATGTTCATTTATTTATTTATTTGAGAAAGTGAGAAAGAGAGAGAGAGACAGACAGAGAGAGGGAGCAAGAGAGAGGGCACAAAGGAAGAGTAAGAGGGAGAAGCAGACTCCCTGCTGAGCTGGGAGTCCCATGTGGGACTTGGTCCCAGGACACTGAGATCATGACCTGAGCCGAAGGCAGACACCTAACTGAGCCACCCAGGCACCCCAGAATGTTACATATTTTTGTTCTTCTCTTCAGCAAACATTTGCTGAATCCTGTGAATTGGGGAAACAAAGGTGTAGAGGAGTACTGAGAGTCCATGGAAGCAGTGGTCTGCAGATAGGAAGTCCATGGGATCTTTACAGAGTACCCAGAACTAAATAGGAGCTCTGGTATGTATGTTTGGCATTTCCTGACTTTAGGGCTTCTTAAGCATCCAACTTCCATTTCCCAAATTCTGTGGCCTCCCCGTGCATAGCATTAGTAGGTCAGGCCTGTGGCGTAGCCTTCTGTCTACCTATTTCCCATCAAACTAGTGCTCACCCAATACCAGAGAACATAGACGTTTTCATTCTAGATGCAGTTTATGCCATGTTTATAAACCTGGTTTTGGTAGACAGAGGTATTAGGGTCAAAATACACCTCTGAGCCTTACTGGCTATGTGACATTAGGCCTTTAATTGGATCTGTAAGTTGAGAATGATATGGTCCTTACGAAAACTAAACGTGGTATCCTACGTGAAGGACTTAGCCAAGTGCCTGGCACGTAATAATTGTCAATAATTATGTGTATATGGTAGATATTCCTCTCATAATTATTGTGTGTAATAAATTGTGAACTCCTTAAAGGCAGAAAGCAAATTCATTCCATTTTTCTGTTTGACGATTAGGGACATTGCTGAGATAGTAATGTAACAAATGTTTGTTCAATAAATTATGCAAGGCTACCAGCTGCTGAGATCTCCAGGAGAAAGTGTGTTCTTTCAAGATTCTAAGGACATGGGTGTTGCCTCATTTCCCACCACCGTCAGCGCCATCTGGGGCTCATAGAAGTCAGGTGCTGAGTCTGAGACACCTGTGGTTGTTTGGGTGTTTATTGTATCATTGTGTAGAATTATAAAAGAAAAAATTAAATAGGTATTATTAGGAAAATGGATAGACCTGATGATGCATTGACCTCAGTGAAGCTATTTTGTAGCATTTAAAGCAGACGGCTTAGCACCCGCTGACACCTGATGGAACACTACAACGTATTGGTAAGCAAGGGGAGCAAGGTGCAGAAAACAAAACCATACATAAAATGATTCCGTTAGTTAGAATCACATGCAAGGTAACTGTCTATTCATTTCCCCACACTCATAGATCTATCATTTTCATACCAGTACCTCTAGAAGGGGCTCTCAGTCCTTCATCCATCTCTCTATTGCGCCCCTCCCCCATCTTCTCTTTGGAAACAAGAAGAAAAATAGTTCTGAGGCTACAAACCCAACTGATACAAATGGATTTGGCAGAGGACAGTGTTGGGCAAGGCAAAGTTTTGATTGATCTGTAACATCCTAATACTTTGCAGGGAGAATTCTTTAAGAAATTTCCTGTT
Organism: Lutra lutra; assembly: GCF_902655055.1. Classification (NCBI taxonomy): domain Eukaryota; kingdom Metazoa; phylum Chordata; class Mammalia; order Carnivora; family Mustelidae; genus Lutra; species Lutra lutra. Next base: position 12,923,625 of record NC_062290.1, on the reverse strand, counting down.
TGTGAACTCTAATTTATGTAAGAAAGCCATGGAGCTGTTTCCTTGTTGAAAATGTTGTATGATGTCTCTGTGGGCTACAGGCGAAACCTTATTCACCCTGGCTTGAGCAAAAAAAGGAACTTTCGGCCACCATACTGGCAAGCCCAAGTTGGTGTTACTGGTTTTGTTCAGGGTATATCCAGGGGCTCAAGAAATGTTAATCAGGTTTCTTTTTGTTTCTCAGTTGTGCCTGCCTGTAGTTTATTTCATTCTCGGAATCAGTTTCTGTTATGGTATATAAATACAAGGGAATATAACTCAGGCATAAAAAAGGAAGGAAATCCTGCAGTATGTGACAACACGGGTAAACCTTGAATACATTCTAAGCAAAGGAAATCGATGCAGAAGGACAAATACTGTATAATTCCATATATATATGAGATGTCTAAAACAGCTAAACCCCTAGAATCAGACAGTACAAATTCACATGGGAGCATGGGAGAAATGGGGAGAAGTTGGTCAAAGGGTATCAGCTTTGAGCTATGAGATAATATGGTATTACCGTATGGTAATACCCTTTGATTGGGGTATTATTAGTGGTGTCATGGATAACGGAATCATGGCTGCTTGCAATGTCCAAACTCATCCAGCTGTACTCATCAAATATGTACAGTTCTTTGTATGTCCATCACACCTCAGTAAGCTTTTGTTTTAACAGAAAAAGATGATGAATATGTTCTGGGGATCTAATGCCCAGCATGGGGGCCATACTTAATGCTTTTTTGTAACTTTGCAGTTACTGAGAAACTAGATCTCTCTCTTTTTTTTTTAGTAGAGTTGACAAGAAAGTGCATCTTTAAAAAAAAAAAGATTTTATTAGAGAGAGAGAGAACAATTTAGGGGGAGGGACAGAAAGAGGGGAGAAGCCGACTCCCTGCTTAGTGGATCCCCAGGAGGCATCATGATCTGAGTTGAAGGCAGACCCTTAAACCTACTGAGCCACCCAGGCACCCCCACAGGAAAATAGATATTAGTGTTCTCAACACACACATATACACACATACACAAGCTGTATGTGAGGTGACCCGTGTGATAACTCTCCTTAGACAATGTTCTGTGTCATTTATTATCTCAGTAAAGCTGCAGCAAGTTAACGAACCTGTGAATAGGTATCAGGAAGATAAAAGATGGTTTGGTCATCTTTCCTTCCTGTCCCAAAGACAGGAGGTGTTGATTCGTGTTGTCTGCGAGGGGAGAATTGATCTAAATAATAGGCGTGCCTCGGAGAGTAAACAGCACCTCCCTTCCTATCCGAGTACCTCAATACAAGCTGTACATTGACTCCGTGTGTCTTCCTGAAGAACCATGCTGCTTGCTAGGCAGACGTTTTCTCCTTCAGAAGTCTTTGCTAGACCTGATGCACTGAGAAATTGAATCTGGCATCAGGGGAGGAATTAAAATGTTTAATTTTATACTTTAGCGTCCCGTTAATTTTCATGTTTTATTCCAATTAGTTTATAAGTTTCCCTTTTTAAAAGACATTTTAGATACTATTGGAAAACTTTAATCTGAAATTTAAATTCCATATGTGTGTGTGTGTATGCGTATTTTTTTGAGAGAGGGAGGGGGGAGGGGCAGAAGGAGAGGGAGAGAGAATCTTAAAGCAGGCTCCATGCCCAGCATGGAACCTGATTTGGGGCTTGATCTCATACCCCTGAGATCCTGACCTGAGCTGAAATCAAGAGTCAGATGCTTAACCAACTGAGGCACCCAGGTGCCCCTAAATTCCATATTTTAAGACCTGTTTCTCTCAATGCTTCTTTTTCTGCACATCACAATAGCAGTGTGCTTTTCTTTTCCATTATACAAAAGAAAAATTGGGATTCTACATGACAATATAGACTTTGGAATGCCTGTTTTATCCAAACTTCATATCATCAATATTTTCTTTCCCAGAAATTCACAGTTTTCCTGCAGGGCACCTCCAGAATTTGTCACTGTTGACTAGGGCTTTCAGCATGCTCTGAGTAGACACAGTCTAATGGTGTGGTATTGGCTCCTTTCTCACGGAAAGAATATTCCAGAATCCATTCTTCAAGTCTCCTTTCGAAAGGAGATTACTCCTCTCACTGGAAAAAGAAAAGAGTTAGCAGGAACCCTTGCCTGGATACCCACACTGACTCCTCAGTGGCGGTTTTCCTCTGGTGTGTAGCGGCAACAAGGAAGTGACGCTGTCAGACTTCCAAATGGAGTTCCATCTGCTAGTTTAGGTAGCATGGATATTTTCTCTTATGTTCCTATCCTTCTGCTTCACGACAGTCTGAAGGGTATGTGACCCCTTACCTCTTACTTCCCATTACAATTATGATAATAAACAGCTTTTCTAATTTCTTCTCTAAGAATAATCAAAACACTTCAGATTTGTGAAGTCTTTTGTTGGACTGTTTGCTAGTGGATATTTATGGAGAAAAATCACTTTATCTTATTACAACATTTTAAATAATTTACATACTTCTGGTGGCATAGCTATTTGAAACTTAAAAATATAAACCTGAGTTGTCATGGATACGTACATGGAGAAGCTTACTTCATCAATTTATTACGAACTATTTTTAGCATGTAATGTAGTTTAACCAAAAATACGGCTCTTTGATTGGGGTTCATTTTCTTTTTCACTAGGTTTATTTTATTAAGCATATTGTTCCTGAGTTGTTTTTAATTCTTTTTTCTCTAAAGACTGCCCCCCCACCCCAAGGGCACAGTTTAAACTGTGTTTCAAAAGGACTGATCAGCAGTCTGGTTTGACTTTTTTCTTTCTGTTGCTGATGTGTTAAGGAGGGTTTATGTATGACCCTCAGAATAGTGCTTATTATAATGTGTTAGACTAACCCACTAGGGAGCTCATAGAAATCTAATTGACCCAGAGCAGGGCCGGGGCAGGGAGTGCAACCTTTGCTCCCCCTAAAAAAAAAGTCCCCAAATCTCATTGCATGCACTGCCTATTTCAAGGATACTGTAACAATTATTAAGAAGGGACTAGAAGCAAGAAATGATCTGAGCTGACTGAAACCTACGAAGGAGGGAAACAGAAAATGCATGGAGAAGTGGGTGGAACCAGATCCAGGTCACAGTGCCCATGAGCAAAGTGTTGGAAGAGAGGATTTGGGAAAGGTTGTTTTGTTCTGTGCTGTTCTGTGTGTGTGTGTGTTTGAATAAGCCAAGATTGGCTAGAACTAAAATTAAGGTATCAGATGAGTCTTCTTAAAAGTAATTTCTTTCGGTAAAATATACTGCTGCTAGGTACATAGACTCAAACCTGGGTAATAGTAAACTGAAAAAGAAATGAAATTTAGAACTCTCTTAATCACTTTTTGTACTTCTTCTTTCCCAGGGGGAATGGCCATAAAGTGCGGGAGATTTTCTAGAAACATAGAGAAAACATGCATTTCAGAACTAACCAACAGGAAAAGAAATAAAGTTTTTTAGAATATGCTTTTAAAATGCAGCTCTATTAAAAAAAAATAAAATGCAGCTCTATTAACCAGGGTAATAGCTAATGGGACAAAATTCTAACTGGAAAAATACACGACTGCTTTGAAGACTGTGTACTATTTATATAAAGAAACAGAATCTGACAGTGCATGAAAAACACATCTTCACATAAGCAGAAGAGACAACTCTAATATAAATTGCTAGACGAGCTTCTTTTTATAAGTTATCAGTGAAAAGTAAATTTGGGGAGGTTACCGTTGTTAAAGTGACTGTGCTCAAAATAGCTTGGTTGCTGGTTTTTTATAACCTTTCAATAGTAAAATTTAAACATTAGATCTGATCTCAGGTTAAATTCTATATATTCTATGGATTATAGAATTAATATCAATATTATGTAATAATTATATATAATGATAATTTAATATATAATTATAAGTATAGAATACTAGAAATTATCATTTCTATAAATATAGAATAATATATAAATAGAAATATATTTCTATAAATATAGAAATTATAATTATAATGTATAGAATACTAGAAATGTCCTGAGCACTACAGTGCTTTAAACATACTGGGTAGACACCCAATATATGCTTGCTGGAGCTGCTGCTGCTAAAGCTTCTTGGCCCACCATGTTTTTGATGTTGCGAATTTGATAGCAACATTAAAATGTCAGTATAAACTACTCAACTATTTAGATGTCTAAGTAGTTTAAGAATTGCAGACAGGGATACCTGTTTGGCCCGAGCTAGTATAGTAAACTTCTGTATGGTCTGTTTCCTTAATGAAATGAGTTAAGAGATAGTTTGGCAAAGGGTAGGTTTTGACAGAACCACCACAGGCTTATCTAACAGTGACGATCAGGTAGATGGAGATGGACTACAAGGTAGAGATAGAATGTGGGAGTTTAATAGGGAGATAGGGACCTGATGTGACCATTCTCGTGACGAAAGCATATGGTACAGCAGAGCTTGGGAGTCAGAGAAGCTGTTCACAGATGATGTGACAGTTGAGCTAGTCCAGAGGATGGTCTTCCTGGTAGATATGGGGAAAGGGGCACCGACCGTGGTGTAGCAAACTGTCAGGGGACCCTCCCCTCCCCCACTGCACCACACATATCGTTCATCAAGCTTCACTGGATCTCCTCCCATCTGCATCTCTTTGCTTGAGAACATCCTCCAGCAGCTGGAGCCCTGTGTGGCAGGATGGACGTGTCATGAGCAGTGTCCCCCCACCCTCCACTCGCAGTAGCCCTCAGCCAGTGACTGACAGGAGTTGATGTGCAAATCCCATGGTTCCTTCAGCTTTCAGATGGGATCACTCTGGTCCCAAAGCATCTGGTGATAGAACCTCCGGGTGCTCATTGTGGTGACTTAGGAACATCCTCATTGTCTTTCCCGACCAGCCTCAATTCCTCCTTTCCTTCTGTTCGCTGGGCTAGCTACCAAACGAACTGCTTGCACTCATGTTCTCATTGCATGGTTTGGGGGAAGAACCCAACCTCAGGCATTTCAGAACAAGTGGCCACCACATACAGAGGCATTTTGGAGATACACCCTGTCAAGAAATGACCCAGCTCAAGCCCCTGTCTTGAGAAAGTGGCAACAGGAGGTCCAGAGAGACTGAGGCCTATGCAGAGTCACAAACAGAGGAGAGAATATTCTACCCTCTGGAAGTAAAGATGAAGACAGAAACTCTTTAGTGGTGATAAAATCCTTCCTGCTCAGAGATCACACACTGTTGTTTTTTATGACATCTTTCATATGCCAAGAGCATGGTTATAGCACAGGTCAAGAGAATAGAATTCCAGGAACAATCAAAACACAAAATGTTTAGTAACATGGCATTATAGGTGCTATGGTGGAAAAAACCATCATTTTGTGGGAAATCAAAAGGCCATTCCAAAGTAATTGGGGTTTTGTAGGACAGCAACTATCCGAATTACAAACATGAGTGAAAGTGGTACGTAAAAAATGTTATCAACCTGTGAAATGTAGTAAGTTTATTGTAAGTGGTAGTAATACTGTTAATTCCGTTGCTTGAGGCCTCAGAGATAGACTTCAAACGTTGTCATGTTTTGCTACAGATCCAAGCAATCATATGAACACGTAACTTCATTAACTCAGAATATTTCTAGGTTTGTGTTTGAAAAACCCCTATAACTTAATAAATCGAGAATGCAGAAAAGGCATAACTTACCACAAAAAGATGAGTTAAGAAAGATCTACTTTGAAATGATCAATGAAAAAAAAAAAGAATCAGAATCAGAAGTCAAAGGACAGTTATAGCCATCCCCAAATTAAAAACTAAATGTTCATGACTTGTTACAATCTTTTTGAACATTAAAATCCATCTTATGTATGAATTTCAGTATTTTTGTGTATTTATATTAAAAGCTCAAAATATTTATAAGTTGTGCCAGGATATTGGAATCTCACTCAAGTAGATGCTAGTTAGAAAGATCTCTGAAGTCAAATGCATATGATAATACTTTCAGGAACATGCCAACACTCTAACCATCTTAGTTTTTTGTGGGCATTTTAATTTTATATGTGAAGTTAAATGTCATGTTCAATGTACTTGATTGTGGTTCTTGTCAGTACAAAAAGGTAAAACAAGGATATGCATAATCACAATATTTTAACATGAATGGACACATGACAAGTGGACATCGGGGGTTTTATCTGCCTACTTTTGAGGCTAGACACTAATTAAATTTGAACGATACAGTCCACCTCAAGCACACACCCTGTGAATCCCTCAGATTTCCCCAGGCAGAGCCAGCTGCTTTATTCCTCTGCTAAAATCATAGTTTGTTTGTTTGTATTGTGCTCATTGCTGTGATATATTTATGTGGTATTATTAATAGTGTTTTTCTCTACAAGTACACTTATGACTCAACTGTTAGGCACTAGTCCTGTTTATCTCTTGCCTTGCTACTTTTATCTCACGGCCAGGCACCTAGAAGCTCAGCATGTGTTTGGGTGGGTGGATGGATGGATTAACTGTTAATTTAGGGCAATCATTGAGCAAGGTTATATGCCTCTTGGCCTGAAAGGTACCATGACATTAAACTCTTCCCAGACATTATGCTAGGATGGGGTAAAGGATCAAACGTGGCAAGATGTCAGGATGCCGTATTAAGGACGCGGGGCAGAGTGTAGAGCAGATACTGAAAACAGCGCAAAGTGCTTGGGTTGCAACGTGTCTCTTCCACTTCCTGCCTACGTGTCTTGGGGGAGGTTAGCTTTTCTCCCCTTCAGTCTCTTCATCCGTAATTTGCTCCCTAGGGCTGCTTGTACTGGATCATCAAGCTACAGGTAATAGAAACCCTCTTAAATAATAAAGGGGTCTAGTTATCTTGTGTAACTAGAAATCTTGGAAATAACAGATTTCCCCATGAGCTCATCAGCCCAGGACACCTGGCTGCTGGGCTACCACCTCCGCCTGCCTTTTGGCCTTTCACTCGGGGTTTCCAGATGATTGCCGCAGCCCCGGACATCCCCTCCTCAAATGACGGCATCCCGAAGGAACAGGTGGAGGGACAGTAAGTGGCTTCGTGAAGGGGCTGCCAGATTATTGGGTGCCTTTCTCATTTTTCCCAAAGGGAAGTCTTTCCGCCATGTCCCACATGCTTTCTTTCCCTTTTTGACCAGAACTGATGGGAAGGGAAGCTTAGACAATAAGACTCTGATTCTTGGTTTTTCTAGCAGAAGGACAAGTAAGAAAGAGGTTGTGAATGGCTCTTGGGCCGCCCGCCGAGAGTCTGTGTTGCTGTCATTACAAGGAGTATTCCTGCTTTACACCATGCCTGGTGCAGATCATATATATATATATATATATATATATATATATATATATATATATATTTTTTTTTTTTTTTTAAGGGTTTATTTTTTTATTGGAGGGAGAGAGAGACACTGAGACCACACAAGTGGTGGGGGCAGTGGGGAGGGAGAGACAATCTCAAGCAGAGTCTACAGTGAGCACAGAGCCCAACATGGGGCTCAATCCCAGAGCCCTGAGATCATGACCTGAGCTGAAACTAACAAGTCAGACGCTTAACCAACTGTGCCACCCAGATCCCCCCAACTCAGGATGTGAAATCCTTACTATTCAGTATTACTGTTATTACTGTGACTATCCCAGACCGCACTTAAGAGAAACATTCCAATATAAGTTATGATTTTCCATGGTAAAATAGGCTACTTCTTACCACTTAAATTTTTTTCCATAAATTATTTACGAACTCGGACACTGTTATTATCCTTTATGTATCTTCTCAATTCTTGCCTTTTCTTTAATCCCACCCCCACCCTGTTTTTATGAAGATTCCCAGGCAAGAGTTCATACCTGTTTTCAGGACTGAAATATAAACAGTGGTTTATCAGTTAAGATGAGTGGAAGTTTTTGTCTTAATTATTTTAAATATATCCTTAGGAATTAAAGTGAATTTTACTTCGGAGTTTCATGACTTATAAAAATTTTCATGGCAGAAAACCTCTTGGGATAATACCTCGCCACATGACCATTTCTACGTGGTCTGTTCAGCTAATGAGAGAAATTCTGATATGCTGTTGTCATCAATTTATTCTTGGAGGACGTCCCTTGTTTCAGTCACAACATGTGTTGTGGTGAAAGCAGACAGCATTTGGGGAAGATAAAATAGCATGTATTCAGGGAATTAAGTAAGAACCCCAAGGAGGTAAACAAAATGCAAATCTGCAAAGGAGAGAAAAAAAGCTGGAAAGTAATAAAATCTATGAGAGATCCCTTTGAACATACTAATCATTAGAGTTTCTGTTATACAAGTTATATGCTAGTGTTAACTTGCCAAGCCAGGAGCCTTTGGGAATAGTATTGTTCATGTTTGTAAGTGGAAAGACAAATCACATTAAAAAAAAAATTTTTTTTAAAGATTTCAACTATTTGAGAGAGAGAAAGAGTATGCACAGGTGCAAGTTGGGGGAGGGGCAGAGGGAGAGAGAGAACCTTGAGCAGACTCCCCGCTGAGAGTGAAGCCCAAGGTGGGGTTCAGTCTCAGGACCGGAGATCACAACCTGAACAGAGTCGGCTGTTCAATTGATTGAGCCACCTAGGTGCCCCTAAAAATCAATTTTTGTGTTGGAGCAAGCATAGATGTACATGACTTTGAAGTATAGTTCATGAATATACTGAAGGGATCAGAGGGTAAATTAGAGAAAAGAGAGACTCTAACCAGAGACATCAGAAGAATTCTACCTAATAAATAGGTACCATTTGGAACCTATGGACTTATGAACCTATGGAACCTATGGAATAAATGGAACCATAACCCAGACCTATTATTGTTTCCTTATTATAATCTGTTTCATTTTTTAGAAGAGCTTTATTGAGATACAATTTATGTACAATAAAATTTCACCAATTTGAAGTATACCATTCGGTGGTTGGTTCTATTATTTTTAAGTAAATAGAAAACAAAGAACGGATAGAAAATGCTGATTTTGAATTAGAAACTCCTATGAATACTGAAAAACCTTTTGGATAACATTTCTTTTTCATTTAAAACCTGAAAGCATATTAAAAATAATATTTATGCTCTGCTGTGGTGTCTATGCCATGAGTTTGAGCGTTCTTCGTCCTTGGTATTCACGCAGAATCCGCCAGGAAATAGAAAAGCCCCACATACCCGGGAGCAAATAAAAATGCAGAGGGAAGGCTGGGTAGAGAAAGATGCTAAGGAGACCTTTGATGTGGAACCAAGGTGTGTGAGTTTGAGAATGGAGGTTGTGTTGGCATGATTCCTTTCGGGTTTTTCTTGATTCCTAATACAGTAATCGTCTGTGCCTCCCCTCCTTCCCCTTCCTGCCCCACCCCCCACTGTCCCCTTACCCATGATTTTGCTTCTTGTGGTTTCAGTTACTGTGGCTTATGGTCAGCTACTGTCTGGAGGCAGAAAAATCCTCTTTCCAACATAGTGTCAGAAGGTCAGCAGTCGTCTAGTGTGATGTCACAGTGCCCATGTCATTCCCCTCACCTTGTCTTACCATGTAGGCATTTTGTCATCTAGTATCACAAGGATGGGTAGAGTATGTAAGCTATTTTGAGAAGGACCACATTCACACTTTATTACCATATATTGTTACAACTGTTCTACTTTATTAGTGTTAATCTCTTACTGTGGCTAATTTATACATTCCATTTTATCTTCGGTGTGTAGGTATAGGAGCAAACCTAGTAGGTGGGGTTCGGTACAGTCCACAATTTCAGGCATCCATAGAAGGTCTTGGAACATACCTCCCACAGATGAGGGGGGAGGAATTAGTTCCTCTTTTCGAAGTTCCATTGTCTATTTCTACTTGCAGAAGTTACTTAAACATGTATTTAAGCTACTTTTTTTAAAAAAGATTTTATTTATTTATTTGACAGAGAGAGATCACAAGTAGATGGAGAGGCAGGCAGAGAGAGAGAGAGGGAAGCAGGATCTCTGCCGAGCAGAGAACCCGATGCGGGACTCAATCCCAGGATCCTGAGATCATGACCTGAGCCGAAGGCAGCGGCTTAACCCACTGAGCCACCCAGGCGCCCGTATTTAAGCTACTTAATAGAAAAATGTTTCTTTCCTAAAAGTAATTGTTGAAAAGTATCATCTAAACCGCAAGCTTCCTTTTGGACATTTTGCAGAACTCTTGAATCTTTTGCATATGAGACCTTTAGTGAACTATTAAAGTAAACTGGTGAGGATTACAGCTCAAACTCACGTGCTTATTCCGTGTGGGAAATTGAAGAGAAATATGGGAAGAACCGTTTTTTTTCAAGAAGAAAAGAGATTAAAATAATTGGAACTGCTCAGCCATTTTTACCTGTTTATTGACACCATTGCTAAATACATTGTCTAGAATCCCACTGATGAAACTTCAAAACTCAGTTATCATTTCTTCATGTTAGTTATGTTCAGATGAGTTTAAGTATTGACTAAAGTATTTAAGATAATCTGTTTGCCTGATATTTATTAGACTATTAGATTTTTATTTGATGTTCTTGGTACAGGGGAGAAGCTATCTCAAACATAATAGATTTTTGTCTTAGTCTTAAACCATGAAAATGGTGACAATCTTTATTTCTTTGAAGTAATATCCTTTTTTGGTGTGATTTTCAATACGTTCATGTTAGTTTTAAGGAATAGTCACAACATAAATAATTTTGCATTAGTAAGCACATGCTTGGAGCATTAGGTTGGTCTCAACTCTAAGAAAATTTTAGTGTTGAGTCTGGCAGTTAAAGAAAATTTTGTTGTCAACCACACACACACACACACACACACACAGCATTACTATTTGTTTTCCTTCCTCTAGTCCTCCCCCACAATGAGCCCTTGGCTACACATGCCCCACTGTGATCCATTGTCTACACTGAAAACACTTACTCCCAGGATTTAGAACTTTAGGACTGCCTCCACCCGTCCGTTTTGATGGTACAAGTGAAACCATCACTTTCTACTGGCCTATTCTTTTGTGGTACAAGACGACTTCCTGTCTTTGAAAGGTACCAATGGGGCCTCTTCCTTCCTTGCCTTTACCAGGGCTGTTGTATCTGGAATTCCTTTCTCTGGCTACACTGACAAAAATCTTGTGCTCCCAGTAGTAGTTTAGAAATGACATGTCTTCCTGTGCTCAGTACTGTGAGACCATCCACAGGTACGTCCCTCTCCTGTATTCTTTTTAGCATTTTGGGCATCTCCTGATCTAGACCTGGATTAAGGAGCAAAAACTAGGAGGCCCTATCTGGTCCCTGTTGCATAATGGACGTTTGAATGTTGTTGGCATACCGTAATACCACTGGATGTGTCCTAAGGAAGATGAGAACACATTTATTAGAACGTCTCTCAAGGACGCTAAGGTATAGGGTTGGGAAGGTTGGGAAGGACTGACTGAAAAGTCATTAGGGTTAAAGAGTAAAAATCCCCAGGAAGTAGGTTCCAATCCTAGCTCCAAGCTACCTTCTCAGGTAGATGAGTCTGGGTACCTGTGACACTTGTGTTTTACTAGATGGAGTGTCCATATTTGGTGTCAGAGTTAAGTGACTTAAGGCAGTAGAGGAGAGGCTGGGCCTAGCAATCTTTAATCACTCCCCACACAACTCTCAGCCACTCCTCCAAAGAAGATTGAAAGGATTAACCCTTCTTGATCCAGTAGCTAAAGAATTTGTGTTTTTACTGTGTCTAGGAGGCTCTCTGTCCAGTCTTGCTTTTCGTCTGGCATTTACTATGCTGTGTGAACGTCTCATTTTCTCAAGTAATGCGCTTATGTGTTCCATCATTGCGTGGGTTATATTTTAATCTCTTTTATCTTCAGAAATTAGCGTAGTGCTGGACACACAGCAGAGAGTAAGAAGGAATTGGTTGGATTAGCCAATATGTCCAATTAGTGCAGTCGGTGTTAATTAAATCACCTTTAAACATTTTCTTCATAAATGTGCAAAATTCTTAAATTCATGATCAGTTTGTGAGTATGGCATCAAACAAGTTTGAGGCCTAGAGAAATACGTTTATGTGATTCCTCAGCAAACAATAATATTTGTCTTCTATATTAATAGCCTTTGACACATGACTGTTTCAGTCTGAGAAAAATAAAGCACATCTAAAATTTGCTGATACTGGGTTGTTTGTTTTTTGCCTGATGATAACCATATGCTGAGGTGTATCTGGTCCAGATGTTTCACAGCATAAACTCCTGAAGGATGCAGAAGTCTCCATTTATATCTCTGATTGCATTCCATGTGGCTCTAGAGATGAATTTAGCCTCTTAGATTGTCCTATAATAGGTAAATATTAGGAAATGGTAAATATTAGGTAAATATATGTGGTAAATATTAGGCAATATTCACTTCTTATTCTTTTTTTTTTTTTTTTTTTTTTGACAGATCACAAGTAGGCAGAGAGGCAGGCAGAGAGAGACAGGAGGAGAGTAGGAGGAGGCAGGCTCCCTGCCAAGCAGAGAGCCCGATGCGGGACTCGATCCCAAGACCCTGAGATCATGACCTGAGCCGAAGGCAGAGGCTTTAACCACTGAGCCACCCAGGCGCCCCCACTTCTTATTCTTAATAGTTAATGCTAGAAATGCTTTATTTGTACTACCCTGAAAATGGATGGAAACAATCTAGGAAGGCATAAGTCTTAAAATCTGAAATGTTAGCTCTGGAATGAGCTCACCAGAGCATCCACATCACTGTTCCTTTGTACCATCCTCCCGAGGCCCAGAGGAGTGAGGTGCCCTGATGAAGTCCACACTGCTACTCAGTGTGACACAGGAGAAGAATCCAGCTGCCTTGGCCTCCGTTTGACTCCCATTCTGTGTAATCATGTCTCCATGTCTTCTGCTTGATACCCTTCTCTCTGCCCTACCCCCTCAATGAACTAGAGATAACAGATGGCAGGTTTTTGGAAAGAGGGGAACCAGGGAGGTGAAGGGTGGCTGAGAATTTGCTGTCCAGTGTATAGATAGGCTGCCAATAGAAGATGATGTTCGGAGTCCAAAAATAAGTTTTGATCCCAGATGAATGCTTGAGGAGTCATTCATGTCATTCAGGGATGCTGAAGATTCTCCTATTAATTCCAGAATGTTGGGGTTTAGGTAAGTTATGCTCTTGGAAGGTATATTTATGATGTGTTCCTTTTGTTGACATACTCTTTGTCTGTCTGCTTCTTGCCTTTGCTTACTGTTGTGAGGGTTTAGTGCGTTTTCACATTGGATTTTCCCCCAACTGGTTTGGGGCCAGGTTGACAGCTCAAAGAAACAGAACTTCTCTGTTTTCTGGCTACCAGTCTAGAGAGCTCAGTTCAAGGTGTTGGCTCAGATCTTCTACAAGTCTCTAGTGGTTTAGATTCCTCTGTTCAGTGGCTGGCCAGTAAGATAGCATGCAGTCCACGCATTGCTGCTTCCTGCACATCCTGTGGTAGAGATCACTGCCATGTTGAATGCCACAGGATTGCACCGATCAGAGACTGAGATGACCAAGATTCCAAGGCAGTTGTGCTCTTTACTCTGTGGAGAGAGTGTTTGTGGGAAAGAAGAAGCCCTTAATAATATTTGAAAATATGAAGCAACAGGCCTCATTTAGAACAGATTGTAGATGGTATCATGGAACAGAAGATCCCTGTCTTCACAGTTGCTGTTTAAGGAATTTTATCACACCATTTGGATGGGACTATAATAAAAAGAGTAATAGAGAATTGCAGTTTGGTTAAGTATCAGCAAGGAAATTTTAGTCAAAATATTTAAAATATAACGAAAGAGAGGGAGAGAAATGGAGATAGGCACACACACAAGCACACACTTTCATAGGTAATAGGCAAACTAAAGAAGTCACGAAGGAAGGAGAACAGAGCAAAGATGGTGTTAAGAGCTCTCACTGACCACAGAACAGCTGTGAGAATATATAAATGGGTGTTAATCTGAGTGTGGGTTGGCAATGGCCTTCCTTCAGCATAGCAACCATACTGGGAGATGCAAAGGAAATGATTGCTAGGTTAGAATGTATACATGTTAAAAATTTCTAGGTTAGAATGTATACATGTTAAACATTTCTTCTAACTAACAAAATAAAGAGCCAAATGGAAAATTGTAAAAACAGTAGCAACTCCTATGACAATGAATTAATACCCTTAATATAAAAGAACTGTTATGAATTCATAAGAAAAGTGAAAAGCTAATACAAGAAGAAGGGACTCACTAGAAGAGTGACAAATGGCCACCAGAAGAATGGAGCTTTATAAGTTACCAAATCAGTGCACGATGTTTCTTTTCCTGTGATCAACTTGGTCAAAAGTTAATTTAAATTAATGATACAACAAGTTTTCTCAATGGTTCAATAATAGGGACTATTATTTTATATATTGCTGAGGGGCATATAAAATGGTACATTTCTGGATTGCAATTTGGAAGTACCTCTCGGGGCGCCTGGGTGGCTCAGTGGGTTAAGCCGCTGCCTTCGGCTCAGGTCATGATCTCAGGGTCCTGGGATCGAGTCCCACATCGGGCTCTCTGCTCAGCAAGAAGCCTGCTTCCCTCTCTCTCTCTCTCTGCCTGCCTCTCCGTCTACTTGTGATCTCTCTCTGTCAAATAAATAAATAAAATCTTTAAAAAAAAAAAATGGAAGTACCTCTCAAGAGCCGGAAAAAATATTCCTGACTTATGAACCAATTATCCTTCGTCCTAAGTTGTATCGTAAGGAAATAATCGAAAGATGCACACAAAAGTGTATGATCAAATATATTCATAGTAGCATTATTTATAACAATAACAATGGAGGCAGGCTGCTTATCTTGCAGTGAATAACACATAAAATTCCATATAATCAGAATATTCAATAACATGGGGATTACTTCATGATATCATAATCTTATTAAGCTATAGATAAAGCACGATTCCTAAAATACCTGATGGAATTTCATATAATCTCATCAATGGTTACTTATGAGTGATGGAATTAAAGGTAATTTTTATTTCTTTATATGTGTATAACTTTTTAAATTTTCTATATTGAAAAGTTCTTTCACAATCAGAAAAAAAACACACAGTAGACATTTTCCCTAGCTTTCTTACATACACAGAATCCACAGATTTTGACTGTATAGTTTGATAAATTGCAGCAATTACAGTACATTTGAGTAACTGCCATTGCTTTCAAGGTAGAAAGCATTTTCATCACCCTTAGAAGTTCCTCACGACCCTCTGCAGTCAGTTGCATCTCCCCAAATAATTCCTGACAGCCACGGCTTTGCTTTCTGCCACTGTTGTTCTGTCTTTTCTAGAATTTCAGTATGATTTTTAAGACAGATCCATGCTGTTGTATATGCTGTGTCTTGTTCTAAAGAATCTATTCTGTGGTTTCGTTCCAAAAATTAACCTTGGGATGAAGAGGCAGGCCATGGGCATAGTGGAAAGAATAATGTTACTGCGTCTGGAGACCTTAGACAAGTCATTACCTTTTCTGATTCGTAGTTTGCTCATCTGTAAAGTGAGGCTAATAGTAACACCATCCTTACCCATCCTTCAGCATCGTTATGGGTAACAAATCAGAATATGCTTGTTAAACCACTTTGTGAGGCATGAGCATCAGTTTCTGGTTTTACTGTCGTTATGAGTCTAATTAAGATTGTGGGTATGCAGGTTGGTCTTCCTTTCCTTGAAAAGGAGGCTTGTCTTTGCAGTTCCTGACGTTAGGATAAGCCCGCAATGAATTGCCATCACGGAGAATGTTGAGAAATGAGCCAGATATTTTAAAATGTTTTACTATGAGAGGTAATTGATGGAATTCTCTAGCGTGTTATTTCCAGACCCAAGTTCTGATATCCATACTTCTTACTTCTTTGGCTTTCTTTTCCAAATCGGTCTGTATTGAGAGCATCGTCTCTACTAGTGGGTTAGAGTCCACAAACACTCTCCTCCTTTTGTGAATCTTTCGTTATTTAATAAGCAATTCTTAGACTTTTCAAGGCAATACAGTTAAGATTTGGGGGAACAACAAGGCACTGAAAAACCAGAAAGTGTTCAAACCAAGTTGCAGATAAGTCCTAGACACTAGGAAGTAGCTCTAAATGACTTGAAAGAAAGGATGCAACAAACATGCCTGGGTCATTCATGCCTCATTTATTTATTCATTATTCGTTCAACCAACCGAATTTTGGTTGCGTTTCTGTTGTGTTCTAGATACCCTGTAGACCTGAGAATTGCCTTAATGGAAATTACATTAACATAGGAGATGAAGACCAAAAATCAACCAACCAACCAGTGAAATAGTTACAAACTGATAAGTAAGAAGAATTTAAACAAGAGCTGCAACAGGGATGCCCTAACTCCGTAGGGAGAATTGGTTTGTTTTATTTATGAGAGTGACTTGCTAGGTTTTAGTCCTAGATGTTTTCATAAACGGAACTGATCATTCTCACATCTGTTGCCAGTGGTTTATTTGCAAGGAATTTAATTAAAATGCAAGGAAAAGGGGCGCCTGGGTGGCTCAGTGGGTTAAAGCCTCTGCCTTCAGCTCAGGTCATGATCCCAGCATCCTGGGATCGAGGCCCGCGTCGGGCTCTCCGCTCAGTGGGGAGCCTGCTTCTCCCCTCTCTCTCTCTCTGCCTGCCTCTCTGCCTACTTGTGATCTCTTTTTAATAGAAAAATTAAATCTTTAAAAAAATAAATAAATAAAATAAAATGCAAGGAAAAAATACGTTAAAGTTTTCTTTACCTATTATTTCCTAAAACAATAATTTTTCAAGATTTTCCCTTTGGGATAATGTCAGGTATTATGGGACACCATAGTCTTCCCTTTATTAATCTGTCCACTTGCTTACTGGGGGAGGCTCCCTGCCTGGGGTTCCCAACGCAGTGAGCCACATACCCTGTGTCAGCATGTGTATCCTTTAGGCTCCTGTGGCTGGCTTTGCCTGGATTTAAAAAAATAGTCAGAATCTGATTTATTAGCCAATTGAGGAGATACTTTAAATCAAATTCTTTGACACCTTCATTTTCTAACACGGCAGCTTCAGGTCGGTAGTAGAATTTGATGATATATTTTTCCCTCCCCACATGTTTTGCATATTTCGTGTAAGCATCATGTAACCTTGAAGAATCATCCTCATGTTTTATATGGTTACACAGATACCTTTGGTATTTACTTACCATGATAGTTATCGGGATTTCTGGCCAAGTGCATCTTCTGTGTGATTGCAACCTCCTGTTGCCCTCGTAGATATTTGAGAATATTGTCTTTCAGTCATGAAGAATGATAGATCCTGGTTTTATTAGTTATCTAACTAAAGTATCTGAAACTAAGTTGCCTTAAAAGTAGATTTTATTTTTCATTTATATACTCGAAGGCGGTATACAGTATTATCAAGAGTTTATATTTGAATTAAAACCATGGCTCTGAAACTGTGTGAACTTGGGCAAATATTTAAAGTTTCTGTGTCTCTGTTTCCTCATCTAGAAAATGCAGGTGGTAGTGAGAGACTCGTGAGAATTACATGAGTTCGTATGTATAAAGAATTTAACTCATATTTGCAAGAATCATGTGAGTCCTTCAGGAACATTCATTTTTCCACTTAATAAATACCGTGTCCCGGCACTTGTGTTATATACTGGCATATTAAATGATGAAGGATAAATCTTTGTCTCAGCGAGAGGCCTGAGCTTCTGGCCCAGGGTGGGCTGCTCCAGCCAGATGGAAGTGGAGAGTAGGAGAGTGTGGAAACCCAGAGCCACTGGGGAGACCTTTGGTACTTCTGTGCTCTGCGGGATTTGGATGTCAAGGTTAGATCCATTGAGTTGCTTTTTAGTGATCAAACACTCCCTTGCTTTTGGAATGCCGCAGGATACCTTTTTTTTTTTTTTTTTTTAATTGGTAGCAGCACAGTAGATAAGGGAGTTTATAGAATCAGATACACACAAGGTACAAAATTGTAGACCTGGATTCAAGTCCATTTATCAGCTTCGTGACTTGCAAGTTTCTCAACCTCATGGAGTCTGTGGTTCCCTGAGACTATTACCTCATTCTATTACCCAATCTAAGAATACGAAGATCGTCATGCTCCAAAAGTTGTCTGCAAACAAAATAGGTTTGCTGTAGGAATCAAAAGAGCTATGCCTTTACGAGGGTTTGCACAGGGGCGCCTGGGTGGCTCAGTGGGTTAAAGCCTCTGCCTTAGGCTCGGGTCATGGTCCCAGGGTCCTGGGATGGAGCCCCACATCGGGCTCTTTGCTCAGCGGGGAGCCTGCTTCCTTCTCTCTCTCTGCCTGCTTCTCTGCCTGCTTGTGATCTTCGGCTGTCAAATAAATAAATAAAATATTAAAAAAAAGAAAAAGAGGGTTTGCACATTTTAGCACACGCTATACGCTCACAGTTACTTATCATCATCTTACATTGTATAATTAGCCATTATATTGCTTTTAAGAGAAAGATTCATGAAGGTTATTCGAACTGCCTGGGTGTTGTAACATGGGTTCAAACCCAGGTCTTCCTGGTTTCAGAATCTGTGCTGTTTGCATTGATGTCATGCTGCCTCATGAGAGAAACAAAAGAAAAACTGGACAAACCTCTCTGAAAGACTAAAGTCATGTAATTCCTGCCACGACTCTTAGTCAAAAGAAAAATGAGAGGCTCACGGTTGTTAAAAATGATATTGGAGTAAACATTAACAGTCATACATTTTATGGAAACATGATCAAAATAGATGGCAAGGATGGTTTCCGTCAGCTTTCTTCAGTAATATCCTCTACCATGCACAGCTACCAGGCTGAGGATTTGCCAAATCCCAGCACGGCTCTGTTTGCCAGGTGAGCGGACTTCAGGGTTCAAATCCGTGCTAGCCATTCATGTCCAAAACCCACACGCAGAAGGGGGTGTGTGGTTGGGACAGGCTCTCGGCTCTCGGGGACAGAAGTCAGATGGTGTCTGAGAAAGACATATGTGAGGCTTGAGTTTGAACTTGTATCTTGAGCAACATTGACCAGAAGATCTGATTTACACTGCTGTGCCGTGAGTAATGAAACGCTGAGCTTCCCTCCGATTCACACGATTTATTCAAATAGTAATTGAAGCCTCAAGGCTTAAATTCCCTTTCCCAAAGGTATTCATTCAGGAGTTCCTTACCAAGTTGGTCAGATTCTTGGTTTCATAATGGAAAATTATCTAAAATATCTTTATTCTCTCTGTGTGTGTATATTCATGTGCACATGTGTGTTCTGTGTGTGTGTGTGAAAGAGAGAGAGATAGAGGTCTAGGCTCACAGTAGAGAACATCTACACTAAGGAATAGCATTGCAGATAATAGAAGAAGGCATATATATTAAGTGGTTTAGAAATGCATCTTTCAAATTCTTATATTTTTAACAAGCCTCTATGGACTCATTAAAATTTTAGAATGATACAAAAAATTATCCCCTTTGTAAATGGAAATTTTAGATTTTCAAAGCTTGAATGAGGATGTATTTTAGCTTTTGGCCTTTGAATATTTGTTATACATTGTGTGTGTGTGTGTGTGTGTGTGTGTAGGCTTTCTGTTTTTGCTGAGACAGAAGCTGCTTATATCCCTTAGGGTTTTCCAGAGTGAAACATTTTTATATTAAAGTTTTGTACTCTACTAATGGAATATACGATCCCCTCAGCTGCAGAGAGAGAGCCAGAAGCAAAGCCCCACGTGCTTTTCCTCTCTCCTGTTCTTTGCAGCTTATCTTCTTCCTGGAGGAAGCAATGGAGGGTGTAAAGATGATTTTGCTCTGCTTTTCCTAAAGCAGTAGCTTGGGGAAAGACAGTAGAGGACTTCATATTGGTAGTTTCAGTTGCTAATATTTTTTGAACTTTCACCATGCACCAGTTTCTCTTCCAGGGCTCTGTGCATATTAGCTAATCAGCTTCGCAGTATTCCTCTGACATGGGGGGTATAATTATCCTCAGTCTGCAGATGAAGACACTAAAGCATGGTGAGGTAAAGAAATTTCTCAAAGCCATGTGTACATGGTGAAGGGCGTTCAAACCCAGGCCATTGGGTGTACGGCTTGGGCTATTACAGGCTATGCCAGTGATGTCAATGAAAGAAATAACAATCATCATGGGGCACCTGGGTGGCTCAGTGGGTTAAACCTCTGCTTTCAGCTCAGGTCATGATCTCAGGATCTTGGGATGGAGCCCTGCATCAGGCTCTCTGCTCAGCAGGGAGCCTGCCTCCCCCTCTCTTTCTTCCTGCCTCTCTGCCTGCTTGTGATCTCTGTCAAATAAATAAATAAAATCTTTAAAAAAAAAAAAAAGACCAATCATCATCCTAACCATAACTCCATTTAAACGTATGTTTACCCTCTAAGCATTGTGCTAATCATTTTTTATCTTCACAAAGACCTTGAGGGAAAACTATCACAGACCCCATTTTATCACATGGAAACCAAGGCTGAGTGGTTGTGTCACTGGCCCAGATCCCCACTGCCAGTGAGGGTGGGGACTTGAGTTTGAAATGAGTCTGACTTCAGAGTGGGCAGGTGAGGATACAGAGGAGGAAGCACAGTGGTCCAGTCTCTACCCATGTCTTTTTTTTTTTAATATTTTATTTATTTGAGAGATGGAGATCACAAGTAGGCAGAGAGGCAGGCAGCGAGAGAGAGGGGGAAGCAGGCTCCTCGCTGAGCAGAGAGCCCGATGCGGGGCCTGATCCCAGAACCCTGAGATCATGACCTGAGCCGAAGGCAGAGGCTTAACCCACTGAGCCACCCAGGCCCCCTCTACCCATGTCTTGATATGAGCATAAGCTTCTCCTTAGCCAGGGCTCACCACAACCTCCCTGACCAGTCAGGATCATAAAAGTAAATTACACACAACATTGCAGGCGTCGGATATCACGGAGGCCACTTTGCAATAAGGATCTGTTTGGCACAATCACATGGGAGGTTGAGGGAAGAAGACGTGTGTGTCTGTGTGTGTATCTGCTGTGACTTAAAGTTCTCAAAAAGACCTTTATGAGAAGTAATTGAAGGCCTTTAAGAGGATAAGACACTACGATATTGAAAGTACCTTTATGACATAATATAGATGATCACCCAAGAGGGTTTTCCCAGAACTGCACTGCATCACGTGGAGAAGGGGAAGTGCATGTTATGTCGGAGATGGCCGGGGAGAGTTTGTGTCAGCTAGAGCCACCCAGCAACAGGATGGGCTGCTTCGGAGGCTCACCTGCTCCCCGGGGCGGGGGGGGGGGTCACCTGTGGAGGGCGGCCAGCAGGGAGGGAAGCGGGGCGAGGTCTCGGTACTGCAGGGAACAGAGAAGGAAACTATTCTGGCTCTGAGATCTTGTCATTTTACACAAAATAAATGCCATCGAAGCTATAAATGCGAGTCATTTATTTTAATAGATTTTAGTGTACTTCGGAAACTATTACTTATGAAAGATGCCAAGCAGAAACATACCTTCGGTAGAAAAAAAGTTATTTCATCTATTGGAAGAACATACACTGGGAAGTTAGTTAAGGACTCTCGAGTGTCATCGGAATCTATAAAGAGATTTGCTATTTTGGAAAATACTGTAGAAGCATCTAGAAATTCCTAACAATATTATAGCAGTATTTAAATGTAGTTAAAGAGAAGAAATGGGAAAGGCATTTTTCTAATAAGACTGTTAAATTGCCAGAGTTCACAACATGAATTATTTTTCTGATAAAAATGGGGAACTATGAAATGTAACAAAGGCCAGTAATGTAACACTGGCCAGAGGCCAGTCACAAAGCAAGCAGGAAGTTAATATCAGGGTCTCAGAATATTGCGGCAAACGGAGTTATCTACAAAGGCTTGAGCATTGGGCTTGTTCCCGCATTTCCCTTGGATGCTTGCATACCATTTTTTGCACTTACGTACTTTACGTTCACTGTTAGAGCCTGAAAATAGCTGCTCAATTAATGTCCAGATAACTATGAATTTCAGTGTTCTACTGTGAAAAATTATATTGGAGTTTTTGTTTTTGCTTTGGTTTTCTTGAGCATGAAGTAGAGTAGGCTTTGGAACACTGAACTGTCTGGGTCCTTTCCTTTCTGTTGTCTTAGGTTTTCATGGGTCAGGCCCTTTTATATTTAAAGGGGGTAAAGGAAGACAGCATGCAAAGTGGTACCTTGGGGGTTCTGTGAGTGTTTTTCTTTAAAGAGAAGGAACTTGCTTTTCAAAAGGAAGGGAAGCAGAACATCTATACCATGGCTCATTGTCAGCCATGAGACAGCTCAAATCTTATCATGATTCTTAAATTTAGTATCATTTACATAGGAAATAAAATGCAAAGAGGATCACTCGGAAGTGGGCTTATATAGCATGAAAGAGAATTAGTTTGCGCAAAGGCAGACTTCAGAGTGCAGAGATTGGCTGTGTGTTGGGCTTGCTGTTTGTTAGGATCCTGAAAGCTAATGTGGTCGCGTCAGGTCTTTAAGCCTGCTAGAATTTCTTCTGTAGATTTGTAAACACCCACGTTCATAAAACTGGTAAAGAAGCATTTTGGGTGGCTAACATCCAGGTCTGGACTTGCTGCTCTCAGCTCTTCCCTCATTAGACTTCTCTCCCTACCCTGGGA
Organism: Lutra lutra; assembly: GCF_902655055.1. Taxonomy (NCBI): domain Eukaryota; kingdom Metazoa; phylum Chordata; class Mammalia; order Carnivora; family Mustelidae; genus Lutra; species Lutra lutra. Next base: position 12,901,077 of record NC_062290.1, on the reverse strand, counting down.
GAAGGTATCATTCCGGGTGAAAATTTCATTTCTTGAAGGGGGCGGGGTCCTGAGAACCCGGCTTGAGACGTTTTGACAGCCGACCATTCTGGCACAAACTACTCCAATGATGGAAGAAAATCCTCCTCTCTCGCACCCCCTTCCCTCTTTGATCTGTACCTCTCCTGCAGTGTCGTCTCCAAAACAATTCTCCAGAGCTTCTGTGTTTCTCTCTAATTGCCATTAGAGAGAGCCGAGACTCCTTCTCCTTTTCTCTTCTGCAGGGTTCCTAACTATTCTCTTTGACTAAAGTTACTCACTAAAAATGAAAGGGGCTCCGAGGATCAAAGGCTGTGTGTTTTCAGAATGGTGCTGGCACTTTTGTGGGGGTCCTTTAACAGTGTGAACAGTGAGGGGCAGGAGGAGAGGCAACTGGATGTTTCAGCATTTTCTTGGGGTGGACTTCTCCCAACTCCAAGGGAGCCTCACCATGTGGCATTTTATTAAGCCTGCGGCCTTCACGAAAGGCCGCATCTTGCATTCTGCCAAATGCCACCCTGCAGTATAGCGTGAGGAAACCCATACCGACCTCACAGGCTCCCACCTTCCACTTTCCCCCATTTATGAAATGCATGGCAACTGCAAGGAAACATCCAGGTTTAATCTGCCTTCTCAGCTTCATTATCTGGTACTAGAAGTGCATACAGTGGTGCATACTTAGTGGAAGTGATTAGCAGGCTCCTACTTCAACATCAACACAAGCTTCCTTAGAAGGCGGGTCATGGTGGAAGGGACCCAGTCTGGGCTGGGCACTGTTCTGGGTGCTGGGCTGACAGGATCCCATTCAGTCCTCCTAATAACCTTAGGTGTGCAGTTTCATTTGTATCTCCATTTACGGAGGAAGACTAAAGCCCAGCGTAGGTGAGTAGATTGCCCAAGGCCAGGGTCAGAATTAGAACGGGAACCACGCAGCCTGATTCTAGAGTTCAATGGCTTATTACTGCGCCAGTGTCACACCGAAGAAGTGATCTGGAAGAAATGTGGAGCACTTCTTCTTCAAGGGCTTTTAGCTCAGCTATTAGATGGTTGAATCACCAGAAAACTGAGCCCCAGGCTTTAATGCTGGGTCCCCATGATTATGAAAGAAAGACGGAAGACAACACTTGTCTTTGGAGTGCAATAGACTAGTTTTTTTTGTTTTTGTTTTTGTTTTTTTTTTTTAAAGATTTTATTTATTTGAGAGAGAGAGAGAGAGAGAGAGCATGAAAGGGGCAAGGGGCAGAGGGAGAAGCCAGCTCCCTGATGAGCAGAGGGCCTGATGCGGGATTTGATCCCGGGACTCCAGGATCATGACCTGAGCCGAAGGCAGTTGCTTAACCAACTGAGCCACCCAGGTGCCCAATAGACCAGTTTTGATCTAAATTCTGGTTTTACTAGTTACGTGTTTTAGACCTGTTAGTAATTTCCAAGTCCTCAGTTGCTTAATCTTTGAAGTGGGCACATGACCACAGCATCTACTCGGTAGGGTGCTGTTGACAGGAACTTTGGTAATGCGTTCAGAGTGCCGATAACAATACGTGATCATTCATCTTTTGTGGAAATAGAATCGTGACAAAATGAACCAGCTGGGGGTGGGGGGAATCTATTAAAGTGAAATTGTTGAGTAGAAGATACTCAGACGCTGAATTTTCAACAAGGCAAGTCAGTGGTCTGGATTCCACCAATAGATGAGGTTTTCTGCAAGTGTCCTTAGCTGGTGAGGGAGATAGCGTTGTAATGCAGTGTGTCAGATGCTAACTACTCCATAGGGAAAAGTCAAGTTGTCCCCAAATCTGAATTACAGCAGGGTCCCAGCATGTCACATCTCTCTGCTCTACTGATTCTGCTTCAGAATGCATACACTGTGGGGCTAGGATTTACTAATCTCCTTGAGGTCTTTAGAAATGTAAAATCAGTGTAGCCATGGGGAGGGACTTAGGAAAAATCGGGAAGATGGTAATGCTATAAAGATGTGGGGATTCTCGGGGTGCCTGGGTGCTCAGTGGGTTGAGCCTCTGCCTTCTGCTCAGGTCATGATCCCAGGATCCTGGGATGGAGCCCTGCATCAGGCTCTCTGCTCAGCAGGGAGCCTGCTTCCTCCCCTCTCTCTCTCTCTCTCTCTCTCTCTGCCTGCCTCTCTGCCCACTTGTGATCTCTCTCTGTGTCAAATAAATAAATAAAATCTTTTTAAAAAATGTGGGGATTCATCTGGCCAGCCAAGGGTCAACTGCACCCACAGAGTCTGATGCTGGGGGTGGGGGGTTGGGGGAGCGAGGTGGTAGCAGGAGGTCCCACTGGGTTGTGACATGAACTTCCTCTTGCCAATGCCAGAACTTCTCTTCAAGTGAAATTATCCAATTTCTACCTCCAGATGGAAAGTTCTCCTTGATTCTCTCTTTTGCCACAGGAGCCAGAATCATGCTCACTCAGCCACTCTCTCTCTCTCATTCTCTCACTCTCACTCTTAAAGCTGTCCTTAGAAAATGAGGGGGGTGGGTATCCCCACATGAGGAAACTCATCTTTTATGTAAAGCATCCTGTGTGGCACATTGAGGGTTAAATTTTTGTTGCAGAGAAAGAGTATCAAGTGGCTTTCCAGGAAGATATAAGCCCCAGTTTAGAAACTGCCATTTCTGAAAGGTAAGCCCAATGTACATTAGTTTGCACTGCTTTCTAAGAAAGGAATAACTTGCCGCTCCCTGTGGCCGGGGGTTGGTTCGCTTCTGTCAGTCTGCCTGTCCATCATGGATACAATGTATATATCAGGGCGAGGACCTCTGTCACAGTTAATAAAAATCCCGGGAACACGACAGAGATCCCTTTTACTATAGATCCATTTTACAACAGCTCCATTTCTTCGGTCACATAAATCAAAAGGGGAGTCTTTATCTTATCATTTGGAGGCATTCCTTCTCCCTCTGTGTCCTAGCCCCTCCCCTTGTGCCAGTTTCCAGCCCCTCAAAGATGCTTTGTGCAAGAAAGTGCAAGTTGCTCGTTCTGGCTTTATTGATTTTCCCTCTTGCTCTCCTCCTGGCTCCCCCCCCCCCTCAAAGCAAGCGAGAGCAGAGCAAATGGCCCGGGTTCTCCCCCAGTGCCTGACTTGCGTTCACTGGGAGGAGAGCCGGAGAGGGAGCGCGCATTCGGAGCGGGCTGCTCTCACTGCGACCACAGGCTGGTTCGTGCAGGCTGTCCTTCTCCTTCAAAACCGTGCATCCCCTCCCCGAAGCAGCAGGCAGTGTGCCTCCATTCAGCCACATTTGGTATGCATGAGCACGGCTGCAGGGAGAGGGGAGGTGGCTTTCTTAAGAAGGTTCCGTGGCTCAGGCAACGCCACTTGACTAGTCTCCCAAGTTCCAGCAAGCCTCTGCCCTGATGGAATTTGCAGGTGTGGAGATGACCATGGGATGCCAAGGCCGTGGGGGACCGTTTGTTTTCTAGGCATTGCTCAGGGTTGCAGTTTTTGGTTCTCCCGGTGGAATTTGGAAGGGGTCATGAATCAGACTGATGCTCCTCGTCCCCTAAACTGGACCATCCGGAAGCTGTGCCATGCAGCCTTTCTCCCATCTGTCAGACTTCTGAAGGTACTGTAACTTGCTGCTTTGAATGGCTTTAATTGTGCTTTTCAGGTCTAAATACCCAACTTCGCACTTGGGCTGGGACACACCTTTTGGGGAGCACAAACGCTTATGGTATTGGCTCCATTGCCTAAGGCTGGAGAGAGGCTCTCAGCGGTCCATCACCCACCCCCACCCCATGGTGTCAGGGAGGAGAGATGGTCTGAGCCACATTTGAGAATGAGAGTATGATGGCAGAGAATGGGCTGCCTGAGTGCTCTCCCCCTTCAGCCCCCCACCCTAAACATCCCTGAAATAGAATTAATTAACTTCTTTGGGAGGGTGGGAACCATAGTGGGAGTGAAATCTCTTCCTCCTGGGTGTTGGGCTCTTCCTTGTGGTTTTTTTTCCCACCCCGCTCCCTGGGGAAGCCCTTCGACCCACTTTCCCTTTAAATGGAACCAGAGAGAACAAAGGATTCTCCTCACTATTTTAAAAGCCCCGTGTCCTTAGGTGGTCGCTCAGGTAAAGACAAAGAATGAATCTCATCCCTTGGTGACTTCTTAGGTGTCCTTGTTTTTAGAAAGGTGTGATAATTTTCGTCTCCTACGTGAAGCCCTAGTGGGAAAGTGTTGTTAAATATATGTTGAATGTAATCCTTGAGCTCCTGCTCTGAGTTACACAAAAGAATGGGACTACACCTGGGCTCAGAATTGTCACCTTGTGTTTGCAGCACTCCTCTCTCTGGAGGCTAGTATGTTAAAGATCTGGAAAAGTCCCCACAACTGCATAATAATTCATCTTCATCATCTGCCATATAGGGAAGAAAAATCACATGAAATTTAAAAGGTGCAGAAAACAAGTATTTTTCCCCAGAAGAGAGAATGCACTAACACTTATTTGGGAAAAGTATGTATCTCTGGAAGTCCCACATCCACGTGAAGTTAAAAAGGCAAAGTTCCTTATTCTCTTTTCCATATTAATATGATACCATGATTTAATGACCGCTGGATATTGAGCCTAATTGACCACAACAGAGGATTAAGGAATTAGTCCTAAATAAATGACACTTGCAGCATTTTTTTTCTTTTTTCCTTTTTTTTTTTCTTTCTTTCTTTTTTTCTTTTTTCTTTGTTAAGGCTGTGGTTTGGTTGGGTCAAGTTAGATATGGACAGTTAGTTCTGTGCAGCTAAGTGGCTCACAAGAGAGCATTACCAACTGTCTGAGTTTTCTTTATCCTGTTCAGCAAAATCCCCATGTTAACTTTGACAAAGGCTGCCCCATGTCCTGTTCAAACCCCCATCATAATGTTGTCATGGCGATGGTTTGCTTCCCTAAGAGAGTATTGAGGAGGAAAAGCCAATTTGGGAATAAGGAGTGGGAGAGAAGCATCCTTGGATGTAAGTGTTTTTGCTGTATAGGAACAACATGTGTGATAGGGCATGAGAGAGAAGGAGGCCAGGGAAGGAAACAAATGAATGTAATTTTTCCTCCAGAATCACTATTGAATCAAGGGTCTGGGGCAAAGGATGTCTTGGCAAATCCAACAAGGACTGAGAAAATTGATGCTAGCAGTCCCATGTGCAATGAGAAACATTTTTCACTTGAAGTCATTAATTGGCCCTACCCTCCCCAAATAATGCTTTTGAACTTACAAAATGACCTTCTTTAACAGGCATGTGCAAAATAGCACTCTCAATATATTATTCATTAATACTCTAGTTTTTTTTTTTTCCAATGGAAAACTTTATTCGTCGTTTCATAGTCACAAAACCAGCAGAGAAGTATGTATTTGAGGTAGATTACTTATTTTGAGAACAGCTGTTGTCTTTTTTAATGGAAACCACTGTTGATGTTCTCTACCAGCAGGCATTGTCAATGTTATACCAATACTGTGATTGGTGTACAGTTGGCTCCTACCATGCTTTTTTAACATGGTACTTTATAACAATTCATCTAATAAAGTGTACTGATGAGTGTCCTTCCAAGTCTCTCAATACATGAAAGACAGGATGTGTGTTACTAGAGAAGTTCCTTTCCAAATGACATCTATATTTTTGAAAGATCATACCTATCCTAGGAAACTTCAGATAGTGAACATATTTCAAACTCTTTAAAAAAAGAAAGTGACACCAGATTCTTCCAGCAATACTTAAAAAGAAAGGAAAGCTACTTTGGTTTATTCAGTTTTATATCACCAACGTTCTGGATATGGATTTCGTATAATTTTGTCCCCCTTTGGATTGCTGCTGTCTTATCTGCTTTGCTAGTCCCTATGTATTCTTGCCCTGCTTTTGTATTTCCATTTATATATAAATTAGAAGTTCCTGAGTAATCCTTTGCATCTTTTGGTCTGTGTTCTTCCTGGTTTAGTTTATAAATTAAATATTTAGTAACTGTGATTCTTCACAGTTCTTCCTCCCTTCCCAGTCTCCTATTCTCCCTCCCCCACACCATTGCCACCATGGTAATTTAGTGGATGTGTTCTCTGGGCATCCCAGAGTCTATGAAATCATAAGCTAACAAACCCAATTCTCCTATTCAACAGGTAATTTTTGGTCCCCTTCCAAGCATTTTTCGGATGTAATATGTTTTTTTTCTAGTGCTCTGACTTGTTGTCAGTAACACAGCAGAGGATGTGACGGTATGGTCAGATTTAGCTAACCTTGGATCACTCCCCGTTTCTCACAGACTGGGCTCAAGCCACCTTCCCTCCCCGCCCTCTCCTTGAGAATGTACATGTTCCTTTGCTAACTTACTTCAATATTTAGAAATGGCTTTATAATCCTATTTTCTCTATTTCCTAATAGAAACAGGATACAAAGGAATTAGAAGGGGAAGGCTGGCATCTGAAGCATGAATTAAACTCAGTGAATGAATGTTGGAATATACTTATTATTTCTTCTGAAAACATCTCATTTGTTGCTTTGTCCATCTCAGAGCAAATTTTGAACCTGCCAACCAACTCACATTTTGAATTTGAGATTGCACTTGGAAATAACATTTGAAAATGAATTTTTGGACAGGCTCGTGGTGATGATAGCCAAAAGAGAGAGGCTGTTTTCAAACGGATACATTTCAAATGGGACCCTGTCCAGACTATTTCTCTTCAGTCGTCCTTTGCTTCATTCTTGTGTTTTAAGATATCATCTTGCTAATCACAAGAAGTCAAGTTAATTTCAGTGACAGAATGTTCTTAGCATATTTCATATTCATTATTAGGTCTGCCTCTGCTTTTGTTTTATTTGGGAGATTTTTATTTTGGTGACTTAACGATGAATTTGAAGATTAATTTTAGGGCAGAGAGCTTTGTTTGTATTGACGTCTCAGTGGACTTATTGAAGAGAAGGCTTCTGAAAATGGATTGCACGGAGGGAAAGGGAAGCTCTATACTTTGAACAGATTTTAGATACAAACATTTAAGTCAGTTTGTCCATCAAGACCAAGACCTAGACCTATCATTTTAGGATATTCAGAGTTTTATACTGAGAAGGAATCTGCTTTCGTACTTAGAGCAATGTCAAAATAGATTAAAGAAATTATATTCTGGGGGCGCCTGGGTGGCTCAGTGAGTTGGGCCGCTGCCTTCGGCTCAGGTCATGATCTCAGGGTCCTGGGATCGAGCCCCGCATCGGGCTCTCTGCTCAGCAGGGAGCCTGCTTCCCCCCTTCTCTCTCTCTGCCTGCCTCTCTGTCTACTTGTGATCTCTATCAAATAAATAAATAAAATCTTAAAAAAAAAAAAAGAAATTATATTCTGGAGGGTTAGACCTAAACACTGGATTCTAAATGTGTTTTGTTCCTAACCACTTGTGTGACCTTGGGTAACTTACTTAACCTCTCTGTAACTTGGTGCCCTCTTCTTTAAAATGAAAGGTTAGGTCTTGACTTGGATCCAGTGCTAAAATTCCACGTGGTAAAGGCTACCATCTTCTGTGGGTATGAAAGGACATACTCTCTCAGTTCGACTGGATTGGATATTCAAATAGAAGAGGACTAGAACATTCAGCAGCTTTTAAAATCATAGAGGGCCTTAGCTGCTAAGCTAAGATGTTTGACAATTATCCTGAAAACTGTGGAGTACCATCAAAGGGACGTTAGCAGACTTCCAGATTGAGGCATTAAACATATTGTTCCGGCTATACTGTCGGGAATGGGTAGAAGATGGTAGGATCAAAAGCTTAGAGGCCAAATTGGAGACCCAGACAATTGATGAGGATGTGGGCTAAGGCAGTAGGAATGGAGGTAACATAAACAGGGATTAACACTTGATTCATTGTGGCAAAGGGAAGAATTGAGGCTAAGTTCTGAGTTTTGATCTTTGTGCCTTGTCGGTTAGAGGTCCCCTTTCTAAGAAGAAAAGTCTTGAGAAGGAAGGACAGACCTTCTCATTTTGTGGTTCTTCTTTGTTGAGTTAAAAAGGGGATGTCAGTTCTTCTAGTGGGATTGAGAAAAGAAATAACCCCATGTCATTGAGGAGTATGAGCCCCAGTCACTACTTGATCACAGAACTCTTTAGAGTGAATAATATATAATCAGGAATATCTCTTCTAATGTATTTTTTAGATTGTATGCATAGTAAACTGCTAATTTTTTAGAATCCAGTCAAAAGGCTCACCTTTCTCTCTCTTCTCCTTTCTTTCATAGTATTAGCCAAAGGATTAATGAAAGTGAACTGGGTCACAAAAAGGAATTAATTGAGAGTACTGATCAAGGTAGGCTACCAGATGAACATACATTCGGCTCGATTACTGAGGTTTTCTACATCTATAATTCCTTGTAATAGTAACCAGTGTCCATCACGCTGTCCCTGAAGCATAGTGAGATCCTTACAATGAGATGAATTGAGTCTGTCTTCTGTTGTTGATGCCAGGCATTCTGGAAATTGACTTCACTTTGATGGTCTCCAACTCGTAGGAAACAATTACGTTGAGATTTCTTTTTTTTTTTCTAATTTTTTTAAAATTTCTTTTTTAAGACTTCATTTATTTATTTATTTATTTGACAGACAGAGATCACAAGTAGGCAGAGAGGCAGGCAGAGAGAGAGAGAGAGGAGGAAGCAGGCTCCCCGCTGAGCAGAGAGCCCGATGCGGGGCTCGATCCCAGGACCCTGAGATCATGACCTGAGCCGAAGGCAGAGGCTTCAACCCACTGAGCCACCCAGGCGCCCCTAGATTGAGATTCATTTCAACGTGTGTTTTAAATTTTACCCTTCCAAGGTCTCCTTTTCACATCTAAAATCCTGATTTTTTACATGGCACATAGAGGAATGTCAGTAAACCAGACTATTTTTGCTTAGGCAGGACGAGGCACTCCTGAGCCACCTGCTCGTGACCAGCAGTTAAGTTTCCAGCACAGGACAGAAAACACACACCTGTTCTATCTAGACACGTCGGTGAGCCGTGTGGCAAGCAAGGTCAGGGAGTGTCTGAGGGGCCCGTTCCACTAAGTGCCTTCACGATGAGACACTTGAAGCATCAACTGCTTTTAGGCCAACACAGTGGGTTGTCAGGGAAAATGTTAAGGGCTGCTAATAAAGAAACTTCCGGCGTTTCATCTCAGCAAGCCAGCCTCATATTCCCTTTAAGAAAATGAGAGAAAGAAGAGAGAAAAAGAAAAGAAAATGTGCTCAAACTGAAACCCGGGAGAGAGAGAGCAAGAGCGAATCTGTCTGGTGTGTTTCAGATGGTGGCTTGATTCCGGCTGCCGAGCACTCACCGTGTGACTTGCCTTTTGTGTGAAATGTTCCTCGGGCAGCCTGATGGGAATTCCTGAGGCAACAAGAAACCCTCCTGTCTCTTTGGGGAGCTCTGTCTTCTGGGGCCATCTCCTACAGAAAAAAGGCTGAAAGCTGTGGTCGCTGGGGAAAGAGGGAGGATGTGGCTGGGAGTCTGAGTCCAGGGCCACCTGGCTCCGGGATGACTTGTGGAGTCCCAGGCAAGGGCTGTCTCCAGGGAGGGTCTGTCTCCAGGGAACGGGCTCTGCCTTGCTTGTAGTCCGGATTTGTGGCAGCTCAAGAGAGCACTGCCTCTCCAAGTGGATTTTCCCTCATCTTGTTGGTGTAACCTCAGCTGGCTCCCAGCTCGTCTGCAGATGGCTAGATCGTATCCTTTCTCCCTCTCTATTGCTGACAGGGAAAGGAGTTTTGACAGCTCCGGCTGACAAAGAAAAAAAAAAGTATTCAGTAAGTCTTTATTGAAGAGTAAAGAAACAGCGCTAGTGTGTGGAATCCTGGGGATGCTTAGGAATCCCCTGGAGAGCTGGGGAGCAAATACCCAAGTCCACCCCCCCCCCCGCATGCTAATTCAGGAGGTAGGTGGTGGGCCTGGGAATTTGCATTTTAACCAGCTCTTCAGTGATTCTGATGCGAACAGCTCTTAGAAGGACCACAGGAGGAGAAAAGCCAACACAGATTCAGCTCAGCTGGAGGGAAACTAGATTAAATGCCCTTTCCTATGCTGGCATCTGGGCTGAACAGATTTTGTGATTGTCAACAGTGAGAGCAAAAGGTTTTACGTAAACAGTTCCTAGGTTTTCAAAATTTAATCATGAGCGGTCATTTATAGATAAAGAAGCAAATTGAGTTCAGCTGTACTGTTTTGATGAGCAGATGATAAAACAGTCTGGAGGAATGGTTGTCCCTCTTTCTCGGTTTCGTTTATTTGTGTATTTCTCCGTGATTGTCTCAAGTTGTTTTCAGTCACGTGACATTGGATTTCAGATGTTTCCGTTCTGTGGAATTCACCTGGAGCTTTGTGAACCAGAGCTCCCAGAGACGGTGTGTATGGTAAAAATTCTGCAGTGTCTTCTCTAGGCCCCCTTTATCCTTCACCTGTGCCCTTCGGATTGCAGAGGTCATTCCAAGTGCATGTTCCTTTGATTCCAGTGGAATGTGGTTGTACCAAGTGAGTCATGGCCTGTTCACTTGGGGGCCAAGGCCAAAGCAGCCATGGCCAATGCCTACAGTGGTAGAGTTGCTCCCCACTCGCCCCCGCCCACTCTACCCTACAGCCTTCAAAAACCAAGGAAAGAGGAGATTCTGGACTGGAACCGGGAGGGGAGGAAGACAACATTCGGGGCTTTCATTTGGAAAAATACATTCGAAGTTAAAATTAATTTTATACTTGAAATTTTTCTTAAAATAATTCCCAATATTAATTCTTAAATAAGGAAAGCTGAGCTGAACAAAATTTTCTTGGCCCTCAAGCATATGAGAAAGATACAATAATGGAACTGCTGTGATGGGTGGGGGCAGACATAACAAAATCTCTAGTAGAGGAATTTTGAATTTTTCTGTTTATCACGCATAATTTATTTTTAAAAACATTTGGAAATGCACCAACCAGGGTCTGCTCTCTACCTCCATTTTCAGAGGCACATGCATAGGAATTGCAGATTTGGGATAGAACTGATAATTTTTATTTCATCTCCCCCAAATAATTAAAAGATTTTTTGAGAGTGGATGGATGGATAACTAGGTGGGAAGGAAGGAAGGACTGATCCTATTTATAAATCTGTTAACAGCAACATCTTCTATGTTAAATTGCCTTGGAAGAAGATGTATCCACCAAATGAACCCTTGAAGCATTTCTCCAAGTGTGGTCCAAGACTCCCGGTTCCAGAATCCATTTCTTCGGATTCCACCCAAACCAACTAAGATAAACACCTGGGAGGACCTTGAGCATTCACATTTTAACAAGCAATACAGATGAACCGTATGCATTGTAATATTTCGAAACTCTGTCTTCTGAAGTGTGACACTTAAGTAAAGAAACATGGACTCATTAAAATCATGCCTCTGGCAGGACCACACCTCAGTATCTGATTTTCATTGTTAGAAATTGAGCACACAGTCTCTCTAAGTGTATATAGGCCCATAATGTTTCCATATCTTAAAAGTCCCCACGTTCATAGAGCATTGGATAACTTTTATAATTGTTTCTTTTTTTTTTTTTTAAGATTTTATTTATTTATTTGACAGAGATCACAAGCAGGCAGAGAGGCAGGCAGAGAGAGAGAGAAGAGGAAGCAGACTCCCCGACAAGCAGAGAGCCCCATGTGGGGCTTGATCCCAGGACCCTGGGATCATGACCTGAGCCGAAGGCAGAGGCTTAACCCACTGAGCCACCCAGGCGCCCCTAAGGGATCATGGAGGGAGCTAGTTTGGGTGTTAGAAATGTACAGTAGGTAAGTGGTATCCTGTAATAAAAGAAAACATGGGGAGGGGCGCCTGGGTGGCTCAGTGGGTTAAGCGTCTGACTCTTGATTTCTGCTCAGGTCGTGATTTCACAGTTGTGGGATCGAGCCCCGCTTTGGACTCTGCACTCAGTGGGCAGTCAGTCTGCTTGAGGATTCTCTCTCTCTTCCTCGGCACTGCCCCCCCCCCACCTGCTCTCTTTTGCTCTCTCTAAAAGAAATCTTTTTAAAAAAAATAAAGCATGGCATATCAACCTCTGTTTATGTGAAGAAACAACATACTTACATGGTTCCAGCTGCAGCAAAGAAAGCACTAAGTCTAACATTTGCTCTAATCGTTCAGCCATTGCTGAATTAATTGTGACTCCTTCATATCTGCTGCTTCTCCTTCTGTCTCCCATTTACTGTCACCCATTCCCCAGGTTGTCTGAACTGCAAAACCTGGGTTTGTGCCTTTTCCTTTGTTGGCTCTCATCCCTGCCATTACCAGCCAATTAGTTCTGCCAGGTTTCCTCATAAATATGTCTCTGCTCTACTCCTTCTGTCTATTCGTAGCTCCCAAGATTAGTCTCTTATTCTTGGATCCAAAATACTGTAGTTGTCTACTTCAAATTGATCCTTCCCACAGTCACCAGAGTGGTCCACTTGAAATGCAAGTAAGAGTAGGATGCTGCCATTTTTGACATTCTTCAGTGGTTCCCTTTCTCATGTGCACTAAAATCTCACATCCTTGATGTGGTATGAAGCATCCTCAGTGACCAGTCCTTTGCCTACTTCTTGACCTTTATATTTTGTCTTTCCTTCCTCAAACCTTGACATTCCCTCTAGCTGGGCTTTTTGCACATGCTATTTCTACTACCTGGAAAGTCTGAGTCATGCCTCCTACCCAACTCCTGCCCATATTTTAAGACAGAACTCAGGTGAGCTGGATGAATTTAGGAAAAATTCCCCTGAATCCCCAAAACCAGATTAGGCTCTACTTGTATGCATGTCCCTAAAAATCGTTGGGCATTTCTGTCTTGCTCTTAGTATGTTGTAATATTAGTTCTTTCATCCCATGGGATTCATATTTTAGACAATTTGGTGTGTGCATTTGGCAAAGAGCTGAGAATATTTTGAGTGCTAGGTGAATTACAGTTGACCAGGGAAATGTCCAAGTAGATAACTAGCTCTTGATGCAGTTCTCTGAAGTTGTTACACAAAAGAACCAAATGCTGTTACAGGGTCTTGGCATTTTTGTCTAATTAAAGAAAACATTGAGCTTGAGTTGATATACTTTGTGTGTTCCCCAAATTGGATGATTAGTTAAGGAATTGAACCAATAATTAATACTCAGTAAAAGTGATGCAGAATAGAATTACATACTCAAGAAAGAAACTGTAAATAGATAGCACCTGATATCTGCTTTGAAAATACTTGCTGAAAGAGAAAGTGAGCGATTGTAATTACCTCATCTATCGATTATGTCAGAGAAAGGACATTCCTTAATTTAGTGATGTAAGAGACTTTAACATATTACCTTTAATAATGTTATTGGATGGGTTACCCTGTGAATTAGAGGCAGTGCTGTTCTACATAGTTGTCTTGCTGGGCCATTCTTCATTTTTTAAAATTTTTTTGAGAGAGAGAGAGCAAGAGCATGAGAGAGTGTGATCGAGGGGATAGGGACAAAGGGAGAGAATCTTTTTTTTTTTTAATAAATTTAAAAAAAGTTTTTATAAACATATAATGTATTATTAGCCCCAGGGGTACAGGTCTGTGAATCTCCAGGTTTACACACTTCACAGCACTCACCATAGCACATACCCTCCCCAATGTCCATAACCCAACCACCCTCTCCCTACCCGCCTCCCCCTGGCAACCCTCAGTTTGTTTTGTGACATTAAGAGTCTCTTTTGGTTTGTCTCCCTCCTGATCCCATCTTGTTTCATTTGTTCTTTTCCTACATAACCTCCCCTCCCGCCATTGCATTTCTACTTCCTCATATCAGGGAGATCATATGATAGTTGTCTTTCTCTGATTGACTTATTTCGATAAGCATAATACCTTCTAGTTCCATCCACGTCGTCGCAAATGGCAAGATTTCATTTCTTTTGATGGCTGCATAGTATTCCATTGTATATATGTACCACATCTTCTTTATCCATTCATCTGTTGATGGACATCTAGGTTCCTTCCATAGTTTGGCTATTGTGGACATTGCTGCTATACACGTGCCCCTTAGGATCACTACATTTGTACCTTTAGGGTAAATACCCAGTAGTGCAATTGCTGGGTCGTAAGGTAGCTCTATTTTCAACTTTTTGAGGCACCTCCATGCTGTTTTCCAGAGTGGTTGCACCAGCTTGCATTCCCACCAACTGTGTAGGAGGGTTCCAAATGGAGAGAATCTTAAGCAGGCTCCACTCACAACACAGAGCCCTACGCAGGGCTCCATCTCATGACCCTGAGATCATGACTTGAGCTGAAATCAATGGTCAGATACTTAATTGACTGAGCCACCTAGATGTCCCTTGCTTTCTTTAAATGTGCCTCTTGCAAGTGTCTAGAGATAACTGTAAGATATAATCCTATTGAAGTATCTTGACATTTCCATTTAAAGGTAAATGGGACTTAGAATTTGTTTTTCTGTTAGCATTAGGTTATTTTTACTATATCAGCTGTTATGGATACAAGTCAAATAGAGTTTATCAGGTTCCTACTGGGAAAAAATAGATCAAACTCAAAATAAATTTTTTAGGAAAGATACCAGAATCATTAGAAAAATTATCCTAGTACTGGTTGGCTAAGATCAATAAAAGAAGTAGCTGGAAAGAAGGTAATTTTTTTTTTTTTTTTTTTTTTTTTTTGCATCGTCTCCATGCTTTCCCATCTATTTGCTGGGATAAAGAAATGAATAAAAATATTTAAAGGAATGAACTATTATACAGGCATCCATAGAACATATTTGCTCTACAGTGCTAGTTCAGGAGCGAATGATGCCTTGACATTTAAGCTCTGGAAATTTAAGTTGTAATTATTGAGTGCTGTGGGCCAGTCTGGTGATTTCCCTTTAAAACAGGGTTCCCCAACGATGACATTACTGACATTTTGCCCTGAATAAGTCTTTGTTGTGAGGCTCTCTGTCCTGTGCATTGTAGGATATTTAGCAATATGTTTGGATTTATTGACTAGATTCCAGGAGCACCTTCCTCCCACATCCCATTGTGACAACCAAACATGTTTCCATACATTGCCAAATATCCGTCAGGGGACAAAAATCACCCCCAGTTGAGAACCCATGCTGTAATTACCTCTTGAAGATGAATATTTTAAGAGATGGGTAGGTAATTGATTTCACCAGCTACCCAACAGAGACCTTCCGGTGATGGGGTGGGGATGCTCAACTTTAGACACACTTCCTTTTTTATTTTACAAAAGACTGAAATTCAGCTTACATTTGGGAAATTAACTGGTCGAGTTCTATTCACTAAACATAGAAAGACTAAGGAACTATTTTCTCAATCTTATTGTCAATCATCTCTTGTAAGAAAATTCAGTGGGTCCAATTTGTCTGAAAGTGTTTGAATGTTCCATACATTATTGCTTTGTAATTTAAAAGCAGAGCATATTTTATTTGATTGATGTATCAAGTGAAATATTTAATTTTTATCATCATTTTGTTCTACAATAACTTCTACTAGAACTATTTAAGAATAATAAGATAGAAAATCCATTTCTATGAACACACGAAAACGTTTTACTTCAAGGTGAATTTTTTGTATGAAGTTAGTTTATGTGAGCAATCAAAGATTTTAAGATAAATCCAATAATTAGCACAAGGAACTTGTATAATTTAAAGATGAGTAGCATAACATATAGCTATGTTATGTACCTAAAACTAATATAACCTGGTGTGTCAACTATATTCAAATAAAACTAATGCCATAAAGAAAAGTATAATGACAGCTAATTTTTCAGTCATTAAATTCAGCATGATCAAAAATGGACAGAAGAACTAGATTTTAGCCTGATTCTGCATTTAAATAATATGCTAGCTGAGTTACTGAGAATAAGTATTTTATCTTTCAGGGCTTTAGTTTCCTCATCTGTAAAATGACAAGATTGGACTAGATCATGGTTGGCAAACTTTCTCTATAAAAGACCACATTGTAAATGGCTTTGTAGGTCATACAGTCTCTGTCACAGTTTTTCAACTCTGTCACTGTAGCCTGAGAAAGCAGCCATACACAATGCATAAATGAGTGTAGCTATGTTCTAGTACAACTTACTGGGAATACCATGCAATGGTCTGAATGTTCATATGGTGAAAATTTACACATTGAAATCCTGATCCCCAAAGGTGATGATATGAGTAGGTGAGGACTTTGGGAAGTACTTAAGTCTTGAAGGTGGCCCTTATGAATGGGATTCGTGACTTGTAAAAGAGGCTTCCTAGCCTCTTCCATCATGTGAGGACACAAGTCTCTGACCTAAAAGAGGGCCCTCACCTGACCATGCTGGCACCCTGATCTTGAACTTTTGCTTCTACAACTGTGAACAATGCATTTCTGTTTTTTATAAGCCACCCGCTCTGTTATTTTATTACAGCAGCTTGAGGAGACTAAGACAGACTGACAGTTGAATTTCCTATAATTGTGGCAGGCCATAAAATATTATTTTCATTGTTTTCAACTGTTTTTAAATGTAAAACTAGTCCTAGCTCACTGGCTGTAGATAGAGGGCAGGTGGTACTTGGGCTGTGGGCTATAGTTTGCCAACTCTGAGATGATTGTTAAGGTCCTTTACAGCTCTAACATTCTGGGATTGAGTAGGAATGGGAGAAAGTCATTGTATGTCCTTAGTTATTTTAAAATTACCTTAATATCTAAAAGAGCTGAGAGTAAATGGTTCATTAATTATAATAATGTAATGCTTATCAGGGAGTGGTGTGTGGTGGGCTTGATGTCTCACGATGTAGCTCACATTTAGCAAATGTTTGTAGGGGGTCCTTGTTTTCTAATGCTCTGAGAAAAAGGAACGTTCCAGTCCTATAAAAGATGGTATTTTTCATGAACTCTATTGAAATGCACAGAGATGGAAAGTGAAATGGTTTTAAAATCTAACATTTGTAAAGTTCTTTTCAGTTTGCAGAGTACCTTGCTTTACATCAAAGGAGCTGAACTTCACAGCCACCCTGCAAAGCAAGTAGAGTAAACAATTACTCTCCTTTTTAGCTGAAAAAAAAAATGTATATGTATGTATGTATATGTGTGTGTGTATATATGTATGTGTGTGTATGTATGTATATATATATATATAGCGCCCAGGTAGGTTAGGCAGAATACTAGCAGGCTTTTCTGATCCTAAATTCAGAATTCCATCCTGTGCACTCCTCTGCATCTTGTGTCTCCCCTCTGCTGCTCTCTCTTCATCTGAGGCTCAACTAGACCATCGAGTTTTCTTAGGTACCATGGAATCTCATTTCCACTTCTCTTGCCCATCTACTCTATGCTTGGGTTTTCCTTTGTAGACCAGCTTTCTCCATAACTCCGTATTTTACTAACACTTGCTACAGTGTTCTGTACTACGTGATCCTACAGTTGCATCCCTCATGTCTCACCAGTTTGTCTCTCTCCCTCTCCTGTGGAATCTCACTGACCAGGGTTTGGACAGATCTCCACCCTTGCCTATGTGGCTCTCGGTAGGGGAATTGAATCACCAGATAAATATGTGGCCACCTAGACCCATTCTTCCAGCGGGTGATGTGGGCCAAAACGGATTGTCTTTAGAAAGGATATAGGTGGGCGCCTGGGTGGCTCAGTGGGTTAAGCCACTGCCTTCGGCATGCGGTCATGATCTCAGGGTCCTGGGATCGAGTCCCGCATCGGGCTCTCTGCTCAGCAGGGACCCTGCTTCCCTCTCTCTCTCTCTCTCTGCCTGCCTCTCCGTCTACTTGTGATCTCTCTCTGTCAAATAAATAAATAAAATCTTTAAAAAAAATAAAAAAGAAAGGATATAGGCACAAGGCTTGACTAATTCAATTAGTGGGGATCCCCCTAGATACATAGTAGCTTAATGGTTCTGGAAGACACCCAGGCCTCAAACCGCAGTTCATCTCAAACTAAGATTTCACTCTGCAGGAGAAACTCACCAACGAGTCTGTGCCTTTCTGAATAGTAACAGGAGGAGAGGGACTCCCAGCTCTAGAACCTGATTCTGGAGGGCCATAAACAGTGTTTCTGAGGAGGAGCCTTAATGAACTTAGAAACATAGGAAGAAGCTCTCCTCCACTGGAGGAGTACATTGAAGTCCAGAAGAAATGCTTTTAGAGTTCCACTGCAAGATGGCGTGATAGGCTCCCATGTCCCCTCAAATTCTCCTGGAGTTCTCCCTTGTTTATGGTTCCATGCCTGCTAAAAGGTTGTGTGGAACTTTTAATGGGGTTTGTCAACTCTTCTGGCTTCGTGAAATGGCAGCATCCCAAATCTACATACCTGAGAAAAGAAAGGGGAATAACATGTGGTTTAGAAGTAGCAATAGGAGGGGCGCCTGGGTGGCTCAGTGGGTTAAAGCGTCTGCCTTTGGCTCAGGTTGTGATCCCAGGGTCCTGGGATGGAGCCCTGAGTCGGGCTCTCTGCTCAGCGGGGAGCCTGCTTCCTCCTCTCTCTCTACCTGTCTCTCTGCCTGCTTGTGATCTCTGTCTGTCAAATAAATAAATAAAATATTTAAAAAGAAAAAGCAATAGGATAGTAAACTGAATATGAGAACAGTTTTAGGATTTTTTTTTTTTAATTAACGACACTTAAAGGAATTCAGTATAAGAGGGATTAATGCTTTAATCAGAGTATTCCTGTTTCTGTGGACATTCTTTTGAGGTGGAAAGTTGATACATATTGAATACTGTCAAAATGAGCATTTTGTTTTTAGGTCTACAGCAATTCACATATCAAAACAAGAGTGCAAAATTAGCTTTTCTCCCCCATTTATTCATGCTTACCACATTTATTCTACAATCACCTGTTGCTTTGTGTCAAACTACCAAAGATATTAGAAATTCAAGGATGAAAAAATACTAGACCCCGATCGAAAGGAGCTAATAATGGAGTTAGGGAGACAGACAAGCAAATTGGAGATGACCCTATGGCTTGGTAGATGTTTTCACAGTGATGAGCTTAGATGAGGGGCACCAAACAGAGCTGGGGAGTTACTAGAGCAAAGCATTGAAGGGATCTCTAAGGGAAGTTGGGATAGAAAGAATATTCCAGAGAAGTAGAGTGGCATATACAAAGGCAAGGAGGTATCCTAGGGAGTCTAGCACATGGAGGGAAGCTGAAGCACAAAGTGTGAAGGGAATGCTGGGACAAGAAGTGGGGCTCCTTGGGGTGCTGGGTGTGGGGTATGTGTACGTTGCTCTGATGTACAGCTCATACCCCAACAGTCCGCACAGTTGAGGCTGCTCAAGTTGAAATGCAATGCCACCACCTCCTCACCCACTACCTCAGAGAACTCTGCCCAGAGCACTGCCATCCCCAGCTGTGTAAATGCAGAGGCGAGCCCAGATGAGTTAGTCATTAAATGCAGAATGGTTCAGCAGCCACGGGATGCTTTCTTAAGAGAGTTACACTGTAGGAGGGACCCTTGCTTTGCTTTTCCTTTTTTTTTTTTTTTAAGTTTTTTAAAATTTATTTGACACAGAGAGAGAGATCATAAGTAAGCAGACCGGCAGGCAGAGAGAGAGGGGGAGGGAGGCTCCCCGCTGAACAGAGAGCCTGATGATGTGGGGCTTGATCCCGGGACCCTGAGATCATGACCTGAGCCGAAGGCAGAGGCTTAACTCACTAAGCCACCCAGGCGCCCGCTTTTCCTTTGTTTTGTTTTGTTTTGTTTTGTTTTGTTTTTGGTGCCTGTGGCAAACTCATTTTCCATATCCAGACACCTTTGCAAACTGCCCCCTCATGGACAAGTGTTTCATTCTGTTGAATACATTCTATGAATTTTTGAGAAGTTTTTATTTAAGTGTTCTCTACAACCAATGTGGGGCTCGAACTCCTGACCCGGGATCAAGAGTGGAGTGCTCTTCTGACATAGCCAGCCAGGCACCTCCTGTTACATAGATTTTATTTTATTTTGTTTAAGATTTTATTTATTTGACAGAGAGATAGAGAGCATAAGTAGGCAGAGAGGCAGGCAGAGAGAGAGGAGGAAGCAGGCTCCCTGCTGAGCAGAGAGCCCGATGTGGGGCTCAATCCCAGGACCCTGGGATCATGACCTTAGTAGAAGGGAGACACTTAACCAACTGAGCCACCCAGGTGCCCCCTGTTAAGTATATTTTAAAATGTCTTCCTCCAGAGTGATCAAATGGCCTTATGAGAATTCTAGTCAAGAGCAGCTCTGGCATGGAACGCTTTCTCTTGTTCCCGACGGCTCTGAAATGTTAGGCAAAGGGAATGAGGAGCTTACTCTGCCCTTGTTAATGGTGCTATATCTCTGAGGAGAAGGAGTGAACATGCATTTGCAGGTGTCCTCACACAACAAACAAATGAACTTTAGACTCAAAACTCTTGAACTTCAAACTGGCTTCTCTGGCGTGGGTGTGTTTCCCCATTCTGTGAAATTTCTAACAGGTGAACTACTCAAACCAACTGTTGAACGTCATCGAGAAAAGTTACTTAAATCAAAGTAAACGTACATACTGTAAAATTAATGACTTTTACCTCTAACCTCAGTCATTTTTTATAAATGAAATCACTTAGGTGACCACCATCCACATCGAAACATGTCAGTTTACATTACCCTCGCAAGTTCCCCAGTACCCTTCCCAGTTAATTCCACGGCACCCATGACCTGAGGTAACCACGGTCAGGCTTTATCATTCCATTACTGTCTGGCCTGATTAGGAACTTCTGAGTAAGTGGAACCAGACAGTATGTATTCTTGTGTCCATGTTCTTCTGTTCTGCATAAGGCTTTTGAGATTCATCCATTTTGTTTCATCTCTCATTTTGTGTAAGAGCACGTTGTATGACTCTAGCGTAACTCATTTCCTCTTTCCTGTTTCCGGACATTTGGTTTATTTCTCATCTTGCGCGCCTACAAATAAAGGTGCTATGAACATTTCTGTGAACATATGCACTCATGGGTCTCGTTTATATAGTAGGAATGGGATTGCCGGCTTATAGGGGAGGCATATGGTCATACAATTCTGTGCTCCTTTTAATGTAGCATATGAGAGTTTTCCACTGCTGCATATTCTCACCAAAATAAGCATTGTCTTAATTTTTAAATTTTAGCCCTTCTGATGGGTGTATAGTTTTATCTTTATTATAATTTTCATTTTTCCAGTAACTAATGTGATACTAATTATCACATACAACAGTATTTTTTTTTTAACTAGAACAATAGCAAAAAAAAGTGGGTAAAGTTGAAAGGGGAAGAAAATGCTCTTTTATCCAGCTATCGGGGCTAGAAACTAAGACATAATTTATACTATGTCATGTCATCTATAATAATGAGGTATTATGTCCAGTTTTCAGATGAATTTGTGACAAAGAGACGTTACATAAGATAGGGATAGTAGTATTACCTTGCAGTGTATTTGGGAGAAATGGGTTATACTCATTTGTACACATTATTATTATTATTTTTTAATGTAAAGAACTGAGAATAGTACCTGCCACGTGAGAAGGACTCAATGTGCTTTTGCTGTTTGGAAATATAATACTATAAATTTTAAGGATTTTTTTTTTCTTTCACTTTTGGGAGAAGAGAGAGCATGAGCAGGGGGAGAGGCAGAGACAGAGGGAGAAGCAGGTTCCCTGCTGAGCAGGGAGCCAACATGGGGCTCAGTCCCAGGACCCCAGGACCATGACTTGAGCCAGAGGCAGACATTTAACCAACTGAGCCACCCTGGCACTCCTACTACAAATTTTAAATAAAAACAGATTGCTTGGGGAGCCTGGGTGGCTCAGTTGGTTAAGTGACTGCCTTTGGCTCAGGTCATGATCCTGTTATCCCGGGATCGAGTCCCGAATCTGTCTTCTTGCTCAGCGGCTAGTCTGCGCCTCCCTCTGACCCTTCCCCTTGTCATGCTCTCTCTCTCTCATTGTCTCTTTCTCGAATAAATAAAATCTTAAAGAAAAAAAACCAACAAGTTAGCTTTGTGGCTTGGGAAGATTGGGGTGTGACAGGCTATGGCTTTAACCCAGCTGGAGTTAACATGAAGACATTTTATAAAATGTCGGCAGTACCACTAGGGATGTGTCCATATTAGTGGTAATGGTCGCCCTTGAAGAGTTGCCGAATGGGTCTGATTGTGCTCAGCTATCGTTACTCCACGGACCCTGGTTTAGGTGGAGAGTGTCCACATTTCAGAAAGAGGTCATAGCCTTTTGTTAATTGAGTGATGAATTCACTGACTCTGCCAAACTTCTCAGATGCCTTCTATGCCTAAGATACACTGGGTGATGGGGGCACCTGGGTGGCTCAGTGGGTTAAGCCTCTGCCTTTGGCTCAGGTCATGATCTCAGGGTCCTGGGATCGAGCCGCACATCGGGCTCTCTGCTGGATGGGGAGTCTGCTTCCTCCTCTCTCTGCCTGCCTCTCTGCCTACTTGTCATCTCTGTCAAATAAATAAATAAAATATTAAAAAAAAAGATATACTGGGCGATGGCAATACACACTTGTACAGTGAGTATGTCTAGCCTTCAGAGAGCTGAAGAGAAAAGGCTATCTTTCTGGATGTGTTCTATCTCCCCAACCTCACATGTAGTTCCTTAATTAATTGTACTTAGACCACCTAGGGTGATCTTTTCAAGATGTATTAGCTTCCAGGTCTCCATGGTTAGCTAGATCTTTGTGTTTGGGCTATGGGGTAGTTTGTTTTGTTTGTGTTTGTGGTTTTTTTTTTTTTTTTTTAATTTCTAATGCCCCTTATTAGTAAATTTCAAAGATCACAGGGACACAAATTTCTGTGTCAGTATTTCATAATTTTTTTTTTCACCACTCGCTCCTGAAATCTCAGACCTTATGTGGCAGACTTCTCAAATACATAGTCCTTCTTTGATTTCAGCAGGTGGATAGATCAGTTTTCTTAGGATACTCAAGTAATAAGAGAGAAGATACTTGTCACTTTATTCTGAGATTCCTATTCCACTTTTTCTTTTTAATAATTCTCATTTTATAATAAAACTTAATAGGAGTATTTACCTTGGTTACAATCAGGATTCGATGGAAAAAAATAGTACAAGTGTTTAAGAAAACTTCAAACAGTGCAGTTTAACGTGTGATTTAAGGGATAGGTATTTTAAAATGATTACAGCTGTTATCTTTTTTACCTATTTACATAAGTACGTATTTACTGGCTTTCTTGTTTTAAAGAGGATTTGACTTCTGTGACTAATTAAAAAAAATTTTTTTACTCTACCTCTAGAATTTTATTAAAATACTGGTAAGGGGGAAAATATATACTAGTTAATCAGGGGCAAAATAAAGTTTATGTGTTGGGCTTGGACCTAGAAATCCACTTAATTCAATAAATATTTTTGAGCATTTCCCATGTTCTAAGCTTCATGCTGGGCATTAGCAGTACCGAAGATGAAAATGTCATAATTTATACATTCTACAATCTGACCAACTAATGGGAGAAATGGACATAAGCAATGAATTATAATGCTTTCTAATAAAACATACCATAAAAATATTCTAGCTAGCAGAGTGTACAAAATAATTTTGCCTGAGGGAGAAGACATTGTAAAGTGGGTTATGTTGGGGTTATAGGAATCTTAAAAGATGATTAGCCAAGGAGGGAATGAACATGCCAGATGGAAATATGAGTATTTGCAAAAGCATCATGGTGTGAATGGGCATGCCGTGTTGGATGATTTGAAGTTGATCAGTGTAGCTGGGTATTGTAGACTCTAGGGGAGTGTAGGCAATGTGACAGGAGCTAGTACAGGAAGTGAGAAGGGCTTCATGTGCTATGCTCAGTAATTTGGATTTTATATCTGAAATTTTTTCTAAAATGTTCTTAGGGGAAAACATTTTCCCCTAATACTTGACAAATAATTATAGAAATCTGTGTGGCAGAATCTGAACTAGGCACTGAGAACACAATGAATAAAAATTCACTCCCATCTCCCAGGAATCTTAAGTGGAGATAGAACAACATAGAAACAATGGGAGTTGATTCAAGGATGGGTGGCTCTTTGTACATCATGGGAAGGAAGATGGGAGAATAAGGGACAGGCTTTGTTTTCTTTACTGGTAAAGGAATACATCGCACTCACTACAAGATGAAAATGTTCATGTTTTGAATCAAAAACTTAGTGTGTCTTTAATGTCATTTCTGATTTTGCTTCGGTGTGGAAGAGATGATTGAAATGTGTTTGAAAAGAATAATTTGTGCTAAAACTCTTGTTTGACCGATCTGGTGTTCAAAGGACATACACATCCCTCTAAAGAGGAAAGCTGGAACAGAGTCTTGATCTAATTGCTTTTTCCAAACAGCCCAGAAAACTTGTTGGACTTTGCAGGCCCTTCCCAGTTTTGTTATCAATAATACAAAAGATGGATGCTTAAATGTAGCTTCCTCACAAGGGAAATGCTGCCACGAGAGCCAATGACCTAAATTGTCTTTGAGCATCAAACTCTCCAAAGTGAAGAGAACACATCTGCCCTTTGAATATTAAACTAGTCACTAAACTGGGTCAGAAGGCTCACAAAGAACGCATTTACAGCACTCTTCCCTCTTCCTCTCAGGAAGAGATGTCTCGGGTGTTCATTACCTTGAAGAAACTCATACAAATGAATGCAAATTGCATCCGATGGAAGATGTTTTTGCAGTGTTCATCTTTGACAGCATAGCTCTCTGCCAACTTTTTTTATTTCCTTAACTGAGTTTGTGTGAGTTCCCTGGATATTACTCATCCCACCTTAGCTACAGTCCCTCTCTGTCTTCTAGTCTGTCCTCAATTATACAAACACATACAAGCCAGCCCTCCTTTCAGTCATGAGAAACATTCAGCAACTGGTTGAGACTATTTCTGCAGATTCTGTTCTATTAGCTTCCTTGAAATGAGGAAGACAGTGAGGACTTAGGAAAGACCCTTAGTTTGAGTGATTTTGGAGACTCAAGGGTGACTCCATGAGGAGCTGTGGTAGGGCGCTCATGGGACACAAACATAACCATCTCAGGAGCAGAGATCGTAACACCTACACTGAGGTCACAGATGTTTGTGTGTTTCCTGAAGGGATGGAGAAGCAGAGGGAGAGGCCCTGGGTGTGTTCTAAGCAGTGGAAGAGAGGAGGACACAGAGAAGGTGGGTTTCAGATGGTAACATGGCCCCGGGTGAAAGGTATATTTCGCTTTTCAACACGTGAGGTTGGAAGCAAAAGGAGAAAAGGGGATTTAAACTTGAAGCCTGATTTAAGAAGACAAGACGAGTCAGAATCAGAGGCAGAGTTTTTCTTGGAGAGGAGAAATCTAATAGTGGGCCCATAATATTTGTTAAATAAGCAAGGGTATGAGGAATGACCGTTCATCTTCTAAGACAGAAGGAAGAGGAGTTAAAAGTGCAATGGTTTTGATGAAGAAGGGAAGGAGTTTGGAGACTCTTACGCTTTAGTCCTCCAAGGTTATTGTGGTAAAGATTTAGGAAATGATGGCCATGTGCCAGGTACCATGTTGTGTACTTTACGTATGTTGTCTCATTTAATCCTCACCATACACCTGCAGGGTGGGGGATGGGGTTAGTATTCTGGTCATTTACAGTTTGGGGAACTAGGCTCAGAGAACAATTGGAACTGAGCTAGGATTTGAACTTAGAGTCTGTGCTTCCAGAGGCCATCACTTTCTGACAGTAAGGGGATAAGGCTGGGAGCTTGAGCCTCCTTCTCATTTTCCAGTGGTTTCCTCAATATTTATGCGTCTCTTGCTTTGTGGATTGTATATTCACTGAAGGTAAAGGCATCGACTTGGTGTCTCTGATTCTCTCTCAGTGGCTAACAAGATGCCTCGCTCGAGGCAGTCAGTCAGATAGTTGTTAACGGATCTTTTAATCAAAGGGATTCAAGTTGGGGAGATGGAAATTAAGAATTGAAAGTCAGAAATAATTTTTATAAAATATGATGACAGAAATATAGCAGTCCCTTGAAGTGTGGCCAGTAAGATCTGAGGTCCTGCTATGTCAGGTAAAACTTCCAAAATAAAGGTGTCTTTAATTTCTCCCAGTGTTGAAAATAATGGGAGTGACTGTAGCCTACCGCCCAGCACATAACAGGGTCAGTAATCATCCCCAAGGATGCAGAATACCAGAAGCATTATAAATGCCCGAATCTCATCCCGAGTCACTGGAAACTTTGGGCAAACTGATTTCTGTAAACCTGAGTCTCCTCGTCTGTAAAGGAAATAATACCTCCTTCAGTTGTTACAAAGATCAAATAAGCTAACACACTTAAAGCACTTAAGGCTTTATGCACAGTAAAAGCTCAGTCAGTATTAACTCTTCTTTGATGCTATATGAATGAGAGGGAGCTTGGGGTCCTAACACAAACATAGCACGGAGCCGGTGGAGGCCATGTTGTATCTTCCATCCTGGCGTGCGGAGAGCTGGCACAGGGGGCTTGCTGCCGCCATTTGGGGAAAGACTGCGTCTCCAGGCATAGTCACACGTGAGCTTCGGTCATTAAAAAGGCCCTCCGTGGGCGGGGGTGGGGCATGCACTTTGCAGCCTTGTGCCCATCCTGTGTGTTTCAGGAGATGGGGATTATAAATGAAATATAGTGGGGAGATGGGGGCTCTTTTGTTCTGGAGTGCCTGAGATGTTGGAAGCACAAGGCAATGTTAGTTCGTGTTTGGTGTGCTGCTGTGATGCCTGCGGAGTGGAAACTGAGCACTCCCTCCCCCTCGCCTGCACAGCACAGCATGGCCCCACCAATAGCACCAGGCTCCCAGCCCTGGGAGAGGAGGGAGGAGGGGTTCCTGGGGAGGCATGGCATCACTTGTGAGGTTTCACTGGCCACCGACTCTCCAGGGGACTCAAAGATATCTTTGGGAAAGAGAAGAACGAGCAGACCTTTGGTTGGTGTTAGAGGTAGAGAGCTGTGCTACTCTTATATCTACACATTTACAACTTCCATCCTCGTGTGGTCAAGGAAACTGGAATTACATGGAATTCCAGAGCTGAGAAGAACCTAACAGCGTATTTGGTCCAGCGATAGCCCTTAACTGGCGATCCAGAAAGTCTGAGTGATGTTCCTAAGATCACCTGTAATAAGAATCTGCTTAACAAAGTTTGGGGAAAGGCGGGGGTGGGGGGCATCTGCCAGTGCATTTGCCGGTGAGCAACCAGCATTAGGAAGAGTGCGGCTGGCTTGAAGAGGGTGTGAAGGTGGTCGCATTAAACCAGAAAACACCAGCATGAGCAGCCAGGCAGCCCAGCTTGGTTTGTTTCCCCAGGGTTGCTAGCTAACTGATGATGTGAAAACAGACTTGCTTCACTCCAACACACTAAATCGATTAATGTTTGGTACTACTAGCTTCCCACTGAGAAGCATCGACTTCTTTACTTTTAGTTGTTGCTTTTGCGACTTTTGGTTTTGAGATTGTGTTAGTCGAGTGAGGACAGCTGACATGGTCCATGGTCCTGCTACAGAGGCTATTCGGAGACAAGTAAACCTATGACACACGTTCCAGTGTTGACTCTCTTCGTTACGCAGCACAGCTCCTGGCATGGCGTGGATCCAAGAGGCCATGCTGGCGTTGGCGGAGTTTTTGCTTCCTCTTTCCATCCTCTCTACAGCAGCACCCTCACAAGAGTCCTGGACAGTGTTAGGAGCTTTCCTATCTGCATCTTTCCCTTCCTCTCCCTGCACCTCTACCCGCATACCATCTGTGACACTTGGCAACTGCTAGTTACATCCAAAGTGCCCCTTGGCCCCAACATCTATCAAAAATAGTTCGTCTGTTGGCAATGTCTTTCAAAACCATAATTGCCTGTTCTGTCACCTATGATATTGGGATAATCATTTCCCTTCTACATGGCACTGCCAGGCACTTGGACTTCTGTTGACAGCTATTTTTAAGCCCTAAAATGTAGAGGCATGTGAGCCTGAGTAATGGGAAATGTTTTTCCTTTGGGGTGTATATTTGGTTTCTGGAGAAATTCAATGGTACCAATAAGAATAAGGAGACTTGGAAGTGTCAGAAAGTTCACCATGGTGAGTTGTAAGTTCAGAAGACTTCAGAAGAATGTAGGAACTAAAAAAAAAAAACCCATGCATTTACATGTAAATATATTTTGTCTGCATAAATTAAGTGTAAATACTACATAGGCATGGAAGTTAAACATGTCTTACCTTAAACTACATATATGTGTGAGTATGTGTGTATGAGAATGTGTATGTGTACATGGAATGTTGACCGGGGGCGCCTGGGTGACTCACTGAGTTAAGCGTCTGCCTTTGGCTCAGGTCCTGATCCCAGGGTCCTGGGATGGAGCTCCTCAGCGTGGACCCTGCTTCTCCCTCTCCCTCTGCCACACCCATTGCTTCTGCTCTCTTGCTCTCTCTGTCAAATAAATACAACCTTAAAAAAAAAAATGTTGGCCATGTATATATGTATATGTATCTGAAAGTGTTAATATTACTACAGGAAACTATTAGACAGTATATATGTTCTGTGTATTTTGAGTGTTTTCAAAGTTTTTCAGGGAGCATGGAGCCTTTTTATAAAAAGGATATAATAAACAATATAAAGCCAATTATAAAGCTTCAGTCTTTTCAACAACAAGCCATAAAAGCTGCCCAAGTCAGGAAGGACACAGAAATTGCTAATGTTACCTGGTGGGCTCTGGCCAAATAGGTCATAGGAATTGGTCCCTCCCGCCCCGCAGCGAAGCCCTAGCTACTTGGAGGCACAATTATATTGACGATCAATGGAGGCAGTGCCTAGTATCATCAAACGGATCATTCCAGCAACTGTTCTGGCAACAGGAGTCTGATCATGTTTGAATTCTATATCCATATTTTCTCTCCAGTCGTCCCAAATGGTGTCTTCCACTTGTTCACAAAATTCGCAGAAACCTTCATTCAGACCACCAGCTGATCTGAAAGTGAACATTTAATTATGAAGGATTATTTGTGTATAGATAATGATCGCAGCCCTCCAGGTAGTGAGAGCTCTGCCATTGCCATGGTAGCTCCTCGTCCTTTCTTCACCATTTTACTGCGTCGAGTGTGTGCAGACACTAGTGGATGCAGGTTCCAAAGATCGGTGGGCGATCCTGCATGCTCCCCACCTGCTGGGTCCCGTTCTCACTCTCCACCTCTGGAAGAGTTCCCTGTCGCCCAGAGGCAAGGTGGTATGCACGATGTGCTTGGCTTCCTCTGAGGTTTCATAGAAATTCAACCATGGACATGATTCTCTTTGTCCTTCAGACCCTAGCAGAGTAGTTCCTGCGATTTTTAGTAATAAAGAGAAAAGCAACTAGATACAGAAATCAGTTGCAGGAAGAAGCTGGGCTCCGGTTCTGTGCTCTCTTGATTTTGGATAGAAGTATAGCATGTATAACATTTTTTTTTAAATCCCCCCCCCTTTTTTTTCCCTGACCACTGATCTGTTTTTAGGTAGGGGCAAATGACCTTACGGTTTAGAAACATGAACTTCACTTAAAATCAGATTTGGTCCTCCAGAGGCACGAAAGCTAATATTGGAAAGTTATCTTGAGTAAATGCCTTTGTTTAACTCTCAACTGGATGAAACCGTGGCGGTTCCCAGAAAAGAAAACCACAGGCCCACTTCGATTTTTACGACTGATCTGATAATGGGAGAAGAGAATTGTAATTCCTTGAGAAGTTATTCTGATGAAAATCTCAAGTGTCCACTCCATATCACTGGTAGGTAGTCCACGAACAATGGAAATAGTAGAAAATAAACTTAAATAGAAAATTCTCAACTTCTCCTGGGTTGACAGAGTTAATTTTATCTTCTACCTATTTTAGTTTGTGATTAGGGGCTCATAAGAAAACAGTTGAAAAGCTGAAATTAAGGGCTCTCCCTTCTTGCCTCATGGCACCCCCTCCCCCAATTCCATGTTCTTTCATAAGAGAAGAAAATGAATGGAATCTGGAAAATGGCTCTAGCTTCTATGCATGGTGAAGGAGTCCATGGGACCTCTTCTCTATTCATTTAATAAGCAGATCTTCTCTCAGTGAAAACAGGAGAGTTTTTGTTCACGTAAATTTTAACAGGCAAATGTAATCAGAAACTCAGTCCAAGAAGCACAAAAGGGAAATAGTAATATGTTCTTTGAACCCTATTCCAGATAAGAGCCAAGGCATTTCACAGGGCTTGGATTACTGGCCATATTGTAGATGGTCATCTGTGGCGATGGTATAGTTCCTCTTATGAATACCAAGTAGTTGTTTGGATGGAGTGTGCAGAGAGGAACTTCAGACCTTCCTAGAGCTATATGTACGTCTCAAACTGGAAAGCTTTGCGGTCATCCTCTTCCTGGCCCTGTAATGTAAACCCTGACTATAGCCAGTGAGACCAGTGTCATTTTGCTAAGTTGAATGTCCGTATTCAGAGGATGGATTTTTTCTTATTGTGGATTTCACCATACAATAAATAAATAAACCTGCAATAAATCTTATCGTAGATTTCACCATACAGTAAATCATTGGTTTGATTTTTTTTTTAATTCTTCAATGATGTAAATGGTCAAACCAGAAGCAAATTTGATTTTTAGAATGCACTTCTACCTCATGTACAACAGAAAAATTATGGTGTGACAGGCACCGTGCTTACTGTCTTTCATACATTTATCTCATTGATCTTCCCAACAGCACTATGCCTGACATACGATCACCCATTGTCCATACAACTTAGAGAGTTAGAGGTGACTCTGCTAGCAGTTGGTGGTAAGTGGTAGCTCACATTTGATCTTGCTCAGCGTCCTTAACTACCAATTGATTTCTCTGTCCGGAGTTCCTCTTATTCTGCTCTCTTCCATGGAACAATAAGGATTCTCTAAAACAATAAAGCACAGCATATAAAAAGTGGGAAGGAAGTAGAGAAGCAGTCAAGCTAATATAATGAGAATATGCAGGCTTGAAAGAAGATTCAATTTTTTAATCCTAAATGTCTGTCAGAGATTGTTTCTACAAGAAGAAGCACCTTGTCTTTTCATTCTTGCATTGCTAGCACCTGGCACTGTGCTTGGCAGATGGAAACAACCAAATATTTTTAAATAAATTAATGTTTATGTCATACCCTCCATAAATGTAGCCCAGTGTTTAATATAAAAGATACATTATAATAAAAACCAAAGAGCAGACGACATTGATTTTCTCAATACAAATGAATGCAGCCATATCAGTCTTAAAGATTCAGAAATTTAGAATCAGAGCAGAAAAACATGAAATACTTATTTTGTCTCTGTTACTCTTAAGTCTCTATTACAGTCAATATGGTATTACAATTACAGAAATACCACTGACATTATTTGTGGATATCTTCTGATTCAGATCCTGAAATTTCAAAGCTGGTGTGTTTTATAGCTTATAAAATATTAAGAGAAGGCAGAAAAATCTATACTTGGTAAGTGAAGAAGTTAGTCTTACTGCCATTAGGGAAACATTAGTGAGAAATCACATTTAAGTTTCAATAAATCCACGTCTCCTCATGTTTGTCATGAAGAGAGATAATCTGTGTTTTATTGTGTGTAGTTTAGAAGCCTTGCTCAGGCAGCGCCATCGCACAACTCCAGGGGGCGCCGTTCCCATCGTAGTAAATCTGTGTGAATGGCAGCCTGGCTTATGGAGTGTTCCAGTTTCCTAAACATTAGTAGCCCTGCCTTTCCTTCTCTTGAGCTAGATTGTTTAGTCCAAGGCAATGATTTCTGTCTGCACAAGGAACAATTTATCCAGGGAATTATTTTTTTCCATGTTCCTATGTTAATTCATTTTATTTTTGCATTTATTAGATACATATGTCAAACTTTGGGCTAGAACCTTGCAGATGAATAAGACATGATCTCTAAGGGAGATTTACCATTTATCAGAATGAAAAACACTAAACTGATGTGACAGTATCTTCAGGCAGATGTGATGGATCTAGTGGTACAGATAGATGCATAGATGCATAGATGTACAGAGCTATAAATGATGCATGCTCATGCTTGAATAGCTAGAAACTAGCTAATAGCTAAGGTTACTATGATACTTTTTTTTTTAAAACATTTTATTTATTTATTTGACAGAGAGAGATCACAAGTAGGCAGAGAGGCAGGCAGAGAGAGAGGAAGGGAAGCAGGCTTCCTGCTGAGCAGCGAGCCCGATGCGGGAC
This sequence comes from Lutra lutra, assembly GCF_902655055.1. Taxonomy (NCBI): domain Eukaryota; kingdom Metazoa; phylum Chordata; class Mammalia; order Carnivora; family Mustelidae; genus Lutra; species Lutra lutra. The sequence goes on along the minus strand of NC_062290.1, from coordinate 12,868,983 downwards.
TCGATCCCAGGACCCTGGGATCATGACCTGAGCCGAAGGCAGCGGCTTAACCCACTGAGCCACCCAGGCGCCCACTATGATACTTTAAATCAGGGGCACACACACACAATTCTTTACCCCTCATATTTACTCTGACCACAGTAGCTACGACTCCTTATTTTCATGGGTTTTCTGATAATGGAAGATGCTGGGAAACTGGCCTTTTGTAGGGCTTTTATATCCTTGATTTTCTTTAGTGACACACTGTGATTTCATTTGGATCAGCTTTGCCTTCTTTATGAGCAGGAAATGATGAAAATCCAACCCCAACCAACTGGAAGCCCAAAGTAGCTTGATCGGGTCCTCCAACTGTGAGCTCTAAGCATTAATTGTTCAGTTTCAAGTAGACGATGTTGCTGGTATTGGGTTTCTCTTCTTCCATCTTTTTATTAGGTTGTTTCTGGGTTACCTTCAGTCCTCTGCATGGTGTCCTCTTAAGGCTCACAGTGACTGCAGCAAGTCTGGACTCACATCATGTGTTTCACAGGCTCTGGCTAGGTCCCAGGGCAAATTCAAACCAACTGTTGTGGCAAGGGCAGTGTTGTTCTCTGAGCAGCTTAGGCCTGTGTTACACCTTCCAGCTCTGAACTGGGGTAGATTCACCAGCTAAAGATTGAAGGCCAAAACTGAGAGAAGAGGGAAGTTTAACTCTCCATGACCAGAATTTCCATGACCAGGAATTCAGGGAGCAGAAACAGTAGATGTCAATTACAGAAGCCATAAAGAGAAGTGTGACCTTCTTTGTCTATACTTTACCATAACCCACTCAATTTTTTTTTTTTTTTTTTTTAAGATTTCATTCATTCACCTGACAGAGAGACCACAAGCAGGCAGAGAGGCAGGCAGAGAGAGAGGAGGAAGCAGGCTCCCTGCCGAGCAGAGAGCCCAATGCGGGGCTCGATCCCAGGACCCCGAGATCATGACCTGAGCCGAAGGCAGCGGCCTAACCCACTGAGCCACCCAGGCGCCCCAACCCACTCAATTTTCATAACAAAAGCTAACACCATGCCAAAAAGGGAGATGCTCTGTCTGCAAGGGAATGGTAAGCATAGCATTTTCCAGATTTAATGTTTCAAGGAGATCCTTACTGAGCCAGAATCCAAAGGTAGGGTCAGTGACCATTAAGCAAAAATTAATTTAGAAGGTAGAAAATGACAGTAATTTTTTATGACTTATTAAAAGAAAAAATGGGTGGGGGTGATGTTTGAAAATTTCCTGATAGAGACAGCAGTCAAGAGTCTGAAAGTTTTATTGGCACTTTTAAAATCATTACATGTGAATGTGCTACTAACACTGCTTGACATTTATTAGGTCCTTCCTATATGTCTGGCATTTTCCTGAATCCTTTTAATTCTCACATAAACCTCACAGTAAACCGGTGGTAGCCCTGTGAAAGTAGCGACTTGTTATCCTCATTTCGCAAGTGAGGACACTGAGGATTGGCCAAGTTAAATCACTTGTCTCAGATCCCAGAACAAGCGAGTAATACAGCCTGCGTTAACCTTCAGTAGATTTGAGAGACAGGGAATTAACCTGTGCCCTCAGCTCCTTCCATCCACAGAAACAACCCACGGCAGGAGAAGCGGTGGTTGTTCAGGGCACATGGAAGCAGACTGTGGAGGAGACCTTCAGAAACATGAGGGTGTGTTGTGGAGAACGGCCAGGAGGCTGATGAGTCTGAAAATTGGCTGATGAGTAGGTTTCTACCGAGGAAAGGGACACGATGGCTTCTCCTATGTCTTAGTTAGGCTAGTCTAACAAATGACGGTAGCCTGGGTGGCTTACACAACAAACATTTACTTCTCCCAGTTCTGGAGGCTTGAAGTGTGAGATCAGGGCACCAGCAGGTTCCTGGTTCCCAGATGGCAGTCGACCTACTGTACGTCACATGGCAGAGAGAGAGGGAGCAGGCTGTCTTGTGTGTCTTCATGTAAGGGCACTCATCCCCTCAAGTGGGCTCCCTCCTCACGGCCTCATGACCTCCCAAAGACGCCATCTCTAAATATCATCACCTTAAGATTAGGATTTTGACATATGAATGGGGGGGAGGGGACACAGACGTTCAGGCCATAGCATCCTCTTTGTGAGAACCATCTCAGAGATAGAGAATTATACTTTCCCTGCTTGGAACGAGTGCAGGATGTTTCAGGGAGACGGTTCACAGCTAAGCGAAGATGTCAGCAATTACCCTTTGGCATATACTATTCCTTCCATCTAGAATACTCCACCACCCTTCACATATCTAAATGCCACCTGTCCTTGAAAGCTCAAAATGCCATTTATTCTATGAGACCTTGCTTGATTCCCTTCACCACTGCCACCAGTATCCTCCTCCAGTAACTCTGAAAGCACGAACACGCTGCTGTTCCTAAGACAGTCGCGGCTGCTGCCTTGTGCTGTCCTTGACTGACGAAGATTTCTCTCTGAGGCTAGCCCATGAGCTCTCTGAGGACAAGTGCTTTGCTAGCTTCGTCCATGAACCCTTTGGGAGTCCTCCATTAGCCTTGTACACAGCAGATGCTTAGGGCTGCCGGCTGGTAAGACACAGGGCCCCTGTCCCCGGTCATTTGCAACAGAGAACTGGGGACCATAGTTATGGTGGTAAATTAATGCATTATGCAGATGATAACTTATGTGACCCCACTTTGTTCTGTGATATTTATAGCATGATTTTATGCCTACTTTGTATGTTCTTCACATCATCATTCAAATAAAAAAAAAATCCTAAATGAATGTCTGGCAGTAATGTATCTAGATGTCTCTCTTAGATAGAAGTAGTTTCAGGTGACATAAAGGAAGCTGCAGATGATGCAGACATAGAGTCTGTCACTATCTCTTATCTGTTCCCAAGCAGATGATCTTTATGGATAAGCTACATGGAGATAGAAATGCTATGTTAAGAAAATATGTATCATATGTATGTATTCTTGCATGTATGCTGTTTTTAAAAATATTTATTTATTTGAGAGAGAGAGAGCACGATGGAGATGATGGGTCAGGGGGCAAAGGGAGAGGGAGAAGCAGACTCCCAGCTGAGCAGTGAGCCCAACGTGGGGCTTGATCCCAGGACTCCGAGATCATGACGTGAACCAAAGGTAGACGCTTAATTGACTGAGCCACCCAGGCGGCCCTTACATGTATGCTCTTATATAGCATCTTCAGAGTTACAAAACACTTCTCCAGAACTAATTTTATAGTTATATAAAAACTATACATATGTATAAGCTAATGTTCATATATATAATGTAATATACCTGACCAGATATACATACATTATATGTGTGTGTGTGTTTCATTTTTCAGAGAGAGAAAGAGGAGATCAATGTCTCCGAAGCTGTGTCCTTCCCCATCCAGTTTCTATGACACCCTTTCCCCACTCTTTCCACCTCTTTACTTGTGGATTTTATCATCTGGTCTCAATGCGCAAGTGCAGAGGGCAAGTATGGATGCAGTGACTTCTAAAATCAAAAGAGCATGACGAATCTTTCAAAGAGAGGAGCACTGGGTAAAGTGGTGTTACAGAATTTTAGAACCAGAAATGAAATCCCCCAAATCCACCTGCTAATTATGTTACCTTGGATGAATTAAGAATGAGGAAACCTCCTTCTGCCTCTTAAAATTCTGCTGCTTATATCCAGAAATGTTAGTTAGCTTCTCAGTTAGCTTGGACAATTTTTGACTTTCTAAAATAAAGTACTAGTAGTCAGCTTGAATCTAGAACCAGAGAGAAACATCGTTGTTACATTTGGAAACATTCGGTTAAACAAGTAACTATAGCTTAGTCTGTATAATAAGCTATTATTAGATTCTGTATATAGATTATCTTGGCCTCCAAAGATATTTTATGTCCATCTTTAAAATGTGATTTAATAGAGCTTAAGATACATCAAACCCATTCAGAATTCTCTATAGTTCTATAGAGAAGCCTCCACAGTCTGTTGGAAAAGCTTCCATCCTACAGTCCATTTTCTCATTTTTAAAACCCTGTATCCTTTCCTCTTGATAATTTGGGTTCCCAGATGCTTCCCTCTACCAGTGCTTGTCTTCTACAACAGGCTATGGAGTCCCTGGAACCTGACAGGTATAACCATATCTCATTTTTTTTTTTTAAGATTTTATTTATTTATTTGACAGACAGATCACAAATAGGCAGAGAAGGCAGAGAGAGAGGAGGAAGCAGGCTCCCTGCTGAGCAGAGAGCCCAATGTGGGGCTTGATCCCAGGAACCTGGGACCATGACGTGAGCCGAAGGCAGAGGCTTTAACCCACTGAGCCACCCAGGCACCCACCATATCTCATTGTTGACAAGAGCTCACTGACTTTCCTCTCTGTTTTCTCTTTCTAGCCCCTAGCCCAGTGGAGACACACATTAAATGCTTAATTGAAAAAATGAAAAACAGTATAAGAGTTAAAGCAGATGGACTGCCGTAGACCTGGTTTCTTTGTCACCATACGAATCTAAAGACCATCATGTTCACATTTTTTGAGGTTTTTAAATATTTGCACTTCTAGGACTTACTTGCTTTGTATGTATGCAGATTGTAATTTTTAAAACACAGTTACACCATGTCCTCACCCTGAAGTCATTTATTAGTTATAAGTGTTTTCCTAGTCTTTATACCCAGTAGAATGGGCCTGAACATTCAACAGCCTATGTTTAAAATCTGCTTTGCTGATTAAAAAAGAAATGAGCTTGCGCTCGCTTGCTTGCTCTCCCTAAAAGCTTATTAATCCATGTACACTTACTTTTCCAAAGAGGGCACTCAGTCATGCAGCGAGGTGTAAATGGATTGACGCCCCACCATGTGCCATTCAGTGCCAGATCCTCTGGGAGTACAGAGACAAGGGCAATAGGTTCTCCCCTCCAGGAGGCCGAAGGCTGATCATAGAATAGATGTAACGGCAAATAATGTTTTTATAAAAGGAGCACTGACATCCATGCTCGGTTATTACTGTGAACAAAGGAAATGGTAGAACAAGGATGGAAAAAATTAATTCCTATGGGTGGGATGTAAAAAGACCTCCCAGAGGAAAGGGCATTTGAATCAAGCTTTGAAGTATATGATGTAAAACATTGCACAGTATAAGCTGTATAGAGAAGGGAACTTTCTTTTTTTTTTTTTCTTGTAATTAAATTTTATTTTTTATAAACATATATTTTTATCCCCAGGGGTACAGGTCTGCGAATCACCAGGTTTACACACTTCACAGCACTCACCATAGCACATACCCTCCCCAATATCCATAACCCCACCCCCCCTTTCCCAACCCCCCTCCCCCTATCAACCCTCAGTTTGTTTTGTGAGATTAAGAGTCACTTATGGTTTGTCTCCCTCCCAATCCCATCTTGTTTCATTTACTCTTCTCCTACCCCCTTAACCCCCCATGTTGCATCTTCTCTCCCTCATATCAGGGAGATCATATGATAGTTGTCTTTCTCCGATTGACTTATTTCGCTAAGCATGATACCCTCTAGTTCCATCCACGTCGTCGCAAATGGCAAGATTTAGCTGTGTCTTGGACATAAGGCTGAAAACAGCAAAGTTGAAAGCTAATTTTTTGTGGGGGGGGGCACAGATAGGATTTAGGAGTGGAGATGGGGTATGAGATAAGGCTGTAAAATCAGATTTGGATCAAACATTCTTGGTGAGAGGCGAGGATCTTGATTTCATTTCCCAGGCAGATAATGAAAGTTTTGGAGGCTGGGGAGAGAAGAAATAAGCCAAGGTGTGCAAAAGTTTTCAAGCACCCGACATCAGAGTTCATGGCCAGTGAATTGGTAAGTAGGAGGCAGTTTGGTAATTTCATAAGGAAAGGAAATGTCCAGACATAACTGTCCTTCCACTGAAGCCCGAGACTGTGGAAATGCATGTGGGGTGCTTAGGGTATAAACTTAGAAACACTCATTCTGCTGGTCGTGCAAGTGCCTGAAATGGTACCTCATTCACCTTAACCTAGCCCAGGCTCCAGGCTAGAGGACTAAGTTAGTATCACTGTAGTAGACATTTGTAGCATTTCCTATCTCTTTTCCTGCATACTCTCACAGTGGTCAATGGATTCTTTGCTGGGCCACCATTTTCAATTCCTGTAGGGGAGAGAAAGCCTATTTTGCATAGAAATGTAGCACTGCAATGAGATCTTTCAGTCAACCAGGCCAACTAAAAAAAGAGGACCTTAGTCTCCCTGAGGCTGAAGCTCTCACTTACCCTGACAGGATATGCATAATGACCTTCAGTTCTCCATCACTTTGACCTAGGTTAGATTCTTGGTCTCAGGTAGAGAAAGGACATCTCTGATGGGTGATGGCACCTAATGCTGAGAATGAGTTTGTCAGTGGTCTGTTAGGATAATCCTGACTTACCACTCATATTGAAGCTTGCTGAGAAGAGGAGGAAAATAAAAATTAGAATCTCTTCTTTTTCAAACCAGGAAGTAGGTGTCCTGGAACACTTGCTCATTCATTGATAGGATCCCTTTGTTTGTTACTAATTCATTATTGAGTGCCTACATGAATCCATGTACAATCACAGATTTTTAGAGCAGTTTATTTTGTAAATCTACTGTGTGGTCCATTGTTACAATTAGTGTACACTCTCTATGCCTCTCTGGTCAAGAGTATCTACTCAACTCTAGTCAGTCCACATTATTTGTCATGCATGAGAAATAAAGGAGATATTCAGGAAGCACCTGTCACAACATTAGCATACTGTAGGCCTTCAGCCAAATACTGGTTTGCTTCTCCTTTCAAAAATCTTTTCTCCTATAGAAATGCTTTCTTCCACATAGACTGGGTCCATATCACAGTACTTCAGGATTCCCCTGCTAAGATAATTGCCATCTTTGAACATCCTGTGCCATTTGATTGACTGGTTTTAGGACACATCGTACCTCCACTTCAAAGGAAAAGTTGTTGAAAAATTTTATATGTACACATAAAATATATCTGTGTATACACACACATATATATCTGTATATATACTTATACACACATATATACTACATACATACATGTACATACTAAAAATATACATATGCATGTACATATAAAGAATGTACGTATATGCTGGTTGTATATACATTACACTGGTATGGTGTATACAGTATCGGTATATTGGGGTGCATGTGTAAATATATATACACACATAACCCCTTCAACGTACAGGTCTAGTAATTTCAAAAAACAAATAATGTGTAGAGTCACAGTCATGAAAAATAAGGGCTACGGGGGCACCTGGGTGGCTCAGTGGGTTAAGCATCAGCCTTCGGTCCAGGTCATGAACTTGGAATCCTGGGATCGAGCCCCACATTGGGGTCCCTGCTCAGCGGGGAGTCTGCTTGTCTCTCTGCCTGCCCCTCACCCCGCTCATGTTCTCTCTCTGTCTCTCTCTGTCTCTCTCAAATAAATAAAATCTTTTAAAAAAGTAAAGTCTACATTTATTCCTTTATACTTTCTCCTCCATCAAAAACAATGCAGTGTGCAGTCAGAGAGTTGTGGTGTTTACAGTTTCAGAGTCTGTGGCTTTTCAGATTAGCTCACCCCATAAAATACAGTGGCCAGGCGATGATGGGGAAGCACATGAGCTTTCTCATTCAGTGAGGCTTGGGTTTCAGATTCCCATCCACCAGCCTTATGACCTTGATCAGGTTGCTTGCCTTTCTGAACATTTGTTTTAGATATTAAATTGTTTCTCTGTGGTGCTGTATTAGGTGAGATGATATACGTAAATCATCCAGCATAGTTCCGGATCCATGGTACGCACTCAGTAAATGGTAACTATGACTACCGGCCTGACATTGATTACAATTTTATGAAATTATTTCCACCTCATACAAATCACTCAGCCACTTTATTCCCTATATATTTGAAGGGATTTGCTTGGAATTCAGACTCATACCTCTTTTATGTGTTCATTAGATTCTGTGAAATGCATTACGTGTCATGTCATATCATCTAAATGAAGGCTATTCTTCAGAACACACACATAGAGCTGTTTGAGAATTTTCCCTATTCAGGACAAGCTAGAATTTTCCACATGAAATTTCCATATAAAGACTTTTTCAGATTGTCTTCCTCGATGTTATTGGCCCTATTCCTGCCTTTGTAATTCCTTCCTGCTATTCTAAATCCTCTTACAATAGAAGTAAAATTTAGCACCTTGTGTTTTTATGTGACTTTTCTTGTCTCAACCCCTACGGAGGTACTATTCCCGGTAAAACCACTCTCAGTGGTTACCTTATTAACCTTTCAGCTTCTTTTTCTTGACATGGGCCTTTGTAATTTCAGTAACAAACTGTTCTCTCTCCCCTGATTTGACAGGGGATCAGGCTTGTAAGATCACATAATCTACTAATGATAGAATCAGAAACCATTAGTGCGGGAAGGCATTGGACGGAGTGTTTCCAGCTCCCTTTGTCTCTACTCAGGATGAAAGGGAAGTTCTGAGAAGTTAAGGCACCTTGTGAGCCATCATTCTATAGTGTCTGTGAGTGAGGTCTTGAATCCAAATGTAAATTTCCTTTACCTAGAATGAATTGAGAAGGCAACTCTAACTTAACCTGACAGCCCTCCTCTCCTTGCTCCCTATGTTAGTAGGAATCACACAAGAAGATGCTACAGAATGGTAAACTTATACAGCCTTGTTAATGACGCTCTAAAAGAAAAGTAAAGTAAGGTGATATTCCATCAATGTCAGGAAAATTGGAACCATTCTAATGGTTTCCTAACTTTTATTTTTCAACTTCAGCTGTTTGGACCTCTTTTAAGAATGAGTGCTCGTAATTAAATCCAAAGTACCCAAACAATTATCAGTAAATACCAAGGGAATTACCCATAGTACATTTGATATATTTCCATGATCCTTGAGATTGATGCTGGGGTTAGTTGATAGTATACAACTATTAATTGAACACACAGTTAACTAATTGGTATTTTAGGAACCCTATGATATGGCCAGATAGAGGCACTTTTTCTGCATTCTTTCCAACAGGATTTATTTTAAAACATCACTTGATGGTACATCTGTACAGGGACATAAGGTGCTGGTTGTACAGAAATAAAAGATTGATGGATAGGCAGATGTGACTTGTATCTTATTTGGAGTCATCCTAAACTGTAAACCAGTGTGGCAGTGTAGCCAAGGAAAGAGCCATAATAAAAGACAGATGTTTGCACACTTTCATTAGAACTGCTTAATACTGAATCAGGACTCTGTGAGATTGGGAAAACCAGCATAATCGTTTAAGAAATACCTTACAAAGGATATAGTTAAACTAAGTCTCTTACTTCTAAGTGGTCCCCTGTGTGTGTGTGTGTGTGTTTTCAAATAACAACATAAAGCATTTTCATCTAGACAGTATACCAAAGATTGTTTCTAATGAAAGTTTTGTCTTCTTAGCAATGCCGTGCAGATTTTCAGTAAATTTAACCTTTGTCTGGGCACCTTACGAATCTTTTCTGGATGACCCTGAGTCCCTCAAAAACTTTTGTTCTTTGAACCTTTACTTATTTATTTTTTAAAGATTTTATTTATTTATTTGAGATAGAGCACATGTGGTGGGGTTGAGGAGGGGTGGGCAGAGGGAGAAGCCATCTTCTCCCTGAGCAGGGAGCCTGATATGGAGCTCGATCCCAGGACACTGAGATCATGACCTGAGTCGAAGGCAGATGCTTAATGGATTGAGCCACCCAGGTGCCCCTCTTTGAACCTTTATATTAACATTAATTAAAGCACTTTTATGTGCTGGGCACTATTCTAAGCATTTAATCCTTTTAACAGTTACTAAGGGGAGCTGCTCTTATTAGACTATTATAAAGATGAGAGCAGTGTTTAAAACAAAGAGGACAGTTTGTCCAAAAGCACACAACTAGGGAGGGATGAGCCAGGAATGCAAGCTAGGCACAATCTTTTCTGAGTGCCCCCTTTCCTAATTGCTTCCATAGATCACCTTACATGTTCACTATTAACTACTATTCTCTGTGATTGTATCTTTCCAGGTAGTTTTTTTTTTTCTCCAAGATTTTATTTATTGGAGAGAGAGAGTGAGCAAGAGAGAGGTCAAAAGAGAGAAAGCATGCTCACAAATGGGGAAGAGGCACAGGGAGGGAGAAGTAGACTCCCCACTGGGATCCCAGTGTGAAACTTGAATCCAGGACCCTGGGATCATGACCTGAGCTGAAGGCAGGCGCTTAACTGACTGAGCCACCCAGGTGCCCTTCCAGGTAGTTTTTTAATACGTGATAGGCATTGTTCCCTTTTATACCCTTGAAGGCACAGTAAGTCTTGGTTTGATAAAAACCAGTTTGGCTTCACATCCAGAAAGCCGAGGGTAGAGTTCAAGGCCTGGACCCGTGGAGGTCAGAGCTGGAAGGCATAGTCCTGCCTCCAACAAGCCTGGCATCTCCATCCTCTCCCCCTCAACTTCTGCTCCCTGGTCTTTCCTCCTTCGGAAATGGTCGACCCCAAAGTGTGTATGTAGAAGGGGTTTAGGACTGTGGAAGGAGGAACTTTAGGGACTTGCGTGCCAGCTACATAATTTGCTAGGCCTAGTGCAAAAGGAAAATATAGGCCTCTTATTCAAAACACAGCAAAAGTTTATTCCTTTTTTCTGCAGTATTTCGCCCAGTCGTGGTGATTTTTATTTGCTATTTAATGTTGCACTCCCTCAGCCAAGGGGATAGTTGCTGGCTGAATGCAGTGAGGACCCCTGAAGGAGAGAGATGGAAGGGGGACAATTGCTAGGTGATGCTGGGATTGGGGATGACCAAGAATCTGTCCCTAGGAGCAGTGAGAGATGGGACTGCAGCTCAGCCTGGTCTCCAAAGCCCCAGAGAATTCTCCATTGTCCCATCAGACCTCCCAGAATACAAACTCAAAATAAAAATTATGAAGAATTTCACGATAGCAACTGTGGAGTATTAAACCCCAAGGGCAGGTCCCCCTTCTGAGCAGGGGGCCTGAGCAGCTACACTGCTTGCTGGTCTAGGAAGCTGGCTCTTAATACTTATTTATTTGGTTTGGCTTCATAGTCAGAGCTGATGGAAGGTATGGCTGAAGCCCCTTCATGCTCCGGCCACAACTGGGGTGGTGGCATCCTTTGAGGTGGGCATGGCTGTCTCATCTCCAGAACTAGATTGTGTATGTTAGAGGGCAGAACCTCTTTTGGGTCCTTAGAAAGGTCCTAGGGTAAGGAGAGAGAACCATGAGGGTCCATTTCAGGGTGGACCAGCCTTCCCAATCTGATAGAGGAATATGTGTACCATGATGGCAGAGTCTTCAGGGCCAGTGGACCCACTGAGTAAACCAGCCAGAGAGGGAGCAGCTGGGTGCAGTTTGCATAACCAAGCACTACATTCCACTGGGAAGACTTGTGCATTTTTAATAAAGAACGATGTACTTTCCAGCTCATCTCCAAATGCTACAGGTCTGAATGTGCAAATGGAAAGGGACTTTTGCAAATATTTCTTCCCACTTAGGCACTTAAAGAGAAGGCAGAGGCCGAGAGAGGTGGCTTGACTTACTAAGGTCACACTTCTCCTGCGGCCCAATTTTCCTTTGGCCTGGTCTTTATTACATACAGCACACCTTTCCCCAGAACCTGGTACAAGTTCTTTGGGACAGAAGCCAACCCAAGGGAACGCGCAGAAATCCTCTCGTGTATTTAAAGAAGCAAGGTGATCAGGGGAAGATAGTTTTTGGTAATCCCTTTCACATTGCAAACTCTTAGGTAACAAAATGTTATACCTACATATACATATGTAAGTCTGAAGACTTAAAACTTTTCAATGATGGTGTTTTCTGTTTTAAAAAAAATATTAATAACGTAATACAGGCCATGGCAAAACTTTTAAAGAGTACAAGACAAAGAAAAATAATATGACATCTCATCACCACTAATTAATTCTAGATTCTCCTTCCCAAGATGCAGTTACTGTTAAAATATTCATGGTGTATCTTTCTAGAAATTTGCTATGTATAAACGAAAGTATGTGTTTATGTGCATGAGAAGAAACTTTACATAGTATCCTGCATCTTTCTTTTTCTTTTTTCCACCTAAAATTATATCTAGGAGACAGTTACATATCAGCACAAATAGATCTGTCTCACTTTTTAGCATCTCCATATATTTCCATTTTAAAGATGTTCCTTAATTTGTGTAACGAGTCATCTAAAGAGGATGATTCCTAGATTTTTGCAATTATGAACAACAGTGTAAAAAAAAAATCTCATTAGTATGTTTTTGCCCACACGCTCACATAAATGTATAAGATGATTTTCTGGAGGTGGAGTTACTGGCTCAAAACACACATGCATTTAAACCTTTTGATAAGGGTTTCTGAATTTCTAAACTATAAGAAGCTCGTGTGACTAGCTAGCATGGAAAAACTGATGGACTAGGGAAAAAAGAAAGGCAAATATGAAACCCAAACAGGTGACTATGAATTGAATTAAAATGTTACAACATACTAAAATCATAGATATTTATTAGTTTATTTTTGAAGATTTTATTTATTTAATAGAGCATGAGAGAGAGGGCGAGCCACAGGCAGGAGGGAGGGATGGAGAGAGAAGCAGAGTCTCCGCCAAGTGGAAGCCAGACATGGGACTTGATCCTAGGAACCTGGGATCATGACCTCGAGCTGAAGGTAGACACTTAACTGAGTCACCCAGGCACCTAAGGAGTCGGTGATTTAGTTAGTTTGTTCTAGTACGTGTAAGCAATGCTGGGTGGATGGGAAGGAGCCAGAGGGCACGGGCAGGGGGAAGGTGCACACCGGTGAGGATGGCTGCGGGCTTGTCTTACCTTTCAGAGATCCCCAGTCCACTGGCGCAGGCAGGTGGTACAGGAGTGCAGGTGAGAAATTTTAAGATCAGGATGGTGCTGGTGGGGAGGGCACTGATGTTCACAGGACACTTTTGTACCTCAAATATATTTCTGCTTCAGCCTGTAGGATTTATCAACAATTCAGGACAAACTGATATACAGGCTATTCCCTGTTTAACCATGGGTTGATTTCCAAAATCCAGAAGTTGGTTCAATCCATTGGAGCTTGGCATACCTGTGCTCACAGAAACCTTGGGGTACATTGTATCAATTCCTAAACGGTCATACAACAGTATATCTTAGGCACAAGGTAGCAGAAACAAATGTACATCTATTTGAAAGAAGGCAATATTGTAACAAAAGGTAATTCTGCAAAGATAAAAACAACCAATTTAAATCGGTAGTTTACCATCACTTGAAGGCCACCAGGTGTTGGTCGAGGAAGGAGAAAAGATCTTTGGAGATTCTGAAGGGCATTCATTGTTTCTCTGGAAACTTTAAGGGCCTTTAGGAGTTAACCAATCTATCCTGACTTTGACTGTTTTGTCCTTTGACTGACTTTCTTTTGTGATTCATGGAAATGGATCAGAGGAAGAGGTTTTCATGAGGTGAGAGAGATTGGAATAAAGAGTAGAGGAGGAATGAAAGGGGTGTCCTGCAGCGGAACTGAGACCTGTATGTTGAGCCGGGAGATGAAGCCCAGCGTCAGGCGTGTGAGAACTGCCCAGTGGCTCCTGGTATTTCTCCAAGACCCCCGGCTGGCCTCTGGAAGGACGGTGGCCTTTGGCAGCGCCTACTTTCCACCAGTGATTCTCAAATCTGGAAGCACTTCAGGGTCCCCTGGCAAATTTTGGGAATGCAGATTGGAGGTGAAGTGGGAGACCTAGGTTCTTGTCTCACCAAATGAAAGAATGAATCTTGCGGACAACACAGAGTGAGTAAAGGAATATTAGTTTATTAAGTGAAGATACAGAGAAAGCTCTCAAGGGTGAGAGGGGTCCCGACAGGGTTGCTACCGAGGGCCTCCAGGGTTGCTCTTTTATAGAAAGCTAGCCAGGGACCTCAAATCCTTCTAACATCTCTGCTGATACCACCATTGAGCAAGGACTAGAGGTAACACCTTCATTGGTTTCCTTCCTTTGTAGGGTCTGCTAACTCTTTGTTGGTCACGAGTAGCTGTTATAACAAGACCCCACCTCTGACACCTAAGACAGGATGGTCTGATTTGTTTTCTGATCTCTAGTTTCCTTTCATCTACGAATTTTTGGAATTTTGTGAGCCTGATCCCATGGCGCGCTCCCTATCTCTCCCTTCCTAGCCCCGCCCAGCCCCTTACTCACTGGCTCCCAGTAGTGGAGATCTGACGGAGGCTCTTCAAGGGCAGGGCCCGGGGAATGGGTGTTCTCCTGTCTATGGGCGGTTCTGATACTCAAGCAGGGTTGGAGGACATAATCTTGGGTGACAGGGAGAGAGGACTATGGACACCTGTTGATGGTGTAAGAAACCTTTGTTTAGGCCAAGTGTCTGTAGTGCATGGAATGTTTGTTGTATCTCCAGAAAGTTCCTTCTCTCTGTGGAGGAGTACAGGTTGTGAATCCTCTGTTCCTGTGGGTCAGGATAATAAACAAGGTGGATCCTGCTGTCTGAGATTAGATTCTGTTTTTTGTATTATTCAGTGATCCGGATAAGTGATTCTCAGTTGCACCGTCCCTGATGCCCGAGCTCTAGCCGCAGATGGGATTCACTGGTTTCAGGATGGGGCTCAGACACTGACATATTTTTAAAGCTTTCCAGGCAGAAGTGTTGGGAACCTTGTCTGGATTTACGTGAGTCTGAGGAGGCACCAGTGACCTCTCTCCGGCTCTTCTTTCCCAAATTAGCTCCCTTCCCCTCCTTGATTTCCGGCGGAGGAAAAGATGCTGGGATTATCAGACATTTTTGCAATGGGGAGAGTGAACGTGTTGTTCATTGTCCTAGCAGAGGAGGATGCTAAGAGCCACAGAACAAAGATCTTCAGTGACTCGAAGGCTTTTCCTTGTGTTATGTGTAGCAGCCCTCCCTTTCCCAGATGATGGTTTCTGCAGAGAACTCCCCATCAGAATCTGAGAGCAAATGAAAGCTTTTTTCCCTCTTCCCAAGGATGGCTGCTTGATCCACTAGCAAATTAGCCCATTGTTTTTATCATAAGATACAGTGATGTGCTAGTGAACGCGTAACACCCAGCTCTGGAAAAAAAGAAAAAAATGAATCCCTTATTGACAGCCTTTGCTAATTTGTGGTGCAGAGACTCTCCCATGGCTGATTCCACTCTGATGGCCGTTGGACACCTGGCTTGCCAAGTTTCCTGCAACCTGGATGAGCAGCTCTCCTGACTCAGTGAGAACCAATTTCAGCACACCGCTGCTGAATCCTTCCCGGACCCCCCACATGCTAGTCATTTGTAAAATTTTGGTAGTTTCTTTTGCATAAATAAAGAGTTGGCACTTCATTGTATATAAGTGATACTGATGCTGGCAGGATGGGTCCAAGGACCCCATCAGAAGGGGTCCTGTAGGACCAGCCAGGAGGATCCCTTGGCTGTGCTCAGAAGAGAAGTAAAGGCAAGCCAGCAGCAGGTGAAAGTTGTTCATTGAAGGCATAGAGAGAGTACAGGTACAGATGGAGTGTCCGGGAGAGTCAGAAAGGAAAGAAGGGAGTCTCATCTCTGTTGGGAGTCTGAGGGTTTGCGTTGAGGATTGTGGTCTAGTGCATGTGTCCCCTCAGGCATCGAGGAACCAGTTAGAACAAAGATGAGGACCCAAGTGTTATTCCTTGGAGCCAGCAAGCCTTGGCGTTGAGCTGTCCAGCGCCATGCTCGGGGCTATGCCTCCGATAGCTTCATTCTCACCTGGTCCTTCTTTAGATGTCACCCCCCCCCCCCCATAAAAATCATAACTCCTTGTCCCTTACAAGGAGGACACGTACAATTTGCATTCTGAGGCCTGTGTAAAGTGGGGTGCTGCCTTAGTAAGAATGGGAGCAAGAAAAGGAGCAAAAAGCAGATTTTTATGAAGTCCGTTGGCTTCCCTATCTCAGTATCTCAATTAAACAATAAAACAAAACCAAAATGAAGGGTTGAGGCTAAAGTTTCCTTCTTTTTACCGTGATTAGTGATTTTCATCTGTGTCCTGTTTAGTTTTCCGTTTTAGAGAAAGCCTACCTTGTTGTTAGTTAATACGTACTCTTCACAGTCTGTTGACTTGAGCGTCACGATTAAGAATAGTATACAGTATTTCTGTTCCGAGAGATCCAGTTACAAATCTTAGGCCAAAAGAATTATAGCTTTCCTTAAAGCACAAAAAAGTCTTTTAGTTAAACCTATGACTTACTGTTGACTTAGGACACACAAGTCACGTACTAGGTGGCTTTTTGAAGCATTCAATGGGCTCAGTACATGGAGTCTTAAAGATTTTTAAAAGACAAAATAGATGTATATTTATTTATTTTTTTTTAAAGATTTTATTTATTTATTTGACAGAGAGAGAGATCACAAGCAGGCAGAGAGGCAGGCAGAGAGAGAGGAGGAAGCAGGCTCCCTGCTGAGCAGAGAGCCCAATGCGGGGCTCGATCCCAGGACCCTGAGATCATGACCTGAGCCAAAGGCAGCGGCTTAACCCACTGAGCCACCCAGGCGCCCCCAAAATAGATGTATATTTAAATTAAATCTATCAAATGGCATATGAGAGGGGGTAGTTTTTTCTGTAAACATTTCTTATCCAGATCTCTGTGGGAATAAGCTTGCACGGGGAAAGCAAAGATGACCATATCATGCAATTATTCACAAATGAATTGGCCACTTAAAAAATTAGCCCCCGCTCGAACAACCCTCTCCCAGTTGACGTCTTGTCTGTTTAAACATTGAAGAAAATGTAATAAAAACTGATTAAATGAAATTGAAAATCCTTTCATATGCGGAATTTCACTGTTGGCCATGTTGGGGAATGGTCTGAGTCTTGTGCAAAGCCACAAAACAAATGATCTGATTGACTTAGCGGAGTCAAGAATTGAAGAAATCTGAAGATGAGTACAAGACAGGCTCTTCAGAAGTGAATTATTCAAATATCAAAACATTGAGAGAAACCTTTGCAAAAATTGTTTTTTTTTGTTTTTTACCAAAATGGCCATTTTAATAATGGTACTATGATGTGTCATGCAAATTTGTTAGGAAACCTAGCTAGCTATGTCCCCATCCACCAAAAACAAAACCAAAGCAAAACAAAAACAGTAGAGCCATGTATCCTTAGAAACAATAGACTCATTCTAAGAATCAACACATCAGGGTGCCTGGGTGGCTCAGGGGGTTGAGCCTCTGCCTTCAGCTCAGGTCATGATCTCAGGGTCCTAGGAAAGAGTCCTGCATCAGGCTCTCTGCTTGGCAGGGAGCCTGCTTCCTCCTCTCTCTCTGTCTGCCTCTCTGCCTACTTGTGATTTCTGTCTGTCAAATAAATAAATAATCTTAAAAAAAAAATCAACACATCAATGGATTAAAACTTAAGTTTTTGACATAAAATTTCATTTTTCCTGGATCAAGTCCCATTCAAACTTTCTACCCCCACTATTTATAACAAAATGTGTTTTCCCACAGTGAATAGGGTCATTTCCAATTAGCCTTTCCTGGTAATGGTTAGTCATAAATCACCGCAGTGATGTCCTTCTGAATTCTGTCCAGACCTTACCAGGTCTCTGCTTTTTTTTTTTTTTTTTTTTTTAAGCTATACTGACAGCAGTAATAACTATTGAGAATCTGTGTATTATTCTGTGACTACTATGACTTTATTCTAAGATATCCCATGTGTCTTCAAATGAGTGTCTTCTCATTAGAATAAGTGTCCTCTCCTTTAATCCTTAGAACACTGTGAGGGAGAAAGTTATGTTGTTTCCATTTTAGATGTGGAGCCCCTGGAGCAGGAGGTTGGTAAGTCACTTGCTCTGGAGGGGAATCTGGTGCCAGAACCTGCAGCCAGTGTTGACAAGTGACGTCACAGGGTCGAGAAACACCGAAACTCTCAACTACCCCAAATCCAGTGGTTATGTGACCATAAGCCATATTTATTACTACTTTAAAGCGCGCACACACACACACACACACACACACACACAAATTATACAAACAGGAGTAAGTAAATATCCATGCCAGGAAATTCTCTCCTCCTAAATGGCTTACTCACATTACCAATTAGAGTAAAAGCTACAAGAATCAGTTGCACAGATTGCTTACCTCATGCTCAGAAAAAATACTGTGTAATATTTAGACAATAATTTAAGAGCTAAACTAATAATTTACCTCTTCTGATAGCTATGAAAATAGAATTAATTACAGGCTGTTGAGTTATATTAACCATAATCATATTGACCGTAATCTTCTGGCCTCTCTGTTTGATGGAGAAAAAACTATTTTTGTAGATCTTAAAGTAACTCATGTAAAAGCCCTGATTTAATACAGTCAAAAGATGCATTTTTACAGAGAAGGAAAATGGATCTAGAAAAGAAAGTTTAAATTAGAACAGTTTGATATGATAGATGCATATCTTTTCCTTTGATCAGTGATTTTCCAGCTTCCTAATAGCTACTTAGGGAAATAACATCAAGATAATCATAAATGTATCAATAGAAAATTAAGCATTACTTTTTCAGCATGAGCTCAGCAGTAGTTCTTTTGGGTTTTAAAAAAACTGAATAATATTTAATTCAGGCATATCCTAGAGTTCCTGCTATATATAAGCAACTAGTTTGAAAAGCACAACTCTGTGCTTTAATATTATATGGCAGAAGAAATAAGATTTTCTAAACAAATTGGATTATTGTTCATTGATCATCTGTGGAGTGGAGGGGGAAGGCCCTGCAACTTGTTACCAAGAAGACATAGCGGGCTGATTGGAATATGGACATTAGTTGAAGCTACGTCTCTGACCAGCACCACTGAAGCAGTTGGACAGGGTCCACGGCTGGCTACTCACGGATGAGCACTCCCTCCGTCCTCAAGGTCAGCGCAGGGAAACTAATCGAAGGGCTGGGAATACAGTCAGACAGTATGTTTCTTCTTCAAAACGGGAAGTCTGCACTTTGCTCTATAGTGAAAACCCCACCCTCGCTCCTGTTTTCCTTTTTGCCTCAACCTCCCAAGAAGTTGAGAGGTAGGATTTTGGCCCCGATTCAGGATCTTGCATTAAGCTTACATTTTTGGCTGTTCCGTCTCAACTCTCTGCCACCCTCCATCCTCATCCTTTTCTACGCGGTTTTCCCTGGTCTTCTGTTCATAGTTTTATTTTCTCTGGTTTCTGTACCCAATGCTATGTATAGTTTTAGTTTTTGTGACTTATTATGAGACTTGAAGAGACAGTTTAACTGCAAGGAAACCGCCTGCGTCTTGATCTTGGCTCTGCCACTCAATGAGCTGTGTGACCTTGGGCAACAGGTGAATCCAGCTATCACATCTGCAGAATGGGGTAATAATGGTATGTGCCTCCAAGGGTTACTGTGAGGATTAAATGAGTTAATATCAGTTAAGTGCTTTAGAAGGAAGTCTGGCACATGGTAAGTTCTTAATAAGTATTAGCTGTTGAAGAGATGGATGGACAGACATAGTCTGGGGGGAAGGGAAATGGGCAAATGCTTGGTAAAATGCTTTGTAGAAGTAATGGTAAGTTAACTACCCTAACTTAAAAAAAAAATAATAACTGGGGCACCTGGGTGGCTCAGTTGTTAAGCATCTGCATTTAGCTCAGGTCATGACCCAGGGTCCTGGGATCGATTCCCATAAGGGGCTCCTTGCCCAGCAGGAAGCCTGCTTCTCCCTCTCCCTCTGCCCCTGCTTGTGTTCCCTCTCTAGCTGTCTCTCTCTCTCTCTGTCAAATAAATAAATAAAATCTTTAAAAAAATTAACTGATGATTCTGAAAGCAAAATGTGGTCCTGACCCTCAGCAACTATAATAGCAAATAGAGAAATCTCAAACGACGTAAACGTCATAAATGAGGGCATTCCATAAACTGCTGGAAACTAGACCTGAAATGTGTGGGTTTCCCTCGATGAAGAAATCAGATAGGCATATATTGTGTGATACTAGTTTCACTCAGTTTCTCTTTGAAATTATGTCTTAGAGTCCTGGGCCTAGTAATCTGGGAATTACTGCCTAATTAAGAGATTAGCCTTACCTAATCAAGAGATCCAGTACTAGAAACATTCAAATTCCATTTCTTACTCTTCCCCCTTACCTCTCTTTTCTTCTTTCCTGGCACTAAGATGTCTGTGATATCCCTCACAGGAACAGAGAGAGATAAATGCACCTGACATTTATTGATTTCCTCGGTATGAATGAGGTCCGCTGCCAGAAGCTCTAAGCCACATCCTTTGCAACGGGCGGGTATCTGTATCCCCATTTACATTATAGGTTTGGAGGAGTTAAATGAATCTCCCAGCATCTTTCATTTTAAGTAAATGACAGAGCTGGAGTCAAACCTGGTCATTATGGCACTAGGACCCATTCTCTTATAAAGAAGCCCAGGTTGGCATCTCTCATCCCTGTAGCACAGAATCTATGGATAAAGTTGTAGATATAATGCACTAATTTGTTCTTGCTTAATTAGGAACCTGTAAGCAATAGATACAGAGTCTGGTTCAGTTACAGTTCCCTATGGCCAATTTTTTAGTTTTTTTATTAACATATAATGTATTATTAGCCCCAGCGGTACAGGTCTGTGAATCGCCATGTTTACACACTTCACAGCACTCACCATAGCACATACCCTCCCCAATGTCCATAACCCCACCCCCTCTCTCTCCCCCTTCCCCCCAGGAACCCTCAGTTTGTTTTGTGAGATTAAGAGTCTCTTATGGTTTGTCTCCCTCCCAATCCCATCTTGTTTCATTTATTCCTTTCCTACCTATGGTCAACTTTTGAAGACAGGTTTTCCTGGGTAGTTTAATATTACTCATTTCATTTTTATCATCGTATTCCTATGGATTCAACTTTCTAATAATCTCTTGCCTTTTACTTGATTTGTTGTTATTACCCATAGCTAAACTCATTTCCTAAAATGCTTTCCCCATCTTTATTCATTAAGGCATAAGGTATATTTCTCTTTCATGTAATAGTTCAATCCTAGCAAACAGTTTTGCTGTCCTCAAAACATGGCTTTGAATGTTGCCTCTTTCCCAGGAAGGGAGAAGCAGGTAGTCCAAGGCAAGGAGACGGCCCCAAAATGGCGCATATTCCTGCTACTGCCATCTTACTGGTCCAAACTCACTCATACAACAAAACTAGCTACAAAACCAGTGAACCTTCTAACCAGGCAGGTGCAGAGATGAGGTTCTCCTGCTGAAAGGAAAACATACTGGGGCATAATCCAATGGGTCTCTGACTCCTCCCTAAGTAAAGAACCTTCACGAGTCCCACTGTCTCTCCTACGGAAGCTGACCTAGGTTCCACTGCCCTCTCTGAGGTCCTAACCTTGCCCATTCAGTTTTTTCTCCAGACCCTCACCAACATAGAATTATATCAGTTTTAGAGCTGGAAGGAAATCTTTTAAAGCAACAGTTAAGGTGTTGGTAGATGTAAAAGTCTGTATTTTACAAGCTGATCAGCTGAGTTGGAAAAATCTCCAGCCTTTCTCCAGGATCCAGGGAAAATGAGATTTCTATTCATTCTAACTACGAGACAAAGACTTATATTTGTGTTACAAAGAGGCAATAACTAGACAGCAAAGATAATTCCAGATTTGCATATCTCTTCTTATCCTCTCTCCCTTTGCAAACGTCAGCATTTTTTTGTAGTGGATATGTTGTTGTTGGCAGGGACCATTCAGCAACTCGGAGTTCTGCAAATGTTGTTCTTCTAAAATATCTTGCTCTGGTTTTGTGTTGTTTTGATTTTTTTTTTTAAGAAAATATATCTGATAAGAAATCTGGCCTGAGAGAATCTAGGGAACAAAGCTTACAGAAGCTGTGGTGGATTTGCTCCATAAGCTGGTGCGGAGGCCAAAGCAGAGTGAGGACCTGTTTGTGCTTTTCTCCCAGTCGTCTGTGTTTTCATTCAGCATTGGAGAGCTTTGTACCTGAACCTCTGGTCTCACCGTGCATCATTCCTGACCTGACGGGGTAGACAAAGTACATGATGATCAATGCCCGAATCCCACCACACAAATCGGTTCACCTGTAGGTGACAGGCTACTCCTGTTGCATTTTCTGCTGATCTAGGCACATTTCCCCCTCCCATTTCAGGAACAAATAACTAATACATTTTAATAATAGCTCCTCATCCAGATATGTCCCCCCTTAATTTGCGAGTTGATTTGGGAGATGAGAGTTTTGGCAACTGAGCGAAATAGAGTAATGTCATGGTCAACACCCATTAAAATCTAAATTAAACAGAATGATAACTTGGCATATTAAATTGCAGGACTGGTGGCTTTAAATCCACTTTTCTTTGATTAGAATGAATTTATGTTACAGGCAGAGACAAAAGGGCATGCTTTTAAGAAAATTAATTTGGGATCCTTCTGTTCCTATCTCCCCATTCCCACACTGTGATCCTCACTGGTAACCATTTTTACGACTTTTTTAATACGCTTAATGTATAAATGCAAGTGCATTTCCCCTGCCTTTCTTACGTGAAAGAGCATATAAGTTGTATACGTTCTACTCTGTACTTGCCATTTCTCATGTAAACTATCTTAGGGAGATTTTGATACAAGTACATAAACTGTTTCTCCATTCTTTCATAGGGCTACCTTGTTTTCTATGGTGTGGTTGTGTCAGAGTTTATAACTAGTCTAAGGGGAATTACGTGCTCAAGTGCTCTAATATCCTTGACTACTCAAAGGTAGGCACTAGTAGCCTGAATTTGCAGAAGGGTAAAGCCCTGGGAGCTTCCATGTGCTTCTGTGTGCTTTCAGGGTCTAAGAGAGGGGTTCCTGATCTACTATCCCTTGGAAGCAGTAATACCAGTTCTTAAATACTGGGTAGTCTGAAGGCAGTCTTCTTCCTCTGTATGCTCACAGAGAAGTTTTTCTATGACAGAGGTTCTCACGCTAGAGAATCCATTGATGCCTCTGAAAATGCAGATTTCCAGGCTCTGATCTCATAAGTTCTCATCGGCAGGTCTAGGGTGAGTTGCTAGAACACATCTGTTACCAGGAGCCCAACTCTAGCAGGGCCATTCATGTAAAATGGTACCTACATGTCCTGCTTGGCAATCTTCATTTTGAACCTACACCCCCCAGATGATTGAGGAGCAGTGAGCCCTGCTCCATGCTTTAGCCCAGAGCTGTAGATGGTGTCTAGAGGCACAAGTTATTTGTGGAGGGCGTCCTGCTGGGTAGTCAGCAGCATTCTCAGGTCCCACTGCCATCTGGTTCCATGGTAGTACTTTGCGCCAGGCCTTGTTCTCCAGGGCATTTTGCACTCTGGCCATGCACAGGCTGCCTTAGGCTTCAGTGGGTGCAGCAAAGCATAAGGCTGAATATCTCTTGTGCCTTTGGGATTGAGAAAGACCACAGTTCTCTGTAGCAAATTAGCATATAAATAAGGTGTTAGATTCCGAGATCCTGAGTGCACCAGGAATCGAAAGTAGATGCCAGAGATTTAATTAGGAAACTCTCACAATCTCCAATAAGGCCGAAAACAGAAAAATCGTCAGTGAGGAAGAGTTGCTTCCTGAGTTTACCTTTTACCTTTCTCTTGTTTCCACAATAGTCAGGTCAGAAATCATAAGCATGGGGCCATTTTTACAGAACGGACCACCACAGAATGTCGGATCTTCAGGAACCTTCAGAGATCATATAGCATAAGGTGGTTTCATCTGAGGCCCCTAGAAGAGACCCTTGATCTTCCAAGGGTCAGTGGACATCCTGAAGTCATAAACAGAATGCTGTGTCAAAGGAGTTTCTAATCTCCTCAAAATGATTCAGCTCTACCAGCGTAGCCTAGCACCTTCGTTTTCCCAATGATGAAGCAAGGATCCAGAGGACTGCAATGACTTGTCAAGGTCACATAATTATATGCAGCAAGGATAGAGCTGGAATATGGGAATCTTAATATGTGGTCACTGATGTCTTCAAGACTTTGAAAATCATCTATGAACGTGGCCCCCAGTATGAGCCCTTGTCAGTGAAGAAATACGCCATTACCAGGTCATACAGTCTTTATGATTCTAAGTGTTGGTTGACCACTTACTTGGTGCTAGTGACTGTCCTGAGTACGTCACATATTAACTCAGTTGGTTCTAATAATCATTCCATAAAGTAAGTGGCATTATTATTATCATTACTATTGTTGTTGTCCTTTCCATTTTATTTATGAGGAAAAGGAGGTACAGAAATTCATTC
Organism: Lutra lutra; assembly: GCF_902655055.1. Taxonomy (NCBI): domain Eukaryota; kingdom Metazoa; phylum Chordata; class Mammalia; order Carnivora; family Mustelidae; genus Lutra; species Lutra lutra. The sequence continues at coordinate 12,844,761 of NC_062290.1, read as the reverse complement.
GTTTGCTGGTATTCCAACTCCAGCACTTTGGCTCCATAAGCCCATGGTCTGCATTATTATGTGAGGGCTGTTTCTCCCTGGGAAATGATGATTAAGGCCAACTTTGAGAGTAATGACCAAAGCTTTTACCTATCTGCGTTCTTATGAAACATGAAACATAATAGAATCTTGGCTCTGTGCCTGGTAACTTTTGCATTTGAACATAAGCCCTACAATGAAGAAACACCACTGAGATGTTTTCAGTGATAAAAGACTAGATGGTTATGTACTCAGATGTCCACAGTGATTATCTCTTGGTCCTCCAATAAGTGCAATTTGATTTTTGCTTGGCACTGATCTGTATTCCAAATGTTCTACAAAGTACATCTGCTACTTGGATAGTCAAAAAGAAAATAAATATTATTCTTATAATATGGTATAAGCAACCTAGAGATTCATCGCCTCCTTTCTGTCTCAAACCATCGGAAGGCTTCCTTGACTACTTCTACAGACGTTTACTGTCCAGTTTCAGGCCTCGAGGGTATATTCTTGTCTGTCTTCGGAGTGGTCTTGTACTGTGGGGATTTTAAGGGCTGGCGGAACAGTGTGAATGTTTTCGTGGGCTGAAATATGGCACCATTGCACCAACCCCTTAAAGTCACTGAAGAAGACAGACCTCCAAATTTTATCCGTAGAACACTATGAATGGGTGGATTGCAGGAGTTAGCTTTTGGGTACAGCGAGGTGACCAAGGACTGGATACTGTGGAGAGATGAGGTAAGAAAGGGGAATGGGGACCAGGAGGGATCAGCAGGGCGGAGGCCTTTCAGATAGACCACATAAGAAAGAGTGGTCTGAACAGTGAATTATGTTTAGCCATGATTTCCCACTTTAGGGGGAAAAAAACAAAGTAATTTCATATGCAGCAGCCTTCAGTGCTAGTCAGCAATGATTCACCAGTGTGTGTCTCTAATGCCAAAACTCCGAGTTGTGAATTAAACAACAGCCTGGAATGTGACCCTGCTCTGCGTTTCAGGCCATCAGGGGCCCTCTCTGTTCCTTGCTGTCACAAAACAGTATGAGCACAACTTAAAGACTGCACCCCATCTGCCAAGACCCCATTTACAAAACAGCTTTAGAATCCATTATTCATGACCAGGAAGGTCTCTGTCATAGAGTTTCTTGTGATTTCGAGCCTCTACGTTAATGGGCAATTTCTTGGAAAGTCTGCATGGAATTCATCTCTTAGGATTGCATTTCTTGGTATGAAAATCAGACCGTATGTTCATTTCTCGGGCAACCTAATGTTTCTCAAGTGTCAAGCTCTGCCCTGGGCAGGTTTTCCAATATTTTAATAGTAGAGTTTACAAAGTCAAGTCTTGTTTAGATATTCCTGTCATCAGGATAGAAAATATTTTACTTGAATGAATGTTTTTTCCCCGCAAGACCGGGTTTTATAACTTGAAGGTGTCACAGCTTACTGTCTCTAAACTTGAAGCAGGTGGGTAGGAACACTTCTCAAATGCGTGATCCATTTCTGTCCCTTTTGAAGCAAAGCCCTGTACTTTGGGGTGGCTGGGATGGGGGTCAGCATTGTACACACAAGTGATTATTTTTGAAGAGAAATGATGAGTATGTAGTCGTTTCTCTGCACTTGAGTTCCAGCCTCCTATCCTGGGTCAGTTTGTGTATCTGCCCTTGAATTGGGTTCTCTTCCTTAATATGCCACTTCCGAGTGTCCTTCCTTACTCTTCCCAGCTTGCCAGTCACACACATGTTCTACGAATTTTGGCTACTTTGCTCAATCTCCTGGGTTCCAGGATTACTTTAGGTGGTTGAGACCATAAGATGAATGCTTTTTAGGTCCGTGAATTTTTTCCTGTGAGCATCAATAGATACTTTTAATGGTTTTTTCCTTGTAATAAATGTACTTGATGATACACCCTCAAAGTGTTCAGAACAGGTCCGTGGACCCGTCGTTGAGAAACGTAGGATGAGCAAGTGAGTCACAGCCTTCTGCAGCTGCGCCTCGACCACGGCCCTTAGCCAGTTAGAAGCAGTGCGGATGGTTTCCAGAATCTCCCAGGATTCCGAGCTCTCACTCATTCATTCACTCCCTCATCAACGAGGTATTTAAGAAGGATTAATTCTGTACTTGTATGCAGAGGGATCTCAAGTCTAAAGAGGCTTAAGAGGGAATGGGGCTTCAAAGAAATAGGACTCGGAAAGAACTTTAAACTAGATAGAGGCGTTTTCAATAATTGAGCGTGAAAAAAATCACCCTTACTTGACATTCCCCCTTGAACATGTTTTCTCCATCTACTAGCTTTGAGAATCTCCAGTGACTATTACCTTTTCCAATAAAAGTCAGTTTTGTGGTATGGTTCATCATTACAGGGATTTGGACAAGTGACGTCCACAGAATATTCTGGAAGATCTGTGTGTCGATTGCTTACAAGCCCTATCACCTAACTATAGGAAAGCATGTTCTAAGCAAGCGTCTCATACTGGTCATTGGCCTCCAATTCTCTTTATTTGAAACTAGATTTCCCAGATTTATTTTTCTCAAATTATTTTCTCTTTTTAATATGCCTGCATATTAAAGTCCAGGGATAGGAATGTAAACCTGCCTTGAAGATGTGGCCAGGATGGCTGGATTCCAGGCGTAGAAGAGCAGTGGTGTGGTTTGATTGTTTACTTTAAAGTGGGATTTGTCTTCCATGCCGGTTCTTATCTCATCAACATTGGATTGCTGTTTTTTTTTTTTTTTTCTGGGAATGTAAGAGTAAGTATATTGAATTTTCATTTACTCAAACAAAAGTATTTAGTAAGCAAAATCAACAGCTTTAAGCATTGTTCCCCTGGCTGTAGTGAAGTGGCTTATATTTTATAAAATTTGCTTTTGTGTGGTTTCTAGTATGTTTATATTGCTAGATCTTGCAATTAGCAGAATGTAAAGTACAAAGAAATGACTGATTTTCCTTGGTCTTGAATAAGAAGTTAAAAGCATAAAAAAGGAAGTTATTAAGACAGTAATGTAGGCTATCTAAATGTAAAGATATAAAATGGAAATGCCCTTAAGACTACCTTGTTAGACTCATTGGTGCATCCTGCATTTTAATAAAGGGCAGATAGAATAAAGCTATAGAGCATTACAGAATTGGCTTTCTGAGCTCCTGATGGTAAGACGGCATGTTCCTGGCGGATCCAGGGCTGTGGGACTGGGGTTGCAGGTGCTTATTTAATATTTATTATGCATCTTCCCTGGAAGTTGGTGTTTGTCTTTAAATTTTCATTGCACAGCTGTGGATCACTGCAGACATTTCTAGACCTTAAAGTAGGGAATTAGTTACAGAGGCTGGAGGTCCGCAGAAGCGAGGAGACCATTTCAGCCCGTCTCAATAAGCTCTTGTGCCGTCAGAGGGGAACTCCTGTTTCCATGGCCACTGTTGGGGAGTCAGCAAGGTCACATCCTGTGTCAGGGGTTCCCAAGACCAACCTCCCCCCAACACTGGTGACTCCCTACCGACACTCACAGGACTTACGCAGTTGCACTCATGGTAAGATTTATTACAAGGAAAAGACACAAAGCCAGCTCAGCCATAGGACAAAGATGCGTGGAGGAAGAGATAAGAGACCAAGCTCAAGTTTCCTGAGCCCTCCCTGCAGAGTCACCCAGGGTAAGCGGATCCCTCTGTCAGAGGAGTGACCATTGTATGAAATGATTTCCACCAGGAAGGCTCATTAGGCGCTTAGTGCTCAGGGGCTTTCTTAGGGGTTGGTCACATAGGCATCTTCTGCCTACCCAATTCCAGACATGTGAAAAAAAGCAAGTGCTCAACATAAACCATATTGTTCCCACAAACAGTGTAGCCACTGAGCCACTCGTATCCTTGTGGGAACAGTGGGAGCCTTCTGAATGTCCCGAGTTTCCTGACGCCAGCCAAGGGGCCCACCTTGCAGAGAGGACTTCCAGGAATGGCGATTTCCAGTCTGCCCTGTTGACCCAAGCCACCAAGTTATCTCTATCCTCACTGACTCATTTAAAATCATTCCATATTCTGTGCAAGTGGTCTCTGTCACCTCTCCATCCCCTGCCTTTTTTATTAATAAAAAGTCAGCCACATGGGTCGTTTCTGAGTTCTTCCAGAGCTCTGATTTCCTGTGTCAGGGCCTTGCTCTGCATCGCCCCCTGGCTAAGCACGTGCTTTCTTCGGTTCCCACCCTGGCACCCCCTCATTGAGGGTCTTCCCTGACCCTCCATACAGGAAGAGGATCCACCTGATGCTCATTCTCAGAGAATCCATTTCTTATCCTTCTCAGCATTGGTGACCATTGTAATTAAATACTTAATACATTTTCATTTAATATTTGCCTTTCCTGGAGATGTAAGTTTCTTGATGGGATCGAGGCCACGTCTGTGTTGTTTGTAGCTACTTTTCTAGATAACTAGTACCTATGGTCAACCGGTATTTGTTTTGTGATAGAATGTATTTCTTTCGCTTTCACTGCTTTGGCAGATAAGGCATGGCTATATCACAGAAAAATTCACCTCCCCCCATTGGACTGAAGGCAGATGAACGTGTAATTGGGATGCTGTGCTATTTGGAAAGTCAATGGCTTGTGGCTCACACGCGCCATTTTTGAGTCCTGCTGTCACAGGGAAGCCCAGTGTTTCCACACAGTGGAGGCGTGAGGGTCAGGTGGGCCTCGGTTGGAAACCTACTGCTTCCCTATTTGGTGGATGACTTTGGATCAGTTACCGGATATCCAAGAGCCTTATTTTTCCAGTCTTTAAAGTGAAGATACACTAAGGCCACCTTAGGAGTTGGAAGGCTGATGTGGCGAAATCAAATGTATGAAGTACTGAGCACAGTGTTTGGCACACAGGAAGCCCTTGGTAAATGAATCCTTGCTGATTCTGAGTTCTTTCCTCTCACCTAATCAAGGAGTCCTTATTCTAAGTTTCCTCCACATATCTCTGTTCTGTTGGAAATCCCATCCCTTGGGAGCTGGTGGATCTCAAACCATTAGTGTGGACTCTTGCAACTGTTGATCCTAGATCTGCCTGCTGTTACCTCTAACCTTAGGGCCAAATTCTGGTTTCTGGTGTAGCACAGAACAAGTCTGATGCCTCCTCCACATTTCAGCCTTTTAAATGTACGAAGACAGCTGTCTGATCACGCTCGGACCTCCTCCTTCCAGAAGAAGCATGTGTAGTGTTGTCAGCCACTCCTCAAATTAACAGACTGGTGTTTCCAGCCCCCCTGCTTTCCAGACCCCTCGCAGTCTTTGCTGTCTTTCTGCACACGTGCTCCAAATGGGCCGCAGATCCATCAGAGCTCTCCAGAGAAGCAGAACCAATGGGATAGATGTTGGGTTTTTAAATTTTTTTTTTTTTTTTTTTTTTTTTTTTTTTACTTTAAGGAATTGGTTCATGGTATTCTCTGGGCTGTCAAGTCCAAAGTCTGTGGAGCAGGTCCTGGCAGGCTGGGAACTCAGGCAGGCATTGATGGTGTCTCCTTGAGGCAGAATTTCTTCTTCCTGTGAAATACGGTTTTGCTCTTCTGGCCTTCGCTTGTTTGGAGGAGCCCCCCGCCATCCCCCCATTATTGATGGTAAACTGCCAAAATTCAGCTGATTGCAGGTGTTAACAAAATACCTTCACAGCCACACCTGAGTTACTCTTTGATGAAATAACTCATGCTCTTGTCTAGCTGAGCGGCCATAAAATTAACTTTCACAGGCAGTATGCTGCAAGTGTGATGCCGGAGCCCAGCACCAAACATTTGCTCTGACTTGGGTCCAACACGGAGAATGTTAGCTCCCTTGTTCCGGAAACCACTTTCGTGTTAACATGCTCTAAGGTTGTATTAACTTTTTAAAAAGAGACCACACAGACTTGTTTACACTGACTGTATAGACGCTCCTTGCAAGCAGGGGGCCTGGACCTGTTGGAGAAGTTCCTGGTCCTGGTGGCGGGATGCTTGACAGCACAGGAAAACCCCAGATCAGAGGGAGGGTGGGGAAAGGGAGGAATTCTGTCTAGGAGCCCAGAAGAGGGAAGGAGGCACTTCACTTTAACATACCCATCCCCCAACCCTGGTCGAGTCCTTCTGTTCCCAAGCCCCTTCTGTCACGGAAAACCACTAGCAGAGTATAGGTAGTAATGACTTAGAGTGTTCTTTTTCCTACAAGTTACTTATAACCTAATACGTGACTCTGGAATTTTCCCACACATGACATAGAAACGTACTTATTACAACAGCACTTCAGATTTCAAAGACAGGCGGAGAGGGAGATATTTTGGGAAATGGGCACGAGATTCAGCAGGTGGACCCAACTGTATCCTACTTTCCTGAAATCTGTTCCCTCTGCCTGACAGGAGGCTGACCTCTCCAAGAACTGCTTGCGTTCGATTGGCCTATAAAGCCAGTCGCTCTGCAACTAGGCAGCTGGGCTGGGTCAGTTTCTCCTTTGGTTTCCTGATTCCCTTATCAATATCAACAGAGACTGTGGAGCTCAAGAATCAACAGGAGACGAAGAGAGTGCAGCCGATTACTTCAAAAACAGTGTAAGCCAGGGCGCCTGGGTGGCTCAGCTGGTTAAGCTTCCAACTCTTGATCACAGCCCAGGTCTTGAGCTCAGCGTCTTGAGTTCAGGTCCTGCTTTGGGCTCCGCACTGGGCGTGGAACCTAGTTTAAAAAAAATAATAATAATAAAGCATTAAGTGCAGTACCCATTAGGCAAAGGTCTAGATTTTAAGATCCTGCCAGGAGGCTGCACAGCTTGCTTAGAATGCATGGCTCGTGGTTCTGGGAAAACGTCACGGCTTGTGCTGGGCCCTGCCCTACGTTCATTCTGTTCCTAAGTAGTACCAGTTTGTAGTGTCATGTTTCCAAGAGTATGATATCTATACCGGGGGTGACAAAGGACAGTTTTAGGTTTTACGTGGTTGTTCATATTTTATTCAGCTCATGAGCTTATTTGTTTTAGTGTGTATTCATGTAAAATGTAATGTTGTATTCATTTTAATGAATATTTAAGGAGTATAGCTGTTGCATTAAGCTACATAAAAATACAGTTGTTGCATATTGCTTGAAACAACATTAAGGTAGAACTTCGAAGGAAAATGTTAAATAAATAATAGTATGGGCAGTAGGCAGATATGATCAACATCGTGGCAGTGACATGGGAATGATCACAGTTAGAAAATAGCATGTCCAGGGAGAAAAAGCTGGGTTTTACTGTCAGGACTTTGTTCAGATTTCACTTCCTTTATGGCCTCTTTCAAGTCTTATATTTCGCATCCATAAAACAGAAGTGATCATATTTAACCTTAAGGACAGGTTTGAGGATTAGAGCTAATAATATGAAGTGTTGGCCACATCATAGAAACTCCATGAATAGAAATCATTGCCTTTGTTAGGCACACCTCCCAAATAGATGGGAACAAAGGTAGAGATCCAGGAGCAAGACAGACAGCAAATGCATTAAATCCATGAGACCACATCGATATAACTGAACAGTAGTTTAGCTGAGCCTGTTGAGAACACTTTCTTATCTGAGTGGCTTCATATACAGAAGCAGAAGAAGACAACCACCAGGCTGAGGTGAGGCTATGCTCTGTTTAAGAGGAGACTCAATGGAATGAAAACTATCATGAAAGATTTTCAGTGGAAGGTGCAGAGGGGAAGAACTGACAGCCCCCGCCCTTCAGAGGCAGGGGGAGAATGGCAGGGACCCCCTGGTCAGGCACAGAAGCACCAAGAGGGGCATGGAAATCCAGGTCTCTGTAAAGGGCCTCACGAGCTCATCGCATGGGTGCCTGGAGACTTAAAATGACAGTGTTGCTGCAGATCAGAATCTTTTGTCTCCTTCCTCTGTTGTGTTTTTTTGCTTTGTTTGTTTGTTTTTGTTTTTGTTTTTGTTTTTGTTTTTAACCTATAAGAGAACACTCCAAAGCATTTCTTCTCACCATTTCATCCTTCTCAATGAATATGCTGATATGATTTTCCTCAAAAGGGAGCCCAGGTTCTCAACTGTGGACAACTCCAAGCACACTATATTAGTTTGCTAGGGCTGCCGCCACAAAGGACCACAGATGGCATGGCTTAAACAACAGAAATGTATTTTGTCTCCTCTTCCGAAGGATAGAAGAGTGAGGTCAAGGTGTTAGCAAGGTTGGTTTCTTCTGAGGCCTCTTTCCTTTCCTGTAGATGACCTTCTTCTCCCCGTGTCTTCACATGGTCTTCCTTCTGTGCCTGTCTTTGTCTGAATTTCTTTTTCTTGTCAAGAAATTTTCTTTTTCTTGTCAAGGAAGCAGCCAAATTGAATTAGGGCCTTCCCTCGTGACCTCATTTTGCCTTATCTCTGTAAGATCCTACTTCCAAATGTAGTCACATTCTGTGGTATGAAGGGTTAGGACTTTAACATATGAATTTTGCCTTTAAGTGCTCCTGGAAAGGAAAAATTCAGCGTGACCCACTGACTAGACCACAAGCTTCATCTTCATCTCCATGAAGAGTACCTAATTATCTCTATCTTTGCACCGCATCCTAAGAATTAGAGTCAAATAATCATCCTATTCTGAAGTTTTGAAACTAATAAATTAGATTTCCTTTGAACATATGAAAAAATTACAAGAGGCAGCACACTGTGATTGATGTTAATTTCCATTCACAGCTAATGAGTACTTTGTAAACACCAGAACGTAATATATTCTTCCTCAGTTCTAGTCCCAATTTTCTAGTCTGCAAAAAATTTCACCCCCTACATAAGTTCTTTTAATACTCCTTTGAACTTGATTTGAATCGTGGCTCTCACACTAGCTACTTGAGCGGCCTTGGACAAATTTGTTTCTATAGGTCTCACTCCATTCTTCTGTAAAATGGGGGCAGTTTCCTAATAGGAAACTAAGAAAGTAAGAGGAGCTGTTGCTCTGAAGTGCTTTGTACAATGTCTGGTATACAGTAGGCACTCAATGCATGATAGGTAAATCTATAAGGGTTATTTCTATAAATGGTGTATGGGAAAAGGAGTGGCTTTTCAGATGTTGAGTTGAGAAGAGGTTGAGAAAGAGGTATTCTCCTTCAACTTTTGTTCTCTGTCAGGAACAGAAACTATTCTGGATTACTTCTAAATCACTCATTCCAATCCACATTCATTTGCGAACTCAGAAGGACACACTCACCTTGAACTGTAGCAGCACCAATAGATGTGACACTGTCTTCAAGAAATTGGCATGAAGATCTGAACTCTTAGGACGTCCATCTACATCACCAGTTCCTTTGAGAGAGCAAGCATCGAGGCTGGAGGGTTTATGCTGTATCAGGCCAGTAGTGCAAAGCAGTGGGTGACACTGCCTGGACATGCGTACATTTGAACTGTGATCCAGCTGAAGCTGTGCTTTTGGAAAAATGTGGCATTTGGATATAAGAAAGGATGTGTGTTGAACAGTATTTGGCCACTCAAAATCCTGGATATATAAACATATGCTGAAAAATAGGAAATTGGAAACCTTGTCTTTCCCCCTCTTGATTCTCTTGCTCATCCTGAATTGTCTCCTTTTCTAGGTGCTATATTTTAAATCTTGCAGACACCTCTAATTTTCTCCATTTTATTCTCCATCACCAGTGGTATCTAATTATCCTCAGGCTGCCTCTTTGTTATTTTCTAAATCTTTTGCATTGACTTTACCTTAAGTTCCCACTAACTCTTGCCAAGATTATTATTTTTATAACTAGTCTCCTTGACTTTATTCTCTGTGCTCTCCCATCCATCCACTTGCCTGATTAAGTTTCTTCAAATGTAACTCTGTTCAACCCAGTGAATTTTTAGCCATCTACCCTCCCAAGTAGTTGAAGCAGAACCTAATGGGAGTAACTAAACAATGCCTCACCTCCTCACCTAGTTTTTAAGTCAACTGGAACCTCCCAGTGTATTCTCAACTCACTGCTTAAAGCACAAATAGGGCTAACGTTTACTGAGTGCTTACTAGCTGCGAAGTATGTGCACCGTGCTATCTGTGTGTCATTTCCTTAAATCTTCACAGTAACTGGATAAGAACTCATTAGAAGATGCTGTTATTGTCCTCAGGTTATATAAAGGAGGTGAGTTTGCTTGACTCCAAAGCTGTCCTCCTGCCCCAGTCCCAGTCCCTGCTGCTGCCGATCTACCAGTGAGACCTTTGAGCATCTCCACTGGGAAGACCATGAGCTACTTTATTACTGGGACCATGGAGATATCAACAGAATACGTCCTTTTCATTCTCATGAGGTCTAGCACAGTGTTAGCCTTAGAGGAGACATTCCATGAATGTTTGGTGAATGGATAGAATGGATGGTTTCAGAGCAAGCATAACACGAAAGTTAAAAAGCAACGTGGCACCCAGGGCTACTGTATGGACCCACACCAACGCTGAGCTGAATTAAATTCCATTCATTTCACAACTACCTCTGTCTGCCTCAAAGGGCAGAATAAACTAATTCTGTGAACTTGATGAGTTGGTGCTATGAAGGAACATTGCTGGTGTGTGGCTTCCTACAAGAGGGAAGAGAGTTCCGTAGAGGCCTCCGGAATAAGCAAAGAAGCAGAACGCGGAATGTGGGCAATGGCTCAAGCCAGTCCATAAATCAGGCTGCTGCCCCTCCTCAGAACCGTTCTCTTCCTTTAGCCTCTGCACAACTGATTGGGTTGTCTTGGTCAGGCCCCTTCCCATTTTTTGACCAAGTACCTACTCTCTGACCTAAAGAGGCTGCTAGAGATAGTTAACAGCTAGCGGGGTTTCAGGGGTCGCACAGCATGCCAAAGGCATACACATGTCGACTGCGGCTAGCACAGCTAGTTTGGGCCCGAGCTAGGGTTTACACCTGCTAAGTGAACTTAAAGGTTTGAATGCCACCGTTGTAAGGCCTCTTCCAGCTCCAAAATTCAGTGATTCTTCCACAAGTTCTCTTTGACTCTGAAGCTCCTGAGTTGACTGGAATCTCTCCCACTCCAGTATCTGAAGATCCTTCAACCCATTTTGTGAGGTTTGGCCAATCTTCTGTATTGATGGTTCTTGTACTTCTACCCCATGGGCAGAGGAGGCTGCTGGACCGATCTCCATCAAGATGTAGCTCAGTCTGGCTCCTGTCTGCTGGGGCATCCTGACTGGGGAGTGAAAGGCAGAACAGACACTAGAAAGAAGCTTCACTTGCCAAGTCCACGTCATTGAGAAGCAATGTGATACTTAAACAGAAATTCTAAAATGTTTTCAGATTGTCAGAAGACCTTGCTAATCTCCAGCAGAGCTGAAAAATAGCACACGTTGGTCAAAATTGGGATGTTGAATTATAGATGGTGTCCATACCTCTTTCATCATCTTGTGTTTCATACACAGTAAGCAAGTCAGCCCTCATCCTCTGCCACCATAACCTTGAGAGACAGCCTTCCATTCTCAAGGCCGCCAACTCTACGTGTGTATTTAGCAATAAATCTTTTCACTTCTGGGACATGTCTTCTTCAGAATTTCTGTGACATTAGCACTTAAATGAATGTGATGGGAAATGAGATGGGCAGCTCTGTGGACATGAGGATAATCAGGCAGAATGAGTTCACGTGAGAGACCCAGGACTGCACGGACATCTACAGAGGGCAGTGTGTCTCCGCCTTCCATCACACTGTTCTTCGGCAGGGAGTTGAAATAAACGATCCTGAAGTCCCTTCAGGTTGTTAATGGCAAGATTCTAAACATCTACTCCAAGGCCAACAACTTCCTCCTTCTCTGTCTGCTCCTTTCTTTTTTCTTTTTTCTTTTTTTTTTTTGTCCCTATAGCATGATTCTGCGGAAGAGACACATTGGTTTGCAGGTTATAAGATTTCATGTACATCATTGGTGCCAAGAGAGTCACCGAAACCACTTGGGAGAGGTGTAAATGTTTTGTCACTTTGTTTTTTGTAATCATGGTTTTTGTTTTTTTGTTTGTTTTTTGGTTTTTGGTTTTTGGGTTGTTTTTTTGTTTTTTTTTTTTTTTTTTGCCATGAAAATAGTGCTATTGATGGTCATTTCAGTCAAAAAGAGAAATTATTGTCTCACATGGATTTAGGGGAATTTATTTTATCTGGTGAAAGTGAGTTGTGTTTTGCTTGTGTATTGAAGAAAGCAGATGTTGGTATCTTGGACTTCGGCAGAAAACTCCTAGATACTTGGAATTATAGGGTTGTCCAGATAGTTATATGGTTTTTGGTTTGGTTATTGAATAGAAGTAGAAGAAAGCTCTTAGTATGACTGTCATGATTAAGAATTACTGTAAAGTATTTGTGATGAGAATTATAGTTATTTTCTGATTTCAGTAGGTAAAGTTCATGAACTATGGAGCGTTCATGTCCTCACTCCTACTTAGACTCCCCCACCCTCCTTAGACATGACTAACTGAACATGGCACTTTTTCCTGCTGGTGTGGGTCAAGACCTCAGAATCCTTTCTCAACACGGCAGTTCAGGAAGGTACTACTGGCTCCTAAGAATTAGTACCCCAAGCCCAGCTGCTATTCCAAGTCTCATCCCAATGAGCATCTAAGAATTTCATCTGGGTTCTCAGTAGAGTACATTCAGTTTTGCTCAGTTTGGATTAATGAGCTCATACCTCCTTCCTCTAGCTTAATTTTAAGTTCATATTAAACATCTACTTGGATGAGACTATGTGTCCTTGATCTGCTGTTTACTACCTGTGTGACTGGCAAGTTTTGGGGTTTTTTTTTGTTGTTGTTCTTCTTCTTAAAGATTTTATTTATTCTAGAGAGGGAGAGAGAGAGTGTGAGAGTGGGTGGAGGAGCAAAGGGACAGAGAGAGAATCTCGAGCTGATTCCATGCTTAGCAGGAAGCCCAACACGGGGCTTGATCTCACGAGCCTGACATCATGACCTGAGCCAAAATCAAGAGGCAAAACGCTCGACAGCCTGAGCCACCCAGGTGACCCTGGCCAAGTTTTTTTTTAAACTTATTTCATTTCCCTGCTACGAAATGGGAATAATAATAAGTACAAAAACACATTGACATATTTCTTTCACATGACGCTACATTATGCCCCAAATTTTCCTTCTTCATGTGATACAGATCCAACTGCCAGTGACGACAGTGTGTCTCCTTTATACTTTTTCTTTCACCATGCCCGGCTTTCTTCTCCTTCTGACTTGGTTATTCCAGTGTCAGGCATACATTTGATTAAGAGATGTAGTACAGAAGTGGGTAGGACGTGCTAGACTTGAATACTAATGGAGGTGAAATTAAATGATAATTAAGTGCTTCCCCCGTCCCCTAGATAATGATGATAGAAATGAACACCCAGATTGTGTGTTCTGCGATAATCCGTGGTGACAGAAGAAGGAAACAGCCAAATGACATGTTGGCCTCGATACTTGGGGCATATTTGCAATGCAGAATAAGACTAAACAGTCTGCTTGTCTTTCCTTTCTCTCCTCTCAGGTGTTGTGCCATCTGAGTGGGAGAGTCCCCTACATGGGTGAGGCAGTGCACTGTGCGGGAGGGACACTGCCCTTGGGACCAGAACACTTGTGCTCTTGTGTGGACTGCCTGTGTATCTTTAGGTCCGTGGTTGACCTCAACAAGCTTCCTAATCGTTAAGATGGAGGGGAAGGTAACATTGACCTCACAACAGTGTTGAAGCGAGACCATGCATACAATTTAGTGCATTTAGTAAATCGCAAAGCACTTAAACATTTTTAGTCTTAGAGGCTCAAAGACCTGCTGATTAAATGCAAACCAATTAATTTGCTTAGTCCACCACCGACTTTACAGATTTTTTATAGTTTAATACTTTGTTCAAAGAAAGTCTTACTATGACAAGCTAATAATTAAGACAGATTAAAAAAAAAATGGAAGCTTCCCAGATTGAAGAAGACCCAAAGCCCAGCTCAGTCATAACTCCACCATACCAGAACTGCCTAGGCCAGTAGAAATAGTTAGAGAAGCACTGCCTGGGTCTAAGTCTCTTGTTTTATAGATAAGGATACTAAAGCCTATGGATGTGAGAGACTCGTTTCTCATGAAATGAAGTCCATTTCTTCATTGGCCTTCCCCCATCCCATCTTACCAGTGCCCTTACTGAATTATGCATTTATCTGAAGCCCTCCCTCTTCTGTGAAGTGATATCCAGAGACATCAAAGACCAGCTTTGAGTTAATATTAGTTCATTCAGTATGGCAGCCGGTGTGTGTTCTGTTGGCATGGGCCCATTTTCAAGCTCAGACAAGTAAAAGGTCTGAACAATCCTTGTACATCAGAGTTGTGGATAACACTTGCATATGATATGTAAACAGAAGTATGTTTTAAGAAAGTGACACTTCTGGTCAACAAGTAGTATATTCAGATAGGATATTTTGTGTGGTAAAATATAGCTGGTGTCAAATAAGACACAATTTTTCTTATTGAATTATACAATAATAAGTGCATTTTAATAACCCAAGATACATTGTTTTGTTTTCTATGTGTCCTTTTTTCCCCCCCTTCCATTACTGTGGTTTTCCTGTGTTTCGTGTCTGACATGACAGGGACTCCAGGACACATCTGAGTAACACTTCCTTTTCTATAAGCAACATTGTACCTTATCGCTGCCCTTCTTAAAAGTACAAATTGTACTTTGTTTCTATTTATTTTTAAAATTCTCTGGTACCAAGGTGTGTTTTATGAGACCTATGTGAGTCTCACAAAAAGATAATTGGTACATCTCATTCACATTTATACATTTTAGTTGAGAGCTTCTTAGGTCCCAAGTACCATGGTTCACATCAGCAAAATAATGATGAAAAAGTCACAATCCCCATAGAACAATTTCCCATCTGCATTGTTTCCTATTATGTGTGTGATGCTGAGGGGGGACTTTATAGAAAACAATTAATAAAGCTTTTGAGCACCTTTTGTGTTCCAACCCCAGTTGTTATTCCACTTTGCATTATTTTATTGAAGTTTCAAAATAACTTGGAGTGCTTTTTGTTTAGTTGAGTTTTGTGGAGGGTTTTTTTGATTGATTTTTTTAAATTTTGATTTTGATTGTTAAGAGCACTTAACACGAGATCCACCCTTAACAAAAATGTAAGTATACAGTACATTGTATTGCTGATTATAGGCACAATATTGTATGGAAGATTCGAAGAGAGGCTGTTACTAACCCCAAGGTCACGAATGAGGGAACTGAGTCTCAAAGAGTGGGGTAACTTATCCAAACTCATGGAGCTGGGAAGTGAAGGAAATGAGACTTCAATCTATGCCACTGGGAGTCTAGAACTTATATTTTTTTGCCATCACACCTCAGTGCCCCCTCTGCCTTCAAAGAGTGGGAGTCCAGCAGAGCCAGGCAAGGTGTCAGTCTCTTTTGGAACCTTCTTGTTTGGCCATTTCCTCCCTTCCCCTCCCAAACCCTGGCAACACATATGCCCCCTTACTGGCATATGTGGGTTCCCTGGAGCCACCCTTTCCCCCTTCTCCTCACAAAACCAATAGGCGTTGGTTAATTTGATTTCAGGTTTAATTATAAAGTGATGTTTCAGGGACTACAACCTCCATTTCAGATATGGACAATGTCAGAGCATTATTAGATAGTTTTCTCATACGCTAGAAGATGAGTTCTTAACTCTACCGCCATGTCTCTGAGCATCATTGGGTGCAAGACGGGGCCTGGGTTTTAGAGAACCATCAAGCCAGTAGGACAGGTCAGGACAGCCTTGGGGTGGGAGGACTCAGAGTGTGCTTCAGGATGAAAAGATAAGTGAGCTAGAGTCATTTATTTATTTTTTTAATTTAATTTTAGTCCATTAACATGCAATGCAATATTGGTTTCTGGAATAAGAGATGGAGGCAGTTATAGTGTCCATGACACATGATCAAGGACGGTGCCGAAGATGTTAGTGCAGCCAGGAAACGGTAAAGAAGGTGAGGCTCCTCCAGCTGCTCTGGAGAAAGACTCATTTGTCCCATATCCCTGGATGTGGAAGACTGTGGGGAGGCTATTTTATAAGATGGCATTTTAAGAACGTGAGTTTGGAGGGAATGAATAATTTCCATCTGCTTTCATCTCGTAATGGCTAATGCAGGCAAGGCTGGAGCCAGAGCTCAGATGCCTGATGAAAAATCGTATGTCCTTTTTTACATTAGCAATGAGTGATTTCCAGTCCCTTCAGTTACTTAATACCCCCACGGAAATCCATCTTGACATTCCTCTCACGTGAGCATCAAAGTGAGAGTTTTGCTCTCCGAGGCAGCCTCAAAAATTGGACACTGCTTTTCAGTCACCTGCAGTTTCCATGCCCGAGTTGGATGGTCTGCAACTGTCTCCATCCTTTTCAGGGCAAGGCTCAGATTCTAAGCACAAGTAAAACATAGTATTCAAATCACAAAACCAAGGGAGGTAAGTTGAGGCTTGAGGCAAGGCTGGCCACCTTGGCTGGAGTGATAAACGAAGTATGCAGAGAGGAAGCAGAAACAAGTAGGCATTCTCCTGATTTACATGGCAGATGAGAGCCACAGGACTGTTGCTAAAAGCACGCACTGCCCAGCGTGCCTGTAGGGAAGGGTTGGGTACTTTGTAAATGGCCCCAAGTGAAGTACTCCCAAAGACATGAGGGTTGAAGGCCAGTTTCTGTGCCCCTAAGTGAAGGCCAACCTCTTGAGCACTTGAGTCACTTATTTCTTTGGCATAATTTACGTATTATACTTATTATATTATTATACATATTTACTATGTATAGTATAATACATGATAATATATTATTATACAGAATTACTTACTTATTTGGCATAAAGGGACATGGTAATTCAATAACTAAATGCTCTAAAAAGTTAAAAGATAGTTTTAGCTATCCTTTCACTTAAAAAAAATATATCAAGCACCTGTTTTGAGTAGAACATTGATCAAAGCTGTATGCAGAATGGGGTGATGAAAATATTACTCTTCTCCCTTTTTTTCCCCCAAAGTGTCAATATCATCTTAGATTAAGTATCTATTAGAGTTGAATAATGATATGAGCAGAGTAGACAAGATTTGTTCAACAAAGATTTTTTAAGCACCTACCACTTAGGCTATGTATAAAGCATCGGTGAGTTATCGGTGAATGAGAGAGTCAGATTATCTGCCCCTAACATGCTTCTGTTCTAGAAGGATGCAACCGGTAGGTTTTCATTTAGGAGACAATGATTTTCTGTGGTTGCATGTGGATAAACTTGGAGTTGTATAATTCTGACTGTCAGATTGAACCATTGGATTGAGCCATTGCTATCCTTCTCTGATCATGAAGGAAGGAGTTCTGGCATGTGGTGACCCAGCAGACCAGCTTACATCTTCTCCAAATAATCAAATGAGCAGTGTTTGTCTTATCTAGAGGATAATCAAAGTTGCAGCAGTTGGGGACAGTTTCCTTTCTACCAGAACATTTCAGTCCATGTACAATATCAACTCATCAACTGAATTCTTTCTAACCCTATTTATGCCATGTCTAGATTCTTAATGAAGGATCTTGATTAGGAGACATTCAAGTAAAATATTTCATAAGAATTTCAGGAAAGAGAATTATTAAAATTTTCTTACCTGATGATCAGGTCAGGCTAAAGCATTTGAATGGATAGAAGAAAACCAACAAAAACTGGGATACTGTAAAAATAAAGGTCTGTGAATGATCAAAGAGTATAACCTATTTATATATCTACATAGTCAGTATTAGTAATTCCCACTAATCCAATTATCTTGATTCCAAGTTGCCCCGGAGATATCCATATGTGGGTTTAATTTGGAACCCTCTCCATCTATTGGAAAACAATTTTATTTATTTTACACACACACACACACACACACACACACTCTCTCTCTCTCTCTCTTCTTTCCCTAAAGGAACAGTCCTGAGGAATTCATCCTCAGAAACATTAAAAATGAAACTTGTATTTTGCATTCAAGATACTGGGAGAGGCAGTTCTTGAGGATACAAGGATAAGATTATTTGGCCATCTGGGTGGAACTCAAGCGATATTTGGTGCTTATTATTTTAAATTATTATTAGGAACATTTCTTAAGTAAATGTCATGGCAAAAAAGATGGGCCGCAACTATGAAATATCGAAGTCCAGGTAGAATATTCACTCCATTGTAATCAGTTTCTTACTCTGTGCCCACATGCAAATATCTATTTAATATATATGTTGCTTTAGCAACACTTTCAAGTTGTGGTAAATCCATTGTAAATTATAAGGGCCTGAGAGTTACACGTGTAGTTAATTTTCTCTTTTCCACCTTCCTGGGATTGTTAAGAAGATCCCTGCAGAAAAAAAGTGTCTCACAAAGTGAGAATAGAAAAGAGGGGTGGGTGGTAGCTGGTGGGGGGCCAGAGCTGGAAACAGGCAACAAATAACGATAGTCAGGAAATCTTCTTGGGAGAGGGGACTGTGAAGCAGATAATATTTTGGAGGCTTAAAATAGAAATGCCCCCTTTCTTGCCATTTTATGGGCTAGCTAATTTATTTATTTTTTTCATTTCTAAGGTCCTGAATATTAAAATTGCCTTTAGTTTTTTATTTAAAAGCTCACAGTGTTCCCCAGCATGAGTTTGTCAGCAATGCTGTTCCTACATGATGCTCGGTGATAAAAGAGGGTTGTGCTCAGAGAAGTGTAGGAAATACCTCGGGCTGCAGACCACTCTGGAAAGTCATACATTAGTAAGTGGAAAGACCTAGGAAGTCATACAGGCAAGAACCCTGTTTAGACAAAAATTGTCTATCATATTTCCCGCAACTATTTGATTATAGAACTCCTGATTTTATGGACTTTTAGCTATTCATTTTCCTCAGAACTCAGAACACAAGTATTAAGCATCTTTCCCCTGACAGAATGGGCACTAGTTACTGAAGGGAGGAAGGAAAACTTAAAGACCGTCTCAGCACCTGTCTTCACGGAGGTTACAATCTAACCACATGAGGGGGCATCGTATGCGTTATTAGAGGGTCTGCCGGTGTGTCACCTGCCGTGAGAGGGGTATAAAGGAGGTGAAAATAGGGTAAAGGTAATGTCCAGTGGGGGACACCTAAGAAGGAGACACGGAAGAGAACTGAGATGATACTGCATGTTGAGTGAGAGCGTTAGAAGGTGCAGGTGCAGAACTACAGACGTGGTAGGCTTGGAGACTCTTCAGTGGGGAGGCTCCCAGTTTGGCTGTAATCTCACAAGGAGTGGCATGAACTAAACGTGGAAGGAAAATGAGGAGTCATGGAATAAATAATGGCACGTGTCAGGATGATGAATGAAGATTTGATGTGGAAGGCTGCAGCCCATATCACAGCATCCTTGAATGTCTTTATAATGATACATTACTGAGAAATAATTATCTTAGTAGCATTAAGAAAATTACTTAGTAGCAATTATGAGGGAAAAAACTCAAGTGAAAGAAGACTAGAAGCTTGGATACTGGGAAGGTGGTGGAAAGGCCAAGGTGGCAGGCAGAAAGAAGGTACAGAGGCTCCACAAGACGTAGTGAGTCGTTGGTCACAGAGTGAATTAAAACCATGGATGGGTCTGAGTCTCCAAGTGTTCTTGTCTGAGAGTTGAGAGAGAACTAGGAGAGCTGAAGAGCAGCTGCTTTGGGGGCGGTGAGGACGGGGTGTTTGGGTTTCCATGTCTTCCTTTTAAGAGGCCATGGAACATGGGGATGTCATTTCCCTGCAAGCAATCTGAAACACAAACGTGAAGACTAACATAGAGGCTTGGATAAAAAACACAATTCTAAGGGCACCTGGGTGGCTCAGTGGGTTAGAGCCTCTGCCTTCAGTCCAGGCCATGATTCCAGGGTCCTGGGATAGAGCCCCACATTAGGCTCTCTGCTCAGCGGGGAGCCTGCTTCCTCCTCTCTCTCTGCCTACCTGTGATCTCTGTCAAATAAATAAACTCTTTTTAAAAAAACACACAATTCTAAAACTCCTGTAATTAAATTAATACTTGAGATCATCGAGGTGGCTCAGATCCTCATGGGAGAATGTAGACAGTGAAAGGAGGGGAGATTTAAACTGAACAGAATGGCAGATAATGGGAAAAAAAAGTGTCAATGAAAGAGATCAAGAACTGATGGGAGGTGAAGAGAGTCAGGGTAGTATAAAACCACAGGAAACAAAGGAGGAGAAAGTCTCAAGCAGTGATGTGAAATGTGGACATAGTGTGATGCTTACAGAGGTAAAGATGGATCCAATCTGAGGAAAGACCCCTAGATTTGGTGAATCAGAGGTGATTGCTGAACTTGACGAATGTGGTTTCCAAGAGGGCAGTGGTTCTGACTGCAGTATGCATTAGAACCCCCTGGAGGGCTTGTTACAACACAGACTGCTGCTCAGTTCTCCTCCCTAACCACAAATATTCTGATTTTGTGGATCTGCAATGAGGCAGATCTGCTAACAGATTTCCTGCTGATGCTGATGTTGCTTCTCCAAGGGACCATATTTTGAGAACCACAGTAACAGAGTGGTGGAAGATTGTAACAGGTGTAAGAGAGTGAGGGAATAAATGATGGCCAGATGCCTAGGCAGCGAATGGAAGCAAGATCAAAATAGTTGCTTATGAAAAGAAGATGGGAAGAGGCTGTACTTCTGGGGACTAATCTTCCCTCCCATAGCACCCAGCACTGCAACTTACATGCATGAGGTACCCAGGAGCTGTCTCTGCATGGAAGAGAGCCAATAGCCGTTTCTTTCTCCTTGCTCTGGTACCTAAGACTTCATAAAAGTAGCCTTCAATACGGTCACTCACCTCTTCAGAACTCCTTCATCTCTTCTCCCCAGAAACTGCCCCCCCATTCCATCTTGTATCCAAAATATATCAGTTGTGTGACAATCACCCCATATCAAAGTTGGGATCTAGCAAGGTTTGAGGTTCTCTGCAGAGAGTTGAGCTATGAAAGGATCATATCTGATACTGATGTATCAGACATCAGTTCAGTCTGAAAAATGCAGCAGCACGTGCCTTCTTACGTTTATGTGCTGAAGCTCAAGATCTGTTTTGCAAAGATATCAAAATTTCTGTCTCATAAAACTACAAGAAGTTGGCAGACCACTTTCTGCTTCCTACCAACTGCAGTCATGCTCATGTGCAATCCTAGGCAATACAAAGTAACGCAACTCTTCCCGTTTAGAAAAGTCATTTCAAAGTCTGCTTAGTGGTTTTCTTTATGACACCATGATTTTATTACCTATAATTTAACACGCCATGGTGCTTCCTGATGTACTTCTTAGGGCCCTTTCATTTTTCCCAACTGCCAGGTATGTGATGCTTATTTAAATTCAATTTTTCCTCTCTCATTCAAAAACCCTTTAAGGACTCTGCTCTTTACAAAATTGACCCTTCCCTGTGTAAGAGGAGGATGAAGAGTTAGACAAATGTAATCAAAGGGTGTCAGAAGGCTGGAGTTTCTATTAATGATTACAAGTCAGCGTCAGGACAACCGTAGGTCAGTTTATATGTAAATATTAGTGTGGACACAGGAAGTTGGAGGAATGAAAATTCAGGGAAAACTAAGAAATACTGTAAGAAGAAAGGAGACCATATAGGAGGCTGAGGCTGATCACTAAACCAGTGATCATGGTTTATTTATTGAATACCTACTAGGGGCTTAACACCTGAAGGAGACTGAAGTGTAAGGCACATCCCATTCTTCAAGCAAATACTACGTATTTGAGTGCCAAGACAAAATTGCATAAAATAGCAACAATTTTTTTAAAGTAGCTGTTGCAGGTGCCCATGACGTAGGGAATGCCGCATAGCTGCATGCACATCGAGGAATAGCAACATAAAAGAGCATGCCAGAAGATAACTTAATTTCATTTAATGCAGTCTGTCCTCAGTGTATTTGCTCATCCTACTCTCCCCCATCCCCCACCCCGCTTTTTTTCTCAAATAATCTCCTCGGTATTCTAAGGTACCTACTTTAGGAAATAAGTAGGGAAAGGACAAACCCAGACAACTAAAAATTGTCTTTCAATCCTGTTTCCTGAGCTGTAAAATTGGAACAATAATGGCTACCCCATTGAAAATGTAGGGATTCATGTATGTGGGCGGATGCATGCGCACACAGTCACAGATTCTACCCTTAATGACCTGGGTATTTCCTCCAAATGAGGATGTTCTTTCATAACAGGAGTGCAGTGACCTAATTCATGCCTTTGGAACAAATACCTTATTACCTAATCCACATACTTTATTCAAATTTTGCCAGATGTTTCCTTCTTTCCTTCCTTTGTCTTTCATGACTTGACAGTTTTTTGAAGAGTCCAGGCCAGTTATTTTGGTGACTCTCTCAATATTTGAGTCTGTCTGAGATCTCCGCAGAATGGCATTCAGGTCCCTTGTTTTTGCCACAGAAGCATCACTGTGTTCGTTCCAGTGCGTCACATCGGGAACCACCTGATGGCTCTCGTTGCTGGTGCTAATTTTCATCTCTGGGTTAAGGTGGTACCTACTAGGCTTCTCCTGTTCTCTGCTTCACTTTGCAACTATGTAAAAATACCCTGTTACTAAAAAACTGACACTAGCTTTAGCATCCCTTGGTGAATCTTTCTGAATCGGTTATTACCATGATGGGTCCCTAATGGTGACTTCTAAAATTCCACATCCACAGCCACTTTTAAAGCCTATATTCAGGGAGATGCTACTTTTTGCGAATGACTCCACTTTATAAAATGCCACCCCGAAATCACAATGTTTATTATAGAAAGCTAGGAAAAGGCTCTCAAGCCCTAGTGGTGACTGTTAATGCCCAGGGGCTGGCCCTACTGAGGAGGGATGGGAAGCAGCACCAGGCCAATGAGCAGCTACGCCGTGAAAGCTTCTGTTAGAGAGAAAGCTTGGTTCACCAAGGTTCATCTTTAAAATAGACTGAGAACTAGTATTGCTTTGGGATAAACTATTTTTTATGAAGAACTCCAGCTCTGGCCACCAGAATGTGCTTCTGCCGAAAGACGTGAAGAATTTTGTCTTTTGCTTTTACTCAAGCAGTAAAGTTGTTTGTGTATCACTGAAAGTAGAATGGAGAAGCCTTAAAAGTCTTGTGTGAAACAGACACAAGCTTTCTCTTCCCTCCATGGGGGCTCCTGCTCTCTTCCCCCTTTCCTTGAAAATGAAGGGGAAAAAATGAGTTCTCATAAACTCCACGAGTTGGATTGGAGAAAGAAAACGTTTGGCTGCTCTTGCGTTACTACTATTAAAATCAAATTATCAAGTATTAGGGTTTCAAACACTGCACTTTTTTAAAAAAAGATTTTATTTATTTATT
Organism: Lutra lutra; assembly: GCF_902655055.1. Classification (NCBI taxonomy): domain Eukaryota; kingdom Metazoa; phylum Chordata; class Mammalia; order Carnivora; family Mustelidae; genus Lutra; species Lutra lutra. Next base: position 12,821,492 of record NC_062290.1, on the reverse strand, counting down.
TGACAGACAGAGATCACAAGTACGCAGAGAGGCAGGCGGTGGGGGGGGAAGCAGGCTCCCTACTTGAGCAGAGAGCGATCCCAGGACCCCAAGATCATGACGCAAGCCAAAGGGAGTGGCTTTAACCCACTGAATCACCCAGGCATCCCCAAACACTGCACTTTGAAACAGGACCTTCACATACACCCAGAATAAAAGAGTATAACATCTGCTTATCACACACGGTGCTCCGGGTACAAGATATACCAATATGTTCTATATATTCTCATTCAGTCTTAAGCCACCCTATGAAGCACTGTCTCCATTTACAGAAGACAAAACTGAGATGGAGTTTAGTGCTTTTCATTCCATTTCCAGTGTTGATGAGTCTTACTCATAAATGCTAAGAGCTGGGGTCTTTCTTGGTGTGTGTATCTGTGTTGGTGAGAACAGTGTTGAGTGGACTTAACCGAGTTTATGGCCCAAAAGACTCATCCATGTTTCCACCTTCTGTGTTCACATCTGGCATTTCTAGTCCCAATATGTTCTCTTGAAACAGAACCTTCTATCATCCTGGCAGTATCTAGTCAGAGGTTATAGATTTGCATTTCTGTAAACCCACTGGTATCATTATAGAACATCTACTGGTAGTATGATTTAAAACGTTTACTTTAAAAATATTATATACCTTTTGACCCACTCACTGAATGTTTTGGGTGTTTGTTGAGTCCTTAATATGCCTGGCACTGTGCTGGGCTCTTTACATGTCTAACCTGCTGGTTTCCTACCTTCTGGATGATAGTTTTGAATTTTAATTCTGTACATGAGAAAGCTGAAGCTTAGCCATAGAAAGATTTGCTCGAGACCAAAGCCTCAGGACGTTTGGAGTGAGAATTAGATTCTCTGATTTCTCCGATGTCAGTATCCGTAATTCGTATAGCACACTGACTACACGGGCTTGCCCAAGGGTGCGGGGATGTGCGGGTAAAAAAAAAAAGACCACCGTGCATGGTTATAGTGCCAGCGTCTTTTTTCCTTATTGATTAGGTCACGGTTTAAAGAGTATACAGGAGTGAAAATATTCTAGAGGGAATGTGGGCCTGGGGCCTGGGGCTGTGACCTTGAAGCTGGGTCAAAAAACAATCTTTTGCATTTGCCTGGTATGTCAGTTCTGCTGAGATCCCCCTAATGGTCTCTTTGAGCAGCTTTCTGCCGTGGGACATCAGCACAAATGATTTCCTCTGCCCAGAATATTACCTTCCCCCATTCCACAACAGGCTTTCCTCAGGTCTCACTGTAAATAGGACTTCCTTCTCCTGACGTGTCTGTGTGCCCGTTCAGGGACCCACCAAATCCCTAGTACCTAACACTGTGCCTGCCACATAATACGTACTCAGCAAATAATTGTTAAATAGATGGATGGTCGGGAGATGAAAGAGAAAGAAGAGAGAGAGAGAGAGGAGGGAGAGTTATCAGAGAGATAAGAAGGGAGGGAAGGAGAAAAGGAGAAGGGAAGGTGGAGAGAGGAAGAGAATCTTGGCGGCAGATATATGATAAACATAATGAATACAAAAATGTACCGGAGTGAAGGCTAGTAGAAATGCGTTCAGGTGCCCCTCTATTTGCTTGCTTTATAACTTTGAATAAATTATCTCCCCTCTCTGAACTTCTAATTTTTTATCGGTGAAATTGGAATCTGAACTTGAAGACAAGAGGCATCTCAGATTGCTTTAAACTCCATCCTTCTCCAGAACTACAGTTGTTCACAGATAAGTGTTCTCAAGTCCTAATGTACACCAAGACGCACTTCTCTTCCAGCTCCCCAAAGAATGAGGTGACCCGTGGCCCTCAACAATGCAAATCTGTTTGGAAACACTTCATACTCTGTCGCACCAGCTCTTATCTTACTAAGCTAAGACTGTTGAAAATTGAGTCAGGTCATTAAAATCAATTCTTAGACCTCTATTCCCCTGTAATCAGTAAGCCCTACTGTATTTTGACTGAAAAAGACTGGAAAAAAAAAAAAAAGCATGTAAGAGCTTTAGCTGCAGGAATGATAGGCTGGACCACTTATTTGGATGCATAAATGCCATTTTCTAGAAGCACTGATGTTATTATCAGGTGCCTCTCGATGAGGATTCTCCTGTGCCATCATGCTCAGTGAACAGTGAGTGGGCAGGAGGGGAGAGCAGCAGGTTGGCTTGTGTTATACAACTAATGGGCTCTTGTACATTACTGATTAGATCTGATGTGATAAGTTTCACTGAGAGGTTTCTGCGGGTGCCGACCGCATCGTACCAAAGTTCTGCAGGCAGTTAGCTGAGGAATGAAGTGAACCACACAGCACACAGTCAGCTATAGTGGGAAGGTTCGAGTAAACAAGAAGGACGGTCTTGTAACTCCACATTGGAAAAGCTGTGCTCAGTGCATTGGTACACATGTGCTCACACATGGGGGTATAAGCTTGTCCCTTTGAAGCCGCACGCCACCTGCACACATCCATACACATACAAATGTTCGTGAACACACAAAGCCCCACTGACTTCTAGGAAACTCCTGGATCCCACCCAGCAAAATTAAAAATCCAGTTACGACACTGGAGTTGTATTATATATTCAGACTTTAAACATGCTATGTCCCAGGATACCAAGACTTATTCTGAGGTTGAGCCAGTGGCTGCTAATTGGTTAAATTAGTCTAGTCTTGAATGCCTAAGTATCCAAGTGTTGAAACTCTTCTCACTATCATAAGTTGGAAATAATCATCATAAGAATTGATCAAGGCTGGATGATCAGGGTACAGTTAACTCTCAGTACCGTAAGAGAAAAGGAAGTAAGTGTAGAGTTATACATAATAGAGTATACCTTGTCACATGCGGTGCTTTTTAAAGTTTTGTGTTACTACTGATGCTTCTCCTGTTGCTGCTGTTGCTGGTCATGGACTATTTGAGTACAGCAACTGGGTCCAATATTTCTAGATATCTCCATCATAGCTTCTTGCCTTAAATGCTTGTAGTCATGTTGGAGCGGGTTGTCCTAAATGTTGCATAATTTAAAAATGGCCAATTTGTGTTTGTCTTTGGAATGTGTTTTTATGCATATTAAAGTATCTGTTGGTCTTCAACAACCATTGAAACACCTAGTGACATCCCCGTGGTACAAAGGAGTTGTCCAGGTCCCCGTGCCACCAAAAGTCACTTCATAAAGGTAGGCAGCTGCTTTGCTTCAGACTAATGCAAACTTAGCCTTCTTTCAAAACAACCCTTAATCTGGGCAAGGGGCCAAAAACTTCTGTTTCGAGGAGCTCTCATCAGGCAAAGTAAATTGAGGGAGTGCCCTCATGGATTCACCTATTCCTTCAAACATATTATGCCAACAAATGTGTAATGAAGGCATTTCACTGATAATTTTCCAGTTAATACCCAGCAAGTGGAGATAAATAATTAAGTGAACTGGGCTCTGTGGGAAAACCAGAAGGCAGTGCAGATAATATAACCACAAATAAGTGAAATGTGGTTGCCCTGAGTTTCTATGGTCTTCCTGAAAACTGTGTCAAGGTGCCTGAGACATAAGTGCTTTTTCAAGAAAATTGAAGAGGCATAATTTACAGAGATGTGACCTGGAGGTCCATGCTTCATGCATCCTAATTAAGTAAAGCAGTCACTGAAATTGCTTTCTGTCATCTGGATAAGAAGCAATTACAGCTACTCTTCAGGTTGCTGGTTTGGTTAGGGAATAAGGTATTATATTGAGCTGACTCCTCCAGCCAACCAAGGGTTAATAAATTAATGTCCATTTTTGTGAAAGTATGTTGCAAAGGGGGGAACCCCTTAACTGCTTAGAAGTTGGGGGACTAAAAATCCAGTCTGAAACCCACCCCTCCCAGACCACATGGTTAGGGTTGGTTTTGTCTCTTATTAAAACCGAAAAACAAAATCTCCGAATCACTAAAAGGCTCATATTTGATCACCAAGTTGAGTTTTAACATGGGAGAGAATAAATCTAATTAAAATAGATCACTTATAAAACATCTCTTTATCTCTGTGTAAAAAATATTGCAATGTAATTTATGATCTGACCTCCAGTAGATATTGAGTTCTTCAAGGGTAGAGGCTGTGAGTTTTTTCTTGAAGAGATCCTGACTAGAATGACCTTCATAAGATTTGATGAAGGAGTAAATTTTTAAAAATATTTTGTTTGAGAGAGTGAGAGCATGTGAGAGAGAGCATGAGAGAGAGAGAGTGCGCACACACGCACGCATGCACAGACGCAGTGGGGGAGGGGCAGAGGCAGAGGGAGAAGCAGACCCCCTGCTGAGCAGGGAGCCCAATGCGGGACTCAGTCCAAAGACCCTGGGATCATGACCTGGACTGAAGGCAGATGCTTAACTGACTGAGCCACCCAAATGCCCGAAGAGTAAATTTTTATATTCTATTTTTATGGAATATAGGAATTGGCAAATTTGTGTCTTCTAGTGCCTGTTTTTGACATATACTAAGTGTCGCAGAGTAGTTTCTGGCTTGCTGTTGTTACTGTTTTTGTTGTTAGATTGCAAAGTTTGCAAACAACGGTTTGACCTTTCTCTTCCTGATCACTCAACATTCTATGGAATGCCTGTTATTTGAAGATTACAGTTAGCTGAGTGGTTGCTAACCGAGGTTCTACTAATCAAGAGAAACAAATGAGCTTAATAGGAAAAGCTTTAGAATAACTCTAGTTAAGTTCGAAGGAAGGGTTGGCCTACTAAGGGAAAGAATTGGACTGGAATCCTTGACAGGTTGAGATTAGTCTGCTGTCAACAACTTCCCACTATAAAAAAATGAATAAGCAAAAGGAAATAGGAAGTAGAGTTGAGGTTTATAGCTATTAGAACATATAGCTGATCCTCTCTCAAAACATGGGTGAGCTAGAGCAGTCTTTAAAGTTATTTTGATTAATTTTGTATTAATTTTCCAGAATTAAATTTCCAGAATGTGTGTGCATGCACAGACCTACAGAAACACACTGAGTCATGTGTTGATGTATATTTAACAACAGGACAGCTCTCTGAAAACAGAAATATAAAAATGCCCTGATTTGTAGTGATGATTTCCATGGTATCAAGACTCCATCGCAGCCAGTTTCAAGCAGTGACAGTTACATCACTGAGTGCAGAGTTGGGAATAGATGCCCCTCAGCTCTTTCCACTGAAAACCAACTAAAGCAAACCGCTGCATACCCCGCCCTTGTATACCACTTACCCTTGTATCTCTGAGACTCAACTTGTGAATCCGATATACAGATGACCCAGTATAAAATCATCTAAATACACAGAATGATATATTCATCTTCCTTTTTCCTGTGTTTCAGTCAATGGAATAAAACAGTGAGACTTGCCTCATCTTGTGAATAAGCTCATGTTAGTGAAATACAGTCATTTGATAAATGATCTCTATAAACATGAAGCCCTCACCAAACCTTCTCTCGGTTTGCCAGTGACTCAGACTTACTGGCCAGATGGAGTGCTGACGGGATCGCTATTGTTCCAAGCAGAGCTGGGGCGTGACCGCCATGAGGGAGGAAGAGGAAGGTCAACTGTAGAGTTACTGCTTTGAAGATACCAGAGTCAGCCATGTCCCAGGGACTTTGCTCTCGGGACAGCCTGATTAGAACAACTCACTCTGGCTGTTTGTCCGTATGACAGTCTAGGACCCCTTTTCTTCAGCCCCTGCATTCCCTTTTACTTCAGAGACTGGAAGCACCAACTTGCTTGAGATGGGGAGATGACTCAGCACTGAGCATCACGTGGGTGCTCAAAGCCTCCAAGGGAAATAGACCTGATTATTGAACTCTGCTTACGATCAATAATTGGCACTAAGTGAAGAAGGGGGTTTTACTCAAGGTGAAAAAGACTGTGATGAATAGATAGTGAGATGGAGTCCAGGAAATAATAGAGTATAATTCAAAAAGGTTACATTTAATCCAAATTTGCAAAATGTTTCTGAGAGGGAGGATAGTTACTTCCTTAAAAATTCTGGAAATACCATTAGTTAATGACCGTATGCTGAGAACTCTTGTGGTATAAATAGCCATGGACATGGTTCTAACACTCAAGAAATTGTTTTCCTCTAATCAACAAATATTTTCCGAAACCTACACAATTAAGTCTTTCGTCAGGTCAAAAAAAAAATCAGATGTGCATTCGTTCTTGATGGAATTTTATAATTCAGAATTGATCTGAGCAACCTAGCATGCCTCTTCTCATAAGAAAATAAAACACTTCATTACTTCAAAATCCACTGGCAAAAGGCTGAAGCTTAGAGTAGAAATTATCACAGAAAAACTGCTACAAAACAAATTTAAAGCATTTGAGCACACACATGTCCAGACAGTGGTGTGATAGAAAGGAAGAAACGCTTACGTTTTCAGATTCAAGGTTAATTGGACACGGAAGATAGCTTTTGCAATCTATGGGTCCAGATCTTTTCATTATGCACATTTTTATATCATCCCTTGTTAATAAAATAGTATTTACATTTATGTGGACTTAAATAACTGTCTTCTCTTCCTCACTTTTAAATTTTTCCTCTTCTTCTGTCATATTAGTTTGTTCACTTCTGCAATATTGAGACTGTATTTCAGTAATATGTTGAAGTTAATGGTGGATTTGTAACCCGATGTCTATGTTTTAAAACCCTGATATTAGTAAATACATCAAAGGTGGGTCCTGATATCTTCCATCTAGTATATAAGTAGCAAGTGTCAAATTTCAGTGGTTTTCCAATTGGGTTCATGAAATAGATTTTATGAAAGAACCTGGCTAAACACATTGAAGGTGGGATTAACACAGTGTCTCCAACCTTGACCCTCAAGTTCAGGTTTTTACATGTGAAAAGAGAGAGTGTAAATCTCCCATGATACCCCACTTTGGAAATGCCAGGGCCTTCCTTGAAGATAAATTAGCATGACACTTTTAAAAAATTATTAAAAATAGCAACAACCACAAAAACAACACCAGTGAGTATGCTTTTTTTAAGTATCTACTTTGTGCCAGGAATCTGACTTTTCTTAAGTACCATTATTGTACTGAAGGGTTCACTTGGTACTTCTGATTGTTTTTCGTAGCAACTTCGCATAGGGTTATCACTGTCCTGTGTTCATAAATGAAGAAATTGAAGCTAAGAAAAGTTCAGAGAGAAATACGAGGTAAAGCCAACATTCAGACTTAAATCAGGCTGACAGAATTCTCTTCTCTTACTATTACGGCATCTGATGGCAAGCTTTGGAAGGGCAAAGACTGTGTGTCTTTCTAATACTTAATAATTTGCTTGGCATTCAGTGTATTTGTCTGAGTCAGAAGAATAGGTGAGCGTTTCTCCCAGGTTCTTGTTAGCTGTCATGTTTTTTTCATCTGTAAAGTGAGAATTATAATGTTAACATTTTGTTGAACTTCCAGACCATTCAAATGAGACCATTTGAATTAGTGAGTTTGCAGCAGTGGAGAATATAATCTAGGAAATAATATAATCTAGGAAATAGATTATATTTCCTAGATACAATACGTAATCTCAGAAAGACTACCGAGATGCTGAAATCCAGAATCCCCCAGGAGTTCAGTAATTCACCGTTTACCTCCTATAATTTCATTGGTGACCGGTAAATACTCTGTGTCTGCATAATTTCTTTTCAGGAGTTTCATGTCAATATCAGTATAATAAATGCAAGACTTAAAAAGTCTCAGGGGAAAATAGCTTGATATTCATGCAATCTCTGGAACCCGAGTAGAATTACCAAATAGCATGGACTGTTTCCTGGGTGTTGAATTCACGAATTTGCTGTGACAGCTTAATACGTTTATTCTTTACGTCCAAGCTAATGTTGCACTAGACTCCAAAATGAATAATCTTGTCCATACTAAAATAATGCTTTGTGTTCTTAAAATGCCATTTAGCCTGATTAGCCAAGAAAAAGCTACATGTTATCTGAGCAACCTTTAAGCAGCATTAAAACTGAGGATTTTGTCATAAGGGAAAAATAGAACTATTACCAAATAGATGACTCTGTCATCTCTAAAAATGAATTGATGGTAAATCGTTCTTAAATAATTTTAATAACTATAAAAGAAGTGTATGTTCATTGAACAAACTTTAGAAACTATAATCAAAAATAAGAAATCCATCTCTTGGGCCCAAGATAATCACCGTGAACACTCATTAACATTTAGTTTCTGTGTCCTAAGAGATTTTATACTCTATTTATAGATATGCAAGTCAGTAGAAAGGGAAAGGGGATCAGACATTCTTGTTCCAAATGTCATTTCAGGTATGGAGACCCCTAGAGTAGCTCCTTGTAGCTAAGAGATCAGTGTATATCCTGGTACATGACTGAAATGATAAGAGTGACCCACTAAAGCAGTGCCATAGCCCTAATTCTACTCTGATTTTCCAGATATTTCTTTTCTGAATTCAGTAGTCTAGTATTTACGATCAGCGCCTATTATACTGACATTTCAACTCATTACTCTGTAAGGTTCTGAACTGACTTGATGTGCTTTCTTGCCAAAAGGCCTCTTAAATGCATCCTTATATATCTGATTCATAAAGACTTTACAATGCCTAAAGGACTGTTCTCAAGAATACATGTACTGAAAAACCTATTGATTTTTTCCTTTTTTTCCCCTTAAGCTTAAATTCTCTAAACTTTATTATGATATTTTTCTTACTTTATCATATCTTCATATAGTAGTTGAGTTTTGAATGGGTAAATCTTGAACTTTTTATTTATATAATTTAGACATATTAATTTGGTGTGACTTTATATTTTAGTCATCTTTCAATATGTAGCTTTTATTCAATACTGGATTTTGTAAATCTTTGGCATTAGAAATTTGTGAATATATAGAACACATTAAAGAATCTTTCTTATTAATATTAAGGTGATTTCTATAAGTATTTTACTTTTTTACTTTCTCCTTATGAGAATGTTTTGGTCTTGCTATAATTTAGGAGTTCTGGAATCCATAGACTCCCAAAGCATTCAAAGATTAAATTCATAAGGTCTTTGAAGTTGGATAGGAAAAATATATACATCTTCATATTCAGTAACCCCTAACTGAAATGTATCAGTTTATTCAATTATGAATGTAGACAACAAACTACAGTAGTGTTAGCAATATCATATATAATTTTGTCACCAATGAAATTTAGATATTTTCTATTCACTTCACAGGTGTTAGAGACCCCTAAACAGAGTACATTCATCACTAATTTGAAATTACCATAGTTAATAGACCTGTACTGATATTTAATATACTAATAAAAGCTTACATATTTTATTCTACTAGCAATTTATTGTTTTATTACTTTAACAATAATATTTGGCATTTTAGTATTTCAATATAATAAGTTTTCTTTGTAAATAAGTTTATTTTATGCATAAAAAACTATTTTGCAAATAAAACTAGAATCTACCTATTTATTTTAGTCCCCCAGAGATGAAGATAATATACCAACACATAATAATAATGCTATCATAGCTTGTAACATTAAGAGCTTTGTAAGAATAAGGCTGGATGAACTTTAAAATCTGATTAGTTAGATATTTTTATTTAAGATGCATATTTTAAAATACACATTTAAAATGGTACTGATTTCAACCTCTATTTGTTTGATTTATGGATGGATATTGGCCATATTTCCCCCTCAGAAATAACTACTGTTATTTGATGGATGTTTTTCCAGCATTTTCTTAGGCACACGCTTTATTTATTTTTTTTAGTAGGATGATACCACACATAAAGTTTTATAACGTGCTTTTTTAACTGACAATATACCAGAAAGATCATGCCTTACTATGAATTTTTTTATACATTATCTTAGTGGCCATGTAATACAAAGGGATTACATAGAAGTGCCACATAGAGCCAATCTTTCTTGAGGCTTAGGCTTCAAAAATAGCTTTTGATTAGTTTTCAGACTTTAAAAAAAAGAGATGATAATAGAACTTGGGTAGGAAATTGGGTAGAAAGAACTGGATAAAAAACTAACTTCAAAATAAAAGAGACTGATTAAAAGGTAGAGGGAGAAAAATAAATAAGGGTATGCTTAAGTGATCTTTTTTAAAAGAAGAAAATTCCAGGGGCGCCTGGGTGGCTCAGTGGGTTAAGCCTCTGCCTTTGGCTCAGGTCATGATCCTGGGATCCTGGGATGGAGCCCTGCATCGGGCTCTCTGCTCAGCAGGGAGCCTGCTTCCCCCTCTCTCTCTGCCTACTTGTGATCTCTCTCTATCAAATAAATAAATAAAAATCTTAAAAAAAAAAAAAAGAAGAAAGTTCCAATCTTTGTATCTAGAGATGATGCTAATCTCCTCCAGAGAATGATTTGCCACAGTAATAAGGATGATTTCAAAAAGACCTGGTAAGACTTGGTAGATGTGCTTTCATGGGGAAAGGTAACAGGTTTGCAGAAAACCATTCCGTTGTATCTTGAAGTGACTGTTGACTGTTTCCCAAAGTGTAGTGTTCTGTAGGCAGTTCCCCACTCTTCCATGTCTCTGCAGAGCTGATAGACTTTAGGAAGAGTTCTAGCAGGAAAAATTGAAAATCTGGTTTGGAGTATGATGTGTCTGATCATTCTGTGCTCTTGTCCGATGTATGTTTCTGGTGCCTGACCTTACACAAGAAGAAAGGAGGTTCAGTCGGTGTGAACTAAACTGATCAGGAGATGGAGGGACGCTTGACTGGAGAAGGTGAGGACTGAGCACACCCCAGCCGGATACCTTCTGGGGAGTGTAAAGAAGATGGAGATGGCTCTTTGAGCCAAATTCTGAAACACAGAACTCCTCCAGGGTGGTTGGACTTAAGAAATCAGGTTGAAAAAGTGATAGAACCCCGTGCACAGCAAGCACTAAACATACGGAACTGGTCATCTCCGAAGATGGCATGTGTTAATATTATCAAAAAAAAAGAGGTGCAAAACAGTTCAGTGCGTGAATGGTGGGTTTCTAAGGGGATTTCATGGAGGGAAAATAGAAACGATAAACTCACATGCCTAAATTTCTGAAGTTACTGACAGAGAGGTCAACCATTGCCGATGACAAAAATCTCTTTTCGCGACATTAACAGGAGCCACACAATGGACTGTATTCTGATGTTCCCTCTGTGTGGGTTTTTTTTTTTTTTTTTTTTGGTGTTTCCATGGCTGCGTGTTTTGTGTGATACACCCACAGCAATGGCTGCCAGTCCGTGCTTGTCCTTATTAAAGAAGAAATGTGCCTATACCACCAACATCGTATTTTCCCTAGGAGTGACCATATTATGGTTCATTAGAAGATAATGAGTCTCCTAGAGCTCATGCCCATAAATTAAAAAATATATATATATTTCTTTTTTTCCATGAATCATGTGTTCTTGCCAGTAAAGCTCCTGCTGTCATAGAGTGGAATTCTCTGGGCTGTCATTCTGCAGGCTTCAGGGCTACTCCAGCACCCACTCCCACACCTGTGACAAGCCGAGCAGGGGTGTCTGTAGGGGATTTAGAGCCGACGACTTCCGTCTAGATCATTACCATCTGTCAATCTTCATCAGTCAAGGAGGGTACAAAATGAGGAAGAAAATGGTCAGCCGGGCTAGGAAATGATGATGAGAGCTTCAGTGAGTGTTGAATTTAAACTCCATCAAAGACTAGACAGATTGCTTGGTGCCGAGAGGGTGAAGAAACTACAGAATTACCTCTGATTTGCCCTGGACTAAAACAAAGATACGTTGGAAATGAGAGCCAGGAAAGGGGGAACAGGTTCTAGTGGGATGTACTGATGAACCAGTTTCTCACCCCAAGTAGGACTGTGTGTACCTGGATGGGTAAGCAGCTGCCTACACGATTCTGTGCTGCTTTGGCCTGCTTTCAAATAGATGACTTTCGCAATCAGAGATGGAGAGGCAATTCCCCACCTCTGGACACTGTGAGATGAGCTCAGAGAGTGGAAGCTTCAGAACACAGGAAATTATAAGAAAAAAGAGAAAAATGATACCTTCTGTTATCATATGTGATAAATGCCCTCAGGTCAGGCAGTTACACAACTCACTAAGACTGGCTGAATCCCAGGCAATTTTCTCCGCGTTTTAGATACATTACCCTCTCTGGTCTTCATGAGAACCTTCTGGGATCCATGTATTATGAGTAAACTGAGGCACGCAGCTCATAACTGACAGAGTTGGTATTGGGCTTCAGGAAATCCGTTTTAGAGCTCACACTCAACAACCACACTCTGCTGTGTATTTTGGGTGGTGATGTGTTCCGCACCAGCATTTAGGACTGTCACTATTTTGTATTTTCACCTTTCCGACAGGAGCATAGTGATAGCTTACTGGGGTTTTCATTTGCATTTTTCTGATGTCTGGTGATGTTGAACATCTTTTCATGTGCTTATTTGCTGTCTGTATTTTTCTTCTGTGCAATGTCTGTCCATGTCTTTTGCCGATCTTCTAACTGGATTTAGTTGTTTTTTTTTTCTTTCTTTACCATTGAGCTTTGAGAGTTCTTTGCACATTCCAGTTAATTGTCTTTTGCTGGATATGAGGTTTACAAATATTTTCTCTGAGTTTGTATGTTGTATTTTTGACCCGTTAATGGGTTCTTGTGCAGAACAAAATTTTAAAAATGTTGATAAAGTCCTCAAATGATTTTTTTTCTTTTATAGATCATGCTTTGTTGGTGTCGAGACTAAGAATTCTCTACCCATCCTTAGATTTCAAAGACTTTTCTCAGTTTTCTTTGCCAAAACTTTTATATTTTATGGTTTACATTTAGGCCTGTGATCTATTTTGAGTTAATTTTTGTATGAAGTGTAAGGTTTAGGTCAAAGTTAATCTGTTTATTTGCTCATTTTGCTGCGGATTCCAATTGTTCTAGTATTATCTCTTGAGAAAACTGTTCTTCCTGATGAATTGCTATTACACCCTTTCCAAAAGCCAGTTGGATATATTTGTGTGGACTGTTTGTGGATTCTCTATTCAGTTTCATTAACTATATGCACTGTCCTCTACAAATACCACACTGTCTTGGTTAATGTAGCTATCCAGTAAGACTTGATTTTGGGTAAAGTGATTCCTTCCACTTTATTCTTTTGCAAGTTTGCTTTAACAGTTTCATATCTGTACTGTTATTTTGTAATGAAAAGCAACAACCCCTGATCTACTCCCATCCTATGCCAACCTCTAGAAGGCAACAACTGTAGACTAATTCTTTTTAGGTTATTTTTGGATGTTGACCCTATCTTTAAATAATATGCTTGTATGGCTACCTCTTGATTTATCACATTTTGATATTACGCATTTTTCTGCTATGACATATAGGTCTTGGCTCACTGAAATCAGTCCCCACTCCCTCTTCCTCTTCCTTCTCCTGTGGTTAAACCACTGTTTCTAGTTTGTTCACTAGCTGCCTGTGCATCTTCAAAAGACATACTTGAACCTTCATCTCTTGACTCCCAACTTTGTAAGATGACGTTATTGTTCCCCCAAACCTTTTACCTCGCATTCTTTTTCTTAAACGTTGTCAGAATTTTCAACTTTTGCAATCTTTTTTAAGATGATAATTGTCTGCAGTTGGACTTGAACAGTTGAAAATCACTCAACATTTTCAGCTTTTTAAAACTATGAAAATTTAGTTATGAATTTCTATACTATGCCAGTAACAATGCTTGGGCCATTCCAACACATATGTTCCTAATGCCAAGTTGAAATAGACCACCTCCACCAATTACTTGAAATTATGTCACATTTCATATTACTTCACACTTGAATGATGTATTTCTTGATTCCTTACATTGCTATTGTCAATCATTTTGTAATAAATTTTTATTGAAGTATTTGCATATGTTAAAAGTGCAGATTATAACTTTATAGCTCAATAAATTTTCATGACAAATAGAACATTACCAGTGCCTCCAAAACCTTGTTATCTACCACCCCAGTCACTAGTCCTTCACCAAAGATAACATTACCCTGACTTCAACACTATATAGTTGTTTTACCTGATTTTGTATTTTATATAAATTGAGAGGTACAATATTAATTTTTTGATCTAGCTTTTTTTAGTTAACATTAGGTTTGTGAGAGATACCCATATGATCATATACAACAGGAATTCTTTTATTTTTGTGGTTATCAAGTGTGTATGTGTGTGTGTGTGTGTGTTTAATTAAAATACCAAAATGTCTTTATTCCAGCTCTTACAGGTATTTGGGGCTTTTTGGCTATTGTGAATATGTTGCTATAAACAGTCTTTCCCATGTCTTTGGGTACCTATGTATAAATTTCTTTTGGGCATATGTTAGGAGTGCATTTACTCTTTTATAGAATGTGAGTATTTTCAAGTTCAATAGATACTGATAAAGGGTATTCCTAAGTATTACTGTTATATAGTCTCACGAGCATGTATGAGAATTCTGCTTGATCAACTCCTCCACCAACATTTGGTCTTGACAGTTATTTTAATTTTACCCAGATTGGCAAGTACATATTTTTTTAATCTCATTCTGGTTTTAATTTGCATTTTCCTAGTGATTAATGAGGTTGAAGACCTTTTCGTATATATTTTTTGGCTAGTTCTTTATGTATTCTGAATGTGACTCATTGTTACTATGTATTGCAAATTAATTGTCCTGTGACTTTCCTTTTCAGTTTTAAAAAATTGTCTGGATAAGTACAAACTCCTAATGTTGTCCAATTTATCAATCTTTTCTGTTTGGATTAGTATTATTTCCTCCCTTTAAAACATATTTGCCTATCTCAAGATGGTAGAAATAATTGCCTAATAGTTTCATCTAGAAGCTTTATTGTTTTACCTTTCATATTTAGATCAACAATTCATGTGAAATTAATTATTGTGTGTGGTATAAAGTAGGAGTCTTATTTTTCCATATGAGTATGCAACTAATTTGGTTCCATTTCTTTAGAAGACTATCCCTTCCCCAAAGTTCTGCAATGAAACCCTAGTCATTAATCAATTGTCCATATATGTGTGGGTCTTTTTCTACATCTGCTTTTCTTTTGCATTGTTCTATTTGTCTGTCTTTGCACACTCTGTATTGATACACTGTAGCTCTGTACTAATTCTTGAAATGTGGTTGTTAAAGTCTTCCAGGTTATGATTGTTTTGGCTATTCTTGGTTCTTTGAATTTCCAAATAATTCTATAATCAGGGTACTATTTCAATTTAATCTATAGATTAATTTGCAAAGATATGACATCTTTACAATATTAATATTCCAATCCATGGATCTGGTATAAATCCCCCCTCCCCTGCATTATTTAATTCTTTAAAAACCTTTAAGTATTTTTGTAGTTTCTGGGTACTTGCACTTCTTTTACTTCTTTTGTTAAAATTATTACTAGGTATTTGAAGATTTTTTTATTTAAACAGGACTTTACGAAACTTTCATTTTGTAGGTGTCAGTGATGTATAGAAATAAATTGATTTTTTTTGTATATTGACATTTTAGTCAATGACCTGAATAATTTCATTTGTTAATTCTGAGAACTTATTTTTAGATTTTTTTGTATTTGCTATAATTCTTTTGCATTTTCAGTCATAAGACAATTTTATTCATTCCTTTCCATTCCTTTTATTTTCTTGCTTTATTACATTGTCCAGGATGTCCAATAAAATATTGAGTAGAAGTGGTGTTAAAAGGCATCTCTTTCTTGTACCAGGACTCTTAGAAGGAAGCTTCCAGTATTTATCATTAAGAATATATTTCCTATAGTTTTGTTTCTTTTTTTAAGGTATACCTTATCCTATTAAAGATATCTTACTCCTAGTTCTTTATATGCATTTTAGAGATAATCATACAAATTTTATTATGGTTGGTGCCATAATAATTTGGAAGATAGACTCCCTCTTTCTGTCCTCCAGAAGTATTTGGTTAAGATTGTCATCATGTTTTCCTTAAATATTTGCAAGAATTTTCATCTAGGCCAGTAGTTTCCTTTGTAAGGGGATTTTAAATTATGGCTTTCATTTCTTAAAAAAGATGAAGGATTTTCATACTTTACTCTTTCTTTTGTCATCTTTGGTGTTTCATTTTTCTGGAAATTTGCCCTTTGCATCTGAATTTTCAAGTTTATTGGCATAAAAATGATCACAATATTTTTCTGTGTCTTTTTGTGTCTTCTGTGTTTTCAGTATTTATTAGTTGTAGGATAATGGCCCTTTTACATTTACAACATTGGTTTTGGTCTTGTGCATGCACAATCTGTTTTATTAGTACTTTCTGAAAAAAAGTATTTATTATTTCTTAGTACCCCTCCAATCTGTCTTATTAGTACTTTCTGGAAAATCACCTTTTGGTTTCTTTATTTTACTTTAAGTTTGTTTCTTATGTCACTAATCTCTGTTCTTATCTTTATTATCTTCTTTATTTTACTTGGTTTCATTTGTTCTTTTTTCAGCTTCTTGAGGTAGAAGTTTGGATCCATTTTTAAGCTTTTTTTTCTTTTCTAATATATTCAACTAAGGCTATAAATTTTTTTTCTCTAAGCTTTAAATATATCCTTCACATTATATTATTATTTCATTGTAATTCATCCTCAAATATTTTATAATTTAATTTTGATTTTATATTTGACTCATGAGTTCCTCAGAAGTGTATTGTTCAGCTTTTAAACATTGAAAATTATCCACTTATCTTTTCATTATTGAAGCCTATTGTAATTCCATTTGATCAGAAAAAAAATCTGCATGTGTTTATTTCCCCCCCTTTACTTATTTATTTACTTATTTAAGGATTTTATTTATATGAGAGAGAATGAGAGAGATGGCACAGAGGAGGGAGGGTCAGAGAGAGAAAAGCAGAATCCCCCTGAGCAGGGAGCCCAATGCAGGGCTTAAGCAACTGCCTTTGGCTCAGGATCAACTAACTGAGCCACCCAGGCACCCTCTTTCTTATTTATTTTTAATTTTTTCAAAAATTGAAGTATTATTGACACTAAATGTTACCTTCGTTTCAGGTGTACATCACAGTGATTGGACAAGTTGACACTTTATGTTATACTTACCACAAGTATAGTAGCTACCATCTTTCACCACACAACAGTATTATAATACTATTGACTATATTCTTTTTTTTTTAAAGATTTTATTTATTTATTTGACAGAGAGAGATCACAAGTAGACAGAGAGGCAGGCAGAGAGAGCAGAGAGAGAGAGGCAAGCAGGCTCCCTGCTGAGCAGAGAGCCCGATGCGGGACTCGATCCCAGGACCCTGAGATCATGACCTGAGCCGAAGGCAGCGGCTTTACCCACTGAGCCACCCAGGCGCCCCTTGACTATATTCTCTATGCAGTATCTTTTATCCCCATGACTTATTTATTCCATCACTGCAAACCTATATCTCCCACTCGGCTTTACCCATTTTGCCTATCCCCATCCTCTCCCCTTCCCCACTGGCAACTATCAGTCCATTCTCTGTATTTATGGGTCTGTCTCTTCTTTTCGTTTATTCTTAATTTTTAAATTACTTTTAAAGATTTTATTTCTTTATTTGACAGAGAGAGAGTGAGAGAGCACAAGCAGGGGGAACAGCAGGCAGCGGGAGAGGGAGGAGCAGACTCTGTGCTGAGCAAGGAGCTTGATGTGGGGCTTGATCTCAGGACTCTGGGTCATGACCTGAGCTGAAGGCAGATGCTTAACCGACTGAGCCACCCAGGCGTCCCCCATTCATTTGATATTAGATCCCACATATAAATGAAATCATGTGTATTTATCTTTCACTTGGTGTAATACCAGCTAGGTCCATCCATATTGTTGTAGCTGGCAAGATCTCCTTCTTTTCTACTGCTCAGTAATAACCCATTTTATATATATATATATATATACATATATATCTGTGTATGTGTGTGTGTGTGTGTGTTTACACAGACACCACATCTTTATGCATTCATCTATTGATGTGTGTGTGTATACACAGACACCACATCTTTATGCATTCATCTATTGATGGACACTTGGGTTGCTTTTGTATTTTAGCTATGGTAAATAATGCTTCAGTACAGATAGGGGTACACATTAGTGAATTAGTGTTTTGTTTTCTTTGGTTAATAGCCAGTAGTGGAATCACTGGATCCTATGGTTATTCTAGTGTTAATTTTTTGAAGAAACTCTGTACTGTTTTCCTCACTGTTCGTACCAATTTCATTCCTAACAAGCATACACAAGAGTTTCTCTCTCTTTGTAAGATTTTATTTATTTATTTGAGAGAGCGAAAGACATAGAACATGACAGAGAGCATGAGCCAGGAGGAGAGGGAGAAACAGGCTCCCCACAAGTTTCTTTTTCTTCATATCTTTGCCAATACTTGTTATTTCTCAGCTTTTTGATTCTAGCTGTCTGACAGGTGTAAAGTGGCATCTCATTGTGGTTTTGATTTGCATTTCCCTGATCATTAGTGATGTTGAGCACCTCTTCTTGTGTCTGTTCACATCTGTATGTCTTCTTTGGAAAATATCTATTCAGGTCCTCTGCCCATTTTTGAACCAGATTGGGTTTTTATGGTGCTGAATTGTGTAAGTTCTTTATATATTTTAGATAATAACTCCTTGTCAGATACATCATTTGCAATATCTTCTCCATTCAGTATGTTACCTTTTTGTTTTGTTGGTGGTTTCCTTCACTGGGCAGAAGCTTTTATTTGATTTCATTTTTTAAAAACTTTTAAAGCTTGTTTTACAGCCCAGAATATGAACAATTTTGTCAGACATTCTTTTTATCATTTAGAAAGAAAGTATGTTTAATAGTTGTTGGATGTAGAGTTCTCTGTATGCTAGTTAGGTCAAGTCTGTTAGTTGTTTTCTATATCCTTGATGATATTTTCCCACTTATTCTATTAGGAGAAAGATATGTTGTATTTTTTCACTAGTATCTATCAATTTTTGCTTTATAAATCAAGGCTATATAATTAAGAAATGAACATTAATTCTATGTGAACTGACCTTTTGTTATTTTGAAATAACCTTTATTTCTAATAATGCTTCTTGCTTTAATTAAAGCAATATATATTAATATATCTGATATTAGCATATTCTTCTTTGCTTCATGTGTATACATATATGTTTTCCACCTTTCTATTTGAAACCTCTTATATTAGTGTATTTATGATATGTTTTTTATAATCAGCATATGGTTGTTTCTTGGTTCTTTGGGGAATTTTTTGCTGGTTTGTTATTTGCTTGCTTGTTTTTCTCTGATCCAGGGTGCCCTTTAAATTAGCCCTTACATTTTTGTCTGTTTATATTTTATATACTTATATGCAATTTACGGTTTAAATATGCCATCATACTATTCGTTTTCTGTTTGTCCCATATTTCTTTATTTTCCTTTTCCTCTCCTTTCTTATTTAGAAGGTTAAGTAACTTATTTAAGAAGATCAGAAAACTTAGTAGAACAGAGATTTGCCAAGGCTCCTTTATTCAGGTCTCTTTGAGCATACTTTGGAAGTTTATTTGATTTATTTACACAAGAAGTAAACTAGCAGGGTTTTCTATATGCACTGAATGTGAAAATCTTTGTAAGGGTATCTCACACAATATCTGGCACATAGTGGCCCCAGTCTGCTCAACTGATTGCATCTGAATCTTGTGCTTACACCATAATGGAAAATAACAATAATATAATACTGAAATACAGCAACAGAAGCACAAAAAGTATGTTTCACAATGAGATACCCTTTCATACCCACCAGGATGGCTATTATTAAAAAGCAAAACAACACAAAAATCCAAAAGATAACAGAGTGTTGGTGGGACATAGAGAAACTGGCACCCTCTCCACTGTGGATGGGACTATAACATGATACAGCTTCTCTGGACAGCAGTGCGGTGGTGCCTCAGAAAATTAAAAATTGAATTGCCGTATGATTCGCCAACTCCTCATACACTCTGCATATATACTCAAAAGAATTGAAAACGTGACTTTAAACAGGTATTTGTGCCGCTATTAGCAGGATTATTCATAATAGCGAAAGGTGGAAGCAACCCAGGTCTGCATGGACGGATGAATGGATAAATAAGATGTGGTACATGCACAAATGGAATATTAGTCAGCCTTAAAAATGGGTGACATCCTGACACGAGCTCCTAAGAGGATGGACCGTGAAGACATGGTACTGTGTGAAATGAGCCAGCACAAAAGCTCAAATACTCTATGATTCTATGTAGATGAAGTACTTAGAGTTGTTAAATTCATAGAGAAAAACAGTAGAATAGTGATTCCCAGGGGCTGGGGCTAGAGAGAGGGGAATGGAGACGTACTATTCAATGAGTACAGTGTGAAAAAGTTCTAGAGATGGATGTTGGCGATAGTTATAGAACAGTGTGGATGCACTTCATGCCATGGAAGTATAGACTGCAAAATGGTTAGAAAGATAAACTTTAGGTTATGTATGTTTTACCACAATTTTAAAAAGGGATGCTAGGAAGATCTTCAGTCTACGTATGGTTGGTAACATCTTCAGAATGTCCTTACCTCTCTTTTGATTTATTTTTATGAGGCCATAGGACAGTCTATCTAGGGATCTACCCAAAACCTGCTCCTCAGTGTGACAGATGAGTATTTC
Source organism: Lutra lutra (assembly GCF_902655055.1). NCBI lineage: Eukaryota > Metazoa > Chordata > Mammalia > Carnivora > Mustelidae > Lutra > Lutra lutra. The sequence continues at coordinate 12,800,925 of NC_062290.1, read as the reverse complement.
ATTCAGAGCAAAAGCATGACAGAAGTCTTTAGTGAATTAAACAACACAATTCTGGTTCATTGGCTTTCTTTTTGCTTAGCCTGTGTTCACAAGGAAAGCTTTGGTTTTATTGATTGAGAATGCAGAACAAACGTGAGATAAAATTCAAAGTGCATGATAATGGGGACACTCTTTAATAATGGCAATGGGTAAACACCTTGAAATCAAGAAAGTTTTAAAACTGTTTGAGATATTTTGCACTACTCTATGCAAATAGATTACAGGTCTAGCTGAAATGGATAATCCCTAAAATAATACAATTTGCCAAAATTGACCTTGAGAGATAAAAAAAAAAAAAAAAACTTAGACCAATTTAAATAGAATAGAAATAGTTACCAAAGTACCACCTCACCAAAAAATGCTCCTTTAGCTGTTTTCTGAAGCAAATTCTACTAAACCTTCAAAGGCTCGGTCACCCCAAATGTACCTACATTGTTTCAAAGCACAGAAATAAAAAAAAACAAATGTGTCTGAAGTATTCTTTTTTTTTTTTAAAGATTTTATTTATTTGATAGAGAGAGAGAGATCACAGTAGGCAGAGAGGCAGGCAGAGAGAGAGGGAAGCAGGCTCCCCGCTGAGCAGAGAGCCCAATGCGGGGCTCGATCCCAGGACCCTGAGATCATGACCTGAGCTGAAGGCAGAGGCTTAACCCACTGAGCCATCCAGGTGCCCCATGTCTGAAGTATTCTTATGAAACAAGTATAGTATCGGTTTCTAAATATTACAAAGACAGTACAACAAGGTAAGCAATAGTTTAGTCTCACATGTGAATATAAATGCAAATATCATAAATAAAACCCAATAGCACCTAAAATTTTTTTTTATAAGGAAGTTTTATTCTGGAAATTCAAAGATGGTTCAGTAACAGGAAACCCACTAATAAAATCTTACCATAGCCATAGATCTAAGGAGAAAAATCATACAATTACCTCCATTCAAAAGGCATTTATTAAAAAACTCCATCCATTCCTGAGTTAAAAGAGAAATCAACAAAATAGAAATTAATGGATCCTTCCTCGGTATGACTCCTTTTTCTCATTTCTCTCCCCCTTCTCATATGCAGACCCATATATGTATGCATGTATAAATACATTTGTATATACACGTATTACCTGCACGTATATGTATTTGTGTATTTGTATGCCAAACCCAGCACCACTAAGGAAACACAAGGTATTCACATTAAGATCAGGAACAAGGGGATGAAGGCCTGTACCCTACTACTGTTAAATATTGCATTGCATGCATTAGCCAATGAGATCAAGTAAGAGTAAATATACAGTCAGAGGAATTGAGAAAGAAATAAAAATTATCTGTATTTATTAACAGGATATCTAAAAAAAGTCTTTGTATCTCCATAATGAAGCCAAGATAAATCATAAAAGAATCCAGTAAGATATCAGAATATAAAACAAACATGATTACTATTAGCTTTCACGCATATAAACAAAAGCTATTAGAAAAACTAATGGAAGGAGTCACTTCAAGAAATTTGCTGAAACAGGGGCACCTGGGTGGGTTAAGCCTCTGCCTTCGGCACAGGTCATGATCTCCGGGTCCTGAAATCGAGCCCCACATCGGGCTCTCTGCTCAGCGGGAAACCTACTTCCCCCTCTCTCTCTGCCTGCATCTCTGCCTACTTGTGATCTCTGTCAAATATGTAAATAAAATCTTTAAAAAAAAATTTGCCAAAATAATGAGGAAAACTTGAAAGCACTCATAAAAGACAGAAAAGTCGAAGTGAACAAGTTAACATAAAAAAACAAGTTAACAAGTTAACTTAAAACAAGTTAACAAGTTAACATAAAAAGCAATACTTTCCAAAACAATACGTTTTTGTTCTTCCTGGCAATAGATAAATTAGTGCTAAGTTCTTATGGAAAAATTAACATGTGTAATTACTAAGAAAATGCTGAAAAAGACCAGCAATAATGGAAAGACTGCTCCTACCAGATATTAAAGCAAACTATAAACTTCTGTATCTAGAAGAGTGTGGTATATGAATAGATACACAAACCAAAAAAATGGAATGGAAAATCAAGAAACAAACACGCATATGAAAATAAAGTATAGGGGCGCCTGGGTGGCTCAGTGGGTTAAGCCGCTGCCTTCGGCTCAGGTCATGATCTCGGAGTCCTGGGATCGAGCCCTGCATCGGGCTCTCTGCTCTCTCGGGGAGCCTGCTTCCTCCTGTCTCTCTGCCTGCCTCTCTGTCTGCTTGTGATCTCTCTGTCAAATTAAAAAAAAAAAAAAGAAAAAAGAAAATTAAGTATATGAAAAAGTATTATCTCTGATCACTGGGGGTAAGATAGTCTTTTAAATAAATAGTGTTGAGAAAACAAAAAATTGAATCCATACCTCACACCATGTAGCAGAGTAAACTTCAAATGTGTCAGCAGTTAAGTGTAAAAAAATGAAACCACGGAACTACTGGAAGAAAACATGGGTGAAATCTATTTTTTTTTTTTTTTTGGTGGTTAGTTACATTTTATTTTAGTTTTTTTTAATTTTTTTCAGCATAACAGTATTCATTATTTTTGCACCTACACCCAGTGCTCCATGCAATCTGTGCCCTCTACAATACCCACCACCTGGTGCCCCCAACCTCCCACCCCCCACCCCTTCAAAATTCTCAGATCGTTTTTCAGAGTCCATAGTATCTCATGGTTCACCTCCCCTTCCAATTTCCCTCAACTCCCTTCTCCTCTCCATCTCCCCTTGTCCTCCATGCTATTTGTTATGCTCCACAAATAAGTGAAACCATATGATAATTGACTCTCTCTGCTTGACTTATTTCACTCAGCATCATCTCTTCCAGTCCCGTCCATGTTGCTACAAAACTTGGGTATTCATCCTTTCTTTTTTCTTTCTTTTTTTTTTTTTTTACAGCTTTATAAACATATATTTTTATCCCCAGGGGTACAGGTCTGCAAATCGCCAGGTTTACATACTTCACAGCACTCACCATAGCACATACCCTCCCCAATATCCATAACCCCACCCCCCTCTCCCAACCCGCTCCCCCCATCAACCCTCAGTTTGTTTTGTGAGATTAAGAGTCACTTATGGTTTGTCTCCCTCCCAATCCCATCTTCTTTCATTTACTCTTCTCCTACCCCCTCAACCCCCCATGTTGCATCTCCTCTCCCTCATATCAGGGAGATCATATGATAGTTGTCTTTCTCCGATTGACTTATTTCGCTAAGCCTGATACCCTCTAGTTCCATCCACGTCGTCGCAAATGGCAAGATTTCATTTCTTTTGATGGCTGCAAAGTATTCCATTGTGTATATATACCACATCTTCTTTATCCATTTGTCTGTTGATGGACATCTAGGTTCTTTCCATAGTTTGGCTATTGTAGACATTGCTGCTATAAACATTCGGGTGCACGTGCCCCTTCAGATCACTACGTTTGTATCTTTAGGGTAAATACCCAGCAGTGCAATTGCAGGGTCATAGGGTAGTTCTATTTTCAACATTTTGAGGAACCTCCATGCTGTTTTCCAGAGTGGTTGCACCAGCTTGCATTCCCACCAACAGTGTAGGAGGGTTCCCCTTTCTCCGCATCCTCGCCAGCATCTGTCATTTCCTGACTTGTTAATTTTAGCCATTCTGACTGGTGTGAGGTGATATCTCATGGTGGTTTTGATTTGTATTTCCCTGATGCCGAGTGATATGGAGCACTTTTTCATGTGTCTGTTGGCCATCTGGATGTCTTCTTTGCAGAAATGTCTGTTCATGTCTTCTGCCCATTTCTTGATTGGATTATTTGTTCTTTGGGTGTTGAGTTTGCTAAGTTCTTTATAGATTTTGGACACTAGCCCTTTATCTGATATGTCATTTGCAAATATCTTCTCCCATTCTGTCAGTTGTCTTTCGGTTATGTTCACTGTTTCCTTTGCTGTGCAAAAGCTTTTGATCTTGATAAAATCCCAATAGTTCATTTTTGCCCTTGCTTCCCTTGCCTTTGGTGATGTTCCTAGGAAGATGTTGCTGCGACTGACGTCGAAGAGGTTGCTGCCTGTGTTCTCCTCGAGGATTTTGATGGATTCCTTTCTCACATTGAGATCCTTCATCCATTTTGAGTCTATTTTCATGTGTGGTGTAAGGAAATGATCCAATTTCATTTTTCTGCATGTGGCTGTCCAATTTTCCCAACACCATTTATTGAAGAGGCTGTCTTTTTTCCATTGGACATTCTTTCCTGCTTTGTCGAAGATGAGTTGACCATAGAGTTGAGGGTCCATTTCTGGGCTCTCTATTCTGTTCCATTGATCTATGTGTCTGTTTTTGTGCCAGTACCATGCTGTCTTGATGATGACAGCTTTGTAATAGAGCTTGAAGTCCGGAATTGTGATGCCACCAACTTTGGCTTTCTTTTTCAATATTCCTTTGGCTATTCGAGGTCTTTTCTGGTTCCATATAAATTTTAGGATTATTTGTTCCATTTCTTTGAAAAAAAATGGATGGTACTTTGATAGGAATTGCATTAAATGTGTAGATTGCTTTAGGTAGCATAGACATTTTCACAATATTTATTCTTCCAATCCAGGAGCATGGAACATTTTTCCATTTCTTTGTGTCTTCCTCAATTTCTTTCATGAGTACTTTATAGTTTTCTGTGTATAGATCCTTAGTCTCTTTGGTTAGGTTTATTCCTAGGTATCTTATAGTTTTGGGTGCAATTGTAAATGGGATTGACTCCTTAATTTCTCTTTCTTCTGTCTTGTTGTTGGTGTAGAGAAATGCAACTGATTTCTGTGCATTGATTTTATATCCTGACACTTTACTGAATTCCTGTACAAGTTCTAGCAGTTTTGGAGTGGAGTCTTTTGGGTTTTCCACATATAGTATCATATCATCTGCAAAGAGTGATAGTTTGACTTCTTCTTTGCCGATTTGGATGCCTTTAATTTCCTTTTGTTGTCTGATTGCCAAGGCTAGGACTTCTAGTACTATGTTGAATAGCAGTGGCGATAACGGACATCCCTGCCGTGTTCCTGACCTTAGCTGAAAAGCTTTCAGTTTTTCTCCATTGAGAATGATATTTGCGGTGGGTTTTTCATAGATGGCTTTGATAATATTGAGGTATGTGCCGTCTATCCCTACACTTTGAAGAGTTTTGATCAGGAAGGGATGCTGTACTTTGTCAAATGCTTTTTCAGCATCTATGGAGAGTATCATATGGTTCTTGTTCTTTCTTTTATTAATGTGTTGTATCACATTGATTGATTGGCGGATGTTGAACCAACCTTGCAGCCCTGGAATAAATCCCACTTGGTCGTGGTGAATAATCCTTTTAATGTACTGTTGAATCCTATTGGCTAGTATTTTGGTGAGAATTTTTGCATCTGTGTTCATCAAGGATATTGGTCTGTAGTTCTCTTTTTTGTTGGGATCCTTGTCTGGTTTTGGGATCAAGGTGATGCTGGCCTCATAAAATGAATTTGGAAGTTTTCCTTCTATTTCTATTTTTTTGGAACAGTTTCAGGAGAATAGGAATTAGTTCTTCTTTAAATGTTTGGTAGAATTCCCCCGGGAAGCCGTCTGGCCCTGGGCTTTTGTTTGTTTGGAGATTTTTGATGACTGTTTCAATCTCCTTACTGGTTATGGGTCTGTTGAGGCTTTCCATTTCTTCCTGGTTCAGTTGTGGTAGTTTATATGTCTCTAGGAATGCATCCATTTCTTCCAGATTGTCAAATTTGTTGGCGTAGAGTTGGTCATAGTATGTTCTTATAATTGTCTGTATTTCTTTGGTGTTCGTTGTGATCTCTCCTCTTTCATTCATGATTTTATTTATTTGGGTCCTTTCTCTTTTCTTTTTGATAAGTCTGGCCAGGGGTTTATCAATCTTATTAATTCTTTCAAAGAACCAGCTCCTAGTTTCGTTGATTTGTTCTATTGTTTTTTTGGTTTCTATTTCATTGATTTCTGCTCTGATCTTTATGATTTCTCTTCTCCTGCTGGGTTTAGGCTTTCTGTCTTGTTCTTTCTCCAGCTCCTTTAGGTGTAGGGTTAGGTTGTGTACCTGAGACCTTTCTTGTTTCTTGAGAAAGGCTTGTACCGCTATATATTTTCCTCTCAGGACTGCCTTTGTTGTGTCCCACAGATTCTGAACCGTTGTGTTTTCATTATCATTTGTTTCCATGAATTTTTTCAATTCTTCTTTAATTTCCTGGTTGACCCATTCATTCTTTAGAAGGATGCTGTTCAGTCTCCATGTATTTGGGTTCTTTCCAAATTTCCTCTTGTTATTGAGTTCTAGCTTTAGAGCATTGTGGTCTGAAAATATGCAGGGAATGATCCCAATCTTTTGATACCGGTTGAGACTTGATTTAGGACCAAGAATGTGATCTATTCTGGAGAATGTTCCATGTGCACTAGAGAAGAATGTGTATTCTGTTGCTTTGGGATGAAATGTTCTGAATAAATCTGTGATGTCCATCTGGTCCAGTGTGTCATTTAAGGCCTTGATTTCCTTGTTGATCTTTTGCTTGGATGATCTGTCCATTTCAGTGAGGGGAGTGTTAAAATCCCCTACTATTATTGTATTCTTGTCGATGTGTTTCTTTGATTTTGTTATTAATTGGTTTATATAGTTGGCTGCTCCCACGTTAGGGGCATAGATATTTAAAATTGTTAGATCTTCTTGTTGGACAGTTCCTTTGAGTATAATATAGTGTCCTTCCTCATCTCTTATTATAGTCTTTGGCTTAAAATCTAATTGATCTGATATAAGGATTGCCACTCCTGCTTTCTTCTGATGTTCATTAGCATGGTAAATTCTTTTCCACCCCCTCACTTTAAACCTGGAGGTGTCTTCAGGTTTAAGATGAGTTTCTTGTAGGCAACATATAGATGGGTTTTGTTTTTTTATCCATTCTGATACCCTGTGTCTCTTGATTGGGGCATTTAGCCCATTAACATTCAGGGTAAGTATTGAGAGATATGAATTTAGTGCCATTGTATTGCCTGTAAGGTGACTGTTATTGTACATTGTCTCTGTTTCTTTCTGATCTACTACTTTTAGGGTCTCTCTTTGCTTAGAGGACCCCTTTCAATATTTCCTGTAGAGCTGGTTTGGTATTTGCAAATTCTTTCAGTTTTTGTTTGTCCTGGAAGCTTTTAATCTCTCCTTCTATTTTCAATGATAGCCTAGCTGGATATAGTATTCTTGGCTGCATGTTTTTCTCATTTAGTACTCTGAATATATCATGCCAGCTATTTCTGGCCTGCCAGGTCTCTGTGGATAAGTCTGCTGCCAATCTAATATTTTTACCATTGTATGTTACAGACTTCTTTTCCCGGGCTGCTTTCAGGATCTTTTCTTTGTCACTAAGACTTGTAAATTTTACTATTAGGTGACGGGGTGTGGACCTATTCTTATTGATTTTTGAGGGGGGTTCTCTGAACCTCCTGGATTTTGATGCTTGTTCCCTTTGCCATATTAGGGAAATTCTCTCTAATAATTCTCTCCAGTATACCTTCTGCTCCCCTCTCTGTTTCCTCTTCTTCTGGAATCCCAATTATTCTAATGTTGTTTCGTCTTATGGTGTCACTTATCTCTCCAATTCTCCCCTTATGGTCCAGTAGCTGTTTGTCCCTCTTTTGCTCAGCTTCTTTATTCTCTGTCATTTGGTCTTCTATATCGCTAATTCTTTCTTCTGCCTCATTTATCCTAGCAGTGAGAGCCTCCATTTTTGATTGCACCTCATTAATAGCTTTTTTGATTTCAACTTGGTTAGATTTTAGTTCTTTTATTTCTCCAGAAAGGGCTTTTATATCTCCCGAGAGGGTTGCTTTAATATCTTCCATGCCTTTTTCAAGCCCGGCTAGAACCTTGAGAATCGTCATTCTGAACTCTATATCTGACATATTACCAATGTCTGTATTGATTAGGTCCCTAGCCTTTGGTACTGCCTCTTGTTCTTTTTTTTTGTTGTGAATTTTTCCGCCTTGTCATTTTGTCCAGATAAGAGTTTATGAAGGAGCAAGTAAAATACTAAAAGGGTGGCAACAACCCCAGGAAAATATGCTTTAGCCAAATCAGAAGAGATCCTGAATTGTGAGGGGGGAGAAAGGGGATAAAAAGGGGTTCAGACATGAGAGACTATGGACTCTGAAAAACGATCTGGGAATTTTGAAGGGGTGGGGGGTGGGGGGTTGGGGCACCAGGTGGTGGGTATTGTGGAGGGCACAGATTGCATGGAGCACTGGGTGTGGTGCAAAAATAATGAATACTGTTATGCTGAAAAAATAAAAAAAATTAAAAAAAAAAAAAAAAAGGGTTCAGAAAGAAAAAAAAAAAAAAAGAAACTATTAAAAAAAAAGAAAGCCGATAAAGAAAAAATATAAAAAGAGGAAAAATATATATATATATTAGATAAACTATTTTAAAAACGTTAAAAAAGAAAACGGTAAAAGTTAAAAAAATTTAGCAGAAGAAGAGAAAAAAAAATTGAAAAAGAAAAAAAAATTAAATTAACTGCAAGGCTAAAGAATCATGGGGAGAAAGCCATGAGTTCCGTGCTTTGCTTTCTTCTCCTCTGGAATTCCGCCGCTCTCCTTGGTATTGAAACTGCACTCCTCAGTAGGGGAACTTGGTCCTGGCTGGGTTTCCCGTTGATCTTCTGGGGGAGGGGCCTGTTGTAGTGATTCTCCAGCGTCTTTGCCCCAGGCGGAGTTGCACCGCCCTTACCCGGGGCCGTGCTGAGTAATCCGCCCGGGTTTGCTTTCGGGAGCTTTTGTTCCCTGAGCGCTTTCCGTAGAGTCCAGAAGACGGGAATGAAGATGGCGGCCTCCCGGTCTCCGGCCCGGAGGAGCCGAGAGCCCGGGGCCCCACTCCTCAGTGCGCCCTCAGAGAACAGCGCCCAATGACTCCCGTCACCCTGCCTCCTGCCGCGCTCCGAGCTGACCGACCCTGCGACCGGTTCACGGTAACCCCGAGCTGAGAGTCACTCCTCGGCTCTGTCTCTGTAGCCGGCTTCCCCGTTCTAATACCGGTAAGCTCTGCGACACTCAGACACCCCCGATCCTTCTGCGACCCTGCGGGACCTGAGGCCACGCTGTCCCCGCCTGGGCTTCACCCCAGTTAAGCCTCTGGAGCGATGTCCCTCAGCGGAACAGACTTTTAAAAGTCCTGATTTTGCTCCGTTGCTCCGCCGCTCGCCGGGAGCCGGCCCCTCCCCCTGCGGTCTATCTTCCCGTCGCTTTGGATTCACTTCTCCACCAGTCCTACCTTTCAGATAGTGGTTGATTTTCCGTTTCTAGAATTGCTGTTCTTCTTCTCTTCAATCTCCCGTTGGATTTGTAGGTGTTTGCAATCTTTAGATAAGCTATTTAGCTGATCTCCCGCTTCCCGAAGTAGTCTCAGCTACTACTTCTCCGCCATCTTGACTCCTCCCTCAACATGGGTGAATTCTTATATGATCCCTGTATGAAAAGCCTTTTTGTTATGACTCAAGCAAGATGCAATTAGATAAAGAAGCTTATCAATTTTATTTTGGTGACGTAAAAAAATCTTACATAAAAAATCGTGAGATTTGAAATCAAAGAAAAAATTTGCAGAAGATACCTGCAAATATAACACAAAGGGCTAATCCTCCTAACATATAAAAAAACTTCTTAAAAATGATAGGAAAAGAAATAGCAAAAACCTGACGATAAATGGGAAAAAGACACAGTCGGCAAAAAATAGAATGCAAATAGTCTTTAAGATAAAAAGATACCAAAGTTTATCTAAAAGAATAATGTAAATCAAACTGTAGTGAGATCTAGTTCTCATCCATCAGACTGATAAAAATTCAAAAGATTGGCAACATGCCCTATTAGTGCGTCTATAGAGAAAGACCCTATGTTGTCAGTAGGAATGCCAAATAGAACCACGCCTGTGGAGGGGAGTTTATTACAATCTACAAAACATAAGCATTCATTTCTCTTTGACCAGCAATTTCAATTCTAGTAATTTACCCTGGAATTTCACCTGAATAAATTTAAACAAACATATATTTGTTTAACAAAATTTCTTGATTGCACCACTGTTTGTTGTAATGAGATTCTGGAAACAGCACAAATGTCCCCCCACAGAAGAATGTTGGAGTGACCTTTGCACAGCAAAGTACTCTATATGGAAAGACACACAGATTGAGGGAAATGTCCTGAACTGTGATACAATGATTTCCAGGATATAATGTCAAGTGGGAAAAAAAAAAAAAAAAGACTGAGAGGATTCAAATTTTACACTGAATTTAGCTTTGAAGCTACAGTCACACAAAGCAAACTGTGGAAAATCGCACAGGATACCAGACTACAGGACTCTTTAAAAATGTCAGTATAATGAATGACCAGAAAAAGAGAAATATACAAGGCCCTGGACCTGTTCTAGATAAAAGACACTGGCGAGACTTGAAACCAAATGCTGTAATTAATCTTCGATTGAGTCCTGGATCCAACAACAGTTATTAAAGGCATTTTTGGAAGACTCGAATATGGACTGTATATTAAATCATACTCTTCAACGTGAAATTCTTAGTTGTGATATGGGTATTGTGTCTGCATGGGAGGATTTTCCCATTCATGCTAAACAGGGTCCGTGCTGAAGTATTTAGGGAAGAGGAGTCATGTTCTCTGCAACTTGTATTCGAAGAGTTCTAAAGGATAGGTGTAGATAGATAAAGGTACATAGGTGCTCATTGTACTATGCAGCTCAAAAGCAGATTTGAAATTATTCAAATAAAAATGTGAGAGATACAAGAGATGTCCAGAATAAAAGATAAAGTAGACCTATGCCTTTTATTTACTTTGTAGTTCACTGACATTTACACCTAAGTTTTAATAATGTTTAAAGGTAAAAAAATTGTCATCCTGACTGAATAGACATTCCCTGATGCCTGTTCTAGTTGAGGTGTGGTAGGGGACAAAAGAACCTAGTGAGTTTCCTAAAGAACAGACATATATAGTGGAAGGAGAAAAGGAGAAAAATGATGAACATACTGGATGCAGTTTTAGTGAGAACATAAATATAGGATAATTATGTTGTGTGTCTAAAACGTTGGTCTTTCATTTCCCCTGAGAGCTCTCATTAAAAAGAAATGCAGTCTCTTGTATTAGTTTCCCACAGACTGACATTCCTCTTTAAAGTTCAAAAGCTAAAACCATTGGCTCCAGTTTCAATCTCGAGAAGTATTTTTAGCAACTGATGATTGCTTATAGAGTGCAGTGCATGAAATTACTTAGTCCATGGAGTCAGGGAACGCTTCCTTGATGAAATGATGTCGAAATGAACTCTGAAGGATGGGAGAGAATTAACTAGGAAGGACACCGGGATGGCTCAGTGGGTTAAGCGTCCGACTCCTGATCTCGTCTCAGGTCATGATCTTGTGGTTGTGGAATCAAGCCCTGCACTGGGGGTTCACACTCAGTGAGGAGTCGGCTTCAGATTTTGTCTCTCCTCTCCCTCTGCCCCTCCCTGCTCATGCTCTCTCTTTCTGTCTCTAAAATCTTAAAAAAAAAAAAAAAATTAGGCAAATGGGTGGATGAGATGGCGTTGTAAGCACAGGGGACAGCTTGTGTGAAGAACAAAAGCAAGAAAGAAGTAGGACACATTCGGGAACTAAGAGAAGAAAGCCAGTGTGGCTAGAACACAGAAAAGGAAAATGGAAGAGTGAGAAAAAAGATTGCATTTTTTTTTTCACTTCCCCCTCCCCCCACTGCTCAGTTCTGCCCTCTGTATTGGCATGGCAACCACAAGGGGGCACCCAAGACCTGATACCTGGTCTGGTTCCCCTGAGGCTTCCGGAAGGTATTTCCTTTGTTCGTTATGGTTCTGCACAGCCCTCCTGGGCAGCTCCCACCTCTCTCACAGATGCCCCTGCCAACTGAGCAGCCACGGGAAAAGAGACGAGAGTAAGTTTCAAGTTGCTGACACCACACAGTAGATGCCATGTGTCTCATCCTCCCCCTTGGGTTGGAAATCACGATAGCTGCCTGGACACGGGAAAATCAACAGTACCTTCCCCCTTCCATTCAGAATGCCCCCCCCTTTTTTTTTTGCTTTGCTTTGGTTCAACATCAAAAAGGCTAATCTTTCAGGGCTAGGGACTTGATGGTTTTCCAGGAGAAAAGAAGAAAGGAGAATGTTTGGTTTTATTTTTTACAATGCCTCTATTGTGCCTCCCCCAACACCCCGCCCCACCTTCCCCACCCCCCACCAACCACACAGGCACCTTAATGGACATTGTGTGCTACGAAGACATTTAGAAGTAACTCAGCATGCCTATTCGGAATGCATTTGGGTCAAGGAATATTGAAACTTCTGATACTACAAGTATGAGAGACCAGAAATCTCAGGTTTGTTGAGATACAGTGAAGCTTAAAATGACCTTAATAAAACAAAAATAGAGAAACCTGAGGGAGAATGATGACTTTTTCTCTATCTCTGTGTTTTCCTCGGGTTTATAAACCGAATCAGAAGGCACAGTGACTATATAGACTTAGAATTCTTCATAGGGCTGACATCTGGGGACATGTGGGCATTGTCAGACCATACCGCCTAGCACAGCCTGGGCTGGGTTCCAAAGCCCTAATCAGAATTTACTCAATAACCCATCCACCAGACACTGCCCCCATATATTCTACACCAATCTTTGATCAGAATGGAAGGCAATTCAGTAGAACAGAGGGAATTTGGCTGCCAAACTCTCAACTTTGTATCTGGCATGAAGTTCATCGAGACCCTTCTAAGAAGAGAAGATGTTTTGTTATCTAGCTGGCATTAAGTTGATTAGAAACAAAACTTACCAGACAAGTATCAGTTTCTTCTACAAGAGGATGGGAGGACAGGGTGACTGCAATTTATACTGGTTCTGTGAAGATTGTCATCTATTCATGCTAGTGAGAAAAATGGGAAAAAGAGCCCAGTTGATGTTTCAAGCTGTGTCACCCAATGAACTAAATGACAGATGCACATTTTATTGTCAGCTTCTAAACTAGATGAGGGGTCTTGGTTAATGAAGTAAAGGGCAAGATCCCTTTCCTGTATGATGATAGACGATGAGGGTACTTAATCAGCAAACTGTGTTTAACTAGCTCTAAAGGTAATAAAACCAGGTAAGTTTCACTGTTAATTGGCAGAGCAAGGTCAAATAAATTATGAAGCCAAATCTGAATTTCTCAAGATCTTGATTAGATGGAGAAGAATTTCCTTCAGTTGTACGTATACACTTAAAATTTATTTTTCACTTACCAATACACCTCAGGGGATTATTTTTGCACCGAGAGGCGGCTCATGGATCTGAAAACCAGTTTAGCACTTTCTTTATTTTATTTCCAGAATTTAGCAGTATTTTGGAAGTGGCCAAAGAAAAGATAATAACTAAGATGAGATGGAAATCAACACTTCAACCCCCGTGTTCAGCCAAATAGAATTTTAAGGCTCTGAATTGTAAACTCATGCCACTTGACTTTAGGGTCACATTGAGCCAAAACTAACTTCTGTGTCTTGAATTCACTGCTTTGAACTGAACAGTAAACTGTTTACTTGCTCCCAATGGGAATACATTATGCTGAAAGATGGCTTCCTGTTTGTCCTAAAGGGGTTTCCCTTCCCTGAAAGAACTCATAATTTAGGCCAGCTGTCTCTGCAGGGGCCATCCCTGACAGCTTTCTCAGGGTAAGTGAGATCAGAAAACCACCAGGCTGTTGCAATATATGAAACTAGACGCTTGGCCTGGCCCCTCCCCCTGCACAGGGCTTTAACTTTAAAAACGGCCTGAGCGCTGAAGACAGAAAGAACACATGTTGCCCTGGGTGCGTCCTGCCGAATATCACAGTGGATGGTTTCAGATGCTCCTGAAAGCAGTAGGAATGCTACCCCCGTGGATATTTTAGACCATCTGTAGGAGGAGTGCCCAGAAAATGTACCTTTTTCTAGTGTGACATTGGGAGGTGCTGGAGAATAAAAATAATCCAGCATCAACAGGAGTGAAACACTATGCTTGTCCATTCTGCGATTAAGAAACAAAGACTTAAAATGCCACCTTGCCAAAAATAACGGGCCATCAAAGTATGCCAGATTCATGATACTACGTGTGGTAGCCAAGCATTCTCAAGAAACATGCTTATGGAGGAATGATTATACTGGAGTTTTCAGCCCTTCACTTCCCCTGATGTCACCTCCTGAACTCTTTACCTTCTGCCTTTGAAGAGAAGTAAAGGTGCCTCTATTTCCCTCTTCTGGATTCGTCCCAGGTGGGATCATCCCTTCTGCTTGGTGTTTGTGATCACAGTCACATGAAGGAACTACCGTGCCCGGTCCTGGTCAGTTGTCGGTATGATGCTGAATTCTGGAATGAGCTATTATTGCGTGAATGAGTCCCAGCAAGAAGGTGTGGGTCTCCAAAGGCTGCCCTGTTCACGCTGCTGGCAAAGTCAATTCAGCTGAAAACGGAGAGGCGATCTCCTTCAGGTGTGATGGGCAGCACATTACTAGGTCAGTGCCTTCATCGTTCTTCCTAGTGAGGCCGTGTGGGAGCCGGGCCAGATACTCTGACTTATCGTTGCCAAGTGCTTTCATTCCAGCATGCCCCGAAAGGCAGCCAGAATGGAAGAAAAATGGAGAACCATTTGAGGTGAAATTGGAAGGAACCAAGGAGCTTAAAGGAGGCAGTGGCTGTCAGGAAGGTGGCAGTAGGCAGCTCTGCTAGACCCCTGTCTTTTTTTTTTTTTTTTTAAAGATTTTATTTATTTATTTGACAGAGAGAAATCACAAGTAGGCAGAGAGGCAGGCAGAGAGAGAGGAGGAAGCAGGCTCCCTGCTGAGCAGAAAGCCCGATGCGGGGCTTGAACCCAGGACCTGGGATCATGACCTGAGCCGAAGGCAGGGGCCCAACCCACTGAGCCACCCAGGTGCGCCTAGACCCCTGTCTTTTAAACGTGGCTATCCTCTCCCACATTATCTCTTCCATCCCGAGAATGCAACCAGAAAATGATGAAAAGTATGAACGAGGTGCATGCACTGTGTGGCGTGACGGGATGAGAAGATAGAAAGCTACATTTTAATAGGATGCAAAGACCCTTATTTTAGAACAGGTGGAAGTGCAGTTCTAGGCCTTGAAAACCACGCTTGTGAAATTGTGCGTTTCATAGCATTTTCCTCCCAGTTCTCAGAGTAAATAATGTATCCTTCTCCTAGTAACAATGTAAACAGAAGGGGAAAAAGGGAAAGGATACTGTACGAGAAAACAATTTAAAAATAGTGATAGCGATATAAATAAAATTCCATGACAGAGGTTATATCAGGATAAGAAAAAGCCTGACATAGAGAAATACAACAGAAACATTGTGTATGGAGTATATAAATAGAGAAAAAACTTAAAATAGAATTTTTCAGCAACAGCCATACCTCCAGAACAATAGGAACAGGCTCGAAGGCATATGGACAAGGTATTTCTTGTCACCGTGTGGGCTGTGTGCTGTGGGATGTGGGATATTCTGCTGGGAGGCTTGAGAGATCCTGTTGGGTGTTGTTAAGTGGGTATTAAAGAAGTGTGGAGATTTTGTAAATTACTACCACTTTCAAGAAAGTAGACACAGAAGCGGATCAGGCGGGTCATGCAAGTTCATCCAAGAAACGCAAAAAAATAAAAAAGTGAAATTTCTAGTAGAAATCCACAGTGCGTTATAATTAACATCGATACCCAGGAACCCTGAACATGGAAAGCTGTCCAATACCTACAGTGCGCTTGTGATATGAACATCATCTGGACAGAGACAACAGTGATGAACCCTGGGGAAGAAGCCATTTTATCCTTTCAAGAGGAAAGTGAAAGCTGTGGGGAAGTCCTCTACCCTGACTTACCAGAGTCCAAAAATACTGGAAATGGTAGTCTGGGAAAGAACGTGGGAAACTCCAGTTCTGAAAAGGCCGAAGAAAAACGAAGAAAAGTATTAAGATGAATGAGTATTTAAAAAAAAAAAAAAAAAACAGACAGGGAGGAGAAGGAAAGAACGGACAATACATTCCTAAAGTTATGAAACAGTTTTTGAGGTCTGTTGTTAGAAAGTATGTTGTCCATCTAGTCCTTCTTAGATAAAAACAACAGACCATACTCATAGAGCATTAAAGAGAATTAAGGCAGAAGAAGCCCCAGTACTACCCATGGGAGGAAAACAAAAGGAACAGGACTCATAAACCCCTAGCAAAGGGATATTCATGGCTGATTAGAAGGTTGCTCTCATTTGTGAAAAGAATGGCAAGCCCTACCCTCAACGCCTGAGACCCAAAAGAGTAGTTTCCACATCTGGTGTCAAATAGCACCAGAACCAATTTAATTCACATTTTAGCTGCTTTGACACTCGAGATGATCAGTGTGAAAACTTCGGAGGAAACCTCATCAGATAGTCAACAAACCCAATGAAAGAAAGCTTAAAGCCGCTGTTGAAGGGAAAGGGAAAAGTGAAATTCCAAACAGACTGTTAAACCAGATAGTATTCAGTACATTAGAAATGCCCCGGGGCACTGAACTCAAGGTGCGGAATTAGTGTGATTAAATCCTGTGACTTGGCCAGTGAGTCACCGTTAGCATCAGATACCATTCCATCGCAGTGGCCCTGGGATGCAACTGGAAGGTGGGACCCTATATTTACCATCCTAGTTTGTTCATCATGTCTTCATAAGCCAACATAACAAATTCCTGGGTATCTTGTTCACTTGGCTTGATCATCAGAATTTGTCTGTAGTCGACCTTGGTAGCCCGAGTCCTCTGGTGTCATTATAGAATAGGAAACAAGGAGAGAGCCCATCCCCCCCTTTTTAACCAGATTCCCATGAACTCCAAATATTTTGGGTCCAAGTATTTCACCACCTAGGACTTCACACTCTAGGTAGACCGAGCAAGGTGAGTTCATGGCTGTAGATCCAAGTCCTTAACTCCTTAAAATGATAGGCAGAATTTTGTCTCTACAGATATGTGGTCAGTTTTTTTGAGATGAAGATATCATTGGTCAAGTACCTGAAATGATCAAGAAAGACCTTTTGTTAGCTGAACGATGTAGTGCCGTCAGTGTATGTGACAGCAGGTTCTGTGGTTATAAAAGCGAATGAGACATTAGTTGCCCTTTTAAGCCGTTCTGAGTCCCCTGGGGTAAAACAAGAGCCAGCCAGTTTAAAAAAAATGCGTTGTGCATTACAGGGAAGAGACACACAGAGCTAATGGACCCAGGGAATTAGGAAAAAGCGACAAGACGGAAGTTTCTTCCTGAAATTGTCTGAAGCGGTGGCAATTAGAAATGAAAGTTGAGACACCAAGGCAGGACAGTTAAGTAAATAAGTCCAGAAACCTAAGCCCAAGTGTGAGCAGGGAGGTATGGGGGCAGACAGTGGCTGGGTTTTGCAGGAATTTATTTAGAGCAATTGATTTTTAGGAGTGTGGAATGCTGAGTTTATTCACCACCTTGCCCACACATCTGGAAAGATGCTAGGAACCTCTGACATAGCTAATTAAAGCAAATGGGTCCTACTGTGGTATTCCCAATGGCTGGGCAAGCAACAGCTCCCTTTCTCCAGCACATTCTGCGATAGCCTAGTGGAGGAAAATTCTCAAAAAGTCCCGCCAGATGTCTTTCCTAATTGATACAAGGACTTGATCTGCCAGGATGATAAATGCCAAAAGGAAAGGGAGGCATAAAGACAAATGGATCCAGTGTATTGGGTTTGGAGAGTACATTGTTGGGAATTTAAAAAAATAAAAAAAAGTGATCCTCTAACAGGTGCACTTTAGGAAAGGCAAGGGTTAACGAGCAAGGGACCCATCTCTACTTCTCATATGCCTCGATGTAGAGAAAAATTGCTTGAACTGGTGATTTCAAATGCATTTTTGAATTAATCCTAACCCCTGATAAGGGAGTTCAAAGTAAGTTTATTAGATCCTCTACCCTGAGAAAATGCTGACTGTTTAAGAAAGGGTCAGCATCTACGTGTCACACCATAAAGACTTGTGGGCCAAGCCTAAGGCAGGGAAATGCTGATGAGATGCACACACACGCGGACACACAGAAGGGGGAGCAGGTACCGTGGAAGCCTACACGCGGAGTCCTGCCGAAGTCCCCCGCACGTGCCTCGGCGGGGCTGGTTCATTCGGAAGGTCTGCGTGGATCCAGCGAATCACTGGCAGAGAAACACGCTCTTCAGAAAGCAGGGAAGGGAGTTGAGGAGCTGACCACACCGGGCTGGATGCAGGTTTCTAACTGACCAGCAGGGATAAATAAACCGTCTGCCATCTCTTTGTTTCTTACATCCAGAGTGGCTGGAGGTTTATTAAACAGAACGCACAGGGAAAGCAGAGTCAGCAGGAACATAGCTGATCCACATGTCTCACTGCAGGTTGAGAAAAGAGCAGACTCGAGGCTTCCCTGGCAGGCTCTGGATGCTGCGCAAGCCGGGGAAGTTCCCCTGAGAAGGGAGCTGGGTTGGGAGGAGGAAATGGGGAAACAGTGGGGGGAAAGAATTTGCCCAGACTTCTATCTGAGAGAGACATATCCGACTGAATACTTGGCTTCTCTCGGAGCAGAAGGCAAAACCAGTTTAAGGAAAGAGCACTGTCCAATTTTTAAAAAGTGAGTTAAATTAAAAAAACTATTTTTAGGGAACATTAGCGAACTCAACGAGACAAAGAAGGGGTAAAGCCAATGTCAGGTAGCTCTCAAGCACAGTCATGGACCCATGGGAAGGAAGATCACCAGCTTTAGGGTTGCATAACCTGCATACATTTCTTAGGGGTAGTGCACAGCAACGGGGATTACTATCACTGGTCGGGGTGTTTTGTGTGGATAGCTAACACGTTTTGATCATTTATGTATTAGGCATTGGGATTTTATGCATTATTTTACATAAGTCTCTCTGCAGCTTTATTTTCTTGATGAAGTTTGGGAAATATTAAATACCTTGTCTGAGGTTATGCAGGGTAACCTTTTAAGGGTTAACCTATAAGGGTAGAGTTGGGATTTTAACTCGGGTCTCCATGACTGCATATTTGTTCTCTCATTACATTCTCTGTGAAAAAATGATGCTCTTACTAATCTTCCAGGGCTTGTGGGTGGACATAGTTAGCAGCTGGTAATGGTTGGTTCTCTCTCTCCCTGACTGTACGTATTTGCCCAGAGCAAAAATCAAACTATAGCTCTGTGTTGTGCAGTTTGGGTCACTGACGGCTGGGCCCTTGGAGCCCATTTTTGCCCCAACGGGAGAGTGACCGTCACCTGAAGGGAAAAACCACCCTCTGCAGGCAGTGCTCATGCTCGGTCCTCCTGGAGTGCTTTCTCTTTTCTTGCCTGTACCCATCCCAGAGGTCATCTCCTCTAGCCCCTCAGCTTCAAAAACCATCTCTAATGGTTAAGTCCCAGACCCACATTCCCAGTCTTGACATTTCCTCAGAACTCAAGACGTCACATTTCCACTTGGATGTCTAACAGGTACTACCCTTGGCATATTCAAAACTGAACTCTCCATTTCTTGCCTCCCCCATCGGCTCCTTCTCCAGTCATATCCCATCAATAGCGTGATCCACGCCATTGCTGAAGCCCCAAATATAAGAGCTGTTCTTGGTCCCCTCTCTGCATCAGTCCAGAAAATTTTGTTGACTTCACTTGTAGAATATATACTGATTCTACTCACTCCTCTCTACCTACATAACCATGACCCTAATACAGAACCATCATCCCCTCACACCTGAGTCACTGTAATTATTCTGACTGGACCCCTGGCTTCCGTTCTGCCATCCGTTTTATTTATTTATTTATTTGACACACAGAGATCACAAGTAGGCAGAGAGGCAGGCGGGGGGGGGGGGGGAGCGGGGAGCAGGCTCCTGGCTGAGCAGAGAGCGGACGCCGGGCTTGATCCCAGGACCCTGAGATCACGACCTGAGCTGAAGTTAGAGGCTTTAACCCACTGAGCCACCCAGGCACCCCTCTGCCATCCATTCTTCATGTAGGCATCAGCATGAGCTTTATGAATTGTGGATAAGGCCATGCTGTCCCCTTATTAAAGTCCCTCCAATGACTTCCCTTTGGTCTTGGAAAACAAATCTGAACTCCTTATACTGATTTTCAGATCCAAAGGGGGGCCAGCCCTCCTCTGACCTTATGTCCTCCTTCAGTCACATTGCCACCCCGTGTCCTTCAAACCGTCTAAGCACATCTCTCCTGCAAGTTTGTAATTGTTCCCTCTGCCTAGAGTTTTCTTTGTCCGTTTCTTCCCAGAACCGATTTTTTCTTGATACTCAGCTCTCGGCTCAAATGTCACCTCCTCAAAGGAACTTTATCTGACAGCCTGTTGACTCGCCATTGGCCGAGTTCTCAGCACTGGCACTCCTTGGTGTCTGGGGGAGTTCTTGTGTTTCTGGTTGTCAGGCATTTATTCACACACTTGTTCACATACTCATTTCTACCCTGCACTGCAGACAGTATGGTGCCCGCTGTCAACATATGGCTGTTTCCACATACAGCGAGTGGTTACCATATTGGACAATGCATACATGCATTTCTATCATCACAGAAAGTTCTGTTGGACAGCACTGCCCTACATTGTAAGCTCCATGAGAACAGGGGCAGGGTTTGACTCATTCACTGCTGAGTCCCCCCCAACAGTCCCTGGCAGGTCATAGACCTTGGACATGTTTGCTGAGCGAATGAGCAGATGAACAAATTATGTATATAAAGAGGAATGGAATTCTTCAGGAGGAAACCCCACTTGGAGCTATCACAAAGAGTTAATCTGTTGACTGTGCTTCTTTTACCAGAGAAGTTTCCTTAGCATTCTGAAGATAAAAATGAATCCACCCAGAGGGGCTGGCGGAACCCAGCCCTCAGTTGGAATTTAACGGCTGTGCTTCACAAAGATGCCATCAGCAAGACAAATTAGTCCCATTTCACCTCAGCTGAGAATCCTACCCTTGCCATGAAACCAGCTTTGGGGCCAACTCAGAGTTTATTTTCTCACATACCCCTCGTGGACAGTAGTCTGGCTCAGGGGCATCAGAGGCCTGCGGTGTGCTGGGTGCCACTGGAGCCCAAGAACTCCCAGACTCCCAGACCCTTAAAGGGACCTGTATGTCCACAACCATGATGCCCTGTGGTAGGGGCTGTAACACATGTGCCATGTGCAGGAGCGGAGCAAAGGAACACGGGATTCTCCCGAGTGTGGAAGGGGTAAAGCGTCCTTATGTCAGAGTATCTCAAGGAGGTAACTTTGAGCTGGGTCTTGCAGAATGAGTAGGAGTTTGCTAGCAGTCAGTGAGAGAGGTTTTTTATCAGAGAGACCGGCACCCAGAGACAAACGGAAGTTGTGATGGTTCAGTGCAACTGGGAGCTTGAAACAATTTGGAACAGATGAATTGCAGAGTACCAGGCTTAGCACACAGGTGGCAAGGCTTTCTGTGAACCACAGAGGGTTTGCACACTCTTAGGAAGATGACCTGCTCCCCATAAGGAAGTTTAAGGACATAACATGATAAGAACTTTATTTTAGAAAGATCCAGAGTGGAGGTTCTTAATTCTTGTGTGTGCATGCCAGGAACTCCCTTTTAGCAGTCTGGGAAGGCCAAGAGATCCCTTCTCAGGATTTGGAAAAAAAAAAGAGAGAGAGAGAGAGAGAGAGACACCTAGAATTTCCAAGGAGACCAATTACATTAAAATACAGTGATCCAAATCTAGAAAAAAAGTAAGTTTGTCATCTAACAATAGATGTGCTTCACTATTCAAGGTAATAAATAATAAGATCTAGCAGCAAGTCTAATAACTATGATAATTTTGAGTGGCGGTGAGCATGCATGCTCTTTGGGGATATTTACTGCAGCTACAATGAGATAGGAAGGTGTCTCTGATTTTGTTTGGTGACAGAGGTCACTGCTACAACAAATAATACTGAGCTATGTTGTCTCCATTCTTGACAGAAATAAATGCTAAATTTCAATTAGATAGCAGTGAAAATACAGATTTTTTTTTTTTTAATTCAAGTTGATAGACCACTGAGCTCGATCTGGATCCAGGGCCTGCACCCCTGCAACAAGGTGATTTAGGGGATGAACTTGTGGTAGGAAGGAGCTGGGAGCAGGGGCCATGAGACTGAACACAGGCAATGCGGTTAGAAGTACATCGGGTGATCCCGTCCGGGAGGAGGATGCCGGAGCTGAGCAGTTCCTTTAAAACCAACATGGCATGTATTTGCTGCCAAATTAGAACATTTAAAGGCCAGTTATTTGTATGTCCTACAGGTCTCCTGCAAATATAGGCACCTCCTCCCTTTACCTCATGCAAGGCATAACGTAATTTACAGAGCTTGGAGATAGGCAAGCTTCAGAGACACAGTATTGCTGGAGAGAGACAGTTGTGCTCCTTCTATTTCCAGAGCTCATTTGGAACATGATAGGAAGAAAACTGAGTAGCCCTAAAATCTGCTCTTCCGGGAAAAGAAATCCCTTTTGTGCATCTTATGGCATTGTTTTGTTTTTAAATATGTCCACACACAAACACACAGTTGAACACGCTGACATCAGTGACAGTCAGAAACAGCTCAGGACAGAGAGGAGTGGATTATGCGTTCCTTCGTTTCAAGCTGAGCACAGTGTTTTGGACCCAAGAACACATGATAAAGGAACAGGGATCCAGGGAGTCACCTTTCAAGACCTGTTTATCCCATAACTTGAACTGAAAGCTTCTATCTTGTTATAAACTCTTAAATTGTACTGTCTGGTTTATGGCGTCTTATTGAATTGTCAAGGCTCTAGGCAGCCCCTTTAAAGTGGCTTTCTTATTCTTCATTTTTATTGCCAGTAGCCGTGGTGAAGAGGAGAAAAAGGTTTGAACTTTATCACCATTTTAAAAGATGTTTCCTTGTCTCCCGCCTGTGCGTTTTGCCTCTCCAGGCAGAGAAAACATGCTTTGACAGGAAGGTTCTGTATCTTCTGCTGAATGCTGCATTTTGCAAGCCGTGGACCTGGGGACTGAGGGGACTAATACCTCTCATCTCAAAATAGAAAAGGCATTAAGTACATAACCCGAGAGCCAGGATTTCTGGGTTCCCTGCCCCTCCACTTAGTATCCATGCAATGTAGGGGGAAGATATTGAAATACTCTGTAGTTCCAGCATTATACAAGAAGCCCAAGGTTAGAACCTTCATGCCCTTCTCAGAGAGATGTTACTACAGTTAAATCAGTACACCTAAAATGCCCACGGTGGGGTCTGGCATAAATGGTCGGCGCTGTCATCTATGTGGGAAATGCACACACGCCCTCTACACCAGTGGAGATGCCCACCTAGAGTTGCCTCGGGCTGTAAAAAGAAGGAAAGAGATCGTTAGGCTTCTATTAGCTCAGGCTTCAGGGAGACTAAAGATGATTTATTTTTGAAACACATTAGAAGATCCAGTTACTAATTTCAGTTCCTCGTTTAAACAGTCCAGACCAAGTGGGATTTAGTTTGAACATCACATAAAGCTCACTGTTCTTGCAGAAGCCTAAAGATTTTCTAAGAAATTCTTGATCTTGGTCCAGGTCAGAAGGGCAGAAAGGACCAACCCCTTCCCCAACAATAGAGAAGGACCAAGAAAACAAAGTCAGGCACAGTAATAAGAGAGAAAGCTCTTAACAGTTGTAAACCTCTGGGGGATTGCTGCTTCTCCAAGCTAAAAGTTCAGTTGCAAAAAAAAGAAAAAAATGTTCAGTTGCCATTTCTTCTAGACTCTTAACTAAGCCTGTGGGCAAGATGGGAAGGTTATTTCACTGTAGGGCGTTTATAACAAACTAAAGGAGATGGAGTGAAAGAGATGCGCATGTATGCAAGCCTCCATGATAATGTCAAAATAGTAGATACATTGCTTTTCCTTCCATTTGTCCCTTGGAAATAAGAACTGTCCCTTTGTATTTATATTATAGATACACACCTAGGTGGGTGGTGAAGAAGACAAGAGGAAGAATTTGTTCTTTGAATAATGTTTCCTTTTAAAAATGTAATCATAGAGCACGGTTACATTGTAGATATCTTCTTCTGTCGCCATGTAATGAGTTGTTTGTGAGTTGTCACAAACCTGGAGACTTCGCGCAGACTCACTGTCTGAGTATAGTGTAGATCGGAAGTCTGACACAGCAGGACTGGGAGTCTCTGCGGAGGGAATGGCGGACTCCATTCAGTTCCAGGTACCAGCTGGCCGCATCCTCATCCAGAGACTCAATTAGGGAAAGATCTCCTCCAAGCTTCTCCAGATGCATTTCCTTGCAGGTGTAGGACTGAGGTTCCCTTTGTGGGCTGTCCGTCAGGGACTGATTTTAGTACCTCGAGGCCACTCTCAAGACCTCACCATGTGGCCCCATGGCAGTTCACAACAACAATGCTGACTTTCTTCCAGGCCTGCCTGAGTGCATCTCGCGGACTCCTGTGCTTTTAAAGGGCCCATGTGAGTTATCGAAGTTCGTTATATATTTTAGATACTAACCTCTTACCAGATAAATCATTTGCAAATATATACTCCTATTCAGTAGGTTGTGTTTATGGTTTTGTGGATGGTTACCTTTGTTGCACGAAACATTTTTATTTCGAGGTAGTCCCAGTAGTTTGTTTTTGCTCTTATGTCCCTTGCCTCAGGAGACATATCTAGAAAACTTGTTATTGTGGTCAGCGGCAGAGAAATTACCACCTGTGTTCTCTTCTAGGATTTCTGTGGATTAATTGACTGTATAATCATGGGTTTATTTATTTATTTTTTTTTTAAAGATTTTATTTATTTATTTGACAGACAGAGATCACAAGTAGGCAGAGAGGCAGGCAGAGAGAGAGGAAGGGAAGCAGGCTCCCTGCTGAGCAGAGAGCCCGATTCGGGACTCGATCCCAGGACCCTGAGATCATGACCTGAGCCGAAGGCAGCGGCTTAACCCACTGAGCCACCCAGGTGCCCCTAATCATGGGTTTATTTCTGGTGTCTCTGTTCTCCTCTGTTGATCTACATGTCTATTTTTGTGCCAGTTCCATTCTGTTTGATTACTACAGCTTTGCGGTATGTCTCAAAATCTGATTTTGTGGTTCCTCCAAGTTTTCTTCTTTCTCAAGAGTGCTTTGGCTATCCAGGGTCTTTTGCGACTCATACAAATTTTAGTATTATTTTTTCTAGTTTTGTGAAAAATGCTATTGGTATTTTGATAGGAATTGCCTTGAATCTATAGGTGGCTTTGGGTAATATGGGCATTTTAACAATTTATGCACTCAACACCAAAAAAAAAAAATCCAATTAAAAAATGGGCAAAGGACCTGAATAGACATTTTTCCAAGAAAAGACATACAGATAGCCAACAGACACATAACAGATGCTCAACATCACTAATCCTCAGGAAAATAGAAATCAAAACCACTATTAGACATTATCTTACACCTATTAGAATGGCTAGATTCAAAAAGTCAAGAAATAACAAGGCTTGGTGAGGATACGGAGAAAAAGAACCCTTGTGCACTATTGATGGGAATATATGTTGGTATGGCCACCTGTAGAAAACAGTATGGAGGCTCCTCAAAAGATTAAAAATAGAAATACAGTATGATTCAGTAATTCTATTGGGTATTTACCTAGGGGGAACAAAAACACTAAATCGAAAAGACAGGCACCTCTATGTTTATTGCAGCATTATTTACAATAGTCAAGACTTGGAAACAATTTAAGCGTCCATCAGTAGACAAATAAGGAAGATACGGTATGTGTATGTGTACACACACACACACATACACAATGGAATATCATGCAGCCGTTAAAGATGATATCATGCTGTATGTCAAAGAAAGACATATACCGTATGACTCCACTTATAAATGGAATCTTAAAAAATGAATAAACTAAAGCAGAATCAGAATGATAAATACAGACAACAAACTGTTGGTCGCCAGAGGGGAAGGGATAAGGAGGGTGGGCAAAATGGGTGAAGGGGAGAGGGAGATACAGGCCTCCCAGTTAGGGAATGAGTAAATCACAGGAATAAAAAAGCAGAGGGAATACAGTCAGTGATACTATAATAGCAATGTAGTGGGACAGATGGCCCCTACACTCAGGGTGAGCATAGCATCATGTAGAAACTTATCAAATCACCATGTTGTAACCCGAAACTAATGTAACATCATGTGTCAAGTATATTCAAAGGAAGAAAGAGAGAGAGAGAGAGAGAAAGGGAAAGGGGAAAAAAAAAGAAAAAAAAAAGGAAGAAAGCAACTTCGATACCAAAGATTCAGGAAATGTCACCGGGTGTTATCTCATAGGGGGAACAAGCTGGAATACATTAAAACCTTTGAAATGAAAGTTATATAAGAAAGGTTTGTACCCCAATCACATGGTCGAAATAACACAGATCACCAAGTAGAAGCCCAAACATAAAAATAGAAACTAAGCTCTGGTCAACTTAAACTAAGAAAGTTGAGAACCAAACTTAAGGACATTTTCTGGTCATTCGAAGCTTTAAACTTGCAGTCAATCAACCGATCAATTAATCAATCAATACTAAACAGATAAAAGGCTCATATGATTAGGTCAGGTGTACCAGAATAATCTTCTTCCTTTAAGATCAACATATTTGGGACTTTAAAAATTAAATAAGCCAAATTACATACCTAGATTTGTGTTTAATTCAGTAATCGGTGATCAGAAATTTGGGGGGGACCACCTTACAATTCTATCAATATATACATATGCGAGATACAGTATGGTAGATACTTAGCATCTACAGGGTTTGAAGAGAACTAGTGTCCTTGGGTTTCTTTCTGTTCTAGACTAGGTGCTGTTGGAAATGTCACACTGATTCACATTTTCTCTTCTAAAATTCTTCCAATTTATCTTTGAGATGATAAAGGCTGAGAGACTTTCAGTAAAGCCTCTTAGGTCACTCAGAAAACAGCAAGACAAGTTTTGAACTTTTGAGTGTCTGAATTCAAAGTCTGCATGCTTGACTCCATACTAGTGGGTCTCAAACATTAGGATGTTTTTGAATCAATCGAAAACTTGCTAAAGATGTTAATTTCTAGGCACTCCTCCAAGACATTCTGATTCTCTAGGTCTAGAGTTGAAAGAATCTCAGCAGCTAGTGTAAACTCGCCTGCTTTAAAAACAGATATTTTAATACCCAGGAAATCTAGAAAAATGTCATTATGGAACAAAAGACGATCATTTACATCCTTATTTTTCTAACTTCTCCATGGAGTGAAAACAAACTTGTCAGTGAATGTACTAATCCCTGGTCTGGCATTTGGGAACCAATGCTTATAGTTGGAGTATTTTTTTAATTGCTATTTATATAACATGCAGAGCATTACTTATTCATAAAAGAAAATATTAATATAATTTAAAGTACACGAATATTTTAATATGGTGTTAAAAATTTTTTAGCACTTCAAAGACTTTTCACAATCCAACTGATAATTAATCTTTGTTATTTTATTGGTGTGTAGAGATTACTTAATGGAAAGTTCCAGCTGATAGATTACTAGATTAATAATATGCTGTGTATGCATTATTATATCTTCAGAATGCTAATAATGGCAGTGAGAACCTCTTTGATCTTTTTTTCACAGGCTCCATTCCTAAAAAGTTTTCATTGCTCACAAACATAGTAATTTATGTGTGTGTTTTTACCCACAAAAAACCAAATATATATGAACATATATTTTGACTTATTAGTAACAATTAATGTGCCATATATACTTGCCTCTGGCTTTCAAGTTTCAAAAAACACTAGAATTAGTGATTGCGACATCATCTCTATGGCAATAAACTAGTAATCCCATCAGAAATAATATTTACAAATGTTGGGGGATGTAACAGATTTTAGAGAGCTCAGAAAGAAAAGAGCACAAGAAATGGAAGAATGAAGCAGAAATTTCCCAAAAGTTGAGTATATTTCAATTCCTGTCTATGTCAAGTAGGGTAGCTCCAAGTCATATCTTACTCAGAGCCTGTGCCCAAATTTCAGCAGGAGACGCAAAAATTATATGAAGTCAAAATGATCTTCAACGACTCGATAAAGGGATAGAACAGATCATTCTTCAGTTAAGCATGAGTTCAGATATTTGACTTAAGTTGTAGGGGCTTTTTTGTATTTAAGCAAAATGTATCAGTTCTTATTTGTTGCTGTTCTTGTACTATCATTGTTACTGGGTTTCTGCTGTGCACACGTGATTTCACTTGAATTTAATGGACATGTAATACAGTTCCACTTTTTTCTTAAGCTTCTTGAATTGGGTTTTTGTCTCTCACTGACTGAGGTGGGGGTTTGGTTACAGAGATGGTGCTGTTTGAGCTGACTACCACTCAGTTTGAAAAAGTATGAAAAAAAAAAGGCATAGGAAGAAAGAAGAAATGAGCTGAGGATTTAAAAATAAAAGGCAAGTGTCCACATGTGTTCCCACCATTATTTTAAGTAACGTCTCTCAGAAACTGCTTTCATGGAAGCTAAAATAGTATTTTTAGTTTTGTTGATAAGGAAACTGGGAATTTTTGCTAGGCTTGCATCAACAACGATTGCAAACCCTTGCATTTTACATTTTTGTTTTGTAATTAAAAATTTTTTCTACCTTCAGTGATTTCACTCCTTCCCCCAGTGCCCCACTCCTCCATCCCTCCACTTCCTGGCAGCCACCAATCTTTCTGTGTATCTGTGAGTTTGATTTTGGTCTGTGTTTTAGAGTCCACATACAAGTGAGATCGTACAGTATTTGTCTTTCTCTGACTTATTTCACTTAGCATAATACTCCCTAGCTCCACCCATGTTGCTACAAATGACAGGATTTCCTTTTTTATAGCTGAATAATATTCCATTGTGTGTATATACATACATACATACATACATATGTATCTTTTTTTAAATCAATTTAGACTAATACTCTATTGGATACATATATTACCACAGCTTTTTTATCCATTTATTCATCTGTGAAAAAGATTAACAAGATCTATGTTCTGTTTCTGTACTCTTCAATAAATTAAATTTAAATATAAATTAAAGTAAATAAAAAATCTAGTTTCTCAGTCACACTCATTATAATTCCAATGCCCAAGAGCCACTGTGGCTAGAGGCTACCATACTGGAAAGATACAGCGGAGATACGAACACTTCCATCACCCAGAAGACTATTAGAAGATACTGATCCACCATTGGTTAAATGATTCTCCTTGAAGGGTAAATGTGGCCTGTGGTCTTCTGAGGTGTTAGTCTTTTTTTTTTTTTTTTTCCCCTAACACCAGAGATCTGAAGAGAGTCTACTAGATTAAACATCTGTTTTTGCACACCTGCCTGTATTCTGTCTGTCTACATTTTTTGGAAATCATAAATACTAAAGAAAGAGGCAGATTTAACTTCCAAAGGCCAGTCACCCTAGGTTTCTAGGTTTCTATCCTCAGGTGGAAATTATCTGATTTGACTTAGATCTTTCTAGGGGAAGCTATCTCAAAGCAAATCGTTCTGAATCATAGCGAACTTGTTCTCAGGATGAATGTATAATCAAGTCTATATGTTTATTGAAGTATAAATAATAAAAAGATAATAATTTCAAGCAAACGTATATATTACTAAAACACAATTATAACCAAAGAATTATCTAGAACTTGGACTCAAAAAGTACTTTTTCCAGGAAGAATATTTGATCATTGAAATTATTTAGAATTGCTGGTGTGTGATAAAAAGCAGACTGATGATTTTTTTTTTTTTTTGGTCAGCTTTATTGTTGGTTTAAATCCTCTGTCTCCTTCCTGCCTGTGGTACACCTCGGTATTCAATATACCTGTTTCAGTGGCTCATTCTCTTTCTAAACCTTTGGCTCTTTGAGTTCCCCTCCCCCCTTTTTAAAAGGTTTATGTATTCCTTGGATAGAATTTCTGCAAATAGAATGCTTCTCTTCCCCTGATAGATTATAAGTTTCGCGTGTATAAGGATCATATTTGGGCCATTTTTCTGTCCCCCAATATAACAGTGTGAAGTCAGTTCTCAGAAAACACTTGACTTCTGAGCTGAGATGACTGATAAGTATTTTAGATGGATTTAGAAGCCAAACTTTATTTTTTATTTATTTATTTTTCTAAAGATTATTTATTTTAGAGACATGAGTGCAGGGAGGGACAGAGAGAGAGGGAGGGAGAGGCAGAGAAACAGACTCCCTGCCGAACGTGGAGCCCCACTCAGGGCTCTGTTCTAGGACCCTGAGATCATGACCCGAACTCAAACCAAGAATTGGAGGCTTAATCAACTGAACCATCCAGGTGTCTCCAAGCTTTATTTTTTAATGTACCATTTTTCTTATAATGCTTTTGACCACAAGTGATAGAATAAATTTCTGACTAAAAAATAATATAGATATTCCATTTCCTATCTAAAACGAAATTTAGAAATGTGCATGCCCCGTAGCTGACTCCGAGGCTCGATGCTATAAGAACACTGGATTGCCCTCTCCAGAATTCTCTTGGTCTTTCCTCATGGTCCCAAAATGGCTGCAGTAGTTCCATGTGGCCTGTCTTCACATCAAGCGCACCAAACAGGAACAGAAGTAGGGAAGGATCCTTTCTTCACCCGTATCTCTTTAAGAAAAAATTCTTTCCCAGACATCCTCCAGCAGAAGTCTCTTTAAATTAGTTACCACTGGGTATCTGAGGTACCTTTGACATTCCCCATCTAAGGAATGTCTGGTATTGGCCCCAACAGCTGCTTCCACAGTACAGCTGGCCCTAACTCCTATAGATAATAATGGCATAATTAGACCTCCTTTGTGATCTCATTTCCTTTCACTTTTTCTTTCTTTCCCCCCATCTGTTGCTACAGCACTCCATGCCATCTGCTGGGTATTATTAACACCTGAATCTTAAAGTGTATTTAGTTTGTGAAAACCCAACAGCAGAAAGCTGGAACCTGGGATGGGGATACAGGGAGCTTTGCATGACGCCATAATCTGTGGGGTAAATGAGACTGGGGATGACATGACTTTCTATTGTTGCTGCAACAAAATTTGACCGATTTAGCAGCTTGAAACAACGCAGTCCGTTCTCTTACGATTCTGGATGTTGGAAGTTTAAAAGGAGCCATAAGTGGCTAAAATCAAGGTGTCAGCAGGGCTGCTGCTTCCTGGAGGCCTCAGGGAATCTTTCTTGCCTTTTCCGGGAGGCGTGAAATGCCACCCCTCTCTAGAAGCTGAGATAGGCCATGAACAAAATCCCTGTCCGTGTGGGATCCCACCTCTCAAGGCAGCATGCTCTCCTCTAGAAATGAGGACACGTGACTTACCTGCACTTGTTGTTTGGGAGTCCAGGTCCAAGACCAGGGGTCTGAGTCACAGCTTCTAACAAGGATCAGGCAGGACAAAAGACCCATCAAACACAGCAATTGTATTCATGCTTTTATGCCTGCTGGACCAGATTACATGGGATATGTGCAGGAGCTTTAATTGGTAAGTTTTCAAGGGAAAGTTAATTCTGGGGGTAGAAAAACAGAAAAACAGCGAAGGAAGTGTCTGTTTTCACACCGCATCAGGTCTCCTTTCTACTTACTATAAACATCGTATATATTACTAGATATATTTGTAAGATATTACAAATCTATTTGTAAGATGTCAGGTGTCCACGTGGATACCAGTGCCAGTGACAGAGGAAGTATGAGGTCCTAAGAGAACAGTTTTTAAAAGGCCACTTTCAAAGTTTTTCCCTGGTTCCAAAAGAGAATTTTTCCAAATCAAGGGCGTTTTGAGCACAAGATAACGTGGGTTTGAGAGAAGCAAACAACGTATAACTGGTATTTATTAAGCACCTAAGGGCTATAGAGAATTACTGCGCCTTGAGAGAGCAGTTACAGAAATCCATGCATCCAGAAACAAGGAAGAGATTGAACCATGGGTGGAAGGATTTGGGGGAATATTTCTGAGGACTGGGCTGGAAACAGACTTTAAATAAAGGAAAGATGTAATAACGAAGAGAGGAGGAATTCCCATAATAGCATCTAGGTACCAGGTACTCAGCCTGATACGAACATAATGGCAAATCCTTACAATGTACATTATCCACATTGTATAGGGAAGAATGCTGAGGCTCTAGGATAACTCCACTGGGTCATAGAGCTCATCAGGAGCAGAAGCAGAGTTCAAAATGATGGTCTAATTCTAAAGCCCACATTCCCTGCACTACTCTTGCTATGTATCCTCTCGGGACTAAAATGTTTCTTTCTTGAGTAGTGAGGAAATCTTTGAGGAAACAGTGTGCTACATTGACTCGTTCCTTTTGAATGTGAACTGGAGAAGAAGGAATAGTCTGCCATGCGTTTGTGTCAGGATAGAAAAAGAAATCTCTCTCTTGTTGAGATCACATTATCATTATCTAGTAAATATAAAAGGAAAGAAACTTCCCATGAAAGCATGTAACCAAAGAACTAGATTTGGGCAGGGGATTTTAGAAAGGCTTCCCTGAAGTTATACTTTAGCTTGAAGAATGAGTAGGAGGAAATTCAGCAAAAGAGAGGCAGTGGTTGCTTTGCAAATGGTGGGGACAGCACATGCAAAGGCCCTGTGGTGGGAAGGAGCAAAGTTCATTCCAGGAACTGAAATAAGTCAAGCATGATTGGAATACAGAGAGCAAGGGAAAGAGTAATAGATAATGTGACTGAAGGGATAAGTAGAGGTTGGGTGGTAGAGGACTGTTGTAGGCCATGCTAAGGATATTAATCTTGATCCCAGGAGTGAAGCCACTGAGTTTTTAGTTGGGTAAGAGCAGAAAGACAGGTTCACTGTATGATAGGTAATGAAGGGGCTCCTCAGTAGTGCAGAAGAGATGTTAAGTAACTGATAGCAGCAAGCATGGAGCGGAAAGATGTCACTGATGCCGGGGAGATGGTGATAATAGGAAGGATTTGGTGAGAGTTTGGAAAATAGGAAGTAGATAATTATTTTAGCTATTATTTGTTAAATGTTTACCATGTGAGATGTGGTGATAAACAACTTTCTTCGTAAGTTTCCTTATTTTTCACAGCATCTAGACAATAGCATTATCCGTACACTTTGGCTTCCGGTCCCAGAAAAGACATGTCACAATGTTGCAGAATAATATCCCGCAGGTAGGGTAGTTTTGATGTTGAATGAATTCATCAGCCCTAACCTCGTGTGGGACCCAGAGTCATTCTGTGTCCACTCTGTCATCAACAGTGAATACTGTGACGATTCTTTATATAGGTCCCTTCATGGTTGCAAGCTGGCTGCATCAGCTCCAGTCATCACTACTCATCCAGCTAAATCTAGAAGAACTTGCCACCTCTGTCTCCTTCTGTTACCTCCCTTCTTCCTTAGTAAGCATCCATTTTCGTTTGCGGGTATTATCCTTACATTGTGTCTTTATGGAAACAGAAGCCAATATGTAGATGTATATCCTTTCTTTTATAAAGATAGCATGTAATACACATTGTCCTGCCCATATATTTTTATCACTTAATAACATACCCTGAAGATCACTCCTATATGAAGATCACTCATTCCTCACTTCTTTTTATAGCTGCATAGCACTCCATTTGTGGCTGTACCATCATTTATTCAACTAGTCTTTTACTGATAGACATTTCGGTATATTCTAGCCTTCTGCGCTTATAAGGAGTGTTATATCGAGTAAGCTGCTCATATGTCATTTCATGTTTTTTCCAGTGTATCTTCAGAATTGATTCCCAAAAGGACTGCTCTGTTAAAGGGTAAACACATAACAGTTGGAGCACCAAATTTCCCTCCCCGGTAATATGCTGTACCTCTTTGCCTTCCCACGAGCAACAGACAAATGTTTGCTTCGTGATGGCCTGAGATGTAATTGTCAGGCTTTGGGTTTTTGACAATCTGAGAGGTGACAAGTGGAATCACATTATGTTTAATTTTGCCTTTACCTTATTAGAAGCATGAAGAATCTCCTATGATTGGGGCCATTTATTCTGTGAGCTGTCTGTTCTCATCATGTGCTCATTTTTCTATTGGCTTGTTAGTCTTAATTTGGGACTTAAGTTGGGAAAGCCTTTATATATTACAGGTTATAGTTATTTATTATTTAATTTGCAAATACTTTTCTCATTTTTGTCACTTGGCATTTTATTTTATTACTGTCGCTTTTTGTCAGGCAAAGTTTTTATTTTTATGTAATCAAACTGATTTTTTTTCTCATAATTAATTAATGAAAGCATTTACACGAATTAATTTTTTTATAATCAGCTCTCTGCTCTTATGTGGAATTAGTCTTGACATACTGTGCAAGCAGCCGTCCTGTTTTATCTTTTTCCATGTTTTCACTCCATTGTCAAAACTTGGTAACCTTATTTCCCCTCACATCACTGACATGAGATGTTGTACTGATCATATTCTAAATTTTCATCCATCCTTGGATCTGTTCCTACATTTCTTCCCTATTCTATGGGTTTGTCTCTCTCCTCATTACATAATTGCATACTATTTTAATTATAGAAGCTTATATAATACTGAATATCCATTAGCCATCTCTGCCCCCTCCCCAACATTGCATTTTTAAGTTTTCCCGGAAATTTTTGCTTGCTAATTCTTCCAAATAAACTCTGTGGCTGATTTAACTGACTCCAGAAAAAGACTGACTGGTGCTTTCATTGGAATTGTGTCACATATGTGAACAGACTTTGGAGAATTGACCTCCGTTTGATGCCAAGTCTTTCTTTCCAAGGATGTTGGATATCTTTCTATTTGCTCAACTATACTATATTTTTTTTCAAAGGAACTTACTTAAAAAAATTTTTTTATTATGTTATGTTAGTCAACATACAGTACATCATTAGTTTGTGATGTAGTGTTCCATGATTCATTGTTTAGGTGTAACACCCAGTGCTCCATGCCCTCCTTGATACCCATCACTGGGCTAAAACATCCCCCATCCCTTCCCGTCTGAAACCCCATTTGTTTCTCAGAGTCCACAGTCTTTCGTGGTTTGTCTTCCCCTCTGACTCCCACCCCTTCACTTTTCCTTTCCTTCTCCTAATGTTCTCCATGCTATTCCTTATGTTCCACAAGTAAGTGAAATGATAGGATAATAGACCTTATTTTCTTTATGAGTAGTTTTAGTTTTGCAACAAAACTGAGAGGAAGGTGCAGAGATGTCCCTTACACCTCCTCCCCACACGTACACAGCCTCCCCCACCATCAGCATCTCGTACAGGAGAGGTGTAGTTTTTGCAGTTGATGGATACACCAGGACTACTCAAAGTCTGTAGTTCATATTCTAGCTCATTTACAGTGTTGTGCATTCTGGGAGTTTGGAAAAATATACAGTAATTATTTTCCACTTCTCTTGTGTCCTACAGAATAGTCTCACTGCCCTAAAAGTCCTCCTCTGTGCTCCATCTTCTCCTCCTTGCTCCCGCAGTTCCTGACACCCACTGATATTTCATTGTCTCCATAGTCTTGACCTTTCGAGAATGTCATATAGTCAGAATTATATGATTTCTAGCTTTTTTAGATTGGCTTCTTTCACTTAGTCATATGCATTTAAGATTGCTCTATGTCTTTTCATGGCTTGATAACTCGTTACTTTTTATCCATTATGTGGTTGTTCCACCGTTTATACACCTACTAAAGGACATTTTTGTTGCGTCCAAGTTTTGACAATTGTAAAGGAAGTTGCTGTAAACATTTGTGTGCAAGTTTGTGCATGGACACAAGTTTTCAGCCCCTTTGGGTAAACGCCAAGGAGCATGACTGCTGGATGGTACGGTAAGAGTCTATTTAGTTTTGTGAGATCATGCCAACCTGTCTTGCAAGTAGTGAATGAGCTCTCCTGTTGCTCCATATCCTCACCAGTATTGGCCGTTGTCCCTGTTGTGGTTTTCAACCATTCTTAGAGGTGTGTTGTGTTATTCATTATTGTCTTAATGTGCATTTCCTTGATGACATGTGATGTGGAGCATCTTTTCTTACGCCTGTTCGCAATCTGTGTATCATCTTTGGTGAGGCGTCTGTTAAGGTCTTTGGCCTAATTTTTAATTGGGTTGTTTTGTTATTTAAATGCCTTTTCTGTATCTATTGAAGTGATCATATGGTTTTTAATCCTTTTTCTAACTGATGGGACATAGCACATTGATTTGCAAATATTGAACTACACTTGCATCCCAGGAATACATCCCAGTCAATTGTGGGGAATGATTTTTTTTTAAATGCATTGCTAGGTTTGGTTTGCTGTCACTTTGTATTATTTTGTTGAGGCTTTTTGTATCTATGTTCATCAGAGATACTGGCCTGTAATTCTCTCTCACCGCCCCCCCCCCCTTTTTTTTTGCAGTGTCATTATCTGTATTTGATACCAAGGTAATTCGGCTTCGTAGAATGAATGTGGAAGCTCTCCTTCCTCTTCTATTTTTTGGTGTAGTTTGAGAAGAATAGAATACTTTAAAAGTTTGGTAGAATTCACCTGTGAAGCCATCTGAACCCAGACTTTTGTTTATTGGGAGTTTTTTGGTTACTGATTCAATTTCTTTGCTGGTAATGGGTCTGTTCAAATTTTCTATTACTCCCTGATTCAGTTTTTGGAGGTTATATGTTTCTAGGAATTTATCCATTTCTTCTAGGTTGTCCAGATTGTTCGCATATAATTTTCCATAATGCTCTCTTATAGTCCCTCATATTTCTGTGGTGTTATTTCTCCTCTTTCATTTATGGTTTTGTTTTTTAGAGTCCTAAAATGAGTCTGACTAGAGGTTTGTCAATTTTGTGGATCTTTTCAAAGAAACTGCTCCTGGTTTCATTGGTCTGGTTTTGTTTTGTTTTTAATTTGTGCTCTAATCTTTATTATCTCCTTCCCTCTACTGGTTTAGGGTTTTGTTTGCTCTTCTTTTTCTAACTCCTTTAGATATAAGGTTAGGTGGTTTGAGATTCTTCTTGTTTCTTGATGTAGGCCTATATTGCTACAGATTTCTGTTGTCTTAGAACAGCTTTTGCTGTGTGCCAAAGATTGGACCATGGTGTTTTCGTTTTCATTTGTGCCTATGTCTTTATTTCTTCTTTGATTTCTTGGCTGGCCCCTTCATTGTTTAGTAGCATGTTACTTAACCCCCACGCCTATGTGTTCTTTCCAGCTTTTCTCTCGTGATTGATTTCTAGTTTCACAGCATTGTGGTCAGAAAAGATGCATAGTACGTCTTTGATCTTTTTGCATTTTTTGAGACTTGTTCTGTGGCGTCACATGTGATCTCTTCTGGAGAGTGTTCCATGTGTTCTTGAAAAGAACATGTATTCTGCTATTTTAGGATGGAATGTTCTGAATATGTCTGTTAGATCCATCTGGTCAGAGCCACTGTTGCCGTGTTGATTTTCTGTCTGGATGATCGATCCAGGTGAGTCAGTCAAGCCATTTGCCAGAGATCCCATAGCGCTGGACCATAGGGCACTTGCCCTGTGCTTTTCCCTGAGAAGCTTTCATCAGCGGGCAGCACCCCAGGGGCACTGGTGTGTGCAGTTATCCTCTCCTCACCCAAGGACAGGAGACCCTTGGAGTGGGGCTGGCCCCTCTCCATGTTGCTGGCACACTGCCAGACTTGGGGCACTGCTTTGGATGGGCTCTGGCCATGGGTGTATTGGAGGGGTCAGATCCCCAGGAAAACAAGGGGGTGGGGCACGTGATGCCAACAAGGTCTGTGCTGGTCCTCTGTGGGAAGAGACCTGCAGCAACTTGGGAAGATGCCTGCCAGGTAAGGCGAGTGGGAAGGGGTGGGTCCATTAGGTGCACAGGAGTGGGGTGCACCATTAGCAAGATCTTGAGATCTTGGTGGAGAGTGTTGGGCTGCACTGATTCCTGCAGGGGTCTGACTAGTCTAGACTGGGGAGCTGGGGAAGGAGATGGCATCTGCAGGCTCCTGTGTTTCTGGGGGAAGTCTCACAAAGATCCCTGTCCCTCCAATACCCCCTCTGAGATTAGTAAATAAATCTCCTTCCTGGGGGTGCCTGCGTGGTTCAGTTGGTTAAGCCTCTGACTCTTGATTTGGGCTCAGGTCATGACCTCAGGTTCATGAGATGGAGCCTAGCATCTGGGCCCACTGCTTTTCCCTCTCTCCCTCTTCTCCTGTCCCTCCTCCCCCACCCCTGCTCATTCAGGTGCTCTTGCTCTCGCTCAAAAAAATTTATAAATAAATAAAAACGAATAAATAAGTCTCCTTCCTCTACACCCCAGGCATTTTCCAAACTGGGCTTCTGTGCGATAGCTCAGTGGCCTCTGTGTTGTGCTGTCTCTTTAAGGGTGGGGTCTCAGTTTCCTGTCACACTCCCGCTCTCCCAGAACAACCCTGATGATTTTTGAAGTTCCAGGTGTTAAATCCCAGTGGTTGTAAGAACTTATGAAATTTGGCCCCTCTGGGTTTCCAAGCCAGATGTTACAGGAAGTCATCTTCCCTATGTGGACTCTGTGGTGTGACAGTCTGTTGCTCCCCCGTCTCCAGCCCCACACGCCCCTTCCTCTGGTGGCCAGGGCCATACGGTTTCACTCCCCACTGCATCTCCACCCTTCCTACACTCTTCAGTGTGGCCTCTTCTCTTCGTTTCGCAGTGGGGGGTCCTTTCTGTCAGTCTTTGGTCCTTCTCTGGGTCACTTAAACTGATGTGTGTTATCTAGTTGGATTCATGGGATGAGATGCGCTACAGTCCTCTGACTCAACTACCTTTCCCAGAGGTCTTGGATAACAGTGCTTTATCATATGTGTCTTTAGCAAATATTTTCTCCCAGTCTCTGACTTGTCTTCTCATTCTCTTGACATGTTCTTTCTCGGAGCAGAAGTTTGTCACTTAATTAGGTCCACTTTGTCAATTATTCCTTTCATGGATCTTGCTTCTGGTATCGTGTCTACAGAGCCGTCACCAAACCCAGAGTCATCCAAGTTTTCTCCTGTGGTCTCTTCTGTAGTTTTGCATTTTACATTTAGATCTTTGATCCGTTTTAAATTTTGTGAATCTTGTGGAGTCCGTGTTCTAGATTTATTTACAGTTGTTCTAGTACCATTTGTTGAAAAGCCCATCTTTCCCCCCTGCATAATATTTGTTCCTTTGTCAAAGATCACTTGACTATATTCACTTGGTCTATTCTGGGTTCTCTGTTCTGTTCTATTGAACGATGTGTCTGTTCTTTCACTAATACTGCACTGTCTTAATCACTGTGTCTTTATAGTTAGTCTTGGAGTCCAACAGTGTCCATCTTTCTGCTTTGTCCTTCTCCCTCAATCTTGTGTTGGCTGTTCTGGGAGTTTTGCTGTAGTATAAACTGTATAAAAACTGTAGTACCAGTTTGTCAACATCCACAAAATAACTTGTGGGGATTTTTATCAGGATTACATTGAATGTATAAGTCAAGTTGGGGAAAACTGACCTCTTGACAATATTATATCTTTGTCTCCATGAGTATCTCTCTACTTATTTAGTTTGTCTTTTCTTTTTCCCTAAATCCTTTTTTTTTTTTTAATTTGAATACAGTTGAGCCACAGTGGTCTGTTAGTTTCAGGTGTACAACATAGTGATTTGAGAAGTCCATACATAATGCCGTCCTCACCACAAGTATAGCTACCATCTGTCACCACACAGCTCTGTTACAATATTTGACTGAATTCTCTATGCTGTGCCTTTTATTCCTGTGATTTCTTTATTCTATAATTGGAAACTAGTATCTCTCAGTACCCTTCTCCCACTAATTCAAAAAGATAAATGCACCCCTGTGTTTCTTGTAGCATTTTACAGTAGCCAATGTATAAAAGAAACCCGAGTGTCCATCTACAGACAGATGGATAAGGAAGATGTGTGTATACATGAACACATTTACACACACACACACACACAAACACACTGGAGTATTTTGTGGCCATAAAAAAGGAACAACATGGATGGACCTAGAGAGTATTATGCTAAGTGAAAGAAGTCAGACCAAGAAAGACAAACACCATGTGATTTCACTTATATGTGGAACCTGAAGAAAACCAAACAAATGAATAAACAAACAAACAAACAGAAAGGAGACCTGTAAGTACAGAGAACAAACTGATGGTTGCCAAAGGGAAAGGGGGACGGGAAAAGGGGCAAAAGGAGTATTTAGTTTGTCTTTGATTTCTTTTGTCAGAGTTTTATAACTTTCTTGATGGAGGGCTTATACATATTCTCTTCGATTTGTACCTAGGCATTTCCTTTTTTTGGATGCTAAAATAAATGTTCTCTAAAAATTTTAATTTCACTCTTTCATTGCTAGTATCTAGGACAGTAATTCACTTTTGTATATTAATCTTAGATTCTATAACCTTGCTATAATCACTTATGATCATGTTAGCTAAAAAGGCAAATTTATGCTTTCCTCCCCAATTTATATATCTCTTATTTCCTTTTTTTAATTGCATTAGTTAGAACTTTAAATATGATGTTGAAAAGGAGTGATGAGGAGGTGCATTTTTACTGATCTTAGTGGGAAATGTTTGAATCTCTCACTAGTAAGTATGATGTTAGCTGTAGATTTTTTATAAATATTTATCAAGTTGGGTAAGTTCCCTTCTGTTAGTTTTTTTAAAGGCAAGAAAAATATTTCTAGAAACCTCTCAGCATGTTTATTATTCTCTTTCATTAGCCAGAATTATATCACATACTCATTCCTAAAACAATTGCTGGTAAGGAAATGGAGTTATCAAGATTAGCACAGGCTAATCAAGATTTACCACGGGCGGGGGGGGGGCACCTGGGTGGCTCAGTGGGTTGAGCCTCTGCCTTCGGCTCAGGTCATGATCTCAGGGTCCTGGGATCAAGCCCCACATTGGGCTCTCTGCTCAGTGGGGAGCCCTGCTTCCTCCTCCCTCTCTCTCTGCCTGCCTCTCTGCCTACTTGTGATCTCTCTGTATGTCAAATAAATAAAATCTTTAAAAAAAAAAAAAAGATTTACCATGGGGCTGCAGTGACACCCAAGTTGCACTAAGCATGTGTTCAATTTAAACATGGACATTGTATTTTATCAGGGAAGAAGCAGTAAGGGAGGGGCAACAGAATGAGAACGACTGTTGCATTAGAACAGCATCTGCCGGAGTCCACCTCTTTTAGTGCCCAAGGCCCATTAACATCCATCACCCCACACACTCATCGAAGAAATGGCATATCTACATAAAACACACTGGCCTCCTCTCCTACAAAGATTTTAAATCCCCACCAGTTATTTATTCTGCTGGGGTCCCTGGTGTGAATGTATTCCCCCGCATCCAGTCTGGAAATGATGACTCATGTTCAGGTCCTCAAAGTATAGAAGACAAACTGTTCAACCCCTTTTGCACCAGATCACTGTGTCAAAGAAGTAAATGGATCACTATAGTTTAAAACTACTTTTCAGAGGAAGAGAAAGAGGAGAAGTGACACACACGGTGAAAAATGGCAAATATCCTATCTCCCTATACAGGAAAGTTAAAGACTCTCCACTGGGGTAGAGGTCATTCAGTCAGGCTGGTCTCCCTGATTCTGCCCTAGATCTTCCTTATCTGTTGTCTTTCAGAACGATACCTGAACATGAACTGGGGAGCACATCCCTTTGAGCCACACGGTTTTAGCCATCCGGTGTGGAGCATCTGCTCTGTACTGTAAGCTCAGGGCCAGCAATCTCCTTGTGCATAATCCTTGTGGACACCTGTCTTCTGGCCACTTGTCTATATCCTTGGCTGCTCCCAGTAGCTTTTATTTTAATGGCTCCAGTTAAAATATGAGTCAGTCTCTTGAGTAGTATGGGAAAACATCTCTTTTAAGCTTGTCTTTCCTATCACTTTTCTCCTTCATCAACCAGAGAATAACTAAGAGGAGAGGCTTGGAAGATGCAACAGGGTTGGGGATGGTGGTGGAGCATAGTTTTCTCAATAGTGTATTTCCTACCTCTCTCTGTGGGTTTACACTAATTGAAGGTGAGAATTAATGTATTCTAACCCTACAAGGCTTCCAATTATAGAAGTCTTAATTGATTTAAATTTCCAGCTCTCGGTGGAAAGAGCTTCTCTTTGCAAGTTTGACTCTTAAAAGACTATACTGAATTCTGCAAGGCTGAAGCTAACACAAAAGAACAGGCCGAATTCTCCTTATTTTAGTATCAGCCTTGTTAGTAAAATTGTCTTCATTCTAAAGTAATAAGGCAATAACCAATCCAAACATTTTGACATTGAAAGCTTATTAACTTCAAATCTAAGAATAGAGTTCTCAGTACCCCCATCTCTTTTCTTCCTTCAATCACATTCTCATTTTAGGCTCTGTTACTTATAATGTGCCATTCTTGATTATCCTTGGACCAAGCACATAGCTACTAGATAATGCTGTGAACACTTTTAGCAAAGTGTGGGTAGTGGCTGTTGGTAGGCAATAACCGTGTCAGACTCAGATAAGTCTCTCGTTCTCCTAATTTTGGGGGTATGTAAAAGAAAATTAAAATAAAACTGAAGTAGCTTATCCAGGGTACACAGCTCATGTGTGCTGGACCTAGGAAATAAATGGTGTGATTCTAGAACTCACATTCTTGTCATCAGTGCTATCTTGCGTCCTTAGCTTCTAGTGTACACAGCTGGACGGATGGAGTTGAGAGACTATAAATACAAATGGGCAATGGAAAGACTAGATATAAAATAGAATTCCGACCCAGCAGAATTCTGCTCCTACAGCAACCAGCCCAGGAAGCTAACCTCCTATTTATAGAGCACCAGTCCAGGAAATCAGACTACTATCTCTAGCAGCCCGTTTAGGAAACAAACAATAACCCCCATAACAATTGGCCTCAGATGGCCCAGGCTTGATTAACAACCGACATCTTTCCTAATATTTGCCTCCACTTCCAGTATAGCACCAACTGGAGAAATCTAAATGCGTACCCTAACCAGTCACATGGGATGCCCACGTCTAGTTAGCTCGCCTACATTTCCCCATGCCAACAGCCTCATCAGGGCTTACCTGAAGCCTTTGTTTTTCTTCTCCACTAGGAAACATTGGCACTCCTCTGCCTGCCTTTGAGCCTCTGCCAAATACCAATATGGCGGCCGATTCCCTTACTCTTAATAAATACAGTTGGCCCTTGAACAACATTGATTTCAACCGTATGGATCCACTTATACATGGAATTTTTTTCAATACGTACTCTACAGCCCTGTAAATGTATTTTTTCTTTTTTATGATTTTCTTAACATTGTCTTTCTTCTAGCTTAGTTTATTATAAAAATACAGTATATAGAGTATACAAAATATGTGTTAACCAACCATTTTTGTTATAGGTAAGGCTTTTGGTCAGTGGTAGGCTGTTAGTA
This sequence comes from Lutra lutra, assembly GCF_902655055.1. Lineage (NCBI taxonomy): Eukaryota > Metazoa > Chordata > Mammalia > Carnivora > Mustelidae > Lutra > Lutra lutra. Next base: position 12,757,577 of record NC_062290.1, on the reverse strand, counting down.
GTTAAGTTTGAGCAGGAGTCAAAAGTCATACACAGATTTTCAACTGCATGGGGGCTCAGTGCCCCTTACTCCTGCATTGTTCAAGAGTGAATTGTCTTCTTTACTTCCTCTCATTTGGTTGATCTTTTTTTATTTCCACAGATATATCTTTCAGTGAGAGAGAAAATGCTATCGTGAGAGGAAATGGACATTGGATAGGGTGGGTTTGATATCTTTGAAGCCTTGAAGTCCCCATGTCAGGTCGGCACTTAGCTATACTAAGCTGTGGAGGGTGGGTTAAGTTGCGTAGCGAAATGTATAAAGTGAGAAGATAGGAAATATTAGAACTGATCCTGGAGGAAAAAGCAGCATCAGCCTAGAAAAGAGTGTGAAGAGATAATAGGGCGATAAGAGGAAAACTAGGGCAGTGGGATCGTGGGCATCAAGGGAGGGGAGGTTTCAGAAGCAAGTGATTGACACCATCTAATGCTGACAGTGAGTGAGTTAGCAATAGGGACACGTGATGGCCACGTGTGATGGATGTGTGATGGTCAGAGTCAAGGAGGTGGAGCAGGAAGGGAGAGAAAGGAAGACTGAAAGTTCAGAGAGTATGAAAACGTACTGGGAGATGGAGTAGAATGTGAGAATCAGGAAGGCTTACTGGAAGACATCTAAAGTTTGCATTCATTCATTCATTCATTTAAAATTTTTTTTTAGAGAGAAGGAACATGTGCAAGCGGTGGGTGAAAGAAGGGCAGAAGGAGAGGGAGAGAGAACCTTAAGCAGGCTCCACGCCTAGCATGTAGCCTGATGAGGGGCTCGATCTCAGGATCCTGAGATCATGACCTGAGCCAAAATCGAGAGTCAGATGTTTAACAGACTGAGCCACCCAGGAGCCCCAAGTTTGCACATATCTAAATGTTGACAGGGGATGCCTGGGAGGCTCAGTCCGTTAAGCGTCTGACTTTTGCTCAGGTCATGATCCTAGAGTGCTACAATGGAGCCCCACATTGGGTTCCTCACCCAGCAGGGAGCCTGCCACTCCCCCTGCTTGTGTGCACTCTCTCTTTCTCTCTGGAAAATGAATAAATAACATCTTTAAAAATAATAATAATAAAAAAAAGTGTTGACAGGAAGGGTCCACTTTAAAGGGTTTGGTTGACTAAATGGAAGAGGAAAATAAATGACCATGTCATGGTCCTGAGGAGAGAGAACAAGAGCTTAAACGATAGTTGGAATGACTCCCTTAATCTAACACGAGAGAGGATGGGGATTATTGTGTAGGTCAGTGGGTTTGGTATTTTCACAAGGCATCCTTTGGAAAGCTTTGAGATTCTGAGTGATATGACATGAGATTGGAAATGTTTCCAGTAGTCACTGTGGAAAGTCGGAGATGCAGTTTACTGGGGAAATGATGGAAAGAATTCCAGGCACAGTTGAAGGCCCATTTGAGGTTTAAATCTTGAACGTGTTTTTACAACAGTAAGTTGACCCAAGAATATCAGGTTGTACAGTATCACTGACTTGGAGAAATGAAATCAACAGAGAGATGAGGGGCTGGGCTGAGAGAGAAAAGAGAACATTCACGAAGGATAACTTGGAATTAGTTTCAAGAGTGGATATCGCGGAGAACTGAGGTTTGGTGAGGGGTCAACGGTGAAATAGTTCCCGTCCTCCAAGGCTTCCAAAAGAAGAGGAAGTTTTGCAAGTTTTGCTTAAGTCACACTAGTAGGCAAGGTGCCTTAGCATACATTTCTCTTTGGGTCACTTATAAATCTCCTAAGAATACTCTTAGTGCTTTATTGGATGCAGTCCAATTTGGAGATAATAGAAAGATAGTATTTTCTTTTTTTTTTTTTTAAAGATTTTATTTATTATTTATTTTGACAGAGAGAGATCACAAGCAGACAGAGAGGCAGGCAGGCGGAGAGAGAGAGAGAGAGAGAAGCAGGCTCCCCGTCGAGCAGAGAGCCCGATGCGGGACTCGATCCCAGGACCCTGAGATCATGACCTGAGCCGAAGGCAGCGGCTCAACCCACTGAGCCACCCAGGCGCCCCGAAAGATAGTATTTTCTAAGCTTGGGATGCTTCCATGCTTTTCTATTACTTTTTTGGAACTTCTGTTGGTTTTTTGGTATTTCCATTACGTGTGTCTTGGGCCCTGAGCTTCAAACTGGAATGGGGGGGAAAGATGTTATTCTAGCATAATAATAATTATTAGCATTGAGTGTTCACAGTGAGACAGATACTCTGCCAACTGTTTGTCTACATTACGTCATTTCATCCTTGCAACTATCATGTAATTTAGATGCCGTTATTATCTCCATATTACAATCAGGGAAACTAAGGTTTCTGGAGTCTTGGGGCTTGCTGGAGGTCCCTCTGCAAGGAAGGGACGGTGCCAACACCAGAACCCAGGCAGGACGTTCTCAGGCGATATTGTGACGTCAGCAGGAGTGATCTCCAGGAAATCCCCAGGTGTCCTGCAACTGTCTCCCTTTACTTGGCCTTCTCAGACCTTGCCAGACACCCCCAGCTTCCCAGCATGACACATCTTCCATCTCCTTTCCAAGCACAGCAACAAAAACAGTCTTTGCTGATGGGTTAGTCATGTCTTCCCAGAGGTCATATTCATAATTTATTAGAAAACTTTCTGAAGGCTGTGGCCTAAATCAAAGAAATCGCTCTAATGGTGCTTTTACTCTCCCATTTTCGAGCCATTCTGTGCTATAAAGCTGCAGAGGAGAGAACAGTACTGTTTTAATACACTAGGGCCCTCAGATCAAGACCTCGAAAGCTCGGGACCAAATCACACAGTCATCTTTCTCAGTAGAAGTAAACAGGTCTGGGGAATGGGAACAGAAAGACCTGACAGAGACTCTGGGCTCATCAAAGCTCATTGTAATTTGGAAGCAACTGCTTTGATGTGGCTCCTGAGAGTCCCAATCACCTAAGAAAAGACACATTCTCTTTTTTGAGAGAGAGAGAGGGAAAGCGCAAGTGGGGAAGGAGCAGAGGGAGAGAGAGAGTCTCAAACAGACTTCACACTGAGGGTGGAGCCTAACTCGGGGCTCGATCTCAGGACCCTGAGATCATCATCTGAGCTGAAATCAAGAATCAGGTGCTTCACTGACTGAGCCACCCACATGCCATGAAAAGAGGCATTCTCATGCACTCATGCAAACACATGTGTGTGCAGTGAAATTCCTTTAGGTCTCTCCTCTGTGTTCTTTTTTAAAATATTTCAGCTTTATCAAAGTATGATTGACAAATAAAATCATAAGCTATTTAAAGTATGCATCATGATGATTTGACATTTATATAAACTGTGAATTTGCCCTTCTCCCATCCAGCAAATTCACATATTCCTCAGCTCATGCATTTGTATTCATCTTATTGTGCGTGTGACACACATTTCCTAAAACAAATGAATATGTGTGTGCTTCCTGGCACCTAAAATGTAGGTGACGATGGGAACAGGCCAGTAGGCTATAATCGTGTGCCTATCTCTGTGGTGAACCAACATTCAGCTTACGGTCCCGGCCAAGACAGCAGAATGTACCCAAACATGGCGTTCTCACATGTGAAAAAGTAGTTTGCTTAATTTTTAATCACCTGTGCCCACTTTTTGGAAATTTATTTATTTAATTATTTTTAAAGATTTTATTTATTTATTTGACAGAGAGAGATCACAAGTAGGCAGAGAGGCAGGCAGAGAGAGAGGGGGAAGCAGGCTCCCTGCTAAGCAGAGAGCCTGATGTGGGGGTCTATCCCAGGATCCCAAGATCATGACCTAGGCTGAAGGCAGAGGTTTAACCCACTGAGCCACCCAGGTGCCCTGAAAATTTATTTTTTTTTTTAAGGATGTATTTATTTATTTGAGAGAGAAGGAGCGAGCACACATGCACATGTGCACTGGGGGGGAGGGGGCCGAGCAGAGGAGAGGGAGAGAGAGAATGTCAAGCAGACACCCTGCTGAATGCAGAGCCAGACCCAGGGCTCGATCTCACAACCCTGAGATCATGACCTGAGCCCAAATCAAGAGTCGGACGCTTAACCCACTGAGCCACTCAGGTGCCCCTGGGCCCACTTAGTAGAGATAAGTTCAAGCTAAGGCAGCTAAGAGGGGTATGTCTTGGCAGGGGCCAGGATGCTGTTAAATTAGGTGGGAGTGAGTGGGAGGCAAAGGAGACGGGGTTAGATGAGTAAGGATAGAAGGTGAGTAAATCAGGCCGTCTAGAGAGAGATGGGAATAATGGGAGAAAATGAAGCAGACGCCTTCGAGCCCCAGGGAGCAGTAAACAGAAGTGCGCAGGGGGAATAAAAGAAAAATGCATACCTACACCCAGCCAGCGTCGACGAACTTCCTGCATTAGGAGCACAAAGGCAAACCATTTTAAAACCACTTTAGAAAAGTGAAGGGAAAGTAGGAAAACTCTCCCCGACGGGCCCCTCTGTATATCTTTCTTTCTTCTAACTCAGATCTCTCTCTTTTGCTGCTGCTCCCGCTGGTCTTGGTATCCTTTCTGTTATCATTTAAGTCTGTCTTTCCGCCCTCCAGATAGCACCACATACCCCCATTTCTCTAGAAAGCCTTTCCTGGCCCAATGAAGACAGCTCACACTGACTGTCAGGATGCCTCCCAGAGCACACGGGGGGCCTGCTTCAGGAAGGTTCTCCTCGAGGTAAATGTTCCGTCACCCGTGGTCTCACCATCCCACTAGCTCTTGGCTGAGTGTGAAGTGCATGTGAAATGCTGTGGACTGACTCACACCCCTGCCAGTTCATAGGTTGAAATCCTAACCCCCAGTGGGACTGTATTTGGAAATACAGTTGTTGGGGTAATAGAGGTTAAGTGAGGTCCTACGGGTGGGGCCCGAATTTGAAAGTACTGTGGCCTTTTAGGAAGAGGGAAGAATGAGGACCTACTTACCCCCAAATCCTCACCCCTCACTCCCAGCCACCACCTGGAGAAGACGTGCAAGAAGGTGGCTCCCTGCAAGCCAGGGAAAGAGTCATCACTAGAGACTGGACCCTGCTTGAACCTTGATCTTGGACTAGTGGTTCTGCAGAGCCAGGGGAAGGTAAACTTGTGCTGTTGACAATGCCCAGCAATGCTCTGTTTGCCCGTGGCAGCCAGAACAGTCCACGGCGGTGTGCGGGTACGGGGTGCTGGCGGCTGGGAAGAGTGGTGGTTGAATTTAGGTCATCCGTGATAGGATAAAACTCCCACAAGGCAAAAATTGCCCATTTGACTGCATTTACAATAGGCAGAGTGCTTATATAAAGCCAGTACTCATAAATACCGGTAAATTCTGGTGTTTCTCTTAATGTGGGGGTGACACATGTCTTCTGCCTGTCTTCGTTTACGGCTTCCAGTTGGCTTGCCCCGTCGACTTACCCTCTCTGCCTTTTCTAAACTTCTGGTTACCCGACACCAGAGAGAGCAACACGGCGTGTTCTCAGTGTACGCAGGACCAGTGTGGAGTCAAGTTAGCTAGTGTTGGCAGGCTGCATCGCTGGTTACGGGCGCATCTTTCACAGCCTATAGAAGTCCCGTTAAGCTCAAGCTGTGGTCATCTGTCTGCATTTTTAGGTGTAGCATTCTCCTCCGACAAACTGCTTCAAGTAAGGACTCCCTCGGTTATCAAGAAGTAGCCACTCGTGGTGAGCCTTGAGTAGTGCTAGAATAGTCCAGTCGCTATGGCATACACCTGTAACTCCGATAACGCATGTCAACTGGACTTCAATAATAATTGTTTTTAAGTAGGAAGGGGAGAGCCCAGCTGAAAAAGTGCTTCTCCCACTACCTTAACTACCGTGTTGTGAAGCTGTCTAGAAGCCTGGAAGTAATTTGATGCTATTAAAAGGGGGCGGAAGGACAAAGCTTTGTTCCCATCCCCGAGCCAACACACCCATACCATAATTTATATCAAGGAATCCTTCCCTCTGACTCAGAAAGAGGGTGGTCCCTGGGGGACTTCTCCTCAGGTTGGGGGTACATGCGCCCCTGCAGACTCACCCCCTTTAGTCCTCGATACTCAGTCCAGCAACGGGACCTCCAGGAGGGGTATTAGCAAGGTTGGCAGAAGCACATGTTTGCCTTCTAGAAGGCTTGAGGGCCAGCTGGGAGAATAAAATGGCAGTGGCCATATAACAGGAAGATTAATTCTGGTCCTATTTGCATTCTTGTGGGGGAGAGGGGTGGCAGCCAGAACAGTCTACATTCTGTTGAGATCTCAATTTTTCTGACGGTCATGGTTTTTTCTGCATTATATACCTCACCACCCCCAGAAGATTTCTCTGTGCTGGATTTTGTGTTGCATGTATCCATGAGCTCTTGCAGGGCACTGGCCAGTTAAGGGGGAGGGGAGGGAGCCCATGCTCGACACCCACCACTCCCACCTCCATCCTTACCTTGTGACCCCCATGAAATCCAACAGGGTCCTGAGGGCAGAGATTGGGGTGGAGGAGGCCAAGCCAGAAAGAGAAAGGGACCAGACCTCAGTCTTTATGAAGATTTTTGCTCTTCCTCTGACCATGCTGGTGATGACATAATTACAAGCATTTGGGAAGGGGACCTACATGATCTGGCTTGCATTTTAAACTGATCACTCTGACTGTCTTGTTGAAAATAGACTATAGGATGGCAAAGGTAGAAGGAGGGACTTTCTAGGAATCTCCTGTCATGACCTGGGCACAAGATGGTAGTTCGAGCCAGGGAGGCAGCAGAGAGGTAGGGAGCAGTGATCAGATTCCAGATGCGTTTGGAAGATGGAGACAGGTGAGATTTCCAGACAGATTGGATGTGAGGTGTTGCAGAAAGAGAAGAATCAGAGATCCACTTGAAGATGTACCGGGAGGTAAGGAGAACACTTGAGAGGGTTGGGCTGAAAAGACTAATGTGTCCCCAAAGGGACTTTGTGTCTTGATCACTGGTATCACGAAGCAGTACGCAGCCTTCCCTTGAAAGTCATTGTGTTCGTTAGAGGTTCTTTCCTGCTCTAGAAAAGTGTTCCCTTGACATAACTCATTTCACGATAACTGCCAGGACAGTAATGCTCAGTCTTCCGGTTTTGTTTCTTCCCTTGGGGGGGGGGATCTCTGGCCTTTGTGGAAAAGGTATCATTGTGGCATTCCGTTCATCCCTACAACATGGGTGGCGGCCAACCTCAGCATTCCCTGGTGAAGGCCCTGGCAGGGTACTCGGGGAGCCCGAAACCTAACTTCCAAAACTAGCGCCTTTCTATTTCATGCCATTTATATTTTATGAAGTTGTTTAAATTCTGCTGATGGCAAATGAGCGCTAAGCTAAATGCCTTCCCCGCGGCAGGAGCTACAGGATTCCCTGGTGAAGGCAGGGTTTCCGGAATTTATCTTGCAAACAGAAGCATGGAAGTAGCGGGCACACGGATGGAGCTGTGGCCGAGTAAGCAGGATTGTTTCCGGGAAAAGAGGTCGAACCCACGTTTTGGAAAGGGTGAACCCCAAAAAGGGATTTTTCTGAGCAATGTCAACAGACTGCAGAAGAGTGAAATACATTGTTGAGAGGTAGCGGGGCGGGCTGGGGCTGGTTTTCCTGCACTCAGCAAGCTGCGTTGCCTTTGCCTTCATCACTAGGCAGGAGTATGGAAGGAAGCAGCAGCCTGGAGAAGCCACTGGGATGTTTCTTAGGCCACATGTGCACGTTAGTCAAAGCTGTGCTAGAGACTATGCCGGGGGCGGGGGTGCTGACACACCCCATTTCTGCCCAGCACATAGCCTCAGGCAGAATGGGGTTTCAATTCTTAGTATTCAGATGTATTTCTTTCTTTTCTTTTCTTTTCTTTTTAAAGATGTTATTTATTCATTTGACAGAGATCACAAGTAGGCAGAGAGGTAGGCAGAGAGAGGAGGAAGCACAGCTCCGATGTGGGGCTCCATCCCAGGACCCTGAGTCATGACCTGAGCCAAAGACAGAGGCTTAACCCACTGAGCCACCCAGGTGCCCCCCCCTTTTTTAAAGATTTTATTTATTTATTTGACAGACAGAGATCACAAGCAGACAGAGAGGCAAGCAGAGAGAGAGAAAGGGGGAAGCAGGCTCCCCGCTAGTAGGGAGCCCGATGCGGGCTCGATCCCAGGACCCCGGGATCAGGGCCCAAGCCTAAGGCAGAAGCCTTAACCCAATGAGCCACCCAGGTGCACCCAGATGTATTTCTTTTTTCTTTCTTTTTTTTTTTTTTTAAAGATTTTATTTATTTATTTGAGAGAGAGGCAGTGAGAGAGAGCATGAGCAAGGAGAAGGTCAGAGGGAGAAGCAGACTCCCCATGGAGCTGGGAGCCCGATGTGGGACTCGATCCCGGGACTCCGGGATCATGACCTGAGCCAAAGGCAGTCGTCCAACCAACTGAGCCACCCAGGCGTCCCCCCAGATGTATTTCTTAAATGTTGTTTGGCCCTTCATCCTGAAAGGAATGCCGTGCCTTGCTTTTTTTCCGCCTTCTTGAAAAGAAGAAAATCTCTGTGATTAAAGGAGAATCACATTAGGGCAATCCACGAATGAGAAAATGGCAAGTCAAAGGGATCATTCAGAGGCTGGCCTACCGTTCAGCAGCAGCAGTCCTGAGGGTCCTTTGTCCTCCGGCAAGGAGTTTTTGGTGTCAGTACCTTGTTTACAAAGCACTCGTTAGAGAGCCTTATGCTGAGGCATTGTCTCGTTCAGTGCTCACTGTAATTCCAGGAGGCAGAGACTCTTGTCACGCCCAGAGAGGTTAAGTCGATTGCCCAAGACTGCACAGCTGCTAAGGGAAGGAGGCAGGGATTAAATAAAGGCAGTCTAATTCTCGGATTCCATGCCCTTCACCACTGCATAAACTACCTTTTAAGACATAAGCACTTGCAAAGAAATTAGCTTCTTTAGAAGCTGCTTGCAAATTGTAGCATACATAAGAATTTCCAGGAACCATCTAATTTAGAAACCTTTTGCGCTCATTTCCCTGTGGCTGGATCCCATGCTTTGAGGATATTTGGCGTCCGGAATGAGCTAGGATGCTCTTGAATCTCTTGACTTGAGCGTGAAGTTTGGACATTCTGCCCAGGGCCCTGGTGTCCTGAGAACTTTACCTGTGCGTGACATGGTGAATCTCTTTGAGAAATCACTAGCCGCGTGATGTCCTTGGAAGAAGCTGAGCTTCCCTGGTCTGTGTCCACCTTCACGGGGACAAACCCTTCGCCCCTGCAGTTTGGGCTCATGGGATAATATTTATTGACCTCTCTCCTTCTTGACCAGTGTCTCCTGCTGAGTTGTTCTTCACCAAGAATGAGCCTATCTGTGCCCTCCTCTTTCTTGTCCGGGGAATCTCGTCACGGCTTGCCTGCTCTGCCCTGGAAGGAGATGGCCTCTCCCTAAGTAATTGTACTGAAAGTGTGTGTTGGACAGAGTGAAAGGAGACCCCCTGGGTTCCATCTCAGGCTGGGAATGGAGATCAGGCTTGGGGGAGGAGGGCTGAAAAGAAGGGGAACTAAGACATGTGTCCTAGGCTCTGCACCTGATCATTTGGTTAAATGATCTACAAGGAACCTGATGTCCATGTTCTTACAGATGAGGATCTAGGTGCAGAGAAGTGAAGTCACAGTCCCAATGGTGTAGAGCTGGAAAATGGCAGCCTCGGAATTCAGCCCCGGCTTGTCTGATTCCAAAGATAAGATTCCTTCCATGATCTCATGCTGGTTCCTGAGAGGAAGGCCGGCCAAAATAGGGCAGGGGCTAACCAGAGGAAGCTCCTGGGTGATGCTGACATGTCCGAACGCAGCGTCTGTAACCTGTGAGCTGCACCGCTTTCCAGCAAGGGTGACGTCTTCCCCGAGAGCTTCCCTGGGACAAAGGGCTCGCGTGGCCTTTATCCCCTGCAACAGATCCGAGAAACTGCCTCCGAAGTTGTGACTGCTTGATGTTAGATGGGTGTACAGATGGACACCTGTTTTTTACTGATAGGAGTAAAATACACTCGGGCTTAAAGCCCTGGGTAGCATTATGTATGTGTTCCAAGAGGCGCATAAAGAGGTTTATAACTTCGTAGGTTTTTCCACAAGGTGTTTCCTAGGAATGATGTGGTGCAAGTGACGAGCTCTTTCCCGGACAGAATCCTAAATTCCTCTTATTTCTTACTCTCAAAGGCACATTTTGAGGAGCACCTCGATACTGTGAAATGGCTCAATAATTCCGTTGCTGGAGTTTCTTTCTTTTTTTTTTTTTTTTTAAGATTTTATTTCTTTATTTGTCCGAGAGAGACAGGAGAGAACACAAGCAGAGGGAGAGGCAGACAGAGGGAGAAGCAGGCTCCCCGCCAAGTAGGGAGCCCGATGCGGGACTCGATCCCAGGACCCCGAGATGACGACCTGAGCCCAAGGCAGAGGCTCAGCCAACTGAGCCAACCAGGTGCCCCGTTATCGCTGGAGTTTCTTTAACAGACACGGATGGTCTCTTGTTCTTGTGGACTTGGCGATCGATCTTGAGTTTTTGTCTTTATGAACATTTATTAGCCTTTCCTGAATTTCACCATTCTCTTGTTAAAAACAAATGCCAAAAAAACCTTTCTCATTTATATATGGGAGCAGTTAATATCATTCAAAAAATAGTGCCTGTGAAAAGGTTCCATAAAGTTATCATGCTGCTCAAAGAGAAGGAATTTGCTTTCAGTAAACCCTGATGGCTGGCTTACATTTCAGGCCTAGCCTGCTGATTTCTTTGGTTGGTAAGCACTTAAAAACGTGTGTATCATTCCTTTTTATTTCTGCTGTGCTCCTGGGTACTTCACTGGCTCTACGCCAGGCATTTGGTGAATAATAACTCATTTAACTTACTGGGAAATATTATCCTTGTAGGCATCGACTCCTTTATAAATTTCTTTGCGCAGTGGTGAGGAATTGTACCATGTCTTTGTAGCTGACCAGGTCTGTGCTGTGTAATTTATAGAACTTTATTTAAAAACTCTGTTCAGCGATGGCTTTGTTATAATTAGTAGTCCTTTTCCAATGATGTCAGTCTGGGTTTTTAATTTCTTTCCAGTGGGAGATAGTTCTCACCCAGGGGTGTGCTATAAAAGTTGAACAACCAGATGGACGATGTTTAATAACCAGGTCGGGGGAAAGGATGAAGACCCTAATTTGTATCATTTGCTGGTTCCCCTGGAGTCAATACGTGCACTGGGGCTGATTTAATCTTCCCAACAGGATGTCACAGTGCAGAGATGGGAAGAGATGCCAACAGCCAGATCCCTTGAGTGTCATATTTTTATTTCTTATTCTTAAAATTCTATAAATTTTAATTAAATTTAAACTAAAAAAAATGCTGTACATTTGAGGTTAGTGAGAGGGACCTAGATACATAGATAAGCTCGGAAGGAAGGAAGTGTGTCCTAAAGTGCCCAGTTTGAGTTCCTGACAGTAACTCCTTTCCCATGTAGGTGTAGCTGATGAGGTTTGAGATGTCACCGTACGCTTGCATGAGTCACTTATGAGAAGTCAGATGCATTCACAACGGACGAGGAGCTCCTCGTACTTGGACTAACTCAGCTAAAGTAAGCAGAGTAGGCAGTGGTCCGATCAGCATGATCAGAAGTCTAAGGAGAAGAGGCCCCTGCTAATATTTACCCCCCACAACCTGTCCCTGAGGTGATCAATCGGCCCTTTGAGCTGGGAAGTGATTGTACGTAGGAAGGTATAAAGGGGACTCTTGGCTGTCATTCAGCAGACTCGGATTCTGGGGTAGCTCCCTGCCTGTGTCACTTACAATCTGATTTAGACCCCAGCTGCTACATCTTTACATTAGAAATAATCATTCTGATTGAAAGCATAAATGCCAAGGTCCTTTAAAAACCAAAGGCATTATACAGATATCCCACGTGAATGACAGCGTATGGAGAGGATGGTTATATCCTAGGTAGGGATTAGAGCCCAGATCAGGACATGAGAAGGCAGAAGACTTCCCCGCACACTTCCAACCTTTTAGATATCAGAGTTTTCATAGAAAACAATAGTAATGGTGGGTCACACTGGGTGTCCTGATGAATGACACTTATTAGATGAGACCTTACAGATTGTGAGCCGGTTATCATCCAGGGTCTCTCTGCCCCTGGAGATGGAGGAGGGAAAACAAAACAAAACATATCTGCAACGGAACACATCCAAAGATCCCTTCAAGAACCTAGAAAGTTCCAGGAGCCCTGATGTTCTTTATAACGCTCCTCCGCAGCTTTGGTGAGAGCTAATTCACATGCCATAAAGTTCACCTTTTACAGTTGTACAATATACTGGATTTCAGTATATTCACAGGGTTGTGCATCCTGTTACCAATTCCAGAATGTTCTCACTACCCCCAAAAGAAACCCTGCACCGGTTAGAAGTCAGTGTTCATTTCCCCTCTTCCCCTAGTCCCTGGCAAACCTTAACCTACATTCTGTCTCTCTAGAGTTGCCTCTTCTGAATACTTCCTATAAACCTAATCTCACTGTACGTGGCCTTTCATGTCTGGTTTCTTCCGCTTTACCATGACGCCGTCTGGATTCATTTATGTTGTAGCATGTATCACAATCTCATTCCTTTTCATGGCTGGATAACATTTCATTGTATGGTTTTCCACATCAGTTGATGGGCCTTTGGATTGTTTGCATTTTTTTATAGTAAATAATCCTGATGTCAACATCCATATACAAGTTTTCGTGTGAACATGCATGCTCAGTTCTCTGGGGCATCTAGCTCGAGAGGAATTGCTGAGGGCCACGGAGACTCTGTGTACCTCTTTGAGGAACTGCCTCCGAGGCAGCTAGTCTGGCTTGCATTGCCCCCAACAGCAGAGGAGGATTTCAGTTTCTCGCCGTTCTTGGCTCCCATTGTTACTGTCTCCTTTATTCATTATAACCATCCTGGTGGGTGTGAAGTGGTTACATCTTGTTGTTTGGATTCATATTTCTCTAATGACTAATAAAATTCAGCATCTCTCCATGTAGTTTATTGGCCATTTGTATATCCTCCTTGGAGAAATGCCCTTTCAAATCCCGTTCCCATTTTTAGTTGGGTTGTCATTTTATTATTGAGTTTTAAGAGTTCTTTATATATTGTGGATACAAATTCCTAATCAGATGTATGATGTGCAACACTTTCCTCTCACTACGTGGGTGTCTTTTTACTGTCTTGTTGGTACTCTTTGGTGCACAAAAGTTTTTAATTTTGATGAAGTCTGATTTACTTTTTTATTTTTGTCACCTGTGCTGCTGTAGTTACATGTTTTCTTCTAAGAGTTTAATAGTGTTAGCTTTTATGCTTAAGTCTTGGTCCATTTTGAGTTGTGTGTATATATATATACATATATATATACACACACACACATACACAGAGATATAATGCTTTGATGGTACCTCTCTCTTTGGCTTATACGTGGCTTCTTAGTACAGAGTGTCCCTGTTGTCACATCAGCACAGAGGAAAACCAAGCCCTTCCTTGATTTGTAGGTACACACAGAAACACACACACATACACCCAAACTCCTCTTTCATAAAACATCCATGGGATAGACTTCACAAAAATTTTAGTAGTCACATAATATATCAGATGAACATCCTAAAATCACATTTTAGACATCTCTAACCATCAAAGTTATTTTGGCTGAGGGATGTTTTACTGTTAATTATCCCCAGTATAATCTGCTTCCTAAATGCTTCTTTTCTTCAGCTGGGTCCTCCATCTTTCCTGCTCTTCTCTCAGGTCTCTCAAGAACCATAACACAAATTTCTCTCATTTCCTCACGGCCCCACAGCTTAACACCTTCATTTCCTTACTCGAATTCCTCACTTTCTTCCCCACAAGAATTTATTCTCCACCACCCCCCAAGACAGCTTTCTCTGTAACAGGAGTTCTGGTACCATTTTTCACGCCCTGATTCCAGTCACGTCTGGGTAAGGTAATGGATGGAGACTAGTCCCGGGGTAGAGAGCCTGGGTACCTGAAAAGCCAAAAGTGAGAATCATCAAATGAATAAAAGGGACCAAAAGGGGAGACCAAAAATGCTTATGATGAACTCCAACTATTTCTGTGTGTTGAGGGGGGAGAAGGGATTGGCCATCTGGAGACAGTGGGGGTTGTGGAGACATTAATCCATGGAAGGGGGTAAAAAACCTTTTAAATACCCAAAGTTACGATATTCTGGTTATACAGAACTACGCTCCATTGGAGCTAGGGTACGTTTTGTAATTCAGTCTTTTTCAGATTTTAGAAAAGGATTACAGTGGATGTGCCATATGTTATATAACACCCTGCTAGGGTCTGAGGCAGAATCAAACACAACAGCAAATGAATATAACACAAAGGGGGATGAAAACCCTAAATAGCTTTGTATCGGTTTAGATCTGCTTTCGTTGCCAAATGAGTTAGAGAAAAAAATGTCTATTTGCAGTTTTGGTTTTTCTTTTCTTAGTCCTAAGTGCCATACTGTGGAAATACAAGATCTCTGTGTGGGCGACCAGCCACTCTTCAGATGTTCTCTTTTGCTGAGACCGCCCAGCAAGGCCAGGAGGAGGAGGATGAAGATGACGGTGTTTCCCAGGCACTAAGTTTCTTTCTAGCCTGTGTGTTATTTGCCCGTCATTTGCCATGTGGATGAGAAGCCCTCACTTGGGCCTCATCGCCCTGCCCCCACTGTCTTTTATAGTTGACTGCGAGGAAAATAGAACGCGAGATGATGAGCAGGTGCTGTTCAGGACATGTGAGCTCGAACAGGAGAAAGACATCACTCCAGAGAGAGAAGAGCAGGGCAGCAAAGAGGGGACCAGACCGGTTTAGGAGACACTACGCCCCCCTCCGCATCAAAGGGCCCATTGGCTGTACCAACTCTCTCTGGAATGCCTTGAATGACAGCAAACGAGCCCAGGGATCTAGAAGGAGTGACTGGCAGCCTTCATGGACTTGGTTTGCCTTTTGCTTCAAAGGAATTCTGAGGCACTTCTGATGTAGTAAAAGATGCTCAGGATTTGGACTCAGGGCACTGGGTTTTAGCCAACCTTCTCCTCCATGTGACCCTACTGGGCATTATTCAATGCCATTAGTGAAGATCACCATTCTGTCAGAATCTCTGTGATAGGAACACTTAACATAAATCAGCTTGCATGTTTATAACAACCCTGCAATCCAGTCCTCCCTTCCTCCTATCCTCGGTGAATGAATTGAGGTTTGGAGAGGTTAGCTAACTGATTCACGTAATACAGTAAATGATCTGTCCTACCGCCATTAGACACGCTCTGTCTGATGCAGAAGCTCGTGCTCCTTCTGTCGCTCAGCGTATATCTGTAATTGCTGATTTTGCCACTGTCCACGTGGATGTTGAATTGACTGTCTAGTGTAGAGACCCACAAACCTGCTTTCAAATATAAGCCTTACCATATGCTAGTCATACAACCGCGGGATCGTAATCATAGTAGTAGTGGTAATGGTTACTCTTCACTATGTATCGGGCGCTACTCTAAGAGGATGACTAGCTAGCTACCTAGCTGCTAGGTAGTTCAAGGGGGAGATATAGATAAATATGTAGATACTAGAGAGAGGGACAGATAATGGGATAATGACACTAGCTTGGTTTCCATGGAGTTCACATGGCATAATGTGAACCAGCATTTTCCAGGATGCAGTGTAGGGATTACTAGATACTTGAAATATCCCAAGAGGATTTTATGCTAAAATAAATTTGAAAACCCTAAATATATTCCCTGTTACAGATTTTCAATGCACATTTGCACCATAATGATGCTGAGAAGTACTTAAGGCTAAAAAGAAATGGTCAAACCTTGGAGGTTTCCAAATATTTGGACCATAGAACCTCTTTATCCAGAATTTATCCGTGAACACTGCAGGTTCCATGGAACAGACTTTGAGAAATGCTAACACTCACATAAGTCCTTTGTGTGCTTGTATAAAGTACATGATCACCCATGTTATTTTGTGTAATTATAGTGTATGTTCACAAAGTAAATAGTTTCTTTGGGTCAGAAAATGTGTCTGACACTAGCTTCTCATTCTACCCATGGGTTTGTCTACTTGGGTTTTTTTTTTTTTAAGATTTTATTTATTTATTTGACAGAGAGAAAGAGAGCTCAGAAGCAGGGGGACCAGTAGGCAGAGGAAGAGGGAGAAGCAGGCTCCCTGCTGAGCAGAGAGTCCAGGATGGGACTCTATCCCACAAGACCCCGGGATCATGACCTGAGCTGACGGTGGATGCTAAACAGACTAAACCACCAGGTGTCCTTGGATATATTTTGTTTAAATAAAAAGCATTTTTAGAGTTATGTCTTACCATCTAACTCAACCCACTTAAACCCTCTTCAAGGTTTCTGTCTTTTACAAAATCTTCCCAACACCCCCCCCGCTCTTGCCCACAGGGATCCCTCTGTTCTCTGACCTGTCTTAGCACTGACTGTCCCCAAGGAACTGGGTTCTTAGCAGTTGTCTCTAAGAAACTAGAATTATGCGGAATTAAAATGTCCCACATTTGATGGAGTTGAATAGGATTAGAGTGAGATTTGTGAGAAAACCACAGTTTTAAAAGAAAAGGCAGCATTTCTTCATTAGAGTTCCAAAAAAATTGCACCAAGGGAAGCTGCTTCTTTATTTTTTTTCCTTTCTTTTCCTTCTTTCTTCTTGTTTTTTTTTTGTTTGCATTATGACTCAATCCTGAGTTCACAATTATAAAAATTTCATTTATCCAAAATAGATATTAAGTTTGAATCTTCTAAACTTGGATGGATTTACATTTAAATTCTCATCTATCTTTTTGTAAAAATACAGCTGTAAAAAATGATAATTCTCTGCCCTCTGTGAGTCCTTGATTATTTTTCACCTTCAACTCTTCTCTACTATGCTGACAACTATGAGTTTCTATCCAAAATCACTTTTAAAATGTGATGAAATGCAGCATTCCTAATGGAAAATTATCACATTATTTTTTACCAGGGGCCCCTTTTATTGGAGTGGTAAGATCAAAGTATAGTGTTTACTCAATTTAAAATCTCATAAATATACTCAGTGCTGCTCTTGCAAATGAGATGCTCTTTGACCTTCTGACTAATGCACTGATGTAAATGTTATCTGTGGTGAAAGAAAATTCCCATTAGCCACTTCCACTGTGAATTTCAGGAGAAAAAAAAAAAAAGGAAAGCTTGAGGGCATGATACCAGGCATCCTTGGAGAATCTAGGTATTAGATTGAGGGTAGAGAAGAGTGAGTTAAAGAATTTTAGAGTAGTAGGATCAGCAACTGTGGGGTGTAGGTACGAAGGGATGGCGTGAGAAGCTAGTTTACTACACTACAAACAACCTCAGTGTAGTGTTCATCTTATTATAGACAGAATTAAAATTAGGCAGAGAAGTGAAGATTGATACAAATTTCTATCTCATGTAATAAAAGAGTCAGAAAAGATTTGATTTTGATAGTCTTGTGATTTATGAAAACAGAACTGAACACATAAGCAGGATCTTTGTGATGGATGGTTTCTCTAAACCTCTGTCCTTAATTACAATGTCATTATTCCAATCCAAGTTGTGATGGAGGAAAATGAGTCAAGGTAAGGAATCATCCCTGTGTCACAAATTCAAATTATTATAATAATACACGTTGGTTCAGAATGTAACTGCAGATCTGTCTGTGAGCTCCTCAACCAGTTTATTCCCACCCCACATACATGCCCTCGAATGTAGTAGCTGCTCAATAAACACTGACTGTCTGGACTAAGTCACATCAGTAAATAAACCAGAGTGAAGAACCACACAGGAACAAGATAGCAGTCAGGGAGATTAGTGCCCTGACTTCAAAAATATGCTTCTGCCATTTACCAAAAGACCTCATAATTTTTAAATTCTTGTCATTCTGTTTCTTCTCTGTTAATTCATGCATTAATTTTAAACATCCATTCATTCACTCAAAACCTCTTCCTTGAGATTCTTCTGTGTAGCTCGTAGTGGGTATGCACTCTGCCCTCATAGGGCTTATGATCTAGTAGGAGAGATAGGCCAAGAACCCTGAAAAAAATATATAAAGCCACAGTGTGGATAAATAATAAGAATAAAAGTGATGGCAAATGATGACAAGTCTCCAGGAAGGATGTACTACTTCACCATGGCCACTCCCAAGTGGGCACAAGTCTCACTGTCCTTTGAGAAAGCACTCCATTAAACTGATTTGTAATCAAAAATAAACTGATATGCCAGCAAAGCACCACAAAATTTATGTATTAATTTTTCCAATTGCTTTCCATCCTTGCCAACGATTGATGTCACCTCTCTTTTAGCTCTTCTCGTGAGGGTATCCTGATATCTCACTGTGAATTTAGTTACTCTGATGACCAGTGGATGTTAAACAAATTCTTATGTGCTTGTTGACTCATCCATTTTTTTTTTTTTTTATAAAGTGCATTCCGTTACTTTGCCTGTTAAAAATATTACACCATTTATCTTTGGATTATTGATTTGTGGGACCTTTCAAAATATATTCTGGATTAGAATCCTTTGTTAGATACACATGTGGCAAAAATTTTTCATTTTTCTCATTGTTCTCTTTTAAGGAACAGAAGTTATTAATTTTAATTAAGTCAAATTAATCAAATTTCTCATTTTAAGATAAGTGCTATTTTTGACCGATTTAAGAATCTTTGCCTCCTCCATTGGATATTTTCTTATATTTTTTAGAAACTATAGTTTTGGGGTTTGATAAAACTCTGATCCATCTTGAATTAATTTTTCTGTATGCTGTAAGATAGGAGTTGAAGAGTTCTTTTTTCTGTACAATTATCCAGTTTTTCTAGAATCATTTTTTTCAAGATTTTATGTATTTGTTTGAGAGAGAAAGAGAACAAGTGGTGGGGAGGGGCAGAGGGATGGAGAGAAAGGGAGAGGCAGACTGCCCACAGAGCAGGGAGCCCCATGCATGACTCGATCCCAGGACCCTGAGATCATGACCTGAACCAAAAAGCAGACGATTGACTGGCTGAATCTCCCTTCCCCGGTCCTTTCTTGACAAGACTTTTTTTTTTTTTTTCCTTTTTGAATTGCTTATGAGACTTTGTCAAAAATTGCTTAACTGTATATATCCAGACTGTCTGTTCAGTTTTAATGATTTTTTTTATCCTTATTTTACTGACTCGGGTCCCTGGACTCTTCAAACAATAGAAATCTACTAGACACCAAACTACCTGTTCCAGACAAGGCTTTTTACTGGAGTTGTTGCCTCAGTTTTAAAGGTTGGGAACCATTCTAACTCAAAGAAAACATTACCAGAGAAAACCCACTTTGAAAGGGAAAAAAAATGTGTATAAAGATGATAGGCTCTTGAATGTCCTTCCTTAATTAGAAAACAACAAAGGAATATTGCTTTAAAACATTGCTTTCTGACCCCAAACAGAAGTTTCTGGACCACAGCATAGCGTACTCTTGATGCAGAAGACTCATTTTTTTTTAAATTTTATTTTTTATAAACATATAATATATTTTTATCCCCAGGGGTACAGGTCTGTGAATCACCAGGTTTACACACTTCACAGCACTCACCATAGCACATACCCTCCCCAGTGTCCATAATCCCACCCTCCTCCCAACCCCCCTCCCCCCATCAACCCTCAGTTTGTTTTGTGAGGTTAAGAGTCACTTATGGTTTGTCTCCCTCCCAATCCCATCTTGTTTCATTTATTCTTCTCCTACCCCCTCAACCCCACATGTTGCATCTCCTCTCCCTCATATCAGGGAGATCATATGATAGTTGTCTTTCTCCGATTGACTTATTTTGCTAAGCCTGATACCCTCTAGTTCCATCCACGTCGTCGCAAATGGCAAGATTTCATTTCTTTTGATGGCTGCATAGTATTCCATTGTGTATATATACCACATCTTCTTTATCCATTCGTCTGTTGATGGACATCTAGGTTCTTTCCATAGTTTGGCTATTGTAGACATTGCTGCTATAAACATTCGGGTGCATGTGCCCCTTCGGATCACTACGTTTGTCTCTTTAGGGTAAATACCCAGCAGTGCAATTGCTGGGTCATAGGGTAGTTCTATTTTCAACATTTTGAGGAACCTCCATGCTGTTTTCCAGAGTGGTTGCACCAGCTTGCATTCCCACCAACAGTGTAGGAGGGTTCCCCTTTCTCCGCATCCTCGCCAGCATCTGTCATTTCCTGACTTGTTAATTTTAGCCATTCTGACTGGTGTGAGGTGATATCTCATGGTGGTTTTGATTTGTATTTCCCTGATGCCGAGTGATATGGAGCACTTTTTCATGTGTCTGTTGGCCATCTGGATGTCTTCTTTGCAGAAATGTCTGTTCATGTCCTCTGCCCATTTCTTGATTGGATTATTTGTTCTTTGGGTGTTGAGTTTACTAAATTCTTTATAGATTTTGGACACTAGCCCTTTATCTGATATGTCATTTGCAGATATCTTCTCCCATTCTGTCAGTTGTCTTTTGGTTTTGTTCACTGTTTCCTTTGCTGTGCAATAGCTTTTGATCTTGATAAAATCCCAAAAGTTCATTTTTGCCCTTGCTTCCCTTGCCTTTGGTGATGTTCCTAGGAAGATGTTGTTGCGGCTGAGGTCGAAGAGGTTGCTGCCTGTGTTCTCCTCGAGGATTTTGATGGATTCCTTTCTCACATTGAGATCCTTCATCCATTTTGAGTCTATTTTCGTGTGTGGTGTAAGGAAATGCTCCAATTTCATTTTTCTGCATGTGGCTGTCCAATTTTCCCAACACCATTTATTGAAGAGGCTGTCTTTTTTCCATTGGACATTCTTTCCTGCTTTGTCGAAGATGAGTTGACCATAGAGTTGAGGGTCCATTTCTGGGCTCTCTATTCTGTTCCATTGATCTATGTGCCTGTTTTTGTGCCAGTACCATGCTGTCTTGATGATGACAGCTTTGTAATAGAGCTTGAAGTCCGGAATTGTGATGCCACCGACTTTGGCTTTCTTTTTCAATATTCCTTTGGCTATTCGAGGTCTTTTCTGGTTCCATATAAATTTTAGGATTATTTGTTCCATTTCTTTGAAAAAAATGGATGGTACTTTGATAGGAATTGCATTAAATGTGTAGATTGCTTTAGGTAGCATAGACATTTTCACTATATTTATTCTTCCAATCCAGGAGCATGGAACATTTTTCCATTTCTTTGTGTCTTCCTCCATTTCTTTCATGAGTACTTTATAGTTTTCTGTGTATAGATTCTTAGTCTCTTTGGTTAGGTTTATTCCTAGGTATCTTATAGTTTTGGGTGCAATTGTAAATGGGATTGACTCCTTAATTTCTCTTTCTTCTGTCTTGTTGGTGCAGAAGACTCATTTTTTATTTGCCCTCTTTGAAGGCAACAGAGCTTGGGGAAGACTACTTTTTCATGCCCCGTCTGAGAAACATGGGTAGGAATCCACACCCTTCCAGAGGTTTCCCACATGAACTTCAGAGCCTCATTTTTGTAAGCATTTTAGCTGAAGTACAGCGCACTTAAAAAATGCACTAGGGGCGCCTGGGTGGCTCAGTGGGTTAAAGCCTCTGCCTTCAGCTAAGGTCATGGTCCCAGGGTCCTAGGATCGAGCCCCGCGTCGGGCTCTCTGCTCAGCAGGGAGCCTGCTTCCTCCTCTCTCTCTGCCTGCCTCTCTGCCTACCTGTGATCTCTGTCTGTCAGATAAGTAAATAAAATCTTTAAAAAAAAAATGCACTAAATATGGCTATACAGCTTGGTGAATTATCGCCAAAAGATATGTGTAGCTACCACCCAAACCATGATGTGGGCTGTTGCCAGCCCATCAGAATCCCCTTTCAATGGCTTCCCCTCTCTCCTCTCCACAGTAACCACTTTCTTGACTTAGTTTTAACCTAAAATTTTGTGTTCTACTCTTTTAAAACCTTTAAAACCTTTTAAAACCTGTGAAATCAAATTAGATGCATTGTGGGGTGTCTGGCTTCCTACACTGAGGCACATTCCTTTATCTGTAAAATGGGGAGAAATATTGCACACCTTATACTGTGATCATGATAATTGTGTGGGAGCTATGCAAGATGTAGGGCTGGGCTTCCATGGAGGTGCTGGAAACGCTGAGTGTTTTATCCCTAGTTCTGTGCTCACAAGCAGAACATACACGTGTGGAAGTGCTCGTGACAAGCCTGGGAGTGGATGCGGAAACACTGGATAGACCTGACCTTGGCTCCGGGTCTACCGCTAAAACGTGAGCTTGATCCCACCATTGATTCTTCTCTATGCCATTCCCTCCTATGTGATAGCTCTTCGTCCTACATTCATCTCCAAACACACTCGGTTGGTTCGTGCCCTGAAAGATTAGAATTGTGACCCAAGCAGGATTCCAGAGAGAACAATAATCATAAGTAATCTCTCTTGAAGACTCTTGAAGGGCTGGGCCCTTTACAGATCACCTCCCATGCCTTATCTCATTTGACCCTCACCATGGCCAAATGAGAAAGGTATTCATGTTATTCCCATTGTAGAGATGAGGAACTGAGGCCGGAAAGTCATGAAAGTTGACTCAACCACTAAGAAGATTTCAATGCAGGCTGTTGGTCTCCAGAAGGTGGACTCACTGTTGATAGGCAGAGCCCTAGTACAAACAGATCTTGTCATTTTTTTTTTTAAACCACAGTTTTGGTAGGAAATGCTATTGCTTGTATATTTCAACTTCCCATTGGAGAAGGTCTTGGTTGAAAAAATACAGGGAAGTCTATTACACACTCCTCTGTACCCTTACCAGGAAATAGCACTGAGCACAGCTCGGAGGACACAGGCCATAGAAATCCCTCATGGAAAGCCCTAAAATTTAAAACACAAATCTATTTTTATTGTGTTACATCTGCACGAGACCATGTCAGGCTGTCTGGGAAGAGCTTTGGGGGATTTGAGTGCCTTGCTGATTATACTACCATTTTCTTCTTTTTATCTTTATAATACTTGCACCTGTTGTTTTATTTTCCGTTACTGATCAGTAATCACAGCCCTACAGGTCGTTCTATGATGCTGCTTTAGAAGTCTAGAGAGCCTCTGTGAAAACCCACTGCCAGGTTTAATCCTATGAAGTTGCTGCTAAGAAGGGCTATTTGCACATTTTATAATAAATCTTACAGCATTATTTCATATGGCTCCATTGACCAAAAAAACAAAAACAAAAACAAAACAACAACAACAAAACAGCCTAACGAATATTTATTTAGTGCTTTCCTATTTAGTGCATGACCCTAGGAACTGTGGGTAAAACAAAAAAATAATATAACCTAAGCCCCATCCTCAGAGTACTTAAAATTCGGCTGGGGAGGAGGACAAAAGTATAGTCACAGAAAGTTAAATATTAGTTCAAAGTAGTAGTAGAAATGTTGTTGTACTACCCACGAGTAAGAGGACATCAGGGGTGGTTTCAGATTAATTTCTAGAGATGTCCCAAGAAAGCAGGAATCCCTTGGTCACAAAGAGGTAGAATTGGAGATGTTCCTGGAGAAAGAGTAGAATCTGCAGTCAGACTGATAAAAGCTGGCTTTAACCAAGGATTCAGGATGCTGAGGGGAGAGAAGGTGTAAGGTGAGTGCACTTGCTGTAACAAATTACCACAACAGACTTGGTGGCTTCTGGTAACAAATATATTATCTAACAGTTGTGTATGTCACACGTCCAAAATGGGTCTTATGGCTAAAATCAAGGTGTCGGCAGAACTGCCTTCCTTCTGGAGGCTCTGGGGGAAAATCTCTTTCCATAACTTTCCCAGCTTTTAGAAGCCACCTGAATTTCTTGGCTGGCGGCCCCATCCTCCATTTTCAGAGCACATCACTCCAACATCTGCTTATGTCATCACATCTTCCCTGACTTGCACCCTCCTGCCTTCTTCTTGTAAGGGTCCTGTGGTGGCCTTGTCCCCACCAGAAGAATCTGGGATTATCTCCTCAAGTCTTAATTAACCCAATCCCATCTGCAAAGTCCGTTCTGCGGGGCGAGACGACGTACTCGCAGTTCCAGGAATAGGACTTGGGCATGTGTGGGGGGCCATCCTTCTGCCAGGTATAGTCATCAGCGCCACATTGAGGAGCTTTTCAAGTGAGAGGCTTGGAATTTTGTCCCACACAGCTCAGAACCACTGAACATTTCAGTTTGGGGGGTGACATGAGCAAAGCACAGAGTAAAAAGCGGAGCACTGTGAAGAGAAGTGTAGAGACGGGGGACCAAAGCAGTGGTTGTTAAATCTGTCATTGGACGGTGTATGTGTGGTGTGGTGTGGTGTGATGTGGTGTGCTTGCTTGTCTATGTGTTTGTCACATGGGAGCAAGAGACCCCCCACATGCTTGCCTTCCTTTGCACTTGTGAACACAGTCTTAACTTTCTCCAAGTGGTCTTTGCTTCGCCATGGAAGAGCAGCCGCCTGGGGAGGACTGGGCCCCTTCCTGCCTCCTAGTACACAAGAATGGGAATCAGACGCACATGTTTTGGTTTCTGAGGAATCCCTGTCAGGCTCAGAGGCTGGGAACTACCTCTCCAGATAGCCTTCCCAGGGCCTCCTAAAGGGGGGTTTCGCCTTAAAGAGATAAAGTAGAGACAGTTTTCATTGGTGGTGGGGGCGATCACGTGCTGGCAGCCAGCAGAACCAGTCTGATGCAGAAGAACCCTGAAGGGTGTTCACAGCAGAGTCTGAGATGCGGTGCAGGAACTCTCTGTTGCTTTCCCTTTCTACGTTGTCCACAATTTAAAATAAGTTGTCACACGCTGTGAGTTTTGACTCAGCTAGTACGCTGTTGAAACTGGGGATAGCTATGACTCCACATGGGGCGAAATTAGGGGGAAAAAAACAAACACAAACACAACCCAAGAGTCAAATGAATGACTTGCTATAGACTGGGAGAATTTTTTAGGGGAATTCTCACTAATTCTCACTAATGGGAGCAAGGGCTGGAGTCGTGTCTCTGGCAACGCAAATTCCGATGGCATAGGAGTTAGCAAGCACAGATGGTCTATTAACTCATTAGGGGGCCCTATTACCAGTAGGGTTGCTTATCTATGGTAAAGCAATTCCGATGGGATCAGAAAGCTGTACCCTCAGACTTGATAACATGGAATTTCGCATGCATTTGGCAATGGGAGAGAAAATTATAATGCTGGTGTTCAGACCTGGAAGAATTACAGCGCGATCTGAGAGGGATGGATGTTACGAAATGAACATGTTCTCCTCTTCCCGAGGCAGAACAGTACGGCAGAGTTATTTGGGGGGCATTTAACTATTACGATGTTCAGTAGCAGAGAAAGAGCCTCAGAGAGAAGCCCAGAAGTCTCTGAGGGAAAACATAAATACTCAGCTGTGTTTTTAAAGACTCGGTATTTTCTTTCTTAATTGTGTTTACCTTTTAAGCAACAACAAACAGAAGCGAAAAACTTGGCAGAGGGCTGCTTTTTAAGGGGAATGTCTTCCTTTGCTGCCAAATGAACACGCCTCTCTTTTTCACTTGGTTCTCTTCCTTTAGAAGAGCGGGGGGAAGAAGTGATCTTTCCCATTTCCTTCATTCAAGAACATTTTACCCTTTAGCCATCGAAGTCCTCAGACTTTAGAATGTAGATGTCCCAACAAGGACAAGTCAAGGGCTACACTTACCAATATGAGCATTATTGTTACATTCTTGCATTAAATTGTAATAAGCATTTGTTGAAACTCAAGGTATGGGGGCATTAGAGATATACTAGTTTGAGAGGAACATTTTCATAAACAAATAATGACTGCACGATACAGTAAGGCATTTGTGCTTTAAAATTATTGAGAGTTTTGTTACGATCAAGGGAGATGACCTCTAGTGAATTTATGCACTTTTGCTACCGTTAAAGAGTTCTTTACCTTCTAGTACAAAACCAAACAAACTGCAAAGTGATAGCAACCTGCCCATTTTGTCCCTGTTTCCCATGCTCAGGATGTAGGACAGAAGGGGACCATTGCTCCAGAGTCACGGAC
Source organism: Lutra lutra (assembly GCF_902655055.1). NCBI lineage: Eukaryota > Metazoa > Chordata > Mammalia > Carnivora > Mustelidae > Lutra > Lutra lutra. Next base: position 12,731,609 of record NC_062290.1, on the reverse strand, counting down.
ATTGGGAGTAGCTACAGTGGTAATTAGGAGAGACCCTGAGGGGAAGGGGACCTCAAGTCAGGGATCTCTGGGCATGCAGTGTCCCCTTCTATACTCCATCTGGAAGTTGGTTATGTGTCTCCTGCATGCTATTCCTGATTTTCTGGTGATTAAACCCTCTTCCTTGGGCACCCAAAGAGTATCTCCAGAGAAGTTTGCTCGGAAGGCAAAGCGCTCTCTTTTTTTACATGATATTCCTTTAAGGAAGGGCAAGAGGGCTGAAGAACCAGGGGGACTTTGACACGATAGGAGGAGAAAGTCTGTTTCCTAAATGTGAACAGCTCTGCCTCTTCTCACTGATTGCGTCTTTGAAGGCATCCCATTCCGAATGATGGCTGATGAGGGTAGAGCAGGGCAGCTGCTGGGCAGAGTGCTGGAATTACTGTGGCATTCGTGGAAATTGAGAGGAATGAGCATTGGTGGCCAACTCTGAGTCAGGTCCTCTGTGAAATCATTTAAATATCTATTCCGTTTCATATACCTTTCAAAACAAACTATGAGGTTCACAGATGTGAACATTAACAAGAAGTTATCCAAATACATGATTGTCCCACAACCATTGGGTGGTAGAGCTGGAGTTTGAATTTGGTCCTCTTGACCCCAGAGCTCTTTTCCACCCCAATGCTGATACCACCTGGGCTCACGGGTAACACACAGTCGATGCTTCCTAACTGTTTAGTGGTTGTAAACTTAATAGGTCACGTGTTCCGTGACCTATTCCAAAGCTATCTTCGTCATTGCCATTGTACACAAGTCTACTTATAAAGCATTTACTTTAAAAATAAAACTTCAAAATTTAGGAGACTTTTTAATGTAAGATGTATGTAAGAAGTAAAACCATGAAAACTCTCATTCATCTTGGCATGACATGTTGGTCAGTACGTGCACGTCCAGCCATGTCTTTAGTCAATACTACCTTCCTACAGATTTTTAACATCTCTCTCTTTGCTTTAGGAGCTGGCTGCCACTCTTCTGTTAGCTTTGAGGACATACTGCCATTTATATATTTTTCCTTATTTTTTTTTATATTTAAAATTTACTATCCTTAGATGGAAATGTTGAATTTATTAATGGAAACCAATGCTCTCTGAAGTTAAAAATGTACATTTCTCTTAGTAGAGTCTTAGCTATTTTTATTTACATGATTAAAAAAATCCTAAGAGAGGCACCCGGGTGGCTCAGCCAGTTAAGTGTCTCCTTTGGCTCAGCATGATCTCAGGGTCCTGGGATCCAGCCCCACATCAAGCTCCCTGCTCAGCAGGGAATCTGCTTTTCCCTCTGCCCCTCACCCCCTTCTCATGATCTCTCTCACTCACTCTCTCTCAAATAATAATCTTTAAAAAAATCTTAAAAAAATTTTTTTTTAATTAATTTTTTTTATTTTTTCAGCATAACAGTATTCATTATTTTTGCACCACAACCAGTGCTCCATGCAATCCGTGCCCTCTACCATACCCACCACCTGGTGCCCCCAACCTCCCACCCCCCACCCCTTCAAAATTCTCAGATCGTTTTTCAGAGTCCATAGTCTCTCATGGTTCACCTCCCCTTCCAATTTCCCTCAACTCCCCTCTCCTCTCCATCTCCCCTTGTCCTCCATGCTATTTGTTATGCTCCACAAATAAGTGAAACCATATGATAATTGACTCTCTCTGCTTGACTTATTTCACTCAGCATCATCTCTTCCAGTCCCGTCCATGTTGCTACAAAACTTGGGTATTCATCCTTTCTTTTTTCTTTTTCTTTTTTTTTTTTTTTTACAGCTTTATAAACATATATTTTTATCCCCAGGGGTACAGGTCTGCGAATCGCCAGGTTTACACACTTCACAGCACTCACCATAGCACATACCCTCCCCAATATCCATAACCCCACCCCCCTCTCCCAACCCCCTCCCCCCATCAACCCTCAGTTTGTTTTGTGAATTAAGAGTCACTTAGGTTTGTCTCCCTCCCAATCCCATCTTGTTTCATTTACTCTTCTCCTACCCCCTCAACCCCCCATGTTGCATCTCCTCTCCCTCATATCAGGGAGATCATATGATAGTTGTCTTTCTCCGATTGACTTATTTCGCTAAGCATGATACCCTCTAGTTCCATCCACGTCGTCGCAAATGGCAAGATTTCATTTCTTTTGATGGCTGCATAGTATTCCATTGTGTATATATACCACATCTTCTTTATCCATTCGTCTGTTGATGGACATCTAGGTTCTTTCCATAGTTTGGCTATTGTAGACATTGCTGCTATAAACATTCGGGTGCACGTGCCCCTTCGGATCACTACGTTTGTATCTTTAGGGTAAATACCCAGCAGTGCAATTGCTGGGTCATAGGGTAGTTCTATTTTCAACATTTTGAGGAACCTCCATGCTGTTTTCCAGAGTGGTTGCACCAGCTTGCATTCCCACCAACAGTGTAGGAGGGTTCCCCTTTCTCCGCATCCTCGCCAGCATCTGTCATTTCCTGACTTGTTCATTTTAGCCATTCTGACTGGTGTGAGGTGATATCTCATGGTGGTTTTGATTTGTATTTCCCTGATGCCGAGTGATATGGAGCACTTTTTCATGTGTCTGTTGGCCATCTGGATGTCTTCTTTGCAGAAATGTCTGTTCATGTCCTCTGCCCATTTCTTGATTGGATTATTTGTTCTTTGGGTGTTGAGTTTGCTAAGTTCTTTATAGATTTTGGACACTAGCCCTTTATCTGATATGTCATTTGCAGATATCTTCTCCCATTCTGTCAGTTGTCTTTTGGTTTTGTTCACTGTTTCCTTTGCTGTGCAATAGCTTTTGATCTTGATAAAATCCCAAAAGTTCATTTTTGCCCTTGCTTCCCTTGCCTTTGGTGATGTTCCTAGGAAGATGTTGTTGCGGCTGAGGTCGAAGAGGTTGCTGCCTGTGTTCTCCTCGAGGATTTTGATGGATTCCTTTCTCACATTGAGATCCTTCATCCATTTTGAGTCTATTTTCGTGTGTGGTGTAAGGAAATGATCCAATTTCATTTTTCTGCATGTGGCTGTCCAATTTTCCCAACACCATTTATTGAAGAGGCTGTCTTTTTTCCATTGGACATTCTTTCCTGCTTTGTCGAAGATGAGTTGACCATAGAGTTGAGGGTCCATTTCTGGGCTCTCTATTCTGTTCCATTGATCTATGTGTCTGTTTTTGTGCCAGTACCATGCTGTCTTGATGATGACAGCTTTGTAATAGAGCTTGAAGTCCGGAATTGTGATGCCACCAACTTTGGCTTTCTTTTTCAATATTCCTTTGGCTATTCGAGGTCTTTTATGGTTCCATATAAATTAAAAGGATTATTCACCACGACCAAGTGGGATTTATTCCAGGGCTGCAGGGCTGGTTCAACATCCGCAAATCAATCAATGTGATACAACACATTAATAAAAGAAAGAACAAGAACCATATGATACTCTCCATAGATGCTGAAAAAGCATTTGACAAAGTACAGCATCCCTTCCTGATCAAAACTCTTCAAAGTGTAGGGATAGACGGTACATATCTCAATATTATCAAAGCCATCTATGAAAAACCCACCGCAAATATCATTCTCAATGGAGAAAAACTGAAAGCTTTTCCGCTAAGGTCAGGAACACGGCAGGGATGTCCGTTATCACCACTGCTATTCAACATAGTACTAGAAGTCCTAGCCTCAGCAATCAGACAACAAAAGGAAATTAAAGGCATCCAAATCGGCAAAGAAGAAGTCAAACTATCACTCTTTGCAGATGATATGATACTATATGTGGAAAACCCAAAAGACTCCACTCCAAAACTGCTAGAACTTGTACAGGAATTCAGTAAAGTGTCAGGATATAAAATCAATGCACAGAAATCAGTTGCATTTCTCTACACCAACAACAAGACAGAAGAAAGAGAAATTAAGGAGTCCATCCCATTTACAATTGCACCCAAAACTATAAGATACCTAGGAATAAACCTAACTAAAGAGACTAAGAATCTATACTCAGAAAACTATAAAGTACTCATGAAAGAAATTGAGGAAGACACAAAGAAATGGAAAAATGTTCCATGCTCCTGGATTGGAAGAATAAATATTGTGAAAATGTCTATGCTACCTAAAGCAATCTACACATTTAATGCAATTCCTATCAAAGTACCATCCATTTTTTTCAAAGAAATGGAATAAAAAATTTTTTAAAAACCTGAAAGCTATTCAGTATTCATACATTCAGTATAGCCTGTGGTCTTTTACTCTTGATATTACCCAATTCCTTTATTTTTATTCTGAAAAAATTTATGTTTGAATAAGCAAGAAGTTCTGTCCCTCTCATTCTCAGTTTGGTGCCCTTTAAGTGACATTGTCAAATAGTCCAGTTAGAATCTTGAGAGCTTCTCCAGCATGAAAACTCATTCAGTAGATAGTAGACCACTGACTAATTGGTATGAGCCACTGAAAGGTTGTCAGAGATAATGATATGTTGTCACTCCCATTATTATTATACTTTGCCAGAATCCCAGATATATTTGAGGCCAAATAGCAATCATAGAGCTTCCCCCCCACCCCACCAATGATCGTGCAGTTACCCATTGAGCTTGTTAAATTAATTTGAAGAATAAGTTTCAAAGCATTGACAAAGACTCGGAATGTACTCACACAAAAGAAATGTGGTAACTCAAGAGTTCATAAGGCTTAAACTCTCGGAAATTTCCCAGATTGGGAAAGTTACGTGCAAGGGTTGCCATCTTAACTTGACAAGATAGTAGAATCCTGTCAGGCATCTTAGAATAGTAGTAGTCAAAAATCTTGAAGTTTGGTCCTAGCACACCCCATGCTTTTCTGTCTAGCCTCGAATGAATCACTTAACCTCTCTGGGTCTCAAATTTTCCATGTATAAAATAGGAAAATATAATGCCATTCCATTCAAGTGATAAAATTACCATGACGATCAAGCAAGATAACGTATATTAAGTGTGCATTGAAAAGTGTTAAGAACTAGAGAGGTGTTATTGCTGCTGCTGTTGTTACGCAACCATGTGGGTTAGTGGAGAATATCTATAGACAGGAGCATGAAGTATAAATAAAGTGCATGAGACAGGGAACTAAATAAGTCCAAAGAATAGTCCTCAGTCTTCCTGTAATGTCATTTATAACACCAAAACAGCCTCTAAAAAGACTACCCCTTAGCCGTTAAAAGACTCTGTTAGCTGAAAGAAGAGGAGTGTCACATAGGAAAAAGAAGAACATGATTGTCACTTGTTTTCAGTCACTCTAAGCATTTCAAGCAGAAAAGAATGCAGTGCAGGGAATTAGAGGCTGATCCACTGTTGGAAGGGCTGCAGGAGCAAAGGTGGGTGGATGGAAATGCTCCTGGTTTTCGGGAGCTCTGGCAATGCAGGAAACATTGAAGAGCTAGTGCTAATGATCTCTGTCGCCTCCGACTCCCAAGTGACTCACAGGCGCTCCCCTAAAAGCCCCTGGCAGACTCTTCCATGGGCGTCTGTCATGCTCTCCTGTTCGTGGCTGGAGGCTGCAGGCTGAAGGCTGCTCCTCCCCATCTTCTCTCCGGATTTCCTGCAGGTGATTCCCATAGGCAGAGCTCATGTAGGGACTTAGCTGGCAAGGGATCCCAGGAAGTGGGGGTCCCAGGGTTCTCCCCAAGGATGAGGAGTGATGTGCAGCTGACAGTAGACAGACTAACACCCCAGCTGATAACTTCCCTTCAAAGCCATTTCTCTAATAGCACTTGTGTGAAAAGTCCAAAATTAAGAACCAAGGATTTCAAATATTGACTCCAGATCACTTGAGTGTATGAAACTAGATTTGATTCCTATGCACTTGGACATTATACTACTTCCCCAATTCCAAGACTCCAGTGCTTGGGATATACCATTAACTTAATAAGAGCTTTTAAAAGAACAACAGCGACAATGAAAGGCACACATCAGACATGAGACTTGCCTTCCAATCACTGTTGTTAATAGGGTTAAGATAAGTCTTAGAGACAAGGAAATAGGATTTCACTGCAATTTGGCAGGGGGGAGGGGTCTAGTGGACACAGAAACCCTTCATAGACTCCCACATACCTCTACACACTTGTATCTGATCCTTTAACAGAACTGGATCAGGGTCAAGGCATTTCACTCCTCCACCAAAGAGGTCTGGCGGACATGCTGAAGGATATTCTATTGGTCGTTGAGCTGTAAGAGTAACAGAATGTTTCACTGTCCCGAGCAGAGAAGGAAGGAAGAAGAGGGACCATCACTGTCTCTTACTCTACATGGATTTTCTTTTTTTTTTTTTTTAAGATTTTATTTATTTATTTGACAGAGAGAGATCACAAGTAGGCAGAGAGGCAGGCAGAGAGAGAGGAGGAAGCAGGCTTCCCGCTGAGCAGAGAGCCCGATGCGGTACTCGATCCCAGGACCCTGGGATCATGACCTGAGCTGAAGGCAGCGGCTTAACCCACTGAGCCACCCAGGCGCCCCTACATGGATTTTCTTACAGTAAGCTAGAGAGAAGTGGCTAGTGCCCTTGTGGTCTTTGGTTTCCTTCTGAACTTTGTCCCCATGTGACCAGAATAGAGATGGTCTGCTTTCTTCTGGAAGAAGCCTAGTTATTCCCCTCTGTTTCTTTGTGGGATGCTATTTTTTCAGGGATGTTCCTGATGACCCCAGCCTCAGAAGACCTGTGGAAGCTTTTCTAGACTAAATCTGCAGTAGGCATCACAAAACACATTTCTTTGATCTTCCTCTTTGAGCTCTTAGGCTGGCTCTGGTTGAAAGTTTTGGCAGTCACCTGGTGAGGTCTAAGATTTGGGCTTAGGCACGGTGGTCCCCTCAGTCTGGTTCAGCCTTTGGTCTTTTCAGCCAACCGTGTTTAAGCCATAGGGGTTGAATCTGGGGTCCTTCTGGTCCCTGGAGAGTTCTGCCCCAGAACTTGGACCTAGAGAGCAATGGCTAGTGTATGACCCAGATTTTTGGGTTCTTGGTCACATTCTATAGTCATATTGAATACTGCCATTTTTATTGCCTACAAAATAATTTCTAAGCGTTTTAGCATAGAATCCATGTTGAACAATTGACATACGTTGCCTCTTATGAGGAGTAGAAGTTTGAACACTGCTGCCCACTGCATCTTGGCATCAAAGCCACCAAGGAAAACAATGCAATCAAGCACTTGAAGAAATAATGCTTAACTCACACAGAGCAGTGGTAGCTTCAGTAATGGACGTTGATCCCATATGACCAATGAGTCCTTCCCAGCAGCCAGTGTAGGGCTGTTGGCCTTCCTATACCCCCGCTTTGCCACTGAATGGAGGACCCCCAATCTCCTTCCTGTAGAGGACTGATACAGCAATGGCTTGACCAGGCACCGTATCACACACACGCTTAAGCTGAGCAGAGGAGCACATGTTGAATCTGTGAGTCTGAAACAGAGAAAGATAGTCTTACACAGATGCTAAGTCCAGCACATGCAGTGTGGACTTTAAAAAAAATTTTTTTTGATAAAAAAGTGTTTCCCGTACAAGGCCCATTCTTATGCAGCTAAGAGGTGGTCAAAAACCACATGTGTAAAACTTTTCTCAACAATCAGGATTCTCAAAAAATAGATTTCCTGGTTTCTAAAGAATATGTGTTCATGATGAAACATGTAAAATGCTTGAGAACATCGTAGATTTTTCTGGAAATAGTGTTGTGTTCTTAAACTGATTTTTTTTTTTTTTTGAGACTAGAAGAAAAACATTATCCACAGTAATCTTCCTCAGGGGTGATTAGTTCATTCTTCACTTTGAAAGAATGTCTATGGACCCCACACCCCAGTTACAGGTGTTAAGATGACAGCCTTCTCATCGGCGCCCCAGTGGGTTAGGTGACCCTGAAAAACAAAAGCACTTTGAAACTCAATGACCTTGACGTGGGCCATTCTCAGGCAAACCTCCCCGCCCCCATTGGAAAAGAAAAGAGATTATAAATGTTCTCTTGAGTGGCTATGGAGAATGAAACATTAGGTGTCTCACAGCTGTGGCCCATCATTTGACTTTAGTCTGTATACCTGTAAGACCAGAAAAGAGGCACCTAGTTTTAAGTCTATTTTTATGTTATTTGGGTCAGTAGAGAAACCATTTTTGTCAGTACGTGGCCTAGCGGCAGAAAAATGGCCTGAATGCTCTGCCATTTCTTTGGTGATTCTAAACAGTTTTGTCACTTCCCTCCTTAAAAATTCTTTCAGTTGCTTTCCCTTATTTTCTGAATAAAGTCCAAACTCTTTCACACGGCTCTGCTAGGCCTGTCAGCAACTGGTTCCTGTTTCCCTCTCCAGAGTCAGCTCCCAGTGACCTCCCACAGGCTTTGGTCACTGCAAACTCAGTAGACTCCTGTCATTTGCCCCAGCACTCTGTCTAGATTCCTGTCCTTGCCCATCCTCCCTCCCTTCCTTATTCGGTCTTCCAGGTGAATTTTTACTTACCCTTCAGGAGAGACTACACTTTAAACTCTTCCCAGAATTGGCCATTTCGCATTCTTCTCCAAATTCCCGGAGCCTGTCAGAAAGCCTGGTCCATCACAAATGCCCGAAACAATTAGTGTTTCTGAAAGGAGCTAAATAATTGTACATTTTCTATATTATCTCTATCCCGGTGTCAAGAGTCTTCCGCTTATGCCGTGTAAACAGTGATTAGAAACTGCTCAATTAATTTTTGTGACATCTCGCCAGCAGATATTTTTGGTCATTACTGAAGAGCCTGTTAAGAGCCGTAGTATGAACTTCACGCGTAAAAACATGTCCTAACACATCATTTAAGAATTCAACACAATTGTAGTTGTAGGAGCAAGGTATCCCTTGGCTGTGGGGTCAGTCTGTAAGGTGAGCAATAAAATTTTGCTGCTAAAGAAAAATGTGTTTTCATTAGTGCCGCGAGTTCATCAAATGAGGGAGTCTTAGCTGAAAGGCAGTGAGCAGATCTTTTAAGGAAGAAACGTGGGCTTGTGGATGATTAGGAGAATGGCCCTTTTCTAATCAGGGACTTGCATTTGTTTTCTGGAGGATCCAAGACTTCTTGGTTCATGGATCCCAGGAGTCTCCTGACGTTGAATAGTTTGGTCTGCCCTAGAACAGCTCCTTCCAGCAAAGGAAACAGCCTCGATGTCCAGGGTGAAGTTTTGTTCAACAAATCACCAATTCTGGAATGCTGAAATGCAGTGACACAAGTTATGGTTTTCGTTTTGTTTTGTTTTGTTTGGAAAGCTTATTAGTTGGTTTGTTTGTTTAAATAGAATTCCATCCTCATTACCAAAACAGTTGGCATGTTGAATGGTAATAGAAAACAGGGAAGAACAAGAGGGCCTTCCAGAAGACATTCCTTTCACTCTGCAAAACTCTGTATTTCTCTGGGAGTTCCTGGAGACACTCAAGAACAGACTGTAACAGAAATGTTATCAATGAGCGTCTCTGCCCCTGGGTTATGTAAGCAACGAGACTTAATAGTTCTGTCCTATTTCTCAAATTCTACAAGTATCATGATGATATAATATGATTTATGGGGTATGTTTTGTGAAGAGCCAGCAATGTAATAGGATAAGATTGAACAGAGTGTTAGTATATTTTAAAAGAGTTAGTTTACCTCTTAATATTGTACCTCTGTTTTCCTTCCTCTTTTATGTGCACGATACATATTTTGACATTTAAACATTTAAAGCAAACTCCTCTAATCCATAATGTGATTACTTGCAGGATAATAGAATGCTGTCACTGTCCTATTTTTTGTTTGTTTTTAATTAGTCATCTCGACCGCAGATCTAGAGTTTCTTATATTGAGCTGAAAATTATTCAAGAAGTTTATCATCATTATTTGTTGACATTCTGTCTCTCCACCCATTCAAATATAATTATTTATTAACTGTCTATGAAAGCTGACTAGCAAGATGGGAAATCTAATTGTTGTTTTCCCCAGGCTAAGTTGATTGAACCAGGACATTTTTGTGTAAGAGATCGGGAAGGCTGATCTTGAAGGCTGAAAAGTTGAAAAACAGATCAAGTAAACCAGCAAGGTCGAGGTGCTATATGAAAGACTGGATGAGAGTGAACGGGCCTTTTCAGATTCTTAATTTCAATGAATGCATAGGCCATCATGTTGGTTTTCTCCTCTGTCTTCATTTTGGTTAATTCCAGTTGCCTCAGAACCCATCTGCCCATTAACTGGGGAGCGACCTCCATTCTCGGTGCCTCAGCTCAATCCTGTTTCTTTCTTTCTTTTTTTTTTTTTCAATCCTGTTTCTTGAAAGAGACACATTTTCCACAGGATTCTCGTACAATCCATGAAATACTAGGTGGTCTCAGTTTTATATGTTCTCAACCATGTTATTTGTTTCAGTGATACTGTCAGTTGCATACAACTAATACAACACCCATGAAAATATCGTGGAGGTTTGCCCATCTAGGTTTGATGGATTAAGTAAAAAATGTATTCTAATCACTTGAAAAATAACACCAGGAGCTCATGAAAGCTCTTTGTTAAGAGCAAATAGAGAATTCTGAAAAGTTTTTTGAGGCCAAAAATCATGGGCTGCTGTGAGTTTCCATGCATCTCTACTGCGGCACTACTTAAAAAGAAAGCCATTTTGCTACTGAAATACTTTCTAAATTGTTTAAATAAGGCAGTTTTAGAGGGTTTTGCTAGAAACTACAATTCTGTGTAGAGTTTACCATCTCGGTTTAAGAGGAAGATGACTTCATGGAGAGGTTTTCAAATCATTTTTTTCAAATCTAAGTAAATAGCGTATGAACATCTCACCAGTCACACCGAAATGAATTGTATTAGCATTCTTCTAAGCCACAGTGCCAAATTAGTATTTGGGGAGCTTGCAAGTTGCACGTGGACTCCATCAGTGGGAATCCATTGGCCCTGCGACTCAGGCATGGGGAGGAAAAGCAGACTACCTTGGCCGGGCAGTGACTCCCATGTCTCAGATGAAGGAGACAATTCTCACCACTAGAAACGAAAGAATGTTGAATCTCTTCCAGAAACTTATACCATTAAAAAAAACAAAAAAAAAAACAAAAAAAAAAAAAACCAAAAAAAACTCCTGCGAACACACATCTGATCACCATTCTATTTCCTTAGTATCCTCCATGGGCTTCCCATTCATTGTCTTTCAGAATTTTTTTGTTTAAGATCTAAAAAAAAATTTTTTTAAAGTAATCTCTACACCCAACATGAGGCTCCAACTCATGACCCCAAGATCAAGAGTCACATGCTCTCCTAACTGAGCCAGCTGGGCACCCCCCATCATCTTTAGGATTAAGCTTAAACTCCCTAACGTGGCAGAGAATTCCTCCCAGAATCTCACCTCCCCCCAGCTCTTCAGACTCACTTCCCTCTCCCTGAGGCTGCAGCCATATTGAAACCCCCGTGGTTCTGTGCGCCCCATGTTGTCCACACACAGCCGTACCTGCTGAGAACACTGGGCCACCCCCACCTAAACCATTCCGTTTGTCCCTTCCTATTTTCCCAGGCTCACCTGATGAATCACATCCTTGATGAGAACTTTCAGAAACATGGGACCACTTTTGGCACATGAACAACTTTTTATATAACCTGTTACTTTTTTGTGTATCTCAGCTAGACTGTAAGCTGTTTAGAGGGGAAAATGTCATGTTAGTTATCACCGTATCCCCAGGGCTTGACATAATGCTTAGCACTTTGGAAAGCAATTTTGTTTTGTTTTGTTTTATTTAGAAGGGGTAGAGAAGGAGAGAGAGAGTGTACCAGCTGAGGGCCAGGGGAAGAAGGAGAGAGAGATTCCCAGGCAGGCTCTACAGCCAGCGTGGAGCCTGACACAGGGCTCCATCTCACATTCCTGAGGTAATGACCTGAGCTGAAATCAAGAGTTTGATGCTTAACTGACAGAGCCATCCAGGTGCCCCTGGAAAGCACTTAAAAAAAAAAATTCAGTTAACCAACATATAGTACATCATTAGTTTTTGATGTAGTGTTCAATGATTCATAAGTTGCATATAACACCCATTCTCATCATATCACGTGCCCTCCTTAATGCCCATTATAAAAAAAATTTTAATTTATGAGAGAGAGAGAGCATGAACAGGGGGAGAGGCAGGCGGAGAGGGAGAAGAGAGCCTGATGTGGGGCTCAATCCCAGGACCCCGGGATCATTACCTGAGCCAAAAGCAGACATTTAACCATCTGAGCCACCCAGGCGCCCTCTTAATGCCCATTTTTTTTTTTTAAGATTTACTTATTTGACAGAGTTCACAAGTAGGCAGAGAGAGAGGAGTGGAAGCAGGCTCCCTGCTGAGCAGAGAGCCCGATGCAGGACTCGATCCCAGGACCCTGAGATCATGACCTGACCCGAAGGCAGAGGATTAACCCACTGAGCCACCCAGGCGCCCCAATGCCCATTTTTTTTTTAATGGCAGGTGAAAGAGAGAAAGAAGGGAGCTAGCCATGAAAAGAGATGACATTATACAATTGCCACTCCATAAATAGATTTTTGTACCATTATGTTTTGAAATCCCTTCACTGGAAGATTTTAGAAATGAAAATACAAAAATGTGTTTTTGTAAAAGGGAACTTGTTTTATTAATCTGATTATAAAAGTGATATAGATTAATTATAGAAATGCAACATAATACAGAAAAATGTAAATCTGTTTTACATTTACAAATTAAAATCATCATCCAGATATAACCACCACTAATATTCTCTATTATGTTCTGTCCTTTTCATGCAAGAGTATTAAAAATATGTTAGACATACTATTTGTATGGTTGTGTAACCTACATTTTAGACTTTGCAATGGCCAGGCTTTCTAAGTCAGTAAATGATGATAACAACATAGAACACACAAAGACACTTTAATTCCTTTTTGTGTGTTGACTCCTGTAAATTTCAGAACAACCCTCTCTTAGATTATTATCGTCATTGTAAATATAAGATAACTAAAGCACAGAGAAGTTGTGTGATTTTCCCAAGGTCACACAGCTACTAAGTGGCCAAACCTCACTTTGGACAGAGGCAGTTTTGTTCCAGCCGCTATATTCAGAACCATTAGACACTACTATCATCTACCTCCAATCCTATTTTTAATAATGAATACTTTTGAATTATAAGCATAAGCCTTAATTTGGTGACTGATTCTGTTATTGTTAGACATGAAATCTAGTTTTCCAGTTTTCCAGGATGATAAATGATGCCATGATAAATAGCTTTCTGCAGTTGCTCTCGTCCAGTTGTCCGGTGATCGCATTATGATAAACCCCCATTTACAACTTTCTCTTCTTTTGCCTGTGGATGGTGTGCTCCTGCTACACATGGCTTTTGTCAGTTCCATAAACTCGGAAATTCCTTCTATGACTGTTCTGACTGCATTCCCCCCTTGAATATTCAATATCATTGCATGTAATTTATTGCCTTTAAAGCACCGAAATTCTCATAAAATAGACATCTGATATTCTACCTGTTTATTACCCTCTCCCCCCACCCTCAGTGCACTGTGAGTGCCACGAATCCATCAATCATGTCTATTTCATAGAACACTTTGTCCAGGGGTTATTTCCATGCTCGGGCTGTAGTGGGTATTTAAATACTAATCGAATAAACAAATTTAAGTATAATTGGCAAGTCAAGGCAATGTCATGAGAATTTAAGCTGAGGCACTCTCTCCCGAAAAATAAAATGTAGGAAAACATTCCAGTATCAACAAAGAACAGACCTGTTTGTGGTAAAGATACAATGTAATTAAAACTTTGAAGCAGAAAGTTTAACATCTTCCTGCATTCATTACCAGGAAAATCTATGTCCAAGGTGACCCTGGGTCCAATGTCAGGTTGGGAGTTCACCAAGAGCGGGGACTACTGTTTGGACCGGCCACCTACCATGCATAGTGGCCGGAATGCCAACTGCTGGGAACAGCGGAAATCCCGTTTGCGGATTCTAAATTCCTAATGAGTGTGCTGTTTGTTTAATAGCCTCGCTTCTGCCCAAGCCCGTGTTTTGGAAGACAGTCTTTGCAATTGTTAATAGCTTCATTCATTTTCAACCTTCAGCCCAGACTGCTGGTCACAGTCTCAATTCTTCATAGATGTACCCAAACCAAAGAACACGCCACTCTCTAACAACTTACTGCCCTCATCAAAGGGCTCTTTGTTTTTCAGGCTTCGTGTTTCATTACAGAGAAAGACAGGGAAAGATCAGAATAGGGCTGAATGCTTCTAGTTGGAACCCTTAAAGTATAGTTTGCTTTCAGCAATGTTCAGATTGGCATAGGTGATTAAAAATGTACTTCCCGACCCAAATTTCCCAAGCTAAAAAAAAAAAAATCATTTTAAATAATTTATATTTGAGAAGATTTCTTGACGAAGAAGTTTCCTTCACATCCAGAAGAAAAACTGTCTATGATTTGGACATAAGCCAAGAAAATAAATCCATTAGCTGGAACCCTTTTATGAGAATGAAGAACAATTTAGTGTTTTATATGAGAAGTTTTTAAAAAGCTGGCTTTTGAGGATGAGAATGAAAATGTAGGAGCTGGGGTGTGCCTGGGGGGCTCATTTAAGCATCTGACTCTTGAGTTCAGCTCAGGTCTTGATCTCAGGGTTGTGAGATCCAAGCCCCACATTGCGCTGCATGCTGGGCGTGGTGCCTACTTTTAAAAAAAGAAATTGTGTGTGTGTGTGTGTTTATATATGCGTGTTTATATATATGTTTATATATCAAGATATATTAATGTGTTTATATGTATTAAAAACATGTTTATATGTAAAATGTATATATATAAGACATTTACATATAAAACATTATGTGTATATGGGGGCGCCAGGGTAGCTCAGTGGGTTAAAGCCTCTGCCTTTGGCTCAGGTCATGATCCCAGGGTCCTGGGATCGAGCCCCGCATCGGGCTCTCTGCTCAGTGGGGAGCCTGCTTCCTCCTCTCTCTCTCTGCCTGCCTCTCTGCCTAATTGTGATCTCTGTCTGTCAAATACATAAATAAAAATCTTTAAAAACAACAAAAAACCCCAACAAAACAACAACAACAAAATATATATGTATATGAATAAATTGGGAGTCTTATCCTGGATGATACTAACGCTCCTGTTTATAAAATCAAGTGAAGTTAAGAAACCAGGTAGTAGTCCTGCTCATTGTCATAAATACAAATAAAAGCTAAAACAGGGTGTTTTTATAAGTGATACATCTTACAGTAGCACCTTTCCTCTGCTTAGCTTCCCTGGCCGAAAAGCTTTGCAGGAAACGCGGGGAAACTTCGAGTTACCTCTATGTGTGAACAATGAAAATAAAACTTAAAACCCCAAACTGCAGTCCTGCATTGCCCTGCAAAATTCTCATGGGCTTTCTGTATTGTCATTGTTCTCGACATACAGCACACGTGCTTCCCCACTCACCTGGCTCCGTTTCAGATATAAATGTTGTGAAAGCACCTTGCAGTGACTAAAAATGGTGTCACGGAGCCTGGAAAAGTAGGTCAGCTTCCCTTATTGTGTGCTCCTTCCCCTCCCCTGGGCTCTGAGCTGGACTGCAGAGCCCAGATAATTTTTTAATCCCGCTTTGAATGGCAACAAAAGGAAGAGCAAAAATGTCTTTTATGGAAGACCCCTTTCTTCCCCTCCATTACCAGAAGATAATTCTCTAAATTACAAAACGGGGGGGAAGTGAACACAAAATAAAAATAGTGAACACCCTCAGTTTCTAAATCAGGACTTAGAATTCTCTGAAAACCATGGGAGGGAGAGATTTTTTTTTTTTTTTTTTTTTGAAAAAGTGGGGATAGAGAGAGACCACAGGCTTTTGACCTAGAAAAACCTAAGTTTGAATCTTGGCATTACTTCACAGAAGAAGCTATCCAAGTGCCCAAAAAACAGGTGTTCAGTTGCGTTAATCATCAAAGAAATGCAAAGTAAAATCACAAAGAGATGTCTCACTGTTCCCTCCAGAATAGCTCTAGTGGAAAAGACAAAAGAAGTAGACTCCCTTTCACTGCGGATGGGTATCTCTTGTGTACCCACTTTGTTTTACTGTATAGTCTAAAGCTGACTATGTTCATACCTGGCGAGCCAGAAATTTCACTCCCAAGTGAGTAATACATGAAACCGTGTACACATGTTCACCAAAGAGCATTGGGAGAATGTTTATAGCACTACGAAGGACAGTAGCTTAAAGAGCTTAAATCTAGGAAATACTCAAATTCCTATCCGTAGTAAATTAGATATATAAACTCGTAAATTTCTAGTACTGCACAGAAAGAAGGCTAAAGGATTTTTATCTATACACAGCAACATGAATGCATCTCATATATATAATGTTTGGTGCAAGAGGTCAGATAAAGAACTTAGGCATTGTATGGTTCCCACAAAAACAGGAACACCTATGCTGCATGTGAGATGTCAGACTGTGGGATAATCTGGAGGAGGGAGGGTGATGGGATGGGAAGGGGAGCACGAGTGCAGCTTTTGGGCAGAGATAATCTTCTGTGTCACGGTCTAGATGCTGGCTGCATGTGTGTTCAGCAGGTGACATCCATCAAGATACATATAAATTCTACGAGCTTTATGAAAGTTTGGTTCTCTACAATCACAAGCTGTGTATCCCTACGTATGATTAGACAGTACCACTCTGTGCCAATATTCTGAGTGCTTTGTAAATAGTAAGGCAATGAACCATCCTAATGACCCTAGATGGTCGTTACAATCATTATCATCCCTGCCTTACAGAAGAGGAAACTGATGCGTGGGCATGTAAGTAACTTGCCCAGGGTCCCATGGCCAGTATGTGCTAGAGCTGGGTTTCTAACCCAGACTGTCTCTCTGTAGATTGAGTGTCCCTAACACTGTTACTTACGGTGCTTCTCTAGGAGCTGAACATCTGTGAATGACTATTTCTCCTCTTCTAAAATTGGGATAGCAGTATATCAAGAGCCGTGTTTTATTGAGGATTAAATGATAACACAATATGGCAATCACTGGGGCTCCTGGCTGGCTCTGTTGGAAGAGTGTGTGACTCTTGACCTCAGGGTTGTGAGTTCAAGCCCCATGTTGGACGTGCACTGTGCATATATATATGGCAGTCATCAACTTAACTAATGTTGACTAAAAGCGTAACTGTTCTACCTTTCTTATCAGAACTGACCCTAGACCTCCCCAGTTCAGGGTCAACAAAGTTCATCCCTCACATACTTCTCTCTCCTTTTCTGGTCCCCTTGGGACTCAGTGTCTTCCACACCCTGTCCCATTTTTCACGCCCTCTCCATCGTCCTAGCCAATTCTTTCTACAAGCTGGGGCTGCCCTGCCTGAATAGGACAGAACACCCCTCAATTTTTCATTTATTTCAGAAATAACTTATTCTGTATTTTAGAGCTGCTAATGGTTGCTAAGTGAGAAAACTCACCTAATTAATATTATTCCACCAAGGTGAGCGATTTACATGTTAACAAAAGACAGCCAAAAGCCAGATGAGGGAATCTGATCTTGGAAATTGTGAGCCAGGAACTCTTTGGGGAAACATTTTGGGCTAGAGTAATAAGAATAACATTTCTTGGCATTTCACACCACCCACTTTAGTTTATATACACACAGCTTCCCTGGATCTTCACAGCAATCTGGTTTGATCCATGTCCATTGCAAGGTGAGAATGCAGACGTGTAATGGATTTAAATTGTCTATTTGACAAATATATAAGAAGGCAACTACCCTATACCAAATACTGTTCTGGGTCCACTGGAACTTCCGTTCTTGAGAGAGCAGAGGGGCCACACACAACTGACACACAAGTCCATAAAGGTAATTGCAATGGTAGTAATGTTATGGGAAAAAAAAAAAAAAAACTCATGAAACAGAATGATAAATTAGAAAAGAACCTGCAGAGCTGGGCAGGGGCTCGATTTCACCCCGAAAATTCAAGGCAGAATCTCCTGTACCTTCTCACTTCCTTGTAGATAATAGTTCTCTACTCCGGCTGCATATAAGAATCACCAAGGAGCTTTTAAAAAATACCTCTGCTCATGCTCTACTCCCAAAGAGACTTTTTAATTAGACATGATACCTTTACAGCAAAACACAATTGAATGTGGCCTTAAAAATGACAGTGCTTGTTGGGGCGCCTGGGTGGCTCAGTGGGTTAAAGCCTCTGCCTTCGGCTCAGGTCATGGTCTCAGGGTCCTGGGATCAAGCCCCTCATCGGGCTTCCTGCTCAGAGGGGAGCCTGCTTCTCCCTCTCTCTCTCCCCCTGCTTGTGTTCCCTCACCCACTATGTCTTAAAAAAAAAAGAAAAAAAATGACAGTGCTTGCTTCTGTTGATGCCTTAAGTTTAATGTAAAACATGGACACATATACATAGGTCTCTGATCACTCAGTTTGATTGAAACTTTTATGTGTCGTCAGGTTTCTTTTTTCCTGTGAGCATGTAATCTGTTTCTATATAATAGAAAATACAACCTACAAAACATAATTGAGCAGAAACATTTCCTTGCAAACCACAAGCGATCACTGTTAAAATGTAAAAATTGGGATTAATGCTGTCCTTCTGGCCATTTTAATCAAGAAGTCTTAGGGAGGTCCTCAGAGAAATCTTAACTTATGCTATCTATTTTTCTAAATGTCTCTAAATCAAGTTTCTCCTGCTGGCGTACACATTTTGCATGGGGGAATTTCAACTGGTATCAAAGGACATTATCATCCACACTGAACCCCTTCAGGCATGGAGTGGGCGTTTATAGAGGAGGAAAGGGGAAGTCTTCATAGGAGGAATCTAGGATAACTCTTGACTCATAACCTCATTCATTGAAGAATAAAGAGATCAGAAAAAAAGGAGGAGGAGACAAAGGAAAGGAATAAGAAAATAAGAGAAATTGGGGGATGCGAAAATGAAAGGGAAGGATGTGGGCGCTGTGGTTGAAAGCCCACTCAGAAGTCAGAGAACAAAATAAAGAAACACCAGAGAAACATGCCTTGTTCCAAGGCTGTTGCTCACTTAGGCTTGTGACTTCCTTTTTGCTGATTGGAAGAGGAATTATTCAAGCAGGGTGGCCACTAATGCTGCTGCCGCTTGTTTTCTCTGGCTCCATTCATCCACCTCCAGCCCTCCAACTACTTCCTTCTTCCCACTGCCAGCTAGAACAGAGGCCAGACCCAGCCTGCTTCTCTGTTGCCTATGCAACCCGATGGAGTCCCCTTTTATTTAAAAAAAAAATTACTTTAAAATCATCATCATCATCATCATCATGACTAATACTCAGTATAATTATTATTCAATATCAGACACTGGAGACCTTGAAGTCTACACAAAATCTTTTAACCAAATGATAAGATTTTCTTAAATTAATGAAGGGGGAGAATGACTTAGCTCGGAAACATAGTTCCATGACTCTGACCCATGTTTGCGGTTAGCTATGATTTGGAGCCGAAGAGGTGGTGCACATAGTTCATAAAAATAACTTGTAATCCAGTGAAACAAAACACGTTACCAGTCTTTCTGGAAAATCGACTCAGGTAATTGAGTGGATGTAAGAAACCAACAGGTTTGATAGGAGTTGTGTATGACATAATCAAAACATTCTGTGTCAGAAATGATACTCAGTTTCACGGGTAAATATAGTCAGTGGCAGCCATGCATTCAATTCCTACATTCAAGAAATCTGGGGCACGTGGGTGGCTCAGTGGGTTAAAGCCTCTGCCTTCGGCTCAGGTCATGATCTCAGGGTCCTAGGATCAAGCCCTGCATCAGGCGCTCTGCTCAGCGGGGAGCCTGCTTCCTCCTCTCTTTCTCTGCCTGCCTCTCTGCCTGCTTGTGATCTCTCTCTCTGTGTCAAATAAATAAATAAAATCTTAAAAAAAAAAAAAAGAAAGAAATACATAATCTATTGGAAATTTTTTGAAAGAGTTTTCATGGAGCCAAATCCACACAAGTTTTGTGTCTAGATGGTTCTAAATGGGTTAAACACATATATGGGGGAGATTCTGCTTTTGCCAGCATCCATGAATCACCTCCTGTGAGCCACCTTATCTCATCAAATTCATGATCTGTCAGGGTGGGAAATACTATCCCTGTCTAACACATGAGTACACCATGGGTCACGCAAGTTGAGCGACCTAGCCAAACTTAGTAAGCAGTAGAACCCACCTAGGAAGTCAGGTCTTAGACTCCAAAGACAAATCCCCTTTTCATTTTACCATAAAATCCCAGTTAGGAAACATTTATAGATGTCTAGGTGCTTGTTAAATTAGCTCATCTTTAATCTCCCAAATCAGTGAGTATCAGAATTGTCTGGGGGAACTTGAACCTGCGAATGCCCGGACCCTAGCATCCTTTAGTGAGCTTGACTTCTGTGTTCTTTATTAGCTCTCCACCAAAGTTTGAGTCAAAACCATCCATATGACAGAGGATCTGCTGAGGTTAGTAGCTTCCCCAAAGGCAGGGGTAGAGCCAAGGCTCAACCCAGTCTGACCCCAGAGTCTCTGCTTCTGAACTTAGAATGCAATACCAGCAGAGACAGAAAATATGGAAGGTATATGCTACATAGAACTGATACTCATTGCTGGAAAATTTTTTTTTAAAAAATCATATGATCACTTCTTTTATTAACTGGGCAAGGCTTCTTTTCTCAATGGGCAAGAAAAGAAGCCTTGCCCAGTGAAATTTCCAAGCAACGTTTTGATCTCCAAGAGCCAGAGTTGATTGATAAATAACGTGTCCATGTGTCAACGTGTTGGTTGATATCGGGGTGGTTGCCTCTTCTTTCTGGATCTTGCCGTCATTTTCCTTTGGCTCTCCTTTTGGACTTCCATGCATTTTTGGCCTAAATCTGTTTGTCCATCTCTGCTTTGTTTGATATTCCCTATTATTTGTGAATGGTTAATTCAACTCTGTGTGTGTGTGCGTGTGTGCATGCGTGCGTGT
Organism: Lutra lutra; assembly: GCF_902655055.1. Taxonomy (NCBI): domain Eukaryota; kingdom Metazoa; phylum Chordata; class Mammalia; order Carnivora; family Mustelidae; genus Lutra; species Lutra lutra. Next base: position 12,710,667 of record NC_062290.1, on the reverse strand, counting down.
GTGCATGCGTGCGTGTGTGTGTGTATGCATAAATATAGAAGTGTTTGAGATCCTCAAGGTGAGCTCTAAAAACAACAGCAGAAAAAATGGTGCTAGGGTGGGGTTTGGGGAAGGAATATTGTCTCTTTTTCAAGTCTGTTTCTGGAAAGTATCTCAGTCAAAGGGTCGTCACTTGTTCCTGCTAGCACTCGCTAACAGCTGCATGACCCATTTGTCTCACACATGAAAAGCAAATGGCATCGAAAGAGAAGTTGAAAAGCATATGTAGGATGATTTTATTGGAAAAAACCTACAGGTTTAGAGTAAAGTATTTTACAAGATATCCAAGAGCCTCTACTGATTGTTTTTGGAACTGATAGAGACAGATTTTTTTTTTTAAGTAATGATTTGGGGGTGGAAACTACTTGCTATTATTGATGAGTCAAGAAACAGTGATCATATTCATTTTGCCAGAGTGCATTGAGTTCCCAGGAGACTGAGATTCAGGGGAACAAAATCTGATCAGATGCTCATTTGGCACAAGGCAGTACCTCTGGGTCTTTCGCAGTGTGAATTGGAAGCTGGTAGTTTGCCACCTTCAGTAAAATGCCTCTTGCTTTTCTGTATCAGTCTGTGCATCGACAAAATCTGCAGGACATGGGGTCGCCTCTCAGCCCAGGGCAAATGCTGCCCTGATACCCCCTGAGATACTGTTTTACACTCCAGAATGATTTTCGATTCTATTCTTGCATTCTTTAGGTGCAAACTATTAGGAATCATAAAGTGTTCATCATTTCCAAGAGGAATCTTAAGTAAATGCATCAGCTGTAATGCCATCTGAAAGGAGAGTGAATTTTCTCTCTCACTCAGACACTACAACAATGGCCATCCTTCACTTACTCAAATATGAGCTAGCTCTTTCTCTCCTCAAGCCCCAGCTCGGTGCTCCCTTGGCATCTAGCTCCCCTTTTCTCCGCTTCCCATCCCAGTCCTCCAGCTTCTCGCTGCTAACTTTGTACCCTTTCATCTTAGCTCCACTGCAGCCTCCCGAGGGAGGCTTTTCCTAATGACTTTATGGGAATAGGTCCGTGCCTTGATTTCTGTTTGCTTCACAATGATTTCTTCCATGTTATTTTTATTATACACCTTTATGTATTTGTATATGTTTTTTCTTTACCTCCTTTGTTGTGTACTTCTTTCTTTAGTTCACTAATATCCTAAGAGCCCTATAATGGCAAGGAACATCCCATTACCTAGCATCGCACATAGCACATAGTAGATGCTCAAGAAATTTTGAATTGATGGACCAGCAAAACTAAGAAATTGAGAAACTGAGCCACTTTCTTGTCCCCATTCTCTACCAGTTACCCTCCAGTCATGTCTTTATATTCCAGTGGAGCCCTAATGAGTTTTTAGATAAGCATAAAAGAGATAATATCCACTTGATGATGAAAAACACAAGCTCACACCCCAGCTTTGCTTAAGAGAACTTAAGCGGAGTGCTTTATCTCTCTTTGGGCAAGTCTCCTCATCTGTAAGCTAGAGGTAATGACTGCATCTGATTCAAAAGGTGGTTTTGAAGCGTAAATAAGTTAACACATGTCATGCACTTTTTTTTTTTTTTTTTTAAATAACAGTGACTGGCATATATGTTCTGGCTAGAATTCCTCAGGAAAGAGTTTCAAAGGCCTCCTCCAGGGGTTCCAGCACTGTAGGAATCCTCAGTTCACTGCAGGAGGTTAAAGTCACCCAACTGAGCACCACATTGTGTGTTTTAAATAATGACTCCTCACTGTAGCTTCTTGAGCTAGAAAGTAGGGTAGTGTCATTATAATGGTGAATTTGCTTCAGCAAGCTGAATTGCAAAGGACTTTAAGCACTCTATATCCATGCCACCTTTACGCTTCAAGAGGCAGCATCTTATGTCATTAGCAGGATTAATTAATTTGACCTTCATAGATGGGTACACGGAGGAGAAAAACACCCCAGGGCCAGGGAAAGAGTGAACAGAGATGCTTGGGAAGGTAGCAACTCGAGTCCATAATTCAGCACTCAATCAAAAGTCGGAGCTGTCTCTCCATCAGATTTCCTCTTGTATCTCTCGGTATAAATTTTAATTCGATTTGTCTTAGGAAATTTCTCTTTCCAGTTGTTCGCTGGCAAAATCAACCCTTCTGGGCACGTCCGATCACTATAACCCAATTAGGGGTTTGTTGATTTATCTCAAGAAACTGTTCCTTGAAGCAGATCAGGTAAATCTCCCCACTGCTGTTCAGATCCTGTACTGCTCTGAGCAATTGGGCTAATATTTGCTCTCCTGCTGAAATCAGAGTGAGAAGTCATTAATCTTACTGAGTAATTAACATCTATGAGAGAAAGGGAGGAGTTACTCTCCAGAGCGGAGAGAAGCTCCAGGGACTGTTGGATAATGAGCAGCAACAGTAGGTGGGACCTCGTGCTCACTGGTAAAGGTTCTGTCCTCAAGAGAGACAATGGCTTCGGTGAGAATTTTGGGAAACAACTTGAAGCAAACGGAGAGTCATTGGTGATCTTGAAGAGAGCAGGCTCGGGGCTCAGTGAACTGAGAAGGGAAAGGACCTGAGGAAGGAGAGGTGATGTAGCTGAAATTTGTGCTTCAGAATCTACCTGGATCTCTGGAGTGTTAGAAGCAACCTCACCTGACAGCTCAATGCTCATGACAAAGACTTTGAGCATCGTAGTTCCCTCTGCCCCAGCTCTGCATACCCAGCGCCCCCTTCCCTTGCAGTGATGCAGCCGCACGTCCTAGTCCCCATCCCAGCAGATGTAAGAGTCCTAAAAGTGGGCCTCCGACTTCTGCTTACTGGACAGAAAATACCGGGACACTGTAGCAGAAGAGGGTCCTCATAGGAAATTAGGGAACATATGCTCAGAAACCAACGAAGAGGTCAAAATTCAGAAGAGGAGTTCTTTAGAAGCAAGCCCCTCCCCGAACATTGCTAGCTTTTAGTCTGAGAATCTATCAGGATCTCAGCTGATTTCTCTAGGATGTAGGAGAGTCACAAGTAATCACAAATAGAATTTCTGGACCCCTCCTGCCTCAGGAGCTTGGAAAGATTTCACCGTCTACCCAGTAAACATTCAAATCTTTGTTCACTGATGGCCACATTTTCAGTCAGCACATTTTGAGGCTGGTTTCCTGCTGAGATTTCCACACCAGGGACTCAATGAATATGCTCTCTGCAAATATGTTTAGTTTATTTTAACTCAAGAATGGCAGTCAATTAAAATACTGTGGTTTTTTTTTTTCTTTCTTTTCTTTTTTTCTTGGTCCACAGAGAAATTTGTCTCAGTAACTTCGGACCCTTCTGTCTAGAATGTGTTGCAGAGTTATTTCAGCAAGAATGAAATGAAATATTCTAAAATATTGCCATGTTTACTGTTTCCAGTAAAGCATCTTATAGTCTAGATCCTCAAAGGATTGATTTTAGAATCATGATAAATTTTTTCATAGGGGTATGGTGGTATACTGAGGGAGAGGTAGCTGAATTTGCCCAAAGATGCTAGTTTGTGGCCAAACTACCCAGGGAAACTAGAGAATAGAACCTAAATCTAATTCCCAGCTCAGTGCCTGTTTCTCTGCCTATATGTCTACTTTTAACTAACCACTTTGAAAAATATATCTCATTTTGAAAGGTACAATGATGAAGTTATCTCAACTCTCGCCAGCTGGGGAAGTTGCATCAAAATGTTTAACATCGTTCCTTTAAAATTCTTTTCAGCTCATGACACATTTCTTCATTTTGTTCATATTGAGCAAAAGTGTAATTACGACAATTCATGCCTTGGTCTGATTGCTTCGGAAGGTGTGTGAGATAGCAGAGATGGAAAAGCAGTGATCCTTTGTATGGTCTGGAATCCTGAGAGCCTGCAAGTTCTTGATAAATATGAGGTAGAGCAGAGAAATCGTAAGTGAATTTCCTCCTCGGGATGCCAAAGCCTGGAGTCATATGAGCTGAGTCAGAATGAGCGTGGTCTCAGTTCCCATCATCTACAGGGAGTGCTCTTCTTGTGAGCAGAGAGTGTGTCCCGTTGAGTGTGAACGAGAAACCTGTTTACTGAATCAGAGGTACTCTAAGCATAGGAGGCTCGTGTGAAACAGGAACTCCCAGAGCCCCTGAGCGTAGAGATGGCAGCTTTCAGCTTACCTGAACCATTATTGAAAACACCCATCAGTGTGGTAGTGACCAACCCATGGTTGGTGTTGTTTGCTGCTCCTCTATTAACCCACAGTGGTGTCAGAATAAAACATCTTCTCTCCGGCTGGGCTTCCCCATTTCTGCCAGTGCAGCCTGGTTTCCGCATATGATTCTAAAGAATGAAGGGTTCTATCGGGGGTATAATGTACAGAACCCCACTCTTAGCTGAAGCTTAGCAGAGGATGGACATATGTGTTCTCTCCCCTGCCCCCCATGGCTGCCAGGTCTTCATAATAAAATTTACAGAATGGACTTAAGTTTTTGTTAATTTTTATTTTGTTTCAGAAATCCCTGAAAATTGAATCAAAGCAAGCAATACTATTGTTCGCATCTAAAGATCAGCCCATTTAGTCATTTCTTTATGTGTTAATTGGCTACACTTATTGAACTCACAGCACATTTATGCCATACAATCAGTGGAAAAGCCTTACAAACTGTAAATTATAAAGTTATTTCAGGGGAACAGTCACCCCAAGAAAGCTCTCTCTTCCATGTTTTCAGGCCAAAGTGAATCCTATTGCTAAGCACTGTCAGGTGTCCTTGGCATTACCAGAAAGTGTTGGAAGAAAGAAACATGTATAAATGCACCAGCATTTGCAGACGTGTTTTTTTTCCCCATCACTTAACTGGATCACCAATACTCCTTTTCTGAAGCCTCACAGCTTCGAAGCGTGTGAGGGCAAATTTGAAAATGGGGAACTGATCCCCGCAAACAGCATAGCAAAGGATGTTATGCAGAGCATGGATCACGCAAAGGGAAAGAAACTTCTTTCCTCTTTTTAAATTCACAAATAGAAACAAGATTTTGTTTACATCTCATCCAGAAAACATACGTAGGTGTCAGCCTGTTCTTGGAACGAGACTAATTATGAGATATCACTTGTTTGTCGGGGTTCCCGCTGCTCAGTGACCCACATGGAGATATTGAAAACACATCACTGAGGAGGGGGGCAGAGTAGACGCAGGAAGACAGTGGATAATCTGTTGCATTTTCGATGTGTACAGCTCAGAGGTTGGGCACATTTGAGACCAGCTGTAAAGTGTGAACGGCTTCCTGTTTCAATGGCATGATTTTGTAACAGAGATACCTGTTAGATAATTCTCCAAGCCAGCCTCCTTATTTAAAATATCCCCAGCATTCATTCTTGACTTCACCTCATGCATGTTGACGCCGCGATGCTCTGACATCATAGGAGATGCTGATGAGATCCCCAAAATGAATTGAGTTCTTCTCCCCCAGGGTGCTCACAGGCTGGTGTGGAAGTCAGACCCGTTAACAGATAAATTCTGGGTGAGTGGGAGTCAAGGAGTTAATGAGCCAAGCAGTGGGTGTGCAGAGGGCGAGGAAGGGCTGAGATGCAGAGAATGCTCTGGTGGCAGAGGAGGGCATTGGCTCACCTAGGGCTGTACCTGCACAGCACACCTCCTCCCAGAAGATACTCGTGGGTGAAAGAAAGACAGATGTTCAAATTTTTCTGAGGGAAAGGGAAATTCTTCTGTAGTCGGCATTTTACATAGAGCTCTGCGAGTCTGTGGTCCTAGGTATCATTCATTCCTCATTTTGGGGATGAGAAAGTTGAGGAAACGCACACAGAGTAGTTAGCTAGCCCAAATTCACCAATGTAACAACTGTCCAGGTTGTACTTAATGTGTTCCGGGTGATATACACATGGTATATATGCTGTCTGTATTGCTTGCTTTAGTTTTCACAACTCTGTGAGATCATTTTCTTATTAACATATAATGTATTATTAGCCCCAGGGGTACAGGTCTGTGAATCATCAGTCTTACACAGTTCACAGCACTCACCATAGCACATACCCTCCCCAATGTCCATCACCCAACCACCCTCTGCCTCCCCCCATCCCCCCAGCAGCCCTCAGTTTGTTTTGTGAGATGAAGAGTCTCTTATGGTTTGTCTCCCTCCTGATACCATCTTGTTTCATTTTTTTCCTCCCTAGCCCCCACGACTCCCGCCCTGCCTCTCAAATTGCTCATATCAGAAAGATCATATGATAATTGTCTTTCTCTGATTGAGTTATTTCACTCGGCATAATACCGCTAGTTCCATCCACATCATTGCAAATGGCAAGATTTCAATTTTTTGATAGCTGCATGGTATTCCATTGTATATTTATATGCCACATATTCTTTATCCATTCGTCTGTTGATGGACATCTAGGTTCTTTCCATAGTTTGGCTGTTGTGGACATTGCTGCTATAAACATTCGGGTGCACGTACCCCTTCAGATCACTACATTTGTATCTTTAGGGTAAACACCCAGTAGTGCAATTGCTGGGTCATAGGATAGCTCTATTTTCAACTTTTTGAGGAACCTCCATGCTGTTTTCCAGAGTGACTGCACCAGCTTGCATTCCCACCTGCAGTGTAGGAGGGTTCCCCCTTCTCTACATCCTCACCAGCATCTGTCATTTCCTGACTTGTTAATTTTAACCATTCTGACTGGTGTGAGGTGGTATCTCATTGTGGTTTTGATTTGTATTTCTCTGATGCTGAGTGATGTGGAGCACTTTTTCATGTGTCTGTTGGCCATCTGGATGTCTTCTTTGCAGAAATGTCTGTTCATGTCTTCTGCCCATTTCTGGATTGGATAATTTTTTCTTTGGGTGTTGAGTTTGATAAATTTTTTTATAGATTTTGGATACTAGCCCTTAATCTGATATGTCATTTGCAAATTTCTTTTCCCATTCTGTCAGTTGTCTTTTGGTTTTGTTGGCTCTTTCCTTTGCTGTGCAAAAGCATTTGATCCTGATGAAGTCAGTCAATAGTTCATTTTTGCCCTTGCTTCCACTGCTTTTGGAGATGTTTCTAGGAAGAAGTTGCTATGGCTGAGGTCGAAGAGGTTGATGCCTGTCTCCTCAAGGATTTTGATGGATTCCTGTCTCACATTGAGGTCTTTCATCCATTTAGAGTCTATTTTTGTGCATTTGGAAAGAAATGGTCTGGTTTCATTCTTCTGCATGGGGCTGTCCAATTTTCCCAACACCATTTGTTGAAGAGACTGTCTTTTTTCCATTGGAAACTTTTTCCTGCTTTGTCAAAGATTAGTTGACCATAGAGTTGAGGGTCCAGTTCTGGACTCTATTCTGTTCCATTGATCTATGTGTCTGTTTTTGTGCCAGTACCATACGTCTTGATTATTGCAGCTTTGTAATAGAGCTTGAAGTCTGGAATTGTGATGCTGCCAACTTTGGTTTTCTTTTTCTATATTCTTCTGGCTATTCAGGGTCTTTTCTGGTTCCATATAAATTTTAGGATTATTTGTTCCATTTCATTGAAAAAAATTGATAGTATTTTGATAAGGATTGCATTAAAGGTGTAGATTGCTTTAGGTAGCATAAATGTTTTCACAATATTTGTTCTTCCAATCTGTGAGCGTGGAATGTTTTTCCATTTCTTTGTGTCTTCCTCAATTTCTTTCATGAGCACTGTATAGTTTTCTGAGTACAGATTCTTTGCCTCTTTGGTTAGATTTATTCCTAGGTATCTTATGGTCTTGGGTGCAATTGTAAATGGGATTGACTCCTTCATGTTTCTTTCTTCTGTCTTGCTATTGGTGTATAGAAATGCCACTGATTTCTGTGCATTGATTTTATATCCTGACACTTTACTGAATTCCTGTATGAGTTCTGGCAGTTTTGGAGTGGAGTCTTTTGGGTGTTCCACATAAAGTATCCTATCATCTGCAAAGAGTGAGAGTTTGACTTCTTCTTTGCTGATTCAGATGTCTTTTATTTCATTTTGTTGTCTGATTGCTGAGGCTAGGACTTCTAGTACTATGTTGAATAACAGTGGTAATAGTGGATATCCCTGCCATGTTCCGGACCTTAGGGAAAAAGCTCTCAATTCTTCCCCATTGAGAATGATATTTGCTGTGGGTTTTTCATAGATGGCTTTGATGATATTGAGGAATGTACCCTCTATCCCTACACTATGAAGAGTTTTGATCAGGAAAGGATGCTGTACTTTGTCAAATGCATTTTCAGCATCTGTTGAGAGTATCACATGGTTCTTGTTCTTTCTTTTATTAATGTAGTACATTGATTGATTTGCAGATATTGAGCCAACTTTGCAGCCCAGGAGTAAATCCCACTTGGTCGTGTTGAATAATACTTTTAATGTACTGTTGGATCCTATTGACTAGTATTTTGGTGAGAATTTTTGCATCCATGTTCATCAAGGATATTGTCTGTAATTCTCCTTTTTGATGGAGTCTTTGTCTGGTTTTGGGATCAAAATAATGCTGGCCTCATAAAATGAGTTTGGAAATATTCCTTCCATTTAGATTTTTTGGAACAGTTTCTGGAAAATAGGAATTAATTCTTCTTTAAATGTTTGGTAGAATTCTCCCGGGAAGCTGTCTGGCCCTGGGCTCTTGTTTGTTGGGAGATTTTTGATGACTGTTTCAATCTCCTTACTGGTTATGGGTCTGTTCAGGTTTTCTATTTCTTGCTGGTAGTTTATATGTCTCTGGGAATGTATCCATTTCTTCCAGATTGTCAAATTTGCTGTTGTATCGTTGCTCATGTTATGTTCTTTTGTTTGTATTTCTTTGGTGTTGGTTGGAATCTCTTCTCTTTCATTCATGATTTTATTTATTTGAGTCCTTTGTCTTTTCTTTTTGATAAGTCTGGCTAGGGCTTTATCAAGCTTATTAATTCTTTCAAAGAACCAGCTCCCAGTTTCATTGATTTGTACTACTGTTTCATTCATTGGTTTCTGTTTCATTGATTTCTGCTCTGATCTTTATGATTTCTCTTCTCCTGATGGGTGATGGGGATAGGCTTTCTTTGCTGTTCTTTCTCCAGCTCCTTTAGGTGTAGGGGTAGGTTGTATATTTGAGACCTTTCTTATTCTTGAAAAAGGGTTGTGTTGCTAAATACTTACCTCTCAGGACCACCTTTGCTGTGTCCCAAAGATTTTGAACAGTTGTGTTTTCATTTTCATTTGTTTCCATGAATTTTTAAAATTCTTCTTTAATTTCCTTGTTGACCCATTCTTTCTTTAGTAGGATGCTCTTTAGCCTCCATGTATTTGAGCTCTTTCCAACTTTTTTCTTGTGATTGAGTTCTAGTTTCAAAGCATTGTTGTCTGAAAATATGCAGGGATTGATCCCAACCTTTTGGTACTGGTTGAGACCTGATTTGTGACCCAGGATGTAATCTATTCTGGAGAATGTTCCATGTGCACCAGAGAAGAATGTGTATTCTGTTGCTTTGGGATGGAATGTTCTAAATATATATGTGATATCCATCTGGTCCAGTGTGTCGTTTAAAGCCTTTATTTCTTTGTTGATCTTTTGCTTAGATGATCTGTCCATTTCAATGAGGGGTGTGTTGAAGTCCCCTACTTTTATTATATTATTGTTGATGTGTTTCTTTGATTTTGTTATTAATTGTCTTATATAATTGGCTGCTCCCATGTTAGGGGCATAGATATTTTAAACTGTTAGATCTTCTTCTTGGACAGACCCTTTAAGTATGACATAGTCTTTGGCTTAAAATCTAATTTATCTGATACAAGGATTGCCACCCCAACGTTCCTTTGATGTCCGTCAGCATGGTAAATAAACCATGCATATACTATAGCAATGAAAATTTTAAAAGATTTTTAAAAAGGTTTTGATAAGATAAAATATTTTAAAAATGTTAAAATAAGAAAGAGGAAAATTTTTAAAAAGATAGGATAAGAAAAAAATAAAATTAAAAAAAAAACAACTTTGAAAGACTAAAGAATCATGGGGGAAAAGCCATGAAATCTATGTCTCTTTCCCCTAGCTCTGGAGTTCCACATTCTCATTGATCAGTGAACTTGGTCTTGACTGAATGTTCTTTCTGATCTTCTGGGGGAGGGGCCTGTTGCAGTGATTCTCAAATGTCTTTGCCTGAGGTGGAACTGCACTGCCCTTGCCAGGGGCCGGGCTAAGTAATCTGCTTGGGTTCGCTCTCAGGAGCTTTTGTTCCCTGAATGCTTTCTGTAGAGCTTTGGAGGACGGGAATGAACATGGCAGCCTCCCAATCTCCAGCCTGGAGGAGCCAAGTGCTCAGGGCCCCACTCCTCAGTGTGCCCTCAGAGAAAAGCAGTCACTCCCTCCCATCTCCCTGGTCTCTGGCTGCACTCTGTGCTCACCTGGCTTGTGACCCAGTGTTTCTGTCTCTGGTGCTCAGCCCTGTTTGGAATCTCCAAAACCAGCAGATTCCTGCCACGTGCTTCCATGCCACTCCTCCCAGAGGAGGAAGAAAGGGTTCTCCCTGGAACTGCCACTTGTGGGGTCTCTGCTCAAAGACCAGTAGCCTGCCTGTGCCTGGACCACAGTTTAAGGTAACCCTGAGCTGAGAATCCCTCCTCAGCTCCATCTCTGCAGCCAGCTTCCCTGCTCCAATACCTGGGGGCTCTGCCACACTCAGACACCTCCGGTCTTTCTGTGACCCTGTGGGTCCGGAAACCACACTGTCTTCGTGTGGGCTCCACCACCACTTATCTTCTGGAGTGACATCCCTCAGTGGAGCAGACGTCTAAAAGTTCTGATTTTGTGCTCTTTTCCTCTACCACTTGCCAGGAACCGACCCCTCTCCCAGTGGTCTCACTTCCCTAATGTCCCTTTGGATTCACTTCTCCCACGTCCTACCTTCCAGGAAGTGGTTGCTTTTCTGTTCGTAGAATTGCTGCTCTTCTTCTCTTCAATCTCCTGTTGAGTTTCTAGGTGTCCAGAATGGTTTCATAACTATCTAGCTGATCTCCTGGACCTAATGATATTTAGGGCTCCTACTTTTATGCCATCTTGCTCCTCCCTCTGAGATCATATTTTATTCCCTTTCAGTGATGAGGTCACTGAGGCTAAAGGCTAAATCACTTGCTTATGGCACAACTGGGATTTGAACCCAAGTGTAGCTGATTCCCAAATCTATTTTTCCCCATAACGTCACTTAACACTCATAAAGCAGACCGGAATTGCTCCCAAGCTTTTCCCTGGCCCGATCCTGGAATCATCAAATACTGCATTTTTCTTGCAAAATCCTCCTGTCATCCTTCCATACTGAACATTTATCCTTTGTGTCCTTCTTTGTTATTCCTGAGTCTGTCCAGGACTCAGCCCAGGCTGATCCTGTCCTGTGTACTCCAAGGACTTGGGCGCACTTATAAAAAGACATTGGCAAATACTTGTTTTGGACAGCCATGAGACAATCCTTCAGCATCCAGCAGATTGGGAAAACAACAGAAACCAGGGAATGTGATTGTATGACTTTCTTAATTTCAGGGGCCAGGTTTAGTGGGAGTTGATGCACTGAAGACAATATTTGATTATATGCTCATTAATTTAGAAACATACAAATGTATGTGATAGGAAAACTGCAAGATATATCATAAAGTTGTGATTTTAAAGTTTTACACTAATGCAGAAAGCACTGGTGAAAATACTAAAAGATGTGTCATTTGGAGAAAATACTATCTTTCTCCAGAGAGTTCATTTTTCCATTTCTTGTTGGTCCTTCTTCTACTCTGAAAAAGCAAAGAAAAAAAGACCGAAATGGTATTTGGCCCTGCGTTTCACTTGTTTAAATGAATTTTTTTTTAACTTCATTTTATTGTTGCCAGTTGAAGGCTGGGAGATACCATCTTTGGATATAGCTCTGTTTTCCGGGTTCTGTCTCCATTCGGCTTTAACCAGCAAGAGTTCACATTTATGAAACCATTCTTATTTTTAATTATGGACATATTTTCTTTATGCATTCTCTTAATGCATTTGAATACACTGTCTTAAAATTATATAACTTTTGCATTTTTATCTCTTGGATTCTTTGGGAAATAAGAGTTTTTAAAATTTACTCATAGTGCAAATTACACATTTCACATTATTCTTAATACTTATAACTTACACATGTATATAAATGCATTTACTGTAAGGATAGTGATTGTTAATGCAGGCACCCTATGGAACATGAGTTTCTGCAGATGCTGAACTTTGTCTACCCAATGTTGCATTGATTATCATTATCCTTATATAACTCATAAAGGTAGGAAACAAATTAGTTGCATTCAAAAACTAAAAAATGACTTTTTTGGAAAAAAGTCAATAGTACACTCCTTTATCCAATCCAGAGCTTAGAGGGTACGGTAACCGGAGCCCCAGCATTCAAGGTTACCTGTGTCTTCCCCATTGGGTTATTATATTTGATGCCAGGGAGTCTGTGTACTGTACTACATCTCAGCTGTTTTCCTCAACCCTGCTTCTTCTGGTCTCTCAGGTCCCACATCTCAGCTCAACACACCAGCAAGATTTGGTCTTGTTTTTAATGAATATTGAAAACGAACTCTTCTGGCCTTTGCCAAAGTTTTTATGGAAATGACTTTTGATATTTAAGTTAATTGAGTTTAAATCCTATTTCATTACATGAAACAGCCATGTGATCCTGTTCCAGGACCTCCGCATTCCTTGGTGATCCTTCCTTTCATTCCTTAGCAACTCCTAACATACCTTAGTAAGACTATGTGATGCTTTGCTCTGTCATGAACTTTTTAATCTCTTGTGCAGTCAAATCATAATGTGGCTTTCATGTTAATACTTAAATAAAGAGTCCAATGACATACAAGTTACGCTTTTTAAATAATCAGAAAACACTTGTAAGCAGAAGGTAATAAAAGATGGTAAGCAGAAATATAAACATTCACCCAAAGAAACAATCTCCTGACACTGCTGAATCCTCTCATCGGCTCTTACTACAGCAGCAGGAAGTAACAACATGGATGATTTCTTTGAACTGCCATTTTGGAAACGACGATAGGAAGTAGACCTCATTTACTGTTTGTTCTCAGTGTAAGGCAGTATGCTAGGAACTTTACAAATGTGGCTATGTTTCTATCTATTAATTTTTTTCCCCATCCCCCCACCACCCTCCATTGTCTCCTGTGAATCGCTTCCATTCTCCAACACCGCCCCCCCAAACATGGATGGATGTAGAAAGTAAAACTGTGGGACGCTCCAGATATGGCCTCCCACCTCTACCATTTACAATATGTGCTCTGTCTTCTTCCAGAAAAGAGGAACGAGCCTCAGTTGGAGAGGTAAAGTGGGAACAAAAGACGTCCCTCATAAAGGTTGTTGTGAGGAACAAATCACGTTATGTACATTCAGCGGTTGACACTTAGGATTTCACAGTTTCTTTCTCTTCTAGCTGGCAGACCAAGAGCTGAAATTTTGAGAGTTAATTCAAATTCTGTACAGGGAAGGGAGGCTAGAGTTAGGGATTGGGAAAGAGGGTAGGGTAAGTGTCCTAAAAAACAAAACACGAAAAACTAAGTATGTTCAAGCACTTAGAGGAGCTGTTGGTTAAGGTAAGGGCCCTGTGCCAGAAACTGTAGGAGAAGCAATTTTTTTTTGAAGTATTGTTGACACACAGTGTTACATTACTTTCTGGTTTACGGCATAGTGATTCACAACTCTACAAGTTACAAGTTATGCTGTGCTCACCACAAGTGTGGCTGCCATCTGTCACCACACAATGCTATTACAATACCACTGACTGTACTCCCTATGCTGTTCCTTTCATCCTGGTGACATACTCTTTCTGTAACTGGGAGCTTGAACCCCCCACTCCCTTTCACCCATTTTCCCCATCCCCCCACCTCACTCCCCTCTGGCAAATATCAGCTGTTCTATGTATTTATGGGTCTGTTTCTGTGTTTTGTTTATTCACTTGTTTTGGTTTTTTATAGATTCTGCATATAAGTGAGATCATATGGCATTTGGCTTATTTCATTTAGCCTAATACCCTCTAGGTCCATCCATGTTGTCACAGATGGCAAGATCCCATTCTCTTTTATGGCTGAGTAATATTTCACTGTATATATGCCTGCCGCATCTTCTTTACCCATTCATCTATTATTGGACTCTTGTGTGTTTCCCTATATTGGCTATTGTCAATAATGCTGCAATAAACATAGGGACCTTTTAAATTAGTGTTTTCATTTTCTTTGCATAAATACCCAGTAGTGGAATTACTAGATCATATGGTATTTCTATTTTTAACTTTTCAAGGAACCTCCATCTCTTTTCCACAGTGTCTGTACCACCAATTTACACACCTGCCAACAGTGCACGAGGTTTCCCTTTTGGGAGAAGGAATTTATCTCTGCCCATATCAAGGATAGATTTTCTGGTTTTCAAGATCAGCCATAAAGAGACTCATGTAAGACCCAGTAAACATGTGATTTTGGAAAGAACTGTCCTGAAAGACCACCCAGAATGTGTGATTTTTGTAAAGCACAACTTATCATGTGGCTTAGACTCCAAAGTCATGAACAAATATGAGGAAGAATTATATTTCAGAAATGAGGCAGAAAGGAAGGCAATGTTTGAAGACCACTGTTATTTATCAGCTGCCAACTAAATAAACCAAAAGACTTTCCACTGTTTGTGAATATGGCTAGAAAAACTATGAGAATGTAGACTCCTTTCCCCCCTAATCTTCCTGGACTATAGAGGAAACCACAGTTGGTTGGCCTACTAAGAATGAGTAACTCATGTCACACACGGTGCTGTGCCAGAATGGGGAACCTAGGGCTTTTTTAGGGACAACTTGGTGGTAAACTATAGAAACCTGTTCCAGCTAGATTCTGTGGTAGGTTGTTCATGGTCAGGACAAACTCTGAGATAGCCAAGGTCAAGAAGCAAAGGTAAGCCAGGTCTCTCATGAGGTTGTGTGATACCCTGCTCCATTCTGTCTCCACATACCTGCTTTATCCTCCCACCTCTCTCCATGACCATGTTTCTCAGAACCTCCTGGCTTCTGTTCCTCCCTGTCATCTGTGGCTCAGGTTTGCCATCTTTCCTTTGGATCCAGTTGAACATGTTCAGCTGCGAGATACAATGAAGCATCTGGAGGGGCAAGCCCATGTGGGTAGTCAGGATCACCGAGTTCCCATGCTCCGTATTGTCTCAGCTACATTTTGTGTGTGTCTTTTGTTTTATGTTCTCGAGAAAGACACCATAATTGGCTGTACTTAATTCCTCGATGGGTTCCCTTGGGGTCAGGTGTCCATGTTGTTCTGTCAGTGCAGCCACAGGGTCCAGACCACCTGCATTAAGTCAGACCATCCCTAGGCTCACTCTTCTAGCATGAATTGAAGAGAGAAGGCAGTTATTTAAAAATGAGTGAGTGACATGGTCTATTCAGATGAGGCTAGATGTTTTTCACAGAGCATTAGCTTACAATCCTGACAGTTCATAGATGAGGAAACTGAGGTCCCAAGACATTAAAGCTTCCCTTTTCACATACTTAGTAAGTTACAGAAATGGCAACTGATCCCAGATCTATCTCTCTCTCTCTGACCCCAAAACCCATGCTCTTCCCATCTTGCCTTACTAGTTAAATATTCAGATGGCCTGCAAAGATGGACGCAACTGGCTTGAAGTCATGAGGACTCAGAAAGAATAAAGGTCTCTAGAATGCACTCTAGAACTGCACTTCTAGGCAGTATGCTCATTATCTGGGAAATAAGAGATTTCTCAGAAAAGTTATTAATAAAAAATAAATACTGCCTGTAAATGCTATTAGAAACTAGTAATTCATGAGAGGTGCAGAAGCTGCTCCAGTGCTGAAAGTGGGGAGGAGGCAGCTTAAATTAAGGGGCAGTGGGTGATACCCAAAAGCAAAAGAGAGAGCTGGTTGATTGTGCTGGTCTCATAGTTTTGCCCTAAATCATTCTTGCTGGCAGGACCTATAAGCTGCAGTGACTTTGCCACATCTCCCTTTTTTATAAATGGGAACTTCAGACTCTCTGTGTCCAGACCTTGGAGAAACACTGGAAGAAGAAAGAATATGGGAGAAAAATATTCGGAAAATATTGTGAATAGCAGGGATCATTAAACCAGGCATTGGAACCTGGAAACCCAAGAAAGTATATAATAAAACATTTTCTTTCTCTCTCCCTCCTTCTCTCTCTCAGAAAACCCTAATGTACTTTTCTAACTTAAAAAATTAAATTGGAAAATTTGGATGCATTTAGCCTTTGCTAGTTGCATTAAAACTCCTTTACCTTTTCTGATGCTGTGACTTTCCTGAAATGTCATCCATTGATTTACATAGCTGTCTGACAGCTGCTTCTGAATGGCATTTACCAGTGTCATTCAGGGAGCGTTCAATAGTGCCTTATCTGCCACTTAACGTGCTTTCACCTCCTGTAGGCAGAACATAATAGTGTGAAAGGAAATTTAAATTTCCATAAAAATATAAGGGGACACACTCTCTCTGGGTTCCACATAAGAGAACTTTCTATGAAAGCTTCCCATAAAAAGAGCACTAGAGGGCAATAAATTCAGATACAAAGTGAGGATAAACAGAAAAACATTTCAGTGTGTTGATAATAACGTATAATATAAAACCATGATCAGTAAGACTGAGCCCTTCAATTGTGACAGTCATGGAGAATTCTAGAATAAAGTTGCATGTTATTAGAAATGGAATTTCCTTCTATATGGTGCATTTCCAGGCTAGCATTCAACCTTCAAGCTGGAAATTTTCTGATTAAGCCCAATGCTTGCCTTGGGGAGAGCTGTCAACACAGGTCTCCTCTGATTGGAAGATCTAGTTGACATGTTCTGAGTTGTGGATATCTGTGATCTCAAATTGCAGGGTTGCAGATACCTTTGAAAATGCAGTCTTTAAAATACCTTCCCTACGCACACTCAGGACTGAGAGGACTGCCTACCAGTTACAGTGCGTGTGGGAGCAACGCAGCCAAGTGCCTCAGTCAGATAACGTGGAAGACTAAGTAAATTATAGCGAATTTCAAATAACGGGTCACAGAGAAGTGGTTCTGCTTGTTAACTTCTGTTATTAAAGCCCTGGACTGGGTTGTTAGTTGAATTAGAAAGTGCCGTCGTGTTTCTTTGAAGGAGTAGTAGGTGAAAAAAAGCTGTGGCTTTTTTTTCTGGGATGTTTTAAGACCTAAAAGAGTAATTATACCTTTGGTATATTGTTCTGCCTCCTTTTCCAATGCCACTTCTTTTTGGGAGACCCTACTTTTCCTTTCATTCTTTCTTCCTTTCTTTTTTTTTTTTTTTTTTTTTTTTTGAGTCTCTCCATGGAATCACATGCAGTCTTGTGATTTTGCAAAAGATTAGGCTTCATACGTTAGTATCTCTTATGTATATACCCCCAGATCTTTACAAATAAACACAGATAACTTCACAAGTACATTCGTTGGGGCTGGACCTGAAATACTTCACAATTTCTGCTGTCATCTCACTTGGGTCTTGCTGTTTTGAGAGGAATCAGACTGGCTTCGTGTCTACATTGTAAACAATTTCTGAACCTGGGAAAGGCTCTGCTCTCCTCCAAGCCCTCAATGTGTTTAAGAGAATGTCTAACTTGGATTGACAGTGAGAAATTTATCTCCATTGGGCTGACTGAAAGGAGTAATTGTGCTTCTTCATCCATCTTAACATTAAATTATTTTGGAAGAT
Organism: Lutra lutra; assembly: GCF_902655055.1. NCBI lineage: Eukaryota > Metazoa > Chordata > Mammalia > Carnivora > Mustelidae > Lutra > Lutra lutra. Next base: position 12,692,963 of record NC_062290.1, on the reverse strand, counting down.
GAGACACTGCTGATTCTGCCCTCCCTTACCCCCTTCCCCACCAGCTAATCCGCATTCCACAACCCTTGTTCTGTGATATCTACCATAGATATGATATAGAATCTTTTTATGACTCCTAATCTTTCTCTACTCTATTTGAGACCCACCCGTGATTTCTCTATAGCGTCCCCAAAACATTTAAGTTTGTATCTCCAGGAAAAGGGTCTGGTTTGATAGGTCATTGCTGTTGGACGGTGAGTCATCGTTTATTTCCCCCTTGGTAGTCTCAAAAAACGTATTTTTTCCATCAATACTGAGCAAAGACAGGTTTTGTATTTGAAGTATGCTTCTCGTTTTCAAGTTCAATTGGGGCTTGTGAGCAATTTCAATAATATCCATGTGCAAAGTAGACTTCATTGAACACCCCTAAGCAAGCTTGCTCAAATCAATCAAAAGTTGCTGCGTAGCAAATTTAAATGTTGGAAAAACAGCACCATCTGCTGGAAAGGGGCAGGTAGGGAAACACTTGTTAGCCAAGTATTAGAGAATCTGAAGGCCAAAATACTTGACTAGCTCAAATCAGTGCATGTCTGTGTCCAAGTAATTCACGTTACAAAATGGCAATTGTGTTATCTCCATGATAATGAGGCTTCATAGTTGAGTAGACAGAGCACAGAATGGAAGTAGGCTTCTTATCCTGGTTCAGCCTTCTTCACCTTGTTTTGTCGTCTTCTTTTTTTCTTCTGCGTACCCTTGAGGAAATCACTTCTTTAAAATAAGAGTGCTTTGTGAAGGAGTTAGAGATGCAGAGCAAATAGGGGTTAGGAATCCAGGCCCTGATGTCAGCATGTCTGGGTTCAAATCCCAGGACTCCTTTTTAATGGACGTGTGGTCGTAGGCTGGCTCTAGCCCTCCTCCTCATGCTCAGCTATAAAATTGCTGGAGGGGTGGTAATCAAAACAAAGCCAATGAATGGATGAGCAAAAGAGTGAGTGAATGAATGAGAGTTCTCTATGTATGTCTGGCGGGGGTGTGGGTGGGTGGGGGGGAGAGGAAATGGTTCCTTAGCTTCCTACCTCCCATTGGTCAGAGAATGGTTGCCAAAGTGCTTAATACCCTATATATCACATTCGAGCTCTGAGATACAAGTATTAGTGTTAGCATTTAGTCACATTTTAACTGAGCGAGATGTGAGAGAAACGGCATGGGCCTGATGTGCTCTCTAATACACTGCCAGAGAGGCTGTTAATTGAAAAAGTAATTTGGCAGCAAGAGGAAAAGCTTTAAAAACATTCATTTAGTTTGACTCAGTAATTGTACTTCTAGGAATCCATCCAAAGAAAATCATTAGAGACATGGAAGTAGGTTTATGGTCAAAAATGTTCATACCAACATGGTTTATGATGTTGACATACTGGAAAGACAATGAATGATTATCAGAAAGGAATAAATAAATCACATGGCAGAGTATTATGCACCATTAAATATCATGTTTTGAAGTCTCCTGATGTAAGGAAGTATTCACAGTATAATTGTAAGTAAAAAACAGTAGGATATGAAAGCAAATGACCAGTATGATTATAATTTGGGGAGGAAAATGAAAAGGAATGAAGGAAGGAAAAATGATATTAATGGACACTCAATGAAATGTCAAGAGTGGTTATTTCTGTTATTGGAGGACGTTCAGCAGCACCCTTGGCCCCCAGATAGGACACCCAAAATGTCTCCGGGCTGTTAAATGTCCTCCGAGGTGGCATGGAAAATCATCTTTCATTGCAAACCACTGACTTAAAAGAAGGAAGTAAAATCAAGTTACTTTTGTGCTTGTAGGTTATAAAGTCCAGCTTGATCAATAACCTGGTTAGAGGTATCAGACTTGAAGAGGGACCTACCGGCTCTCCAGGGTCTTGCCTAAAGGAGACTCTCTGGAATTGGGTTTGACCTCTAGCAAGAAGGACTCACAGGAGATACGGATCTATGCACACACTGAAAAAAAAGAAAAAAATAAAAAGATTCTCTAATTCATGACCCGAGAACGGAGGCATCTTTTCTTTCATATTAGCTCTATTACTTTACAGTCGTCTCTTGGGCAAAAGAGACTCGATTCTCATCACTGACAGATGATGATGACTTGGGGTTTTTTTTTCCTTCTTTGTGTTTTCTACATGTTCCATACTTGGCTACAATTAACGTGAATTAATGGTATCAGAAAAAAAAATAACTAAATACGTTTAAGAACCTCCTGTAGCAGTCTAGGAAGTAAATGCTTGAACCCTGGCTTGAAATCCTGACGCATTTCTTCTTCTCTGTGTACCTCTTCTGTCGTCTTAACGTAGGACAAACGTGCGTAATTGTAATAGTAAATATGAACATGTATGGAAAGGTGTGAAATCCCATGGGGATGGAAACTTACCTGCCTTAAGTTGCATTTCCTTTCAGGTTTTCTGGACTTTGTTTTCATCAGCTCGTTTACCCAGCTTGTCGAAGAAATGACCACATTGAGCCATTTGTAGACGCACTGAATTGTCCCCGGAGAGGCACTGTAGTTTCTGGTAGGTCCTCTAGCCTGCGCCGTTTAGGAAACCAAAGTCAAGAAGGCCAGTCACTTTTGCCCTCAGTGTGGACATGATTTCTGATGAGCTGATCAGGAGCCTGGAGACAGATGAGCTCACAGCTGATGGGCTGTGCAACGGGCTTGGAGAGTCTCTTCTCGTTCCTCAGGGCCCAAACATTACATTCTGTATAACATGCTGGTTACCTGCAAAATCTCCTTTTGAAAAAGAACCTGTTTGGAGACCCAACCTCAATATGTGGAGGGAAAACAAGCATGAGACCACTTAGCTCCCTCTAACTACCGAAATCAAATAAAATGAGCCAGCTGCTTCCCTTAACCATTTTTTGAAATGATATTTTCTCACCAGTGGAGAATCAGTGTGTGAGGGCTTAGCCACAAGTGAAGTTGAAGGAATTGTAATAAGTTCTGAAAGGCATGACGGAGTAGAAACATGGTAATCACAGGAAAGGGTTATATATCTTCGGAGAGAAGCGGGAAGGGTATCTGCAGAAGATACGCAGAGATGCAAAAATGTCAAAACTCCCTTTGTGTTGTAAACTCCTTTTCCAAATAGCTTTATTGAAGTATAGTTCACAGGACATTAAATTAATTCATTTTAGGTGCACCATGCAGTGATTTTTAGGAAAATCACAGCCCACCAGTAGAACTTCGTTTTGAGGCCCAGCATATTGGGTTGTCCAAGTCTGCGCTGATAACCCAATGCACGGGGACATGCGTGTACGGCTGAGGACAGGACTGGAGAGGGGGTGTTCATTCAGCATTGGATTCCTTTTGCTGAGAATCGATTCTAAAGGAATGTAGTGCATGCAAAGAGAAAGATGCGTAGGTTCTTCAGAGTCCTAGTTTAGAGAATCTTCTCTCTGCACACAGATACGTATGGAATGGGGTACTCTTTGTATACAAATTCCTGCTTAACATTATGTTGATGAGAATCCCCCCCATGGGTGCATGTAGGAGTATATTCTTTCTCACTGTCCTATAGGATTTCCTTGTGTAAGCATGCCACAATTCAGCTCTCTCTCCTACCATGAATAGAAATGCGGATTGTTTCCAGCTTGAGGCTACTATAACTCAATATCATACTATATTATGTATATAGATGTAGTATATATAGTATATAGTACTATATATATTAATACATAACATACAATATATAATACTATATACATATATAGTACTATATACATATATAATACACATAATATATAGTATATAATACTATATTCATAGTACATTATGTGACCGTATTATAACTATATAACTATAACATACATACTGTAACTCAATATCATACAATAATGATATCATACATGTTCATCTACAAGTCTTTTTTCTGAGCTTATGTATGGGTTCCTGTTGCTATATTTGCCTGAGAGCAGGATGGCTGGATCCTAGGGTATGCTTATATTCAATATTCACAGAGAATTTGAAGTCGTTATATCCGTTTACACTCCAACTTAGGCCACTGTATGCCCTGCTCAGCGTTCCAGAATTTCATTCTTGTAACATCACCAATATTTCATGTTGGTCTTTTTACTTATAGCCATTAGGTGGGAATGTACCAGTATTTCGGTATTTCATTGCGATTTCACTTTTCATTTTCCTGATGACACGGGAGGCTGAATACATCTCACTATCTTTATCGGCCATTTGGATTACTTCAGAGGGTCTCATCAGGTACTTTGGCAGCTCCTCATAGATTGTGTCAGACCCAATTTATATGCCCTCCCCTCAAGTAACTCAGTCCTTCTAACCCCCACCCTTGAACCTTAACTACTTGCTCAATGAACGGCACAAACGGCCAATGCTGTGGCCTCCTTTCCTACTCCTCAGGCTGCTTAGGGCTCCCCCAGCATAAGGAGCTGGTCATGAGCATGGTCTTCCTCATGCCCACCATGCTGGGGCTACACACGTTCTGGCTCCCCAGCCCAACCTGTGAGACTGTGGAGGGTCTCCTCCTTCCACCACCTCACTGCACGCTACTCGGAAAGGCCGAGTAGCCTAGAAATGGAACACAGTTAATGCCCTAGTGCAGAGTACTTTGACCATGAGAGACAGGAGCTAGAAGAAAACCAGCATACAGGTTCTTGCCCTTCCCTCCTCTTGCTGCCCCGGACTTTTTATTCCCCAGCAAAGCAGTTTTTCATTAGCTTTCCCTCAGGATTGGTTTTTAAGAGGGTCTGGACTATTGATTTGTATTTATTGATACAAACTCTTAATTGATGACATGCATTGCAAATGTCATCTACCATGTGACTTGCCTTTTAATTCTTATAATGGATTATCTCCAGCAAATTTATCAGCTACAGAGATGACAAATGGTTGTTCATTGCATGTCTAATTTATAAAGTGTTGCTGCATCTATCTAGAGCAGTAAATCTGTTGGTCTCTTTGTACGGTGGTAAGTTACTCCTCAGAGTAATCAAATTCACTTTATTCAGAGAAATACACATAATTACAGCCAAATAGAGGCCATTCCCCTCAGTTGGTTGTAATGACAGTGAAAATTCTAGCATAGACACTTTGGTATCTTCTGCAAGACGTCCACAGTTGCTACTGGTCTCTACTTAAAGGGAAGAGGGACTTTTAATTAGTTTTGAAAATGTTGACTTAAAAGTTAAGCTGCTTTTTTTAACTGCAATATTTATGCTCTTTAATATGGTACTGTGTATTTGGCGTCTCCAGGAGGAGATTACAGTATATACAGTCTCAGTCATACTTAACTTCGGATGTTAAGATGTTAAGCAACATCTTGCAGGAATAATGCCACGAAAGGCGTAGATTTGGAAAAAGTGCTCCAGAATGTGACCTACATTACATTTGAAGGCTTAGACAATCTCATGGAAGAAAACAGATGATTAATGATTGGCAGGAGCCAGGTCTGTTTATTACTGATGCTCAAGAGATGGCCTTTTAGGATTACTCGCATCTCCCCTGCAAGTCTTGAAACCTGCCAAAGCAGTTGAGTTTGGCTTACCTGCTTCATTAAACCACACCAAGTGAAGCAGATGTGATGGCACTTGGGATCATTCGAAGGAAAGCTTCCCCAGCCTTAAGGAAATTCAGGCTTCCAAATATAAACAACAAATTTCAGAAAACCTCCTTTCAGATTTTGTTAATACCCAAAGAAACTGAGGTTCAGTGAAAAGACTCCCCCGCTTCGTTCCTCTTTGAAGATGTCATTAAGTTAGTAAAACTTCATTTCCACACCTTTGAAGAGAAAATGTTCTACATGATCACCCTGGTCACCCTTCCCAAACTCAGAACACCAAGTCTAATTTAGCCCTTCCTTGAAAGAGGCGTCATTTTGTGACATTTCGTGCTGAAAGTCCGCGCTGTTCCAAGGCCATTAATACATGTTGGCCATTGACCTCACCTCCAGGTGGCCCCAGGTTGCTCTCTTTTCTGAAGTTACTTCTTCTCTGCCTTTGAGAGCCTTCTTTTTCCCCCTCCTTCCTGCCCCACCCCAGACTGCTTCTAATCTGCTGCGCTCTTGGAAACCAAGTTCACAGTTGTTGGTACAGGTAGTGAATTAGAGGAGCAGGCCCAGAACAAATATCTAAGCTATGCTTCTTTGATTAGAAAGAAGTAACTTCTCAGAAACTTCGTTTTTTTCTTATTAGGCAAGTATTGAATCAACAAATACTATTATAACACAGGTTGGGGCTATGTTATGGATAGTCATGATAGCCAGAAAAGTAAGGAATCTTTATTTTATTTTATTAATTAATCTTTATTTATGTTAATTAATTTCAAGTAAGCAAAAAAGAAAATATATGACAACTTCAAATTCTATGTAATTCTGTACCTCAAAGAAAATATTTTTTTCCTTTCTATTCTTACATACACATGATGAATACTTAATTAAACAATGGTTAAATAAATTCATTTATTGCACACCTCTTACATATGAGAACCCCACTATTTGCAAGGGCTACAACCAAAACTGTGGTAAATTAGATCCTAATAGTCCTAGCCAACAAAGTGAAACAAAACAGCAAAATTTAACTTAAATTGCTTTTTAGTGTTTTATATTCAGCGTTTTGCTTTTTCATTTTTTAGTGATAAACTCAACAAAATTTCTCTCAGTTCCCCTGTCAAGGAAAAAAATATGTTGATTCCTAATTGTGATCCCGTTCTTTTTGCCCAATTCCATTTGAAAAAGAAAGAAAGAAAAGAAAAGAAAATCCCGAGAACACCTTCTGTGAGTATTTTAAGGGAAATTATCTTTTTAGGGAGGTAGGCGGAAGCCACCATTCACACTTTAAGAGATGGAGAATGTCAGTGTGGGGATGCCAACGTGGCATTTCCATACAATGAAGCTGATCCCCACGACCAAACTTGTCAGTCATCTCTCTGTGTATTAATGCCCAACTCTCATTTAAATAGCCAGGAAAACTCTGATCTTTGTTTTAAGTGCGAAGCCCTTCTGATGAGCCAGCTTTGTTCAGGTCCCGGTGCGTTGTTTGTGTTTCATGACCTGGAAAAAAGACCCATTATATCTGAAAATGTTAACGTTTCAACACAGGAAAGGACAGTAAGATACAAACCAACACGGAGTCATCTTTCCTTTGTACTGGATTTGGTTTCTGAATTCTTTTCCTGGGAAAGAGCTCTGGCTCTAATTCCCCCCACCCCTGCTCCCCGCCATCTACATGGATAACATCTCCACATCTCTCGTCCCCTTTGCCTTCTCTTTCACATTGACAGCAGAACACATTTTGCCTTGTATTATGGAATCGTATGCGTCTGGGGCAGCCTTTACACCCGACTATAAACCAGAGGCAGAAATGGGGTTATCGCTGGATTTATGGCACAACTGTGAGCTCTTGCAGAGCGTTCTGTGACTTATTTTAATAATATCCAAGCCAACAACTTTCTTTTCCCTGAAACATTATTATGTGCAAGTCAGAGGTCATTCATGGATTCATCAAGGATGTACTAGGCGTCAGGCACTGTAAAATTCTTCAGCGATCCCCAGCATCTTGCATGGTCCCTGGGGCTGAACATGTCCACAAAAGTTGAATCACTGAGTGAATGGCCTGTGTTTAGCTCATTGTAGCTTCCCTGGAAGAAGAAAAAAAGCAATTAACATGATTCTTATTCAAATAATAGATGAAAGATTGGGAGGAAAACCAAAGCGACCCTCACTTGTCTCATACGGACGCAAAGAATTTTTGTCTCTTGTACAAAATCTGAAATCTGTGTCCCTCTCTTGTCTTCTTCCAAATTAAAATGCTTGGCCTTCAGAGTAACAACATAAATCTTAATTGGTTCCCATTCAGCCATCAGCGTTTATTAAATGAGTACAGTGAGCGTCAAGCACAAAAGAGATGAGGCATCCCAGATCTTGAGTGTGATAAGGTCTAGCATAACCATGGCTTTGCTGAGTATGGGTTATGAAGAGATGAAGGGACTTGCCTAAACCAGGCAGCAGCCATGACCGACTTTGCAAGATAATGCCTATTTGCATGTTAGACTTTTCTGATCGTGCCTTTGCTAGGTATGGTTCGTTTGCAGGTGTGGTAAATTTGGATCCTTATCAACTAGCCATGTTGCAGAGAAGCAGGCTTGGTAAAAGGATAGTTACATAATATACTAAAGCTCTGTGATATTCAGTGTTGACCCTCATGTTCTATATGACTGTACCCCAACCACCAAGGAACCAGAATGTCAGTGCATAAAACTTGCTTTCTGTGACCACAGGTGTCTGTCAGTGTCCTCTTATCCCAACCGTAGCCACCAACACCGTATTTAGTACATGCATAGTTATGATAATGTACATTTATCAGTTGGTTCAAAGTTTACACTTTTACCTATGAGCTCTTGTGTACTCCTATCAGAAGTCATCCTTAGAGAACATGAATCAATTATTAATAATTTGGAAATTAATACCTTGAAAACAAAACTCACCTTCTCTGTATTCTTTTGTGTCATTAGGTAACACCAAAACTTTAATGCTTCAAATTGTCCTAGTCTCATGATGATTCGTAGCCGCATGTATTTCTGCTCCCATGGTTAACAACTTTTTTGACTGCTTCAATTTTGTAATTATTTAATGAATTTATTTCTGGGTATAAAATAAAATTCTCGAGTATATCCTTTCCACAGTATATTTCAGATTCCCTAAGATGGTTTACCACTATAGACGTGTTGCTAACAAGGGTCACATTTAACCTACCTTGTCAAGAGAGATAAGGTGAATGTAATATCTTGATAAGTTACTCAAGCAAGATAAGCCATCAGATTAAGGAATGTACCTCCAGAAAGTCTAGTCTTCCGTGTTACTTGGCAATATTTGGAGCTAGCTCATGGGGATTTTTCTCTCTAAGAACTGGAAATGCTTCAGGAGTCATTAATCTACTGTCCCCTCTGAGTTTAGTGATGAAGGATGTGTCTCTTGGTTTGAATTTGTGTGATCAGAGCCAAACCTATAACCATTGTGTAGGTCATTACCCAATGCACTGTCACCTATTTCCTATTTACATTTTTAGCTCCCCTCCCCCCTTTTCCCCTCTTTTTCATTACCTTTTCATTTTAGGCTGTTCCTGTTCCTTCTGGAGCAAGACAGTATATAAATAGCCCTGGAACAAAGAGCAGTGTTAAGGCAAACCAATCAGGAATTTCTCTTGAAAACTAATGAGTGGGTGGGGGGAGTTGCCCTCTCAATCCCACTGGAAATATCACAGAGCACAGTTTTGAAAGCTCTGTATAAACCTCAAAAACATAAGTGTTCAAAGTGTCTTTCGCCCAGAAGGAAACCATTGCCCTCATGAAAGTATTGTGACTGTCTGAGACCAGACAGACTCTTCCTCTAGACGGACACTGCTCATGTCATCGTCAGCCCTGAGTCTGGACCCTCAGCATGATTTAGGGCGGAACCATCAGCCCTGCCGTCCCGTCAGGCTAGGAGAAAAATGGGAAGAGTGTATGTGTAAAGGTTGGTCCAAGTGAACCATCCACTTGAAGTAGGAAAAGACCAGAGATTCTCATTGAAAAATATTTGGGGATACTTCCTAGTTTTGTGCTATAAGTTATAGAATATGCCTTTTGAGGTGAAGTCCGTAAGTACTTGATTCTCTTTTAATTTTCATAATGTATTTCTTTTTTTTTATTTTTTTTATTTTCAGCATAACAGTATTCCTTGTTTTTGTACCACACCCAGTGCTCCATGCAATCCGTGCCCTCTCTAATACCCACCACCTGGTTCTCCCAACCTCCCACCCCGCACCGCTTCAAACCCCTCAGCTTGTTTTTCAGAGTCCATAGTCTCTCATGGTTCACCTCCCCTTCCAATTTCCCCCAACTCCCTTCTCCTCTCTAACTCCCCTTGTCCTCCATTCATAATGTATTTCTATAATGCTCCGCTGTTTATTTTTTTCTGTTATTCCTTATTTGTTCCCTTAAGTTCCAAACTCTGTTCCAGTTTTTTTTTCTTTTCTTTCTTATAACTTTCTTAATCTCTGCAAGAAGTCTCTAAACGATGACCCATACTTGTACCTCACTCACTTGATTTTCTAGAGATCTATTTCTCGACCTCTAACATGTTTGATTGTATCTATGAGATTAAAGTGATGGTTCCCATACTGGGAACTTGATTTTTCTCTTTTGATGAATTTGTTTTTAAGGGCACTTTCAACCCTGAGATTCCCTGAAATGTCCCTTTTGTCCAATGAAGGGAGGGATAATGAGAGTTGAGACGGTGCCTGTCCTTACACTCTTTATGGATATTTTAAAGCAATTATAATGCCTCAGCAGTATAATGAAGACCATGTCTTAAAGTATACATTTACCCAGTGGTTGGTTGACTGACCCATTCATTCATTCATTCTTCAAACATTAAGCAACTTCTCTATGCCAGCACAATGCTAAGAACTATTTCTGTGGTAATAAAGCAGAGACAGTTTCTAACCTGGAGGCGTTCCCACTCTGGTGGAGACAAACACATAGTTAAGCAGATGCCATAAAGTGTAATCATTACTATGGTCTAGGCATCTGGGGGGTGCTTTGTGGCACAAAAGAACGGGTGATCGGGTCACCCTCAGATGCAGCTAAGAAAAAGCTTTATAGATGGCCTCACTGATTCAGCTGAGATTGATTCAGCAGCAGATCCCTATGAGGTCAGGGGAGGGGACAAGAACTTTGTTTTGGGTGGAGTGTAAGTACAAAAAAAAAAAAAAAAAACAAAAAACAAAACAAAACCCAAGGGACTTAATCCTATATAAGCAGCTCAGGATCTCAGATGTCGTTTTGTGGCTCAAGGAGGAGGGATGAAGGGGAGACGAAGTAAGAAATGAGCCAGGATAGAGATGGAGCAGGGTTCCGGATGCCATGAGAAGTCTGGACACAAACCTTTAGTCAGCGAGGATCTAGTTGGAGGATATGGTCAGATTTGCCCAAGAGACCATGTTTTCATACATAAACCCTAACTGGAGGGTTACCCGCAGGGATGCCAGTCAGCTGATAAGGCTATAACAAAATGTGGTTCAAGTTTATGATCACGGGTGGTCATTTGGTTTATCTTGGAAAATGAAAGCTCTCTTTCCCTCTTTCGACTTTGGTCTGATACATTGCATTCCCATCCCGGTTCCCCAGATATCTCTCAGCCTTTTGCCAGAGGCTTCCATGCCCTGCTCCCTTCTCTCTACAAGCTCACATTTCAGGTTCTTCGAATACTTTATGTAGGCATTGGCTCTGGATTCAGCTCTATTCCCTGGCTGCTTCCTACAGGGCACATTTACTTCTGTTGTCCAGGTTCCACATTGGTAACAAACTCGGCGGTTAGGTACACATTTCCCAGAGCCATTAGGGTCACTTTTATTCCCAGAGAGGGTCTTGCTTCTAGAGACTTACGCAGCCTGAATTTTGTCCCAAGCGTCTCCTATCCTCTGTCTGCTTTCAGGTTGGTAGAAGTAGAGGAAAGCCAAGAAAACCTTTCAAAAACATTACCTTTGAAACTTCCATGAGTTACTGAGTGAGACTGTAGTTTCCCCAATGCCAGAACACAGACTGTTCTAACAGACTGCTTAGCACATAGCACTTGGAGGGATCTCATTCGAGCAAGGGCGTCTTCAGGACTAGCAAAGCTCCACAAATTGGAGTTAGTGCTTTATTTTGTCTTGAACTGTTAATTATCTATAGTTCAATGACAACTGCCCAGACAGCTTGAGCCTTGCTATAATTTACCAGGCTGCCCCTCCTTGACCTTCACGCGAGATGCTGTTAATGGCCCCTGAGCTGGTGCACAGCAGTACAGAGAATTGTCTTCTAGGTCATCAGCATAATTTAGAAGCCATTATTTGCTTAATTTACAAACCATTAGCATACTCTGGTACTTCCCCTCAATAAATGTAATCACTGCCTTCTCCTAGATGGAGACATCTTCCTACAGATTTTACAATTTTTTCTAGGAGACTGCCACTGGGAAAACAGTCTCCTCTTCAGAACTTCAGCCTAGACTTGTTCAAACTTTTTGGAGCTACTGTCCGATATAATCAAAGATCTCTGGAAGGAATGGTTAGAAATCTGGACCTAGTTCCAACCCTGATAGTCACGATCCCTGGTGCACTTTGGTTTTCTCACCTGTCAAAAAGATGAGTCAGAATGTCTGCTTCGCTCTAAAGGGCTCTGTGGTGTGAGGCTCTTGCACTGCTCTGTTGCATAAAAAACCACAGTAAACGAGAGAAATTCATTTTTAAAAAAGATAAATCTCTTGGTTGAAGCATTAGTCCCTTTAAATCTCTTTATTGTTATTTGTCAGAGGTACTCTTTTAATTAAAACCTGCCTAACCAGATCCAGGAGTGATATACAATGCACTTTGAGGCTTTTATTAATAAATGTTAAAATATCTCCGCACACAGTGAGCCTCAGTAGTGATTAAACAGCTGTATTTTTTTTGTTTCTTTTGTTATTGAAAGTACTCATTGTCTCTACACGTTCACAAATTGATTACTGCTCTTTTTGTATAATAATTCATGCACATTCACTTTGGAATTCTCTTGTCTTCTAGCATCTGGTTCTTTATTTTCTGTGACTGTATCTCATAAAAGCAATCAAAGATATGGCGGTTATCTGCTTAATGTAATCATATGTGTAGCCGAAGTGGAAAACTCACCCAGACCCTCAGTATATTGTGAAGGGTGTCAGCCTTCCAGTGATCGATTTCGCTAACTACATTTGTAAGATTAAATCACCACTTTCCACTAGACAATAGAGTCATACTGTGCACCCAAGACTTATCCAATACTAGTGCTCTCTCTCGTTAAATTTGCTCTCTCTTCCAGATGTATTCCTTCCGTGATTACCCCCTTGGGTTTGGAGGGTGTTTTGACGGTTAGTCAGTAGTCTGTCTCCTTTTGTAAATTACCGATATCATCTAATTTTAGAGGTCCTTCTGTACCTGTACAATATATTCTCAGTGCTATTTCCCTTAAAATGGCTTGTCGCACAGGAAATTCCTTGGAAGGGTGTTTTAAAATATACAACATAGTAGAACACTGTCTAAAGGAATTCTCTGCACTTAGAAGTACTGGGAATTTTCTGTAATCCATTCGTCTTTTAAATATTGGGTGTTGTCAGAGGCCAGTTTTAGTTGATCTGTTTGTTGTATTAGATAATTTAATGAAAATATCAGATGGGAAGGAAAAGGAAAGTTGGGATTCCATCCAGTTGTTAGTTATGTAGTTTTATTTCAAATAGTTTGGGCCAGTTAACATGCTCCTCTAGATTTTTAGTGATGTAAGCAATTTTGTAAATAGATGTGCCTTGTCGAAATGGGACAGGTGGTCCTGCCCCCTTGCAGGAAATTTTTAGGATATAAGAATCTTCTGAAAAGTTAGTACGCATGAAACATGAGAACAAAATTCAGGGTGGTGTGCACTTGAGGATTCTGTAGAGAACGTAAAATGCAGTAGCAGATCTCATCTGAGCTCAGATCTGTGTGTGTTCAGAATGGCTTACAGAATTGTCATACCACTGCTAATGTTTATATTGCACTTGACACTTTGCCAAGTGCTTTCACGGACAAGATCACATCTGATGTTCAGGATGCCTGATAAATAAGGACCCTTGTCATCTCTGTGGGTTTTCAATAGAGGCTCTGAAGAGATAAGGATCTTCCCAGGTCCTGGCCCCAGCACCCAGTAAAGCCAGCCTTTAGACTAGCTGTTGTCTGACTTTTAAACTTGTGCTCTTTTTTCTCACATCAGATTCACAGACCAAGCAGCAGGGTCCAAGTACTCTAGTAGGTCCTGTTAGAATTAGCAGGGTACTAAGACAGAAGCTTCTTTAGAGACAGAGGCCCTCAAGAATGTCTGTTGTAAGAAGTGATATTGTCGGGGCGCCTGGGTGGCTCAGTGGGTTAAAGCCTCTGCCTTCGGCTCAGGTCATGATCTCGGAATCCTCGGATCAAGCCCTGCATCGGGCTCTCTGCTCAGCAAGGAGTCTGCTTCCTCCTCTCTCTCTCTGCCGGACTTTCTTCCTACTTGTGATCTCTGTCAAATAAATAAATAAAATCTTTAAAAAAAAAAAAAGAGAGAGATTGTCATGATACTAGTAACATTTATGTAGCAAACTGTCAAGTGTTATATAATTGTTAGTAATACTGTTGCAATTTCCTATGACAGCCCAAGCAGAGATCTGGGCCCCAGAGATACCTGCTGCTTTATTTTCTGTTCTTTACAGAATTCGCAGGTACTCATAACTTTGTATTTTATTCTCTTCAATGCTGTTGATCAGCACTGTACAACTAGGTGCCTCACTCAGTGCCTGGGACATGGTAAGGGCTCAAGGAACATTTGTTGATGGAAAGTGATGAGAGTGACGCAGGTCTTTGTACCAAAGGCACACACAGAGAAAGAACACACAGTTCTTTGCCATTCTGGTGCTGTGCTACTCTTTGCTCCCTTGTAACTTAGGGACATGCATATATCTGTAATGAAATTACTTCCCAACTTTTGAGCAAAGCAAAGTAAATTTTTCCTCTAGTGGATGTCTGCATATCTTTTTATTTTGGTCTTAGATCATATTCCTGATTTTGTATGATAAAAGCATGCAGAACCTAGAACCTCCACACGTGTGTGTGTGTGTGTGTGTGTGTGTGTGTGTGAGAGAGAGAGAGAGAGAGAGAGAGAGAGAGTTCTTTGGTCACACATCAGAATTAGATGACCGTGTACATGCAAACACAGACATGCATCTTCTGCATTTGTACAGAATGCCATATATGAGAACTTGCATCTTGTAATTCAACAAGAGGCACATTAAAACACAAAAACAAAAAACTTGTTGGTTTTGAAATTTGGTGGTATGACTGTAGACACCTTTTCATTCTGTCTACTGTACGTGCTGTCCTCTAACTCTTCCAAATAAGATTTTCAAGTTCCCAGACATCCATGACCCCATTTGCCTTCCAGTACAGTATTATTTCCCATATGTGGAGTAATGCCTTAAGCATATTACAACTTCTGCTGTTTTTCCAGTTGAAAAAATATTGTGCTTACCTCGTCATATTTTTCCACTTCTTTAAAAATAACCGAGAGGCTTAAAATGCTCTTCATAAGGACTTCTTCCATGTCCCAGGCCTTCTTTGGGAGAAAAGAGAAAGAACCCTTTGATGTAAATCTTTTTCGATGTAATCCTTTTCTAATATTAATCTTATTCACTCTGTGTCGATCTTTAATTACCGTGAGCCCTTTAATCTGACCACGTGTGGGATTTGAAGTGGGGGGGAGGTATTTTGCTACCACAGTAACATGACTCCACATTCATATATTTCAGTTTTCCTATTCCAGAAAATAAGACCACAGAACCCTAAGCATTCCAGGTCTAAAAGGTATACTTTCAATCCCAAAGTTATCCCGATACAGCTAAAAAGTTGATGGTCACCATGGGGCTTCCTGATATTTACGCGACACCATTACATGTATCAGTAGTCGTATCATTGTAACTTGTATCTTTGTGGCACTTTAGCATTTGGGAAAGAGTTTCTTATACAGTACTCATTCACAGTATGCATTCATCTGAGCCTACCAAAAGTCTATGAAGCAAACAGGGCTTCCTTTCTGTGGGTGAGAAAATTGGGGCTCGGAGCATTCTAGCTTCTGCCCAAGGGTCTTTGTGATGAAGCCAGATCTTTGACCCCAGCCCTGCACCTGGTCCCCGTGACCTCTCCAAGCAAATCTCCACGTCATGTGGGCCTTCTAACTGGAGGACTTGTGGGGAATAATTTCATGAGCAAATGTGTTATTGCTGTCACAGATAGTACCTGCACCTAGACATTAAAACAGCCATCCAGTGCAGGAGACCAGTGCTTTCGAAAGGAGATAATTAGTGTTGCTTCTTTTGCAGAACAGGATGTAGAGAGATTGTACTTTGTGCTTGTTTGAAATGCCGCCTCATGGGGGTGCCCCATGGCTCAGTCGGTTAAGCGTGTGCCTTAGGCTCACGTCATGTGCCCAAGGTCCTGGAGTCGAGCCTCAAGGTCCTGGGATCAAGCCCCACGACTGGCTTCCCCCTCAGTGGGGAGTCTGTTTCTCCCTCTGCCCCTCCCTCTGCTCATGCTCTCTCTCGCTCTCTCAAATAAATAAATAAAATCTTTCTAAAAAATAAAATAAAATGCCATCTCATGTTGCAGCATGTTTACAATCTCATAAGTAGTTAGAGCAGATGGTGTATTTTCTCACTTTTATTTAAAGGCATATTTGGTCATGTCACTAAGTGATGTTCTCAGACATGTTCAGTAACATACAGAACAGGGGACCTATAGTATTTTTGTTGTTGTTGTTCAAGTTATTTCCTTTTCCACCTGTGGCATATATATGATTAAAATAATAATTATCAGTATTAACTACTTACATTCTCATATTGATTAAGAATTAGAATAGCCTCTTCAGCTGAAAATGCTTAAACTGTCTGCAAATATAGATTCCCTTAGAGCTGGTTTTCACCATCCTGAACTTAATAGTTTTTCATAAATGCTTGCAGATTGGCTAATTTGTTGATCCTCCTTTTTTTTTTTTTTTTTTTGAGGTCGAACATGCAGGTATAAAGCTTGACTCCAAAGTAGAAAGAACAATGTATTAATTTGAGACCTTTTTTTTTTTTAATTCCAAAAGCACAAAAAAACTGAAGTCACAAGAATTGAATCAAACCACAGTGTTTCTTTCACGATAATTATTTAAAAAATAAAAAGTGGCACAATATCAGTAAATCAGGTAAAAGTATTCCCCATAATATAGTAAAATTCCAGAAACTGGCTTTATTTTTAATCACAAAACTCAGGTCTACACCATTAATGTAAAGGAAGGAAGTGTTAATCTAGGAGAATTACCTATTTCTAGATATCCCTAGCAACTTATAGATGCCTAAGTTCATGTTCTCACTGTAATAGGGGTTTCTTTCTCTGAAAGACATTGAATATTGTTGACTCATTCCACTTATGGTAACGTATACTACCCTGGTGATTATAAAAGTAACTCCTCTACCCCATGAGGAGTTAATTTCTAAATATAGTTTTCCAAAACTTTTTTTTTTTTTTAATGATCTCTGTCTTTCATGTTAGAGGCTTTCCTCAAGTCCTAGAAACATTTGGTTATTATGGTATCTTAAAATGAGGCACTGACATGCAAACTGGGAATTCTTCGTCCTGAGGTGGGACTCACTGCCTGGGGACCTCTTCAGTGAGGTCCCTGAATTTTGTTGGGAGAGCCCCCAAAGCCAAGACCATTAGGTCCTTGCTTGGCACTCTTTAGTGTTTCCAAAGAAAAGTCGTCCTATGTCATACCTGAGGATGTGCGCCAGGTGGTGCAGGCATGGGCAGGGGTCATGGGGAAGAAATTCAGCCGCACTGCTCATGTCCTAGCAGCTGAGAGAAGACTTTCACTTGATCTTTTTGTTTCCAGTCTGGTGTCTTGTGCCTTCTCTCATCTGTGCCTCAGGACCCAACCCTCTAAGGTTCAGCTTTTCAAAAGAATAAACCTGGGGGGAGGGGGAGGGAGACGGTGATGGGGTTATAGACATTGGGGAGGGTATATGCTATGGTGAGTGCTGTGAAGTGTGTAAACCTGGCAATTCATAGACCTGTACGGCTGGGGCTAATAATACATTATATGTTTATAAAAAATTTTAAAAATTATAAGAAAATGAAATAAGGGTGCCTGGGTAGTCCAGTGGGTTAAAGCCTCTGCCTTCAGCTCAGGTCATGATCCCAGGGTCCTGGGATCGAGTCCTGCATCGGGCTCTCTGCTCCGCAGGGAGCCTGCTTCCCCCTCTCTCTCTGCCTGCCTCTCTGCCTACTTGTGATCTCTGTCAAATAAATAAATAAAATATTTTTTAAAAATTAAATTAAATTTAAAAAATAATAATAATTAAAAAAAATAAAGAATTAACCTCTGGTTTTCTACCTGTGTAGGAAAGGGTCATTTTCTTGACTATGTGGAGTGAAGGAGGAAATTTGGCTTTTTGTCTTAAAGACTCTAAAACCAATTGTTCCTATGGGTTTGACCCTACAACCTAACCAGTCTGCAGCCTTCAAAACTGCTCAGTGCCTCTATCCCTGAGCCTGTCAGTTTCAACCGAGTGAAACAGCCTGTTTCTTGTTGGCTTGTACCACGTCCAGTCATTTAATCTTCGAACAATCCCAGTGAGGTCTACCAGCTACCACTCAACCACTTAAAGCTTTCAGAATGTTGTTGGCATCCATCATGAGTTACCACCCCCTTCTTCTCCATGCTCTTGTCCTTGTGGGATATGCCTTTGTTTCGTTTTTATTTTTCCTTTACTGTCATTTTAGGAGAATATTGGAAAGCGACCAGGAAAAAATGCATGTATTCCATCTTCCAGTGTTTGATCGGAAGTGCTGTCACTGAGCACTCCAGAATGTACATCAGCACTTTATCCCAATTGTGCATCATCACCTCTTCACATAGACGAAAGTCGGCCTGAAGGGAGCCATGCCTCCTTACTATTCTCTACACACTGGAGGCAAGTTGGTGTCTCTACTGAGCCAAACTATCCAAATGGAAATGGTTAGGGAATTATCACTGGCTTAGAGGGAGGATACTGTGCAGCCATCCTTCCCCATTATCAGAGACATTTTTTTAAATGGTATGGATTATACATTAACAATGGAGATAAGACAGTAGACAAAGCTGAAAGCAAAATATATATCTGTCAATGGCAAAATAAATTCAAAAACAAAATAAATCATGTAAAAATATATATATTATAAATACACATATTTATAATATATATAATATAATATAATATATAAAATAAATATATAAATATATAAAATAATATAAAAATTAAAATAAACAAAAGATAAAATTTTTTTTTTTTTAAAGATTTTACCTATTTATTTGACAGAGAGAGACCACAAGTAGATGGAGAGGCAGGCAGAGAGAGAGAGAGGGAAGCAGGATCTCCGCTGAGCAGAGAACCCGATGTGGGACTCGATCCCAGGACCCTGAGATCATGACCTGAGCCGAAGGCAGCGGCTTAACCCACTGAGCCACCCAGGCGCCCCCAAAAGATAAAATTTTTGATAGAATATAATATTCTGAGAGAACTTATTTTAAGAGAATATAATATTTATATTATAAATAATATAAAATAGATATAAATATGTTATTTATAATATATATTATATATAAAATATAAAATAAATATATAAATATATATAAATAATATAAAAATTAAAATAAAAGATAAAATTTTTGAGTTAAATTTTGGAGTATATATACTACTGGATCAACTATTATTTTATCTTAATTATCCAGAAAATTTTATATCCAAGATTGGACAGACCACACACACATGCAAAAAATACTCTTAATTCCTGTTAACCCAATAAGAAATCTTAAAAAATGAATACATGATCTTAGAAATTTGGATTTTTCAGGCAACTACTATGTGTTAGGTGGTTACAACAGTTGATAGTAAAGACTGAAGTTAAGCTTCCTTCAGACATAGAAAGCCTCATCATTATAGTGACTTAGGGATAGCCAAATCTAGTTAATACGCCTTCTTGGTTCTATGGAGCATACTACAATCTGTGCCAAATGCAATTAAAGAATGGTTCAGATGGCAATCTGTAGAGCTTTGAAGATATCTGTGGGAAATAGGCTGCCTGGCTGTTCATTACTGTTGTAATAGATTAGAAGTGACATTGGTTTTAAAAAAAAAAAAAAAAGCAACTCATCATTCTGGTCTAGTTGACCAATTAGGGCATTCACACTTGTCATACTGCAGTTGCACAATTGTTGACATTATTTTTCATCGGATGATGGTTATGGGAAAGATGCATGGTGTTTGACAGACAACTTGTAATATGTCTGCCTCAGATCAGATTTAAGTCTTCCACACATGTGGTTCTAAATGCATGTGTTGAGGCACAACGGTAAAATGGACCAAGCGGGCAACTGGTGATAATCAGTGGGTTGATAACTTAAAAAGCGAACGTTGAAAACCAAGATAACCAGGCAGCAAGAAAATATGAGATTTTTATGAGCTGCCTCACGAAACTAAGGCCCATGAATTCCTGTTCTCAGCCCTCTCTCTGTCTAACCAGGAGACCAACCAGCTGAGACACAGGTGTTGTGTTTAAAGAAATCCAAATGACGCAGGACTTGGGCAGTCTTCACTCATAAACTCTAGGCAGAATTATCGATTTCCATGAGGAAGAAGGTCCTCTTAACCTTCGTTTTGGTTTCATTTCCTACAGATTATCAGTGATAAATGTTGACACCTTATAAATGAAAACAGAAGCTCTCAGAGGACCTCTCCCATCACCATCATTTCTTCCTCAACAGTCCCTACTCCATCCCCTCCCAAACCCTGGTCTCCATCTCCCTCTGAATTCCAGGTAGTTAAGGTGGTAGAAATAAGCGCTGCAGACCTGAGGCCAGACCTGCTGCTGGTGCAGACTGGATGCATTTGTTACACAACAGAAGAAAGGGCACAAGGCAATGGGGGGGGGGGGAACCATAGACAAGTTAATTGCTGTGAATTACTGCAATTGTTAAGCCAATAATAGAGTAATTCCTAAAAGCTAGGACTCCTTGGGTGTTCTCTTTGGAACAATTCCACCAAAGGTGCTAACACAGCACCTCCCTGAATGAGTGCTTTGCAAAGATGACTTGAGGTATAACTTAGGTCTATGAAAGGGAGAAATACTAAAGTGAAGAGGGCTTATGGGCTGGTTTGAGGGGTGTGTGGTTTTACTTAATAGAAGTTGCCTATGGGTAGCTTGGTCACCTATTCTTACTAGTTTTAACATAATTCTAGTTAAAGACTTAATGCCGCATAACTGTTCTGGTGTTGACGGCTGATAGATACCCTGGCTCCCTGCGTGGGGCTACGGGTCTAGTACACACATTGCATTTCACTTCCATTATTCCTGGTGAGTCAGTTATAACATGTGGATGTAGGAAAAAAAAAAAAACGTTTACTCTCTGTGGTGGGCTTTCTATGTCACATTTTTATTTATTTGCACAGACCTTTTTTTTTTAGATTTTATTTATTTATTTGACAGACAGAAATCACAAGTAGGCAGAGAGGCAGGCAGAGAGAGAGGAGGAAGCAGGCTCCCTGCTGAGCAGAAAGCCCGATGTGGGGCTTGAACCCAGGACCTGGGATCATGACCTGAGCCAAAGGCAGCGGCTTAACCCACTGAGCCACCCAGGCGCCCCTTGCACAGACATTATTAAGGACCCATGTGTGCTTTCCCTAGGCTAAGTGTTAGCGACCTGGGCAGAAATAAGGTCTGGTCTTTGCAGTCCAAGGGAAAGAGATGGACAAAACTTTGGTTGCAGGACAAGTCTGAGCAAGTTCTGCATAGAAGGGCAGGTGAACGTGCGGAACACAAGAAGGGAACTGACGAAATTGGGAAAAATCAAGAAAAACTTGGGAGAAGATAAATTTTAAGCTAAGCTTTGAAGGAGTCCGGTTTTCCTGGGAAAGCAGAGTGAGGGTCATTGAGGAGTTGAATGATAGACAAGGCTGGAAATGTGGTTTGGAGCTAAGTCACACAGGTGCTTGAACGCCACAGAAAAACATGTATACAATAGAGGAGACCAGCCCATTCTTCCTAAGGTTTAAGAACTGTGGTTTTCAATCTAGGTCCGTTTTGCCGCAGAGGGACGTTGTGCAATCTCTGGAGACAATTGCGGTTGTTGTAACTGGAGTTGGGGATGCTACTGGTTGCTAGTGAGTAGAGGCCATGGGTGTTGTTAACCCCCTACAAGGACAGGACAGCCCCACACAACAAAGAATTGTAGTAGTACCAAGGTTGTACCAGTAGTCCCGTGGTTGAGAAACGTTGGTTTCAGACGATATTTCTATGGTACCAGGGAGGGTGGCCGAGGGAGGGGGGTGGAGGGCAGAGAGGCCCGTAGGGAAATTCTAGTCACAATGTCAGAGCAGGATGACAGGGCTACGGTAAGGCAGCAGCAGAGGGTTCAGTGCATTGCAAGGAATCCTAAGTAGCCAACCTTGAGAAACTCAGACCCCAACCAGTGGCCAAGGGGAAACATTAGCAGTGTATCTCAGAGAGTTGTTTCTGGAATTGTCCGTGGTTGTTATTTAAAAGTGGAAATGGTGGGACACCTGGGTGGCTCAGTGGGTTAAAGCCTCTGCCTTCGGCTCAGGTCATGATCTCAGGGTCCTGGGATCGAGCCCCGCATCAGGCTCTCTGCTCAGCAGGGAGCCTGCATCCTCCTCTCTCTGCCTGCTTCTCTGCCTACTTGTGATCTCTGTCTGTCCAATAAATAAATAAAATCTTTTTTAAAAATAAATAAATAAAAATAAAAATGGAAATGCTGAGAACCCCACCTTGCCGACAGACACAGAATCCATGAGCAAGGGGCCAGTAGGCACATTTTTCACAAGCTCCTGGGATAATTTTTCAGCAGGAGTTCCACCTCAAATCCCTGATTCCTAAACTTGTTTTCTAACACATCAAGGATGCTTATAAATCCAGGATTGTCCTGATTTTTTTTAACCACTCAAATTGGAAGAATTCATGCCCCCAACTTATAAAGTAGGCAGGTAAAGCAAACACATTGCAGATGTTGCAGAAACAAAGGTGTAGCTGTGTCTTCTGTATGCAGGACCTGTTTGGGGGTATTTGTATAAATGCCACATCTCTCCTGAAAGAAGGCACACCTTTGCCACATTTCACAGGCACGCTTTGTCCCATGCTGGGGCCATCGCTAGTCCTGCCCCTCCCATGCTTGGTCAGCACATTCTCAGATGAATGGTTAATTCAATTGTGCATGCTCTCTCCGGGTCACCGCATCTCAGGGGGAAATCGGACATTTGTCTTGTAGGCTTCTGGGCTATCCTATACTTTTCTACGCCAACTATTTCTGCTTTTCCTATACGCCAACATGTTACCAGAATCCTTTCCTAATGGGAGTCAGGATTAAAGGTAATAGGTAATTTTCCTCTTCTTGTATAACTATTTCCTGGAAGGCCCCCACTGAATCATCACAGCTCTTGTAGCACAGAAAGACATACAAAACAAGTTGTCAAAAGGCAATTTGATGAGTTTGCATTTGAGCACTGTCCCTGCAAGAGATCACCAGAAACCATCCTCTGACAGACCCCTGAGGAAGCCCTTCATTGTCAATAGCATCCTTGGGGCAAAGGATGGAGCCCCAAGGGGATGGATTTCACTATAAATGTCCATCCCTGTATTTATTGAGATCCCTAAACTATGTTTTCCAATACAGTCCAGAAAGAAACTGCCCAAATGTTGAAAGTCACGTTCCTTTAGATGAGTCTCATTAAGTGAAACGTTGGGACAGCCAAGACCCATGGATGTCGGCGCAAACACGTGATTCCAAATGCAAAATAACATCTCAGATCCTGCCCTTGATACAGACAGAATGTATCAGCTTATTTGTACTTGTCCTTCAAACGAGCCCCTTTCCAGAGATGAAAATACTCTAGTCTTCGAAGCCAGCCAACTCTCCCTTCCACCCGGAAGGGTGAGTAGATGTGTCTGGGTCGGAATCGTTGGTTTGGATTCTGGCTTTGCTAGTTGCTAGTGGTGTGACCTTGAGCAAGTCATATCTGCTCTCCGAATGCCAGTTTCTTCCACCATGATGCTCAGGTAGATCAAATGAGATGCTGCCCTTGAGAGCTGGATCTGTGCCCTAGGAAGAAATAAGGTGTTTTTGGTGTGTTTTGGCTTATCTGATTTTACTGGTACCTCTCCGAGACACACTAGCAAGAATACACTTAAGTCACTTCAGGAGAAAGGAAATTATTGTGAGCCTAGAAATTGACTGGAATTGAAATGGGGGGGAAAAGGATTAGGAAGTAGGACTTTTCCCTCCATCCCTTGTCTTCCATAGGTTACCTGGTTTCTTTCTCAGACACACCATCTCGGCTTGTAACTCCACCAGTCTTATAGAGGACTCTGATGATGCCTGTCACCCTCCTCCAGTTTCTACTTAGGCACAGGTCTTGTTGCCTTTCGGGAACTTTCTCTCCCTCAAGACTTCCCTGCATTAGTTCACCATGGTTCCTGGCTCATTTTTTCTAAGTGTCTAAGTTTGAATTTTCAAGAAAAGGAATATGAATGATCAGCTTCTCTTTGGGGGCTAATGCATAAGTCACAGGTAGTGGCCCACCTCTCAGTTTTTTGCTCTGCAATCAGGCACCATCGCTGGTCCACTGGTCTCTTCCACTCTGAACATTGTGGCTGGGTGAGGAGGTAGTGCCATAATAAAAATGGCCACATGTGGACAGAAAGGCACTGACTGAGAGCTCTAAGACTGGTGTAAATGCTTGACTCTAATTCCTGGCTTTAGCACTCTTACATATGTATCCTTTTGAAGTTTGTTACTCTTCTGTTCTGTTCTGTGGTTTAGGAAACAGACATGTCTAGGGATATTGCCTTGGAAAAACGGTCCATCGTTTACAAAGTATGTAGTCTGGAAAAAAGTCACTACTCATTCACATGAAAGACCAGAATCAGGTTTCATTCTCCTTTGCTCTTTCTGCTATCATCGTGTCCCTGGGGATAGCGTCCATGACCTGCAGCCAAGCATCCTTGCTAAGTCACTTGGTAGAATCTTTAAGGGAGAACTTTATAATAATTCAGTGTGGCCCTCATACGATCTATAGAATGAAGTGGGAGACAGAGAAGTGGGATCGAGTTTAAAATTAACTTTAAGGAAAGTGATATCTCCCCAAATATTCAGCATTGCTTGCCAAGTTTGAGGTTTCGGGTGTCACTCTGAAAAAGCAAAGCAGCCTGAAAAACCAATGGAGGAAAAAAACCAGCATCAGTCCCTGAGACCTGAGTCTCCACACCTGCGGTCTTGCTGATGTTCTAATGTTCAGAGATAGAAGAGGGAAAAAATGAAAAAAGGATTGACTTTAGAAATTCATTTCCAGCCATTTCAAACAGCTTTGGCATTTCCTGTTAAGAAATGTTATTTATGTCGGCTCCCCTAGTGTAGCATTTTTCACTGTCTGCTTGGTGACCCTGTTAGAACTATGGTAGACCCAGCAGTCCAGGGGGATAAGGAGTCTTTCTCTTCGTGCATGCCACCAAATCAACTGAAGTCAGGACTGGGCCATGTTAACACACTAAGTTAATTTGTTTAGCCAACTGACTTGGGCTAGATGCTCTGTGTGGCCGAGAATCTCTCAGATAATAAATCATCATTTCACTCATTGATATGATCTCTTTCCTCTGTTGACTCAGTCTTCTGGCTAAAACAGCAACCTGATACCCCCCTCTAAGACTAACTTCCTGGAATTTGAAAGTGTGGCAATAACGTTACTAGTAAGCATACTTTGTAATTATTTGAAACAATTCCTTAATCTGGTGGGCACACAGACTGTATCGCTACAGGCCCGATGCTGTACTGGTTGCTAAGGAATCAGAGGAGAGGCCTGGCCTCTGCCCTCAAGAGACTTACAATCTGGACAAAGGAGTGGACAAAAAATTTTAGGGAAAAGTTACGACTCAGGTAGAAGACAGCCTGCTCTGAAGTAAATATTTGTGCTCAGGAGTCACATTTCACGTGAGCTCATCGGTCATGGCCCTTGAAACGAGGTAATTTACAGGTGCTCGATTTGGGTGTCGCTGGAGAGAAATGCACAGAACTTTAAAGGCCGGGCCCCAAAGGAAACTGCAGAAATGCAGAAATGGCCCGAAGCACCATTGTGATGTCGCCTTTTATTAGCCCACTGAGGAGATGTAATTATTCTGCTAAGTCTGTGTTTGCTGTTTGAGAGCAACAAATTAAACCCCACTAATCTACCTTGCTGGATGGTACTTGTCAAACCTAAGAGGCTTCAATTATCAACAGCTTAATAAAGTTACTAATCTGCATTAAATGAAATCCTTTGCAAAATCACATTGAAACAATGCTTAAGTCATAATCAGCCTGCCTGGTGTCTAGAACCTGCTGAGGCTGAGCCCCAGAATGCACTGTGTAATCAAATTCCATGTTACTTAAACTCAGAAAAATTCCCAATGGGTGTGTGTGTGTGTGCTTTTTAAAGTTATGTTAATTTATAGAGAGCCTTTTTAATCCAAAGAAAATTGACATTTAGGTATAAGGCAAACAAGAATGTCATTTAAAACTGCTTAAACTCAGCCACCTGTTATACAAAGAAAGTTGAACAGACTGCTTTATTTTGCATACAGCAAGCTAGCACTGTAGCTAACAAGCCTTCATATGATACTCGGAGAATCCAAAGCTGTCATCATGTTATCAATTCAGACCACAGTGCCTTGGGAGGTAATAAGAGATAGGCAGTGTGCTTTAGGTTTGCGAGGGAGAAAGGCAATGGAATGTTTTGTCCTCGGTCATCATCAGAAACACAAGCAGGCTATCATTGCATCTCTCTCTCTCTCTTTCTCTCTCTTTCTTTTTTCCTAAGTGGTCCAGGTAAGAGAGGACTGTAAAAACAGAATCACTAGCAGTGGTTTAGCGTTCACGTCAATGTTCGCCAAATTACTTAGACTGATGTCTCTCACAAAAGCTCAAGTTGATAGTAACAGTGTCTTGAGGAACTCCTCAATGAGGACTGAAATCTTAAGTAGTGCACAGAGCAGTACAGATGCCGGTAGGATTTGTGTCTAAGAACAAAAGAAAGGGAGCCACAGAATTAAGTGGAATAAAGCACTTCAAGATGTTGTCCTCAGTCTTATGGACTAATTTATCATTTAAACCTGGCCAGGACACACAGAACTCCCTATATAGGCAAATACCAGCTAGCATGCAGCCATTTAGGATTCTTTTGGTGCAATTTCATTTTTTTAACATAGAAAATGCAGAACTTTCTATTTGGATAGAACAGAAGCTAGCAAGGACCCTCATTTAAAGGCTACCTAAGAAGTAAAAGTCCTGGTCTCTGTTATTTTGAATGACATTGACTAAAATTATCTTTTACATAATCCACCGCCAGCCTCTATTTTCTAAGACTTGAAAATTTTTGAGCAAAGGAGTGGTATAACATGATCTAAATTCAGTGGGAAAACCTAATTGATGGGTAATTACACTACTTAACCAATGGCTGAATTTAAATAATGACATCTACTGACACTTGAGAAAAGACTTTGTGTACTTTCAAAATAACATATGGCAATCAAAAACCTTCCTAAGGTTTTTTTTTTTCCCTTGGATTCCAAAATACTAATTTGGAGACTCATGCATTCAAGAATGATAGTATGCACCCATCGTCCTTCTAATGTGCTAATAAGCTATAATGCCAGTCAGAGGAGGGGTGGAGATTTGATACATTTTAATATATTTCTCTTCAGTTCTTTCCAGCATGTTTTCTATAACATAGAATTGGTGAAAGTAGAACTTGGAGTGTGTCTAGCAGATTCCAACAACATAAAACAAAACATGACATGCTTGGGCGTGTGTGTGCGCACACATGCGTGGCACGCACAGAAACATGACCCAGCGTACCCACTCAGCCAGTTCAGGGGCAATGCCTTTAGACTGACAGGTACATTTGGCCCAGAATTTCAAGGCTCAGTAGTTCCACTGGTGCAAAACAGGTTAGGAAGATAGAAAAGCACGGTGTCCCATTAATGAATATTTTAAAGCATGCTCCATCAACAGTTGATTGACCATTTTCTTGATAAATGTGTAATATCATCCATTATTTTAACAAGTATTTTCTGAGGGTCTGTTAGGTACCAGGCACTGGGGTTAGGGAAGAGAGTAAAAAGGCAAGTAGATATGACCCCAGCCCTAAATGAGCCCAAGGATACAGAATAACTACTCCATCGAGAGGGGTAGAAAGCGTTAACAGACAGGGAAAGCACAAAGTGCTTAGAAGTTGAGAGGAGGAAACCCTTTACATTGTAGAGATGGAAAGAGAAGAAGAATGGAAAATTGAAGCTAAATCTTAAAAAGTAGAAAGCCTGAGAGCAGCTCATTAAATTGAAACCACCTCCCTGGAAATTATAGAACTATCGAAGGACAAAAGTCAATTAATTCAAAGAAATGCAACAAAAATCATTTAAGTGCCTCCTCTATGCTGAGACCACTGGCGGTCCTCCAGACCCGGCTCCAGGTCCTCTCTTGGCCAACACTGACCCTTCCCTCCTCCGAGCATCCCTGCTCAGTCTGTCTCTACATCTCTTATTTCACTCACGCTATTCCGTGTGCCAGCTTTCTGCTCCCTAGCTGTGTGACATTGGTCAAGAAGCCTGACTTCTACTGCCTCATTGTCCCTATCTGCAAAAGGAGCATAACAGAAGCTCTTACTTCACAGGTGTGTTAGGTTCAAATTAGTTAATATAAGGAAATAATTAGACCAGTGTATATATGCTGTTGTAAGGACTGTAAACCCACTACTACTGCTATGATTGTATGTTATTGTAGCTTTTGTTTCTTTTTTTAAAAGATTATTTATTTGGGGGAGAGACAGAGCAGGAGAAGGGGAAGAGGGAGAGAGAGAGAGAGACTCAAGCAGACTTCCTGCTGGGTGCAGAGCCCACATGGGGCTCCATCTCAGGACCCAAGATCATGCCCTAAGCCAAACCTCGAGTTGGATGCTTAAGCAGCTGAGCCATCCAGGTATCCCTATTGTAACTTTTCATCCATCTGATTGATCTCTCTTCAGAAGAGTGCTGATTCAATGGGTCTGGCGGGGGCGGCTAGGAATCTGCATTTCTAGCAAGTTCCTGGATGCGGCTGGTGCTGCTAGTTCACAGGCTACACTTTGGGTTGAGCCTTAGGGCCCGTGAACTGGTGCTGGCCCACAGCCTGTTTGTGGATGCCGAGAGAGGTGCAGAAACTGAGAAAAGAACACTCAGAAATGTACAGCAGTTTGCCATTGCCGCAAAGTCCATGTGCATCATTCTGTGGCATTTTACAAAACTATCAGTTTGTAATGGATTGAACTTTTTTAAAAAAGAAAAATGATCCTTCACCACAGGTCATGTGAGAAGCATTGCTCTAGCACACAGTAGGTACTGAAAAGCAGATACAGGGTCTTTGTAAAGTTTTGAATTTCCTCTGCGACTAAAACAATGTTGCACATGATCAGTGTTCCGCAAATGTTCCTGAATGCTGATGTAAATTAATTAAAAGAGAGGTGAATGCGGCTCTGATTTCCAGATTCTCCAGGCAGTGGTTACAGTCAGAGCTCCAGGTAGCATCAAACTTTAATGAGGTATACTTAGCAAGTCCACAGCCAAGCTTTTGTTTACATTTCATTCTTAATGATTGTTTAAAGACTTCTGCATTAGAACTGTTAGCATAAAGAAATGTTTTTTCTACCTCATTCTCTCTTGTGGAGTACTAGATCTGTACATTTGTGAAATGCACGCCCTCTCTCATAATAATTTACTTTCAAATAACCGACCCTGGGATTTGAAGTGGGAGAAATCACATACCCAAGTGTGCATTCCTATGTGTCCTGAACCTCATCATTGTTCTTCTGTTGCTATGACCTCGGGTGGACTCAGTATTTAATGGTAATGCACACCTCAGTAGGACATGTGGTGCTCAAAACAAAAAGGAAAAGGAGAAAGAAATACCTGTTTGAACAGAAGAAACAGTATTACTTTGTGTGTGTGTGTATCTGCATGTATGCGTGTGTGTGTGTGTGTGTGTGTGTGTGTGTGTGTGTGTGAAAGTCAAATGGAATTACAGTCTATTATATACCTTTACCTGAAGTGACAGTTTTAATGAATGGTCACACACCGTATTTTAACACAGGGATAGCATCCCAGAATCAGGAACTTTATGTGAGAGTTTGTGTGTTTTATGACTTTCCTTTACAATGACTTCATTAGGGTCGTGCCCCGCATCGGGCTCTCTGGTCAGTGGGGAGCCTGCTTCTCTGCCTACTTGTGATCTCTCTCTCTGTCAAATAAATAAATAAAGTCTAAAAAACAAAAAACAGAAAACAATGACATCATTAGCTAGGAACAAGGTGTCTTTCACCAGAAAGGAGGTAGTTTTTTACTAAATACTGGAGAAAGGACCTAAGATCTCTTGCAAACTTAGGGTTTGGAGTTTAAGTTGGTAGATAAAACAGGATATTTAGTCTCTGCTCCATGATTTCTCAGTGATTAATGACCTGACCCTACTTCCAATTTAGTTATCACACTTACCCTTCACGTGCTGATAGGAAACTTAGGATAGATCTCATGATCAAGTTAAATACATCTGTGGAGAATTGCTACTTATGAAAATGTACATTTGAAACATCAAATCATCCACAACCCCTTCTACTCAGGTCATGAATATTATCTGTTTATATTTCCTTCAAAAAGTAGTGTTCAGATGAAAGACTAACTTATATTATGACATTCTTACTGTTATGCCCCTTTCTCTGGAGCGGTGACAGATCTGAAAGAAACTTGGTGTGGCTGGAGGCAGTGAGCGGGGATGTGAGAAGTATGCCAGCTTGGGACCAGTTGAGGAATCTAGATTTTCCTCTAGAAGCAGTGAGAAATCACTGGATGATTTTTGGGGCCAGGGAGATGGAATGCCATGAGCTAATTCCTTATTTTATTTTATTGTTATTATTTATTTATTTATTTAGAAAGAGTGTGGGGGGAGCAGGGCAGAGGGAGGGAGAGAATTTTAAGCAGGCTCCATGCCCAGTGTGAAGCCTGATGTGGGGCTCGATCTCACGAACCTGAGATCATGACCTGAGCCAGAACCAAGAGTAGGATGCTCAACCGACTAAGCCACCGAGGTGCTGCAACTAATCCGTTCTTTTAAATGGTCATCATTAGGGCCACCTGGGTGGCTCGGTTGATTAATCATCTGCCTTCGGCTCTGGCAGTGATCCCAGAGTCCTGGGATGGAGCCCGTGTCCATCTCTCCACTCAGTGGGGCACCTACTTCTCCCTCACCCTCTCCTGCTTCCCCTGCCTGTGCTCTCTCTCTGTCAAATAAATGAATTTTTTTAAAAAATGGCCATCACTAAAACTCTTCCATACGGTCCCACAATGATAGAGTCATGATGCTATGCATTTGGCAAAACTCGGAGAACTGTACACCACAAAGAAGGAACCCTGACATAAATTGTGGATTTAACAGAATGAAGACATGTCAATGTCAGTTCGTAAATTGGAACAAATGTAGCACACCAATGCAAGACGTTAGATAAGAAGGAAACCATGGGGACAGTAGAGGGAGGGAATATTAGAGAACTCTCTGTACTTCTGTTCAATTTTTCTTCAAATCTAAAACTGCTCTGAGAAAGTCTCTTGAGTAAGACGGGAAAAAAGATTATTGCTGGATGGACAGTGAAATGGGGAGACAAATTAGGAAGCCACCACAGTATACTTTTTGAAATAATTTTATTAGCATAGCTTCTTTCAGAAGAATAGTGCTATCAGAAATTCATTTTGGTATCACTCAAAGATGGGAATTCTCAGGGCACCTGGGTGGCTCAGTCAGTTAACCATCTGCCTTCAGCTCAGATCGTCATCTCAGGGGCCTGGGGTCGAGCCTCCCTCCCACCCCTCCAATCATACTAGGTTCCCTGCTCAGCAGGGAATCTGCTTCTCTCTCTCACTCTCCCTCTGTTCTCACTCTCTCTCTCTTTCAAATAAATAAGTAAAATCTTAAAAAAAAAAAAAATGGAGGGTGCCTGGGTGGCTCAGCAGGTTAAGCCTCTGCCTTCGGCTCAGGTCATGATCTCAGGGTCCTGGAATCGAGCCCCACATTGGGCTCTCTGCTTGGTGGGAAGCCTGCTTCCCCCTCTCTCTCTGCCTGCCTCTCTACCTGCTTGTGATCTCTGTCTGTCCAATAAATAAATAAAGTCTTAAAAAAAAAAAAAGATGAGATTCTCTATGTTAGAGTAAGGTGAGGTAGTAAGAAAATAGAGGAGAAAAAAAAAATCACGTTGCCATTCCATGGAACACAAATTGGAGATTCAATCTATATTTCTCATTATCTACTGTTTTTACACCTACTTTTGAGTTTTTGTTCATTTCTGTGTGCCTCAAACTTAAATCAGTATATTTAGAGAAAGCTAATACATGGACCTGTGTCTTCTAGGACCTAAAATCTTCCATAGAGATTTTATATTATACTAAGATAAGAATAAATAAAAAAGTTAGAGCTGAGGTTGGTAGTGAGAATGTAAGGGAAGACACCGACAGGATTTTGAAGCTAGGCCCCATAACCTTGAACCACCGTAAAACTTCAGTACAACATAACCAGAGGCTGAATTTATGTGGACGGTTTTATTTCCTACCTAGCAATCTAGTAATTTGACAGAGAAAGATGGCTATCAGACAGAATACATTTACACTGCATTAAATGAATAGCTAGCAGCTTTTCATTTCCAGAGATTAATAGGAATACTTTCACATTTACATCACGGCACCTGTTTGCTTATAACTTGCTTCTCATAATAAAAATGGGATTGACTTGATCTCAGCCTCTGCAATTAAATAATTCTTGATTGCTGGGTTTAAAAAAAAAAGAAAAATAAAAATCATGGGCAGTCTCTGCAGAGTCTGACCCAAATGATCACCAAAATGTGGTTCATCCTTTGGCGGTGGAGGAGAGCAAGAGAACACTTAAGTTCTGGTCTTGAAAACTCTCTCAATGGCCGAACTTAGAAATGTCAACTTATTAGTTAATTGCAATAATGTCTTAATAATACTTGAAGTCTTACTGAAACAGAATTAGAACTTCTCACGTGTGCCAGATTGCTATACCAGTGGCGTTCTTAAGAATGGTTGGCATCTAGTGAGAATTCTTTCAGGGATTATTTATTAATTCAAATCTCCTTATGTACTTTGTCTCGGTAGGCACAAAACCTCATGCTGTGCTACATTTATGTTTGTTATCAAAAAAATAATGGTTCCACGAATTGGTAAAAATTAAAAAAAAAAACAAAACAAAACACAACACAACAAACCTTTTCAAAATGCCTCTACACACACTCTCTACACACTTATGAGGACAGACTTGTTGGTTTCTGATTCCCTGAATCCTCAGCTCTAAGAACTGAGGATGACCTAAGAGATCACCAAGATGAGGTCACTTCCCCAAGGTCACATGCATAGTGGTCAGCAAGCCGGGGCTAGGCTGGGTAACTCGGGACTCCTGACCAGTCAGTCAGGCTTCCACGGGGCTCGGCCTTTCAACAGCTTTGAATGGATAAAGAAAAGCAGGGTTTCAGAAATAAAAGCCCACAGCCAGATTTAAGCCTGTCCCTTGTGAGGACACAGTGTTTGGCCTGAGAATTGAAATCACTCCTTGATTAAGATAAATCAGTATCTCAGATAAACCAGAAGACTTTAAAGTAGTTAGGACTGATGATAAAGAAACTAAAAATAGTTGAAAAATGTATATGCGTATGCACAAATATTTAGAAGTATATGCATATGTTCTAAATACATTTTAATATGTTATGAAATATATTTTATAAATAAAATGTGTGAAATTCAAAATAAATACAAAATATGAGGACAATATAAAAATAGTAACATAAAATGTAGACTATATTATCTATTAGCAATATAGAAATATGAATATATATTTGTATGTGTTTTAAATTTTGGGTATCTATGTATTTATTTGTATATCGAGAGAGAGAGAGAGAGAGAGAGGAGGAGAGGGAAGGGGGCTTTGGTTTCCTTAGCAGTGAATCCTGACCTGGGAACTCTACTACAAATACGATTGCAACTATGTATCCATCTGTACTTCTTCTCAACATTTTCATTCTTTCAGGGCCAGAGAGGTAAACAAAATGGACATTAGCCTCTGAATCTGTGATACAGTTTGTCACATAAATTCCACATTTCTACATAACACAACATGTTTCCATTTCACCACTCAGCCTCTGTCTTGGGCTCCTGACAAAGTCAGAGCAGGGCAGGAATGAAGAGTGAAAGGTAAATAGAATTAAGAGCATAGAGGAGGACGTCTGGTGGCTCCCACTCCTCTTTCACTCCACAGAAAATAAAGTTATATTTCCCTTGGGGGCGGCCTCCACCAAATAGAAACCACCACCCCCTCCCTGCCCCCACCCCGCCCCATCACTGGTTGTGCACACAGGTGCTTCTAACAAATAACTCATCGTTTTAAACTTCCTGGCTCTTGTCCTTGGGGTTGGCAGGGCGGCGGGGGGAGGTCAAATCTCATTCCCATAGTGTGGTTAGTCATCATTTTTTCTTGCATTTTCTCCTTTCTGGTCAAGTTCATCTTACCATTACCTTTGAAATAGGGTTGGCACTATTGTGATTCCGTTTTTCGGTCAATGAAACCAATAAAGTCCCTAAGAGTAGGTATGTGGCTTTTAAGTGTTTATGGTACCAGGTAGGAAATGAGCTATATTACATTCAAACAAATGGACTCTAACTGGGATGCTTTTGAAATAGAAGCCTACATCCCCATGCAATATTTCAGTAATGTATTAGGCTTGATGATGTATGTATATGTTTATTCCGATCAGGATGATTAAAATGCACTTATTCCACTACAAAGAAGAAAAAAGATCATTCAGCACCCCTAAAACCAGTCACAGAGTGTAAAGAGATGCAGGGCTCTCTGTACCCTAGCAAAAGGGAGCACAAGGGCTTGGGGTTTGTCCGGCTAAGCCTGACGGCTGATGTGTAACTTTGGCATGCTGTAACCTCTGTAAGCCACAGTTTTTTATTCGGGTAATGGAATTTTATAATACCTGCCTTACAGAGTTACTGTGAATATTTCATGAAATGCTATTTGGGAAAGCATTCTGTGAACTGTAGAATTCTTTAGAAATTTATGTTATTGCCAAGCAGTCATTAGCGGCTTTATGATGAAGAAACAGTTTTCCAAAGAAACCTGGAAATATATTTTTAAATGGTTTGTGAAAATGCCTTTGAGATTAAGATTCTTATATATATTCATGTTACCTCTACGGAAGAATTCTGAATGCATTTATAATTTACATGGCATGACCCATTGATAAAAAAATGAGTTTCCTTTGTAATTGTAAAGTATAACTTACTGAATTTTTTCCCAGTCTGGTGACAAAATATAATTTAACTTTGTGTTAAGGTGTATATGATTGAAGTGTAGAGACTATAAAGTGAAATTTCTTACAAATAATTTCAGTCCACAAAGAATTATCCCCCAAAGATGATTTATTAAAAATGAGGTTTTCATTCATATTCCCATAGAAACCAGGGTAACAAATAGAAGGGAGAAGGGACATGTTCCACCATAACAGACCCAGAGTACTGCGTATGGTCATTGGTTGATTATAAATTTTGATCTGAAAATAAATAATTATAAGCCTGTATGACTTTTCCCCTAATGGAAGTGTGGGCAAGGCACGGAAGTGGAACGGTAAGCATGATGAGTTACTATGTCTGGCAGTGCCCAGCCAAGCGTCTTCAAGAACACAGTGTTTTGTCCAGAGTCTGGAGGACTGAAGATGCATTTACGAAGTACAGATCCTGGAACTTGGCATTCGGGGACTAATGGGATCGCGTCTTCGGAGGCTGAGAATTCTGGACTAGCCTGGTGCACAGGGGAACAGTCAATAGTTCAGTTTACTAGAGCATAATATGTTCAAAGATTCGGCAGGAAATTGACAGATCTGATGAAGATACCTCCAGGACCAGATCCTAAAGGTTTAAATACTGAGTTGACTGGATGGTGCTGGGGATGGGGTGCCATGGAGGGGACCGGACCAAGGAGTGGCCACTGAACCGATCACTGCAGGAAGAATGTGCTGGTGGCAGCATTCTCTGGAGGTGGCTGGTTTTATGAGGTTTCTCTGGCATTGTTTTCTACTTTATAGGTAACTGCAACTCTGAATATCAGAGACCACCATGTATTCATTTTCAAGCATCAGAATGAAAATAAGGAACACTTAAGAGGAACTGGTCCTGCGTTTCCCCAGTTTCAGTCTCTTGCGTCGTGATTTTTATCAAATGGTTTTTACTCTAATTTATTAAATATTTTTTCATGACTCTGAAAGGGAAAATGTAGGTCCCTTGAGCAATAGCATTTGTTAAGTTGTGGAATTAACCTTTGCTTGTGTGTTATATTTTAACATTAACCCAACTATTGAAAATGCCCATCAAGGTACCATCCTAAAGTCCCTCTTTAGGGAACACAGGTCCATCTGCTTCTGTCATCTTACAGGTGAAAAACTGATGTGTAAGGAAGTCCAACAAGGTGCCTAAGCTCCTATGTATGCCTATGATGTCCCAAACACACTTCTAGGTGCCTGGGCAACAGAAATCACAAAACACATCGCTGTCCTCAACACTCCCATTCTAGGGGTGGACGGAGACAGTAGACAAATAATGACGTAAGGATGTTATGTACTGCCAGGTAATGTGAAGGGCTGTGAGAAAGACACAGTGTGCCCTGCGAGAGCTGGTCAAGAAACGTCTCTTAGTGGCCCCGGATGTGTGCAGGGAGCAAGCTGTGGGATCTCAGGATGCAGCTGTCCGGGCAGGAGAAACAGTAGCAAAGGCACCTGGGTGAGAAATTGCCTGACATGCTCGAGGAAGAGCCGGGAGTCGCAAGGAATGGTTCCAGGAAAGCCTGGTTCTTCGGCCCACCAGCCCTCCCCTGCTACCCCATCATGAACACCCCCTTTTCCTGTTCCAGGGGCTGACCAGCACACACCAGTCCCAGCCCGCTGCCCACTTCAGGGGGACACAGCCATGCTCCCTGATTCGTGTGTTGCCCACAGCCTCTTGTGGCACTTGTGGCACTACAATATGAGAGCCAAACAGTACAACAGAGATTATATGGCCCCCAAAGAGCCTAAATGATTTGCCATCTGGCCCTTTCGAGAAAATGTCTGCTGAGTCCTCCTCCGTATCATGCTGTTTGTTGCTGTTGTCATCAGATGTGGACATCACAGGAAAGAAAGAAAAAAAAAAAAGCCTTGAATGGTGAAATATGCATTTTTCCATCTTAAAACCTAGTTTTTACTGGTAGGAAATCTGATTTCCATTCTTAAAATTGAGTTAGGTACCCGTGGAAAGTTTTTAGTATATTCTATTCGAGTGTGACTTTTCTCTTTAATGATGAATTAGGGGAATAAGGTATTCCGCCACTACATAAGGAACAACCACAGCCAGCATTCCCCTTGTGGTTTCCTCTTGTTGGTATTCAAATTATATTCTCTCTAAACTACATCTGAAACAGGCTGGAAATACATCCTGTCAGGAGTTGCATTGTTGGGTGATGCACAAGATTTTAAAAAGATCCGTATGGACAGTGTGGCCCAGAGCTACGAGTCTCTTTGGAACTAATTACCTTTTCAAATCAAAGGGTCCTGAAGATCCTCTGTGGCTTCACGTGAAAACATTGGCCTGACTTTACCTGGGGCCTCCCTTTCTCTTAAACAAAAGTACTCATGCTTCTGGGGGTAATATTTTTGTCTTTGGCATAAAGTTCATGGAGATGCCCCGTATTCTTGTCCCTATCAAATATTTCTCTCTGTAAAGGAAAAGTAAGCAAAAAGGGGGGAGGGGGTATGAGTAAGAGTGAGGGAACAGAATTAGGAAAAATACAGGGGCAGTATTTAAAACGTTCAGTATGAATGTGAGGGAATTCAGGATCTAAAGTAAGTCACATGACGGTTGAAGTAGCATCTGGTGAGGAAGGAGGTTGAAGAAAGCTGAATTTTTCATGTTTCTTACATGGGAGGGATCATCCTTAACCAATTTATTTAGTCATACAGATAGTCTACAGCCTACCAGCCTGCCAGCCGTCCTTCTCCTCTTCTCCTTCCTCCTTCTCCTCCTTCTGTCCCTCCTACTTCTGGTCTTTCTCCTATTCTCTGTTCCCTTCCCAAACTCCTCCTTCTGGAAGACTCACCCAGGACATTGTAGAAATTTTCTTTCCACATATTCCCCACTGAGCCTTCTCTATTTTTTCAAGATAATCTCTAACACCCAGTGTGGGGCTCACCTCGTCACCCAGAGGTCAGAGGTTGCATGCTCTCCTGACTAAGCCAGCCAGGCCCTCTCTCTTTTGACCAAATTCTTCCTAAGTCACTTCCTGAACTGCTCTTCCCAGGGACTTCCTGTTATCTTAAGCTTCATTGCTGGGGCGGGGGGGGGGGGGGGGGGGAGGGGGGTGGGGGGAGGAACTGGAAACCGGACCACAAAGAATATAGTTTTATGACTACAAATATATGGTTACAGGGGGGGAAAAAAGCTTAGGAAAATATAGAAAAACAAAAGGAAGAAAATAAAAATTAGCCACAGTTTCCACTTTAGTATAGTTCTTACCTATTATGTCTGTATGTATTTAAAATTTCTAATTATTATTCACTTACTATTTTATGCCCGCTTTTCACACATAAGAATGTGAAAATATGTATTTCTGTAGGTAATTAGTCTTTTGAAACTGGATTCTGATCCTCAAGTGCGATGAGCCATAGCTTAATTGGCTCCCGTTGATGGACTTTTGTTTCCAATTTTTCTGTTATAAATAAAGCTGCAATGAACATCTTTATGTGCTCACATCTCTGGTGAGTCCCTGAGAATAGAACGCATGGGAGTGTTCCCACTGCTTGAAAAGAGGGGATGCACATCGTCAAGGCTGTCACTACAACCATTCTGTAGCCAAACTCCTGAAGACAAGTGAAGGGACTTCTCTGCGCTGTGTTTAAGGGTAAAGCTCAGTCTGGTGTTCCACTTGTAAGTTGTTTACTGGGCTGCCTCCTCGGTTGAAGGTCATTAAGCAATTTATTGATTCTTGTGTCTGGGGAACCTCAGTATGTGAGAGACCAGAGTTTGAAGGAGATCAGTTTTGGAAACAGCAGAGAGGCAAGGAGAAGGCGAAGGATTCCATCCAAATTCGGGGTAAGTCCGCTGGGTCACGCTATGACCCCTCGCAAGCATTCAGGTAACACCTACTAGGTGTTTTCAGGAAAAATGAAGATCAAAGTGGCCCTGCCCTCACAGATTCACAGCCCAGGTTGTTGAGCATAAACACCCCCTCTCTGCTCTGACTTCGGTCTGTGGGGAGAGAGCAGTCCTTTGGAGAGGACATGCTTATATATTTACCTTTACAAAGTACTTGTGCATTGTTCAAAGTGGAGCTCTCTTCTCTCTCAGGTTGTTCACTTAGGTAGGTGAGAACTACTGTTATCTGAAAAATTCACCCCCGGGTGATGTTTGAAAGAGCCCTTTTTGTGTGAGCCAGAAGCTCCCACTTGGGCCACCACAGGTCACAAACCACGCTGGTGTGACTGCTTTCAGTCCACGTCCCTGTCCTGGAATGCTCACTGCTCCTCTCTGTCACGGGGAAACGGGAGTGTGTAGGTTTCTAATCACACATTTGCAATTCCAAGGGAGGGACCAAGGATGGGAGGTGTCATCAGACAAGTTTTATCATTTATTGACATTTTAGAAGTTGTGGGAAGCCACTGGCAAAGTCCAACTTCATCCTGCTTGGGCTCAGGTTTGAGGACCAAACTATTCTTTTTGAAACATGCGGAGTTGTTAGCCATTCCTCTTTAAAGAAACGCTATCTTCCCATTCTTTGGAGAGGAAGGAACAATGCCCCTTGTGTGTTCGAACCACTCGGGGCATTAATACACAGTTTCCTTAAAAGGGTTTGCTTTCCCGAGTTGAACTTTTCAGAACTCAGAACACCTTATCACACTTTCAGAAGCCTACTCTCTGAAAATGGAAAAAGGAAAGGGGGGGGTGGGTGGCGCGGGGAGCCTGTCAGGACTTGTGCCGGCTAAATCCGATCTCTCCGGGGATTTGTTTTTCTTCTGGCGTCAGATTAGGTGTTCAAATCAAGCAGTGTTTGAGGGCTGCAAGGGAATGTCCATGGGATTCTTAGTGAGGTTAATCCCAAAGCGGCACATTCCAAGGGGCTAATCTGCCCAAGTTCATTGCTTACTTGAAACGTCTCTCGTCTCTCGGGGGAAGAGCTGGGCAAGTGGCTTTTTTTCCAGTGGGCGGTCATAAGAGCATTATTAACGGGATGACCAGCCCCAGACACAGCAAAATGAAAGCAACAGGAGCTGCTCGTGGGACTGCCTTTGCCACCACCCAGAGTCAGTGCTCAGGTAAAATGATTTTGGCTTGTTTTCTTCTTGTTCAACCTCCCAAAAGTGGATCAGGGGGACCTAGAGAAAGACCAAAGGATTGCCCAGGTTGATGCTGAAGGAAAGCTAGAGTCAAAAAGGAATACAGGCATTCATTACCTTTGGGTCTTTGGTGTTTTTGTTCTGATTAGGACAGAGCGTACATCTGAAACAGGAGAGTCTCAAAATAAGGAACATGGTGAAATTTCAGTTTGTTCTATAGATTTAGTGAATTCTTTTTTTCCTGTCTCTCCTCTTGTCATTACTGGTCTGGGTTGTTGTTGTTCTGTTAAGTTACCTTCCTAAAGGGTGGATTACAGTTGCAGTTTCCAAGACTTTCTGGCGACAGATTTAGTATATACTTGATGTATGTGCTTATCAACCATTCCCGCCTGGAGAAGTTCTTGATCCTGTAGCTGGGGGTGGGGAGGGGCGGGGGTGGGAGTCAGGAGTATGAAGCATCAGAATCATCGGGGGGAATGAATGTTTCAGCAGAACCTTTGTGAAAAAGAAGTGAAACCTGACTAAGTGAAATAACTTAACTTTTTTCCCTTTAAGAGGCAATATTTACAGCTTTTGTTTGTTTGTTTCTATCATTTGTATCCTTTGTTGACTGTACATTTTACTTGCAAAATTAGTGCTTTATTTTTTCAGGGTAATCATGATACTTTGTTCAAGACACGAATGTCCTCATTTTTGTTTTCAATACGATGTCCTTTAATTATTAGCCTTAGAAACCACTTCCCTATTACACATCACACATGACTGATAATGCAGAAAGACAAGAAAGAAAATAGCCCTTCATGAACTCAGTCATGGTGATGTGGCTGTTCTACCTTTAGAAAAGAATGTACAAAGTGATTTTCTAAGGTCCGATGGAAGCCATCTTTTCTAAGAGTACACAAGACTTCCGAAGCCAATTTAAAAAGAAAAGATTTTAGGGCATCCTGTCCATTGAAGTTTTGTATTAGAAGAGAATTAAAGGGTCAGTGAGAATTGTGGCATGTCAAAACTATTTCATGCTTTCTAACAACAAGGATAGCCATTCTGAGCTAACTTACTTGGATATTTAAGCCAAGTATGAAGCTCACGTAGAGCAGTTCAAAGCCTTTGGACAAAAGAAAAAGGAATTAGTTTGGGGAACAAGTTAAACCGTGATTATACTTCAAATTTATGCTCTTCTAGAAAATAATTTTAAAAATCTAATATCTACCCACACTGAAGACCTGAATAAAAGCATAATACAGCAAAGCCCACAGGAGAGCATAATCAGTTATGCACGATATTTTGTAGCATTTCTAATTCATGTGTTATACATGTGCTTTTTCTATTATGTTTTATACTTTTTTTCTGCAAAAAAAAAAGAATTCAATTATGAATGTTGGAAAGATTTTTTTTTCTATTATATTCTTTCCCCTACTCTCCTCCCAATTTTCCATGCCTTTGCAAGGGAAATGGTTAATCTGCTGGTAGTAAGAAATAGAAATTGATCTTCATTCCTTTCACTAACAGTGAGGTGAGATTTTTGGCTTCAGGAAGGCAATTAAGTTTCTAAACCGAAACAAGTCAAGTTACTTTATTTTTAAAAACTAACCAGTTGGCAATTTCTCTGTGTAGTAATTCCGAGTAAAACTTCTAGGGCCTTCCAAGTTGAAACTGGGATGCATGAGTGAGACAAATAATCAAGGTGTCCTTGGAAAGTCTAATTCTTATGTCATGGTCCTCTAGATTCTCAAGTTAGGAATCCTGTTGGAATCACCTTTCTTTGTTAGAGCTGTTATAATGACACCCCCCCCCTTTTACTTCTTGCTCCTATTACAATGTCTTCCTAATGTCCCACCCCAATCCTTTATCCTAAGGAGAGAGGTAGAACGCAGAGTAGAGTATGTATTACTCCACACGTGGGGACAGAGCAGGGGAAAGAGGAGAGAAAGGTGCTAGTATATGCTGGGTCTAAGGCATGCCTCTAGGAGTCCAACTCTGTCTAAAAACCAAGGCAATCCCAAGCATGCCCAGATGGTATTGCCCAGATCAAGGCTATTTCATATAAATAATAGATAATTAGGAAAGGCAGTTTAGCAGAGTGGGTAAGTGTGTGAACTCTAGTCAAACTGCACAAGCTCAAACTCTGGCTTTAAAATGTCCTTGCTGCATCTCTCTGCCTCAACTCCTTCAATGGTAGAGCAGATATAAAAGTAGCACTTCCCTCATGGGGTCCTTATGAGGACCCATAGAGATAATACATATATGGCATATTTCCAGGCACAAGAGGAGCCCTTCGTAAAT
Source organism: Lutra lutra (assembly GCF_902655055.1). Classification (NCBI taxonomy): domain Eukaryota; kingdom Metazoa; phylum Chordata; class Mammalia; order Carnivora; family Mustelidae; genus Lutra; species Lutra lutra. Next base: position 12,650,598 of record NC_062290.1, on the reverse strand, counting down.
GTTAAATATTGAGTGGCTCCTGAGTCCCAGGTGCTCTCCCTGAATCATGTGCTTTGGTAAATACGACAGTGTTCTGAGGTGGCTAGATTATCCTCATGTTAATAGAAAAGACTCAGGGAAGTTAAATAACTTTTCTGTATGCCATTTTTTTGTGGCCAGCTAGGCTTTCTCAGAGCCTCTGATCCCCAACACAAAGAGAAATCAAACTAGGTCAAGACTGTGAGAGCAGGTTCATAGTGCTCTTCTCTGAATCTGCATCTGAACTTTCAGTACCAGAACCAAGCCAGCACTGGTCCCTTCTCTTGAAGTGAAACACAGTGCCCAAATAATAATGGTAACAACTTGGTGTGTCAGCTATTACTATTGTGCCCATTTTATAGATGAGGAAAACTGAGGACCCCCAAAATTATGTGACTCTGTCCATGCTGTAGAGTCCCAGTCATGCCACTGTTTCTAATGGCAAACCTCAGGCTCTATCCATGATACTGCCATGTCTTTTTTCTCTCGGGGAGTATTGGTTGGCACTGCCCCAAATTTGCAGATGCTTCTCCAAAAGATCCTTTTGAATTCTCGCCAAAGTGGGCCACAAAGAAGAAAGGAAAGTGCGTTCTACCTTTCCTGCTCCCCAAGGTGTAGGGAAAGTTGGTTTCAAATGTCCAGGGAGGAATATTTTTACCATCTTTGTGCCAAGAGATGTTATCAATGAAAGTATTCAGTGTCTAGGAAAAATCACAGCCTGTGAATAGTTTAACTTACAGGCTTTTCACAAAGATAAAGCCTGGTTATCTACGCTGCTCAGCTCATTTCTGTTGCAAAGATGCAGCCACTTGCTTTTCCTATATATTTGAGAAGAAAAATCTTTGTGAAGAGACACTGGGGCTTTCTTCATGCCCAGCTGACAAACAGAATTGCAAATGTTACCTTTTGTGGTTTGAGGGTGCAGAGGGCCACCTGGACCCAGAGATCTCGAGGCAGGCTGGGTGCTCCTCTTCGTGTGGACAGTGTATAAACACTGAGAAATGCACGCATCCCCCACGTTGCTACTTTTACGATGTTGTTTGTCATATGAGATAACTCCTGCCTTCTGTGCTGTATGCTTGCCTAGCCTCCATCAGGAGAGAGGAGAGAGATGGGAGACTAAGGGTTGAGAGCAAACTAGACCTTGGCACAGTTTATATAGATGTTTGGGTCCTTGGCGGAGTCCGTATCAATTACAGCCAACATATGGGGGCTTGTAACAGTTAGCAGTGGGCTCAGAGGCCAAATAAACCATGAAGTTGCACTTTGGCCCTGTATATTTCAAGAGTATAAATTTATCCCTGATACTGTGTTAAAGAAAAGATGATACCATATGGAAATAACTTTACGTGATGCTTTAACAACTTCCGTCTTAAATGCTTAGAAAAGGAATCTTCTGAGTAGCTTACAGGATCTCATGGGAAACTCCTCTACTTTTTCAAAAACTGGTAAAGAAAGAGGTAAAGGGCTGTGGGATGGACACTGTGCTTTGGAACAAAGATGGTATAGTTTTCTGGAGCCTCCTTTATCCTTCTGGGAACGCAATCTCAGAGCCCGGACTTCCTGGTGGACAGTCCCAACAATGCCCATTCTAAGAAGCTGTGTTTCCTGTGCTGAAAGACATGTGGAATTAAAAAAAAGAAAGGAAAAGAAAGAGTGCTATCTTCCTTCCTTCTAAAGGCATTACCTGTGAAGTTCTGTGATGAAGACATTTATCTTCCTTATGCTTCCATTTCCTTTTTTTCCTCTGGCATTTAAGCACAGCTAATTAGGATTATTGAAAAAAAAGCCATGATGGAATAGAGCTCTTGAATTTTGTAATTCTCTTACCACTTTTCTCTCTTTCTCTCTCTCTCTCTCTCTCTCTTTCTTTTTGGAGAGGTGGAGGGAGGGACAGAGGGAGAGAGAGAATCTCAAGCAGATTCCTCAACAAGATCAGAACCCAACATGGGGCTTGATCTCATGACCCTGAGATCATGACCTGAGCCAAAATCAAGAACTGAACACTCAACCGACTGAACGCCCCAGGCACCTCAGTTTCTCTTTCTGTCCACAACGAAAATCAAATGGAAGTGTTAGCCATGAGAACTTCATACTGATTTACATGTATTTCCTTCCACCCCTGAATATTTGTTATGTATGGGGATATAAACATACCGTAGCTCTGTGTTTTTCATTTCCTCCGTAAATAGCATTGTTCTCTGCCTTCAGAAATCATCAAGAATTTGTATCTGGTTCCATCTCTAACATTTTTTTTTATTATGGTCATTTTCTTGGACTCAGTGTTACCAGGTTAACCTAATCAACAGGGACTGACAGAAATTGATTTTGTTATATGCACCGTTTATGTGTGAAGTAACCACAATTTCGATTTGGTTTATGAAATACTAGTTTATGACATGATTATGAAAATTTGCTTCCCCAACAAGAATACGTCAAGGTTATGTTCACCTTTTTCTTCTTCTTCTTCTTTTTTTTTTTTCAGGCTCAGAAATCCTGGATAGAAAGAGCATTTTATAAAAGAGAATGTGTTCACATCATACCCAGCACCAAAGACCCCCATAGGTAATCTTGCTGTTTCTATAATGAAGTGAGAACACAGAGTAGCAATTACAGGAGCAGAGAACTACAATAGTAATCACTATCCATTGCAAGGGAACCAATGTCAAAGATTTTTGTTTTTTATATTTGCTGGGCTTCTCTGTAACAATCTTCTATGTATACCCCACATGATATACCATGCCTGCAGTTAATTCTCTAAGAGCCTGTACAAAATAACAGATACCCCATTGGGAAGGAATTAATCACCGTCTATAAGTGGGTTATATGTATTTTTAGTATGGTTACTGATTTTCTCTTCTAAGCATTTCATCAAAATGCTTGGTTTGTACCAACATTCTCTGCTATAATGAAAAAGAGCTTTTTAAACAAAAGACTCCTAGCAGATTACTGACTAGACTGCTGACCAGCAAATTCCTGTCCGAGCACGTTTTTAGTATCCTACTTACCTTACCTTTAGTATTCTCCTTACCTCCCTCATTTTGCCTTAAAACATATGAGGTAAGAAGCATTTGGGATGCAGTAAATATGAATGTCTGGAAATGCCTTTATGGAAAGGCAATGTAACCAAGCAATTTAAAGATGTCATTTATTTATTTGACAGACAGAGATCACAAGTAGGCAGAGAGGCAGGCAGAGACAGAGATGGAGGAGCAGGCTCCCTGCTGAGCAGAGAGCCCGATGCGGGGCTCCATCCCAGGACTCTGGGATCATGACCTGAGCTGAAGGCAGAGGCTTTAACCCACTGAGTCACCCAGGCACCCCACAATTTAAAATACAGTCTGTAGAGTCATATAGACTAGCTGTGTAACCTTGAGCATGTTTCCTAACCTTCAAAACTGCAATATTTTATTCATAAAATGAATGTGATCATCATTAGTATTTAATAAGTGATAACTATGTGTCAGTATTTTTACTAACAGTTGTAATAGTGGTACAAGTCTGAAGGATATGTACCAGTATTATTACTAATGTTTTAATAGTGTTAGTGGGAAAGTATAAAGGCCGTTTCCATAATGTGAAGATTGAATTTTTTTTCAAATATCTTGTGAATAATATTTTCATTGTTTCTTTGGGAACACTCAGGCTGTAGGTTTTTATTCTCAGAATTGGACATTTGACAGTGAATGTCAGTTGGGGAAAGACAAGTTAGGTTGTGACTCATGTATAAGTGAGAGTCCTTATTTAAATGTGCATGTTAAAATTCTCCCCTCAAAGCCGTGCAGTGGCTTTCATGCAAGATTTGATAGATGGGAGGAGTGAAAGGTAGAAAAATCTGTAGGATTTTTGTTCACAGGTTCTGATCCTGAACAATATGGCGGGTCTGAGGTGGGTGGAGAAGGCCGGGAGGCATGTTATAGCTTCTCTAGCTAAAGGAAAATGAGGAGGGCCAGAAAAGAAAATTCCTAGGGCAAGTAAATCCTGAGTTCACTATTTGCCTCATACAGCCACGTCATGGGATTCTGCCGGAGCTGCCCGGAGAGCTGACTGGCTGGCTACGGTCTATTGATGTCTCCTCCGGGTCTTCCTAAGTGGGTGCTCCAATCATGGCAGAGACAAGGGATTCACCTTGACCTCTTCTGTTGCAGGTGTTGCTGTGGGCGTCTGATCGGCCAACATGTGGGCCTCACTCCCAGTATCTCTGTTCTTCAGAATGAGAAAAATGAGAGTCGCCTCTCCCGAAATGACATCCAGTCTGAGAAGTGGTCCATCAGCAAGCACACACAGCTCAGCCCGACGGATGCTTTTGGGACCATTGAGTTCCAAGGAGGTGGCCATTCCAACAAAGCCATGGTAATCAGAAACCCATTCAGTCCCTTCCCAAGTTCTTCCTCACGTTTTGTGAAGGAGAGGCAAAGAGCCAGAGAGGGAGCCTTTGGGCTTGATCCCATGTCTGCCCGATCCCGGCTGGGCAGAGGGCTCTGATAACCTTGGCCTTGTGTATCTCTGCTCTTCTCTGTAGAATGGGAGGAAGAAAAGGTTCTTCCCAGGATTTTTTTAAACAATTAGTATGGTTACTGGACACAGTGGCTATTGTTATAAATAATAATAACAAGTAGCTTTCTACAGTGACCCACTGTTTATACTGTTACTCTCTGGGTCCATCCCTTAGGGCATGTTTTTCTGTTTCCTTTGGTTAAAAAAAAAAAAAAAAAATTCTTACCTTTAGGTTTCTGTTTTGTTCTATGGGTAACTAGCATTTCTCTCAGTTCAAGGTAGAAATGATCATCCCAGACTGTCCTACCAGAGATCTTGCCATCTAAAGCGAGTGCTTTTGTTCCAAGCAGCTGTGTCCAATAATGAGCTCAGGAGAAGAGCTCCATATGAAAAGCGTTTTGTTTGGAACAGAGGCTTTAGGAAATAATACAATTTTTACTTCTAAGAGTTGTTGCTTCTAAATTGCAGCTTTCATCATGAAACTCTCCCTCCTTGGCCGACAGATTTTTTTCCAGGAGAACAGTACACCATATGTTTTTGGAAATTCTAGAAATGCTCTATTTCAACAAGCTTGCTTCTAACAGAGAGAGTTAGTTGAGGCGGACCAGTGGCTGCTCTCAGGCACAGCGGGAGGCTTTCCGAGTTTGGAGAGGAAATTTTGCTTAGAGCAGCATATTGCAAAATGCAAGGGAAGTCACCTTACACTAGTCACAGACTAAAAATGGGGAAAAAGCCACCTCTCTCCCCTCTCATCTCTCCTCCCCTTTCCCTCTATTCCCCCACTCCTACAGGGGTTTCTTCCCCATGAATGACTGACTGAGTTATTCTCATCGTTCTTCCCTAAGAAAATCAGTCCAGAGCTATACATTAGAGTAAGAACAATTTTGAGCAGAGTATTGGGAAGGAAAGGGTGCCATGTGCAGCCCCCAGTAAGGCCTGGGGGAAAAGGTGGCCTGTGGGGGGAGGTAGTTAGTCTTGGCCTCTACAGAACCAAGGGCAGTGGAAATTTGGCAATGTCCCCATCCACCCAGGGGATGTATTCCCCTACACAAAGTCATTAAAGTCCCCAGCTCAGCACAATTCCCATTCACAGTATGGGATTGAACCATATACACTGGGGATCCTCTAGACCCGTGCATTAATTAAAAGCCATCTAAGTTCATCCTTTAAGAAAAGTGCTGCAAAAAAAAAAAAAGAAAGAAAGAAAGAAAAGAAAAGAAAGCCAAGGGATGGAAATGGATCCATGAGGGGCCAAAGTTCTTCGCTGGAGATGAGACTATGATAATGCTGAGAATGAAGTGTGCCCCCCAGATGAGAGAACAGGCCACAGATGAGGAAGTGGGTTAGTAGACGGTGATCATCGTGGAGTGGTCTACCCAGTGACATCATAGGGCGCTTGAATGGTGCCTGCGAGCTTTGTGCCGCACGTCGTACAGCTGATACGTGATATGTGTATATTATGACATTTGGCAGTAGAAGAAAAACTTGAAGAGGCAACTCTTCTGCTCTGGGAGTGTGAATATGTATGACATTGAACTCCCATAGCCCTCCCCAAGCCCCACATAGCTCTGTGACACCCAGAACTGTCAGCCATCAGGTCAGGAAAGGTCAGCTACAGGATTGTAGATCCCAGTGTAAAATGAAAATGTAGGCCCCCAGCTGGGGCAGGGAAAGCAATCTTCTTTTATTCCCATGGCTGACAACCCCAACTCACATAGACAGGCAACGATCCAGGGAATGGCTGTCTCTGTCATGGGACCTGCTCGGGATCTGGTGTGGGTGAGACTTTCCAGCAAGTCACCTAGGAAACACACCACGGCCTGGGCAGCCTAAAGTGGAGACAGCTACTTCCTTCTCTGTCCCTAAATGCTACAGGGAATACACCCAACCCTGCCCCTGTCCTTGCCAGTTCTCAGCTCCCAGTCAGTGATGGAGCATAAACCCCTTTGCTGCCCCAGAGGGACACTGGAGGTGGGAGCTGGTGACTGAGATCCCTTGTCCCAGGGAGGCAGCAGGAGGGGGTGGGATGTGGGCCCATGACCACGTGTGAGCTGAGGTCCCAAGCCCTCTGCACATGCTCTCCCGTCCCATCAGACTTCACGTACAAAACACAGATTCAAGGATAAAACTGTTAAGGACCTCAGGATAGCAGGTGCAGAGCATTAGACTAAGCACTGCCTTTCTGAGCAGTGTGACCATGAAGCCGGCCCTCAGATTAGGTCTTGCGTGTCCTTGATGGTCTCCTAGCAGACTCCATGAGGAGAAACCTTTCTTTCAGAGTCTTATCAGCCAAACGAGGACCAGTTTTCTTTCTTTCTTTTCTTCTTCTACTTTTTTTTTTCTTCATACAACCAAATATTTAGTGAGTGAGAGTCCCTCCTATCCAGAGACAATGAACATTTTGTCCACTTTGAATACCCGGCCTTGAGTTATTCTGATTCTCTTGTCTAGACCAAGGGGCGGGGCTGACAACAGGTCAGATATCTGGCTTTGTCAGGCAGGATGGTGGTTTTGTGCCAACGTGGGCCTCCCTTACTTCTTGCCCTCCCGAACGAACTGGCATGCAGTTTGGACAAAGGGAAAAATCAGCAGCTACTGTCTGTTAAAGAATGTCAGTCAGTCTTCAGATGGGGAAGGCGTGGCTAAGTGTTCACCATGATTGAAGGGAAACAGGTCAGCTAACTTGGCGTCTTTGATACGTGTTCCTGACAAGAATATTTGAAAGTTGAGATGATTTTTAGCAAAGTGGACAAAAAAACTTCTGGAGGGCAGATCAATTTTGAATTTTATTTTTTAAAATTATATACATAACATTAATTTTTACCTTCAAGACAGCCCAAGATGAGGCATTTGGGTCTTCAAAATGCCATTGTGGTCTGGACACATTGTGAGGTAGAATCCACCAGAGTTTGGTAGAAGGTTCAGTTGGAGAAAAGAGAATCTTTATTAAAATATGGTGGGCCATAGGGAAACCATAATCTGCTCGGAAACATTATGTCTGTGTGTCTTCCCCTAGGAAGTACAGCATGATGTCACAGAGCTTCGGTCACCTAAAACGCTGGAAAGATTGATACGGTGGCTCTCTGCTTGGGGGAATCACAATGACCTTGGGCTACTACAGATGCCCGTGGCCAAGAATCACTCCCAGAGAGTCTCCCTCATTGGTCTGGGTTGGAACCTGGGCATTTGAAGTATTTTTTTAAATTATCCAGGTTTTTCTATTCAGCTGGGCTCAAAAAGTACTAAGTAATCTCACCCTACCTGTTTTATAGATGAGGCGACCAGAGCCCAGAGAAGTTAAATTCTTTTCCGAGAGTTACTCGGTTATTTAATGACATAGATAATTCTTGAACCGGGGCCCCTCCGGACTTGCCGTCAGTTCTGTGTCTTCTCTGTCCTGTATGCTTGGTATCGACAATAGATGTTTTGAAGGGAAGCTAATTACTATTCTATTCTAGCTCCCTTGTAAGGGTTTTGAAAACTTTGCAGTAGAATTAGCAAATTACTGTTATTTGATGAGGTTAATTAAACTCAAAAGCTACGAGCAGGAGGAGGTCTTTGTAAAATTACATCCTAGGTTAATGGGACCATTTTCTGAGCTTTTCCCAGCACTTTGTGGTATCCTGTCCTCAATTCCCAGGCTTGACAAGCCTGGGAATGTGCAGTAGCCCTGGGTCCAGCATCCCACTCACTTCACAAAGAAACCCAGACCCAGGCAGGAGACACTCCCACAGCTGACAGTGAGTAAGGGATCCTCATTTCCTTCCGGTCTCGGCACCGGGTCAGGCCCTACCAAATTGCATGCCCCAAGTGCCATCCCTGGGCTACTGGGGGACCGGGCAGTTCATGCAGGTGCCTCCTAAATGTGAGAATATGAGGACCAAGGAAGAAGATGATAAGATACTAAAGCTGTGGGTTAGACATTGTCTTAGTAGAATGAGTTCTCAGTAACCTTTTAAAACTGACTTAGAGAGCAGTTGCGAGATGTGGCCCCAACAGCAGACGTCGGGCCCTCCCTCCCTCAAAGACTCTTCTTTATCTGGGGCTACGGCTGTAGGTTCTTTAGAAAACGGGGCAGGGCGGGACTCGAGTGTACAGAATCTTCTTTGCTACTAATCATGTCTTCCAATTAATGCTGAGCTGACTTGTGGACCAGGTAAGTATAACCTAATTAAGGGCTTGTATTTAAACCTCTCAAGTCATTCACATAATTATCTTCAGGTTTTCCCTTGCTATTCACCGTTTATTAGATCAGGTTGAGCCCCTTATTACAGTTTTTATTATAATTTAGGTAATTGTTCCTCTGCCTCATTGTCACACTTAAAGCTCTAACTGTTGAGTCCGCTCGAGTGAAAGCCTCATTCTCTGAGCATGGCCAGTGGGAGGATGCTTCTGGGGGTGGAGAGTCCGTTGGCAACACATCATCTATGATCGTATGCTCTTCAAACGTTTTGGGATGGAATTTGATTTTTTTTTAATTGTCTGTCTTTGAATTATGCAAATTTAATCTGGGACTCATCACTGACTGACACATACCAAATACGAAATTAAATGAAATCCATTTCACCAAACAAAACAACTAATCATTAGACGTTGGCTTACTAGGCAGCTTTCCATAAGCATGGTAAGGTATTTGAGGGGTTTGGTAATTGTTCCATTGATTTCCACTTTCTACCTTTTAATCTTCAGGCCACTGAATTTGCAGTACCTTTGGGAGGGCTTTCTGAAACAGAGATTAAAACTAGAATATATCACTGAAACTTCTGCACCCGATCATAGACCTATAGGAAAGGAAGGAAAGAACCAACCCTCCTGCGGGAAACACATTTTGCTTTAGAAGAGTCCCATCTCGTTGCCTCGAGAATATTTTATGCTAAATAATTCTGACAGAAAATATAGAGAGTACCCCTACTCTGACCTATTTGTATGCTCAGTGGAGTTTGATATTTCTAAACCTTTGGCTCTGACTTCTCAGCCAGCAGCTATCACCTGGATGTACCTGGTATTTAACACTGAGAAGTCACAAAAACAAAGTAGACTAAATTGCAATGGCATTTTTCACTTCCAAAGTTTTGTGGGTCAGCAACTAGGAATGTGATAACCAGTGACACCACACATTTGCTCTCCGAGTATTTTCCTTCTAGGGAACTTTCACATATACGGAACCACCATCAGTGTGAAACTCTTGCTGCAAAACTCATAGCTCCAGGGGCTTAGGAAGCTGGTGTCAGCAAAATCGTCTAGCAGTCTGACCCAACGCATCGTCCTTGGCCACAGCTTCAATTAAAAGTACCCAATTAAGGATGTGGCTACAAAGAATTAAAAAAATGAAATGATGCTTATCACATTTCTCAACAGAAAGGAAAATGGGCCAAATGTCCCCCTACAGCCTTGGAAGAAAAGCATTCAAAATAAGTGCTCGGATAGTTCACAGTGGTCTTACCACTCCTCCAGGCAAGCTCTACTGACCAACCCCAATGGATAAAGATGGTGGTACGAGACCAGGAAGAGGATTTACTGTTTCCAGGGGCGTGGCCAGATTTACCATTCTGTAGTTCTTTTACATTTTCATTTAAAAAACCGTGCAAGGTTACCGGGGTCAAAATTTAGGCCTACAGAGGTGACTCATTCATCATCACAGCCACCAACTCTCCAGTTCAGAATTACCATACAGTCCAGAATTTTTTATTATATTTTAATTAAACAGCCCCAGCCCGTCCTAAGTTGTAATGGCGATCCCTCACACATCTACACGTGCGTGCACACGCGCACACACACACGCACGCACACCACCAGCCTTTGCCCACCCTGGGTGTTACAAAGGCAGAATCATATTGTCTGGTCTCTGACGCACCTGGGACCTCCAAGTTTAGTTCAGAGTGAGGCCAGGGGTAAAGTCAAGTCCTGTTTTCATGAGTGAATAGTAACATTTCTACTGACTTGGCAGGAAGAGTAGCTTTAGAAAAAACTTCAGTGAAGTCACCTGCTACCCAGAAAGACCTTTAGCATCAGGCAGAATAAAAACTCAGGCTTCAGCTACCAAAGCCCTGTGCCACTGGAGCAAAAGAAACCCCTAGTTTTCTCTCAGAGTCTCACAAAATTTAATTCATAAGTTTGTGTTTCGGAACTCAAAATGTGTGTTCTTTGTGAAAATCACACTACATGCCCCCAAAGCACCTAAGAACAGACCCAATAGGACAATTTCAACCAGAGCAAACTCCTATTTTATATAGAAATTTCTTGAAGTGCTGTCTGGATGTCATTAGCTCATCACACAGGCTTCCTGCTACAGGCAGGGGTGCTAATGATAGAAAAGAAAAGGAGATTATTCTAGGCCTGGGCAACTTATCTGAGCTCCGTTTATCTCTAGAAATTATACAGTGAGCGACTAAGGGCATGTGGGCGAAGGATGGGTTAGGCAGCCCAGGGCAAAAGGAGCATTTTTGCTCTTGACAGGTACTTTCATGTAGATAAATACCTGCACCAGTCACGCCCCCAGATAACTCAGAACTGAGAAACAAACTGCTCCTTTAACCCATCTGCTGAAGAGTTAAAGGCAATTTATTTGTTGTAGTCAGAAGCCATTTATAAGGTGAATGTTTGGAACCTTCATTCAGTTTTCATGTATTGGTTTTTCTGTCATACCAGGTGATTTTCCACAATTTAGTCCTCATGGTGTCCTGTGAGGTGGTTGGAATCACCCCCATTTCACAAGTGAAGGTGCGCAAATTGGCCAAATGACTTACAGTGCCCATACCTGATGATAGAGTGTGATACTGCTCATGATTAGAAAATCCATAAGTGGAAGCACGCCTCACCGTATCAGAGTATTGCCCAGGTGACAAAATGTAGTATCCACATCAGGAAGGTTTCTTGTTACTTGTAAGGTGATCCCTTAGCAGTCAATGAGCTCACAGGTGGACAGTCAAAACTGCTTATCTTGACAACCAAAATAGCTCCTAATTTCCAATGACATTGACCACTTATTAATTGCTCTGGAGACAACTGTTTATGGCCTTGAAGCTGCTGATTTGGCACATGAGTTAGCTGTGTTACATTATAAGCTCCTGGAGAGTTCCCGACTAACCCGCTTTTTATGGGTGTAAAATCATAATTTTAAAGATTGACATCTTCAGATCATCATTAAGTGTCATTTGATCCCTTTGTTTTAATTAGCCCCTTAACCCCCAGATCATTGGAGTTACTAAACCATGACAATAACAAAAACGATTAATAGATTCCTTTAAATTCTTCCTTTAAAAAGAAATCTTGCCCCTTATTCTCCAGGGGATTAGGTCATTGGCGATCATTTGGGTCACTGAAAATAGCTGTGTTTTCTTATTTATTGTCGCCTGAGTAATTCTGGTATCTCTCCCGTTCATGCTGTTCCTGTGAGTTTCATGTAAAATATTGAGTGATCTTTCTATCCATTGGCACAATGAGAAACACAAGACACCGCGTAGAATCTTTGGTCTGGGGAAGAGTTGTGATCCTTGCTTCTCACGTGGTCCCTGGGAAGCTAGTCAGAAATGCAAAACCACAGGCCCCACCCCAGCCCTACCGGACCAGAAGCTCTATTTTTGACAAGGTCCCCGGGAGAGTTGTACACATTAAATTCTGAGAGGCACAGCTCCACCGAGAGTTTCTGCAGCAGCATTGGTTTTAATCATGAACTAGATGAGTGGTTGATTATTAGACGGCTAGCTTGGAGGTCCCAGTCACTCACTTTCTCTGGCTCTCACTGTCCTTCCCTGTAAAGCAGAAGAATTGAACCCAATGATTTCTAGTTCCCATGATTGCTAAGATACTTCTAGGTTCCCTTCCATTTCTAAGATTGACTACTTCATGGTCAATATGAAAGTTTTATCAAAAATCATGGTCAGGTCAAACATGGTCCCTGCTCTCAAATATCTTGCAACCTGGGCAGATAAAACGGACAAGTGCAAGAAACAACTGGGAAAAACAATCCAGTTGGGTTAGGTGGAGAGCTATGCTGCATCGATAAGAGCTTGCATTCTCGGGGGAAGTCGCGTAAAGCCTTTGGTAGAGGAGAATGATTTCTGTAGACAAGATAGGAGTGAACTGGGTATTCTAGGACTTAGGGAACAGCATTAGCCAAATGCAGAGAGAAGTGGGGAAACACCTCTAGGTGGGGTCAGGCCAAAGTGGGGAGGACCAGGACAGGCAGTGTGAGAGTTTACATATATTGTAGCACTTTGAACTGAGAAACAGTGGGATCAAAAAGGAGTTGGAGAAAGAACTCTATTGATGTCTTGGTGAGGGCATGGGGTTGAGAAGCCTGTTGGAGGCTGCTGGATCATTAGAACTTTGAGACTGCTTCTAGGCGAAAGAAAAGGAGAAGAAAGGAGGGGCATTTTTAGTTTGAAGTCAAGAGCGAGGACTCTAGAGTCAGCAAACCTGGGCTATGGACCCTGTCATTACCACTAACTGTCAGTTGAACTTGAGAACCTGATGGATCATTTCTGTCCCCCAGCAGTGAAATGTGGCTGATACCAACCTCCTCATTACTGGGGGGAATCATGATAATACATGTGCTGGGGCACAGTAAATACGAAAAGGTCTTGGTTTGGGGTTTGGGAGGGGTGGTTCTTAGTAGACTTAAGAAATTGAGAGCAGAAAAAAATATATGAAGAGGATGTACCGGCAGTTTGACCTTACACAGACTGGACAGCAAGTGCCTCTGTTTCCCCATCTATAAAACAGAGCCGGAGACAAGGTCACCCAAGGTCATTCATTCCCTAGTAGAGCACTCAGAGTAACAAGACTTCTGTGATCACAAGCAAGCTTCTCTTAACTAGGAAAAAGATTAGGCTGCTTCAAAAGGAATTTTAACAAGTTCAGTAGGTTTTTTTTTTTTTTTTTTTGGTCACTTTCCTGGGGTTCTATTTTTCTTTTTTGAAGGCAGAAGAGGGTAAAGAAGAGAACAGTAACTTAGGAAGCGATTTTTTTTTAAACCATCTCCTACACTAAGCATTTTAGGTTTGTATGGTTTGGAAGCCTTGGGAGTCCCAGCCCTAATTTATTTCACTAAATACCCCTTTTCAGAATTAGTCAACATGACATAAATTCAATCCAGCAGGGCCGCCGAATTTTAACTACCCAAATGGCGTAGATGCGGTATACAGGCAAAGAAAACATTTTATTCTTTCATCTTATAGCATCTGTTATCCAAGGTTTTCCTTAGGGTCACTCAGTGAGTTCATAAATATAACAATAGAGATGATAGCATAGCCTTTATTGAAGCCTGTACTTGCTTCTACAGAGGCTGTACCCACTCTTCAGCCCCAAGGCTCTTTGCGTGGCACGAAAACACACATCGTTATTGAAAATCTCTGTGGATCTGTATCAGAAAGATCTTGCCCTCTGCAGGAAAGTTTGTGCACAAAATATGCCACTTCTACTATTACTCTGTTGGTATAATGTACTTAGCTAAAATTGCCGACCCTTACCCTTTCCATTCTGGAATTGATTGTTGCTGCGTAGATTAATTTAATAGAGAATTAGCTTACTAGATTCCAACGCCTCTTTAGATTTCTGGTCTATGTGTGTAGGAAACGTTAGCTCTTTGGTATTTCTTGATGATGCAGTTTATGTTGTCAGGCTGTGTTCATTTTTTCTGCTACTTGGCTTCACATTCCAGCTAAATATATTTAAAGTGCATTTTAACAAAAGAATTGACATAATTTCTGAGGTTTTTGCAACCATGGGGTCTCCTAGGTCCAAAAATATTGCAATAAATTGTCACCTCCAGCATAACCTCATTTGTGTGTACATCCAAAAGCGTATGTTTGCACGATTACACGTCGTTCTGTTCTTTCTGTGGTTGTGCTATTTCAACATTAATACTTAACAAATTCCGAAGTTAATCAGTACCTCTCCCTGTCCTCTCCCACACAGCATACAGACTTTAGAATGCTTTCATGCTGATAACTGCTACCCAATTAAATGTGGTATTGTCCAGTGCTGTAGTTCTAGCTCTTCCTACCGTAAATTAGACTGTATCATCATTTTATATTCTACACCCAGTGCTTTTTTTAGATTTGCCACGTATTTGCTAATTTCTTCGTTAATGATTCTTCCTTGTATCCCAGATCATCCATTCGGGATTGTGCAATTTCTCCCTGCTGTATATATCTTAAAATTTCCTTCAGGGAAGTCTGCTAGAGATAAATTCTGTTTGGGTAGTCTGAAAGTGTCTGTAATTTGCTCTCATCTTTGGAAGATATTTTCGCTGAATGTAGAATTTTACACTGACAGATAATTCCTCTTGGCACATTGAAGACATTGGCTTGTGGTACCCATTTTTGCTGTTGAGGAATAGACCTTCTGTCTTACAGCAGGTTTCTTTGTAGGTGATTTGTCTTATTTTCTAGCAGATTTTGAAGGTTTTTAAAATTTCCCTCCCTTTGGTGTTCTCTATGAGGTGTCTCTGAGTGGTGTGTTTTTTTTTTTTTTAATTCATCCTGCTTGGGATTCATGGGTGTTTCTGGATTTGAGAATCTGTATCATTCAACATTTCTAAGAAATTGCCAGCCAGCGTCTTTTTGAGTATTGCTTCTTGCCCATTATTTCTTTTAGTTCCATCTAGAACGCAGATCATCTCCTCCAAGGTTTTCAATTTTGCTTCTGTTTTTAATTCCTTTGTCTCTCTAGGCTGCATCTGGTCAATTTCTCTGGATCTATCGTTAGTGTGTCTAATCTGTAGCTTAATTTTTCTATCGTATTTTTCTTTAAATTATTACTTTTTTATTTCTCAGCGTTGCTTTTGATTCTTTTTCAAAAGGATTGGTCATTCCCTATAGTCTGTTGTTCTTTATTGATACATTCAATAATCTCATGTGTGTTTTTAACATATTAAATATAGCTATTTTATAATCTCTGAATATTTCAATATCTTTGAGGGTCTTATTCTGCTACCCGTTATTTCTTTCGGTCTTTCCAACATATTGCTGGATTTCCTTATGCGAGACGTGATTTTATTTTATTTTTTTTACTATGAAATGTTTATTTTCCTGCAGATACTCTGCAAGCTCTGGATTGAGGACTCATTCCTCCACAGGGGATTTTGCATGTGTTTCTGCCGAGTATCCGGAGCCATTACCCAGCCAGATCCATTTAAAATCAAATACTCTGGTATTTTTCAAGCCACACTAATAGTGTGAATGTGGATCAAAGCCTTCGTGAGGGCCCCCTGGTTTATAAATAATCAGAGGGGAGGGACGCCTGGGTGGCTCAGTTGGTTAAGCAGCTGCCTTCGGCTCAGGTCATGATCCCAGCGTCCTGGGATCGAGTCCCACATCGGGCTCCTTGCTTGGCAGCGAGCCTGCTTCTCCCTCTGCCTCTGCCTGCCACTCTGTCTGCCTGTGCTCACTCTCGCTTCTCTCTCTATGACAAATAAATAAATAAAATCTTTAAAAAAAAAATAATCAGAGGGGAATTTTTTTCCCCATCCACTCAGAACCAAGGTAGAAGCAGGCAGGTTTCCTTGCTCTCTTCTGTACATCAGACTTCTGCTCACTTGTTTCTTCCTTACGCTTGAGAATGGAGCCCTTTGAAGGATCCCAGCTTACATGGGGTTTCCCTGTTAAACTTGTCCATACTGCGTAAAGCTGGTAAAGCAGGTTCCCGCATCTGCCAGGGTTTAGGAGAAACTCTCAGGTCCAAAGCCTGCTTTGGTCCTTCCTTGTTTCCTGAGGTTCCAGCTTCTACTTTGTTTGGCAATCTGAATATTGGCTCTTTTCATGCCTGCTCAGCAATGCATTTCAGAAGGCTTTCAGATATATTTGCCCAATATTTCAGTTGTTTCCACCTAAAGGTGAAAGTCTTTATATAATTAAAATGAGACCTAAATGAGTATGTATGTGCTTATATATATGCTTATCTTTGTATGTATATATAGCATTTCATTTACATATACTTAGTATACTTATTTCTAGATGCATCTGCTAATACCTTGAAATCTGATATACACTTTAATTTTTTGTATTATTCTATAAAAATGATTGGCATGCCTTTTGTCACTTGTCTTCTTTAAGAAATATTTAGTGTGCAGGGGCGCCTGGGTGGCTCCATGGGTTAAAGCCTCTGCTTTCGGCTCAGGTCATGATCCCAGGGTCCTAGGATCGAGCCCCACAACAGGCTCTCTGCTCATCAAGGAGCCTGCTTCTCCCCTCTCTCTGCCTGCTTCTGTGCTTACTTGTGATCTCTCTCTGTCAAATAAATAAATAAAATCTTTAAAAAAAAGAAATATTTAGTGTGCAGTATTATAGATTAAATAAATGCAATCAGCTGTTACCATGTTTTAAAATTCTCCTTAGATTAGGTAGAACTGCAGAATTTTTCCAAACCGCTCAGACTATCAGGGTCACAGAAACCAGTGATATCTAGGCCCCGTCAGTGTAACTGGGGAAAGTTACGTTTTAGAAATGTAACTTTTAGAAAATCGAACCATTTTAAAGTTCGTAATCACAATTTCAAGAAAACCTTTAAAAGCGATGAATCCCTTCATCAAAGACTCTCTTGGTGAAGAAAATGATTTGCCTTTTTTCAAAAGTCAGATTTCACATGAGAGGTTTTCTTCAAGTACAGGACATGTTGTTGCAATCAGTAAAGCTAAGCAGCAACACACACACCCCCACACACCCCCTCCCCGAACCCCTGCCAACCCAGGCAGCCCTGCCCTGTCTCCCTAACTGGTGGCCCTTCTTCTTCCAGTACGTGCGAGTGTCCTTCGACACAAAACCTGATCTCCTTCTGCACCTGATGACCAAGGAATGGCAGCTGGAGCTTCCCAAGCTCCTCATCTCCGTGCACGGGGGCCTGCAGAACTTCGAACTGCAGCCAAAACTCAAGCAAGTCTTCGGGAAGGGGCTCATCAAAGCGGCCATGACCACCGGAGCGTGGATCTTCACGGGAGGGGTTAACACAGGTAACTGGAAGTGGGACAGGGAAGGGCAAGCTAAGGCCACGGGGGTGCTGTCACTAAGGCCATTTTCTCCTAAGGCTCAGTCTATGTGTGTCCCCCCATCTCATCTCTCATCCTGGCGGGTCCTTTATCCTCTGATTCTGCATCTGTCCTCTGCGACCAGCCTGACAACCATACAGGCAGTTCTCAACCACGAGGGATTACTTACACCTGGGAAACAGGTTGGGATATTTAATACTCGACTCCACAGAATTTGGAAACCTGGCTAATGGAATTTCGCAGTGTCCTTTCAATACCTCAGCTTGCCAGATAAGTATCCGGTAATTTTTTTAAAGAATAACCTTTGCTCTAAATTGGAAGCTCGAGTCTGATCTTGAAGCGATTTTCAGCTAGGTGCAAATAGCTTTCATTGTTGTAAAATGCCCGTTACATCTGGGACATAAATTGTGACAGCAAAGTCTGGAGTACTGTTTGTTTATTATTTAAAATAGTTTATTAAATCAGCTCTAAACCAATAGAAGACACATCACGCTCTGATTTCCAAATAATTTTTTTTCCTCCTGCCATGTTAGTTTCTCTACCTCGTGGTGCAGGTAGGCTGTCAAATCAATTCTTACAAGCCCACTACAGTTAAGTGCTTGCGTGAAGCACGTTATTAATGTGCAGCAGATAATAGAATGGATGCCTGTAAATTGCTTTGCCGTATTTTCCCCAGCCCGAGTCAGAAGGGCCGATTGGAAATGCACAAGGAAGACTGAAGCAAGTTCATTTAAACTTGGTTCAAGGCTCTAAGTCTGGGCATCCCACCCGCGTTTGGAATTGGGGAAGATTCAGCATAACCCTGGGCTAACTAATTTTAAATAAGAGGTTATCTCAGTACTGTTTATTCATTTGTGTGCAATGTGGGAAATATTGCAGCAAGACCTGTGCTCAGAATTCTCCCCGATACCTAGAATTTGTGAATATCCAGCCTGTGACTCCACAGGCACATTTCAGCGGGGAACGCTGCTCATGGCCCACGCTCATCATTGTTCTGTGCGTTCCTGACTCTGTCTGACCTGATCTGACAGTGACCTGCCCAGTCAGCCCTTTACTGTTTACTTGGTAGTCATCAAATACCCACGGAGCAATCATCTCTCAGTGGCTGTTCAGCCTTTAGGCACCAGCTTTCATTCCGTGTCTCGGCCTCATTCACACGTGATCATTCAACCTTTTGCCCTCCTGCCATCCCTGCCCCTCACTGCAGACCCACTGCAAGGTTTCTGAAGGTTCAAAAGAATCTCTTCACAATCTTCTGTTTCTGGGAACGCGGAATGTCCTTTATTACTTTTTTCTTTTATGAAATGCACCCAGTACCAAAAGAAGAAGTTATAGCGTGAATACCGTAAAGCAAATAGTTCATCTCTGCCTCACCCCAGGCTAGCGCTCAGTCCAGCACCCAAAGTCGGGTTCTAATGGTGGCATCTCAGGTTAGGTAAGGGGTAATGGTAGGATTGTGGCTGACGGAGGGCAGGCCATGAGGATAAACTTGTTCTTGATAGGCCCTGAAAGGAGCTTTGCGTATAAATAGCGGGGGAAATGAACACTGATATTCCCAGCTTAATTCTTGCATTTGCTTTTCCTTTGCTTTTCTTTTTTTTTCACCATTACTCTGTCTTAGAAGATCCCTAGATAAGTTCCCGAGTGAAATTGATATTTTTATTTATCAACACTGCCAGCATGGCTCAATATGGATTAATGCTATTTACACTCTTTTATTTGATTTTTTTTTTTTTTTAAGTAGGGTCTTGGGGCACCTGGGTAGCTCAGTGGGTTGAGCCTCTGCCTTCGGTTCAGGTCATGATCTCAGGGTCCTGGGATCAAACCCTGCATCAGGCTCTCTGCTCAATAGGGAGGCTGCTTCCCCCTCTCTCTGCCTGCCTCTCTGCCTACTTGTGATCTCTGTCTGTCAAATAAATAAATAAATAAAATCTTTAAAAAAAAAAAAAGGAGGGTCTTTCTGTTTGCTCTTATGACTATTTCAGAATGGCGTGATTCACATGTGTCTCCTCTCCGGTTATGAAATTGCCTGGGGCATTCTGTGTGCTCTGTCCGTTCCCTGCAGTGTTGGAGCCCTTACTCGGTTCTAGCACCTGAGACAGGTAAAGGTGAAGTAAGACCCGCCCCAGCCTGCCCCACGGGGAGTTTTACCCTCACGTGTGATAGCGACTCTCAGAAGATACGCCAACTGCAGTCCTACTCAAAGGGAGAGAAAAATCAAATCCAACTCAGCTTTCCTGTAGGAGATGGCACTACATGTGAATTTTTCCTTGAGGAGTGGGTAGAATTGAGATGAGTGGATACAACTTTCCTTAGAGAATATAGTTTACATCTTCTATAAAAATGATTTGAGAAGGAGGTTAATAGATTAGAAATTGCATCTTCTTTCAATGCAGCTTATCTTTATTAAAATACAAGAGACAGGTTCCCTGCCATCTTATAAACTGGATTTTTTCATTTTTAACTATGGTGAGGAAGGCCGTGGTGATAGAAAAGGCCATTATGAGAGAAGAGGAAAACAATTAGAATGATGAAGCTAAAAAGCTGTATTTTCAACATAAATTTTCCGAAGAATATGCCAAGGTTTTCTTTCGAAGTAGGGTCTCCACGTGATGTGTCAATAAATAGGAAGATGAAATCAAGGTTAACAAAATATGATCGAAGTAACTACGCTATTTGAATGACTCGATAGACACAAACTGTGGCATAGATTTCGTATAATATCCTGTATGGTGCTTTTTATAGGATATACTCATGGTATCAGTTCTCAGCCATGCTAATACCATTATACTTACAGTACAAGAAAAAGATTCCCTAAGTTTAAAGAATTGTATTTGTTTTGTTTTATAAGACATCGGATGCTTTTAAATTGTTTTTTCCTTAGGCAAAAAAGAACTTAAAATCGAATGAGAAACCCATTGCTGGAGTTCATATAAAAGTCCCACAAATATATCTGACATTAGAGCCACAAATTTATGTTCTGTTCTGAACATTTGTGTAGAAATGTGTTAAAATTTTATATTCAATGCATTTAGCCTTGCAAGACACATTTATCACAATTTCTTTTAGAACAATAGAGAGTAATTGCTTTAAAAGAAAGAATAATTACTTCTTTTTCCTCTCAGGTGTTATTCGCCATGTTGGAGACGCCTTAAAGGACCATGCATCCAAGTCTCGAGGGAAGATATGTACCATAGGCATTGCCCCCTGGGGAATTGTGGAAAACCAGGAGGACCTGATTGGAAGAGATGTAAGTCCTAGAAACTGCCCCGGTCTGTGACTTCTCCTAGAGTGCCTATCGTAAGATAAAATTAGAACTCAGAATACACATTTTATAATACTCTTTTGGTCCCCACCTCCCAAAAAGAAATTCACGTGAGGAATAATTTATTGGAAGACAATGTATTTTCCAAAATCTACCTATATAAACTCCAACCTCAGTTCTTTTTTTTTTTTTTTTTGGACATACAGAGATCACAAGTAGAGAGGCAGGCAGAGAGAGAGAGGAGGAAGCAGCCTCCCTGCTAAGCAGAGAGCCTGATGCGGGGCTCGATCCCAGGACCCTGAGATCATGACCTGAGCCGAAGGCAGAGGCTTTAACCCACTGAGCCACCCAGGTGCCCCCCAACCTCAGTTCTTATGATCAGAAAGATCCTATATAAGACTTACGAACTACCCTCTTGGTTTGAATCAAGCAGTGTCTTTCCTCACCCATCAAATCTTCTGAGTGCTATTGGCATGGTTCGGTTGAGATTAACTAACACCAGGTCACATCAAGCAACATGAGCTCATCGACTGCCACATTACATGGGGACCTTCACACCCAAGTCTCCCGCTTCTCTTCCCTTATTATTCGAGTGCCCTTCAGCTAGCTCAGGAAAGCTACAGGGGAAGATTCTTTCGGAATCTGATTCTTGCTGAATGCTTGGGTAAGGAGTAGGCACAGTTGGATTCTTGATTTCCCACTCAGAAACTCCTCAGAAACTTTTGACCAAAATCAGCAAGCTGCTGAACTCTGTTTCCTTCTCTCAGGTCCAGAGCAACACGTCAGTTTTTGCCAGAGAGAACTTACCTTATTTTTTCTGAGTCATCATTTTTCTTCTGTTTCTTCTTAGTCCTGCTTTTGTTTTGCTTTGTTTTGTTTTGTTTACCACCAACAGGTTATCTCCAACCTCCTTTGGAGGGTTTTCTCTCCTACAATCCACCAGACTTCTTCCCCTATATATAACCTATCAATTCCAGTTGATAGGAATTGTAGTTAAACTATATGTAATGGCCATACTTTATTCACTGCTTTTTTCCCCTGATAATTTTCATAATTAATTATTGGTAATTGCACCTCTACATAAGGTCAATACACTCTTCCCTTCCTGATCAAGACACTGTAGGTGTAACAAATGTGCTCTATGGTTTTTCCAAGTTCCATGAGGTCTGTCTGAACCGAAAACTGAGAGCTTGAGAATTAACTGGTCTTAAATTGCTCCTTCTGTTGCGTAGCAATACGATGAAACCATCTTATTTTAATACAGCACAGCCTCTGCAGTTTTTAATACAAGGCAAAATTCTTTGAGTAAAAAGAGAAATCAAACATCATGAAATGCAATAAAACACTCTTTAAATCCTTCAGGACCTTTAAGTGGATAAGAAGCATCCTTATCAATGTGACACCTGTAGAAACACTAATTTATCTAGAAAACATGGGGTAAGAAATGAGATATTAATTTTATCAGTGTAATAGTCTCTTGACTAGAATTTTCTGGCTGTTTTATATCACACACAACTTGATTATCTCAAGCAGCAATTTCCAAAGTGATATGTAGGCAGAACTGACTGGAAAAACAAACATGGCTGATTTTTTCTTTTTTTTTAGAGTATGTGGAATTAGTCTTGGATGAAATATACTTGGGTAAATGCTTTCCTCAGATTCTGAGCTGGCTTTGAAGTTGATGGTGAACTAGAATAAGTGTATTTTATTAGCAAATGACTTAATTATTTTTAAATGTTGTGATGATTCAGAGGTCGTTTTTAAATGTCATGGCTTCAGGATCTCTATTGTAAACCTGAGTTACTATTATTTAGGGGTTTTTTTTGGTGGGGGGGGAACCACTTTGGAACTTTCTTATTCAGATGAACTATGAATAAATGGAAGCTGATGATTTCATTATTCAAATAGAGTAATTAGACCTCAGTTGCCTAAACATTTGCAGACAATGCTGACCTACTGCCTTTCTGTGTCATTTTGTGTGTCTTAGAAATTCTGTGTGAGTGAAGATAGACAGAGCTTCTGCTACATTCACTTGTCTTGCTGAGTTGAAAGAATGACCCCTGATTCCTCTTCCTCCAGTTTGAGCTCCTTTCCTCTGATTTCACCTACTCTTGTGCTTCTCCTTTTTATTCTTAATTTCTTTCTACCCATATTTCTTCCCAGTTTTATGCCAATAGGAACTTCCGCAGGCCTATGCCCGTGGGCATCATAGTCACGTTGCCTGACTGCCCAATGAAAAAATTTAGTCCTGATCTCACTCACAGGGGCTAATAGAGGCAAACTGTGGCTCACGAAGGGCCAGGTGAATCTGCAGAGACCATCGAGGAAAGGATTGACATTGACAGATTATAAAAAGCACTGGAAAAAACAGTTGCATTTTACTTTCTTGAAAAATCTTTTACCGAGAGCTATTGAATTTTTCAACCCCTCTGGTTCAAGGCCCCATCCCCCACCAAACTCGGGAGTCGGAATGTGCATAGGGTTTCCTGGCTCCCGTAGAGCAATAGAATTTGTTCTTCACATTCTAAATTACGTGGACGAAAAGTGCTGTTTTTTGGTGTACAGGATTTAGGGCATAGTTTGAGGGAAATTTTTATATGTGTTCACTATTCTAATATTATAATTAAAAAGGAATGTGGTGCTACTGTGGAGGTCATAACACTACGTTGTCATAAAAGGAGATATTTGAATACAATATTAGTGGTCACTCTTGAGAGTCTGCCTAAAAATCATGGAAGTAGAAGTGTTATCTGGTAAACTTCTTAAGTAGTTACAGGAATTTTTATAACTAGCCTAATTTAGTGCCGTCTGTCCTTTTCCTTCCATTTTATATAGTCAAACTTACAGTAATAAGCATCAAGAAAATAAACCTGAGAGCATCAGACATGAGGTAGCAGAAGAAAAAAAAAAAACTAACGTATTATTAAAGATCTTTAGCACTTCAGAATTCTATCGGAATTCATTTATTTAAAAAAAAGTAGCTGTATTTTTGGTCTGTTCTATGGCTGTATTCCAGAATAAGGTTGAAGCAGCACAAAATAAATGTCAAGGGAAATCGAAGAAACTTACGTGAAATAAAAATATGAGGGTAAAAGAAAGGCTCCATTTCTTATGCCTAATATTTTATTACAGTAGATTTATTTCCAAGCTGATAGAATATAAAGATCCTTTTATTTCTGTGGGGATGCCTCTCCAATGGGCACTTTCAGAAGCCGAACAATCAAATAGTTCTGTAGTTATTTTATCAGTAGAAGTGGTAGACACAGCAGTTACTATCCTTCCTAGCATGGACTGTCCCTTTGGAATGGCACTATAAATGCAAAGACTAGTCCTACACATAACAAAGAAGAGTTAACTTTCCCTTGGGTCTGCTTCTAGATATTCTGAAGCACCTACCTCCTTTCCAGTCTTATCTCTTAGCCAGACTTCAGCTGAGATTTCAAAAATATTGGGCATGTATCTTTGGCTTCTCAGAGCTCAACTTACTGATGAAGACAGACTGGGCGTGATGAAATTCAGGCTACAGGGAAAATTAATGTTATAGAAAAAAATGAAATGATACCTCTTACCTAGTTGACAACTTTACCACAATTTTATCTCCATGTACATTCCCAAGCTTGATCCTACTTTAGTAACTATAATGAAAGCATTTTTTTAATCAAGCATCAAAATACAAAACTGCTTTCTTATGTAGCAACTCAAGATGGGAGGTGGATGCTGAAGCTTCATGTTGGATATGGGGACAAAGAGGAACGGAATGAGAACAGGCTTTTCTGTAACCCCTTTGAGAGATGCATGGTCTACCCAAATGAGTAATGAACTAGCCGTGGTTCTTTAAATTTAAATCTCTTCTACTCTGTTTCATCAGACCTTCAATTACTAGATCAAAACAATAGAATTTGATGAGAAATAATGTTATGATTACTGAGATGGTAATAACTTTTGCTCTACCATGAAACGTGAAAATAAATATTGTTCAGCTGTCTAGTTTTTCTACTCCCCTGTGATTTCTCCATATGATTCCTACTGCCCCATTCCGTTATTACAACCCATGATCTACTCTTCAGTCAAACTGATCTCAAGGCTTGGTTCCACCAAGATGTCTTCCATGACTAACTTCACCCATAATGTCATATCCCTGATTATAATTCTTCTAACAATGTTCCTCTCCGCCCATTTAGGTAGAAGTTCCTCAAAAGTAGAGATGAAATTGTTGTCTTTGTTTTTTGCCAACCACTAATACACTACTTTGCATGGACAGGAGGTACTGACACGTGACTTAAAACTCTGTAAGAGTTGATTCCTTCATTTCTAAGTGAACTATAAAAATCCTTGCTCTATCTTTATATGACTTGTATGAGCATAATCATAGTAGTAGTAATTATAATTTATTGAGCTCCTAGTTGAGGAAGCTCCCTGTGATTGCATGTATTAGCATTATGAGGTATGTATTATTATGTAAGGAAACTAAATAAGGGCTAGAACCAAGGTGCACTATCTCCAAAGCTCAAACACTTATCTAGTAGCATGTCAGGTAATACAGAAGAAAATATTTAAGGATGTTTTTATTGTTAGTTGAGATACTGGCAAATACCTAATGCCTATAAATAGAACTAAGGAAATAAGACTATGAGAATGACCAGTCCCTTTTCTTTGTCCCTAGGGATTCTTGATCTGGATAGATGATGAAAGTATCCCCATTGTAAAGTCAGGAAAGAACTTCCATTGAATTACAATTTTTACAGACTCATTGTAGCCTTCTATTTCCCTACTTTGGAAAACAGTTTGACCAGAATTATTTCAGGTAATTGAGCAGTTCCTGAAACCTTTATAATTTGTCTTTTCCCAAATCTAGACTAACAAAATACATGCCAGATTAAAAATCCAGACATGATCATAAGAAAAAACACTTTTCATTTTCACTTGAGGATGAAAATTGTATTTGGGAAGCTTTCCAACCCATGAGCTTATGTGGTTATTAAATTATCATGACAGTCAGTGATATCTTACATTTTCCCCTAAACCGTAGATTTATGCTCAGAATTTTATAACCTTTAAGAGTTCTTATATTTAATCGGAAAGTATTCTTTCAATGCCATCTTTATATTTCAAGCCATGAAAAAATCAAGCTTAATAACACACCTGATTGATAATTCTCATATCATTATCAACTCAGTGTATTTGTCACCTATTTCTAAAGCAGGCCAAATATGACTTCATACTGTAAGCTCCGAAAACTTCCCTGTCACGGTTCTCGCATGGACTTTATTGGACTTCCATGTCTCAGTGATATAAGATGTTTCCAGAGGATGTGAGAGGAGAAGTTCAAAGATAAGGAGACTCACCCAAGTCTCTAACAGTCATACAAGAGCCAACTCTAGCTAACCCTAGACCACATTCCAATCCTGGGCTGCATTCAGTGATGTAGGGAATGCAGTTTCAGTGAAGATAGTATTGAGTTTGGATTTGGATATGTTGATTTCAAAGTTGCTTTGAGAGGTCTGTATCAAAAGTGTCCAGCAGGACAGTAAGTTTTTTTTTTTTTTTTATTAAAGATTTTTTATTTATTTATCAGAGAGAGAGGGAGAGAGAGCAAGCACAGGCAGACAGAATGGCAGGCAGAGGCAGAGGGAGAAGCAGGCTCCCCGCCGAGCAAGGAGCCCGATGTGGGACTCGATCCCAGGACGCTGGGATCATGACCTGAGCCGAAGGCAGCTGCTTAACCAACTGAGCCACCCAGGCGTCCCAGGACAGTAAGTTTTTGAGGTAGAGTCTCAGGAGTAAGATCTGGCTATATATTCAGACTCGAGGGACCTTTGCATATAGATGACAATTAAAGTCATTGTGGTGGATGGGATCACCAAGGGAATGTGTGTGGAGTGAGGGAAAGGAGGGTCTACACCTGGATCCTGATGGTATCCAATATTTAATGGTTAAGCAGAGGAAAAACAGCCTGCAAAGAAGACCAGAAAAGGGCCAAGAGGTAGAAAAAAATCAGAGAGTGTTGTGGAAACCAAGGGAACAGTGTGCTTCAGAAGGATGGGGTGAAGGGCAGCGCCCAGTACAACAGAGAGACAGAGGAGGAGGAGGACTTGGAAGCATTTGTTCTGTTTCTCAAGACAGATATTGTTGGCATCACTAGTCAGAACAGTCTCAGAATGATGAAGGGGCAGGTCACAAGGGGTTGAAGAGGAAGAAGTGAAAAAGTAGAGATGCCAGTAGAAACCAGCCTCTTAGAAGTTTGGCTGTAATAAGAGGTGAGTAGCTGAAGGGAGCCATAATTTGGGGGATTTTTCTTCAAGAAGGGAGGGACTTGAGTCTGTTTCTGTGTTGATGTTAGGGGAGAAAATAGGGATAGGGAGAATAGAATTGATGAAATAAATCCTAGGGTGGGCCTGAGGAGATGGGGTCCAGATCTAGATCTAGAGGGGAGAGGAACCATCTGTATCCTTACAACTGAAGGAGAAGTGGAAAGAGTATGTATGCAGAGGATTGATGGCAGGATATTGAAGTTTCAGCCTGGAGGTTTTATCATTTGTTACCAAAATAATAATAATAAATAACAACACCAATAATCATAATGGCACCACTTTCGTTGAGCTTAGTGCATCTCAGCACACATCACAAGTGGTCCCTTAACTCCTGCAATGGCATTCAGAAGTTGTTTTTAGTATCTCTGTCATCCTCCCATGTCTCTGATGATAAAATTAAACACAAAAAGATTAAGTAACTTGCCCAATGTTACATGACTAATAAGTCATATGGCTGGGATTTCAGCCTACACCGTCCAGCTCCCAAGACCACATCCTTAACTATGATGTGATATGACTTCTCCATAATCATAGCAGCGATCATTTATCTGAGTTCATATGTGCATTAGGCTGTGCATTTTATATCTCATCTAATATTTACAGTACTCTAATTATTATTAATCAATTATTAATTGACATATGGAGATGCTGAATCACAGAGGACAACCTGCTTTGGTTCACCTGACTGGCAGGTGTGTAGGTATAGGTACAGGAGTCAGACCATCTGCCCACTGAGGAGGCTGGGGTGAGGCGTCAGACGTGTTCAGTGAGAGAGTGGAAGATGGCGGCCATAGCCCCAGCAGAGAACAGGAGCCAGAGCTGACTGGAGCCCAGGGAGGAGGCAGGGAAGCACTAGAGGGCACAAAATTACGATGCACCAGCGAATCCAGAACAGAGGGGAGAGAACACATTCTGAAGCTTCAATATAGCAATAATACGCTATTGTGTTACCTACTGCTGTGTAACAAATTACCCCAAAATTTAATGGCTTGACACAACAATGATTGTGTCACGGTTCCTGTGGGTCAGAAATTTATTAGTAGCTCATCTGTGTGGTTCTGGCTTGGATCTCTCTTAAGGTCACTGTCAAGATATCAGTTGGGGCTGCATCATCTAAAGGATCGAATGGGGATACGGTACCTTCTTCTAAGATGACTCACTCACATGGCTGTGGGTAGGAGTCCCTCCCCATGTGGACGTCTCCAGAAGGCTGCTTTATTATGGCAGCTGGCTTCCCCCAGAGTAAGTGATCCAAGAGAGCTAAAAGGAACCCTTTCATGACCTAGTTTTTTGCAAGTCGACACACCATCACTTCTGTTTTATTCTATTTCTTCGAAGTGAGTCACTGACAACTGCAGACTGGATGGGAAGATTTTCAAAGAATTTTTTAACATATTTTAAAAAACCACCCCACTGACACATGGTGATTTCTTAAGCAAGTAACCCGTTTTAGAACTTAAGGGCCTTTTTCCACTCTAGATAGGCCCTTAACCTGGACGGTCCGTGGCTTCCCTCAGGACAGGGCGAAGGGAGGTGGGCCAGAAATGAGGACGATGTAACCCCCTGCAAGCCTATGATTTGAGGGACACATTTTCAGAATGCTGCAGAAAGACATAATTGTTCCACCTGTGGATTTTAGCAGTGGATTTTAGGCACCTGGACACTCTCTGGGACAGATGTCTGGGTTTTACTGGTTTCTTGCTTGGATTGCTGGGCAGAAAGGCAGCATCTGGGTTTCATATGACCCTACTTTATACCTAGACTTGCAGCCAAGCTGGCTGAATGGGTACTAACCAGCCCAGTATCCCTGCTAACACAGACCTCGCTAAGCTTATGAGGACACACAGTGTCTTTCTCTATTTGGTTTTCATCTCCTCCTCTCAGTCCCTATGTTCCTCGTTCTCAGACAGAGAGTGCTGCCCACGTCTCGGCAATATCCCCTCACTCTCCCAGAAACGCAGGCCTGATCCTACAAGAGCCTTGCCCGTCCCTTTTGTGTCTCTTTCTGCAAAGCACAAACCCCATCTTGCCGCCCACTGCCGCCTCTCCTGACTTCTGCATACTCTACAGTTCTAGATGACTCATCTGGAAATAATCTGATCGGCCGTCACAAGGATTTCAGTGCTCAGCTGAGCCACTGGCAAAGATGTCCAGCAGCAACACCAACCATAATATCCTTTATAAATTTAACATCAGGCTGGCTCCTCCATCTTCCCTCTAAATGGCTCCTGGTCTGTACAGGAATTTAAGATCTATGTCTGTGTAGATTTAGAGGAAAGAGTGTTTGTGGGACACGTTTGTCCAAAAGACTTCACTTCTCTGAGCATCTATAGTTTTGCCTATATGGTAAGCACAGAATGGATTAATCCATGGGAAAGTTTTATCATAGTGCCTGATAGAATAAGTGATCAGTAATTCCTCACTTTCTTCCTGCCTAAATTAAAATCATAGTGCTGTTATGAGGGAACAAATGCTTCGGTATCCTGCCTGCCTGTTACTTACCATGAGCATGTTGATACGTACCTCACTGGGTCATAAGTTCAGGGATTGCCAAAGGCTGCGATGGGTAACACAAGAACCCAGTTGAGCTCAATTCAATTCTGCTCAGGAAAGGAGTTTCAGATGAGCCAACTGCCCCTGCATGGTAGAAAGCACTAGAAAGGGGAAGGAGACCCCAGGACAGGAGTGACCCACCTCTATGTCCTTTTTCTGTGCTACCTTGGAAGAAGCAGATGTACTTTTCAACACAGGCTGTTCAGACTCAATCTTAGAGGTAGAAAGCCCTTAGAAACTACAGACAAGTAGTTTCAATGTAATTTGAACATTCAGTGAAAGACATTACCTAGGTGCAAAGTTGTATGTCTCCTCAAGCCAGCATAGTACTTACCAAGAACACTTCCTCAAGGCATTCTTAACGTATGAATAGAGGAAGAAAAGAATGAGTTGAAAGACTTGCCCAAAGTCACAAATGAGTAGCTGGAGGAACTAGAATGCCGCCCCCCATCTCCTGACTGTCCACTAAGTACTCCTGAATGAGACCAGAACATGTGTGAAAGTAGCTAAAAAAACTCAAGCAGGTATCTTAGATCAGCTCCCAAATGATCCACTGAAGTACCCCCGTGGGTAAGAAATGTAGCAAACTGACACCAGCTCATAAAAAATGTTCAGATTTTCCATGGTGTCTCTGGATCGTCCCCTCCCGGCAACAATAATGACCCTAAAAATACATCAAGAGCTTTCACCTTCATTAATTTCTCTCTTTTTTTAAAAGATTTTTATTTATTTATTTTAGAGAGAGAGTGGGTGGGGGGCAGAGGGAGAGGGAGAGAAGCAGACTCCCTACTGATTGCAGAGCCCAACTTGGGGCTTGATCCCCCAACCCCTGAGATCATGACCTGAGCCAAAACCAAGAGTCAGCTGCTTACCTGACAGATCCATCCAGGTGCCCCTACCTTCATTAGTTTCTTAAACATTAATTTCAACTTCATTACCTCTTTGTTTCAGAGTCAAGATATACAGAGGCCTTGGAACCAGGATTTTACCAGTCAGCCAGTACAAAGTGGTGTAGATATATTAAAGAGTGCAGAATTCTTCCATCTCGCCTTGAGGGACAAGAAAGGGGCAAAAATGTTATTACTTAGAGGTATACTGGCCCATGATACCCAAAGAGTACAAAGTATCTAAAATCCACTTTTTTTTTTTTAAAGATTTTATTTATTTATTTGACAGAGAGAGATCACAAGTAGACAGAGAGGCAGGCAGAGAGAGAGAGAGGGAAGCAGGCTCCCTGCTGAGCAGAGAGCCCGATGCGGGACTCGATCCCAGGACCCTGAGATCATGACCTGAGCCGAAGGCAGCGGCTCAACCCACTGAGCCACCCAGGCGCCCTAAAATCCACTTCTAAGCAGATTTCCCATCTAGGTATATATAATTCTGTATGTACCAATAATGAAGGCCTTTCAGATGCCATTCAGCCTTCATCAACCCAGATTCCACATCTGAAATATGAACACGGAAAATGATTTGAGTGATTCTCTTCTTAATTCCCTCAAAGATAGTACATAAGCTGGACCATCTTTTATTCTTAGGGGAGTCATCCATTATGTATAGGCATTAGGATTTGATGCTCTCAGAAAACAGTGACTGAGAGATGTGTTAGAGCCATCTAACATGTCTACAAGTCCAGAACGTGTCACACTTGTTCTTGCTGTGGGCTCACGTGCACACACACACACACACACACTTCCAAAAAAGCGCTTTTTTATGAGCTCTTAACAATGCAAGTAGATGCATTACCTCCAAAATTTGTCAGAGGGAAGAATTTATTTGTATTCATGTGACACAAAGGCATGACTTTTTTTTCCCCGATTTGAGAAGCAACAGGAAGATCAGCAAGTCTTTTGTAGATATGCAAATTGTAACTCAAACAAGAATAGACTGCTGGTATGTTTGTTATGAAGAATATTAAGAGGATTTTGTAGGC
Source organism: Lutra lutra (assembly GCF_902655055.1). NCBI lineage: Eukaryota > Metazoa > Chordata > Mammalia > Carnivora > Mustelidae > Lutra > Lutra lutra. Next base: position 12,619,039 of record NC_062290.1, on the reverse strand, counting down.
AAGTAGACCAACACGCATTCCTCTTGAAGCACTTGGGGAGCTCTTTCCAACTTTGTAGCTAATCCACCAATAATTCCAGAGCCTCGCCTTCTTAAATGGCCTGAGAGAAGGTGACGGAGTAAAAACACGCCACGTGGTGTGTTTTGCCAACTGATTGCTATTTTTTTCTTCTTTACTTAAAAAGATTGATTCAGGTCTCTTGTGGAAAACAAAAGTCTGTGATTTGTCTGTCATCATATCATTTTGGTCACTAGCTTGCAGTGGGAAAATCAGTTTGTAGTTGGTAGAATAAAGCCAAGCCCGAGAAGGAATTCCCATTTATAGATTGCCTGCTAGGAACCAGGCAAAGTGCCCGGTACTTTGCACCTGTAATCTCATCTAACCCGCGAAGTTAAGTGGTGTTCTCACTTCCCTTTTACAGATGAAAAATGTGAGCCTCAGATTTATACAGCAGCTGGCAGAACTCATGGGATTCGGACAGATTTCCATGGCTTGTATGACCAGGATTCTCAAGGATATGGCAGAAATCTTCCTCCAATGATGATAGCAAAATAAATTAGGGCATTTTACTTACTTTCCAGTTGTATATCCCCTATTACACAGCAGACAAAATTTCTGCCAAAATATGACCACTTTTAACTTACCTTCATATGAGATCAAACAAAACGGGTAGCAGTAAGATGAAGAAATTAAAATTCATGTGCTACTGTAAACTTGACTTGCCATGACTGATTCAAAGGAACAGTATTTCCAAAGAGCTGGTACACCATGTTTCACAAGAAAAGAAGGTCCAAACTCAGAAGACTGATGCCCCACTGTCCTTAGAATCCTGTGGTGAGGAAACATAGAGAATTTAGTTAGATGATTTAATACAGTTCTGTTATTCTCAGATTGTGGTAAGTATGTCAGTTGGCCCAGAATTATTTTCACAACCTTCTTCATTTGAAAATTTTGTGTTCACTGATGGTCTTTAACTCTGTTCCCAGGAATTAAAAAGTGTGTTTTCATGTCTCAGCTAGAACAAGTGTCTGGGATTCACTATCACACACTGTTTAACCTCTAGAAAATCCACTGTCCCCTGCCTCTCAAAGAAATAATTTGGGTCTTCCTCCTCCTTGGCTTGGAGACTTGGGGACCTGCTCAGAAAATAGTGAAGAGTAACTAAAGCATTTTCTTTTGTCCAAAAGCACAATGCAGAGGCTCTTAAAGGATAGGAGAAAGTCCTTCTGCTAAGCCTCTTTTCTTTCAGCAAGGCATTAATATTTATTAACTTGCACTTTGCTATAGAATGAATGTTTTATAATCAAAAATGGGTAACAACAAAATGGGAATTTCAGCCACAGGCGACCCACTCTTCAGTGATAAAGAACTCAGGATGGAGTTAGCAAACCGCTGTCTCTGTATTTTGGAGGACTCTCGTGTACTCATCTAGACAAAGCAGTAATTGAATACCGCTCCATTACTGGAAAATATCCAATCCATTACTGGAAACAATAATCGGAAAGTTACGAGCTTCCTTTATCACTAAGAGTCAACTAAATGAGGCTATGAATTAATGTTGTATTAATGCTACATTAACAAATAAGACATACATGAAAAAGGAATGAAGGCTATTTCATAGGCTCAAAATTACACATTTTAAATTTAGATTAGATCAACTCCCAAGCAATTCAGAGAGGGTCCTTTTTTTTTTTTTTAATTTTAAACAAAAACATGCCTGTCTCAAGTTTTCCTGTTCATTCATTCACTATGTATTGAGTAGATTCTGTGTGCCAGTCACATAGAAATGGATTTTGAAATCAGAATCAAGATCTAAAAAAAAAAAAAAGACTTTTATGAGATCTCTACTATTAAAGGCTGCCCTTACTAAATCACTTTGTAATTTCTTTAGCAAACTATTCAATCTTACTACAGCTTTCCATGAGTGAGTTATTACATACTGAAAATGAATGAGAGCGTCTCAATTCCATAATGAATGTACACATCGCACAAAGGCACGGAAATAAAAACCCAGTAGCATGTATTTCTGTCCTGTCAATTCTGATGATTCAGTATAAGGATAACCACACCAGGCCTTGTAACAATGAGCTTGTTGAGCTTTCCTTTTCATGGTCTTGAGTGGAGTCTCTACCTAAATATTTTAGGAGTAGATTTCCAAAGCATCATCTTGTTTCCATCATGTCTAAGCAGTGTGGGCAGGGGAACAAGCACAGATTTTGGAATGAGACCCAGATGTCAGTTCTGGTTTGTGCATAAGAAACTCTTGAAAAACCCATTTTACCTCCAGTGCCATTTCTCCATCTATGAGATAAACATGAGAGCACCCTCTTTGCAGGATTGTTGCAAAGAATATAGGTAATGTCTATAAAGCAACTAGAACTAGCAACCCAAACTCACAATAGATTTTGCTTTTCTTTTGATATAAAAAACTGAAAGACTTACTCTGTTTGGGATAGTATAATTCACCACAAAATGAAAATAACACAATAACAAACAAAGACAGATGAATATTTTGATTCACGCTCATTTCATGAGACACGTATTTGACATTCAGTATTTCCACTTAAATAAGGTGTCTAATAAGAACAAGGTTGATTTTTCGAATTAACAGACCTTCAGATGACTGAATGGGCTTGACTGAAAAGATCTGCCTGGCCCCCACTCCCAACCCAACCCTACTCCAGAACCATGATGGCTCTGCTGTGCCAATTGGAGTAAGGACATCATGGAGAAGAGAAAGAAAAAACAAAATGAGTAAACGTTAAAATTACTGTGGTTTGTCAGCAGATGAAAGATCGACCTCACAATGACACAATCCTTCACATGCCAGTTTTTGAGTATGGTGAGAGCACAAACTCTGGCTTCTGTATCAAACTCAGCATATAAACATGTTATTCCTTAAGTATAACCTTGTTGGGACTGGGGAACTTTGACCATAAAATTTGCTACCCACAGTGGTGTTAGGAAGAGGATATAAACTGTTTTCACTGTACCAAAGAACTGATTTATTCTCTCTCTGTTTCCTCTCTGGCTGGTTCTCCTTTTCATATTTTGCTCGCTCTTTCTCTGACTTCCACCTCTTCCTTTTGAAATCCTGCAGGTTGTCCGGCCATATCAGACCATGTCCAACCCCATGAGCAAGCTCACTGTTCTCAACAGCATGCATTCTCACTTCATCCTGGCTGACAACGGGACCACCGGGAAATACGGAGCTGAGGTCAAGCTGCGGAGACAACTGGAAAAGCACATTTCTCTCCAGAAGATAAACACAAGTAAGTAGGCTGCTCTACTCACTGCTGGGCCTCATGGGAAGCCTGTGGAAAGTAACTACAAGTGTACCATGTGGCAATATTATAAGAACTCGAGCAAGTGTCAAACAGGGACCATTATGTGTCTGCAGGGCTAATGGTTAGAACCCGAGGTAGTCATCCGGGGGCAGAGGACTGGACGTGAAAGACGAGGGATTACACGATTAGTGGATTAGCGCTCATTTGTCAGACATGAGAAACTCAATCCCATCTAGGGTGTATGCATGCAGACACATTTTTCTTTCCAGACTTTTCCTACATCCTTTACACAGTACTCTAGGAGGAAAGGCACCCTGGAGAAATTGCTTCTATTTGTTTTTTTGTTGTTGTTGGCCAGAAATTACATATATATATCATATATATATCATATATATCTTAGTGTGTATATAGATATGTATATCTATATAGTGTGTATATAGATATGTATATCTATATACACACTATATATATCGTAGTATAGATCTGCCTATGCTTAGGAATTTCAAGACAACTGGCATTCTCCAAACAAAAGTACTCTGTGTACCTATTTTCATAAACTTTAGTTCTGTGTCTTAATTCTGCGTATTTATTCATTGTCTTTAAATATATATGTTTAGATTTATGTGCATGTTTATGCATACTACATAATCCATATCTATGGTGGGTTTACTGAAATTACCTCTTAAGTACTTGTGCGTTCTATGCTGTATTTAGTGTGCCCACAATTAACTGTGAAAAGGTAACACTGTGAAAACAGCAATGCTCCCCAAATCACTAAGTAGCTTGCGTGTAAATGTAGCAGAGGTAGGAAAGTCATCTACCATGTCTCCTCACAATATTTTAGTTTGTTTCCACAAAGCAAACGTTAAGGAGGATTCATGGCAAGCTCAGACTTTAGGGGTAATTGTTTGTCTCATCAGGGCAACTTGGATTTAATTGATCAACTTTCACAGCTTGCAGTTCTAAATAACAAACGATTCTCTTTGGCTGGATAAGTTTCCAGACGCTCAGTGTGCTGTGATTCAGCCTGTCTGGTCTTTTCTCTGTATTTGTCTGGGGGGGAGGGGTTTCCTTGCCAGAACCACGTTCCTTCCAGAACTGGAATGTTCGCCCTGTCAGATCACACCTTCTCTCTCTTACACTTGTTGCTGTCCCAACGCTTAGGAGCTACTCCTGTTTTGTCTTTTCCACAGGGGTGTCTAGAATAGTACCTTTTGGCCTAGGCCTGAAGTCCAACTTGTATTAGGAAACTGTCTTCTATCCTAGAATCCCCAGCTGTCTTTGGAAAGAGAAAACAGGATTATCCCAAGCTAGACGTCTTTTTTTTGGGGGGGAATAGAAAGGACTAGAAAATGGATCCAGAAATCGGCAGAGATCAAGTGTAACAAAGCACTCTAACCAATGGGTAGTAGGTTTTGTAATACTAAAATTGAATTTACAGTAGTGGATAGAAAGGCCAAATGTTATGAGTGATATCTCCTTAGATTTTGACTTCTTATACACCATCAGATTAAGAATGAGAACCTCAGTGGGAATGACCTGAAAGACACAGGATGGGAGCAGGATAGATAAAGAGCAAATTCAGAGTCAGATTCAGGGATCTGATGAGGCAAAACCTGTCCAGACCAGGAAACCTGTCATGGGGTCGGGCACCGGTGGCAGCTGGGCCGGTTAGTCAGTGATGAGGAGGAGAACTAGGTACATGGTGGTGTAAGTTATACACCCAGCTCGGGGGTGCTGGGGGGCGGGGGCAAACCTGCCAAGTTCTGTCTGCCAAGCTCCATGCCTTACAGGCTGCCTGAGGATAGGGTGCTGTTTTCCTAACTGGTCATCTTAGAGGGAACATCTTTTTGTAATTGATCTTCCTGGTAGGGGGGTGGGGTTACCTTTCTCGTAAAGCTCCCAGAAGTGCTCTCCGTGTGAATGGCCTATGGGGGGACCCAGAGAGGCTCCCTTACGGTGACCTGGCCACAATGAGGCGCAAAGCCCAGAAACATGGCGTCAAAGAGCAGGCCAAGGTGGGTCAGGATGTCAGGGATGCTGGAAGAGCCAGGACCCCCTGCACACGTCTCACGCCATTCAGAGAGACTGTGGACCCTCGCTAGCTTACCAAGGCAGGTAGCAGCACGCAGAAACATTGACAAGTGGGGACCCAGTCAAGGGTCTGGGGCAAAAAGTAGGGGAGAAGCATGCACCAGGTGCAAAGCTGAGGCACAAGGTCAGAGAAGCAGGCCAGAGACTCTCAAACTGCTCCAAGTCCACAAGTAGGATTAGGTCTAAGGTAAGGGGTGAACCCCCCAAGTGGGTTGGGTGAAGGGAGCTGGAATGAGGGTTGGGGGCAGGGGAGCCACATGGTCATTGGATGTATCGTAATTTATAAACATAACTTTCCTCCCTGCTTTGAGATACTTAACTTGAGGATTTGCAGAAACCCATAGGTTCCCATTGAATAAAAATAATTACATGGGAGGCGGAGGTTAAAGACACCCAGAGGAGGTCTCTGAGGTCACAGGAGGTAGAAAGGCTCAGGGTCGCAGTTTGCCCACAGTGAGAAACACCGGGAGTTAGCTTTCACACCAGTTCTGTCCCTGAGCTGAATCTGAGAGGGTCATCACCTTGTCCCAGGTGCCTGGGGCTGTCTCTGATTTGTCACTAAAAGTCCCATGCTGAATGCCCTCCGCGTGTTTCTCATTAAAGTGCCTTTCCTCCTCATCACTTGGGGGTGACCTGCCTACCACAGTAGCCTTTCAACAAGTCTGTTTCTGACTTAAGTGACATAATCTTCTGAAGGATATTTTCCTTAAATATTAAGTGAGTCTTGCTCGGGAGAACTTTCAACCCTTTCTCATCTAAATGACAATCATTCATGATAATGTGTCACAAATACCAGTCTCTTCCATTTGTCTCTGCACCCTGGCCTCCATTATCTCTTCTCTTCCCTGCCCCCCACTCATTCCTGGTGTCAGCTGTCCCTTCTCAAGTATTGTCACTGGTTCCTGAAGGTCTTTGTTTTTAAAGGAGAACCCTTTTGGACATGAGCAGTGACCTGCTTTGGAACACTTTTCCACTGGCCACTTGCTAAACTTCAAATTTCATGTGCAAAGCCTTTTAGGATATAGATAGTTCTTGAACTCCCAGTACAGACCGGTCATGGCTGAGGTCTGGGAAAGCAGCTGTCGACAGTTCATTGACTTTAACTGCAGAGGGGTTGAGTAATAGGTTAAATAAGGAAACAAATAAATACGTGATGTCTGGTAATAAAAAGAACTGTTAAGAAAAAGAGAGCAGAGGAAGGTATAGGACCAGACCTGCGTGGGTGGGTTTGTACGCACACGCGCCTGTGCATTGAGAGGCTGCTGTAAGGTAGTCAGGAAGGGCCTCTGTGAGGAGGTGACATGGAAGCAGAGACCTGAATGAAGTCAGGGAGCCCACTGCGGGGAGAAGATTCTGGAAGGGAGCGAAAGTAGGGACGAAAGCCCTGGGTGTTCGAGAAAGAGCAAGGCATTTGTAGAGAGCTGGGTTTTATTCTAACAGAATTGTGATCTGGCACATTACAGGATCTCCTTTCCGGTTTAGAACCTCACTCTGCTGCTGTGTGCAGAGACCAGACTGAGGTGGGAGCAAGCTGTCCAGCAGGGAGATGTTTTGGGAGGAATAATGCAGGTGGGAATGAGCGCGCTTTGAAATAGAATGGCAGCAAGAGGGGAAGTAAAATGTGGTCGGATTCAAATATATGCATAGATATCTTCTTAACTGGGCTTTTTAAAAAATGTAAAATATATATAAGATAAAATTTACCATTTGCACCATTTTTAAGTATACAGTTCAGTGACATTAAGTACATATGCATTGTTGTGTGACCGTCACCACCGCCCATCCCCAGAACATTTTCATCATTCCACACTTAAATTCTGTGCCCATTAACACTAACTCCCCTTTCCTCCCTCCCTTCAGCCTCTGGTAACCACTACTCTACTTTGTATCTTTGTGAATCCGCCTCTTCTAGATGCCTCATATGAAGCATACATCCTAAGATATATCATGCAGGTAGAACTCAGGAGGACTTGCTAATGAATTGGGCATCCATGGTAAGGAGTAGACACACCAAGTAAAAGCTGAGAGGCCATTCTTAACAACACTGGTAGATTCTTAAAAAGGGGCAGGGGGAGCTAGGGAGAGCTCCAAACAAGTAAGCTTTTGCAGGGAAAAAAAGGCAGGGGGAATCTCTGGGGGAATTCAGGACAAAGGTGATGAGATTCAGTGCACAAATAAAGAGCTCGGCTTTCGGACGTGGCCACCTTCTCCCTGCATAGCAGGAGGGAAGACAGAGCATATGGGCACAGACATGGGTAGGACGGAGCATTTTCTGCTGGGCTGATCAGGTGCTTTTCTGTAGATAGTTTCTTTACAAAGAAAAGAATGGAGGAGGTCATCAGCAAACATCATTGTGGAAGGAGAGGAGAATAGGGAGCGCAAGGTACTACAGTTAATGTAGAGACAGGGAGAATGTCGGGACCAGGGAAATGTAGCTTGACCCCACAGCATCCTGGCCCCATCGGGTATTTTGGTTGTGAATTTTGAGAGCCATGGATCTCTCGGGTTGTGTGTTTTCTTTGCAGCCGTGTTCAGCTCGAGCAATAGAACAGACATAGAATTGGGTTGAGCACCTGCTGGGATTGTGTCTGGCAAGTAGGAGGGAGAGAGAGGCAAGGGAGTGAGGCTGTTTGACTCTGCAATCCTATATACCTATATCCCAGAAGTGTCATCTATGTCTGTGGACGAAAGCAACAGTGTAGTTGACATTCATAAGAACATAAAGTCATTCATCTCAAAGATCAGACTGCAGTGCTGGGAAGTGATTAAGGGCATTATCAAGGGTGACCCACACCTTTCATTAATATTGCCAAGCACCATATGCGAAGTTTGAACTATTTAAATTTTAAAAAGGTAGATAATAAAAAATTCCTCATATTAAAATATTTTATTGCTATTCATATATTCATGTAAATTGAGGCAACTTAACCCATTGCTGGGAACACAGTAGCTGCTCAGGAAATATGTATTAGCTGAAAGGCTACCAAGGGGCTGCTCTAGAAAGTAGCACAAAAGTAGCCTCATGGGACTTTAAAACCCTAAGCATATCTTGTGCATCTATTTTTATTGTTAAAACATTTCACATACAAAAAAGTTGGAGATTATAATAACCCACCATGACTGTCACCCAACCTCCACATTTACCAGCCCATGGCCAAGCTTCGAATCTCCCTATACATACCTACCTACATCCTCCTCTGGATAATTTTGAAGGAAATCCAGACAGCATATCATTTTATCCATAAACATTCTAGTATCTAAGCATTTCTCTTAGACTCTGTTTCTGGATCTGTGAACCCTGGTTAAAGGAGTTGACATAGGAGTCAGCATATGAAAGGATTCTAGCATGTGGCTGTCCAGAAACACAGCTTCCCTTCCTGCCTTCTTGGTGGTACAGTGGTCCCCCACCGCCAGGGAACCATGTCCTGTGTTGATATAGCCTGGATGCCATGGGTTCCAACCTGAGACCAGACCCTCTCATTTGAAACCTACAAGAGTCAAGAGAATTCATCACAATGTGTGTATGTATGTGTGTGTATATATTTTTTCTCTTCTCTTCTCTTCTCTTCTTTTGTTTTGTTTTGTTTTTTTAACCACAAATCAGACCTGGCTCTCCTTGTTAAGGAGGAACCATATATGTCTATAGTTAATGGAAAGATCCAAAGAGAAAAAAATGAGGGCTCAAAATTATGTTCTGGACCATATCATCAAGTCTCTGTTAACATGATTTGTTGAAGAGTAATTGATTTAAAATCTTAACCATTACAGCAATAACCAGAAAACCCTTTTGTCTTTTTCTATATTGTAGAAAGTGTATTCTACACTGTAGTTGTTCCTTCTGCCCAAATAAACAGAGCATGATGGAGAAAATATAACCTTTCTTTAGAGATTCAAGCCATCCAGTGTCTTAGAGCAGTCATGATGACTGTCAGGGCTGTTGACTACATATTTGGTAGCAGTGTCAGATTTCAGGCTAAACGTGAATCAGCCCAGAATATATCTTACACTTTAAATTTTCTTCTCGTAAGTTATCATTTTATTCAAAAAGGGGATTGAAGGAAGACAAGAGAAATCTAGTTATCTTTGGGCTCTATTTGATTAAAATGTTACTCTTGTTATTTGTATTTTGTTTTAGGTTTGCCCAAATGCAAAATTTTATTCAGATTGCATATCTAATTATATTGTGAACATCAACTTAAGCTATAGGAAATTTCATTATGAGGCTAGAAATTTCTAACTTTGTCATGTCCATGCTCTAAAGTGAAATCTATGTCAGACTAAATCCAGTCTAAGGGATTATGTCCCTGTGACAGTCATCATAGATACGTTTACTTTGTGATATTAATTAATGGGGGTGTCTGGGTGGGTTTAAGTTTCCATAACCAATACTTTTGCTACTGTCGGGTTTGGTTGAGAGAGAATTTGTTTCTCTGCATTTTCTCTGCCCCAGAGTACTGACTGACATTTGAGCATAGCCTCGTCTGATGAGGACACCAGGAGTACTTTCTCTAAAGCAGCAGCTTAAAATGGGCTTGGTATTTCTGAGTAAACAAGTGGCAGAAACGATGGCAGAATTCATAAAGCATAATCACATTTGGTATTAGAAGATATTGCTATTTAGAATTCTGTAGGAAAAATACGTTTTCTTATGCAGTCCCTAAGCCAACATACCTATTTATGTATGACTGTATGCTTACTCACCCAAACTAACAAAAATAATAAGAAGAATAATGTCTTCCAACAGTACAGGACATCATCCCTAATAAATTATGCCTTATTGAGGAAACAAATATATCCCCTTTCCGCCGAGTTATAGACTCCATGAGCCACAGAAACTTCTAATGCCCAGAGTGAGTCAATACTGGTAAAGTCCTATTGGCTCCAGAGGATTTTATTTTAAAAAGCTCATCTCTATGACATGGCACACATCAATTTAAAGCAGTTTGTTCCCATGAAATTTCCATAATCAGAAATAAGTAATCATGACTGCATCATTGATATCTTCCTTCCTTTACCACCATTTGGGTGATAATTCTTAAACACGGCTGTCATGGCTTACAACTGGGGTGACCCGGCCTCCCCTAGGAGGCATTTAAAAATATCAGGGGGCCTCCAGGTTGACACGATTTCTGGTGCTCCCGAATGACATGAGAGAAGAGGCAGGGATGTTAATATTCTGCCTTGGGCAGAACAGTTTCACGTGAAGACCTGTGTGCCCCAAAGGCCAATCACGTCCCTCAGGAAACACTACTGCAAATGTGTTTCCATGAGTTTTCTTTTTGTTTGTTTGGTTGTTTTTGTTATTTTTGCTGTTTCCCAAATCTTTCCAATAGCCCACACCTGACGTGTCAAGGCCACACCATGATGCTCTATTCTAGTCTAAAGACACACAGACAAGGCAGCAATCGTGAGCTAGCAATGAGGTTTATAATCTTTAACCACCGGTGAGGATAGTGGTTTCCGAAACCAACAGCATCCACTGGATGTCCGCCCTGACATGCCCTTCCGATCCTAACGTCCTTGCCATTGGGAAGTTCTTCCTTCTGTCTGACTTCGTTGGCTCTGAACCCCTTCTCTCCGGGGTGAGGACCAAAGTCATTGTCTAATCCCAAACTCCAGGCATACTCGAAAACTATAAATGGACTTGAGTTGACCTTTCTGCCCTAATGGCTATTAGGAACCTGTTACTCATTTGAAGAGACACACTGACTTGCTTAACCGGCAGAACCAAGACTCACGAAGTAGATCAGTGTTTCCAACTCAGCGGCACCCACTCTGAGTACCACGGCTTTACGTTTCAGAAAATGTGACTCCAGAAATGTGCTTCTTGCCAGGAGCTCTCCTGTCAGAGTCCCTGAGACTCAGAGAAAGCCCACAGCCCACGGTTATTAGCTGGTGTAGGGGCAGACACAGAGATGGGGCTGCTTTACCCAGAGGCTCCTGGAAAAGCCTACTCAGTAGAATGCATTGCAACGGGGAATGCATTAATTAATCAAGGTTCTAGTAGAATAAGGAGTTTTAAAATTGAATACAAAGAGAACTCTAATTTTTAATCTATAAATTACTGAGAATCTTGGGGGGAAGTAAGGGGGCAGGGCAGTAATATAAATCTTGAGGGAATGAATAAATCAATGGTATAAAGCTCCATGAAGCAGAGCTTTTTAAAAATTCACATTTCATTTCTTGTGTATATTTCTCACTTCCCTGGACTATAGACTCCTTATATGTATTATTTTTTTTTATTGTTAAATTATGAAACCACATTACCCAGGAGATTTAACATAGATTGTCAAAAGAGTACTACTGACTTCCTCAATTGATTACCAACCTCTTGGACACCCAAACTAACGATGTTAGGCATAGCAAATGCTCAATAAAGAGTTGCTGTTGGGCATGAAAGAAATTCTAGTGATTTGGTTCAGTCTTATTATTATAAGAAATGGGTGGATATACAACTTCAAAACAATTCCAAAAAATATTTTAGTAATGGCAGCATCATTGAAGTAAGCATACAGTTTTCCAGGAGGCTCTTTTAAAGGATTGTAGACATTTATATATAAATAAATAGTATATCCTAAATATGACACATATTACTTATTTTATTCTTATTATGATTGTTAAGTCAGTCTCATTTCTTTGTATTTCTACCAATTACAGAGAGGTTAAGCCTGAAGTGGTTAACAATAGCACAGAGAGGGAGATGGGTATTTAGACAAGGAAAGCTGTAATGTACGAGTGACATAAAAGGGGTTGTTTCTGTTTTGTTTTGTTTTGTTTTTGAGAGTTTTCCATTTTGGAGTAGGTTAGCTATCAATACAGTAAGAGCTTAGAGTTGGTAGACCATCGGGTCCCTTGCCCACAGCCGGCATTGCAAACCTAGCATGACTTTTCCCACTGAGCCTTGATTCAGCTCAGAACCATTTTGCATTCATTAAGACACAGGTTCTGCTGCTGTAATAAGGACTCAAAACACTGGATGCCTAAAAGAGATGGGATTTTTTTCCCTTATTTTCATGTTATTCTGAATAGGAGTCCAGATTTAATGTAGTGGCCTCATGGAGTTGAGAACTCAGATTCCTTTTCTTTTCTCCTCCAGTCTGTCTTCATGGTCCATGGGAGCTCCCCATCTCTTCTATTTCAAGCCAGAAAGAATCAGGAAAAAGGAGCAAGGGAACATCACACCCTTTCCCTTTAAAATCACCATGAGGAAGTCATACAAACCATTTTGGTTTCCATCCCATGTGGCACTATTTGGTCCCACGTTCACACCTCGCTAAAAGGGGGTCTGAAAATGTAGCCTTTCTCCTAGTCAAATACATCTCGAGCTAAAATCCCATCACTTTGAAGGAAGGGAAAAGTAGATACCGGGGTATAGCCAGTAATTTTTGCCATCTCTTTTCAGATTAGCATTCCAGATTGTTGTTAAGAAATGGCTGGAGTTGTCACATAAGATAAACGTTATCTGCCACTCACAGAGGAGATATGCCTGTTACAGTTCCAATATGTTCACTGGGGAGCCTTGTCCTTAAACAGTTCCTGTAGCACAGGCTTCCTACCCCGCCCTTTCTCTCTCTACCTGTGAGTCTCTCCGTGATCAGTAGTTGCAGAGTCTTGCCCTGGATCTGGAAATTGCAATTTCTGCTTGCAGCTGGATGGAGACAAGATTGTCTAAAATTATATAGCTTATCTTGGACCATTCTGGTTTCATTAACTTCTTAAGTTAACTATTTCAGGTAGAGCCCCTACGCCTCAGAGTAACTGCAGACGCTGTGCTATGCATAATGCATGTATAACCCATAATGGGTCCTTAGTGGAGGCACAAATTTTGTTACACATCATTTAGTAACATTTTAAATCCCAAAGTATTGAAAATAAATCAGAAAGATTCCATGTTTCCATGACGCTGTACTCTTGATACAAATGTTTCAAAGATAAATCCCAGAAAATAATTCTCATGTGACTGACACTTGGCTGTCACCTTGGTGGTAGGGAGGAGAGTGGAGATTGGTCAGCGCCTCAAAGCCATAGGTTCCAATAGGACTTCAGCCCTGTTGAGAGAAAAGGACAAAGGAGCTATCTTAGGGAATAAGAATACCCCCTCTGCACCGTCCAGTCTGTTGCAGAAACATCTGAGGAGACCTGATGAGCAGATGGGTTTCGCAGGGACTGAAAACCTTCTTATGCGAATTATCCAATATGATCTTCCTACGTTTTAATAACCCCTAAATGATAACTAATAATATGGCAAGATACATCTGAAGGTCCCTTAAAATGTTTTGAATGTCAATAAATACAGAATTGAAACTATTTGGTGACACTGACAGTTACAACAAGGTTAATTCATGAAGCTTCTTATAATAAATAGTGAATTGGGTAACCTTGTTTTAGAGACCAAGATACGCATGTCCTTGTTCATCCAACCATAGTTAGTTTTTCTTTTGATTTTAGCTTGTGTTATTCAATAAAACCCTAGAGGTAGAGCTGTAGACAGTTGGAATTTCCCTTCTAGCTTCCTAACTGAATAGAGGTAGGAGGATCTAATGCCTTACAGATTGGATGAAACCGCAGGCAGGTGTTTTGAAAACAAACCTCACCTTTCCTCTTCAGATACTCCATATGTGGAACTGTTAACTTTCCTTGGTTTCTGCCTACCCTGGTATCTTTACACTTCTTCTTTTAGTACTACCAAACTCAGAGCTGTCGTGACTCATCCATTCACACGAGCTAAGCTGCTGTAGAAAACAAATTCAGTGCTTAGAAGGGCTGTTAGAAAATACTAGTTCAAAAAAAAAATGGCAAAGGAAAGCAAATAGTTGCAACCATGACACAGGGCTAATTTCCATAATACACAAAGGACACCCACAAATCCAAAAGAAAAATTCTATAAAAATGGGCAAAATATAGCAACAGGAGGATCACAGGGAAGAACGTACAGATTTCCTCACTCGAAATTAAAGAAATGAGAATTAAGACAGCGAAATGTATTCAACCTATTGGTTGGCAGGAAACAAAGTTTACAATTATCTACTGTCAAGAAGTGTATATAGAAATAGGCATTATTTGTGTGTGCCAATGTGGGGAATCTTATTTGGAAGATCATTTGGCTACCTCTATTAAATTTTAAAAGTGCATACCCCTTAGCCATATATTTTTACTTCTACAAATTTATTCTATTCATATTTCTTATAGTATTTTTGACCCAAAGATTCATGAGTAAGTGACTAATTAAATTTTATGTAAACATATAGCGAAATACTTTGAAGTTATGAATAATGCACGAACTCTGTTTGGGTTCGTATGGAAAGATATCCAAGGGTATTTTTTTCCTAAGTTAAAAAACCTGTTGTGAAACAGTACAACTGTGTGTTTATGATTACATGTATGTTTATAAAATTTTTTTAAATATATGTGCATATTTATAATGTATCTGAAAGGGCACAGGTGGATAATTATCAATCATAGCTTCTTGGGGTGCCTGGGTGGCTCAGTGGGTTAAAGCCTCGGCTCAGGTCATGATCTCAGGGTCCTGGGATTGAGCCCCACATCAGGCTATCTGCTCAGCAGGGAGCCTGCTTCCCCCTCTCTCTCTGCCTGCCTCTCTGCCTACTTGTGATCTCTGTCTGTCAAATAAATTAAAAAAATCTTTAAAAAAAAAATCATAGCTTCTAGGGAGTGAAACCTGAGGTGGTGGAGGTAAGATGAGAACTGATGTGTTCCTTGTATACCTTTTAAGTACTTCTCAGTGTTTTTATAATGAGCAAATACAGCTTCTGTAGTGCAAGGAAGGAAAGAAGGAAAGGAAGGGAATAGGGAGAGGGAGGGAGGGAGGGAGGGAAGGAAGGAAACAAGGAAGGAGGGAGGAAGGAAAGGAGAGGTTGAGGGAAGGAAGGAAGGAAGGGAGGAAGGAAAGGACAGGGGGAGAGAAGGAAGGAGGAAGACAACCTTTGGAAGTAGTCTGCCTATCCATGTAATGTATGAGCTCAGAACCTTCCTCCCTCAAGTGTATATATATCATTCTTGACCTCTGGGTAAGGAGCCAACCTCTGCTCCCCATGTTTTCTCTTGCTTACTCAACCTGCTGGCGATCCCGGGCTTCATCCAAGAGCATAGAGTCAAGTCAGGAAACCTAAGAGAAGAGGCTGGTTAAGGACACATCATACAAAATAATATGTCCAATCATATATAAAGGATGTGTATAAAAATTATGTGACTGGGTTGCCTGGGTGGCTCATGTTTGTTAAGCATCTGTCTTCAGCTCAGGTCATGATCTTGGGGTCCTGGCATCCAGCCCACTACTGGGCTCTGCTCAGCAGGGAGCCTGCTTCTCCCTCTTCCTCTGCCCCTCCCCCTGCTTGTGCGTTCTTTCTCTCTCGTTCTCTCTCAAATAGACAATTCGTTTTTTAGTTATGAGACCAATGTAACAGATTTGATGCCTACATTTGACAGTAGCTGAAATCAGAAGCAAAATTATCTTCCCTGTTGGGACTTAGTGAACGACAAAACAACCTAAATTTATTCCCAGGCCTCAGCCATAGCCAGACATCCTAGTACAATGGGGCTCCTGAAAATGTCCTACTTTTATATCTCTACTGTGAGTCTAGTTCAGCAGAGCTGGAATTGTTCATTTTCCCTTCATTATGCTCCTGGCCACCCCAAAATTCTGCTCCCCTCTCCCAGGGTCCTCCTCCCTGAGATGGAGCTGGGTCACCCCGTAGCTCATTCCATAGCTATTTCATGTTAGAGATGGTGGCGCTCATGTTAGAGAAGAGTGGCTCCCGCTATATTCTTTAGTCCACCATCCCTTTAAGATGCTTCCTATGGAGCCAAAACATGGACTTAAAGTTCTTCAGCTCTTCAAAATGTAGCAAAATGGGAACTTCGGATGTCTGTCATTTACAATAAATAGCGATCGCTCTGTTACATTTCCCTTCGACGGTGCTCCTGTGGCTCTACCAGTATTGGCTTGTGCGCCTGCACCTGTGACATACAGAGCACCGCGGGACTCGCAAGACAAATAAGGCATAGTTGTGCACTTGGAGAATTAGGGTTTTACAAACCGGTGAACAATAACTAGTGTTCAGTGCTATTCTAAGCACTTTGCAAGACATCATGATTTACCCCTAACGACAACCCTAGGAAGTGAGTACCATTGATTATCCCCACTGACCAAAAAGAAAACTGAGGTCAAGCGTCCGCCCTGACGTCACACTGGTCATAAGAGGCAGAGCCAAGAAGTCTGCCTGCGTCGGAGCTGCTACCACCGGGCTGTTTCCGCTGGGGACACAAAGAGCTGCATTATCGTGAGCAGCAAGTGTTACGTGCCCTTTAAGGACATGAACTACGACAGGAGTTCAGAGGAAGAGTATTTCTCGGTGGAATGTTCAAGGGTCTATGCGGCAGAGGTATTTTCAGTAAGATTTTGAGGGGTGGGATGTGAGCGATGGTTTGCAAGCCATGTGGGTGAAAGCTTTGGACATCCAGAAACGGAGTGCCTGGCCTGCGGTGCACTGAAATCGTTCTACTCTCATTAACTTGTTTAGCTTATCTGGTTGCATTATTTTAGCTGCAAATCTAAACAAGGTCTGTTTAGACTTTGTTTAAATAGCCTAGTGGTTAGTTTTTTGTTTTTTTTTTTTTTAAGATTTTTTATTTATTTATTTGACAGAGAGAGATCACAAGTAGGCAGAGAGGCAGGAAGAGAGAGAAGAAGGGAAGCAGGCTTCCTGCTGATCAGCGAGCCCGATGCGGACCTCGATCCCAGGACTCTGGGACCATGACCTGAGCCGAAGGCAGCGGCTTAACCCACTGAGCCACCCAGGCGCCCCTAGTGGTTAGTTTTTTAAGGAAGACAAATTACAAGATCATAAGGAAAAGATACATATGTTTCGTTGTTTTCTTTTTCTAGATACTCCTTACCATGCAGGTATAAAGATAACTATAGAATAATATATGATACCTGGGATATAATTACATATATAGAGATGTACAGATGGGGCAGGTACAAAGCTGCTCATTTCATGGGTTCTATATAACCATATATGTACACTATTATCATATATTACACTATTATCATATATACTATATATACAACTATACATATATGCTTTTATTTATATATATTTATACAGATATTTATATGTGTGTGTGTGTGTATATATGTGTATATATGTATATTTCATGTAGTTCATCACCTTCATTTTCCAGGTAGGAAAGCCCCCTTGGAAACCGTCACACATCCTGCCCCCTTTCCTTCCGTGCATTAGCTGGCATCTCAGCTCAAAACACCACACTTCAAGTCTGCTGCTCAGCATAGTCAATGTGTTCGTTTGGGAGGTACTTTTCTTACTCTATTTAGCGCAACACCAGGGAACCCAGATTAGGAAAGGTTCTCCATGCATCCCAGCAAGGAGTGAAAGCAGGGTCCTTAGGGCATCAGCCTCATTGGAAGCAAAATCCTTGGCCCTTTAATGTCCCCATTTTCCTCCTTGAGACCACTTTTTCCATCATGCCCAGAAGGGTAATCAAGGAAATAAGATAGTTGGAGTCACAGTCAGCCGATGCCGGATGGCTGGACATTTCCGTTCTCAATCACGCAACAAATCTTCAACGAATCTGGTTGATCTTCACTAAAATGTCATTTTAACTTTTGTTAGTTAGAGTTTGGTATCTGGAAGGAAAGAAGGAACAAAGTGAAAATACCACGGTGCTGTTCACTCTGCGGGAAAGACAGAGCTCAGCCAGTTGTGTGCTTGGTTCTGTAAGCAAATGCTTGTGCTAAATTTCCAGGAGGGCTTGTGCTGTTGTCTGTTTACAGCTTTGCTCAGAGTGCCTAGCCAGCAGTCTAATTGTTGTGCACAGTGGTAGAGCGGCCTGGGGAGGCGTATGCTCCCAAGTTGAATCTGTGTTCTCAGGAACATGCTAATTGGTAACTTTCTGGAAAATACACAGTAGTTACTCTTGGCTTATTGTTTTATATAAACTCTTAAGAATCCAGAGGAACCGATCCTTACATTATGTGCTTCTTTGTGTTTTGCCCACTGGATACATTCTCACGAAAAGGCAGCTCAGCCAGGTTGTGGACAATGAGGAATCACCAAGTAATATTCCATAAAAGTGGGTAAGACCCTACTGTGTCTCTCACCGACCAGCTACCTTCTGCCCAGCCACCGCCCCCAGTGAGGCTGCTCTAGAAGTCTGGCTTGATCCTAGGAAGCTGGGGCCAGAAGACATAACTTGAGGATGTGGGGGCTTCCATAAATGTCATTTCCAGGGAAGAAACAGAGCGGCAGAAACAGATGTTCATGGGATTGTCCTCTGAGGCCTAGATTTGAAATGAAATACTGAATCATCTTAACCTGAGCTAGCTTCTTAAGTCAATTAACAACTCCAGAGGCGGGATATTACAATTAAATTTACCTCCCAGTTTGGGATAATACAGCCAAATTAGTAAGGAAGCTATTATAATGAAATGGCTATGGTGACTTTTTCTGTAGATAGATACATACACGCATACCTAGAAGGAAGGAAGGAAGCAGCAGATACACGATATGGATAGATAATGTATATATGGCTGTATCTATCTAATTAGTCATTTTCTTGGTGATAAGAGAAAGAAAAGAGTGACAAATGGAATTTTTTCAGTAAATAATATGCATGTTGAGTGATATATCAGCATTCGTTTCAATTTCTCTTTAAAAGGAAAAGAAGTTAAGTCCATTAGCCAATGGGGGGAAAATATTCCTTTTAGGTCGAAAGTAAGCCAGTCACCTGAAAACAGGATACATGGCTCCAAAAAAAAAATAGACAAGTGTCTTTATTTATTTTTTTTAAGATTTTATTTATTTATTTGACAGACAGAGATCACAAGTAGGCAGAGAAGCAGGCAGAGAGAGAGGAGGAAGCAGGCTCCCCGCCGAGCAGAGAGCCCGATGTGGGGCTCGATCCCAGGACCCTGGGATCATGACCTGAGCTGAAAGCAGAGGCTTTAACCCACTGAGCCACCCAGGCACCCCCAGACAAGTGTCTTTAAAAGGAGAGAGGGGACAATCTGGTTTTTGCTCAATCTTGGAAAACACAGAGCCAAATTCATAATTGTGATTAGAATCACTATAACAATGGCCAGAGCCATTTCTTGAGGATTTACCAAGGGCTAAGCATCCTTAGGAGTACTGGACACACGTGCCTCTTTAACCCTTTGACCACCAGAGCAGTCACCTAGGCTAAAGCAGAATCACAAGGGATGCTTCCTCCAGCTTAGGGGACACTGGTTTGAAGGACCCAACAGGTAGAGTGATGGGACGTGGTAGAGCCGGTGCAGAGGGCTGGTGATGCGTTGTGAAAGTCTGATTGTGCGACTTAGATTTCCATTCCGTGCACACATTTATAAATTGGGTGAGTCTGTCTTCTTTAATAAAATGTGTATTCAACCACTGGGTTGTAGAAATTTCAAAGATTTTATTTTTTGACAGGATGCCTGCCGTTTTTCTCTCTTGACTCCCGCTTGTTTTATTCATTTTGGGGTAGTTGCCAATTAGACCCAATTGGTAAGTATAATTAATGGACAACCGAATCTTCTCTTAAACCCCAACCAAGAAAATTAACCATAAAAACCATTCGTTTCCTTTAGATATTCCTAACGCTATCTCTCCTTATGACTGTTGTTTATCTCTTTCTTAGACTTTTAGCCACATCGGAGATTAGTTACTCCCTATTGTTTATCATCCTAAAATCCCATGTAAGACAGGGAGGAGGGAGGCATTTCTTGTGGCCCCAGTATGTTCCGGGCACCATGCTGGGCATTCATACATACTATCTCTCTTAATACTCACAGCAACCTTTCAGGGTAGGGATTATTATCTTCCTTTTTTATAGTTAATGAAACAGCATTTCAGAGTAACCAAGCCCTTGTTCTAAATCCAGTTAGTGGCACAGAGTGGCGCAAACCAGGCTCATGTGATTCCAGAACCCTTGCTCCTTTTACCCTACATAAGGAAGCATCATTTCACTCAAAAAGACACTCCCCTAAAATCATGTTACCTTGGAGGGTTTGGAGGTTATTATTTCATTCAGCAACTATTGGAACATAAACTCCATGTCACACACGGGTAGAACATTGGTTCAGTTGGAATTCATCAGCAGCAGAACTTTGGGCAGAAGACAGTGGTTAGTGGCAAGATGGCAGAGGAATTCACAGGAGCAACAGAGAATGAGGAGGAAGTAAGGCGGGGTGATGGCATGGAGGGTGGGGTGAAGAGAAACAGAGAAGCTCCTGATCGTGTACCCATGGCTACAGTCTTTCTTCATGTGACTCGTGGACTTCCCTTTGTCATCCTATGCCTGAGAATATATGAAGGAGGCTGGGAAGGCAAAGGGACGTTCACTTGTCATCACTGGCATCTTTGTTGATCATTGCACCATCTTCAAATGCATTGGGGTAACCATGACATGAAAATTTCCATCATTGAGCCCATAACTGTTCCATGAGATCAGTAAGAGTTCTGTGGGTTAAGGGTCATAGCAGAACTTCATCCAGGGAGACCTGGAATTAAGAAATAATGAATTTATATTCCCCCAGAATGACAGCCCTGGGTTCAAACCACATGACTTGAAAAAGATGTTATTAAACTTCCTCTGGGTGAGTTACATGTATTTCAGGGACATTTCATTGCCTTCTGTGGATGCTCTAACCTGTTCAGCCCAGTCATTTGGACTTTCTACTACCTGTAGACTCAACCAGTCAAGTAAAAGACCATCCAAAATAGGAATATCAAATTCATAATCACTTAACTTTGGACTCTGGTGACCTGCCATTTTTCTGTCGCTCTCAGCTGAACATGTTGTTTGAAGTTCTCTCTGCCTTTTAAAGAATTTTCCCTCTAAAAGAATAGGTTGTGTGATGAAGACAATGCCACGTAAACATCTGCCCTCTCTTCATCTTTTGAAATGGCCTGATAGAAGTTGGCTGTCACTGAAATGTTTGTCATGGTACTAAAATGTCCCTTTGTCAGTCAAGACAATAATGGAGTCAAAAGAAGGATGTTGGGGATGTAGAATTAACATTAGCAAAACCTGTTTCTAGGTAGCTGCCTGTCTTGTTTATCTGACTCATTTTCCAGGTCAAGCTAGGAGCCTTTTCTCTTTTAGGAAAGCACTCCTTTATGCATTAGAATGACTTGTTCAGGGCCTAGGGCAGTCCCTGTAAACAATGAGTCCAGCTGGGGAACTATCACCATTCCATAAGATCTCCTAGCTTCTTTTAGTTCAGGGAAGGAGGCTGAGATCTCTTTTCAGATTAGAAAGATTTGCCTTGCAAACATTTGGCATTTTGGTCTCAATGTCAGCACAATCTGCTGTTGTCCGTCAGATCTAATTGACCTTCTTAACCCAACCCCTCTGGTTTCACTGCTAAAGGAAAGTCTTTCCCTTTCTTTTCATCTGTTGTGTTTCTAGTTTCTCCTTCCATCATGCATTTTGGATCTTCTGTTGCACCCATCCAAAGCTACTTGCAGTTTCCCATAAATGACATAATGACATACCTCGTCGGATGTGTTTTCCGCCTGTTTTGACATTTGCTGAAATTTCACCCTTTTCCAACTCTAGTTATTGATAGAAACCTCAGCTTGAAAATCTTCCCTTTGGTGAAATCTTATCATAAGACACACACACACACACACACACACACACACACACTGATTCTTGTAGACTCCATTACTCACCCCATAATCCCCGTTTCCACACTGTGTGAGCCTCTGAATAAGAGGCCCTATCTCTTCCGACCCAGGGCTTCTGTGCCTTTGCCTGCCTGCCCCGCCCTCCGTCACCTGCAGATTGCGATTGTGAGCAGAGCCTGAGTCCTCCTCATCTTTCTCACCCAGCAACCCTAGCACCTGGTATGGTCAGGTCGGTGCGAAATAAATGTTTATTGTAAACATCAATCCATGTTTTTCTGGCCTTATTTTTAGCTCTGATTTCCAACCTGACATAAAGATGTAATAGAGGAGCTTGGATGTGGAAAGCTACAAGGAAGGACACCTAATAAAGCAGTAACACAGACAGACTTAGGGAAGAGAAACGAATAGGGACATGTACTGGCAAAGACCGTCGTGAACACCTCAGACTGTCGTGAGCATGAATGCTTGTATTCTGGAAGTCTGACTGTGTTCCTTGTTGACTTGTGATTCTTGTTAAATCGTGGCCATTGTATGAACTTAGAGAGTCGAAGGATATGTATTTTTTGTAGCAGCCAACACCGTGGTGGCTTCTTCATTTCCGTTGACACAGAAAAAGAAATAAGTATTGATTTCCCCCCACTTATTTAAGGTGATAATTGCCCATGGCTGCTTTTCAGTCTAGATTAGGATCCACCATTCACTGGAAATGCGTGGCTAACTTTAGAATGTTAGGCAAACGTGAAGTAAACGCCAGAACTTGTGCTAAGTACTTTTCTGCCATAATCAATGATTGACAGTGGGATGTATTTAGAGAGGATAAGGTATCTCATTCTCTAGGAGTCTAAAAAAAAAAGAAAGAGCTGAGATTTTAATTTGCTTGTAAGGCCAGGGAATTTATCATGGGACCCCTACAGCCTCTTCCCAGAATTTAAAATAATCTGCCTCTCCCTTCGAATATCAGTTGGATCATTTCAAAATCATTGAAACTGATGGCTGTGAAAGTAAAGTCAGTTTCAGATAGGCTTGAAAAGTGACCAGAAATAGGGCTCCCAAGGTGTCAGGAACAAAATGGCCAGAGGTTGTAAGAGAATACACATCTTTTCATCTCAGACCCTCTGCAAAAGAGATTAACCCCTAAGGGGGCGTGGGGGGAGAGGAAAATAGAGATTTTCTGCCCAAATACCAGCCAAATAGGCAAACAGTTGATTTCTTTTTTTTCCTTTTCTTTTCTGGCATCCAGAGCTGAAACAGACAAGCAGCTCTTCCCCTCAGTGAACAGGCTGTCCCTGTTCTGTGAGGACGCCAGATTTCAAAAGCTGCCTGGAGTTCCACATGCCACGGCGCTGCGGGGAAACACTGAGGTCCTGAGTCTCAGGCAGAGGAACCAACAGCCCGGGTTGGCTAATGAGGCTTGGCGTCTTGGCATCTTGGCGTCCACACGGGGTTCTGTGGGCAATTCCTGCTGGAGTGAGGGAGGATGAAAAACAAAACCAAACCAAACAGGTGCACCTTTGTGCAACCAGGGGAGTGAGGATCCAAGAGTCAGCTTTTCTGGTCATCAGACGAATCTGAGCTGAACCTCTCCTCATTAGCCGCATTGTTTCCACCCAAGAGGGAGAACCCAGGAAGTGAGGATGACTCAGATGCATATTAGGAAATCACGGAGGAGATTCTGAAAAGGACGATTAAGCATGGCGTGCCACATCAGGCGTTGGAGGAGAGGGAGAGAGTTCTCACCCTTGTATTTCCGTCTCTAGATTTGGTTTTCATGGTGGGCAAGATTTTTTCTGTCCACTTATTTCTTTCTGTTATTCAAGTAATAAGAACGGTTGCAGTGAGTATGAATTATGCTTCATAAACTTAGGTATGTAGGAAATGTCACATAATAAAAATTTTCCTTAATTCAAATAAGTCCAAGCCCTCTTTCCATCTGGTTTTAGTGTATTCGATCTCAGTCTTTATTAGGTCTCTCTCTCCTTCCCCACCCCGCCCGCACCCCCTCCCACTTCTCTCCTTTTCCCCCACTCATTTCCTGTCTTATTATCCCTCTCTCCCCTCCTGCCTGCTCTCTCTCGGGCTTATAGTGTACCTGGGAAATCGGGAAGGGGCCTCTTACTTTCCCTCAGCCAAGGTTGCCATTGCTACCGTAACCACCTAGACCTCTGTGGTCCCTTCCAGGCCAGGCAGAAGGAAGCCTCTGGAGCTCCAGTGCTGAGAAGAGCCCCAGGGTGCATTTCATGGCAGTCCCCCTCAGGTCTCATGTCCATGATCATTGTACCCTCCTGGAGCTTGCATTTGGGTGGAGGGAAACAGGAAATAAACAAGTGAAACATGTAATATATTGCATAGCGGTAAGTGTTAGGGAAAGAAGTAAGGCAGAGAAGCCAAAAAAGGGAGTGCAGGGAGGGAGCTGCGATCTTACAGAGTGGTGGAGGAGGCCTCACTGGAATGAAGACCTTAGGAAGGGAGGGAGCGAGTTATGGGACATCTTGGGGAAGATCATTTCCAGCACAGCAAAGAAAAGGCCCTAAGGCGGGAATGTGGGCAACATGATTAGAGAACATCAGGAGCCCTGGATGTCCATGTGGATGGAACAGGGAGGAGAGGAGCAGGAAAGGACTCTGGGGAAGGAACAAGGGGCAGATCCAGGGAAGAGGGTAACAACTTTGACTTCTATGTTCACCCTGTATGGAATAGTAACTTGTAGAGTTTTGAGCAAAGGAATACATGTTCTTGTATGTTTCATCAGCATTGCCTTACCTACTGAGTTGAGTAGGCTACACAGGGAGCGGGTGTGAAAGCAGAACCACAGTCGAGAGACCATGGCAGTAACCCAGGCAGGAGCTGGAGGTGCGTAGACGAGGGGCGGCAGCAGATGAGGAGGTGAGAAGTGTATCATTCAGGCTGTAATTCAAAGACGAAAGAGCAGACAAGATTTACCATTAAATTAGCTACAAGTTGTGAAAGGGAAAAGGTGAGTCCAGTTATGGGGGGGACTGCCCAGCAAGAAGAACGTGTTGCCATTTATTCGGATGGAGAAGATGGTGGGGACGGCAATGGCAGGCATGAGAAATCAGAAGCTCACGTTCGGGCATGTCTGATATAAGGCATCTCACAGTCCATGCGGTGATGACCACAGGAGCACGGTTGTGCAAGACTGAAGTTCAGTGGTGATATTCTGTCTGGAGATGTAAATATGGAAGTTTTCCATGTGTAGCCAGGATATGAAACCATGTGGGTGGGTGGGTGGGATCATCCAGGGAGTGTGCGAGGAGAGGAGAGAAGAGGACAGCAGAGGACCAAGAATGATTCCTAAGACAGTCTGTCTTACCAGAGGTCAGGGAGATGACAAGGGACCCGCAAAGATGAAGAAGGAGACGCTAGCAGAGTAAGGAGAGGGAGCTGTCTGGAAAGTAAGAGTAAAGTACATATTTCCTCTTTATAAGTAAAGAACATATTTCCAAGAGGAAGGAATGACCAACTGGCTCAAGTCAGAAAAGACCTAGGAACTGACCATTGGGGGAGATTGTGAATCCCTTCTTCCTGCCCCATCTGCTCCCACTTGTCCCCATCAGAGACACTTGCCTTCTCCTCTTTCTCTTCATGACATTAGTGAGCTTGGGTTCTTAACAAAAGCCATGTGGTGAGTTCATCCTCGGTCCATCAATGCCAACTTTCCCTGAGGAAAGACAGCTCAGTGGGCCCTTTTGGAAATAAGGAGAAAGAGAAACAAATGGAAAACAAAATATGAATATAATCGTTTTTCATCGAAATAGTTTTTCATCGATCATGTATATACTCAGTCTTGGCAGATGAACAGATGTTGCCTCATAGGAATCATTTTTATCACATTAGTTAGACCTAAGGGTTGGCAGACTAGAACCCATGGGCTATGCAAATCCAGCGTGCTATCTGTCTTTGTAAATAAAGCTTTATTGGAACATGGCCACATCCATGCTCATTCTTTCATGTACCGCCTCTGGCTGCCTTCATGCTACAGTGGCAGAGTTGAGGACTTAAACAGAGGCTGTCTGGCCTGCAAAGCTGAAAATACTTACTATCGGGCGTTTTTCAGGCAAAGTTCGCTGACCCTAGTTTGGACTTTAAAATAGACTACTGGAAACATAACATGCGTGTTTCAGTCCTACTCCATGGGCTTTCATTAATAAGTTACCGCAAGAGACACATCTTAGATTTCACTTCTTTTCCGAGATGGGAGTCTCCTCTACTCAGAGCTTCATGCTGGGCAGTGGTTCTCAACGTGTAGTCTGTGGACCCGCAGCAACAGGAACTTGGGAGCTTGTTAGAAATGCACATCCTCAAGTCACATTTTAGACCTCCTTGGATGCTTTGGGTGATTCTGAACACGCTACTCTCAGAAGTCGTGTGCTAGAGCAGATACGGACCAGCAAAGCAGATACGGACCAGCAAAGCAGATACGGACCAGAAAAGCTAAGGACTTGAAGTGGTCATTTTCTTTTTTTCAAAGTAAATAGATTTATTCCAGAATGTTACCACTGTAAGAAACAAAAATGGGATATTATATGTTGATATCAATTACATATTGTTTTAAATTATTCAACGACTTTTTCTATTTAGCAGTGTATATTGGAGCTTTCTAGGTACTAATTTTCAATGCACTAACTAGTTCTTTGTACATTAGCATTAGGGTTTTAAGAACAGTCCTTAGAGGGCCACTTTCTTATCCAAAACATTAGGGTCATGCACTTTCTAGGATGATGGTATTAGCACTTATTATTGCGATCAGACAGTGGTGGCAGAGTAGGAACAGGCCAAGTGACTGTTTTCACACAGACAGGACAGAGTAGGATAAGGAGTGAGTGCCCCTGGGCCATGACTGTCTGCTGATTCCTCATCCTGGCACTCCAATGTGTTTAAGTAATAGAATGTAATGAGGCATTTATTTATGAGAGAAAAGTAGAAGGGATTTGTTTTCAGCACCATCAAGGATATGCTAGAATGAGAAAAACTTTAAATCGATATTTTTCCCCCTCCAGGATTTATGCAGGTGCTGCTGGATTGTAGATGCTGTTTTCCTTTGCTTAATGATCTAATCCTTCCCTGGAGCTTCTTCCCTCCGAGAACCTGACAGGAAGGAGTATCTGTGACTAGGAACAGCTATGGTTTAGAAGGAACTGGAAACCTGATCCCAGGGAATCAGAGAGGGAGAGCAGTGAGCCTTGGCCTTATTAAGCCCGGAAGCGATGTAGCAAAGGAACAGCGAGAAGACTCGGGCCCCTTTCTGAATATTGGAGGGTAGCATCCATGTTTAGAATCTTCCAGAAACGAGTCTGATATGCTAAGACATGAGAGACGTAGAGTGATTCTATGTACTCGTTTGTCCCGGACAAGATAGTTCTGGATTAGACCTGTCATCCTGGAAAAACTATTCATGATGGATGACCCCTTCCCTTGCAAATGTGTCCTGGCCTTTGAGAGCTACATCATATGGTCACCCCTGTGAGAGACAACCCAGAAAAGTACAGTGTCCAGACTCTGCATTTCCTAACAGGCCCCGGTTTGAAATCCAGTTCAGGTAGGCAGTTTATGCTGTAGGCCTCAGTTTATTTAACTATAAAATGGGGATAATAATATCTCCATCATAGGGTTGTTGAGCAGACTGAGTAAGCCAGTGCAACCCGCCTGGCTGCGGGCCATAGCTGGTAGGTGTTCAGCAACCACTCCTTCCCCTAAGAGAAAAAGAAATTGCCTTTAGCCATTTGGCTGAGCAGACTCTACTACATGAGATAATTCACAGTGACCCAGAAATTCATAAGCGACCTTGTTTGGGCTCCATTTACAACAGGGTTGTTTGGTTATGGTTTTTTGGGGTTTTTTTTTGTTTTGTTTTGTTTTTGTTTTTGTTTTTTAGCATTTTGTAACTGTTGTTTCCTTTTGAGGAGCTATAGAAACATTAAAAAAAATGGTCTTTCAGAGAAGGTCATATTTGCACTTGAAAAATAATTTCACATTCACAGGTCTGAACCAGAGGCTTGAGTTTGTTAGATGCTGTGCTACGAAGTGAAGGCCAGGAAGAGAAAGGACGGTATTGTAGTTCACGATGTTAGAGCTCAGGAAAGCCCAATAAATTATACTTCACCCTCGATGGGACAAGACTGAAACTGACTGAGAGTTGGACCCCAGAGTCAGGCAGATGGAGATCAAAATATCGTTTTTATTAATGGTGAAGTTGTTGGAAATAATGACTTAGTGTGAGTGCTGAAAGGGTTTGCCTACTCACTTCGGCCTCCAGACAGCCACCCAGAGAAGAAATTTGTGTCTATAAAAGACACCTTTGCTAACAGCACTGACTGGCACTGGTCCGCGGAGGTAAAGGAAGAAAGAAACCAAATTTTCTTCAGTGGGAGACTTTTAGTAGATTTATTCTATCCACCAGAGAAACATGGACACACAGTCACCACCAATCAATTTACTCAATTTTCTATGTGGAGAGGAGTAATGGAAGGACAAGGGGCAAGGTGTGTTACCCTAATAGACCTCCATCCACACAGAAACTTGAAACCAGGGGAAAGAAGGTTCCTCGTGACCTTGTCATTCATATTTCTCACTGAGCATTTAGTCACAGTAAAGATTTGATTAGATGTGACACATTGTCTTTTAAGAAAAGATGCCCAAGTAATCAAAAAAAATTTGTCATTTCTCCCAACTGCTGGTCAGAAATTGGACTCAATGCCATTACTAGATCCCAAATAATCAGAATACTTCCTTTGTCTCATGTATGATAGGCAGTCGGTTATTTTAATAACCTTGGTGGTGAATGAAGGTCACTTTTAGCCCACAGCACCTTCACTGCTGAATCATCCCTCAGAGGGAACAGAATTGGGTTGTCATTTCAGTCATGTAGCTCCATCTTCATTTTATTTGGAGGAAGTAATAGCTCCAGCAAAGGGAAGGATGTAAACATTTGTTTACGTCTTTCCCCCTCCATGGCCAGAACACGTTGTCACTCCAGCTGGGTCCAATTCTGAGAAACAATGAGCCTTCAATTTAAAAGTACAAGACAGCTGAACCGAAACTGGCTCTTTGAGTCACTAAGAATCTGGACTCGTCCAGACCTAATCCAAAAAGACAAGCGAAATGTGAGCACCCCTCCGGGTGACTCAGCACCTTCTTCTCTAGGTCTCTGACTACTGCTGGGTCCCATTAGTTAAGGCCTATGAAAGGCCAGCATGAGGCCACTTTGAAGCCATTTATGGCTATCATTTCTACTATCAGCAGGACACATCAATAGAATTGAGATTAAGGCACTCGGTCCCTTTATAACCACCAATTTATTCCTGTCCCTTCAGCTGTGCTAGTCACAAGGTCTAGACCCCAGATATGGTGCATTTTAATTTTGTTTTATTTCACAAGTATTTAAACTACCTTCTATGTGTGAAGCACTTTGGAAACCAGGATGTTGTCTAAGAGGGATGGAGGTAGGGGGTTTTCTGTCCCAAGAAATTTAAAATCTAGAGGGTGAACCTTTCATTAAAGCAAGACAGAATAAAATAATTGCCAAAAGATATGTAAAAGAAAAACAAATCGACGGTGGACTACAAAGGAATGAATGATTAATGCTACCCAAGGGAGCTAAGAAGTACCTCAGGAATTAGTAACATTTGAACTGGACTTTGAAGATGGAGTTGGCGGTCTTTGAGGGACCTCAGCAAATAGCACCTGTCTTCCTCATCTAAATTCTGAACAATTTAAGAAATAAAAAAAGAACTTGATGGGACCCAAAATACCAGTTTCTGTTGTTGGGCAAGTTAGCAGATGTGGCTTTAAGTTTGTTGGCCAGATGGGCTTAATGGCTCCCCCAGATCAGTCAGTATCCCACAAGGAGCCTTCAGCACCCCCACCCCAGCACACACAGCTATAGGTCCAGCGCCCCCAGGGAAGCTGGAAAACCTCATTCTTCTTCAAGAAACTGGAAGCAGGGAGAGGTACTTCCCTCTAAAAATTAGCATGGCTAGGAATCTTATATGGCGGATCCTGAGGATAGTCTGATGAGATCAGAATTAGGGTGGACAGAGGGTTCTGGAGGAAGATAAGGCTGCAGATGAAGGCTGGGGCCAGAACATGGGGAGCCTTGCCTGACATGTGAAATGTGTGGGCTTTTGTCTATAACCCACTAAAGATGGCTCCAGAGAAGACTGTGTTTATGATGCGAACTAGCTGGGGGTGATGGTTGTCAGGGCAGGGAAATCAGGATGCACTTCTGGTAGTCCACAGGAATGAGCATACCAATGAGCATAGGGACGAGGCATTTGGAATAATTCCTGATTTCATGAGAATTCAAATCAGATCTCAGTGCCCTGGAACTCAGACCAGTTGACTGAGGGGAAATTGCTTATGTCAGAAAACATCTAAAACTTTATGTGGAAATAATGACATTGTCATTCAACCTCCAAGAAATCAGGAGCCACCTGATGGTAATGCAGTGTCCTGCCTTCCCGCCTCCCTTCTGGACCCCGAGTTTTAGTGAGCAACTACCCGGTGTAGAGCACTGGGTGACATGCAGGGAATACAAAGATAAGCCTACCTAGAAGAGGAAAGAGGTGCCCAAACGTGTCAGTAATGAACTAAACCTCCGGGATGAAAGGTACTATGAGAATGTTTTTATTTACAACCAAGTCACTGACGGACGAAGTTATAAAATATACTCACTGGCATGGGCGTTTAACAAAAGCAAATGCTATGAGGCAACACAAGTGAGAATGGTTCATTCTGCCCAGGGGGGTGAGAGGGGAAGGGGCTTGGGAGGACTTGTCTTTGAACCTGAGAACTGCAGGGTGAGTATGAGTTCCTCACAGACAGTAAGTCAAAAAGAACATTCCTTAAAGAGAGAAGAGACCTTTTCACATTTGGGGTGGGAAGAAGTAATTGCAGCCTGTCTTAACTGATACAAAGAGGGTTTTTTGGTTTGTTTTTTGGAAGGGCAATTTAATACACGTGTCACCATTTTGCCATTACCTGCAATATTTCTCTTTCCTATCGCCTCCCTCTCCTCCCACCTCTGTCCTGCCCTGGGGGCTGGGTCTTTCCAGGCTTTGTTCAATCCATAATTCCCTGGGCTGCTCTGCTGCCTGCTAATTCCACCAAGAAGCCAAAGGAACTTTGGCTGTGGACCTAGATCCTGGCACATTTATAGGGGACAATAGGCAAAGTATTGTAAAGTAAAATAAGTTAGAACCATTCTGATTACCTTACATTTGAGAAGGCAGGGGATGCCTTTTGATGTGGGTTTTGAACAGAGTAGAAACGAAGAAGCCTCTAGCTTTGTCTGGGCGACTTTTCTTGTAGACTTAGATTAATCACATTAAAACATTCAGCCTGCAAACAATGGCCTCAAAGAAAACACTGGCTCTTTCCTTTTATTAAAGTAATACTTGCCCCGCAGCCCCTGGGACTGGCTGGTCCCTTTTTATTGAAAGAATTCACAGAGAATGTTACTTGGATGTCCTGGTAATATGTGAACATTAATAGCACGATATTTCAATCAGAGCTGGCTGGCCATGAGGGGATGGCTGTTTCCCATTGACTAAGTCAAAGGCCAAGTTACTTTATTAGCATATAATAGACTTGGAGTCAGTTTATGGGTTTTGTTATTTGGTGTTTACATTGTCTTCCAACCCACAGAACTCAAAAGGCTTTCCAAGCTGATCAAAGCACCGAGGAGCGGCCCAAGGTAGAAGGCATTTGGGGAGTAATGCAAAAAGTCACCAAACCGCCCCCCCCCCCCAGAAAGAGTCACCTACCCCAAACCAGAAAGTTTTAGCCTTTCAGATACAAGATTAAAAAAAAAAAAAAAAAAAATGTCTTCCTAAGCTGCTTATTGGTCCGTGTGAGAGAACATTCAAACTTTGGAAAAATATGTTTCAAATAATTTGTAGAGCATACTTTTGGTTTAAACATATGAAATGCATTTATTTTTCTTTCCTCCTCATGAATATTTACATATACTTAAAGTAGAAATCTTGCATAAGCTTAATAAATATAAATAAGAATCTTTATATGTGTTTGTTTAACCATATGGCCCTCAAGTGTCAGACTCTGTTCTACATGTTTTATAAATACTGACTAATTATAAATCTCCCTCTCCCTCTCTCTCTGTCTCTCACTTACATACACACACCACACACCCTTTCACTCCCCTCACTCAGGTCATATAATCCCTTCTCTGCGGTACCCCCTGCCCTTTCCTTTCTTCCCACATACATTCTTCTCAGCTTGGTTAAACACCCTTCAGGATCCCACCAGAGCCACAGCTCACAGAGGCTTCACTCCCACCAGCCCACTTTATAGTTACTCACTCCAGGCCTAGGGATTTCCACTCCAATTCCAGGAAGGGAAGTGTGGTCCACTGCAGCTCTGAAATCCTCTAGTCCAACTGCTTTGAAAGAAGACAAATAAGGCCAACCTTCTATGGACGGGTCAGTTCTCTGACAGGGGAGTGTGGACATGGAGGACATGACACGTGTGGTGTGGTACGCGTGCCACAGTGTACCGTGGCTGGCCTACAGGATGCCTCACTTAATCCACTCATGCACCCTCCCAGTATGTCCTTATTTCTGATGACCAGACAGAAAATCAAAGCAAGGAAATCTCCAAGAAAAGCCAGCCGGTGGGAGCTAGTCCAGCATTCCCATGAAATACCGGTAGCATGGATAACGCTTAAAATAAATGAGTTCAACAGTATTGAAAAGAGGCTGGACAAAAAGGGTTTTGCCACATTAATTTCATAGATTTTGCATTCTCTGTCCCCAGGAAAAGAAAGGCTACACCACCAGCTTCCAATCATTTATCACTAGGAGAGGCTTTCCCATTAATTCGAACTCTGTATCTTTGGTGTCTTAACAACCACCTGTCTCCAGCCAAATTTGCTGAGATTAAATGGCAAGATAAAATACAGTGTGTGTTTATCTGGCATACTGGCATTAGCTGTAAACAGGAAGGACTGTATAGGGAGGGGACCCATTACATTGAATATCAGTAAGGGAATTGCCATAGGAATTGGTGATGGCCAGAAAGGACATTTAAGAAATTCACATTCTTTTCCCACTGCCTAATCCTAAAGGGAATTGGAAAGTTATACGTTGGGAAGTCCCAACCACCAGGAAAGACCCCAGCCATCTTTCCAGGAATTTCCTTCCCACTCAAGAACCGTAAGCATTCACAAGTGAAGCATCTTGTTGTATGTGGCTTTATTTTCACTGCCTAAGAGTTTGTGCAGTATTTTGTATCTCCAGATGCTTTCCTAAGCATCAATTTAGGTGCAGAATTATAGTGGCAAAAAGATATAGTAATTACAATGATGCATAGCAGTGGTTTGCAGTGGGTTTGGTGTTGACCAATTGTTATACCACCATGATTCACCAACAGATAATTAATTGGGTTTATTACTCATTTCAAGGAAGGCCAGCCACATTCCAGTTATAGTTCTGTTGTCTTGAGTAGATAGTATATCCTACCTCTAAAACATGAAGGCAATATCCAAAACATCTGCTCCACAGAAGACTGAGAAGATCTTTTCAGAAGAAGGAAAGATGTTTTCTTATGTCATTTTCTAGAGTTTTTTCTTATGTCATTCCCTAGATATTTTCTTGGGCTCACCCTGTTCCTTGATAGCTGAACAATTTCCAATTATGTTTCCTTTCACAAAATACAGCATATTAAAATACTCTCTTTCTGGACTGTAATATTCTATAGTTGTTCCTAAATATTCAAGGGTTATGAATCTTCCTAATTATAAGAAGCACCTTAATAAACTTAATAAACAAGAATAGTTTTGAGTGTTGTCAGTTGAATACAAGTGATTACCAGATTTACGTACTTTTCATAAATCTATCCACAATTTCTCTGACCATAAAAGAGATACACTAAATAGATAAGAACTTCAAGAATCTCTCTTTGAACCTATCTGTTGAAAGTTGTGTATTACGCAAACTTCAGCCGTTACTACTTGAGTGGGCAGCAAATTGGTGTCCGTTAAAATGAGGCAAACAGCTTACTGCTTATCTTCCCATCACTATAGTAACCACTAAGGCCCTCCAAGTCCATGCAAGGTTCTGTTTGAGAAATGCAAAATCTTGGGCAATTGCTGAGTTTTTATGGCTTCATTATGTGGCCCAAATGTAGGAGATAGTAGATAGTGTTCTGTTGGTAGAGTCAACCAGTGAACCAAAGACCAGGCAATTCAAGTGAGAAGTTGGATGAAGGGGACATGTCCAATGCTTTAAAATTATATGCCAATTTTAATTACGCAACTTTAAAATTGCGAAATATAAAATATACTGGTAAAATCCTACCATATGCATAATTTCAGAGCGTGTGAATTCTCCACACAAACTTCCAAATCATCAAGAGTCACATAATCCCAGAGGTGGCAAGGCCAGGGTATTACGTGTGTTCATGTTATTGCTACACAATTTTAGGGGCTTGACAGAAAGGCCCACCCACCATTGGCAGACTCAGTCTTGAATGCATTAAGATCTTTGGGAAGTCGTCTCTCATGGAGAGTTTGAACCTTCCTTTCTACATGGTCTCTCCTATAATAACCACCTAATTTGTGGCTTATGTCATGATGGCCTACCTAAGATCAACATTCCATACTCCATCCTCATGTAAATATGAACAATTTCCAACAGAAAATAAAATATTCCTTAGGCCCATAGGCATTTTAGATCATATATGGTGATGTTGACATAAAATCAAAGTGTTTCTTCCCTTTGATCAAACCTATCATATTATCCAGGCATTTGACTACAACTTGTGAATGTTTTCACAAGTATCTGAACTGATCATAGATTGCGATCTCAAGTCAGCAGCAAGAAAGGGGGTGGGGGAAGCCTTTTGGGATTTTAAGACATTCTCCTATTCCTGCTACCTCCCTTCCTCACAACACCCAACCTAGTTTTTGCTTCAGCCAAATTTGATACTTTCTGCCTTACTGGGAGCCCAAGCTAAAGGACATTGAAGCGAGAACAAAATGTGACAGAAGTCCAAGAGGTTATCTTCTGCAAAGAACAGTGAACTGGGGTTCAGTTTGTAATTTGAAAGCCCTAGGTCAACCTGGAATGTTGTCAAATCCATTAACCAACCCACAGTTTCGAAGGCTATGCTCCTAGCTACAACATTGCAAAAGCTTGAGAGTGTGGCAAGCATCTTGCTTCTTCCTGCTTAAGCAACTCCACATTACTCTAAAATTAAATTCTAATGGAAATCTTTTGGATTTCAAAGGAAAGCCTTTGGTTATAGTAGAAACGAAAAATTATTGTGATCAACTAAGGAATTTACCTATTTTTTCCCCAAAGCACAGGAAATGTATTCACAAAAAAAAAAAAAAAAAAAAGTCCCTGAGGGCTCTAGATAAAATGAAAAAAGTTTCCTGAATAATAGAGGTTATAGCTTTTAAAACTATAAATCTGAACAACTATTTTGTGTGTGTGTGAATGGCTAGTAGGTTTAGCTGAGCATGGTATAAATTTGCAGTTATCTTCAAAGGAATTTATATTAATTTTGTTATGGGCATGAAGAAAATAGTAGCAGGCCATGTGAATCAAGCTGAATATGCAGTGGATTCCAGAAAGAAAAATGTTTTCTTTATATCCTAAACAGAAAATGTATTCTTCTTGGTAGTTTAGAAGCTTTTTTTTTTTTTTTTTTAACTAAAGAGGTCATATACTACAGAGTCTAATTTTTGTATTTGTTACTATCTCTAGGGTATTTTTTTTTAAGATTTTTTTTTTTCTGACAGAGATCACAAGCAGGCAGAGAAGCAGGCAGAGAGAGGAAGGGAAACAGGCTCCCTGCTGAGCAGAGCCTGATTTGGGGCTCGATTCCAGGACCCTGGGACCATGACCCAAGCCAAAGGCAGAGGCTTTAACCCACTGAGCCACCCAGGCACCCCCAAGAGAGAGATCACAAGTAGGCAGAGAGGCAGGCAGAGAGAGGGGGAAGCAGGCTCCCCACTGAGCAGAGAGCCCCATGTGGGGCTTGATCCCAGGACCCTGAGATCATGACCTGAGCCGAAGGCAGAGGCTTTAACCCACTGAGCCACCCAGGTGCCCCTCTAGGGTATTTTTAATATCCTGTGTCCAAAATGTAACTTGGAAACTTAAGTGTGAATAGAAGAAATAAAGAAAAATGAGAGAGAACGAAGAGAAGGGTGATGTCCTACAGACAGTGTGTTTGCTGTGGAAGTGTAGCCCGTCAGTGTACCTGAACAGCAACAGTGTGACAGAGTTCCCTTGGGCATAGAGTTTCACTTGAAAACCCATTCCAGATCATCTCTCACAGGGCTTCAAAGAATAATGTGCTTAATTTAGGGTGGAGTTTTATAAGGGTCCACTTGCAGGTTTTTCATGAGTCACTCTCAAAGATCCGTATACCCTTGAAATTGCATAGACACACTTTTTTGACTATCCCTATGTGTGTTTATTTTTCTGGAGAAAAGAGTCACTAGCCTTAATCAGAGTCACAAAAGTATTCAAAGACCCTTGTCTCCAAAAAAATGGGCTAAGGACCACTGCTTTTGTGCATTACTGATTATTTGATGTCATTTTCTTGTCTCAGAAACAAGGGCGGTGTGTGTGTGTGTGTGTGTGTGTGTGTGTGTGTGTGTGTGTGTGTGTGTGTGTGTGTGTGTTTCCTGACAGAAAGACTTAATGTTACCATATTCTGGAAGTTTACATAAAGCATGAAATTTTTAGATATAGCCTCTTTCTCTACCTCTCATAACTAAGAAATTCAAGAGTACTTTATTTTAGACAGTAAGTACTTTATTTTAGACTATAAGAGCTTTTGTTGTCTATGGAACAAATTTCCATGTATTATCACTGTAGGAAATGGGAGAGAATTTGGAGGCCAGATATAATCAGAACTGTTGAAAAAGGAGATGATATCTTGATACTTCATTCAATTTTTAGCACTGGATATATACTAGCATGGATATAATAGTAATATAAATTAATATAGTTTTTCTCATCCTTGTGATTGATAATGGCTTCATTCCAAATATAGGAAATTTGATCATCTTAAATGTGTCT
This sequence comes from Lutra lutra, assembly GCF_902655055.1. NCBI lineage: Eukaryota > Metazoa > Chordata > Mammalia > Carnivora > Mustelidae > Lutra > Lutra lutra. The sequence continues at coordinate 12,581,917 of NC_062290.1, read as the reverse complement.
GTGTTTCTACGGGTTACAACAATTTGATAAAAATACTGATATGAAGTCATTTGACAGTTTATTGCTCTCAAGTCACCCTATGAAAATTGATCCTTTGGAGGGGATCCTATGTATCCCCTCAAAGGGAAGAGAAGTTTCCAGCTGTCTTGCTGTTGTCTGGTAGGTTGTAGATGACTGGAAATTCTAGGAGACTCATTCTAAGACTTTGTTCTCCATGAGATCATTGAGTGGATCACAATTGGTTTGTAAGTCGGAGTAAAGATTCCACTGACAGAATCAATGCCCAAGATCAGAATTTGGCAAATGCCTCTCTTGGAAGATCCTAGAATGAGTCTAAATATATCATTTGGTATAAAACAGCTAGAATGGTGTATTACTGTTCCTTGATATGAAGCCCTACAATACATGTACTAACCCAAGGAAAAGGGAAAAATTAGATATCATAGTTCTTTGGGAAATGCCTCATAAAAATTTTAAATATTGGAAAAGAGACCCTTTTCTAACATGTATGAAAATACAAATCCATGTAGGGATGGGTATTTCCTATGTCAGCAAATTCTCTTCGTAAACAAGTGTGCTGTATTAACATTTCAAGTTAGCCCTTGATTTTCAAAGAGCCTTTCAACAGGAACTTATGTAATCCTCAGGATCACCAGTGGGGAAAAAAATCTCCTTCGTAGACGTGTAAATGGAGTTTTTTTTTTTTTTTAAGATTTTATTTATTTATTTGACAGATGGAGATCACAAGTAGGCAGAGAGACAGGCAGAGAGAGGGGGGAAGCAGGCTCCCCACTGAGCAGAGAGCCCCATGCGGGGCTCAATCCCAGGACCCTGAGATCATGACCTGAGCCGAAGGCAGAGGCTTTAACCCACTGAGCCACCCAGGTGCCCCCATAAATGGAGTTTTAAAGGGATATTTTGTCTGAATCATTAATGGCCTTTGAGCCCAAGGGGAGCAGCACTGACCTTTTGCTTCCTGCTTCCCGCTTCCCTCCCCTTGGACCTAAAGGAGGAATTTTCAAACGTTCTCCATCCACAGGAACATCCAATCACACATGGGTCATCCGTCTCCTGTAATTCCCTCTGGAGTACAAAAAGAAATCTTGGGACCCACAATCATCATTTTCTTACATTTTTAATATGTTGATTTAAAAATAGCACCCATTTTTGTGTAACTGACATTGTGGACCATTCCTTTAAGATGAAAATCAAACCATGAAAAACACTGACTTATGAAGAGAAGTCCCCGGGATACTGATAATACTGTAGAAGTGTAACAGGTCACCACGTTAAACACAATCCCTTCTTAATGGAGCAAGAAATACTATTATTTCTCACAGGGCAGCAGTTTCTGGATAAAAGTGGGGGGGGGACCCACAACAGGAGGGGGAAAGGGAAAAACTGAGATGACTAAAGGCCTTTTTTTTAGTTCGTATTTACAGAAGTGGTACAGAATCTTGATTATTTCTTTTTTAAGATAGCTTCTCTGTATAACACCATCTCATTTTTTTTTTAAACCATCTCATTTTTATGGTACTGCTCAATTCCTTAACTATTCTGGGAAGGTGAAGAGTGAGAAAATGCTGTGTGATACCAAAATGAGCAAAAGAAGTAGTTTGATGAACCGTGATGACACTTGGAGAGGTCACTTGAAAATGAACTTCATTTCTTTTTCATCGTCGTCTCTCATGGACATTCGTTTTTAATACTCGTCTTTAATATGTTGGGTTGAACCCTATGTGACTGCTGATGTTAGGGCAAGTTTTACATCTTTGAGCTCACCATGAATCGCTGAAATACTTTAGAAAAGGTCTGGGACACCCCAGAATTCAACAACTGAATTCAACACCTGTTTCCAGACCGCCCACCATGTGCCTAGCGCCTTGCTCAGTGGTGAGGACACAGTAATGGCAAGAGGCAGATGGAAGATGCCATGTCTCTCAGATTCTTTATCATGACTACTGTGCTGTTAAGAACCCATAATCCAGAAGGTCATTTACGGTCAGATGTACATAGACCCCCCCCACAATGTAGCCAGTAGTTGACTCAACAAGTGTAAATATGTCCCCAGCTGATTTTGATAATCTTTAATAAAGGGAACCTTTCAGGTGTTTTCTTAGCACTGTGATGACATCAGGGATCTGACCTGTTTTAAATTCCCATTTTCCACGTAAGAAACTGAACCACTGGGTACATAGGAGACTTGCTTAAGGTCACATTTAGCTTCCAGTCTTCCGGTTGCTGGCTCAGGACTTCATCTACTAACCTTCCTTCCTCTCTCTCCTCACCCTGTGCACACACACCCCGCCCCCAGAAAGTAGGGTGGTGGGTGCCTTCACCGGCCCCAGCACCCCGGGAGCTCTGTCCAGGGAGAGGGCAAAGTCAGATAGACTCTGTGGTGGGAAGATTCTGCAAAAGGATTTTCTGTACAATTTTTGCTCCGTATTTTTTCCCTTCATATGTTGTTATCTCCCCCGTGCTCAGTAATTTTAGTTTGTGCTTTTTGTTTCCCTTTTTTGTTTCTTTGGTTTGCTGGCTTTGTGTTCTTTTCTCTTTTTTTTTTTTTTTCCTTTTCTTTTCCTTTTTTAATGCAGGAATCGGTCAAGGTGTTCCAGTGGTGGCGCTCATTGTGGAAGGAGGACCCAATGTGATCTCGATTGTCTTGGAGTACCTTCGAGACACCCCTCCTGTGCCTGTTGTTGTCTGTGATGGGAGTGGACGGGCATCTGACATCCTGGCATTTGGGCATAAATATTCAGAAGAAGGCGGGTAGGTAATTTACCAGGCCCTATAAGAGACCTTTGAGTACAAAGCCTGTGTTCAAAGCTCTGAAAGATGGTATCCATTGATGGAGATGTTTGGTCTGGGAAGGTGGTAGGGAAGATATTCTAGATGTCCTATGAAGTGAGAAATTCCATGAAAACCCCACTAGACCAGACTAATAAGGAAGAAAAAAAGGGAAAGAGGGGTCATAGCACGTCTCTTCTCTTCATTTCTTCTCTCTTCTGCTCTTCCCACTATGGAGAAGCAGGGACTGGGTTTGAACACATAAAGGACAGCTAATCCAGACCCTATGGTTCATGCAAGAACCTTGGGAGAAGCTGGGATGTGCAGCTTTCAGGTTCAGCCTCCAAATACCAGCTTCACCAAACCGCTGCATGTTTACAAAGGCCAAAGGTTTACCAAAATTTTGGGTGGCCTGTGCTATCAAATCCTTCTAGATCAGCTCAAAAAGCAGAACCTCTAACCACTCTGGTCCTCTGTACGTCCTTCCTGGCCTCCTGCCCATGGACTTTCCTTGGTCTCTCTGTCCCCTGTTGGTATTTTCAACAGTCCAAAGCCCCAACCCCAAGAAGGACCTCCCTTCCCGCCTTCCCTACCAATCTGAGGTCCCACCCAGGGAGTGGTAAAAACCCAAGCACTCGCGTATTATTGATCAAAGTAGCTCATCCTGAGGTGTGAATAAGTTTAAGGAAGAAAACTCAGGAGGAGTCATTTAATTTATTTATTTTTACTTATTTTTTGTTTGTTTTTTTAAAATTTTTTAATTTTTTTATAAACATATAATGTATTATTAGCCCCAGGGGTACAGGTCTGTGAATCGCCAGGTTTACACAGTTCACAGCACTCACCATTGTTTTTTTTTTTTAAGTTCTTATTGATTTACATAATCTTGTACCCAGCATGGGGCTCAAGCTCACAACCCCAAGATTAAGAGTTGCACGCTCTTCTGACAGGGGCAGCCAGGCACCCCAGTCATTGAATTTTTAAATATGGAAGTTTCTCACCTAATCAGTTCTCCTAACCCATGAACCTGGTGGGAGAAAGGAGCCCCAGAGGAGATGGGATCTTTTATTTATCCCTTTTGCAAACATACACAAAGTGCCCACTGGGCACCACACACGCAGATAGGAAAAAGCATAACAACTCTTCCTAGTCTCCAAGAGCTCCTAGGAAGTCTAATAGGTAGACAAGCGTGTAATGATAATAGTGAGTGACTGGTGAGCTTGCCCAGTACGGGACACTCCATGCCCCACCGTCCGCCAGGTGGCCATTCACACAGCACCCTGTCCTGGCAAGTGTACAGACCTGAATCCAGGAGAGTCACGGGCCCTCCAGTTAACAAGGCATACAGGGACAGTGATTTCAGGCCCCCTAAAGCTTTCAATATGAAAAACACAAAAACAAAAGCCAATATTCATAAGCATGAAATTGGAGTTTGCTTCCTGGCAAATTGATACTACTTTTCTGTTCTCCTTTCAGCATAAATATTGGTCCATTCTCTAGCTAAAAAACTCAAAAGAACACTAGCCCGAAAGCCTCCATGTGGATTACGAGCCAGAGCTCAGGATTCTCAACTGTGCTTTGAGTTTATTAAAAATTTAGCCATAGTGCTCAGTGATTGACGTACAGCAACGCGTTCCTTTCGCAAACATACCAGAAGAATTTACACAATTTTTAGCTTTGGCTTCCTTTCTGCCTTCCCAGTGCTTGTAATCACCGTACAGTGTTTCCACAAAGTAGACACGAGGTTGCGTTGAGAATGCACATTTCCTTTTCAGAAAATTCATGGAGAAGTGAGCTATGGATCTCAGCATTTCAGGTCTTCTAGGTCTGTGCGCAGTGAAGGTCTGGGTCCAGGGCCTCCTTTTTGTCCTATTATGGATTGTATACTTTGAAAATGTTACAGTTTTTTGCTCAGTTGCTCTTCCTGATTCTGTTTTGTATGTAGGGAAATGGTACACACCTTAGAGCTTGGGCGGGAGGGACAGAACTGGGGGGGACGGATGCACAGAGCAGTTATGTGCTTGCCCATGATCCCAGGTCAGGACTCTTCCTGGTCTATTACAAAAATTCACTGAAATGGATTTTGTGGCATCTGCCTTCATGTTTCTTATGTAGTACTTCAGTGGTCCTGTTGTTTGGCTGTAGGTGCACTTAAGTTCCCTTTAACGTCCCCTTTGCATTGTAATTTCGTATTTTTTTATATTAGTCTATGTAGTCCCAAAAGATAAAATCAATGCATTCCTGGCTGTAAACCAGTGTTCAAGCTGACCAGTGCGGGTTCCTCTTCCCCCCCCCACTTTCCTTTAAAAGAAAAAAATATTAAGTTTTTACCTAAATTCCAGTTAACACATAGTATAATATTAGTGTCAGGCATCATATAGATAGATTTTTTTCCTTCCCCTGACCCAGACCCAAATAAGAGTCAGAATACCATGGCCTTTTAACTTTAATTGGCAATTCTAGTTTTAAAGCCAAAGTTTAGTTTTAGCTCTGTTTTTTTTATGACCAATGTGAAAAAGCGTAGTCTATGTGGGATGTGTGCAAACATATAAACCAAGAGGATCATCAAAGAATTAACCAGTGTGAAGATGGAGAATTAAGATCTAATTTCTAACCTTGGGAATTATTAAAATTAAAACTTAAAAAATTTTAAGAAACACTTAGAAACAGTTATTAAGAAAATACAAACTTCAAGAGAAACTTTATATTTGCCAACCCAAATATACAAGTCTGCATTTATTTACTTTATAGGCTGTTACAGTAGAAGTATGCTCTTGCTCCAGGAAAGCAATTATAAATTTATCCTGATCAAATGAATTCGTGACGTTGCTCTGTGTCATTTGAATAACTGCCAGAATTAATCATGTTTATTTTGCTTGAATAAGAAGTTGTCTAGCCACACATGTGTAGCTGATTTAAAAAAGCACTTCCAAGGAACAGTATTTTACAGGAGTGTGTTTTCTTTATGCTGAAAAAAAAAAATAAAACAAAAAACAAACAAAAATGAGCCTATCTCCAACTACATTCACCAAAAATTTCTTTTTTGATTCCCAAAAAGTCCAACAGAGTTGAGATATATTTCACTACAAATAAATATAAATGTGTAACTATATGTTCAAATAGACAAACATATATAAATAAATGGGTATAATTGTACATATAAAATTGATTATAGAAAACACCTTGTTTACTAAACCTGAATCAGAGTTTGGAGTCATTGATTTTTGCTTTTTGGGTTTTTTTTTTTTTTTTTTTTGGTTATTCAAATATGCTTTAAAATGTTTCAAACTCATTTACAGATGGTTAGATAAATAATACAGGTCCAAAGACTGGTAAATGTGTATATTCAACTCTAAAGCTTTTCATTTTGTAATCTTAAAGAAGGGAATGAAATTTACATACCTTCTGGTTTAACTTTTGTGAACTTGCTATTTTGCCTTTAAATTCCCTGTTATTAACCACCTTCCAAGAATATGAATTTGAAATGGCATCACTTTGGAAGCAAATTATAATTGGCAAAACTAATTAACTTTTGTAGATGAGATTACTGGTGATAGAGGAAGACAGGCTCTATCTATTCCCACGCAAATGGCTCTCTGCTCTATGGTACAAGCTCCCCCAAAAATGGCCAAATTCTCTTTTTCCCTTATTGTCCTACTAGATTTTCTATTTCTCATCTGTCATAGTTTAAAATGAGTCACAGATCACTTTCCTTAACTAATTTCATTCCTTAAAAATCTTACCAATTTTTTTTTTTCTGAATCATGAATGACTAAACACTGCAAACAGAAACAGATTAATGCCACCCAGGAGCATTAGATTGGATTACCTACATTTTCTTTTCTTTTTCTCTTTTTAAAAGATTTTATTTATTCATTTGACAGAGAGAGACAGCAAGAGAGGGAACACAAGCAGGGGGAGTGAGAGAGGGAGAAGCAGGCTTCCGCTGAGCAGGGAGGCTGATGTAGGGCTCCATCTCAGGGTCCTGGGATCGTGACCTGAGCTGAAGGCAGACGCTTAGCAACTGAGCCACCCAGGCACCCCAATGACCTACATTTTCAAATACTAAGATTCAGTACTAAGATTCCACTTTTTGCTGCTGACCAAGGAAGCCGACCAACATCACGCATTGTTAGGAACACCTTTCAGGGGATAGGTGCCTGCAGCAGAAGTCAGAGGTTGCTTGAAAATTCGTAATCTAAGTTTCAGATTGCAGAGAAACATGGTCTAGCTCATTTATCAGTCAGTGAGAACGAGTCAGCGTGAAAAAGGCATCTGAATAGATGCGCATTCTGAGACGATGTTCCTCGTTCCTCTGGGTTTTATTGCCAATCCTTACATTTATTTTGGTGTCTTTTCCCCATACGTAATTATATGGATTTAGCATTTTTAGAGCACCTAGGACAAGAAGCAGGACCTGTGATAGCAGAAAGCCTTACAGATCTTAAGTAGTCTCTGGATAACTTTTGGGAATTTACCAGTGGGTCAGACACCAGGACTCTTCCCATTGTTCTGTGTCAGTGGAATTTGTAGTAGATATGGTGGAGAAACACTGAAGAATGGCCTTCTCTTGAGGACAGGAATAAATTTTTAAAAAATCAAATGAATCAAATAAAAATTCTGATCTTCCCTCTTTTGGCCTACTCTTGAGGACAGGAGTAGATTTAAAAAAAATCAAATGAATCAAATAAAAAATCTTATCTTCCCGGTTTTAAGGGAGTTTAATAAAGGTCCCTTTATTTTTTTGATTAGCTGAGCTGAAGGCATAAATGGAAGGCAAAGTGGAGATGAATAAGGAAAAATAGGTTGCATGGCTTCCCATTTTATCTCTGTCCTAGCACAGATGTAACAAAAGTTTGTTTCTCTACAAGTACGCATCAAAATGGCCAAAATTAGGAGGAAGTTGCCAGAAAACTAGCCATTTTAGAAATCCAGGTGTGGTCTGTATCCCTAGGGCATATCACTCTGTGCGATGGTTACTAATGCTTTCTTCTGCTCCTTGAGATTTCCATCTAAGGCTGAAGGCTGTCACAGCCCTATCATTTGTCTCTATGAGATCTGCTGAAAGGAGGTAATTGATCTCGGTGGTTTGTATCCCAGTATGATTTAGACATAATTGGAATGTCAAGTGAGAAATAAGGAAACAAATATCAAGCATGCTGACTTCAAGTGTCCATTTCAGTTTCCATTAATTTCATCTTACCTTGTCTCTTTTCTAGAATTTTCTGTAAGAGATTAGCCTGTCAAAACTTCAGTCTGTTTTGTAACTTTCCAAGAAGGAAGGAAAGAAAGTTGGAAACATGTTGTACAGACAAAAGATATTGGGGGCTTTATTTATAAAAAGCGTTGTTTTTGTAAACGTTTCTAAGTTAACATTTATGCATAGGACTGCTAGAGAATGAGCAAGACTGTTAGAGATTCTAGAATGGAGATTAAAACATAGGCATAAATACAGATAACTAGAAGGTCACATGTGCTGTGATAAATGTACAAAGTGTTTCAAGAGCCCAGAGGACAAAGTACTTGAGTGTGGCATTCCTCCCAAAAATCTATTCAGTGGAACAGCCTACGTTAATTACACACAAAATGGCAATATAATGACTCTGTTGCTCCTGTTCTCCTTTTTCCCTTAAAAACTGGATCCAAACTGAGGATCAGCCTGATTGACCAAGAAAAAGCTAACACTTGACCCTCTTTTATGTAGCTCAACACAAAACAAAGAATCAGTCTGCATGGTATTGAAGGAAAGTCAATAAAAGGGATAATTTTATGAGATAGTGTGTTTGGAGGTCTGTGTACATATTATTACATTGAATTTATATATACTCAAATTTATATATCTTTAAATATGTTACATAGGATATGAGATATGTTAATTATATATTTCTATAACTATAATTCAAATATATTAATATATAATATATTTACATATTATAAATATAATTTAAATCTAGTTATATACCAATATTCTGTTTTTATATTGATATTATTACATATTGATCATATTAATATATTTTATATTATATATTTATATATGGAATTTCTATATTTCAATTTAAATGACAAATTAATAAAATTAATTATGTATAATTAGTATGTGTGTATATATATACACATATATTTATATATGAAATTTCTATATTTCAATTTAAATGACAAATTAATAAAATTAATTATGTATAATTAGTATGTGTGTGTATATATATACACACATATGTGTGTGTATATATATACACATATATTTATATATGAAATTTCTATATTTCAATTTAAATGACAAATTAATAAAATTAATTATATGTATAATTAGTATGTGTGTATATATATACACATATATATACACATATGTGTGTATATATATACACATATATTTATATATGGAATTTCTATATTTCAGTTTAAATGACAAATTAATAAAATTAATTATATGTATAATTAGTATGTGTGTGTATATATACACACACATACACTAATGCCTGTAATTATTAAATTGCAATTTTTCAATTTTTACATTGCAATTTTTCCCTCCATGAAATATATTACAGATATTGCTGTATAGATACCTGTGTCATTGTCTCCCCAGTTCCAGAAGGCTGGAGTAGCTTCATTTATTAAAAAGAAAATATGGTTACTTGATCCATCCATGCTGTGTCAACACGGAGAGGATGAAGCATTGACTTTAAAACAATTACCTAGCATTCATGGAAGAAAGTACTAGTGAGGGGAGAAGCTTTACTGATCTCAGTTGGTCAGTCAGTTCTCCTATTGATTAAATTTGCTTTAGAATTGCTCAGCTCCAAGCTGGTAAACTGTGGCCTTGAATATAAACAGGAGGCAGAAGAAAAAAAAAAAAAACACAGAGCTGAGTAATCCATTATGATAAACCAATCCTTTTCAGAGAACCACTGCCCATGACTTTTAGACAGCCCATCAATGCCAAGTGAAGATTTCAAAGGATGGATTAACTATGTTCCTCTGAGATTTGGTTAGCTAACTTCTTGACCACTTATTACACAGAAGACATTGAAAATAGGCATAATAATCCTGATTCAGTGTGCCTGGGCTGGGTTGCAGGAAACTGTCCTTGAAACCAAAATCCCAGTGATGCTGGGGCACGTGGGGGCTCAGTCAGTTAAGCATCTACTCTTGACTTCAGCCCAGGTCATGATCTCAGGGTCTTGGGATTGAGCCCTATGTAGGGCTCCATGCTCAGCAGGGAGTCTACTTGAGATTCTCTCTCTCACTCTTCCTCTTCCCCTTCCCCTACTTGTTGGCTTGTTCTCTCTAAAAAATAAATCTTTAAAAAAAAAAAAATCCCAGTGATTCCAACCAGAGTGGTCCATGGACCACACTTGCAGAAACTCTTAAATGTATATGAATGAGCTTTGTCTTCATATTTCCCTGATGTTTTCAGAAAGAGCTTCATCACTTTCTACATGTCATGCATGTACTGGGCACACCAGCCATTGCTCTGTTACCACAAGCACTTTGTACCACTGCCAACTTTTGTCTCTGGAACCCAGTTGACTTGAAAAGTTTATTTAGCAAGGATCACCTCATTTATTTCTTGATCACAGCTGTTTTTGGTTCCAAACATCTGTTAGACTTGAAAATCTCTCCCTTGAAGAGAAAGCTTTGCCACAGAAATGCTTGTTTTGACAGGACTGGTAGATTGCTCTGTTCATATTTACATGGACTTCTTAAGGGCATTCAGTTCATTTCCTCCTTTCTTTTGAAAATGATTTTCTGACTAGGTCAAAATGGATGACCAATTTCAAAAGAGAAAAGAAGAGAATGAGAAACGTAAAGGTATTTAGACCCAAAATGGTGCTAGTTGTGAAGCACAGCTTTCTCTGCTGTGGAAGATGCCACAGAGAGTCATCAAGGCCACTATGTTCAGCATTAGAAGGGCCTGGCTCATTTACCTTAGACTTCATAATTGCAGGGGACAACCCTTTAAGAGTCCCAATTTTCCACATGCCTGTAGCATTGATTTTCACTTTTTAAAAGCCCTTGGGTCCCTTCTCATATGGAACCTCAGAAGTACAATATATAATGAAAATACAGAAAGGGAAATTAGACAATCAGTCCCATTTACTATAGCACCAAGAACCATAAGATACCTGGGAATAAACCTAACCCAAGAGGTAAAGGCTCTGTACTCAAGGAACTACAGAACACTCATGAAAGAAATTGAAGAAGACACAAAAAAGATGGAAAAGCATTCCATGCTCATGGATTGAAAGAATAAACATTGTTAAAATGTCTATACTGCCTAGAGCAATCTATACTTTCAGTACCATCCCGATCAAAATTCCACCGACATTCTTCAAATAGCTGGAGTAAACAATCCTAAAATTTGTGTGGAACCAGAAGAGACCCTGAATTGCTAAGGAAATGTTGAAAAAGAAAAACAAAACTAGGGGCATCGTGTTGCCTGATTTCAAGCTTTACTACAAAGCTGTGATCACCAAGACAGCATGGTGTAGCTCAAAAACAGACACATAGACCAGTGGAACAGAGTGGACAGTCCAGATATGGGCCTGCAACTCTCTTCAACAAAGCAGGAAAAAATATACAGTAGAAAAAAGACAGTCTCTTCAATAAATGGTGCTGGGAAAATTGGACAGCTATGTATAGAAGAATGAAATTCGACCATTCTCTTACACCATACACAAAGATAAACCTGAAACAGATAAAAGACCTCAACATGAGGCAGGAATCTATCAGAATCCTAGAGGAGAACATAGGCAGTAACCTCTTTGACATCAGCCACAGCAACTTCTTTCAAAACATGTCTCCAAAGGCAAAGGAAACAAAGCGAAAATGAACTTTTGGGACTTCATCAAGATCAAGAGCTTCTGCACAGCAAAGGAAACGGTCGATAAAACAAAGAAGCAAACCACAGAATGGGAGAAGATATTCGCAAATGACACTACAGACAAAAGGCTGATATCCAAGATCTATAAAGAACTCAAACTCAACACACACAAAACAGATAATCACATCAAAAAATGGGCAGAAGACATGAACAGACACTTCTCCAAAGAAGACATACAAATGACTAGCAGACACATGAAAAAATGTTCATCATCATTAGCCATCAGGGAGATTTAAATCAAAACCACATTGAGATACCACCTTACACCAGTTAGAATGGCCAAAATCAACAAGAAAGTAAACAACAAGTGTTAGAGAAGATGTGGAGAAAGGGGAACCCTCTTACACTGTTGGTGGGAATGCAAATTGGTGCAGCCACTTTGGAAAACAGTGTGGAGATTCCTTAAGAAATTAAAAATAGAGCTTCCCTATGACCCTGTAATTGCACTACTGGGTATTTACCCCAAAGATACAGATGTAGTGAAAAGAAGAGCCATCTTACCCCAATGTTCATAGCAGCAATGGCCATGGTCGCTAAACTGTGAAAAGAGCCAAGATACCCTTCAACAGATGAATGGATAAAGAAGATGTGGTCCATATATACAATGGAATATTATGCCTCCATTAGAAAGGACGAATACCCAGCTTTTGTATCAACATGGACGGGACTGAAGGAGAGTATACTGAGTGAAATAAGTCAAGCAGAGAGAGTCAATTATATATGGTTTCACTTATTTGTGGAGCATAAGGAATAACACGGAGGACATTGGGGGTTGGAAATAAATGAGTTTGGGGAGATCAGAGTGGGAGACAAACCATGAGAGACTGTGGACTCTGAGAAGCAAACTGAGGGTTTTGGAGGGGAGGAGGGTGGGGGTTGGGTGAGTGTGGTGGTCAGTATTAAGTAGGGCACGTATTGTGTGGAACACTGGGTGTGGTGCATAAATAATGAATCTTGGAACGCTGAAAAAATTTAAAAAAAAAAAGACAAGATACACACATGTTTACATGTTTACTCTGGTGAAGCTGAGGTGGAAGGCCTAGACCAGTAGTTCTCAAGTGTTTATCTTGCATCAGAATCACCTCGAGGGCTTATTAAAAATCATATAGCTGGGCTCCATCTCAGATTTTCTAGTTCAGTCAGATTGGCCAGGTGGTTTGCTTTTCCAAGAAGTACCCAGGAGATGCAGATGCTGTTGGTCCAGGGACCATAATTTGAGAGCCACTGATCTAGAGCCTCTCTCTGTCCAGCTGTCACTCACTCAGGCAGCTCTGAAGCACCTCCTCAAAATTCTAGGGGCTTCTTTGTGGAACACAGTTAAAGACCACTAATCCACAGGTCAAGACCACAGTTCTTTGCTTGGACTCAAGACCCTTTGCATTCTGGCCCCAGCTGCTTCCTAGGGCCATCTCAATGAACCTTCCATTCACCAAACAACCAGACTGATTTGTCCTCCCCACTGCTGTCTTAGCAGGAGATGTACATGTCCATGTCCCCACCTGCTTCTACAAGATAGCCTCTTTCTCATGTGAAAAGAAGTCGTGAGGACTCAAAATCCACAAACACATTTAAAATGTGTCTGAGGGAGCCTCAGATAATAAAATGCCTTGGTATTTAATACTTCTACCTTAGAGGAGATGAATTTTGAATCATCCTGGCTGACAGGAGAACCTGCAGCTTCTAGAAATAGAGTGGATTAACATCTCACCCCGTGGTATCATTAATAATAGATAATGTTTGCAGTGTTCTTAATGGATTTCCATTAGGTTCCCCACGTAGTTCTCATTGTTGATTACGGACCACAGGATTCATAAAAACTAAATAGAGCAGTGATGACCACGTGCTGTAAAAGCTTCTTCCACCAGAGACACGCTAAAGATGCATTAATGTAGCATTCCAAGGTTAACTCATATCTGTACTACTGTTGTCAAGAAAAGTCTCCACTCAGCTTTCTCTTTAGTTGTTGTAATTGCTGGACAACTATCCTTGAGTTGATATACATATTCATTGTGTTTTCTGGAGATATTCAGTGCAAATCAAGTATCCATAAGCAGGATCCCTAAAGTAAGCAGTAAAAAATCTATTCCTTTGAATTCATGGAGGTCCTAGTTCAGTGTCTTGGAGACAAAGCTAAAATTTGGAGTTCTTCAACACTGTGACATCCTTGGTATTCACCATTTGATTGTATATTTGAGATTTTATTATCTCTAATGCAGGCATGACAAATAGTTTTCATCTTGAGTGTCAACAATAATCCACTGATACCAGCGTCCTAGGATGTTGTGTTGAGAATGAGTCTGAGGCCACATTTGGGCTCAGGGGAAAGAGTTCCATGGTGAATTAACAATGATGCAAAGAAAGAGCCATCCAGTCAACATGCCATGGGTGGCTACTTTTATTCTGGAGTGAAGACAAAGTGTTATAAATAACCCCATATATCACTACCAGACAATCATCAAATAGCACACTGAATTATGAAGCCAAGGGAAAAATAAATTTATCTGTCTTAAATAGGTCTGGGAAATAGTCAATGTTTCATCAACACCGTGAAGTGCATCAGTCTAAATTATCTGACAATATGAGTCCTTCCCTATAGGCATAATACATAGGATATCAGAAACAAGAGGCTCTTTGTTGTGGGGTACTGTTTGAAGCTGCACTGAGGGACAGATTAACTGAGCAGTTGTCTATGGATAATTTATAAGAAAGAATAATTGAAAAACCGTGAAGAATTAATCCGTCACTAATCCACCTGAAAAAATAGTCTTACTTGCTCCCACACCTCCTAGAGTCGAATATGGGGTCCGAAGGAATCTTTGACAAATTACTTAGACTGAGAGCTGAGATTTACCCCACCCTTTCCCCCCATACCTGTGACCCTCTTCCCAAAAGCATACTTGAAACATTGAATTTTTTTAAAGCTTCTGCATGCAAGAACCTGATCTAAACACGGTCTATCATCCACTCTCTGGGGTGGCTATGATAATTATCCCCATTTTATAAATAAGGAAATTGAGAACAGAAAGATTAGGACGTTTGCTCGACAGCTCCTGCTAGGGAGGGTCTGTTCTGGAACATTGGGGCTGGAAGCTATAGTCCTAGCAGCTACATGGTATTGCCTCTGGGAAGATGAGACCAGTAACTGCAGGAGGCTTGCAGGCCCCAGAGCTGAGTGATTCTTCATGACAGCTTCCAGCTGCCCCCCCTTCTCTCACGTGCTGGTGAGCGTCTGCTCTGAGTAAATGTTGGACCAGCCTTTAAAACGTGTCCATTAAAGAGGAGCCAGCATTTTTGCCTGCTCAAGAAGCTCCTACATCTAAGACCAGCTCTGATTCTGTCTTTTGCAGAGGGCCTAAAACAATAAAAATCCCACTGTTCCTCCTGCCTGGCTACATGTAATAGTCGTTGATGGGATGATCACAGAGGGTGTGTTCTCCCCTTCAGTTTGGGCAGCAGAGATGCTACCTGACCATGTGGCAGTCCCTGTATGCTTTGGCAAACCACAACAGTGTTCACTCTTGGGCATGCTCATACCCAAAAGAAGGAAAGGAGAGAAATTACAGACACAGCCAACACTGCTGAGGATTTTTCACCTACATGTCTTCCTAATTTCTGCCCAAGGTAACGAGCTTGGCAGCCCCATCTGCCTCAAGAGCACTGCTGTCCAGTAGAACCTTCTGTGATGATGGCAATGTCCTCAATCCAGTCAGATGGTCACTGAACACTTGAGCTGTCATTAGTGTGACTAAGGATTTGAATTTTATTTTATTTTTTTAAAGATTTTATTTATTTATTTGACAGACAGAGATCACAGGTAGGCAGAGAGGCAGGCAGAGAGAAAGGAAGGGAAGCAGGCTCCCTGCTGAGCAGAGAGCCTGATGCAGGGCTCGATCCCAGGACCCCGGGATCATGACCTGAGCTGAAGGCAGAGGCTTTAACCCATTGAGCCATCCAGGCACCCCTGAGGATTTGAATTTTAAATTTATTAGCCGTACATCCATTTAAATTTGAATTGCCATGTGTGGCTAACAGCTCCCATATTGGATAACATAACTAATCGAGCTACCACTTGGGGACCCCTTCCGTGTCTGATGGATTTTCAGTGTTATTAGACATTGTTCCCTTCGTTGTTTAATTACATTCTTTCATCCAACATTATGTGTTCAGTCATTCAACAAATATTTTTTAAAAGATTTATTTATTTTAGAATGAGAGTGAGCAAGAGAGGACATGAGCTGGGGGAGGGGCAGAGGGAGAAGGAGAGAGAGCATCTCAAGCAGACTCCCCACTGAGCATGGAGCCCAATGTGGAGCTCAATCTCGCAACCCTGAGATAATGCCCTGAGCCAAAACGGAGAGTTAAATGCTTAGCTGACACACCCACCCAGGTACCCCTCAACAAATATTTTTTTTTTAAAGATTTTATTTATTTATTTGACAGACAGAGATCACAAGTAGGCAGAGAGGCAGGCAGAGAGAGGAAAGGAAGCAGGCTCCCTGTTGAGCAGAGAGCCCGATGCAGGGCTCGATCCCAGGACTCCGGGATCATGACCTGAGCCAAAGGCAGAGGCTTAACCCACTGAGCCACCCAGGCGCCCCTCAACAAATATTTTTTAAAGACCTCCTCTGTTCCAGACACTGTTCTAGGCACTGGTAAAAATACACCTGTCAAGAAAATAGACAAAAATGTGGTTATGGAACTTAGATTTTAGCAGGGTCAGATAGATAATAAGTAGTTAACTTAATAAGCGCACCATACTATACTTTAGAAAGTGATATGCTATGGGCAAAGAGAAGGGAGAACAGAATCAAGGTAATGGAATAGTGGAAAAACATCTGTCTTCAGCACCTTGATCCTTGATGTAGACCAAGAAAAGAGAATACATAAGTAATACCACATGTCATCGTCCATGCATCCAAGGAGTTAGTCTAGTTAGGAATTTCTTGAATTAATCTGTCTTTATGAAATGCCACACACAAAATGGCTAGCATAGATTTTGTCTTATAATAGATACTGTGTGCCTCTCTTTACAACCCTCAACCCCATTGCACCCCCCCCCTTCTGTTTCCTTTTGTATATGTATCCACACCTTCTGTTTTACCATATCTAGTTCAAGATTCTAGAGTGGATTTTTAAAAAAGTAAAAAAATAAGGAGAAAGTGAACACAAATAAGAACTGCTGCCTCTGGGAGTAGTGGTAAATGATATTTTTTGAACAGATCACATCCACAAGTGTGCATCCTTCCCGATTACAGGCAGCTTCTCCAAGATCATTCTCACCACCTCACGTGACTAGATAAAACCCTCTGGAAAAGCCCAGGTGAACCACTTTTCTAAGCTACATATTAAGACAAGATAGAGATACTATTTTCACAGTCTTTGCTGATAGAACCCATTTGTATCTAGAGTTGATCTCCCATAAGAAGTTGGGCAAAGTAGGTTGCTCCCCATCCCATCCCATCTGTTGGTCACTTTCCTGGGTCCCATTTACATTTCCCCAACTTTCTGTCAAACAAGAAATGGTTTCTACAAATCATCGCGTCTGTCAGTTACCTGTGAGTTTAACATGAAATATCACTCAACCTAAGAGTTGCTTTTAGGGATCCCAATGGTTGAGCAAAATATTTTTTGGCTTCTCAGTTAATTAAAAGGAACTTTGGGCATCAGAGAAGCTGGGGAGTAATTCTGGGGGAAATAGTGGATTTTTGAAACCATGTTACTCAGTCTCAGTCCTCTCACACATAAGATATAGAACATCCTATCTCAGGGATAAAACAGAAGAAACCTCCCCTTGTATCTAGTCATTAAGCAACAAAATACTAACTTTACATAACCACACTGAGTTGAGCCTACATATTTAGGTCAGCGTAGTTCATTATGAAAGATTCTTCCTTCCTGACTCTCTTGTCCTCTAAGGTCAGCTCTGATGCTTTCAGATATATAATCTTTAGCAGATTAGTCTCCCACTGTAGTCTCCAGACTCTTCATCTGGAAAACAGTGAACTCCTAAATTGTATCATTAGTTTATCCCAAAGTTCAAATCCCTCAGCTGAATTTTCAGGTAAGCAACATGCAAACTCCAGAAATGTCAGAGGTTGAGATGTTATCTTACCAGTGATGAGAAACTGTTGCAGGGTTTTCAGAAGGATGTGGTGGAATCATCCCTGCTTTGTAGAACAACCATTTCAATCCAATGTGTGGAATGGATTAAGGGAGCATAGAGAAGAAACCTATTAGTAGTCTGTTGGTCCCATCCAAGTAAGATGGGGGAGGGCCCGGACAAAGGTAGATCAAGACTAATGTAAACTGGGAGGTGCCTGGGTAGCTCAGTCAGTGAAACGTCTGACTCTTGATTTCATCTCAGGTCGTGATCTTGGGGTCGTGAGATCAAGCCCCTCGTCAGGCCCCGTGCTGGGCGTAGAGTCTACTTATGATTCCCTCTTTCTCTCTCTGCCCCTCCCCCACAAAAAAAGCATAACATAAACTGGAACAGTACTTTAGTAAGCCAGAATTTCTCTCTAGCTTTTGGCAGGTGATTGTTGTTGCTTTTCCTCTCCAAACAGACTTCAAAGCGAGATGAGGGCACCAAGAAAACACCCTGCTGGTTTTGATGGTGACTTAAGCTGGGCATTAAGGCTGACCCAAGCACGTGCACATTTGGCTGAAGATGTCCCTTGCACACAACACTTAAGAGGGACAGAGTACAATGATGGTGTCTATGGACAAAAGTCTCTGGCCGGATGCCCAAGGCCTAAAAGTAACATCTGGTACCTAGTACAAGCTAAAGAGATGTAAACAGGCTACTGAAGCAAAGGAGAAAATATTTGCCGGTTCTGTGCTTCGAATCAGTAATAACATTTGAAAATACTTCTGAGTAGTTAGACTATCACTTTTAAGGAAAACAGTGATTCTCATAATCTGCTATTAAAAGAAAAAATGCAAAGTAAGATACCTGAGGCTGTTTATCATTAAACTGTGGAAAAGACTGATGCTTTATAATGTCTCATCTGAACAGAGCCCCTTGACAGGTTTGCTGGTCTCCAGGATGACCACCATCCATATATTCCTTCTCTGTCTATTCCTGCTTTCCTTCCACCAAGAGGTGGAGTCCCTCCCTCCTCTTGAACCCAGACTACTCTTAGACATGCTTGATTAATTGAATGTAAGGAAATGACATTCTGGGACTTGTGAGATTAAATCAGAGGAAGTCTTGATGTTTTGGCCTGGGCCCCTTTGAATGCTCTCTTGGAATCCTCAATTTGAGAGAAGCCAGTTGTCCTGTATGAAGTCCATCCACCATGCAGCCAGCAGAGAGAATAGTGCCAGCCAGTCCTCAGTTCTCTCTGCCATCCCAGGCTGGGTTCCAGTCAAAGAAGCAAAGAAGTCATCTTGGACATTGCACCCCAGCAGATGCTCATGGAGAGGAATGGAGCCCCAGACATATGGCCCTGGTTGAGGCACCAAAGTCATCTATAGCCATTCTGTCCTCTCCAGCTGAGGACCCGGATATCACGGAGCAGCCATGAGTCATCCCCACTGTGCTCTGCCTCAATTCCTGACCCACAAATCTTCAACACACAGGCAAAAAAACACTCTGTTACATCACTAAGTATGGGGGTGTGTTACCTATTAATAGATGACCAGAATATATGGGTTACAACTCTATGAGTTCATTGAGGCTAAGACTAAATATTATTCATCTCTCCACCCCTCGCAGAGTGCCTGGCAGGCACCAGTCTTGTTTGCTGAATGAGTAAGTAGATGGGAAGAAGTCTGCATGGAGTGTTTGCAAGTTTCCACGGTAATGAAGCCTCCTAAGTCTGCTATGCATCCCTCTTTCCCAAATGTAAGAAAGAACGGGTGATCTCTGACCTCTCTGAAGTGGTAAAGTTCTTTTTCCAGCTTGGATTGGGAGTGGCCTTATACCGTGGGGCAGATCAAGAAGAGTTCCTGTGGTCTCAGGAGAGAGGTCTGTATTGCACACAAAGGCCCAGCCACTGGCCGTGCTCCTTAAGAAGATGGAGTGTCAGTGAGCCAGGAGACGTGTGGGACTGTGTGTTCATAACACAAATGCTTGCATAAGGCTTGCTATGCATCAGGCCCTCTACAAAGATTAATTCATTAAATATTCACAAGTCTATGAGATAAGCACTCTTGTAATTCTCACTTCACATATATGAAAAACATGACACGGAAAGACCCAACAACTTGAATGAGATTCTATAGCTAGCAAGTGACAGCTTCGATCTAGAGAGCCTAACCCTGGTGACTGTGATGCTTTTTTTATTCCCCACCTCTTTGGGAAGAATCTTGCTATTATTTGTGACCCCAGGGTCATGGCATTTGGGAGGAAGGGGTAACTTTTACTAAGTAAGAAAAAGGAGAAGAAGAAGAAAGAAGAAGAGGAGAGGGAGAAAGTTGGAAGAAGAAGGGGACAGGAAGAGAAGGAGAAAAGAAAAATGCCATTTTTTGGTGACCTTAGGAAAGACATGTAACCTTTCCGTGTCCTAAGGTTACATGTAGTAATTTGCTTTGTCATGAAGCCAATGACAAAATTTCATTTTTCTTTAGAGCATTAGAGATTCTCTGGCAAATGATGTCTTTTAAGTGCCCAATTGTAATACTATTAATGATCTTTATTTATAGAGGTACAATGTTCTCATATTGTACCTGAAGAAATGAACCAAGAGCGTGTGTGGAGGGCAGGAGAAGGGCTTCGCTCCTCGATGAAAGCCATTAACCTAAGTCTAGCTCTTCATGTCCCATTGAATCCTAAATGTATTATCTTATTTTTAAATCAAGGAAAAAAACTCGGATATGGCAGGTAATTAAAGTCATTCTGAGAAAAGTGTGCACATGTGGGTTGTATTGCTAACCTTTGAACAGAAAGCAAATAGCCAAGTTTGGGAAGGTCCGAGCACTGGATGAATGTTGACCTATTTCAGATACTTCTGTGAGTCATCCAAAAAGCTCCAGATCACAAGTTCAGCGTCTAAATGGAAACACAAATGCCATAGTATGGAGATTTTCCTCACTTCAATGACTACCCTTCCTAAATCAAGAAACATTCTAATTTGAGGTATACCAAAAATAGCATTGGTCCATATGGAGCCACACATTAGCATTTTCTATAAATAGGCACCATTTTGTCAGAGGCCCAAGTCTAAAATGAAAACTTTATATAATACTATGACCATGTTTTGATGTCAAGAAATTCTCAATCACTATTCTGGTGCCATAAAAAAGAAATCTAAAATGGGCTTATTTCTATTTTTTGCTGGTGATTAAATATCACGGTCAAGATTTTTAAATCATTCCGGTGTTGTGCAGGAAAAAAAAAATGGGAAGAGCTAGGAAAGCAGTAATTTCAAAAAAGTAGGCTTCCCAATATCCTACAGAATATGGTCACAGAGTAAGAAAGGGTCCTTAGAGAAGACAGAGGAAGTCTTTGTGCCAAAAAGAAAACATCTCATTCAGCATAGCAAATACTTGTGAGGAAATCAGAAGCAAATAGAATCTTCAACATACTAAATGCACTTTGCCATTGTCCTCACTCTTCCCCGTATCTTCTTCAAACTCGTCTGATATCCTTCAGATGTCCTATCACAAGAAGGAATTTCCTAAAGGAAAATTTCCTAAATTTTCCTAAAAGGAAGCAATTTCCTAAAACAAATATATATACTTAAATTTCTACTTCCAATGCAGATGAGTAGGAAACCAAAAGACATATTTAGAGGTTTCGCACAGAAAAAGCAGCACCACGATGGAAGGCAGACTTGGCTCAAGCTCTGAGACCATCAGCCTCTGTGACTTTGTACACATCATTTGGTCTCTCGGGACCACAGTCTCCTCTTCTGCAAAATGGAATTACTACCTGCTTCGCTCTCAGATTGTTATGAAAATCAGGTGATATGATGCCGTTGTATGTCCTATACCATGATGTGCTCTGAACACATCAGATACTATACAGGATCTTCTTTTAAAAGTTCTTTAACTCTTCCTGCAAAAAGCATGGGATCTATATTTCTTTGTCAAAAGGGAGGAGACTTACAAATGCTAATGAGTTAATAAAGCCAAAGAAGCATCAAAAATGTTGATTTTCCTCTTGATGCAATCAGGATGGTACAAGAACTAAAGCCGGGATAACAGTCATTTGATGTTTAATGAGTATAACTTAATCCTTCGGAAAGACTACGTCATCTTCGTCTCACCTAAAACCACTCTGTTCCATCAGTGATGGGCACCCCACACTTTAGAAAACACCAATCTAGAGAATCCTTGTACTTCTAGAGGTAGAATTCTGGGTTTCTGTTGCTAAGTGATTTAACTAAAGGCACAACTTCATTCAGTTGCAAAATTGGGCTAAAAAGTATAAGATCTTTATACTTTTTAGTATAAAGACATCTTCAAGGTCTTTCAGCTCTCCTCACAATCGACTAAGTTGTACATGGTTTCTCAGTTTTTACAAACTGATAGACTACATATGAATAACAGACAGGTCCCTCAAACAGTTAATGACCTCTGGGAACTGGGATTTCACTACAGATGGTTAGCAATGGAAAACAAATCTCGAGTTGTTATCAAAATTAAACACCTGCCGATGAATGATTAGATCTATCAAGTGGCTAATGAGAAGAGTGTCTTCTTGTGTTGTTAATCACGTATAGCATTTATGTATGCTCAGTACCGCAGAACCCTCTAGACCCATCCACATGGGTTGCCTGTCAAGTAGAGTGCTCATGTCTTGACCCTTCAGGAAATTTGGTGACACAGATGGGATCATGTCACTCTCCCGCAGGTTCCTCATTACCTGTGGGATAAAATCCAAAGTCTCTAACACCATCTCAGAAGTCTCCCATGATCTTCTCCATACTCACCCCTTTTGCAGCATCATCTTGTTTCACTCTTTCTTTGCTCTCCATGTTCCAGCCATACCGACCCTATTTTTTCAATCTGGGCTTGTTGGTAATATCTCATCAGCCAAGAAGGCTCTTACTGAGCCCCAACACCTCCCCAATCGTGCTATGCTCCTGTATTCTTCAAGTGTCAGATTAAACAGCACTTCCTCAAAGGAGTCTTCCCTATACCCCCAGACTAGATTATATCCAACTGTCACAACTTCTCTACTTTCTTTTTCAACTTCATCTGGATCATTCTCCTTTTCTAAATATTCATGGTATAAATCTACTTGGGGTGCAGAAGCCGTAACCCCGTCCTCCATCGAGCTGCATGACATTGCAGGATCCTTGATACAATTCCATCATGAGGAGTGCACCCTCCTCAAAGCTTAGGGCACCATATTGTCCAATCTAGTGGGCTCAGGTAATCCTCACACAATCCTGGGGCACAGAAGGATATCCTCAAGCCTGCCGTCTTGCTTTCTGGAAGCAACAAAATTTGTTATGCTTTCACATGAAAGCAAATGTTATAATTTGCTTCTCAGGTAGTCACAGTGATGAAGAGAGGCCTTGGAGTAATGAGAGAAAGTGGCATAAGGGAAAGAGTACTGGACAAGGAATCAGAAGAACTAGATTCTAGTTCTAGCTCTGCCCTTAAGCATCCAGCTCTTACAGCTAAAATACCTTTCCCTTTTCAATTGTACAGACCTTTTGCCTACAGGGTTCCCATGAGCACCAAATGAAATACTTATATTTTACTACTTGTATAGGGGAGTTTCTGGTTCTTCAATTATGGAAAAAAATGATAAAACTATAAAATGCTAGGCAAAGTATGATAATGTTGTTACTGGTCCTTGGAAGCAGTTTTATCCTCCTGATTTTGGACAGAATCTCTGAAGAGTAAAATGATTTTTCATTCCCTGCCATCTGATGGCTGGTAAAGATAGCCCAGTTCTCACCAGGCCAGTTAGTGAAGGTGGAGTTAAAAGTTACATCTGGTTTGTCTTCAAGAGGCAACAGGGCAGTGACTGGGTATCAGGTACCTCCCTTGCTTTCCCTCGTTCTTCTCTAGCATAAAAACTCTCTCCAGATGAAACAGTCCATATTAAACCTCCTGTGGGTCAGTTTCCTGTTGGCTTATGTCAAGGCTTGACATAAATGGTGATCTGAATCATAGGTCAGAGAAGTTACCACCTACAGGAAGTGGTTTTAGAAGAAACATAAGTCCCATGTCTCCTCAATGGTGCTCAAATTACTGAGATGAAAGCTTCCCCCCCCACAATTAGAGATGAAGTTGAAATTTAAATCTTCATGTAAGTAATACAGTAAAGTTTTGCCACGGTGCTAATGAGTAAGGCTTTTTTTTTTATAAGAGCACTTGCAGAAGAGGGTATTAGACACTTGCCATATAAAAGGAAAAAAGAGAGACAAAGAAAAAAAACCAAATTCATCTCTGACTTTACTCTTTTAGGTTCTGAGACATTAAAATGGATAATTATTTTTAAGTGTACTGTTATTGTTGTAGTTTTAAATTACCACAGCTGAAATAACTGTGGTGAGAAAAATATAGGAAGAAATAACTCCTGTCTAAACTCAATCCCCACAGTGCTTTCCTGGGTTCTAGAATATTCCTCAGAAACACGTAGTGACAAGGAGCCAGGTTGACCTAATGTTGACATTGTTTCTAACTGCAGACTTATCAATGAATCTCTGAGGGACCAGCTGTTGGTGACCATCCAGAAGACTTTCACGTACACTCGGACCCAAGCCCAGCATCTGTTCATCATCCTCATGGAGTGCATGAAGAAGAAGGAATTGGTATGTCAACAGCGTCCCCCATGAGTGGTAGAGCCCTCTCCATATTCCCTTGGTCCGTCGAAACATTTTCTTGAATCACACGCCAACTGTTCTTCATTTCCAGCCAAGCTCACAACGTTCCTCAGCCTCCATTGGCTCCTGTAGCCTCCTCCCCTCAGTAGCTAAGACACTACATTTTGTGCCCAGATTTAATGAAGTGTGCACAGCCGGGCTTCCGCACCCTAGTGAAGCTCACCCCAATGCTTCCGATTGCCTCCACCAAATGAGTTGAGGAGAGAAAATAGGTATCCTCCTGGAAAATGCTTCCCTTCAAGGCTTTCCCTTTGTTTGGGACTAGGGAATCACTGATGGGCTTATTGTCAAATATCTTAGTGACACAGGACTGCTATGCTAATATGCTCATCCATGCAGGTAGAAAAGGGAGGGACGTGCCCGCGGAATGCTGGAAACTTCCGTAGCTTCTGAAGTGTCCTCCAATAGCTACTGAAACATTTCTTACATCTGGTGAAAAGTGTCTTGCAAATGTGGTATCATCACAGAGACCTTCTGTTAGAGTGAACAGAAATAACATGAGCTAACATTTAACGAGTACTTGCTGTGTGCCAGGCAGTATGCTAAGTCTTTACATGTATTAACTCCCGCGATCTTTACAACGGGCCCAAAGAGAGAGGCAGGATCGTTATCCTCACCTGACAGATGAGGAGATGCAGACAGACTTGATTACTAAACGAGGAAGCAGGACTCCACACCGCAGTATTTCATCTCTGTGGAAAATGTTCTTAGCAGAAATCACCCCACCAAAGCCCACTCTGAGCGGATTCCCTGCCACCTCCATGGACAGAACCTATCCTCAGAGGTCACAAGAGTCTGCCTGCTGACGGGAAGTTAAAAGAGCAGCTTAAATCAGAGCAGAAGCCTCTCTCAGGCTTTGAACCACCTCAAGGCCACGTGCGCATCTGGGGACACTGGGGAGGGGACACCTCACCTCCAGAGGGGCACCAGGGCCAGACCCTGACAGGTTCAGCCACAGGGAAGCAGAGAGGGTTGGGAGGGCCTGGAGTGAGCCACTTTCAGCCAGCTCCCCCACTAGACCCTAAGCTCCTCCAGGCACGGTCTGGAGTCCTCTTGCTCACGATGGTGTCCCTATGCCCAGGACAGTGGCTGGCATACACCAGAGCTCACTGAGACTGCCAGGAAGAGGGGGAGCAGGGGAAGTAGGCAATTTCTGAGTGTAAAAAGCCAAACATTTGTGAAAACTGGCTTTGATTCAAGTAAGCAAGACCCATGTCCAGAAAGCATCTGCGTGACCTCTGTGAGAACCTTCAGCCCCTTCCAGATTTGGGGCAGAAGTTGCCACCTCTAATCCTTGAGTGTCCAAGGTAGTCTGGCCACCTGGTATAGAGAAGCCAGTGCACAGATGGGTTTCACAGCCAGGACCACTGCTGCCTATAAGGAGACTCTCAGTTCAAACTCTTCCTCTAGACCCAAAGTGGTACATGAACCCCTGAACCTGCCACACATAGGATGGATTTCTTGCTGACTGCCTGCTAATGGCTTTCCAATGCCAACCATGAGAACTTACCAGAACTCTCCATTTCAGAGGTCCTGTAAATTTCCTAGAAAAGCAGTTAGTATTAAAATTCCAGGAACCACTTGGAAGTCATAAAACTGAATGAAGGTGAATGTCCTCTCCAGATGAGGTATTTTGTAGGACTGTTCCCTGGGATTCTGCCTAACAGTCATTATGTCCCTTCATCATGGTCCCTGCTGAAAAGGTCAAGTGTATTTTAGTGACAGATACTCACTGCAGGATAAATGACATATCCCTCACTGTAGGCTAAGGCAATGCAATCTTTCTTTTTTTTTTTTTTTTTTTTTTAAAGATTTTATTTATTTATTTGACAGAGAGAAATCACAAGTAGGCAGAGAGGCAGGCAGAGAGAGAGAGGAGGAAGCAGGCTTCCTGCCGAGCAGAAAGCCCGATGTGGGGCTCGAACCCAGGACCTGGGATCATGACCTGAGCCGAAGGCAGCGGCTTAACCCACTGAGCCACCCAGGTGCCCAAGGCAATGCAATCTTAACAAGAAATACATTGTCCTCATTTCCATAACTGGGCAGGAATGAAGATTTTTAAAGTCATGTCATTAAAGTGATTTTCATTTTTGGAGGGACTGTTTATGTATGTAGACAGTACTAGATGCTCCATAAAGATATGGACAGGAGGTAGGCCTTGTTTCTCTCCTTTGGAGGGGACCAGGGGAAGGGACTGAGGTGGGAGAGGGAGGTGCACCCAGTCAGGATAAGCCCCCCAGAGGCTGTCTTGCTGCGAAGCCCCAGCAGCTACTCCCCATGCTGCCCAGGATAGCACCTCCCAGGTCCAGAAAGCATCCGCATGACCTTTGTGAGAACTTTCAGCCCCTTGCAGGTTTGGAGGGAAAGTTGCCACCTCTAAGAAGTAGCCTTCACAGATGAAGTGGTATATGATATTTTGAGGACAGTCTAACCCTTGCTAAGTTCAGTGAAGGAACTTGGTTCCAGAGCTGAACTGACATCTTTCTCATCCTGGCACTGTCATAACTTCTGTAGTGAAGAACTTCACTAGGCAGGTGTAGTAGGCTCGTGAAACTTGAGCCTCTGGGCCAGGTGGCCTCATGGAAAATACCTCTTCATGGGCCTTTTGTGTTCATGCTTTCTATTCATTTCATATTGTTCTTGGAGAAATTTGCTTCTCCTCTCACGCTCTCACCCACACCCTCCTTGTCTTCCTTGTCTAGACTGTTTTCTGTCCCCACACTAAGCCGGTCTGCCCCAGTCCAGTACCCCCCGCAATCCATTCTGTATGCCGAAGGGTTGGCAAACATCTGGGGTTTGTGTGCCGCAGAAAGTCTCTGTCGCGGTTTCTTTGTTTATGTGCTTCTTTGTTTTTAAACAACACTTCAAAATCTCTAAGCCATTTCCTACTTACTGGCCATCAAGAAACAAGCCGTGGGCCAAATGGGACCCACGAGCTGTGCTTTGCTGGCCGCTGACACTCAGTGCTGCCCGCGACTTCCGACCTAAGCCCAGAGCCGATGACATCACTCCTTCGAATGGAAGGTGTCCTGTGTTGCTTCGATTTCCGGTCTTAAGTTCCACCACTTTTTTATGGACCTTTCATGTTACCTAAACCAGTCTTCTTGCAGTTAATTTTTTATTGCCTGTTTCCCTTCATTCATTCAAACTCAGAGCTCTCTCGTTAGCCGTAACCAATGGACAGACACATACGTGCCCACGAATGCACATGAGCACACACATTCACATCTGCCCCCGCGCACACCTAGCATGCACTGCATTCCTTTATTTGCAACTCTCTCATGGTGCTCACCATTGATACCTTAAGTCATTTAGGTATGTCTCTGCCTTCTCACGTGAGCTCCAAAGAGCGGAATCTGTGTCTAATTCATTCTTCTGTTTTCCCTGCGCTCACTCATCCCTTAACCGTCAGTAGCACAGCGCATACACAGCAGACACTCGATAAATCTTTATTTAATGGATGAGTGAATGAATTCAGAGGAATATACGTTAGCAAGGAGAGGTACATATTTAATATCCATAAATTGCCTTAAAATCTCCGCTAATGCAGCATTACCTCTCCGTAGGGAGTCATAGATGTGGTTTATGGACTCTGGTTTGACTCCGGGCCATCTGCTTCAGTGATGGGCGCTATGCCTGTGTTGTAGTTAGGAGGGGAAACTCTAGAAGCAGACAAACCTGGGTTCCAACTCTGGCTTCATCATTCAAGGGACTTAACTGCATGAAGCCCCAGGACTGTTTACTTTAAAGATTTTATTTTTTATTATTTATTTGACAAAGATCACAAATAGGCAGAGGCAGGCAGAGAGAGCGAGACAGAGGAAGCAGGCTCCTCGCTAAGCAGAGAGCCCAGAGAGCCCAATATGGGGCTTGATCCCAGGACCCTGGGATCATGACCTAAGCTGAAGGCAGAGCTTAACCCACTGAGCCACCCAGGCGCCCCTGGACTGTCCACTTTAAAAGTGATAATAATACCCATGTGTTCTAGGATTGGCCACACTTCCTCGTCTTGGAACAGATACACTTGATTCTTTAAACACACACACACACACAGAGAGAGAAAAAAATTATAATACACCAAATGATCAAGACTGGCGCGAGGGTCTCACATGCCCTCCATCCATGTCCTGCCTTAGACGAGGCTGAGCGGAATCCAGATGTCACCTATACAGCTTCCTGTCTTTGCTGGACAGTCCCAGGCTCCACCGCTGGTGAATGTCCCCTAGATACATGGGAGGGCAACGGCAGAGGGTTGTCTGTGCCTTACCAATGAGACTCTGGGTGGAGATCTGTGTCTTTATGAGGTTGTAGCTAAAGTGCATGCTGATATCCCATCACACCCTCTGCCCCATGAGGGAAACTGAGGGATGACTTCCTACCCATCTTTTCACAGATTCATAAAAAATCAAGCAAACATGACTTCTGAACAAAGAGGTTTCTTCTCTTTTTGCCAATGGCCCCTTATATCCAGGGAAGGACCACAAAGTCCTTGCTTGGAAATTCAATGCTTGTCAGACTCTTAATACCACGGGCCAGTGGCTGAGTGGTACTGGGCAGGTTAGGGTCTCGGTGTCGTGTAGGAGATGCTCCTGGAGACCCCAGTTACTCTATGGGCCTGACTTACTGAGAGAACTCAGCACTTCAGCATGGGTAAAGAATGTTGGCTCAGTGGGTGGCTGGTAGGAAGTGCTGGATGACTTTTCGCTGTAATTGCATTTATTCTGCAAGTAACTATAGATACTAACCCGAGTGTAAGCACAGATGTCTACTCTTGCCCTTGTGTTTTTGTAGTCCTCACTAAAATTGTTAGTGAGGCACAATTTGAGGTGGGAGACTTGTCATCCCACCTTCAAGTTCCAGCTCCCTGCTTTGCTCATCTTAATGGACGGAGAATACAGACAAGAGGAAACATACATGGAACTTCCTAATGGCCTCCCCATTGAACGCCAGTGCCCAGACAAGCACAGTGAACCCCTATGGTCATGACGGAAGAAATGCTTCAAGTTGCAAAGGAAGGGGCTTTTTAGGCCAAATGGCTGAAAATCATAGAGTCATGTATCAAATTTAAAAAACAGTTCTTGGGGCACCTGAGTGGCTCAGTGGGTTAAGCCTCTGCCTTCGGCTCAGGTCCAGGGTCCTGGGATTGAGCCCTGCATCGGGCTCTCTGCTCAGCAGTGAGCCTGCTTCCCCCTCTCTCTCTTCCTGCCTCGCTGCCTACTTGTGATCTCTCTGTCAAATAAATAAGTAAAATCTTTAAAAATAATAAAAATAAAAAAGTTTCCTCCAACACAGAGTTTGAGGAGAAATAGAAATGCTCTTTGAGACAGATGCTGAATTATACCTAACTCCTTTTAAATTCATTTAAATGTCATCTTAACATAACTTAAATCTAAATAATTTAAATGAGATTGTGGAAAAGGATGCAGAAGTAATGCTCCCTTAAAAATGTTCTCCATATCATGTTCTCAACACACAGTGGGGTGCAGGTTGATTTCTGAAGGTTCTGAAACTCTTAGACGATCAGAATATCCCTTTCTAGGAATAAGGATGATGCAGGTTTTGGAATCTGTTTGCTGGGCTCCAAATCCCAGATTTGCCATTTAATGCATGGCACTTGGCAAACTATTGAACCACTAGATGCCTTTGTTTTTTTCCTCCAGATAATAATAATTGCATTTATAAGATTAATTATAAGAATTGAATAAGTTAATAGATGAAGATAACATAATACGTACTCAGTAGATACTTTCATTGTAAGAATGATGATGACAGTGGTGATGATGTCTGTATAATGCTTCATATTTAACAAAGATCATCTTCATGTCTCCTTATTTGATATTATAGTGACCCTTGTCAAGGTCACTGTTAGTATCTCCACATCATAGCAACTTCAGTACTTAAACCAAGAGCATCTTTTTCAAGGACTGAACACTTCCCACCATATGTCAGCTGATTCCATATTCTAAATATCAGGTATGACCAAGGTAAAAATGCCCTTGAAGTAGGAACCCATTTTCTCTCTCATATCTGGAATAATCTGAACAAATATTTATGAGACTTCAAAATTCCGGATACGAAAATATTTTTATTTTAAAAGGCATGTATTAATTCTCATATAGATTACAAATAATGACAACAAAACACAAAACCATGAATGGTAAGTTTAAATAAACACAAATTTTAAAGGGGGATCTGTTTGAAGAAAACAATCTAATTGTTGTGTTGGGATATAGAAATGGTGAAACAGTGAAGACTGTACAAGAAAGACTGTTAGGTTGGAACATGCTGCCTTCAGAACTAAGTTTTAGTTCCTTAATGTAGTGCTCAGGGCCCTTTCTGGTCTGGACTTGGTCTACCTTTCCAGCCACAACTACTAGTACCAATACTTTTACACTCGAGTCTAACTAAATCTAATTTTCCTTGAGGAAGAAGACCGTGCCTTATACATCTTTCTGTATTTTGTGCAAGCTCTTGAATCCTCTTTTCAAATGTTAAATGCACTCATTTCTAGAGGTACTGGAATGGATTCTCTACCCCTACCCTACAGTAAATTTCCAAATAGGAATGTTACTATTCACAAAAAGGAATACATGGACTAGTGTTTTCTCTGAATTCAATAGAGTCAGGATTCTTAGCCTCGTGTCTAAGAACAGCAATAAAACTTTAGTAAGTTCTGTGAATCCCCTGAAAATGTGTGCAGAATTTTGTATGTATAAGCACATTATGGGAAGAATGCATTCAATTCTCAGATTACCCAGGGATGAATCACTCCAGAGAGTTAAGAACCCCTGTAGTAGATGACTTTCCATGGCAACAACTAAGTTTGGATCACAGGAACCATAAACACCGCCTCACATTCCAATAGACCTAGTCCCTCAGAGACACCCCATCTGGATGAACATTTAACCTCTGAGCAATTTTAAATGTGTGCACCTCCACATTTCTCATTAACAGTTTTTGTAGATATAATCTCTTCCATGACAAACAGTCAATCATACACTTCAGGAAGCCAGCCGCTTGTAAATGGGCTGTGATCCAAAGATCTATTTACAGCTCAGAACTCACTGTCTCATAAAGCAATGTAAATAATACAGCAAAATTCTGGTTTGCTATAATGAGACTGGGAACGGGAAACCAAGAAATGTACTTGCAAAGAAGAGAAAGATTGATCCTAGATGGGGCGGGATTGACCCTAGACAAAATTGTTAACGTATTAACATTTTAGAACCTGTTCCCTCTTTCTCTGCGACATTGCTCACAAAGCCCCTCACCCACCCTACCCACCACAAAGCCTCTTTGTACTCCTGAATCGGATTTCCCCATCTCATTCCTCCAGCATTGCCCATCTTCCAACTGGTACAATGCCATGACCTCACTGCTGATGAGCTTACCTGGGAATCTGGAGGCCAGTATTATTTGAATTCATGTTCATGGAT
Source organism: Lutra lutra (assembly GCF_902655055.1). Taxonomy (NCBI): domain Eukaryota; kingdom Metazoa; phylum Chordata; class Mammalia; order Carnivora; family Mustelidae; genus Lutra; species Lutra lutra. Next base: position 12,550,025 of record NC_062290.1, on the reverse strand, counting down.
TTGGGACTGAGAGCCCTCTGCCCTCTGTAACTGCTTAAGCTTCTGATGGAGGATGCATATGGAGCCGAAGGAATTATTTTTTTCTAAGATTTTATTTATTTATGTGAGAGAGAGAGAGAGAGCAAGAGCAGGGGGAGAGGCAGAGGGAGAAGCAGACTCCCCACTGAGAGGGGAGCCCAACACAGGTCTTGATCCCAGGACCCTGGAATCATGACCTGAGCCAAAGGCAGACACTTAACCAATTGAGCCCCCCAGGTGCCCCAGAACTGAAGGAGTTATTGATTAGGGGACTCTAAGACAGTATAACAAGTGAAGGGAAAAATACAGGGGGGAGGTTTTGAAGGGCTAAGCTGTCACATAGATTGTCCAGTCTTATTTGGAAAACTCATGTCAACCTTCATATTCACATCATTTCCACTCTGCTTCATCCAGCATCTCCTTCATGGCCAAATGCAAGGAGAAGAAGCGTAACAGACACTTTCTTACCTTTTTTCTGTTTTAAATTTATCTGAGGTCTCTAACCCTTCCCAGTAAACTTCATTTGACCAAAGACTGTAAAACTACAGTTTGAAAATTACAGCTCCAGAGGACACAGGTGGTTCCTGACGTATTTCCTTCCATTGCTTTGATCCCGCAGAATGTATTCAAACCTGTATGTTTTGTTGTGGTTTGGACAGTGTTTGCAGGAGGGTTGAGGAGAAATTAAATGGGAAGGAGCTGGAGAGGCCATTGATGAGCGTGGGTCATTTGTAAACCAGGTGTCCAAAAGCCGGATACTTTCTGCTCTCTCGTCCATGCTAATCAAGGTGTATATGTACCTCCTGCCATTTAAAGTCATTCACCCACATTTCCATCTGTATTAGTATTTATGCTTCTTCTTATTAGGTGTGATTCCGAGTAAATGGATACATTCATCAATTCCCAAGGTTTCAGCCCAGGGCCATTAGCCTGGTGCTGATTGCGTGTCACCCAATAGACCATCCTCCCAATTTATTTTCTGCTTTCAGCAAACCCAAGCCTTGACCAGAGAAAATTACCCTAATGGAGAAGGACAGACACACACTGCATAAAGATGATCACTGTCATATCATCTCTCTTATTTATCTTTGCTATTTATCTGCTTTACTTGGCTGTTTTCTCCCTCAAAGAGAATTTAAATGTCCTGTCTGTCAATCTCCTCCTTTATTTTAAATCTGATTTGCTTTTTTTCCTCTTTCTCATCTGGCCTTTCTCTCTCTTGTGTTTTCTTTATTCTCCTGCCCAGTATCATGGTTTGTGATCTGCCGTGGCCAGAGCTCAGTCTCCCTCTGGAGCCGGTCTGTCTTGTTCATTTCCATAATGATAGGACTCACACTTACCTCCCCCCATTTCTTGTGGACCATGGCATTGGCCTCTGGTGGCCACACCATTGTAGTTTCCTCCTTCTTCTCTGGCTTCTCCTCCTCCCTCTTTTTAATTCATAGAAACATAGAGGTTCAGGGTGTAAAAAAAAAAAATCACACAGTGGTTTCAACATGGGCTGTGTGTTAGAATCACCTAGGGAGCTTTAGAAATGACTGACACCTGGATCCTAACCCTGGAAGCTCGTGTCATTGGCCTGGGATGTGGCCTAAGACTGTAAGATGTGGAATGCTCTCCAGGTGGGACTTTTATGGAAGAAAATTCTTGGTTCCGCCACGTTACCATTTATACACTCTATTTCCTTCTTTGCCTTTGAGCCTAAAGAGGTTCTGGTATAACTCGCCACAAGGAGATGGGCTTAAGTTTTCTAAAAAACAAACTAAGGTTTCACTTGTATGATACTCTTCATTTTCCAAAGATGACACCAAATGAAGCATCGTGATATATTAAGAACAGGCCTGGTGGGGGGCAGAACAGAGGAAAAGTATAATTAGGTGAAATTAGCCACAATCAAGTTGATTTTACATTCACATCTTTCTCAACTTACAGTGGGGTTATGTCCTGATAAACCCATCACACAGTGAAAATATCATTAAGTCAAAAATCTATTTAGTACAGCTAACCTACTAAACATCATAGCTTTGCAGAGCCTACCAGAACAGGTGCTTAGAACATGGTAGCCTACAGTTAGATAAAGTCATTGAACACAAAGGCTATTTTATAGTAAAGTGTTGGATATCTCACATAATTTCTGGAATACTCTACTGAACATGAAAAACATAATGTCTATATGTGTACAGAATGGTCATCAGCGTATCCGTTGTTGACGCTCGTGACTACAGGGCTGACCAGGAGTGCAGCTACCACTGCCCAGCATCATGAGAAGATGTCCTAACACATACCATTAGCCCAGAATGATCCAAATTCAAAATCTGAAGTCCAGTTTCTATGGAATGCAAATCACTTTCACACCAGAGTAAAGCTGAAAGATCGTAAACTGAACCATCAGAAGTTGGGAACCATCTGTACTGTGATCACATTCTTCTCCAAATACTTGGCCAAGACTTCTAACAAGTGGTCAGAAGGACTGTGGGTGCTTCATACCCACCCAAGGGCTCTGCACGTGCCCACGATGAGCCATTCAATGATCGAGGACAAAAAGGAGGGAGCAGAGGAGGGACAGACTCGTGGAGAGGAGGAAAGGAAAGGCAGGAACTGGAAGAGGAGGAGTAAATTAATCCCTAGCTTACCAGTTGCTTTGTAATTTCATCTTCCTCACAATATTAAGAAAGAATATCCTCCCTATTTTTACTGACTTGAGATCACTCAGCTAGTAAGTGACATGAGTGGGCCTCCTGCTACCTCCTGCTCACTGCTATCATCCATTCAAAGACAACAGTCCTGCTTCTTCTTGAGAAAACACCAAGTGTCACATGACATCAATGTTGTGGGTGGGCCTGGGGGGTCCCAGGGACCATGGAAAGACACAGTGGCTTCTCTGTGGGCCAAAGACAAGGAGTCGATCCCCATCACCAAGCTGGGCCTCCTGGTCAAGGACATGAAGGTGAAGTCCCTGGAGGAGATGTGTTTCTCCTCCCTGCCCATCAAGGAATCTGAGATCGTTGACTTTCCCTGGGGGCAACCCTCAAGGATGAGGTTTTGAAGACTATGCTTGTGCAAAAGCAGACCTGTGCTGGCCAGTGGACCAAGTTCAAGGCATTTGTTGCCATCAGAGAGGACAATGGACACGGCAGTCTGGGTGTTAAGTAGTCCAAAGAGGTCGCCACTGCCATCTGTGGGGCCATGATTCCTGACAAGCTTTCCATGGACTTGTGTGGTGAGGCTACTTGGGGAACAAGATCGGCAAGCCCCACGTTGTCCCATGCACGGTGACCAGCCACTGTGCCTCTGTGCCGGGGCGCCTCATTCCTGACCCCAGGGGCACTGGCACTGCCTCAGCTCCCGTACCCACGAAGCTATTGATGGTGGCCAGTACAGACAATAGCTCCCCCTTAGCCAGGGACTGCACTGCCACCCTGGGCAACTTCGCCAAGGCCACTTTTGATGTCATTCCCAAGTCTTACATCTGGCTCACCCTGACTCTGGAAACAGACTGCATTCACCGAGTTTCCCAATCAGGGATTCCCTGACCATCTTGTAACAACCCACACCAGAGTCTCGGTGTAGAAGACCCAGGCTCCTGCTGTAGCCACCACATGCTTTATACAAGAAAAACAAAGTGAATTAAAGCCTACCAAAAAAAAAACAAAAATAAACAGAAAAATAAAGATAACTACCATCCATCCACTGAGAAAATCAAGGTCCCTTGCTGCTTCCCGCCAGCCTCATTCCAGGTCGGGGAAGCGTACTTTCTGCCCAGAGCAGAGGGAACTTGCCCCTCTCGGCCTCAGGGGGAGGCAGGCTGACTTGGGACCCAAGAAGTAAAGATGGAGTTTTCCTGGCAGCATGCTCACCTCCACCGGGCGCTGGGTCAGGGAAGAAACACAACTTCTTTCAGTAATTTCCAGCAGCTGTTGCAGGAATGTCAACCCCAAGGCGTGAGTCCTTTCATCAGGCTCCCCCGCATGGAGAGAGCCACAGGACTTCTGCCACGGAGCCAGCAGTTCTCCTGCAGAACAACAGAATGCTCACACAAGCTCCCCATTCTGTCATCTACCAACACTAACCAACAGTCAGATGCCAGTGATTCGAATAGTGGCAGATGACCTCACTTCAAAAAAAAGAAGCATCATCTTGTTTCCAAACCCGTAGAGAACAGGCTGGTAACCAGAGGGAGAAATCCCATCACAAAGCAGCATTTTTGGGGGGCAGGGGGCAATAATAGACTCTCAGGAGTAGTTTTCCTTGGGAATGACCGCCAACACCTACATGTGTGTCTCTTTCCTTACTCTGGCCCTGGTCTCTCATCTTAGCCACTTTGGGTTTCTTGGGTCTCAGACGTTGGCTTGTACCCTTCTTTCTGACTGTGACTCCTTCCCTCCCGTCTTCACAGGACTGGCTCTTGTCATTTTTCATTCTCAGCTTGAACCTCCCCTCCTCCAGGAAGCCTTCCCTGACCACCCTACATAAAGCTGTTCCCCCATTCACACCACTGTTTGTTTTGTGATGGCAATTGCCACACTGTGCCCTTCTCTCATGGATTCATATTTGCATGTGTTTTTGTCTCTCTGCACTCTTAGCCTCAATGAAGGCATGTTCTTGTCCAGCATGCCACATGTCTCTAGAAACAAAGCAGATGCTCAATTTAAAAATAAATTTAAATATCAATAAATTGATAAATGAAGCCCAGGTCTGCCACATCTGATGCTGTATTTTCTCCCACTGCCCTTTTTTTTTTTTTTTCTCCAACTACTATTTAGGGAGGACTCTATTTCAGACCCTATGCTAGGCACTTTGCACCTATATTTCATTTATAACTCAAAATAACACTATGTGATAGGTGTTATTTCTCCAGTTTCACAGATGAAGAAACTAAGGCTTGAGAAATTAGGTTTCTTGCCTCAGCCAATATCATAACTGAAACGGCCAGGATTCAAGCACAGATGAGTCGAATTCCAAAGCTTTTCCTTTTCTCACTCTGTGACACTTTCTCTGCCGGCATTTGGGGGTGGGAGGGGGGTAAAAAAAAGACAGTATCAGGGAGGATGAGTAACTTTCCAAAGACTTGGACAACAATGCTTCTCATTTATCTTTCTTCCTCTCCTTGTATGTGTTCATTCTTTCTCCTTAGGCTCCCATTTCACATTGCCAAAAACATGCACGTTCCCTGGCAGGAAACACAGAAGTCATTCCTGCCAGAGAGAGCACTCTCTGGGAACAGTGAAGACCGGAAGTCACTTTGAATGGCAAGTTCCTTCTCCATGGCGCTCTGGAAATCTCCTCTCTGAACACCCATGTTTCCAGCGCCTCGATGCCGCATCCTCAGTCCTTGTACCTCCAGAGAGATGCCCCTGCCATGGCAGAATGCTCTGGAATAGGGCACAGCACCCAGATGACACACCTGCTTGCAGGTTCCTTTATGGACCAAAATGGGGCTAGGACCATGAAGGAGAGGGTCTCCTCCTGACACCAGTAGGGCCCTTGTGTGGCTTTAAATGCCAATGTTCCAGCTTTGCCTAAGACAAAATGTTTTCTTGACAACCCGATTTCTAACCAGACCTCCACCATCTGCCATCTGGGAGCTGTAATCTCTGTCTTCCTCTTTCATTGGTCGTCCGACGTTCCCCATCCCCACTGCAGCTGTTTTAGCTGCTTGTGTGGGTCAGTGTTGTCCCTTGGCCAGATGAGCAGTACTTCATAGCTTTCTCAGCCCCGGGAGGGGAAGCCAGAGGGCTCAGAGAGGAGAATTTTCCAAACCTTCTTACAACATGCCAGCAGACTCCCAGATGCCCTGGGGGTATGGGCACACAGAGGGGCCAGAAGCAGAGCAGATGCCTGGCACAGCACACATTGTCCACAGATCAGCGTGGGCATATGCAGAAAGCTCACTGCGGGAAAAACCAGGCAGGAAATGCATCTTTTTTTTTGAAGCCAAACCATCACACATGCCAATAAATGATAAGCATCAAACAGAAGTCTAGACTGTATTCCCGGAATGCTCATGGCACCCATGGGGTGGTCTTTAGTGGGAACATTCATTCACATTCCATTCAGGGTCCCCCTCTACATCACCTGGAGCAAGCTAGCGTCTGCGTGTTATGTGCGATACTCTTCTGTTCAACAAACTATGTGTGCAGTTTTTCATTCATTTCTTGAACACCTGCTACATGCCCAGAGGTATTTACGGGGCTGGGGTTATGGCAGTACCGATCCTCAGACAGCCTACGCGCCGGTGGGGGAGAGATAGTAAAGAAATAGCAAATACATGGGAACGGAGGAGGGAACAGGCTTGTGCTCATATATCAAGTACCACCGGGATTAAAGATCGGCCACCAGATTTAGCAAGATACGATTTTGCTCTTGACCTTGAGGAGTGCGGTTTCAGTGGTTGTGTAGAAAAAATCCAAATCTCATTCAAGAAAGAGTGAGACTTGTGAGAAGCAGAAACAAGTGAGAATAAGATGTTTTGGGGGAATTTTGCGATTTAAAAAAATGGGGAGGCTGGAGGAGGACAGAAATCAAGGGATGGAATCACAATAACTCTCATCTATAAAAAAAATTCCATGACCTTAAATATTTACCCTCTTCAGTTTTGGAAGACTCAGGACAGAGATTTTGGTAATTATCTTCATTCTCTTCTAAACCAGAGAGAAATGGCTTTGAAATACTTTTGGCCTGGGGGCCCCTGAGAAATTAAAGAAATTCAAATAATAATGTTTTTATTTTTTAAAGATTTTATTTATTTATTTGATAGACAGAGATCACAAGTAGGCAGAGAGGCAGGCAGAGAAAGAGGCAGAAGCAGGCTCCCCGCTGAGCAGAGAGCCCAATTCAGGCCTCGATCCCAGGACCCTGGGATCATGACCTGAGCCGAAGGCAGAGGCTTTAACCCACTGAGCCATCCAGGCACCCCCAAATAATAATGTTTAAAAGCTGCCATTTATTGAGTACTTATGAGATACTTGGAAATTAATACGTATTCCTTCCCCCCATCTCTCTCTCTCTCTCTCTCCCTCTTTCCTTTAAATCAAAAACCACCTTAACAACTAGGTATTATTGTCATTTTTCCTCTTTAAAGCTGAGAGAGATTAAATAATTTGCCTAAGGGACAGGGAGGGTTAAAAAGCAGCCTCAAGGTTTGAATCCAGACGTTTCTGAATAAGCATCTTGAGTACTTTCCTCTTCTCTCATCTAATATAAGAAGGACTGGCTTCTAACTCTCCAGCCAAAAAATCTCACCTTCTAATGATTTGATGAGATGGAAGACACAATCTGAATGACCTCTGGGTACCAGCCAGCTTTGCCTGTCTTGGGTTCTATGATTCATTTACATGGTCTGAGTCTTCTCCCATACTTAAGGTTAATGTCACAGCTCTCAGGGAACAATCATCTTGAACTTGAGTATGAACGTAGCTTTGATCCAGTTCATTTTTTCCATTGTAAAAGCAATACACACTGATTAAAAATATGTTTATTTTCAATTTAGAGACTACCACAAAATAAAAGGAAGAAAAATACTGACCCCGGCCCCACAAGCACAGTGACTTTTGTTAAATTTCCCTCTGGTTTTTTTTTTCCCCCTATATGTAAGTTATTAGATTTGTTTTAAACACCATCATAATCATATATATATATATATATATATATATATATATATATATAATTTAACATTAACATTTAACATTAAAATGCTTGCATTGTTTCATGTATTTCACATGCATACGTTTTAAGGTGGACTCTTTCGTTATTTGACAGTGGGATTCCCCCACTAAAAACATTAGGTTGAGTTTTAAACTTAGGAACTGACGTGGATCCCACACCTAAGCCCTCCTACCTGTACTTATAGAAAAGTGTAGGTGTCTGGTTAGAATGATACCAGAGTCAGTGCTACCAATAGCTACTTCTCCCCTTCTGCCATGATTCTCAAACCTGCTTTCTGTAAAAATTAACTTTTTGGTCCTCCTATTATCAATGTGATGAGTTATCAATGTTATGACTCTATTGAAACACTTTAAAATATTTAAAACATTTAGGAGCAGGCCAACCCTCCATCGCCTTAACCAAGCCCTCCTAACCATTAAAATTGCACATGAATGCAATTTATGAGCACGTACTGAAAACTGCACAATTTCATGCCTTGAACAAAGGGTGATTGTTAAATATGATAATGAAGAAATGGCACTTACTAGCAGACCCGTTTTACTTGTGAAGTTTATGTAATTAATTTTAATTCATTGAATGTCCCAACATTTTGTTGGGTGATTTGCCGAGTTGGAGAGTATCATGGATTTTTAGACCTTGTGGGATTTGACCTTAGTCAAAACCTCCTTTGTCCCCTGCATATGCAGTCCATGTGGAGGAGCCACAAGATAAGAAGAAATCATGTGATGAAAAGAAGTAGGAAGACCTAGTCTGGACTTGATATCTGTAATATATGCAGTCTTTCACTGATGTATTCCTGCCAGTCTTACCTTGACTGAATTTGTATTCTCCACAAATGTGACTCTGAAGTTGGTCCTGGAGACAATCCCATTGTAAGTTTCCTGTTTGTTGAGTATAATACAACCAGCAGGGCTCCCTCCATACCAGTCCTTGACTAACCTTGGACTAACAATGACCTATTATGGAATAGTCAGGGTTCGGTGTTACTCTTCACGCTCAACAAAGGCTATGTCACGGACAGTGGTAGAAACCAACTAGAACCACCAAAGAGAATCCCTCTTCATGCCTCCTCTCACATGCTCTGTTTCTCTTTCTGTCTTTCTTTTCCCTTTGAATTGTTTGCAAGCAGAGTTACCAAAAAAATCCACGTCTCATCAGAAGTGATTCATTTCGTTAAACTCCACTGAAATTGAACTACTGATGAACAGTATTTTTTTCTTTTCTGGACAGTTCTCTAAAACAAACGAACAAACAAAACCACCCATATCTTCTTAACTACTTCGTCTCTCACCATTATTTTTTTTTAAATACTTTTTCTATGCATTTGGAAGCAAGAAATAGAGCCCTCAAGTTTGGTGGAGGGAAAATACTGGGAAAGGTAAGGGGAAAAAAAATCTTTCTTAGGAGGGGCCATACTCACTAGGCAAAGCCTAATTTTAAGCAGTTTATAGCCCGCACAACTAGCATTTATTCTGTGTAGGAGGACACTTGAGAAAGAGAGCAACTACTTGGGGAATGAAGGATTTACAGTAGCAATGGTTGGAACAACTGGCCTTCAGCCTGTCCAAACATTCTCCCGAATTTATAACATAAAATTGCCGCATCAGAATGAGCCCCCAGAGAGTGAAAACAGCCAGTTGACAAGCTGTTCTGCTCTCCGTGAAGGCTGATGGGGTCTCTCTCCTTCTGGATTCCCAAAGCATTCAAAGTTAGGCCAAGTAATTAAGCCCCCAGGGGAAATTACCTGGGACTGATCATTTCATCATTCTGGCATTAAAAAAAAAAAATCATAGAGACAGAATAGTTAGTTATTCTTATGTTCTATTTGCTACGCTGGCCCACTCATCTAGGATTTGGGTCACTCCCTAGGAAATTAAAGGACACCACAGCAAGAGAAAGAAACTGAAGGGATCATAGAGATTAAATCTCCCCGTTCAAGGTGCTGGTGAGGAAATCAGGGCTTTAAATGATGACAATAATAGCAACAGCATTTACTGAACACTTACATTTTCCAGGTGGCTTGGTTTTTTGAGCCCATCTACTCAAGCTAGTTCAGTTTCTCCAAGAATATGTCATGGTCTTTTCTGACCGGGTTATGCATATTAATTCATTTTTCTCACAACAACCTACGCAGGCAATCTTCTTATTTAAATTCCATTTAATTAACATATAGTGTATTATTCATTTCAGAGGTAGAATTTAGTGATTCATAATGTTGTTAATGTCATCGTCTGTAAAACAGATGATGTGCTCAAGGCCACAGAGCCCACTAAGTGGCCTAAAATATTTATGGTTATCTTTTATTATATTATCTATAACATCATAAAATATAATGTTATAACAAACATATTATATAATAATAAGTATTCTGTATTGAAACTTACAAAAATCCATTTCTCTAAAAGGTTCTATGCATCAAATATTTCAGTCAAGAGTATTGCAATCCATCCATCACGTGTTGGTGAGGCCGCTCAGAAAAAAATAATATGCCATATCCCATGTAATAAAGGTCCTCTGATTTCACTAAATATTGACTTGAAACACCAACCCTGCATCTGGAGAAGGTGTTCAGAAAATGTCTACTAAATCAAAATCTGAATGTCACTTAGAGTCAACACAGTGGATCATATGGGTCCAGAAACCATAGTTTCAGTACTAAAATCTAGACTGGATGGCCTTGTAACTACCAGCTGGGTAGGGCATCCATAGACTGGATGGCCTTGTAACTACCAACTGGGTGGAACATTTGAAATAGGGACAATTCTGGAAAATTCCATGTGTATAGTTAGTGTATGTGTTTGATGTGTGTATCTAATGCGTATATTAGTTGTATGTCAGTGTAAACAGTGCAATGCCATTTTTTAACTTCTTTGGATTGACATCTACTCAAATATTTGCAAAAGTTAAAAACCTGATCATTTAAAAAACTGTAGGTAAAACCCAACAAAGATTTGAGCTGGAGTGAAAGCAGGAGCATCCAAAATTCTTTCACAAGTCAGCATGAGTAAGTTATGAGTGATAAAGATGAAGTCTTCCCCCTGGATTCCATCCCAGTTCCAGAAATATCTCCTTTCTTCTTGCATCTCAGAAAGTAGAGGATCCATCACTATGAAAAAGGTATATTTAGTATGCTTGTTTTTCAGAAAGCTGTTACAATACCCTTTTGCTTTAAGGGACTTTCGAGTTCTTTCCCTCAGCCTTTGCTGCTTTGGCCTGGGCGGTTCTGTCATTGCTGAGTGTGTTCAATGAAGCAATGCTTGAAAGCAATCGAAACCTTGAGTTGATTGGACCTCTAACCACAGCCGTCCTACTTGAAATTACAAGCTGGACTCTTTGAAATGAAACATGTCATACCCAGCAAAGCTGTTGACTGCCTGTCAGATCTGGGAATTCTTAGAGGAATTGAACTAGCCTGACAGATGGACTCAAAAAACCCAGTAACCCAGGGAATGTTCACGAACCCCCTCCTTTCTTCTCGGTATCAGGGCTGGTGACTGTGGGCTGTCTTCCTTTTTTGTTCCTAGTGGCAGGTTGGTCATACTTTAGGTGGCTTTTTTTTTTTTTTTAATGTAGGCTACATACACAATGGGGAGCCCAACACAGGGCTTGAACTCACGACCCAAGACCAAGTCCTGAGTTGATATCAAGAGTTGGGCACTTGGGGCGCCTGGGTGGCTCAGTGGGTTAAGCTGCTGCCTTCGGCTCAGGTCATGATCTCAGAGTCCTGGGATCGAGCCCCGCATCGGGCTCTCTGCTCAGCAGGGAGTCTGCTTCCTCCTCTCTCTCTGCCTGCCTCTCTGCCTGCTTGTGACCTCTCTGTCAAATAAATAAATAAAATCTTTAAAAAAAAAAAAAGAGTTGGGCATTTAACTGACAGAGCCTAGGTGGACTTTTTAAAAAAAAAAAAAAGTTGTTGAGTAATACTTGATAAGATACTGTCTTGAGTAAGTAAAGGATTTGTCACTGACATGATATTTCTTCTTTTGGGGGAAAAAAAAAATCTTCCCATGGCCTAATTTATTTTAGGGATGGCCTGCCTCACTTCTGTTAGGTCTTAGGCTCATGAAGTTTTGGTGTCCATGAACTTGGCCTTACCTGCCCTTTCAGACTGACAGTATAATTATGAAGAGACATAACAGTGTCATGCTCTCAGAATCTACTACCTATTAAAAACTAGGTTTTTTTTTCCTAAATGGTAAATAAAAACAAAACCTGGTTTCCTTCCACGGAATTAGAATTGTCCATTTTACCTAACATAAATCCACTACTTTTCTTTGTGGTCAGAATTTCAGGGACCCGCTCAATGGTACCTAATTTTATGATTTTCCCCCTGGCTAAATTTAGCTTCACTCAGCTCTTAATATATTCTATTATTTCTTGTTTTGTACCAGTATGGTCAGGAAAAAAAAAAAAAAAAACCTCAGCTACATTATTCCTATCTTATGAAAACTATATTCTTTTAACTAATAACATTTCAGTTTTTAAGGTTCTAAACTTGGAACTGAGCTTTACCTAACCAATATAGTTCCTATTCCATAGAAACAAATATTTCTGTGGAATCACGGTGTCACCAAAGTTCAGTCAAGTGTCGATGAAGTTGTATGAACTCAATTATCCAAAACATGAGAGAAAGAGCAAGTGATCCTAAAGGCAGGCACCGTACAGAAACATAAACAGATGCGGATAATAGACATATATTCCTAGGCATGCGTCAATATGTGTCAATATATTATATATAATATCTGTGTGTGTATATCTAACATCAACTAGCCTCCACGTAGGTCACTGTGGACGCGACTGTGTGCTGGTGCTTTAAAGATTCCTAGTTAATATCTTAACTAAAGACTCCTAGAAAATATGTGTGTATATATGTACATATTCATTATTGATCATTAGTTATTAATTATATTATTAATATATTTATATGAAATACAGTATATTAAATATGATTAATATGTGTATGCACATATAAACTGGGAGCCTTTAAATTTATGTATGTATCTATTGTATATATCGCACAGTGTCTTAACATTTTTGGAAGGAAGGAAAGAAAGAAGGGAGAGGAGGAATGAAGAGGGAAATAGAGGAGGAGGCTGAAAATAAGCAAAAGAAATGCAGGGTTTGAGAGGGACTGAGCATCTCACTATTCCTTGCATGTTCCCATGCATCTATGCATACATGCTTTCAAGCTACGTGATGTTTTGCTGCAATGGGCTGATAAGGAAGAGGTTAAAAAGCAGAGAAGGATCTCTCACTCCGGTCCAGAAGTGAACAGCAGAGTGGCAGACTCAAAGACAGGTACTGGACAGAAAATAAGTACATTCTACTTCGTACCACTGTCACCTCAATTAAATGCAGTAGCTTTATAATTGCTAGCTAAAAATATACACCTTTCCATGCCATCCTCCCGTGCCTATTTTTGGGAGCTTGACTCTCTTCGGCAGCTTGCTTTATTCCATGTTAGTTCTCCTGCTGGACCTTTCGGGAATTCTGTATTCAAAAAAAGCAAAGTCCAAAGGAGCTGCTGATCAGCGACAGATAGACTCTGACCAATCAGCAGGGGCTCTTGCCAAAGCAGTAGAGAGGAAGTTCAAGGCTGGCGGGTAACCGTGTCTCCTTCTTTGTAATCAGGTTCTTCCTACCCTCTCTGCTGGGTTGGTGGCTTTCCAGGAAATAAGAGATGAATTCTGACCTTTAGAGAATGCAGGGAAGACAGGCCAGCCACCATGATTCTTTCTTTCTGCTGGGCTTTTCTTTTCCTTCCAGTGCACTGAGTAGATGACTGCACTGCACCCAATGAGGGGAAATGCGGCTTCTGTGACAGGGCAGCTGGTCAGGGGGGTCTGAGAGCCATCAGGCTTCTGGTACCTCCTGCAAGGCAGTGCTGTCCCACCCCTTCTTCCGGCAGGTCTTTCTTTGCATGGGAGCAGTGGCCATGGGCATCATTGATGAAACACTACCTCTGTCCTCTGTGTGGCTGCCATTCCTTCTTCTGTCCTTCCACAGAATCCTGGAAATTCTAAGGAGCCATCAGGCAGAATGAGTGGGGAGGTCTCTAACCAGGTCGTATCTGAGAGCACAGCCTGGGAATGCCGGCTCTATGACTTTGAGTTAGTTCCTGGACTTCTTAAGCCTCAGGTATCCCTACAGGAACACAGGAGCGATGACACTGAGGGTCATGGGGGAGGTTCCACGAGAGCCGTAGAGGCACGCCTGCCCCGCAGAGCTGCTTTCTCATCACGAAGGGCTCACTTCCATTCCCACCTTAGACAGAGGTGCTGACTTCCCTCAGCAGCTGCTCCCCTTGAGAATCTAGAAATGTTCAAGATCCTTCCTCCCTAACCAGATAGTAGCAGGAGGAGCTGAAATAAAATTAATTGGAAAATTTGCCTGCTAAAAAAAAAATGACAATATCTAATTTACCGAAAGATCTCATACAGAAACGTCAACTGTTCTGAACCAGGAAATAAGAAATGGAAAAAAAAAAAAAGAAGAATTATCTGAATGTCAGCACCGATATCAGGCAGTCTGTGTACGAAATCCCACGTGGTCATAGGCACAAAGTGCCACAGAAACCAGCACACGCCTGCTCCAGGTCGGCCTGGCTGTCCTGCTCTGTGCAGCCAGAGGGCAGGGTGGCGTAATGAATGAGCACTGTCAGAGGAGTTCGTCAGACCGAGTGTCCAGGATCTATAAATAGCAGATTCAGGATCTCTAAATGTGAGAAGCCTGGGCCATTGACATAAGGCCAAACAGACCTACCTTTCTTGTCCACGAGAACACCACTAAATCATGCCAGAAGGGGAAAAAAATGAATTTTCATTGTATTTAATGTTGTCTGAGAAGACAAATGTGTCCGTTCCAGTGTAGAAAAGTTTCTACCCAAGAGAAGTAACGTGTTTTTACTTGGCATGAAGGGATAATCCATCCTTAACTAGAAAGTTCTTTTCAGCGGAACCCTTCATCCTTTATGTCTCTGATAGGGTAGACGTCATTCTGTAGCTGGACAGCCAGTGTGACAGGGGGATGTGAGAAAACGCGGGCATTTGATTGACGCGGTGATTACAAAGTCAAACATTGTTCTGAGCGTTCTTTGTGGGAAAGGCAATGCTGGTTAAAATGTACATTCTGCCTTTCAAGAGAAACACGCTCAGATTGGTACTGAGTTGCCTTCTGGGACAATGGTTGGCCTATTTAATATGGCCCCGTCACATGACTCATGAAACCACTGTGTGTGTGTGTGTGTGTGTGTGCATGCACACGTATCTTCCTGTTGCTGTGATAGGCCAGTGGGTCTGTGTATAACCTCCCTCCAGTTTTGCAGAGCAAAAGAGATGAGATGAGGAAGATGAGAGATTCCGCTTTCTTAATCTTGAGTTACCCACATTTACACACACATTTACACACATTGCTCTGGGACGGTTATACCCTCAAAGCTATTGGCAGCCTCTAAGGTTTGCCGGATTGAGAAGCTCTCTCCAGAGCCTCCCCAGGGCTGAGCTCTAGCTCCAGGGAGCGACGCTCTAACAAAGAGCTCATTATTTTTGCTCACCAGCGCAAAGGTGTGGAGTGCATGTGGGCAGCAGAAACTCGAACAGTTTTGGTTTCACTGCAGGACAGAGCACCGTCCGAACTGCCACCCCCTGCCTGGCAGGGTCTGCCCTGGGCCTCCACTCAGCTTTTGAGTCATAAAGGATAGAAATGATGGATAAACTCCTCACCTGCCCCCAAATTATCCTGGCTTCTGTCTCTCCTAAGAGCAGCCCCACGCTGTCATCACCAAGGCTGAAAATCTAAGTCACCTTGGTTTCCACCCTGACTCTTGACCCCTGAAGGTCACCCACCTCGTGATTCTCCTTGATCCCCCTCATGCATGTCTCCCCCATCATACAGCCACCCACTAACCGAGGCCCTTGTTACCCATTTCACGCCTGCTGCCACAGCTCTGAAGCTGGTCCCCAACTCCAGTCCCCACCCTGAGATTGATTTGTGCCTGAGAGCGTTTGACTGCAGCAAAACAGTTTCGAGAGGCGCGGGGCACAGCCTTTAGAGCTGCACGGACCTGAGACCCAATCGTGACCGTCATGTTCCAGCTAAGCACTCTGGGTAACAGTTTAATCTCTGAGCCTCATAGGGTTGATGATTAACAAGGTGACAGGTGTAAGGTGCATGGCACCAGGCCTTGTGTGAACCGAACTCTGTCCAAATTCCTTAAGCCTCAAAATCATTCGTAGCTTGGCCTCGGCCTTCCCTTCTAGGCTTGCTTCGAGAGTCACCTTCCCTCCATCCAGGGCTCCAGCCAAACTGAATATTTGTATATAACATTTTTATGTTTACTTTGCTCTTATGTTCTCTTAACCATTTTCTTCTTCCTGATCCTCCCAGCACCACACTTCCCGATTGAAATTCAAAGTAGCCCAGGAGTTTCAGTCCAAATCCTGGCCTCCTCCATGAAATCTTCTAGGGTCATACCAGCTAGAAATGACCTTTGTCTCCTTAGTCCTTACATTCTGAGCCTAGTTGGAATTTTCTCGTGGCCTTCCTCATAGCGTCCTCATTTTGAGCATCTTTGGATCTCTCTTTCTCCCCAAATGCTTTCCCATTGGACATATGTACCCATGATCTGGAACATATGACATGAAATGTAAGCCAACTGTAAGGGAGACAGGGAGGAATTGCTCGACTTGGGACAAAAGTTATCCCTTCTAAGCAGTCATGTGCCAAGAAGTTAATAGTTCTGACATCCAGGCCTACAATTCTGGGGGGAGCAGGCGGTGGCCAGACCCTCCCTTGCCCTCAATTTATTATGCTAAGAGTTCTGACCCTGGGAGAGTTTGCAGCTCTGGCTTGTGCAATGAGCAACGAGGAGAAAGAACTCAACGGTTCAGTGGAAGGAGATAGGGCTATGTCCATGTTAGCCCAAAGAGGAGAAAGGGATTACTTCGGTTTAGAGAGAGATGACGGAGCTGATAAATGGAATCGTGCTTTCCTCCAATCAATCCCATCAGACTTTGAAAGAATAGAAAACTCTTCAAAATGAGGTTCACTGTAGGCCGGTATATATGACAATAGATGCGCCCTGGACTCATGCTCCCTTTTACCATTGAACAAATGTCATGTCCTGCCATTGTCAGGCCAGAAAATGCAGGGGAGGGCTTCCAGTTTCCCACCAGCTTTATTTTTAATTTGCCAGGCTGGGTTAAGGGGAAAACCTCCTGGGGCTACTTTTTGTTTCCCTTTGTATTTTCATTCTTGTCATATAACAAAGGAAGCCCTTGCTTCTTATTCTTCTCAAGCGGTCCTAGAAAAAAGCTGTGGAGAGAGCACACACTAAAATCAAAACCTGCAAAAAGGGGGAGGAAAAAAAGCTGTATTCCCAGGCTGCCATTGTGTACAATAAACAAGGGATTTTCTCTGCCCCTGGGACTGTGGGGCAGGCACACCGGAACCAGGAGAGGAGAGCAGCCCTGGGCAGGCTTGCAAACTTAAAGGCAGAGGACGGTCTAGAGAAGGTCTGACTCTCAGTAAATGATCTTTGTGATTTTCTCTCTTAATTACCGTGGTTTAAGACATGAGTCATCATACTAAAATACCTTCTTGTCCACTTGCACATGCATTCAAATACATTCATTCAAACAAACACATAAGATTCAGGATCATCTTGGGTCAGGCACGTTCCCCAGGACATCCCAATGTTGGCTTAACATGTCCTTCCAACATGGGTCCCTGCACCATGTGGTTTCTGTCCCCAACCACAAAGCCACCTGAAAGGTTTTCTTTCTTTACCCTCTGACTCAGGCTAGGAATTTAATTTAATATTGGTTCTTATGACCATGTGGGGGATATTCTTGACCAAATGGCAGCATCAGTTTTGCTTCTGATTAGCCTGCAAGGGTACACGTGAAATGCGTCCTAATCCTTTAGGACCAGGGTGCCCTTGGAATATAGGGCTGAGCTTGTCTTGTCTTTACTGGCGAGACTGGGGATGAATATTAGGAGGAAATCTGATTGGTCTCTGGATGACAGGCAATGCAGAGATACATAGACACCCAAGCCCAGATGCTGAACATCCAAGACCCCAGGCCTGCCTTTCTGGAATCCAATTAGTACATTTCAGTCTCAGATATGTTAAAGAAAAAAATATATTCTGACACTTGTTCAGGCAGTAAGGAAGATTTTATTCAAGGAGCTCTGCACTGGGGTTTTGTAGCAGGAGAAAGAGACTGGACTCAACTCTGTACAGAAAAAAGAAAAGTGGGAATTTATAGTTAAGGGGTAGAAGGAGGGGGGCGGCCAATGGACAGGAAATGACTAAGAGGGTGGGAGGATTCTTGCAAAACAGACCTACCAAGATGCTTGCTAAAGGCAGCTAGGGTGCTCAGATATCACTAGGGGATGGTGGAGGATAAAGAATTTGGCCAAATATAGAGAATGATCCAATACTAAGAGTGGCGCATTCTTGCTAAAACAAGGCAATGTCAAGATGAACATGGAAGCCTAAAGGTTGGAGCCTGGTAGAGAAGAGGGTTCAGAGAAGCCAGGCTAAACTTTGGTCAGGGAGAGAGCCTTAGTCATGCACGGTCCCATCTGAAAACCAAAGCCAGATTTGAACTTGGAATGAAGAATTCATTCCGCATTCATGGGGCACCCACAACATGCCGAGCATACTACTGGGTAACAGGAATGTAGAGAGGGAAGAAGGGTCCTTGACTTCTAAGAAATCAGACTGTTGAAGGAGGGAGACCAGCCAACAGGTGACCATGCTCTCAAACCAGGCCGCCTGGCTCTGAACGTACCCCAGCTTTTCCTGACTGCCCGGCCTTCCAAATGGCATCTAACCTCCCCGGCCTTCAGGTCATCATCTGGGAAATGGGAATCATCATAGACACTAGATGATAGATTTTTGTGGGGTCATCTGAAGCCTGTCTGTGGACCTCTTTGCGCAGTGTTCAGCATGTCGTCAATAACACAACAAACACCCTTAGTAGTATTGCCATCACAGATGGGGACATGGTTTGTAGTATGCCATCAGCGCGACAGAGGACAGACGCCGGACCCCAGGGAAGGCTGCTTTGAGTCCAGACGGGCTCACAAGAGATGATATACTTGAACAGTGCCTGAGAGGACAAGGGGCAGATAGGCAGGCAGAGCTGAAGGGACCAGACACAGCATCAGAGAGAACGGACAGGACAAAGCCACTGCCATGGGAGAGGGAGCAGGCCCAGGGAACATGCCCAGCTTAGCAAATGGGAAGAGAATTAACAATTATTAAGCCCATGTGAGACACTAGAATCTGCACTATGTGGTTTTAAAAGATGATCCCCCAGAAAGCTTTGCACTAACCCCGAGACAAGGCACATCCCTGATTTTTGCTCAGAAAGAACCTGAAGCTCCAAGACTTACACAAGCACCTCAGCAGTGACCGAAGGTCGCACATCCCTCCACTGGCCTGAGTCACTTCTGGGTCCAAAGGACTCTAAAGCTTGGGTT
Organism: Lutra lutra; assembly: GCF_902655055.1. Lineage (NCBI taxonomy): Eukaryota > Metazoa > Chordata > Mammalia > Carnivora > Mustelidae > Lutra > Lutra lutra. The sequence continues at coordinate 12,530,852 of NC_062290.1, read as the reverse complement.
CTGTACAAAGTCTGTGCTCTGGGAGCCAGGCCATAACTGTGTTGGTGTTGGGAGGGCTGTGGGGGGCTGTGGAACATTCTCAGGGGCCAGACCGGGAAAGTCCCAGAGTTCACTGTGAGGGGTGTAAGTGTTACTCCTGGAGGAACAGCTTTTCCTGACAGAGGAAGGGTTATCACTAATCCCAGAGGCGTAAGAGCTGGGCGTGTAAGGATCACCAGTATGGCATTCATGGCATGGAGGTGATCTGGCTCCGCAACATGGACGGGGAATGTTTTAAAAATGGTCATTTGTTTCTATGAGTTTGGCTTTTTTAGATTCCAAATGTAAATGATATCATGCAGTATTTGTCTTTCTCAGTCTGACTTATCTTACTTAGCATTTTACCCTCAAGGCCCACCCATGTTGTCACAGAGGGCAGGATTTCCTTCTTTCTCAAGGCTGAATAATATTCCCTCCCGTGTGTTATCATCCATTCATCTGTTGACAGACACTTAGGTGGCTTCTGTATCTTGGCTATAGTGAATGACGCTGCAGGGAACACAGGAATGCAGATCTCTTTCTGACATCCCGTTTTCATTTCCTTTGGATGGATACCGAGAAGTGGGGTTCCTGGATCCTATCATGAGCTAATGCTGTAGTGGTAATCATACCGCCATATATAAGTGTATCAAGTCAACACACTACAGACCGGAAATGTATACACCATTATATGTCAATTACATCTTGATAAAAAAGTGGTAATTTGCCCAAAGCTAATGAACAGATGAGAGTGAGATAGCAAAAGGAAACAAAGTTACCATATGGTACCAGGCACAAAAATCAAGATCCCTTCTTAGGGATGTTCTCGAGGGAATTAATGTATCAGATAGGAAGCCAAACCTATTAGATGACCCCAATGAAGATTTTCTGCCATTTTGAGCACAAGGAAAGAAATTGTGTGATTTTTCTAAAGCTAAAAAGAGCCCTAATGATCATCTAGTTGGAGTTGTTGTTGTTGTTATTATTATTATTATTATTTTATAGATGGTAAAATCAAGATTCAGAGAAGTGAGGTGATTAGGCCAAGATCCTTTAGACATGTGGCATCTGCCATATGAAAGGAGCCGCATCCTATCAGCCATACAAAGAAAGTCCAGGAATCTGAAAGCATTCACACAGGCAGGTGCCCACAGCGCTACCCCAAGGGCGTCCCTTGTTGTCAGGAAACTGACAACAAGTTCATTGCTGGGGGAACTAGACGGGCTGAAGAAGAGACACAAGAGAACCCCACCATCTGTAGCACTTTATGTGGCTTTCTTGGCAGTCTCTCCCGTGGGAGATCACAGAAGGATGTAGTGTCTTGATAAATATAACAGGGAAGTCAGAAAAAAGATAGAATGCTACCTTGTAATGATAAAAAAAAAAAAATAAAGCCACCAAAATAACCCCTAAAAATTATTACAGTCCCAATAAGAAGCCCATATGGTGTCGGCCTTTGAGAACCGTCTGTGGCCCTACATATTCTCCTCAGAGAGATTTCTAATTATTTTTTTTAAATATATAAGAAAACACACACGAATCCAATAATGCCCTTCCTGAGATAGAAAGTAATCCTTTGGGTTGAATTGAATTTTCACCCATCTGTCTGGCTGACGAGATGGTAGATGACAAATATTCTTGATTCTGCTGGCCAAGGCCATGAAATATAGAAAGAAGCTTCTAGAAATGTTATTACTGGACCTGTAGGATCTGTCATGTTGGTACCCAGTGAGGTACACCACATGGTTATATAACAGATGAAAGAGGTAATGTCAGTTGTCAGGAGAAGAACTGAAACAGGAGACGGTAGGTGACAGGTTGTCATATAGTTCCAACCCCCTAAAGAGCCCTGCTGAAGTTTCTCCAAATAATTAATAGATGAGGAGTTTAGCCTGTTCCCATTTTTTGCCCTCATCACAAACTCAGCTGGGCTGCTTTTTCTGTCCTCCCTCTGTGTCACCTTACGGTCGCAAAGTGTTCCTCAGACTATGAAGGATATGTCAGTCAAGATCTGGGGAGCCTTGGTTGAGTTCCTGACCCATATTTAATGGTTTCCTTACTGTGACATGTGCTGAAAAGCAAAAAACAAAAAAAGAAGAGGAAGATGAAGTCTCCAAAGCTCATGTTCACCAAATGATTTCATTTGCACCTTTATTTAAGCCAGTGCTGCCCTGGGACCAAGGCAGCAGCTAAGGGCTAAAGGAAACATCAGGAAAATGAAAGTAGGAGAAAATCATGAGGTCAGTCTGTTTTTCAAGACCCCTTTTCCAAAAAAGAAGAGCCTAAACTCCTCCTGGTGGTTGTTAGTGGTGCAAATAAGCAGGGGACAAGAGCTGATCCTGCTCAAAGCTCCTGTGTCCCCAGATCAGAAGGCTGCACTCTCAACAGGGCGTGTGCTGGTTTCCCACCGCCATTTTGTACAACCAGCTTGGCAAGAGTTGCCTCCATCTCTCCAGCACGTCACTGACTGGGTTGGAGGCCATTACAGTAAATCTGGTTTGAGAACAACACGAGTGGGGTTTTTTGTTATTTTGTTTTGGGTTTGGGTTTTTTTTTTGTTTTTGTTTTTTGTTTCTGTTTTACTTCAGCTCGCTTATGAGGTACTGAAATACTCATTTCTAGCTGCGAGACAGTTGGTGACAAGAGTTTCAAGCTTTTGGGGATCTATCCTAAGGACAGAATACCACATACAGATCAGGTTTTAAATGATATTCATCCCATTGTTATCTGTATCAGGCATTTAGACACAATATAAATGTCCAACAAAGCAGGTATTGGTTAAGTGAGCTATTCTCATCTATTGGACAGAATACTCTATAGATATTGAACATTATGCTTTTAAAAGAGTTCCCAATAATACAGGAAAGCACTTGGAAAAGAGTAAGAGAATACAAACGAGCAGTTCACAAATATGCCTAACCCCCCCCCCCAACACAGACACATATATACCCCGTGGCAATGGGGGGAAAGAAAAGAAGAAAGAGACCTGAAGGAAATAAACGAAGGTATCTTTAGTAGTTATCTTTGGGTAGGACTTGGGATTTGGGAAATTATTTCTCATTTGACTTTTTCTAAACTTCCTTCAGTTTTTCATGACTGTCATGCACGGTCATGTAATGCTTTTATAATAAGAAAAAAATTATTTCTCATATTGGCACCAGTGGGCTTCTCACCTTTGAATTGTATTTCTTAAAAAGAGAAACAAACAGTAGTCTTCTTAATTACAGTGGGAAAAAGAGAAAGGGGAGTCAAGGATTAGAGTCAAACAAGCAAAATGTCCTCCTTTCTCTGGCACTCGGGTAATTGCCCCATTGTGCATGCGTGAAGATCCCTTGAGAGAATGTGGCGTCACGGGAATATGGGTGTGCTCTAATCTACTAAAAGCAACCTAAACAGAATTGTGTCCCAAAAGTAGAGAGAACACACTTTTAAAATTAACTGGCAAATCCAATGTGTAATAAAATATCCTTTTAGAAGTCAGCTAATCGCATATTTTATCTGATGTGTAAATTCATACATCTGAGTCTTTGGAAGGTAGGGCAAAGTAGATTTACAGTAATTTCATCCAATTTCTATCTCCGTAGCATTACTTTTTATTCAGCCACTTCAATACGAGACTGAATCCTGTTCAAAAATATTACACGGAGAGTCAATACATAATTTATATAGAACTCCATAACAAATGAGTACACTTATTTGGTATTAATTTTCTCACAAAAATTTTGACTATCCCCTTCCACTGATCTTTGGTTTGCTCATTTCCAGTTGTGTTTGAATTTCCTATGATTTCCTCCCCTCCTCCATATAAATCAGCCTGTCCCTTTCCAAGCTAGCACCTTTGGCACAACGTTACCTTTAAGAATTTTGTCAATCAGGAGAGCCTAGGTGGCTCAGCCAGTTAAGCGTCTGACTCTTGGTTGTGAGATTGAACCCCATGTCAACTCTGCAGTCAACACAGATTCCGCTTAAAGATTCTCTCCCTCTCCCCCTCCCCCTGCTCTTGCTCTTTCTCAAGTAAATAAATAAAGCTTTAAAAAAGAAAAGAAAAAAAAAAGGATTTTGTCAATCAAAAGGAGTTCTTTTCCACAAATGGTGGAAATAAAATAGGAGTGTATTTTAGATGGCATAGGAACTTTTCATCCAGTTGCATTGCTGTCTTCCCTAGGCCAAGTGACCTTTAGTCATACCAGAGTGAAAACTGAAGCCAATATCTGCTCAAAGGCCTTTTGTTATCAAGCCCGATGTGGGGCTTGAACCCAGGACCTGGGATCATGACCTGAGCCGAAGGCAGCGGCTTAACCCACTGAGCCACCCAGGCGCCCCTGTCTCTTGAATATTAATATTTCACCAGGGAAATATTCTGCTTAGGTGGTGACTTTCTTTAGCAAATGGGGAATGGCAGAGAGAGAGAATTTCAAGCAGACTTCTGGCTGAGTGCAAAGCCCACTGAGGGATCGATCTCACAGCCCTGAGGTCATGACCTGAACCAAAATCAGGAGTCAGACACGTGTCTGACTGAGCCATCCAGGTGCCCCTTTGCTGGTGGTTTTTAAGTTACTCCATTGTGAGGATTGAATGGCTTCTGGGTCTAATGGTCTCCCTCTCTCCCTGCTCCAGTCCTCAGGAGACACATCTCCAGATTTTATTAAGAAATTAAATGAGTAAATAGGAAACATTTTAGAGATGGTTCTTTGAAGAAAGTTTCAGATGTAGCATGTTAATGTCCTCAAAGTTGTTGGTTAACATTATTATAGGTGGACTTTCCTGAATGTCTACAAAATCATGAGACTTGTGCTAATTACCTATTGTATAGTTTTGGTGTTTCTCTAAAATTCTCTGACATGTTCCAAACCACTGGTCAAACCCAGGTATCATCTCTTACATAGCTAACACAGCATGAAATGACTGTGGAATGTTCCTTTCTGTTTGTGATAGATGCAAAGTGGCCTTACTACTTACCAATATTTTTCAGCTTAATATCATGGCTATTTTCATTTTCAAAAGCTTGCTTCAATCTCCATGTCAATTTTTACAGATTCCTTGCCTGCTGTTACATAAATAAAAATCACAAATTAAGCTAGTTAATAGACACCTTGAACAGGAGTCAGTTTAATTTTTCCAGTATGTTTTTCTGTAGCTTCATCTTTGTTCCACTCCAGGACCTGCTGGGTTTTAGAAGTGGAAAGTCCATGATTAGTTCAGCCGCATGTACTCTGTTTTATTATTTAAGTGGTGAATACACTTGTATGTTGCCCAGAAGGTGAACCAAACCATCTTCAAATATAAAATTCCTTCTCCCACGTCATTTTTAGACTTCTGCGATTTTGTCATTTTTCTATAATATATTCCTGCTCTGAGTCTTTTTCCATACCATGGTTTAATCTACATGGCACTGAAGTTTCAGACATTTTGGTGAAACATATTTCTGGGTTAATCAGTTGCTGCTGGATCTCAAAACTGTCACATTCATCATAAGCCTCAAACAATTTCTAAGAACCCAGGCAGCCCAGTTTCTGTCACATAATGTTTGACTAAGTGCTTAGCACTAATACAGCATCCAGGAGAGTCTTAATTAAAATTGATGGTTTGCATTTGAAATACCAGCTTGGTGTCTAGCCTAACGTGGCCATGCACTTCAGCTGTGTTACCATCCCTTGTGGACCGTGCTACTTTTCATTTACCAGTTTCCTTAACACAGCGATTTGGTAACAATTCATCCAGTCAGCAAGGACGACTGGCAATCCCGTCTGCAACAGACCTCTCTTTTATACAAGATGACGTGTGCAAACAAGGGGAAGGGAGGGCTAGAGCAGAGTGCCAGGTAGCCTCCCAGAGTCTGTGGGAGGCACAAGGGGAAGTGAGGGTTCCATCCCTGTTATACCAGAGGGCTTCCTTTGTGGCACATGTCAGCTGAACGTCTTGTGGTGGGTTCTGCAAGCAGAGGGAAGGACGTTCCAAAAAGAAGGGAACTGAATAAACAAAGTCTAAGAGGATAGAAACAACGTTGGGGGCCCTGAAGGACCAAGTTGCTTGGTACAGCTGGGGCATCAGGCGTGTGGGGCTGGGCTGTGATGGTGGGAGTAGCAGCAAGGGAGTAGCAGCAACCCCGTAGCAGCAAGAGATAAAACTAAAGACCTAGATGGGAATGCGATACTGGCAGTCCTTGAATTCCCGGCGAAGGATGTTTAGCAATGGGAACACCTGAGTGGCTCAGTCAGTGAAGCATCTGACCTCGGCTCAGGTATAATCTCAAGGTCCTGGGGTCGAGTCCCTTGTCCTCAGGCTCCCTGCTCCGTGGGGAGTCAGCTGCTCCCTCTTCCTCTCCATCTGCCCCTACCCTCCCTTGTGCTTGCCCTCTGTCCCTCTCACAAATACATAAATAATATTTTTTTAAAAACGCATTTTTAGCAATGCAAGCCATTAAAATATTTTAGTAAGGAGGGTGATATAATCAGGAAGATCGCTTGGGCAGCAGCATGGGGAGTAGGAATGGAAGGACCAGCATGGAGAGGACCAGTAAAGAAATTCCTGGAAGGTTAAGAGTCTACAGGCTGAATAATGGCCATGACAGTGAGACAGAGAAGGAGGAGGAGGCTGTAAGGAACCTGGACATACCATATGCTTACTCACTTCCCTCCATCTCTCTTATATAGAATGCACTAGAAGGAGGTGAGCTCCGGGAAGGCAGGAATTTTTTGTCAGCTCTGCTCACTGCTCTGTCCTAGCACCTCCGCGGTCCATAGCACAGAGATGCTCCATGAATCTGTGTTTCCTGACTCCCTTGTTTGCAGGGGGGCGCAGGTGACAGATATGACGCCCTGACTCCCTCCCGACTTTGAACGGGGCGCAAAATGAGAGCCAGAACATAAGCAGAAGAGATGCTTGGCAGACCAGTTCGAGGGGTGGAAAATACAGGCATCTTGTCATTTGGAAAGACTTAGCCTCCCTTCAATCTGAGAATCAGAATTGCGTCTGGGCTAAGGCAGTTTGTCCGCAAGTGAGCTGAAGATAGAAAATGTCAAACTGAATTTGGGGGAACGTTGTAGGTTTTTTAAACAAAATGAGGTTTGTTCTTTCAAATCTTAAGGAATACTTTAATCTCTACATATTTCATAGCATTTTGACAAAATAACCAAACATGTCAAACAAATCCAAGAGTTGCTTTTAGAGTACATGTTGAAAATACCAATTTTATCAAAAAGGGAAATCAAGCTTTATTTACTAAATCAATCAATAAAATAACTAAATAGCTTCTACTTCTTTGTAATTAAAAATGTTTTTTCTGTTAAAGGTACATTGATGAGATTTAATAGAATGAGCATAGCCTGCCCCTAAAATGACCAAAACAAGGCAAAAATAACAAAAAACATATATTTGTTTTAAACAAATCTTCATCAGTGCTTAGCACAGAAGAAGATGAAAAAGGATACCATGCTGGGAGGCAAGAAATTTTGAGTAATTTCTGGAATATTAAAAGCAGGTATAAAAAAATAAAAAAATAAAAAGCAGGTATAGAAACTAGAATTTGCAAGGGCTGTTGGGTGGCTCAGTTGATTAAGCATCTGACTCTTGATCTCAGCTCAGGTGTTAATCTCAGGGTCATGAGGTCAAGCCCTTTGTTGGGCTCCATGCTGGGTGTGGAGGCTACTTACAAAAACAAAAACAAAAATGAGAGCTTGCAAATTATTTGAGCAGAAAAATACATACTGTAAAGTTAAAAATTATTTCAGTTACCATACAGGATCAGAATAAACCAAAGTAGGAGTGTTCTACCTATGGACTCAGCCATGGGCCTTCCATGTGCACTCCCTGCAATGCTGTTTGTCATGACCAAAGATGGATGGGAGACACCCAATGCTCATTGGTAGAAGATTGGTTACAGAAATCATAGTACATGCATATAATGAAGCATCTGGAGTCAACAAACAACGAAGCAAGCAGTCTTCAAGGCTGAGTGGAATGGTCTCCAGGACAGTCAAATAAAAAAAGTGAAATGTTATAATGTATGAAGCTTGCTACCATTCGTGTGAAAAGGGAGAGATGCATGCATTTCTGTTTATTTATAATGTAGAACATCTCCAAAACCAGTCATATGCTTGCCTTTGTTGAGAAGTGCTGGAAAACTAAGGACAGAAAGGATACCCTTCATTTTTACCATATATTTCTTTATGCTGTTGGGATTTTGTTCTTGCCATGTACATTTATTATCTAAGCAAGTATGATATTTTTAAAGGAAAAGAAAGGTAGAAGGGAAATGATAAAGTCTAGAAAATAGAAAACAAAATATGCTGAAAAAAAGACAAAAGAAATCAGTAATCATATTAAACATAGCTGAATTCTTTTCTGCCTTGAAGAGAAAGATATTCTGATTCATTTAAAACAAACAAACAAACAAACTCTAGCCTTGTTGTTTACGAGATAGACACCTAAAACAAAATGACCACCAAGAAGTGACCGCCCCAAAAAACCCACAAATGCACAGATGGAATAATGTATCAGACACATTCTAATCCCCTATAAGATCATATATGGTGATTAAAATGTTAATTTAAAATAAAATGTAACACAAAGCAACAGCACTAAATAGAAAAGGGAGCTAGTTGATATTGATAAAAACTGCAGCCCACCAAGAACAGAATGTCATGAACCTTTATACATTTTTGAAAAGCTTCAAAACGTGCAAACCAAAGACTTATTTACTTTGAAGGAATAATTATGAAGCGTTACTCATAATAGGAGACTTTAACAGGGTGCCTGGGTGGCTCAGTGTGTTAAATCCCCTGTTTTCGGCTCAGGTCATGATCCCAATGTCTTGGGATCGAGCCCCGCATCGGGCTCTCTGATCAGCAGGGAGTCCTTCTCTCTCTCTCTGCCTCTCCCCCTACTTGAGATCTCTGTCAAATAAATATTAAAAAAAAATAGGAGACTTTAACATGCCTCTTGAAAATAAATATGTAGAGTATTTGAATAAAAAGTATGATCTGTATCTATATCAATCTACCTAAAACTCTGTACCCAGCAGATAGAGAAGACATGCTTTTTTTAAGCAAAAGAGCATGTTTAAAAAATGTTAAAATATACACATTCTAACATTAAAAACAATTTTAAGAGAAAATAAGTGACATATATTTAAAAATGAATGAAAATTACATAATGCGTATAAAAACATGTGAGAGATATAATCTTAGATCCAATGATTAGGAAACAAGAAGGAATAAAAATAACATAACCACAGCATCCGCCTAAAATTCTAGGAAAAGAATAGCTTAAGGGAGCAAAAACAGAAGAAATGAATGGATAATGATAAAAGCAGAAAATAGTAACTTCAAATTGTAAATAATAATATTGATCCATAAAATTAAAATCAAATTCTTGGAGATGACTGAGATTTTGATTAACTTAAAAATAAATAATTTTTTAAAATCCATATAATTCTAGACAAAAAGGAGATTTTTAAAAAATAAGAGAATTGTGCATATAATTGTGTACCCATAAACTTGAAAATGTAGATGAAATATCTGATTACATAGGAAAATACATGAAACTGACTCATGGACAGCAGAAAAGCTAAATTGGTCAATAATTGCTGGAAAATTTATATAGGTGATCAGCGATCTGTCCCTAAATAAGGATGTTTATAGACATCCTCCTAAACCTGGAGAAGTGGGAGAATTTCTTTTGTTATATAAACTGTTCTGGGGCATAAGTAAATTCAAAAGCCTTTCCAAGTCATTCTGAAAAGTCACTGCAACTCTAATCCCAAAATGAGGCAAGATTGATGACATGTACCAACCTCATTTCCAAACAGTTGCAAAGACCTAAATAAAATATTAGTGCTGTTAAAGAATCATATATCAATACCAGTGAATTTTTATCAACCTATCATACTCCAAAACTACTATTTTGATTCATAGCCCCACCAAGAATATTTAAGAATACTTGATTTTCTGCAGCTCTGCCAAACTTGGGGTTGGTAGAATGGCTCTGATTTTATTTGACCTTTTACCCCCTGAGGTTAGATGGATACATCGTGTAATTGGGATTTTAAAAGGTCTTAAATTTCAAATAAAAATGTTTTAGAGTAGTGATGAAGACACAATCCCGCAAATCAGCTCAAGTCAAGGCAAAATTATGAAATAAATTTTGTCTTTGGAACCTCCAGCCTCTCCTTCATTCTTCCTTCTCATCTTGAATAGGGGCATGGACAGATGGGCAGCCACTCCCTCCACATCAGTTTTCCAGAAAAACTGTGAAGCCCTGGTATACAATTCCACATCAGGCTCCTTGACAAACAAAAACAGAGAGGGGCGCCTGGGTGGCTCCATCAGTTAAACATCCAAAAATAGAGAGATTTCGGCTCAGGTCCTGATCTCAGGGTCATGGGATCGAGCCCTGTGTTGGGCTCCGTGCTCAGTGTTGAGTCTGCTTGAAATTTTCTCTCTCCCTCTCCCTCAGACCCTTCCTTCTCTCTCTCTCTCTCTCTCTCTTTCTCTCTCAAATAAATAAATAAATCTTTAAAAAAACAAACATGTAACTGTGTCTCCACTGCCTCTTACCCCAAATCCTTTAGAAACCCTACACTATAAACCTTCTTTTCCCCTCCTCAAATCTGTTCCTAGGAAGGCCTGATAATGTTATATTTCAGGGTAAATTTTTCTATTTGCTGCCTCAGAAAAATTTGTGTAAAAAATGTGATCTCTAATTAGGCAGTAAAATCTCAGCATCTACAGAACAAGTAGGTCCGATGTTTAAGGAATTCTTTGATGCCTACGTTTTGGATTCTTCCAAAACAACGAGCTCACATGTTATTCTGATTCTCCTCAGCTTGCTCCTAGCTAAGGACACAGCATAGCTGGCCTGGCTCAAAGAGTTCATCTGTAGGGTTGGCCAAGTTCCACTTCTGCCCCACTGGTTCTTTTTTTTTTTTTTTTTAAGATTTTATTTATTTATTTGACAGAGAGAGAGGGATCACAAGTAGGCAGAGAGGCAGGCGGGGAGAGAGAGGGGGAAGCAGGCTCCCCGCTGAGCAGAGAGCCCGATGCGGGGCTCGATCCCAGGACCCTGGGATCATGACCCAAGCCGAAGGCAGAGGCTTTAACCCGCTGAGCCACCCAGGCGCCCCTGCCCCCCTGGTTCTTAATCCTGTGGACTGCAGACTGTCTTCCCAATTCAGGCACCTGTCCTCGAGTTCCGAACTGAGAAGAGCTGCCTCCCTTCTTCCAAGTGGATTTTGTGGGGGCAACCGTAGGCATTTGGGAGAATGTCCTGTTGGCCCTTTGGCCAAACCTACAGACGAGTGGAAGTCGATTTCAGTGCAAATCTAACAGAGCTGGGGCACGCCTCCACACGCTGGTCCTTTCCAGAGATCACAGTTTTGGCCTGTGAGCCAAACACAGGGTATAGATAGGTTTTGTTTGTCTCTCTCTATTTTTCATATTTTTACGTTCAAAAGCCTACAAAGGCATTTCAGTCTACACTCTCTGCCTTACACTCATCCCACACTCTGACCTCAGGACATGAACAATCAAGACACAAAAGAATTAAGCAGCTCACAAGTCAGATGTTCATATGATCTTTCTTCCCCCTCTTTGTTGCTGTGTTTTAAGACACAAGACAAAAATGTCAGGGCTCTTGGGTTCTAATCACAACTCTCCTAGCTAACTAACTCATTTTGTGACCTTAAGTTATTTTGGATAGTGGACTGGATTTCTAAGGCAACTGATAATGTCACAGTCTTTGAGTCTGTGTCTCTTCTTTCCCTCACAGTGGCTAAACTTGGAATTCTCTGTTAGCAAATGCAGTAAAGTGTACTTCCCATATTTGGAGACGGACAAGCACTGTTGTTTTCCCGTTTTATAGCTAGAGAAACCTGAAGCCTAAAGTAGCTGAGAAAAATAGTAATTCAGTGCAGATAGTCAAATAACCTTTTGGCTTCCTTAAGTAACTTCCCTCTGACTTTAAGAAGAGATCTTTGTTATTGTTCAGCATTATTTGGGGACTTTTTATTAATTCGACATGTATCATTCCTTCATTGCTGTGTCTTTACGCTCCTTCCTGCGATTCATCCATGGAGAATACTTTTCTCCCCTGGCTCACCGAAAGGAAAGATGTTATTGTAGTGTCTGCTTTCCCCTTCTTACAACCTGGAAGTGATTGCTAAGTTACTCTCAAGGGAGTTCAAGGTTATTTTTTTTAATTTAAATTCAATTTTATTAACATACAGTGTATTGTTAGTTCAGAGGTAGAATTTAGAGATTCATGGTTGCATACAACACCCAGTGCTCATTACTTCAAGTATCTTCCTTAATGCCCATCCCCCAGTTACTCCATCCCCTCATCCACTCCCCTCCCCTCCAAGCCCTCCGTTTGTTCCCTAGAGTTCAGCATCCCTTACGATTTGTCTCCCTGTTTTCCTCTTATTTTATTTTTCCTTCCTTTCCCCTATGTTCATCTGTTTTGTTTCTTAAATTCCATATATGAGTGAAATCATATATTTGCCTTTCTCTAAGTTATTTCGCTCAGCATAATACCCTCTAGCTCCAACCACATCGTTGCAAATGGGAAGACTTCATTCTTTTTGATGGCTGCATAGTATTCCCGTGTGTGTGTGTGTGTGTGTGTGTGTACACACCACATCTTCTTTATCCATTCATCTGTTGATGGTACTGCTATAAATTTTGGGAGGCAGATGTCCCTTCAAATCACTATGTTTGTGTCCTTTGGGTAAATACCCAGTAGTATGACTGCTGGGTCATAGAGTAGCTCTATTTTTAGCTTTTTGAGGAAACTCCATATTGTTTTCCAGAGTGGTTGCTCCAGTTTGCATTTTCACCAACAGTGCGAGAGAGTTCAAAGGGGTTCAAGGTTAGTGAGAGGACTGAAGAATCTAGAGCCATCACACTGTTGAGAAACCCTTTGTAACTATTGCTGTGGAGTAAGTGTGGTGATGGCATTGCACACGCGCAGATACATGCACACATGCACACACACACACACAGACACATGTGTAGGACCACTTACTGAAGGGCATACTAAACTACTTTTAAACACTTAATTTCTCAACTCACTGTGTACGTCACAGCTTACGCATTTTTTTTAAGTCCAGTAAGTTTTAATTTTAAAACTGAAATGATAGAAGAGGACATTTTCCTCGGTCTCGGGTTTCTCATCATTGTCAACATAATCGATGCAATTATATGAATTGGTCTCTGTTAGGAGGCTATGAGACATCTTCCTCTTAATGAACTGCAGAACCCTGTAGCTGAATTCCTGCTCTGTCTGCTTCCCCTGGGGCCAAGAATCCACCTTGTAGATATTAAGATAATCTGTGTTCAGATATGGTCTCATTGATTGAATTTGTCTTGGGGAAAAACATGCATTGTTAATGGTCCCCTTGTCTCAAATTGCAGATTACGGTATTCCGGATGGGATCAGAAGGACACCAGGACATTGACTTAGCTATCCTGACAGCTTTGCTCAAAGGTAAAAGAGTTTCTATGTCCAGAGAGTAAAAACATAATTTAAATGGATTAACATAGCAACCTTGTCTCCTAATAGTAGATGCAATCCCAAATGATACTGTGACATCCAGTTATTGATAACATAAGGACTTCTCCTGGAAGACATTGTTCCTGCTATAAAATTCTTCTATGATAGAGCTGTCAAAGTATGACTCAATTTCATAAAGTTTAAATGTATTACAATTCAGTCATGTCCATTGAGTCATAAAAATATACAAAGCAAAATGCTAATGTAGTACATAAGACACTAAGTCACTGAAGTTGTTTAATAATTATTACCCTGTCTACTTCCAAAAGCCATTTAATCTGGTATAGATGGTAGATAGATACAGAGATATAATAATGCATTGAAAATGGAAAATCAAAACCATTGAGAAGAAAGGAGGAAGAAATAAACAAAAAAACTAGGTTACTATACTTGTAATTGGAACATTAAATTTAGCTCTAAGTTTCCTTGAAGTCCAGGCAAAAATAGAATTGGATTTTATGATTTTCCTTGAGGGTGGATGTTTGTCCTGTTCTCTAGTGCCCTTACTATCAAGAGGTCTCACTACATGTGCTCATCCTTGGAACCAAATCCCGGAGAAGAGCGGATCAAATTCTGTCCTTCATGCCCCCTTAATAGGTCTATACATTTGACCCATAACATTCAACATTAAAATAAACAGAAGGAAGTCATCTCTGTTCAGCACTGAACTGGAAACTAGAACTATGAGACAAAACAAAACCACAAATCTTGTTGAACATGGTTCTGAGTTCAAGCTGTTGCCCTCATTCTCCCCAAGCCCCATACTTTGCCTGCTGCTCCATTTAATCACAAGGTTGGTGACTGCCTGTTTGTAAGCCTTCCTGGATCGTGAGCTCTGTGAGGGCAGAGAATGTGTCTTACCAATGGATAAGACACACCTCACCACCTCACCCAAGCCCTCACATGTGGCAGCATTTGGTCCATTTTTGTTGAATAAGTGAAGGAATTGATTACTGAGTGAATGATTACTTAATGATTCAGTGACAGACTTAACATTCCAAAATTGAAATTCAGAATAGCAACCATTATATGCTATTCTCCATTCTCCCTACCCTTTCTCCGCCATTAATACTTCCTTGAATACCCATCCTGTGACAGCCATTTTGCCTGTGCTAAGCTTTTTACAAATACTGTAAACATTAATTATTACAGCAACTGTGTTGTGTAGCAGCTATCTTTAATTCCCATTCTACAGACAGGTAAGTGGAGCTACACGATTCAGTAACTTGCTCAGGGTTACCATGCTAATTAATAAGCCTGAACTTAGATCTAGGCTCTTTGAAGTCTTCACTGCACTACATGTGGCCCCGTTAATGCTAGAAGCCATTGATCCCCTCTATGTATCCCCTGAAGATGTATTTGCACATACATTCAAAATCCCAGTCACATTTCAGAAATTCACAATCCTGCAAGGTGTATCATGTGTCCCAGGTTGAGAACTTCGCTCTGAAGCAGTTCATTCCAATGAACTGACAATGACACGAAAAAGAATTCACGCATGGGCCTGTGCGTGGGCTGAACCACAAAGCACGCTCTGGCCTCCGTTCTCCAGCTGTCAGGGATAAAATTAAAAGTTTGAGGCAGGAAAGTCTCTAATACTTCCTATTCTTACCCGAAAATGAGAAAAAGTAATAAAACCAGTAACTAATACTTATTGAAGATTTGCTATGGTGCCAAACGCTGTGTTAGATACATTCTGTGTATAAATTCATTTAATCTTTCCAAGTTGGATGACCAGTTCATCACAAGGCCCATCTTATCAATAAGGAAAGTGGGACACAGAAAATTCAGTTGCATGACCAAGATCAGCTGGCCAGTAAGCAGTAGAGACAGGCTGCCCCCATAGCCCTCGCTTGTATAGACTACCAAGGCATCCCTATTGCATTGATAATAAGAAGTAGATTTGCCACATGTATCACCTTGAATCAGAACTCAGCAAGTGGAGAAGTGGCTCCATTATTGGTTAGACACATATAAGCCATCACAATATCTTCTTTACTGTCAATATTTTCTTCTTCTTTCACCAATGTGTGACTTAAACTTGTGTTTTACCTTTAGATCATAGAATTTATTTGTTATAATATAAGAGAGCGGTTTCCCGACTGTGCAGAACAGATCCCATGAAATACATTTTATATTGTAACCAAGTAGTTATACATATGCTTTTAGAAAGCTGAAGCTAAAGCTCATGAAATTATATTTACATTGTATGCAATGAAATTGAATATTTTCCATTCTATTCTATTCTATTCTCTTTAATGCTGATTATATCCCACTAAATTGATTTCATGACCCACTAATGGGTCATAATCTGGAGTTTAAAAAACACTGCCATAGTCGATTAAAGGAAATTATGATTGCTCTAAGAAATTAACATTTCTAATCACTATAGTGAATATTAATTATGCAACAGTTTATGCTAATGGGAATTTCTGCCATTAAAAGATTCTGATGTATCAACTCTGTTTTACAAAGGCTTTTAAATGTTGATTTTGACCCAGCTGATTTGTGAAGGATGCAAGCTTAATCCTTTCGCTGACTTTCTTGGAGGCCAAGAGCATACTTCTATCAGTTTCAAATTTTTAAGTTTGTTAAATTGTGCTTATCTATTTTTTTAATTATGCCTAGGCACATAATATGATTTAACACTTAATTTTTACAATTATGGTTAGTTTTCAATTATCCCATGCATGAGGGATTTTTTTACAGTCAAGTTTTTATTCCTGCCATCATCTGAGAAAACTAGAAATTAGATAGGAGGACGGGGAGAAAGGTGTGAGACTAAACACTGGTCTATAAATCCAGAGCCCAGCGAAGGAAAAAAAAAAAAAAAAAAAAAAAAAGGAGAAATTCTACCTTTGCTGACCCATTGCTTCTGATTGGGTTTGATTTTCTTCAGTAACTGTATATATTAAAGGATACTGTTTATAGGACACAGACTTCCTGGGTATTTGTTCAAAAATAAAGAAAGAAGGAGACAAAAAGAATGCTGTTCCAGAGGTCTTAGAGGCTCGCAGTTTCTTTGAAAGCTGACCTGGGGTAGCTTTTGAGAATACATGATACAACATTTATCTTTCATGTTAAGGTAACTGCTCCCTGAAAGTGGTGGGCTGAGGCTAGAAACCGTCCACCCTACACCCTTCTCCTTTGCCGCCCTTTCCTCTCCCCTGCCTACCCAACGGGAACCCAAGGAAAATGCAGAGAAAATGCAGGACGTTGACTATTCAGACAAACAACAAATAAATTTTTAGCGTAAGCGTGTCCCAAATATTGGCTGGAACTTACTTATACTAAAAAAAGCTGTTCATTATTTATCTGAAATTCATCCTTAACTGGGAGTCTTGTGTTTCTATTTGCCAAATCAGGCTTCCCTACTCAGAGGAGGCCTGGTGCCATGAATATTTCTGGACTTCAGACATCCTGAGTGGTTCTAGGGGAAAAGTGCTCAAAACTCTAGGGAAGCCACGGAGTCCCTCTCTGTCTGCCTCCTTCTTAGCCCCGCCCTGTCTAAATCTTAGCAACCAGAGGCTTCACTGGAAACAACCCCAGACTTACCTTTGTAAACTATCCAGTGTTTACCAGCCTGCTCTGAGTCACCTTTGCCTGGCCAGTGTGCGCATGCCCCTTGCTTCAGCCCCTTCTGCTCCAGGATCAGCAAAGCCAGAAAACATCTGCTCAGCAGGGTCCCTTGACCCTCTCTGTGGATGTAATTATTTCCAGTTTTTAAAAATCTTCTCTTGGGCAGCTCAGAAGTCAAATCAGTGGGTGTGTACCCTTTCATTCTTCTGCATGTATGGAAGTACAATATGTGGCAATCACTATCCTCCATAAGCAAAAAATTATTTTTCTTTGGGTTTTTTTTTTTAGAGATTTTTTTTTAGAGCTATTCTTTTTTTTTTTTAAATTTAGTTTTGTTTTTCAATGTTCCAAGATTCATCGTTTATGCACCACACCCAGTGCTCCATGCAATACATGCCTCCTTAATCCCCACCACCAGACTCTCCCAACCCCCACCCCACTCCCCTCCAAAACCCTCAGTTTGTTTCTCAGAGTCCACAGTCTCTCATGGTTTGTCTCCTCCTCTGATTTCCCCCAACTCACTTCTCCTCTCCATCTCCCCATGTCCTCCGTGTTATTCCTTATGCTCCACAAATAAGTGAAACCATGTGATAATTGACTCTCTCTGCTTGACTTATTTCACTCAGCATAATCTCTTCCAGTCCCGTCCATGTTGATACAAAAGTTGGGTATTCATCCTTTCTGATGGAGGCATAATACTCCGTAGTATATATGGACCAAATCTTCTTTATCCATTCGTCCGTTGAAGGGCATCTTGGTTCTTTCCACAGTTTGGCAACTGTGGCCGTTGCTGCTATAAACATTGGGGTGCAGATGACCCTTCTTTTCACTACATCTCTGTCTTTGGGGTAAAGACCCAGTAGTGCAATTGCAGGGTTTAATCTGCCTGGTAAACAAATTCTTCTGTGACACAGGAAAAGACCTTTATTGCTTACTTCTTTTTTCTGGAAAGCATTTTTTAAAAGCTCAAAGGGCTACAAAAGTCTTATGTTCCTCCTCAAAACTGCCCAGCTCATCAAAAACAAGAGTAGTTTGAGAAATTGTCACAGCCTGGAGGAGCCTAAGGAGGCATAATGACCACAGGTAATGCGACTTCCTGGACAGGATCCTCAAGCAGAAAAAAAGAAAGAGTATTGGGTTTAAAACTAGGAAAATATGAATGAAACATAGACATTTGTGGCATTTTTTAAAGGTTTTAAGGGGAAAATAGGAGTGCTGTGTTATCATATATTTTGAATCTGAGCAGGAGACATATTGTCACCAAGGAAACCTTTCATGTCATGTCAAAATGACAAAAGAGGAGAAAGCATCCTAGGGAATTAGCTGTGAAAGTCATGTACATATGTAATCAAAGTCCTGTACTAGGTGCAGACTGTGTTAATATAAATTATCTATATAAATCAGATAGGCATGGATAATAGCTGATCACTAAGAAATTATTAGAAATCTCACTGGGGCATCTAAGCAGGAGACATTTAAATTCAGGACTAATAGGAAGCAATTTGTATGAAATTCGGTTTCCCTATGGACTTACACAATCATTTCAGAGAAAATTATCTAGTTCTTCCCCCCTTTTTTTAATGTTTTGGCTCTTCAGACAAAATTAATCCTATCGATAATTAAACTAATTAATTACTCACAGATACTTGTAAGTGGAGAGTGACAACTTCTTTTTAAGATACACTTCTATAATTTTCTCAAAACGATGAGGGAAGGAGTTTGAAATAAAAATTGAAATGCCAAAAGAAGAGTGGGTATGTTCTAACTTTAGAACATTCTCAAGAATGCTGTTGATTAGATGATTCAAAACAATGAAAATCACTATGTTCTGAACCATTTTCCTTTAAAATTATATCTTTACAAACTACTCAACTTGAAATAGGATTGGATAAAATGTTTAAAAAAACAATATATTTTAATGTTTTGAAACTACTTCTGTGGGCATACCCCTCCAACTCTATTAGCTAGAAAATGCAATTATTATCACAAACTATCCTGATATCAATAGGCAATTAGTCTTGCTAAATAACTCATCTTAGTTTTTAAATGACTTAATTAATCCTTAGTAAAACCAAATTGTGGCATTATTCTGAAGTAGGGTTTGTGCAATAATTCTATGCACCCAGTAGATCTCAAAAGCAACTAATACCCAAAAGTGTTTACTGAGAAGCTACCTTGCTTGATCTCAGATGATTCATGAATAGATTTAATGGGAATTAATTATGGCCTTGCTTTGAAGATAAAAAATTATTTCTGATTATATGTTCAGTCTTTCCCATCCCTCTTTCTTATGTGTAGGCAGCTTAAAACAGCACATGCATTATTGCTTTCCTTTTTTCTATTTTTTTTATTGCTTTCCTTTTAATAATATTTTTTTAACCTGAAAGTGTTTAGATAGCCTCAATACGTCCAAAAAAAACAAAAAGAGAGACATTCATGTTGACACTATCATCACTTATATGAAATGCAAAGTTACCATAGTTATTAAATATTATACAAATGGAAGTAGATGAAATTTTATCCAAAAAAGATTGACAAGTCCATATGTGTGGCATATTTTAAGCTTAAAAGGGTACGAGGGGTAAACTGGGGGAGAATAGTGAAATATATCAGTTAGAGACAAAACTCACTAAGCAATTTTTTCAAAGAAGATTCTTTCCAAAAGTGTTCAGTCCTTCTCTCCATAAGGCCACGTTTGGTCTTCCTTTTGTCCCTTGACTTGTCAATCAGGCTTCCGCATGGGCACGTTTCCTCATGGCTCCTTTTACCCCTTTTGTCACAGTTTTAACTTCGATATCACAGAGCAGATTGGCCAGGAGCAGGTAGAGTCCTAGCGTGGGCCCTCTAAACCCCATATAGAGCAGGAAATCTGCTTCCTTAAAACTCTCAGAGGTGGGGTGCCTGAGTGGCTCAGTCATTGAGCGACTGCTTTTGACTCAGGTCATGATCCCAGGAACCTGGGATCAAGCCCCGAATCAGGCTCCCTGCTCCGTGGGAAGCCTGCTTTCCCTCTCTCCCTCCCCCTGCTTATGTTCCTGCTGTCACTGTCTCTCTCTGTGTCAAATAAATAAATAAAATCTTTAAAATCAATCAATCAACCAATCTCTCAGAGCTCTTACCAGGGCACTTACCTACCAGATGACCTTGGCTGCCCACACAATATCTTAGTGACGAAACTAGAATGCCCACAATTTCTCTGAATGTAATGGCTATAATCTGTGTGATCTGACACTTGTTCTATTTTTAAAGATTAGATCACCAGTGGAATATGGTTTCAACCTAGAAACTTTTTGGTGACAAGTAACAGAAACAAAATTCAAATGCACTAAAGCAAAAATAAATAAGATGATGGACTTGTGGGTTTAAATGTTGAGGAAGTTGAAGGGTAAATGGAGTTCAGGCAAAGTAGGATCCATGGCTCAACTGACATTATCAGGATCTATCCTCTGTCTCTCAGACATAAGTCTGTCTACCTGTCGCACAGAATGGCTATCAGCAGTGCTAGGCTCATTCCCAACCAACTGAGTAAATCCCCATTAAATCCTGGGTGATGAGGGCAGAAGGAACCCAGGGGGGACTTGCATATGTTTACCTTAGGTCTGTGCCCATCCCTGAATTCATCCCTGTGGCAAAGGCCATGGGAGAATCCCTGTAACCATGAAATGGGAGATGGGACCAGCCATACTCATATGGTTTACTTCAGGTAGACCTAAACATATAACTTAATAATATTTTTTACTACACAGTGATTATGTATTATTATAATCACTATTACCTTTTTCAATTTTTATAGTCTGTACTTGAGTCTTACTGGCAAAAATTTTAAAGGAAATTACATTCTTACCATTTCTTCCCCAAAACCAAAGTCCATTCCTTAGAAAAAAAATGATTCCATAAAGACCAAGTCGCCCAGGCTTTCCCCACTGGGCTGCTTCCAGGCCATCCTCCACTGACCCCCAGCCCGTCAGTGGGCTACCAAGCACGGTGGGACTGTCCCGCAAAGGTCCTGGTTGTAGGGACAGTGACACCATAGGCAAACCATTACTACTCTCTGTTGGTCAAACAGCTTCCCTTCATTGAAGCTCAGTTTCCTAATCTGTAAAACCCAGGGATTTTAATCTCTCTAACATTGCCGTTGTAACCAGTTTCATTGATAATGCAAGTAAAGCGTGAACCCTGTACCTGGAAAAATCTTTAATAAATGATGGTCTGACAGATGATGATGGCGCTGCCAAGATAGATAGGAGAACCAAGACCAGCTGGTTTTACTCACCGCCTTTCACGTCGTCAGTATTCAAAAACCATTGTCACACTCATGAAGAAATGATCAACGGGCTTTAGAATCAGATTACATACATATTTAGATCCTAGCGCTTTCCTGGCTGTCGCATTGATTAACTAGGTTACTTAACCTCTCTATACACATGCCTCAGTTCCCTTCCCTGTGCCAAAGATCACAGCTCTGTCATGTGGAGGGACATAAGGGACACATGAGACATTGACGCTGGGAGCTCGTTGAGGGCAGACACTCTGCCTTCTTTATGGTAAAGACCTAACAATGAGTATTTTTATACTTTTCACCTTCTCATATGGGCTTTAAAAATTCCTAGGGAACTGGCATCCACCCTATGTCCAAAACCCAACAGAATCAGAAAATGTTAAATTCAAAAGGACCCATAATCTGCAAATGTCAAGCAACCAATAATTAAACCTCAAGCATACATGTAAGGATCTGAAACAATCCACAAAGAGAAGTTTCATCTTTTTTTTTTTTAAAGATTTTATTTATTTATTAGACAGAGATCACAAGTAAGCAGAGAAGCAGGCACAGAGAGAGGAGGAAGCAGGCTCCCCGCTGAGCAGAGAGCCCGATGAGGGGCTCCATCCCAGGACCCTGGGATCATGACCTGAGCCAAAGGCAGAGGCTTTAACCCTCTGAGCCACCCAGGCGCCCCAAGAGGAGTTTCATCTTGAAACTGGTTGAGAACATGCCAAGCTGCCTTAAAATGAAATTAATTTTCTGGCAAGTTTATTTTCTTACAAATCCAAGGACATCTTAGAGCAATAACAGGGAGCAAGGTAGAGAGCGATTGTAGACGTTTTTGGCTCAGTAGGAGAATGAATAAAATAACTTAAATCTTTTCATCCTGTTATTTGTACTTTCTACAGTTCACAAAGCATTTTCACATAAATTTTATCATCTAATCTTTGCAACAACTCTGGGGAATGGTTACCAGATAATTTATCTCCAGCCCAAGACTTTTTTGGTCAGGGAAATGAGCAATACTAATAATTATGCCTGAAAAACTAGAATAAACCAAGAATGTCCAGGTAAACTGGGAAGTGTGATCATCCTGATTACAAACCCCCCTTCAGTAGGAAGTTTCTGGAGCAAAAGGATTATGTCATCTTTGTCTTTGTCTCCTAACACCCAGAAAAATGCTTGACATATGGTAGGCATTTTATATATGTATATGCATATATATCTGCAAATATATGTGAATATCTATGAATATATGTGAATACAAATGAATATATGTGAATATGTATATGAAAATATATATGGTAATATATAATCATCATTGCAATCATTTTAGAAAATGTCCCTGAAGTCCAGAACACATATTTCTAGATTATAAGGTCCCACTGAGTGCCCAGCACAGGATGAAAATAAACTCTTCTCAAGTTGTATTGTAATATTGCAAAACAAATGGGAAAACAAATATATATAACATATATTTTTAAATGTATTATAAATATTATATTTATAAATTAGATTTAATATCCATATAGTTTATAAATTATATTACAGAGTATAATATGGTATTATAAATATATATAATTATATATATACATATTTAAAACATACACATATATATATCTACATATATATACACACATATATAAAATTCTCCTATGAGCTTCCAAAGAGAAAAACAGGTCTCATGCAAAAGAGCCAGATGCTGTCGACTTCTAAACAACTATGTAGAAATCGATTGTGCAATGCCTTAAAAATTCTGAAGAACATTTATCTGCAATCTAGATTTTTATGCATAATCTACCAGCCACTGGCAAAGATAGAATAGACATGGTCAGACATGAGTTATCAGAACTTTTACTACCCATGGAACTATTTCTTCAGGAATGGCTGGAGGACATGCACCCCTAGAAGGAAAGAGGAAACCAAACCAAACACCAATAGAAAGAGGAGACATGGAACATGGGCAGGGGGCACTCTAACACAGGAGGGCAGTGTTGGCAATGCCTGGAGGACAAGGCAGGGGAACCCTTCTGCACCACCGGCATAGTAGGCAGAAGCAGGAGATGCCAGATCTTCTTCCTAAGACTCAAGTCTGAAATCGGCATGGTGTCATTTCTGCTGCATTCCATGGGCACAGGGGTTCACGAGAGGAGCCCAGATCCAGTGTGAATGCCAGGAGAGTATCTATCGGTCCTTAGAAGCTACTGTCAAAGACTAGCTACCATGGAGGCCCAAAATAATCAGCTCCAAAAAGTGAAGCACTTGAGTCTGGGTAAAGAGGCCTGGGGTGAGGAGATTTGTGACTTTATAACAAATCTTGTAGGAATAGGTGACTTGAAAATCTGTGCGTGTATAACCTTAGTAAAAATGAAGTACAAAATGGATTACCTGGTTCTCAATGAAAGAGCATGAGCGAAAGACAAAGGAAGAGAGAACAGAAGATAAGAAATCATCAATGCAGTAATTCCAGAAAATGTGCCAGAACTCCAGAGTGTAAATTTCCATGTAATCCTGCTAAAAATCACAATATGAAAATTGCAAATATTTTACATACTCATCCATGTAAATGAATTCATTTTTGTCATATCACAAACAAGTAGGATAACCCCGTAGAATTTTTGTTTCTTTTATTCCCTCTGTCTTAAGTGGATAAGATTTCTCAGTTGCATATTGTGCATGGTACAGGAACACTATTTTTATAAAGTTTTTTTTTAACATGTTAATGGGAGACTTTGTGAAGTATTGGCTTCTTTTATTGCAGAAAGGGCACAATAAAGAGGACTCATCCATTTAGCTAGGTTGGCAAAAAGGAGGAAATAGGATAGTGCTGCACAATGTTATTAATATTAAGGCATATAATTTCATTTGTCCTTTTTGCTTGCATATGTTATTAGGACACAAAGAAATAGTAGCAATATTTCCCGCAGAAACTCTCGGCAAATATCATCACCTAGACAACTGGACTTTGTAAGGTTTTTATAGAATGTTGGTCTATAAAAGCCTTCCAACCAGGGGAGCCTGGGTGGCTCAGTGGGTTAAAGCCTCTGCCTTCGGCTCAGGTCATGATCCCAGGGTCCTGAGATAGAGACCCTCATTGGGCTCTCTGCTCAGCAGGGAGCCTCCTCCCCCACCCCCACCCCGCTTCTGCCTGCCTGCCTCTCTGCCCACTTGTGATCTCTGCCTGTCAAATAAATAAAAATATTAAATAAATAAATAAATAAAGTCTTCCAACCAAACTTTAAAATGACAGGAACAGCTTTTCAAAGTGAATGAGACCATGTGCCAAAAACACAGACCCAATAAATTGGAGAAAAACAAAACAAAGTTTAATCACCACCTCCTCCCACCGCTAGATCCAGTGTCTAGGAACCCAGGGGAGGAAGAGTTCAGCTCTTACTCCAGGCAGGGAACAAGGCTGAGAGAAGTCAGTCCCCACAGAGGCTGAGGTCACCTCTGACAGGCCAGAGAAGGTGCAGGATCCTTCCGAAGGTTGCAGCAAGTGTCTTGCACTTGAACAATGTTCTGTTACACCAGGCAGCCTGGGGAGGGGCCAGAGGCACTTTCCTAATTGAAGGTGGTTCTAGATTATATGGAGGACACCCAGCTTCTCAGTTTATTAGCCTACAAAACAATCACATTCTTAAAATTCGAAGAGACCATTTGTATCTAAACTCAGCCTCTTGCTGAGTTGTAACAAGTGGACCTACTCCTGTGCTATCAGCACCTAGAAGCTTCAGCTCACTTAGGGGAGTGCTGGAAGAGAAAACCTCAGTAGAAGGTAGCATTTGATTGACTCCCCAAGCTCTATCAGAGGAACATTCCCGGAGCCTGACCCCAATTCTGACATGAGCATAAACCCTGGGTAATTTAGGGAGTGTCAGCACTTAATTCTGAGAATTCCTTTTTTACTACATAGTAACTATTCCTTTTAAGAAAATTCAATGACACCTAATCACTCACATCGACACAGAAGACACTGTAGTGAGGAGTATCTGCCCGCCAATGGCATTATAACTGCGTTAATTTATTAAATTACTATTAATCTGGCAAATTTATCGTTGGGAATAGTAAGATACTGAAAATATTTGCACAGTGCTTTAATTTAACAAAACAGTTTTTCCATCTACTTTTCTACTTAACCTTCAAAGCCATCCCTTAAGGAAGATATTATTAACTTCATTTTATATAAGAAGCAGTTAGGTCTTAGGATAAGTAAGCTTCCCAAGGCCTCACAGGTAATAAACAAGTTCAGTGCCCTTTCTTTTCCCCTCAGAAAAAGTCCATAAGGCCCCTACTTAATTCTTACCCCACCCCACCCAGCGAAGGGTAACCTGACAGATCAGAACTAGACCAGGAAGCTGCTGCCATCAGACTAGTCACTCATTCGTAAGGGGCCACTGTGAGTCGGTCTTGATATTAGAAGTTAATGACCCAGTCATCAGAACACCTCCTGTGCACAAGGCATTATCTTAAGTGGTACAAGTCTTCAAAGTCTTAAAATATGGTAGAAGTACATGTCATAATAAAAAGTAAATAAAATGCTAACAAGGGGCAAACCAAGGGAACTCCACTCCTGGTTTCAGGGGACATTTTACTAGAGAGGCAACATGTGAAGTGCCTCTCTACGGTTCAGAGTGCCAACCCGTGATAACGAACAAACAGCCTAAAGAAAGACAAACAGTATGCCAATTACTTTTTCAGAGGAATTTAAAATTAAGAAGATATCAAAAAATTAAATTAAGAAGATACTTTAAAAAATCTCATTAAATCCTTAAATTCCACATATGAATGACTTATTTCACTTAGCGTGATACATTCTAGCTCCATCCACGTCATTGCCAATGGCAAGATTTCGTTCTTTTTTATGGCCGAGTAATATTCCATCACTATACAACACATCTTCTCTATCCATTCATCTGTCAGTGGACACGTGAACGCCTTCCATAATGTGACTGTCGTACATAATGCTACAATAAACATCAGGGGTGCCTGTGTCCTTTCCAATTAGTGTTTTTGTGTTCTTTGGGTAAATACCCAATAGTGTGTTACTGGCTCATAGGGTAGCTCTATTTTTAATTTTTTGAGGAACCTCCATACAGTTTTCCACAGTGGCTGCACCAGCTTGCATTCCCACTTTCAACTTCATGAAGTTTTAAAAACTTAATAAATATCTTATCAGTCTTAAAAATCAGAGCCTTCAAATAAACAGGACCTAAGAATATCCAGACAGGGGTCATGTTGCCCAAACAGGTGCACATCATTGTATCCAGTCACTAAGTTCCTTAAAGGGTATTCACAAACTGTATCTTTTAAACAGCAGCCTCTTTTAGATGCACTAATAAATGTTTTTAAATAGTTAAACCAGATAAATAAATAAATCTCCAAGCCCAGATGGGTTGGCTGACAAAAAAGAAAGATTAAAAATAATTAAGGCGGGGCGCCTGGGTGGCTCAGCGGGTTAAGCCACTGCCTTCGGCTCAGGTCATGATCTCAGGGTCCTGGGATCGAGCCCCGCATCGGGCTCTCTGCTCGGCGGAGAGCCTGCTTCCTCCTCTCTCTCTGCCTGCCTCTCTGCCTGCTTGTGATCTCTCTCTCTGTCAAATAAATAAATAAATAATCTTTAAAAAAAATAAATAATTAAGGGGATAAGTGAATTTTAGATATCAGTTTACCAAGTTTGGCCCTAATGACAGAGCATTAGAGAATATCCAGGCTTCCTGCATTCAATGCACACACATGTGGGTGGTTTTATGATAGAGAACACACAAAAGCCTGTTTGCCTACTTCCCTTTGTTTGTAGCATGACTTCATTAAAATTCACTAAGTTCCTATGAATTGAAAAAAAAAAAAAATTCAGCTCTAAAATCCGACTGCCTGCATTTGAAGCTTGCCTCTGGCTCTTCCTGGCTACTTGACCTTGGACAAGTTTCTGTACCTCAGTTTCCTTGTCTGCAAAATGGAGGTAATGTCACCTCCTAGTTTGTTGTGAGAATTTAATACATGGAGATTTAGAAGCAGTGCCTGGTACAAGCTAAGCATGAAAGAAATATTAATTTTATTGTCTTGATTCCTAAAGATAAACCGAGAAAGAAAACCCTATCTTTCTGTACCAGGCTCCTTCCCCTCCGCTGCCTGTTTTGTCTCTTACAAACCAAGTGTGAATTCCTTCCAGCTAAAGTTAATCTAATTTTTCCTGATTCCTTTTAACTTTCTCCTGGGAATCTACCTGAAGTTATTTTTACCAAGAGGAGATGGTTCTCATTCAGGGCAAGAAAATAGAGCAAAGAATAAATTATACACAGATCTCATCTACTTTTTAATGTGCGTGTTTCAAGCCTTTAATTTGGTTTTTTCTCGATGTAGCTGCCCCATCCCTAAGAGAGGCTCACCAGGATGGGGGGGCAGCTCTGCCCTGGGGACCGCTGAAGCCGTCTCCTAGCAACCCAGTCACGTGACAGGGCCCTTCAGCTAGTTCCCTTGCACCTTTGTGGTTTTCATACACGTAGGGAAGGTGATGTCCTTATTTTTTTTTCTTTTTTAAGATTTTATTTATTTATTTGACACAGAGAGAGAGATCACAAGTAGGCAGAGAGGCAGGCAGAGAGAGAGGAGGAAGCAGGCTCCCGGCTGAGCAGAGAGGCCGATTTGGGGCTCGATCCCAGGACCCTGAGATCATGACCTGAGCCCAAAGGCAGAGGCTTAACCCACTGAGCCACCCAGGCGCCCCATGTGATGTCTCTAAATGAATGGATGGTTAGGTTTTCATTGACTGAGACCCTGTCGCATTTTGGCACAACATCTACAAAAAAGTGAATTGATGGAAACGAACAGAATCCCCAGGATCGTATTTAACCCAGACAGGATTCCTCAGATAAAACACGGAAAGGTCCAAAGACCCCCACAAGAAAAAAATGTTTCTCAACTAACAGAGAGATGGGTGGTATCAGCCTACAGATCAGAGGATCCTGGCACCCCCCAGGGCGTTGCAAGTCCTGCCCCCTCCACGACTCCCGGCCATCAAGCAGGATCATCAAGCTCAGATGACACACACCCGACACTTTTATTTAGCAACTCTCCTGAAGGGAGTCCGCAACTCCATTTACGAGCCACCGAAATATTGAGTGACCCTCAGGGTATTAAAAAAAAAAATGTCTTCCAACACCGAATCTCAAGTCCCTAAATAAACAAACATTCCCTATCATATGTGCCTTTGGTGCCTTTGGTGACATCGCTGGGATGTCTTACTTCACAGGGGCCCTGGCTCGGCTTGGATACCCCCTCCTTCTTAAGGCCTCAGCCTGTGGCATGTTCTCCACATCCCTCCTTTCTCTTCAGCTCCTCAGTCCCACTCCCTCTCGGCACGGGGTGTCCCCTCTTCCTTCACTTTCCATGTTGAGCTGCATCGAAGCTCTCTTTCCACCTCAAGGAATATTAGTTTCTCCACTCAGCCTCCCGTCTCCTCTTCGATGGCTGACTGCTCTCCGGCTGAGGCTGCGGGATCTGACCCAAGGGACTTGTACTTCCCTCCCTCGCCCACTGCTGTTTCCTCTCTGCTCTCAGCACATTCAGGCTCCCCGTCACCTACAGAGACCTGTCCCCTCTCCACCAAGTCCCTCCAGGAAGCATCTTACGTTTCCCCTCTTAACCATCCAGCTCTGAAAGGTGATCTGCTTTCCTGCCAACTGTCCTTACCGCCCACCTCCTCTCTCTTCTGGGCTCACTGGCTCAGTCGGCAAACTTCTGCCTTCTGCATTCTTGCCCATCCAGTCCTCTCACACAGATTTCAGTATGCCTGGAGACCCAAATACTCTTCTGACCCCCACGATTATTATTATTCCTGAAGTTCAGCAACTTTTGACAGTGTTGACTTTATCTCCTATTTTTAAAAGATTTTTATTTATTTGTTTGAGATAGAACGAGAGCGAGTGAGCGAGTGAGAACACAAGTGGTGGGTAGGGGCACAGGGAGCGGGAGAAGCAGGGTCTCCACTGAGCAGGGAGCCGGACGTGGGGCTCCATCCCAGGACCCTGGGATCATAACCCGAGCCAAAGGCAGACGCCCAACCAACTGAGCCACCCAGGCGCCCCCAACTTTATCTCCTGCTCTCTGTGACTCTTTTCTAGCCTGAGAGAAGGCTTCAGTTTACAGCCTGGTTCTAAACATTACTCCATGTCTCTGAGACTCTGTTTTCTGAGTAGAGATAAAGACATTCACTGTACAGGGTTTCGTATTAAATGAGATAATAAATGTAAAATGCCTAGTATGTGACTGACTTTCGATAAAGCATGGTAATCGTATTTATATTTACCTTTCCTCAGAGCACCGAGTGCTCTACATTTCTCATGGCTCCTTGTCTCCTTTGTCAGACATTCTTACTTCTCCCCCTCTGCCTTCTGTCAAAATTATAAAATACCATGTCTTTACTATCATGTCTGCGTGGACGACCTCCAGTTACACGTCCAGCTCCAGCTTCCCTCCATGCCCCCTCTTCTAGTTGCCTACTGACAACTCCCCTTGGTGTCACTCTCCACCCCAAATTCAATCAAATTAATTGTCTTTAAGTATACATATATTAGGGGCACCTGGGTGGCTCAGTCATTAAGCATCTGCCTTCAGCTCAGGTCATGATCCCAGGGTCCTGGGATTGAGCCCTGCATCGGGCTCCCTGCTCAGCGGGAAGCCTACATCTCCCTCTGCCCTTCCCCCTACTTGTGTTCCCTCTCTCGCTATCCGTCAAATAAAGAAATAAAATCTTTTTTAAAAATAAATAAGTAAATAACCATATATCAAAAAACAAAAACAAATCATCTTTCCCCACAAAGTTGATTTCTACCTGATTTTCCTAGTTGTGTTCATACAGCCCCTATCTGCGGAATTCTCCAGGCTCAAAACCTCCATCACATTTTTCCTCCCTTTGTTCAAGCAAATTATTACTAATTTGGGGCATTTTTGCCACCACAATATCTCATACATCTATCCCTTCTTTTCCCTCCTGGTTCAGCACCATTAGACCCTTCAGGACATTTGACCTGGTTAACTGCAGTGACTTCTTACCGGATCTTCCCGCTTCTTACTGGCATACCCCTCTGCATTCTCAGTACTTCAATTAGAGGAACACTACTAATGAAAAGATCTGATCAAAAACACTCTTTACCTACAGAATCCTTCAGGATGTCCAGGGCAAGCATGGCAACACAAATTCATCACAAATAGAGAACATTTCTTCTCTAGAAAGCTTCAAAAAGCAATAATGGAAAGGGAAGAGAAGAAGCAGGCAAACTCTATTTTTGGTCAACACTGGGAAATATTCCAAAATATCTGTAAATGCAAGAGCTCTGTGGGAGGAAAGAGTAAAAGCTGAGGAGAGAGGAGCTAGCAGCGGCAATCCTCAGAAAGCCCCAAATGAAATTGCTAGATGCCAGGATGGCCTAAGGTGCAATGTTCTCTCCTTTGCCTGGAACAGCATGTGCGAGAACAAGAGTGAGTTCCGTGGCGACCCCTGACCTCAAATTTATACCTAGAAATAGAGGCAGTAAGCTGCATATAGAATTATGCAGAGAAGTCCTACTTGCAGCAAGGAGGTTATCTTTGTGGGAGCTGAGAAGAAAGCCTTCCAGTCGTGAATAATAACTAGACTGGAATGCTACCCTGGGCCCATTATAACCCAGCTCACTAGATGATAAATAATAAAAAAGCAATTAGCATATAGATGCATTCTTTAAAAAATAACAAAAGGGCAAAATGTGTGCGCAGAAGAATACTCTATAAAAATGTTTCCGGAGACCAGATGAACATTATGAATAAATATTTTACCGTGAACTTTAAAAAAAATTAAATCTCAGTGAAGCACTTTATCCATGACGTAATACTTCCAACTTGGAATGCCAAAACCCAGGTAAGAGTAGGTGAGGCAGCAGGAAGGGATGAAATGTGCATCGTGCTTAGGAATGAAGTCGAGGGGGAGATGAAGTCGGCACAAAATTGCAGACCTGAGACCCGGTGCAAGGGCAGATATGCATGGTGAAAAACAAAAACAAACACAGAGGATAGAAATGAGGCAAGTGGACAGAAATGAAATGAAAAGGAAATAAAGAGTTTAAGGAGAAATTACAGAAGATTGAAAATGGAGATCCAACATAAGCAGAACTGGTGTGGTGTCTCCAAAGAAGAAGACAGAGTAACAGATCAGAACACACAAGTTAAGAATTTTTTCATCAAACACATTTTGAAACTTCGATCTACGTATTGAAAGGGCCACCTGTGCCAGGTTAAACTGATTCAGAATCCTCAACACCTAGAAAATTCCTAATGAAGTTACTGAACCTCCAAGAAAAATAAAGACTCCTTTGGGTCCCCATGCAAAATGATCAAGTCTTTCATGAGATTAAAAAATCAGGTTGGCTACAAGCCTCCTTACAGTAACAGTCAATGCCAGGAGATAATAGAGCAACAGATTTTAAATTGAGCCAATGTCATTCAACTCTGAAGACTACTTAAAAAAAAAAAAGCAGTTTAGAACATTCTAGAACTCAGACAATATTGTTCCCACGAGTTCCTCTCAGAAAACTTACTAGAGAAGATGCAGCCTACTGACCAAGAGACAATTGGGTACATTCTGGCAAAATTACCAATTGTAAGCATTGATGCTAGAATCTAACAGAACTAAGATAAAAACAAAAACGGACTTTGAGTAACAGGAAGGAATTTAAGTATTTCCTGCCTTCCAAGGTAGAAATAACACAACAACAAAAGAAATTAAGAGGAGGAAGGATGGAGGTAGAGGTGGGGTAGGCTCTTTGACTCTTTATAACATCTACACATTCTGCCTCCTAAAATAGGAATATAATTTAAGATGGACAATTCAAATATTAGTAATGGAAATGTAAGCATATTTACCAGAACCCACTAAAACACTAAAAATATAATGGTATATTCTAAAATCGAAAGGTAGAGGAGAGAAAAGGGAGAAAGAACACAGGCAGAAGATCAATCATTGCTCACGGAAGTAATGAGTGCTGCCTAAAGAGATAGGATTAGGAGTCCCACCCCAGACCAACTGAATCAGAGTCGCCATTTAAGCAAGATTCCCAGATGAACTAACCTATGACCCAGCAATTGCACTACTGGGTATTTACCCTAAAGATATAAGGTAGTGATCCAAAGGGGCACGTGTACCTGAATGTTTATAGCAGCATTGTCTACAGTAGCCAAACTATGGAAAGAACCTAGAGGTCCATCAACAGTTGAATGGATAAAGAAGATGTGGTATATATACACAATGGAATACTATGCAGCCATCAAAAGAAATGAAATCTTGCCATTTGCGATGACGTGGATGGAACTAGAGGGTATCATGCTTAGCGAAATAAGTCAATTGGAGAAAGACAACTATCATATGATCTCCCTGATATGAGGGAGAGGAGATGCAACATGGGTGGTTAAGGGGGTAGGAGAAGAGTAAATGAAACAAGATGGGATTGGTAGGGAGACAAACCATAAGTGACTCTTAATCTCACAAAACAAACTGAGGGTTGATGGGGGGAGGGGGGGTTGGGAGAGGGGGGATGGGATTATGGACATTGGGGAGGGTATGTGCTATGGTGAGTGCTGTGAAGTGTGTAAACCTGGCGATTCACAGACCTGTACCCCTCGGGATAAAAATATATGTTTATAAAATTTTAAAAAATTTAAAAAAGAGATTCCCAGATGAGTCATACGCATATTAAAGTTTGAGAATTCTGCTCTGCCCCAAAGCCAACGTGTAAAATACTCCTGCTTTCTCAACTCCATTTTACCTTCTTACCTTGATGTTTTACCTTCAATAGTATTGTTAATGGCTAATAGTGTTTTCTTCTATTATAATAAATTTCCTCAAACTTAGTACCTTAAAACAAAAAAAATCATTCTCTTATAATTTTGGAGGCTAGAAGTCTAAAATTAAGGTATCAGCAGGGTTATGTTCCTTCTGAAAGCTTCAGGGGAGAATCACTTCTTTGCCTTTTTCAGCTGCCGAACGCTGTTCACAATCCTTGACTTGTGGCTCTTTGCTTGTCTTGTTCCAACCGATGCCTTCATCTTCACATGTCCTAGGACTACTTTGAATCCCTTGTCTCCCTCTCATAAGGACCCTTGTAATTACATCGCATTGAGCCCACCAGATAAGCCAGTATAACCTCCTCGTCTCAAAATTCTTAATTTAATTGCATTTACAAAGTCCCTCCGCCATATGAAGGAACATCTTCCCTGGTTCCCGGGATCAGGACAAGCACAACTTTGAGGGGCAGGGGCATCGTTCAGCTTACCACACAGTCCAAATGTGTTCAAATCTCCACCATCCTTTCCTGCTAGAATCAAAGTCTTATTTCCTCCTCAAAGTGACACAGCTGAAAAGGAAGCCTTCTGGGCTTACGTGTGTAGCTTCCATAGCACTTAACCACTTTGTTCTTTGATAGAGTGATTTGTAGACTTGTCCTAGCTCTCCCTTTATCCCATCCCACCTCCTTTCTTTTTTTCTTTTTTAAAGAATTTATTTTTTTATTTGACAGAGAGAGAGAAAGCACAAGCAGAGGGAACAGCAGGCAGAGGGAGAGGCAGGCTCCCTACTGGGCAAGGAACCCAATGTGGGGCTTGATCCCAAGACCCTGGGATCATGACCTGAAGCTAAAGCAGACACTCAACTGACTGAGCCACCCAGGCGTCTTACCACCTCCATTCTTATTAGACTGCATTTTTCTGGAGGGAAGAGATTGCAGATATGCTTCTGTTCTCACACTCTCCTAAAGGTGCACGCACTAACATGGCCAGACTTCTTAATTGCTAAATCCAGTGCACACTTGGAGGTTCATTCATTCGTTCCACAAATGGTTATTGAGCACCCATGATGTGCCAAGCACTGTTCTGAACTCTCAGAACACAACAGTGAGTAAAGTGGACAATGCCCTGGCCCCTTGAGGTTTACACTTCAGAGAAGGAAGGAAGTAATAAACTAATAGATTCATAACCTAGTCCCTTGTAGTAAAAAGAGTTGTAAAGAAGGAAAGCCAATCGGGGCACCTGGATGGCTCAGGTGGTTGAGCATCCAACTCTTGATTTTGGCTCAGGTCATGATCTTGGGGTCCTGGGATCTAGCCCCAGCACCCAGGGCTCTGTGCTAGATGTGGAACCTGCTTGAGATTCTCTCTCTCCCTCTCCATCTGCCCCTTCCCCCCACCTCACTCTAGCTCTCTCTCACTCTTTCTAAAATAAATAATCTTAAAAAAAAAAAAAAAGGAAAGCCTACCTTTTTTACTTGCCCTCTTTGCAGCTTTTGACCTAATGACCACCCCCTCTTTCTTAAAAGTCTCTCTTCCCAAAGGTTAGGGCACCCTGATCTCCAGGTTTTCTTCCCATCTCCCTGTTTTCTGTATGTGTTCATGTGTGACTGCTTTCTAAAGATTTGCCTTACTTTCACAGCTTTTAAATATCCATTTATCCAGTCATCCATTCTCTGCTCTCTTCCTCTCACCTTCATGCTAATGTTTTCCAAATCTCTGTCTTCACACTCACCCTTCCTCTGCCCCGCATCTCCATATCCAATGGCCTCTGGTCATTCCCACTTGGATGGATATACCTCAGGCATTTTTAGGCTCACTATGTTCAAGGACGCCATTTTGCTGTTTCCCCAAAAGCCTGTTTTTATCTTGCATTGCCAATCTCAGTTGGTCATTATGTACCTGGGCTCCCAAGCTAGGGTTAGGAGACCACTTCTGACTTCTCTTGTGCCCTACTTTAAATCTCTTACCCAAAGCTATCAATTTTGCTTTCTAAATATCCCTCCATCCCAGCTGCTCCCGCCAGTCATTATCCCTTTCCTACAATACAGCAAAATGTTCCTTATTGCTCCAGTCCAGTGTCCCTTCCAATGTACCCTCCACACAGCTGCCAAAGGGATTTTTCCAAGACATGCATCTGAATGCGTTATTTCTGAAACCAGGTGTTCTGGCAGTTTGCCCGCATCTTCAGAATAAGGGGAAACTCCTCCAACATCATGTACAAGTCCTTCCATTTTGGTTTCATCTTTTTTTGCTTCTAATGCTCCCTCAATGTCTTCCCGTGAATTTCCTAAACACACAGGTATTTAACTCTCCCAAACCTTGCTTGGGTTGTTCCTTTTTGCTACAATGCCTTTCTTTGTCTCATTTGTCTAGTGAGGTAATCCTTCCCTGAAAACTATTATCTATGCACTTAAAGTTTCCCTGACCTCCTGCAGAAAGAGGAAATATTAAAACTCTTTTTTTTAAATGTCTTATACCGACTTGCATTCATTCCCACATCAGGGGCTTTGTATCTGATGTTCTCTCTTTCTGGAATGTTCCCCCCACTCCCGCCCCCTACCCACTTCTTCACATGGTGGCTTTTCCTCATCATTTAGATCCCTGTTCAAGTGTCACTCTCAGGGAGGTCTCCTGTCAATTCAACCTAACAGAACAGCTCCACTCCCATCTGGGTTGTCAACGGAACCACCATGAAGCCAGCACTTTAAAAGGCCTTCTCCATGCCCAGCTGGGGTCTGGCATCAGCCAAGGCCACAGTGTCATATGGATGGTGTATCCTTAGCCCAGACCAGGATCCTCATGGATCCCCAACCCCATTTCAGGGCCTTTATCTAACCCTCTCTTTCCCTCCCAGGGCCAACCAGATGCCCCAAAGGACACCCACACTTGTACCTATGAGGTTATCCAAGGGCTTCATGAGAGACCAGGGAGCCAGGATGGTGCTGCCACACTGACTTGGAGTGACTCAAAGTGTCCCCAGACACAGGTCCCACATCTCCTGGGAATGACTCTTCTCCTTCACAGCACTCACACTATCAGAAAGTACACAGTACCTCTGTTTGTTTTTTCCTTTACTTTCTGAGTGCTGCCCCCTCCATGGGTAGAAGTAAGTAGTAAGCCCTGTGCAGAGTGACCTTAGCGGTCTCCCTCCCCATGGGATGGATGGTCAATGTTCAAATAGTTCCTGACATAGACGGTATTCAGTGTCTATTGAGCAGATAAATGAATGACTGCCCAAGATGATGCACTTACTTACAGACCTAGCTCTTCCTCTAGAATGGAAGCTCTCCAGACAATGGACTCTGCCTTCCTCCTAACCAGGGGAGTAAGTGAATGAATATATACCATCTAGACTCAAGGTTTTTCCCCTTGTCTCCATGATTCGAATGTCAAGACAAGGTTGAGGACCTCTTTTTCTTAAAAGTTCTTGGGGAGCTTTTAAAAACTGCAGTGCCCAGGACCAATGAAACCAGAATCTCTGGGATGGCTTCCAAGTATGAGTCTACTTCAAGGTCTCTGGGCAATTCCAGCATGCAGCTACAGTGCGGCATAGGCTGACCAGTACTGGCAGGTCTCCAAGGATGTGTAAATTTCAGTGCTAACAGCCTGACTCCTGGGTAGCTGGGATGGTTGGTCACCCAAGTTGAGAACCTCGGATCCAGACTGTCACCCAGGATCTCTTAAGAGTGATGTATTTTCAATTTTTGAAAAGTCAAGACTCATTGGCTTTGTGATCTCCCTTGACACTTACGTGATTACATTCAGGTAGCTCACATCGATCCCAAGAGCTGCTTCCTCCTGTGTTCTTGTTCAGACTTGTGCTGCTATCATTGACGGGGTGACATACAAATTTGTGGCATACAAATGGAAAGGGATTGATTAGACCATTACAGCAGGTCCGCAAGGACCAAGGGAGCAAAGGATTAAGTGCTACCTTTCCAGACGCATCTGCAGTGAGCCTGCCCTTTCTTTCCTCCCAAGTGATGATGGTACACTTCGACACGTTTCTACTTATCACTTGTTTCCACCAGTTACTCTGGGTGTTAGTTTGCAGTTTCTGATGTTATCACCTGAGGTGATAAATAAATTTTAATTGAAAAATCCCTGTGGAAACTGAATTAATGCTCATCATCCCAAACATTAATTTACTACAAGTATGTGGTTTATACCGAACCCATTCATGTGTAGACACCAGAATCAAAACACCCTTTACCCTGGGAAGAGTAAGTGGCCCACCAGGCTCGAGGGCCTTTGTTATTCAAATGAAGGTCTCTGGATCCTCCTTTTACCAGCACCGCCTGGGAGACCAGAAATGCAGAGACTTGGGTCCCACGGGGACCCACTAAATCTGATGCTCAGGAGGTAGGGCCCATCTCTCTAGGTTATTCCTGTGCTCAAATTTGAGACGTGCTGTCTAGAGAACATTTTGCTCACCCGATTCTTAACTTCACTATCTCAGAATGAAGAGGAGAGAAGAGGTTAAGGGAGGCAGCAGACAGAATCACGCAGCTCACTGGTTCCCAAGCTCAGGGGCACGTTGAAAACGCCTGGAGATGTTTGAAACTATCAGAGCCTGGCTCCCAGTCCAAGCAAGGGGATGTGGTTGTTTTGGGGGTGCATCCTGGGCATAGGGATGTTTTAAAACATCCCCCATGATTCTAATGGACAGCAGACTTTGAGAACCCCTGTTTCATCACCAGCAACCCTATCTGCAGCTCATTGCTTCGAGCCTCCACTGCTGAAGAATCCAGAAAAATGGGCCATACTAACATTTGCTAGCCCTCCTTCCCTCATCAGAATCATCAGAAGTAAAACAAAGGAAAACTCACTGGGGTCCAATCTCACCTCTGGCATGATAAGTGCTTTTTCTGTTCACCTTCTGTTAGTAGCTATTTGCTTTTAACCTCTCTGAACCTCAGTATCTTCATCTGTCAAACAGAGACAAGAAGACCCATTTCCCAGGATTATTTGGGACATTACCTACAATAGTATGTGCCAAGTGCCTAATACGTTGTCTAGCACATAGCGGATATCCAAAACCTCTGAGGCAAGAGTGTGGTCTCTGAACCCTGCGCCCCTGCTGGTGGGACCACTAGCAGCATGAGGTCAGACACATATTTAGGGAAGGGTCCTGGTCAGGGTACCAAGGCTGTTAACTGCAAAAACCCTGCACATTTATGATCTCATTCCAGTCTCCCATCCCAGCCAGTAAGTAGGATCATTCTTATTATCCCCATTTCACAAGGTGATAGAATAGTGGTACAGAGAGGACCAAAGTCACACAGCTGTAAAATGGCAGACTCCGGTGCACTGACTGTAACCCAGGGTTCTCCCACCTGCTGTTCTCAGCCTCATACCCAGCCGCTTGGCAGCTGCATTGATCCAGACCGGCCCTGTTCCAGCAAACCTTTCGGGGATGGTGGAGCTATTTTGAATCTGCACTCTCCAATCCAAAGACCACCAGCCACATCTGGCTCCTGAGCATTTGAAAAGTGGCTAGTGTGACTGAAGCATTAAAAGTTTTAATTTTAATGAACTTAGATGTAAATAGCCCCTGGTGGACTGCACCCATCTAGCCACGGAGTCTGGAGAATAATGAGAAACTGAAGGTTTATTTCAGTGGCTTCTACCCACCAATCAAAGAAAACCTAAGCCACTTGTTTGACTTTCTCTTAAAAGATTTTAACTTTATTTCAGTAGAGTAGCAAAGTTGGCCCACTCGTTGTAGCCCTGTGCAACATACATCGGAACAATGCTTCATTCACACCAGCGATCAGCCACCAAAAGAGACACAAGTTACAGAGTACTGCTTCCCAAACCTGAATGTGTGCATGAGTCATCTGAGACCTTGTTAAAATATAGATTCTCAGATGGAGAGGAGAAGGGAGTTGAGGGAAATTGGAAGGGGAGGTGAACCATGAGAGACTATGGACTCTGAAAAACGATCTGAGAATTTTGAAGGGGTGGGGGGTGGGAGGTTGGGGGCACCAGGTGGTGGGTATTGTAGAGGGCACAGATTGCATGGAGCACTGGGTGTGGTGCAAAAATATTGAATACTGTTATGCTGAAAAAATAAAAAAAAAATTAAAAAAAAAAAAAAAGGAATAGGGACTTAAACCAAAATTTAAACTGCAGTTCCACGGTTTATAAGTGACAGATCTTGGGAAATAATGATACTAATAAAAATAAGAATAAAGAATAAAAATATATATATATATATAGATTCTCATTTAACAGACCTAGGGTGGGACCTGAGGGTCTGCATCTCTAGCAGGTGCCCGGGTGCTGCTGCTTCGGCTCCATGGGCCACACGCGGACTAGCAAGGGTGTTGAGCAGTGGTCTTCCGTGAGCTGATTTTGTCTCTTTCCTGCCACCCAGAGGCATCTGGCAATGCCTGGAGACATTCTGGATTGTCATGACTGGGGTGCAGGTGTCATGGGCATCTACTGGGTTGGATGCAGAGATGCTGCATCCAATTACCTACCATGTTCAATTACCTACCATGTGCAGGACAGTCCCCACCGGAAAGAATTATCCTGCCCCCAAATGCCCATAGTGCCCCATATGACAACCCTGTTGTCCAGCCGAGTCTACTGTTCCTGAAGAGGGTGGTTGATGAGAGAGTCGTGGAGCAGGTCTTCTTGGTATGATAACTGATCATTGCTTTCTCTCTCCCACTCTTTTCTCTTCCTTGTCTGCACAGGAGCAAATGCCTCGGCCCCCGACCAGCTGAGCTTAGCTCTAGCCTGGAACAGAGTGGACATCGCTCGCAGCCAGATCTTTATTTATGGGCAGCAGTGGCCGGTAGAGTATATGTCACCACCCCTGCAAAGCCCGCTTGCTTGGGCAACGGTATTTGCTTAGGAGCAGCTCAGAGAAACGGAGGCCTGTTCTCTAGGATGCAGATGTTCCCTCCCTCGCGGCCATCCTCAGGCTCCGCCCCTTTCTCATATTTAGGAAAACACTGCCACCTGGTGACGACGCGACAAAGCACAACTGCAAACATTCCAGACAGTTCCCATCTCGGTTCGGGGTGGGGGGGCTCTGATGGTAACCTTCAGAGGCAAATAATGCCATTTCTTCCATACATCCGAGAAAACATATAAGGCCAAAACGTGTTCGGTAAAATGACAGAAGGCGTGGAACTAGCAGTTGGTTTCTGGTTGTCTCTCCGGAGCGGCGGCGCCCCATGTTACAGCGTATGGCTCAGTCACACCTCCGGACGCAGGATTAGCAAGCTCCCGCGTGCAGGTGCCATCTGGTCCTGGTGGCTGAGCACAGGTCCTCCCTATTCCCGAGCACCACTCAGAGGGAACCAAAGCTTTATGTAACTGTTCTTGGTTCGTTTCCCTCAACGGACACTACCAAAAATAAAAACTTGGAAAATTGGCTATAGGGTGGTTGGTGTCTGGATCCCGGGGAGGCAGCCAGCAGTCTGAGATTTGACTTTAATGCTGGAATAACTGAACGGCAATACCCCCACGGATGGGTCTTCTTTAACCCTGTCTTGCCCCCAGAGAGCTGCTGCCTGGCCATGAAGCCCCTGTCTTTATTTAGTGCCACTAGTGGATTGCTAGGGTGGTAAGATTTGTCAAGGAGTCTGGACACCAGGAGGTTTTTGTGAAATTATTGAATAAAACCCTGGTAGACAGACTCAAGGACCTGAATAGTTGCTAAGTCTCTGCACGGAAATGAGTGAGACAGAAGCAAGGTAGTCTAACAATTAAAATAAAGAAAGGCCTACTTTCTGATCTGTTCGCTAGGGTCCCTCTTTGCAACGTAGCCGGAGGTCTAATTCAGAGCCTCAGGAAGATGAAAATGAGGACAGCAAAGCAGCCACTTTGGTGCTTCACTAGTATTACAGGAAGTTTGGTCAGAGAATACACGGGAAATTCTTGTATATCCTGTGTCTTCTCGGGACCCAGAAGAGAAAAAGAGTCACAGAGGAAATAGCTTTGGAACTAGAAAAGTTTGAATTCTGTTTACAAAGACAGATCCCAAAACACAAGAGAGATTATGGCTGTGCCAAAAGTGGAGTTGGGAACAGTCTTGTTCGCATGTTCTTGGATGTGCTGAAGGTTTACCAGATGCCAAAGGCATCCATTCTAAACTGTTCAGGTGAACACCAAGGAACCGCATCCCTGGAGCCTGGGGCAGACTAACTCAGTGACTTGATTTGCAGGTGGGGTCTTTGGAGCAAGCCATGTTGGATGCCCTAGTTCTGGACAGAGTGGATTTTGTGAAATTACTCATAGAGAATGGAGTAAGCATGCACCGTTTTCTCACCATCTCCAGACTAGAGGAATTGTACAATACGGTAGGGCCAAGCTAAGGCACTTTTTATTTTCTCTGTGTTTTTTCATTTTGCCTTCTCCTGCCCCCCACATGCCTGTGAGCCTCTTCCCTCCCTTCCAAATGCATGGATCATTTTTCAAAGATGCTCCCTTAGACCTGTAGACAGCAACGCCAAGTCACTAAGATTCCGCTTGTTTTAACTGCTCAGTTGTCAGCATCTAAAGCAGAAAGTTATGGGATCACACCAAAAGCTAACGTTCTCAGATTCTTACACAAACCCACAAGGCTCTGAAAATTAGAATCCAGTTTATGCTGTAAGCCCAGAAGGCGTTTGAGGCAATCAGCAGAGGACAATTGATTTAACTCAAAGCATCAAAGGAGACTGATCAACTATCCCACACCATCTTGTTATCCTCAGAGCTATGACATTCATTCCCTTTCCTCTATAGTGGAATAAACCATAAAATACCCCTTGTTTGGAGTTACCACAAAATATTATTTGTATTATTTTGTAATAATTTGCTACTTCATTTACTAGGAATACCAAGGAGTGATCATAAAGAAAAACTACTATTTAGGAAGTTGTTTGTAGTATTCAGTGAGCTAAGTACTTTGGCTCTGAGCTGATAGGCACTAAAATCCAAAGAAGTTTAAAGAGCAGATGTTGGGGGGGCACCTGGGTGGCTCAGTGGGTTAAAGCCTCTGCCTTCGGCTCAGGTCATGATCTCAGGGTCCTGGGATCAAGCCCCGCATCGGGCTCTCTGCTCAGCGGGGAGCCTGCTTCCTCCTCTCTCTCTCTCTGCCTGCCTCTCTGCCTCCTTGTGATCTCTGTCTGTCAAATAAATAAATAAATAAATCTTAAAAAAAATAAAAAAATAAAAAAAGAGCAGATGTTGGAAACTTCAAGAGGGTACAGGACGCTTGGAGAGTACAATTCAGGAAGGTTAGGAAAAACTTTCTTCCCAAAGGTTCTGGACCTGCTTAAATGGCTTTTGCTGCTTGTTCTTTTGCCATAAGGGCAAATCCCTTTGGATCTCCAGTAGACTATAATGTGATTTATACTTACATAAACAACATTACTACATTTCCCATATACTCTTTCAGTCCAGCCTTGATTACTATTTTGGGGAAGTAATTCCTATGATACATTAGAAGCAATATTAAATATGTAAGAATTCTTGATCAAGGTCGATAAACTTTTACTTGGAATATTAAAAGAAAGAGAGATATTGTTTTCCTCCATTTTATAGATAAGAAAACTGAAGCTAAGAAGTAAATTGGTTTATTTAAGGTCAAAACTCCTAAGAAAGAAGAAAGCTAGTACTGAACCAATACTTCTGTCTTAGAGGTTATTCTTCCCCTCGTTTATCAATGCTTCTTTGTCCCACCACCCACAGCTCTAATGAGATGGAGCTTGTTGACCTCTCCCTAGCCAGCGGAGGGTGTTAGGTGATACTACTGCACTGGCTCTATCTCCTTCTTGCTGCTGGAACTAGAAAACAGTTTGGCAGAGCGGCTCCAGGTTTCTGTTTTCTCTGCAGATTTTTCTTGGTTCTGCATAGTGAGACTTTCAGTAAGAATAATAGACTGAAATGATAGCATAGGAAATCCCAGTTCCTGTCCCCACCAAAACATCGATAATTAGCCATGGAGAAGTGGATAAATTCCTAGAAACATGCAACTGATCAAATCTGAATCATGAAGAAACAGAAAAATTTGAACAGACCGATAATAAGTAAGGAGATGGAATCAGTAATCAAAAACTTCCTGACAAAGAAAAGCCCAGGAGTAGGTGGCTTCACAGGTGAATTCTACCAAATATTTAAAGAATTAACCCCAATTCTTGTCCAATTTTTCAAAAAATTTGAAGAGTTATTTTAGGAGGCCAGCAATATACTGACACTAAAACAAGATAAGGACACTACAAGAAAATAAAACTATAGGCCAATATCCCTGATGAACATAGGTCCAAAAATTCTCAACAAAATAGTAGCAATTGAAATTCACCAGCACTTAAAAAGATCATGCACCATGACCAAATGGGATTCCATCCCTAAATGCAAGGATGGTTCAATATATGCAAATCAATAAATGCACATCACATTAATAGAATGAAAGACAAAACTCATATCATCTCAATAGAGAGAGGGGCAGGGAAAAACAGGCACCCAGTTTGGAAAGGAAGAAGTAAAATTGTCTATGCTGATAACATGATTTTGTATACAGAAAATCCTAAAGACTTGACCAAAAAAAACAAAAACAAAAACAAAAAACAAAAAAAAAAAAACAAAATAAAAACCAAAAACAAAACTGTTAGAACTAATAAAAGAACCCAGTAGAGTTTAACGATACAAAATCAACATACAAAAAAGCAGTTGCATGTCTATACACTAACAATGAACAATCTGAAAAGAGAATAAGACAGTCCTATTTACAAGAGCATCTAAAGCTATAAAATACTTAGAGATAATTTTCACCAAGAAGTAAAAGATCTCTAAGGCAAAAACTGTAAGAGATTGATTAAAGAAATTGAAGAAGACACAAATAAATGGAAAGATATCCCATGTTCATGGATTCCAAGTGTTAATAATGTTAAATTATCCATATCACAGAGTCAAAAGCCAAGCAATAAACACATGCATATATGGTCAACTAATATTTGAAAAGGGAGCCAGATATAAAAGTGTGTTTTGGAGGAGTCCCAAAATATTTGGGGCTGAAGGGTGGGAAAAATGAGAGATGTTAGCCAAAGGGTATAAACTTTCAACTATAAGACAAATGAATTCCAGGGATCTAATGTACAGCTTGGAGACTATAGTTAACAACACCACATTGTATAATTGAAAGTTGCCATGAGATCAGAGCTTTGATGTTCTCAC
The DNA here is from genome assembly GCF_902655055.1 of Lutra lutra. Classification (NCBI taxonomy): domain Eukaryota; kingdom Metazoa; phylum Chordata; class Mammalia; order Carnivora; family Mustelidae; genus Lutra; species Lutra lutra. Next base: position 12,486,458 of record NC_062290.1, on the reverse strand, counting down.
CATAACAACAACAATGAAATGATAATTGTGTTAGGCGAAGGTGTGTTAACTAACCTTATTGTGATAAATAAATCACATTGTATACCTTCAACTGACACAATGTCTTATTCAATTATATCTCAATAAAGCCGGGGGGGGGGGAGAATAATAGGGTTTTCAGTAAAATAAATAAAATAGAACACAGGTGGGGATGGTGGCTGGCATTCTGACTCCAGAGTCTGTGTGTTTAATCCCTATATCAGACTGCATTCCTCAGTGGAAGAAGAATTCTGGGAAGTGTGTTGCATGAATGGGCAGGTAGTTGAGGCCATACCCAGGAATCGTCTCCATACCTGAATGTGTTCCCGCACTGCTAAAGGATTTGCCATCACTGTTTGAGAGTCTCGAATAGGGTCACCAGATTTTGCAAATAAAAATACAGGATCCCCAGTTAAATTTGAATCCCAGGTAGACAATGAGTAATTTCTAATATGAGGTGTCCCGTGAAATATTTGGGATATACTTCTACTAAAACGTATTTCTCATTTATCTGAAATTCAAATTTAACTGGGCATCCTGTATGCCATCTAGCGTTCATATTCCCGAAAGACGGCAGGATGGCGAGTCATTTCACATTAGCCTCTCTTTTCCTGCCAAGAGCCTGTGGCTTTTTCTTTAGATTTGAGCAAAATGCTACCAAAGAATCAAATCCAGCCCACTGCCTTTTTTTTTTTTAAATATGGCCTGCAAGCTAAAAATGGTTTTTTAAACATTTTTAATGATTGAAAAAATCAGTAGAAGAATGATATTTTGTGACATATTAAAATTCTACGAAATTTGATTCTCTTTTGGTGTCCATAAAGATTTATCGATACAGGGGCAGACTCACTTGTTGACATATTGTCTCTGGCTGCTTTTGCACAATGGCAGATTCGAACAGTTGCCATGAAAAATATATGACCTATGAAGTGTAAAAAAGCAATTCCTTGGCCATTTACAGAAAACGTTGCCAACACGTGTTGGACAATTTCTCATTCACGATGGGTAACAAGTTGTGATCGGCCATGTGCCACAGTGTATTTCCAATGCTCTAAATTGGCCCCTTTGTCTCCCCCGCTGACCCCCGCCTCAAAACTGGCCTCTTTAATGATGTTTTGGCCCAGCCATCCACTGAGTTGACAACCTCCTTTACAAAGCTTGAACCTAGACCCTCAACTGCTTTTTCTTGAGGAATCACAATCCAAAAATCTGCCAGTGTGTTCATTTAGAAAAGGCAGGTACAACTGAGCAACTACAACAAGGTTCATCTTAAACAACTGCCCCTCCTCCGGCCAGAACCCTTCCTTTCCAGAACCTTCTTGCCTTACCGACGAGAGCCCATGACCCGCAAATCCATTTGATTCTTCTTTATTGTTTTCAGAGACATGGGCCCTCAAACACATTGTACCACTTGGTCAGGGATGTCAAAAAGGTAAGAACCCTCCTGACTGAAGGTCGGAGGCCTGTCTTGACTGCTTCCTGTGATTAGAAAGCGCCTCTGTTTTGCATGAGCTGCCAGAGCAGTCCTGTCCCCGCGAGCCCCCTCATTTCAGGACGCTGTATGTGTGTGTGTGCGTGCGTGTGTGTGTGCGTGCGTGTGTGTGCGTTGCCTTTTAACGATGACATCTCTGCTTACAATGCAGCTGTGGTTTCACCTCCCGCCTCTGCGGTTTTAGATGCTTTCACTGGACATAATGTTTTTGGAAGGCAGAACGCGTCATGTTTTTGAGAGCTTCGCACCACGCTGGGTGGATTTATGCCACTGCCTGTTTTCTCCCACGCGCCCCTTACCGTCTGGGGAGCTAGTTTCCTTGTTGTTGGACTAACCGTAGGCGGGATCTTCACGTCCTAGCTCCTGAGGCCTTGCGTCACTGTCCCTTCTAACATTATGCAGAGCACGGGAAACACGGCTCAGAAAGTCTCGAGCATCAGAGACGAAAACACATATGTGCATTCCATTCTTCTAAGACTTGATATTTCCCGGTAGATTTTTTTCACATTGCCACCTAACTTGGTGGTGTGTGTTGGGGGGGGGTCGCAGGGAGACAAGCAGCCGGGAGGTTTGGATCAAGGAGAATTATTCCCATTTTACAGACATAGAGGGTGTGGTTAGGGAAGAGGCGGAGTTCAAACTCAGATCCTCTGATAAACAATCATAAAAGAGTGCCAGATCTTTAGTGACGACGAGGTGTGTGGCACTGACCTGAGTCTACTGTACATCGCAGCTCGTTTCATTGTTGTGACAATTCTATGGAGTCGAATTGTTATTTGATTATCGTTATTATATAGTATGGTTCCAGTGTATAGATGGGAAGAGTGAGGGGCAGGGAAGCTATGTTTAATCTTAGCCAAGGGCTTGTTGTTTTGCTCCCTTCGCTCTCTCTCAGAAGTAACTAACTTCATTCTGAAACCTTGACAGCATTCCCAGACACTGCTCTTCTAACTCCAGAGGACGAAATAGATGGGGGCACTTTTCCCACCCCCTGCACACAGAGGCACCCCACCCACCAGTCCATAGCAATTCTTCACCAAAGCCCACAAGGACCTACTCAGAGAAGGCTACCAAGTAAGGTCAAAACTAGAGTACGATCCCTTCATCTCATAGGAGTCATTGTCTAGAACTTCCCTTAGAAGTTTGTTTCCCTTGAAAGGCCAAGTAAATGTCCTGGGGCTGCTGAGAATGTACGTATTAAGTAGCTAGACCTTTGCTAGTAATGAGTAAAGGGTACCAAAAAAACAAACAAAAACCTTCTGCTGGCTCCTAGAGACTTTCCTCTCATCTCCACACAAACTTACTGAAGGGTTTTTCATCTGAGAGAGTGAGTGAAGCCTTCAAAGTGAGAGAAACAGACGCTGCACAATCTCTACCCCCAGTCCAACCAGGTGGTCTTTACCAAGACCACATCTTTCCCTGATTTGCCCCATTTCGAGCCAGAAGCACATTTGCCCCCAACAGAGCCATTTCTCTTATCCTCAAGCCTTCCAATTTTGTGTGATTTATTCTGGCTTAAAGTTGCCTGGAAACTAAATAGGGGGAAGGATCTCGAAAGATTAGGTATACACATCTAACGCATATTCTCTGCCAAGATATTTGTTGCTCATGTACCACAAAACGTCCTGAGGGTTTTTAAATAGTAAATAAGATATCATCCCCTCCCCCATCACCGAGAGCGAGTCTGGGTCACTGCAGAAATTGTGAGACTTTCCGAAGAGACAACTATGCCTTTGTCCCTCAACCTCAGCCATAGGCCAATTCGAGCCTTCAAATAAAGTCACTGATTCACCTCCCTCCCCCCGCCCCAGTTTCTCAATATTTTGCCGGATTTTCTAAGGGATTTTTGCAGTTAGGTTTCATTGGGTACAAATGATCAAAATCCCTCCTGTTAGGTTCTCTTCCTTGCAGGGCTCTGCTTTGCAACACCATTTCCTCCCTTCTGAAATCCCACTCACTGCCTCTTACAGTCGCTCACGTCACTGGCATTAGAAGGCATGTATTTTTAAGGTAGCATTTTTTTTTTAAACTTCTCAGCTAAAGATGTACTTCAGAAGTAATACAAACTAACAAGAGAGAATGGGATGTGAGGATTGGGGAGGAAGGAGTATTAGGAGCCGTCTTATTTTTCTTTCAAGTGTGATCCAAATATTGGAACAAAAATATATAAGGATTCTTTTACGTACTGATTCAGTAACTGGAAAAAGTGATTGCAAATGACCCAGGGTAGTTCTGAGCTGGCTTAGGAACCAGTTAAACTTTTACCTGGGAAAAGAGACTGACAGTCGGGTGGGGAGAAACAGACAGCCTGTGTTTCGTTTCTTCGCTTGGGAAGAGAGAGGGACAGGAAAAGCAGACGCCTGTTTACTTCTGTGGATGAGGTGAGCCCTTAACTTAACGACTAGAAGGGATAACAGTGGAAGCTCGAGGAGGGGAAGTCTCTACGTTTCGTGTTATATGGATGAAGGGAGCTAAGAATGAGGGACCTTTATGTTTTCTTAAGAAGTAAATGAGAGGAGAGCGCCTGGGTGGCTCAGTCGGTTGAGTGTCTGCCCTTCAGCCCAGGTCATGATGCCAGAGTCCTGGAATCAAGTCCCGCGTTAGACTCCCTGCTCAGCGGGAAGCCTGCTTCTCCCTCTCCATCTGCCTTTCCCCCCTGCTTATGCTCTCTCTTGCTCTCTCTCAAATAAAAAATAATAATTAAATCTTAAAAGAAAAAAAAAAGAAGTAAATGAGAGAAGTTAACATCAATGCACATCTTCTTCAGATGGTTCCAGATGACGTCCAGCAGTTTAGGCCAATGCGATTCGCAGGGTCTACAAAAGCTAGGTTTAATATGCTAAGAAAATCTTGGCAGGTTAAGCCATTTTCAAAATTAAGGAAGTTGGTAATTCGCATGTGCTTTGTGCTTTAGGATTGTAGGACTTTATGTTACTTGTTAATTGATGTGATCTGTGACCAAAAAATATGAAACAATAAGGGCTAAGCCCTGGTGTGAAATGCTACTCCTGTGTTAGGAACATAGTTCTGAACCTTAAACATAGTGTTTGATGATATGCCTGGAAAATCAAAAGCAAATAACTCTTAGGAACCCAGGGAGTACGTTTAGGAATCACCTGATGGTCCCACGTAACAGCAGGATATCTCCAAGCCCAGCTCTCCTTTGACTTCCACAGAACCAACTTTGGAGAACTGACTCTCAAATTATTTATATCAAGGGAACAATCTAGGAGCCAGGAGGTAGAAAGCTGGTTATACAGCATCCATCAGAAAGTTTAAATGATAGAAGCTAACGCACTTCCCGGAACTGCTTTTCTGCATAAATCCATCGGACGCAACAAGGCCACATCAATCCAGAGCAGCCCGAGTCTGTCTGCTTTACCGCGAAATCTAACTTGCCATTTTTAGAAGCTAACTGTCTGCTCGATTTGTGCCTCTCTGTGTTTTAAAGTACTAGCTTTTCTTTCCTAACTTAAATGTGCTAATACTTTGGATGACCTGTACTATTATTCCCCACAAAGGGAGGGTGATAGTTGAGTATTATATAGAGGTAGTTGTGAAATTATGACAGTTTAATGTCATTCACGTGGGAATTAAGACCCAGAGCTTTGGCAGAACGAAAGGGTGGGGGAAGCATTTTAGACAATCTTTGGATAAAGAAAGGACATTTTCATAATCCCATCTGCCGAATTCATGCAGATTTGCAAAAGGATTTTTATTTTTTAAAAGATTGCCTGGTCTGTAACAAAGCTGAACATTGAGGGAATGTCCTCTTTTCCATAAACTTTGGCCAGAATAGACTTTTGAACACCCTTCCTTGGTAAACTCAATGACCAGCAATCACTTTACACCTTTACATACATCAGAAGGAAACAATCTTCTTTTGAATGCTTGTTATAAGTTTCCACAAAATGTGTTTCCTGAACAGCTGAAATCTGATAGCGATATCACGAGCTGACTTCTGAAAAAGAGTATATTCAGAAGAGCAGATCCATACATGCATTTAAACTCTTAGTTAAAAGTCATCTTTAGGATGGCATGGATTAAAATTTACCTTCAGAGAAGTAGCCCATGGTACAAGAAAAAGGAGCAACGTTCTCCTGTTGTCAGATTTTTACCTGCTGATAGAGTCAAGCCTTTCTGTTTCACTCTGTGGATCAAATTGTTTGAGTCACATGGCTTGCCATGTGTTGTTGAGGCATGAAAGGGGACGTAAGTGCTCAGGCATTACCAATTACCAAAGTAATTACCAAAAGAGGAAGGAGGGACGAACAGAAATGACAGAAGAAGCATTTCTTCAGTGTTGTTGTTGGCTTCCTATTTGGAAAGCCTCCAGGAGAAGGAAGACTCTTCCAGAAGGTTTTTGGACATTACCTGTGGTGTGTCTGCTTTTTCCAAAGGAGGTGGATGCGATGAGCTCAACACCATCTCTTTCTAGTCCTTAACTGTCCTGTCTCTGAGTCCTCGGCTCCACTGACCACACTTCAAGGGTGGTTAATGGGAACTTTGTCAACTCTGCATGCTCCGGACAATAGTCTTTGCCCGGTGCCCAGGCAGCATAGAAATAAGAGCAGCCTGCCAGGTACAGGTCAGAAAAATTGGACCTCTAGAAATAGACATCACCTTTGAAGTCACGCTGCCCAAAGTGCCTGTTTGCAGAGTGTAAACTGAGTCACAGAGAAAGGAAGCCATGTGCCCAGGGTCACAGAGAAGCAGAGCTGGACCACAGTCCAGCCCAGTGCTATTTCCACTGCGGGGTGCTACTGCGGGCTGTTCTCTGTGTTTGTGACATCTAGGGTCGCAGGTGGCCAAGGCCATCAGCCCAGTGCATCAGACATACCCCAAACGTTCCCATTCCCTTCAGAGTTCATCCAGGACACAGTTATCCAAAGAGTCTAAAATGGTACCCGATTTTATTAATTTTATGAAATCTGTTTCTTCTTCCCCAAAAGGTTTCCATTCTCCCCAGTAAAACTTGTGAAACTGATTCCCTTAATTTCCGTGCTTTCTAAGACTCTAGGGGGAGAAAACAGATGCAATCAGTCTTGCAGGCTTTCAGACACATTACCTGGTAAAGTAAGCTGTCCCTCCTCCAGATATCACTTTAACAAGGGCATCTGACTCCTGATTTCCAAGTCCTCCAATCTTCCCTATTCATGTACATCGCCTTATTACTCATATAAAACAGAACAGGCAGGTAAAATGCTGATGGAACCGCCATTGGGTTCCGTCCCGTGAACATCGCCCCCTTATGGTCAAACAGAAGGCCAGCCCGTTCCTTTAAGGCCTTTGCTCAAAGCTGGGCAGAACCAAGACTTTGCTTCCTTGAATCCCTTCTCTGGCTTGATACCAGATCCTATGTAAATCACTTCAGAATAATCAAGCTTTACATGAGAAGTTCCTACCAAAAAAGATTCCAGCACCTTCCTTAGGTAGTATATAAACCTAAGGACCCTTTATGAATATAATCATTGGCAAAAATATTTTCTTTGCCCCTCTCAAATTTTGATTATTTTGAATTTTACCATTATCACTTTCCTGGTAACCCCTACTCTTATAGACAATCCCAAAGCATAGTTCTTGACACTCCCTGTCGGTCTTCAGGCAATATTTATGTCTTGTTCTTAGAACTCAAACTGACGTTCACACATCGGTGTCTCAAAAGAAAATATATAGGTGTTAGGTTCGCTGTTACTCATGTGTTTTAAATTGAGAAAATTCTTACGGGATTAAAAATAGGCACGCATTCATAGACTTGCTATGCCTTCCTTCCGAAAGCATCATACTACATCTCCTAGGTTTGTTTCTGTAACCTGGAACTTGGGCTTTACAGACAATAGAGGCCATCGAGTTCTAACCTGGAACTTGGGCTTTACAGACAATAGAGGTCATCGAGTTCCACCCTTTGTACAGGGAAGAAAACAGAGGCCTTGCAGGAAGCTGGTTGATTTATGAAGGACAGACAGAAAGAAGCCCAGGACAGTTGATTCCCAGCCACTGTTGTTTCCTCTGCCGGCCGCACAATGCCCAGGAAAATAACACAAATGCAGGACCTCCTCTGCGGGTCATCCTTATAGGAGCCAAATGCAGAAGAGAGGAGGCGGACCCACGTGCGTCCAGGCTCTCCAGCTCTTCTACTCCTGAAAGAAGAGGCCTGCCTAGGCGTCGGGTACAGCCCGTCGAGACAGAAACTCGCAGCCTTGCTCCCCTGCCCCCACACGGTGCAGAAAAGCAGTTGCAGGAGGAATATTTTCAAACTCAGTTTCGTGTTTATGGAAAGGGTGATACATGGACAGTTACCATCTTAAAACTTTCTCTGAGTTCCCTTTCCTCTGTTGTTGCCACGCTTGGCATAAAGAGGTCAGGCAGTTGGCCTTTTCTAATAGCCTGTGGGGAGCTTCCCTTGCCAGTGTGGTTAGGCTAGTGAGCTGCTCAGAGGAGAGGGTGGAATTCTGAGCATGGCAAGGAGGAGAATAAGGCCATTTTTATGACGGGAACTTTTGGGTGGGGTTCTGATGAGCCAAGCTCAAGGATGGGAGGTGTTCTCTGCCTGAAGTCCCCCAAGCCTGTTTTGTGCCCCAAGCCAAGGGAGAGGTAGAACCCGACGGGTTGGAACTGTGCAGAGGCGGCAAGCCAGTCTAAAGGGTAGCACTAGGCTCTCCTCTGCGGTGGGCTGGGACGACAACTGCTATCCCCTTGTTCCCACTCCACTGAAAATACCCGCAGAGCCATCGGCCTATTTCAAGTCGAATTTCCACAGTGACGCGGGGCTCTCCCAGACACGATGACCCAGAGACCGTGGCTAGTTAGTTGCATCACTGACCAGAACACAGTACCGAGAAACCGGAAACTGAGACTAGATCCCAACCACATCAATGAATTGTACTGTTTTACTCATTCTCAACTTCACCACAGAAACGGCCGACCACACACCAGTGACTATAGAAGGCACCGGGAATACAGAGATCAGTAACACCATCAAAGCTATAGGTTTGGTGAAAGGCTACAGTGGGCCCCCTCTAACCCTGAATACCCTTCAGATGGGTGCTGTTGGCCATAGCAAAGCTGAGTATGGGTAACAGAAAACCTATCCTCTGTTCTGCAAAAACGGAAGCTGATTTCCTAATGACAGTGATTGTACACCATGAGTTTTCTGATTCTGCCACGTGAGCCCACCTGACCCACCTTATTTAGCACAAACTTGGGTGTATCTCAGAACCACCCAGAGAGCTAACAAGGCACGGAGAAGCCCATACATTAAAGCCAGTGCTTGGCACTGTCACCAAGTTCACCAGGTGATTCTGATGCCACCAAAGTTGGAGAGCCACCACCGTGGCTATGAGCCACTTCTGTAAGCGGCAGAAACCTCGCACGGTATCGGGGTGGGTCCTCCATTAAGACAAAAGTAGACAGAGCCCTCCCACCTCTCCACAATATATCTGAGGCTTCCTACGCAGGGCAGGGCTGTACCCTTGTGGTTCATGGTACAGAGCGTGCTCCTGCCGCAGGAAGCCAAACCAGACAGCGTGTTCCTTACTCACGCTTTTTGAAACTCGCGGTGCGCTCAGAACTTGCCTAGATGGAACTAACTCTCCCCTGACCTAGCAGAGCAGGTATTTTCCTTAGACCCTAGAGAGAACCCTTTTGGTGTAGAAACCAGTAATGAGTAGACAATGAATGATAATAAAATCCTTATGTTTTGCATCTGTGCATACAAGCCCCATAAAACTTAAATGCCATCATTCTTGGTCTTTAAGAAATGCTCTTCTCTTTAAAAGAAAATATCCCAAACCTCCTTAATTCCAGGGAAATAAATATTCCCTCAAAATCTCTTCTCATGCCACCCCCTTTCTATCTAACCACAAAGGATGCTCCTAACTGACTTCATCCTGACATCCATCCGCTCTCCTTTTATGAAAAAGCTGCTCCTTTTTTTTTTCCATTGTTCATCGAGGTTTTGCAGAGGAATTCTCAGCATATCCCACCTGATGCAGGCGATGGTAATAACCACCATCTTCTGGAAGGAGTCTTCCTTTAGTGAGTGGGAAGAAGTAAATGGTTGGCAAAAGCGGGAGCAAGGCTGGGGCAGAGGCAGGGCAGCGCTGGGCGGGGGCCTGGGGACCGTCTGGGGAGCCGAGTTGCTAGCGGCTGGAGCTCAGTGTTTGCCATGTCAAGCCTTGTGTTTCTCTCTGCTACACTGGTGTTTTTTTCTCCCCAGCTGAAGACTTGAATAAATATTTTGATTTTCTGTTATTGCCGACGATTTCTGCATCTTCTTATTTAACTTATGTCTTCTTTCCAAGCGAGAATATCCAGGTTTCGGTTGGATCTATTTTAAGGTGAATTAATTAACCAGCATAATACTACATTCATATGTTTCTGAATTAGTTTTTTTTTTTACTCTAAAATAGTTACAGAACACATGGCATCGAATCCCTAGTAAACCACGCTGTCTTTTGCGTGTGTGTGTGTGTGTGTGTGTGTGTGTGTGTGTGTGTGTGTGTGTGTGTTTCGTTCTTCCCTGATAGGGGAACCTGCCTCCGGATTACAGAATCAGCCTGATAGACATCGGCCTGGTGATCGAATACCTGATGGGCGGGGCTTACCGCTGCAACTACACGCGCAAGCGCTTCCGGACGCTTTACCACAATCTCTTCGGCCCCAAGAGGGTGAGTTTTGCAGCGGGTTCCCTTTCCTGGGCTCCTGGGGAGGACTAGGGTGGGACACGTTTGGGATGTGGCTTCGTTATCTCCCAGGGGGAGATCCAGTAAGAAGGCAGCTGGCCCCACCCATCTCTTCCCTCCACCATCAAATCCATTAAAAAAAAAAAAAAAAAGGCAGTGTGTTGGGGGATACACCCCTTTCTTTTCCTCACTAGGTCCCGTTAAAATCAGAAACCGGCCCCGAGAGTGAGCCCTAATGATCAGGGACTAATCATGAAATTCAAATTAGTCTTACCTGCCTCAATCACGGTTTTTGGTCTTGGGAATCCATTTATACCTTTAAAAAATTATTGAGGACCCCCAAAAGCTTTTATTTCTGGGAGTTCTATCAATTGCTATTATCATGTTAGGAATTAAAGACTTCACAATATTTATTAATTATTAATATTAATTCATTTTCAATTAACTCTAAGAAGCCCATTACCTGTTAACATAAATGACATGTTTGTGAAAAATAACTGTATTTTCAAAACAAAATTTGGTATAAGAGTAGCATTGGTCTACATTTTGTGCATATTTCTGTAATATCTGGCTTAATGGAAGAAAGCTAGATTCTCATATCTCCTTCTGCACTCTGTTGCCAGATGTTTGGGTTGAATTGGACAAAGAAAATCTGACTTCACACAAAGATGTGACAAATATGACAAATATATATAAATATGTATATATATGTATGAAGGAAGGAGTGTTTTAATAATTTTTATAAATAATTATAGATATTCTTTTTTGATGCTGCATACATCAAAACTCAGTTGGCAATTTCTTAAAGATCAGTGGATACACAAAGTCTGAAATAGTTCAATGAACTTTTCATACCCTGCAACTTCAGATTGCATTGACTGATCTTACACTTTGGATCTGGGAACATGGTAGACTGGTCATTGTATCACATCGGTTTGTGGAGTTATGCACATCTTCTGACGGCTGACACATTTCATTAGACAATTTCAGAAACTCGCCCTTCACTAAAATCACCTCCAATCTCATCAGAAAAGTCTTTAACTTCTGAAAAACCATCCAGGTCATGGGGGAGAGAATATGCAAGTTTTTAAAAATTCTAATTTTTTTCTAATTTTGGTTTGGAAAATTCTGTCATTGGCAACAAACACCATCAGTTAGTTATTTTCCTTGAAACAACAGCTCCACTTAGGCCATTACCAAAAACGTCTGCCCAATGTCCAAGGCTAAGTAAACCGTAGTTGGTCTGCCAGTCATTCCTTCAAGTAGATCGCCCATGAAGCAGTGTGGTTCTAATCCAAGTAAGTGTGTGTTTGTCCTCAGAACGACCTGTCCTCTTCCACTATGTAGCAAAAGTGGTTTCAGCACACTTACCATTTCATCCCTCAAAATAGCCAAAAGACTTTTTTTTTTTTTTTGGAGGGTAGAGATTTAATATAGTTAACTTTTTTTTTTAGGCCTCATCAAGGACTTCTTAAGTCTAACTGGTTTTTTATTTGTCTTTTTTTTTTTTAATATTTTTTTAAAGATTTTTTATTTATTTATTTGGCAGAGAGAGATCACAAGCAGGCAGAGAGGCAGACAGAGAGAGAGGAGGAAGCAGGCTCTCCGCCGAGCAGAGAGCCCGATGCAGGGCTCGATCCCAGGACCCTGAGATCATGACCTGAGCCGAAGGCAGCGGCTTAACCCGCTGAGCCACCCAGGCGCCCCGTTTTTTGTTTGTCTTTAAACTTCAAGTACGTAACAGTGGAATCTAATGGCAGCTAGTGAAGTCTGGGGCTGCTGCCTTTGTCATTCCTGCTAGGGCCCCCCACAGTTTGGCTCACCACTCACTGCCTTTGCACCATCATTGCAAAATGTTAATGGGTATTGAAACCAAAGAACATCTTAGTATTATTAGGAAAACACCTTTGAGCCCCAGAAAGGATCATATGATTCCTGGACCACATTTTAAAACCGTTACTCTAGCTGGTGGTGGGCATGATTTCTGCCTTTTTTTTTTTTTAAGATTTTATTTATTTACTTGACAGAGAGAGATACAGTGAGAGAGGGAACACAAGCAGGGGGAGTGGGAGAGGGAGAAGCAGGCTCCCCGCAGAGCAGGGAGCCCAATGCAGGGCTCGATCCCAGGACCCTGAGATCACGACCTGAGTTGAAGGCAGAGGCTTAACCCACTGAGCCACCCAGGCTCCTTGATTTCTACTTTTAACAAAGCTGATCTTCTGATGACGAAAGTATTTGGTGGTGCTCGAAGACCACTTTGAAAACACCAAAAAGTATAAATAAGAAAAATAAAATCACACAAATTTCAAACTGTGATCACTTTAGAAGCTAAAAGGGAAAGAAAGGGAGAGAGACAAGGTTCAGGCTAGTCTTCGTTTTATTTTATTCCAAAATAAAATTTGGAGGAATGGAGAATACTTTAACCTTACTAGTTACCGAACAACTTCCAAGATAGCACCTCACCATTCTGTAACACTTAAAACACAGAACTGGAATTCCTGATCCCTGAGATGCAATTTTGTATCTCCACTTGTTAGGTATAAATCAAGTTCTGTAATTTGCTGAGTTGCCTTCTCTCTCTGTGTGTGTGTCTTGGCCTGTGGCTATTTTGCACATTCCCAGCATGACCAGTGATGCCACTGTATGTGCTGACACTTTCCATGGCACTGAGCACCTTCTGCCACGGTCTGCACATGTCCCCGTAGCCCCACTCACCCTTGCCTTACTGGAGAGCTACCTAGGGAGATGGCCCGCGTGAAATACCTAAACACATACTCTGAATAATTTTCCAAGTCTCCAGGTAATAGAGGCCTTGCAAAAGGGCTTAAGAAATAGCTCTTGGTTTGACTGAGCCCAAGGGCTTGAGATCATGGAGATGTCAGCCAAGCAGTTCAGTTCTGGGAAGATGAAGAAATTTTGGCTCATAAAAGAGATTATCAACAGGGTCTCCCCTTGGACAATCTCATTATGCCTCTCTGGGTGTCTGGTTTTCTGTGATTCACCAAAATCACTAAATCCTTAATTCTAGAATTTCTTTTTTTTTTATAAGATTTTATTTATTTATTTATTTGACAGAGAGAGAGAAAGTAGGCAGAGAAGTAGGCAGAGGGAGAGGGGGAAGTAGGCTCCCCGCTGAGCAGAGATCCTGATGCGGGGCTCGATCGCAGGACCCTGAGATCATGACCTGAGCCAAAGGCAGAGGCTTTAACCCACTGAGCCACCCAGGCGCTCCTTAATTCTAGAATTTCTATAAATGGGTTCCTCTTGTGGTGTTTTGTTTAGTGAAATGGATAAATGCTATATGTGCGGAAGAGTTCTTCTATTACCTGGTTAAGATATAGTAGGATTCTTTTCTTACCTCTATAAAGAAAAATCTAACTTTATATATAACATTTCTTTTTAAATAGCCCAAAGCCTTGAAACTACTGGGAATGGAGGTAAGTATTTGCCCAAATTATTAATGTCAATTATTTGTTTTCTTTATTATACATTTTAAATATATGTATGTATGTGTGTGTGTGTGTGTGTGTGCATACACACACACACACACATATATTCATTTAATTGGTAAGGCTTAGTATGTGATTCTAAAATAAGGAAGGGGAGTTTTTTCCCAGTTTTTTTTTTTTAAGATTTTATTTATTTTATTTTTCCCAGTTTTTTTTTTTTTAAGATTTTATTTATTTATTTGACAGACAGAGATCACAAGTAGGCAGATGGGGGGTGGGAGAAGCAGGCTACCCACTGAGCAGAGAGCCCCATACGGGGCTCGATCCCAGGACCCTGAGATCATGACCCAAGCCGAAGGCAGAGGCTTAACCCACTGAGCCACCCAGGAGCCCATTTTTTCCCATTATTAAGGGGGGCAAGTTACAGTAGCTTTGAAAATTCTACCATAAGGTTACATTAGCATTACAAGTAAGAAAATAAGTCTTACTTGAAATACTAATTTGAAAACCAAGGAAGCATATAAATTCCAGTGAGTGAAATCTGTCCATGGTTGTTTACAACTAGCAACAGATCCAAAGGCCAGAAATACTTCACAAATGCATCTAAGAGGTTTGTAGAAAGTGGAGATAGGTCATCTGTTTCCCATTTCCCATCTCTTTGTGTTGGTGTTGTCATTTATGCACCTGTAAGAAAAGGATGTCCTTGTCCTTTCAGAGAAAAGGGCAATGCTGTTCCATCATGAGGCACAAATAGCCTTACCTGTAGGAAAAGAAATGACAAAAACAAAAGTGAAAGGAAGGAAGGGAGGGAGGGAAGGAGGTAAGGAGGGAGGGAAAGGAGGAAAAGAAAAGGAAAAGAGAAAGGAAGGGAATGGCCCATTAAAAATACTTTTTAAAAATCAAGTATAACTCCAGCATATTCCCATAGGACTATGCTTCTGCATTCATTGCAACTTGTTTTAAAGTTAGGCATGAGTACTTTTGGGTTAGGAGCTGGGATAGGCTAGTTGTTTCTGTGTTGATCCCGGAACAGGACCTTTAGTAGGTATACAACAAATAACTATTTAATAAATGTAACTGGTTCGTTTCTAACTCTACCTCTGTGTTTTTTCCCTAAAATTATAGGATGATGTCCCCTTGAGGCGAGGAAGAAAGACCACCAAGAAGAGAGAAGAAGAGGTGGACATTGACTTGGACGACCCTGAGATCAACCACTTCCCTTTCCCTTTCCACGAGCTGATGGTGTGGGCCGTCCTGATGAAGAGGCAGAAGATGGCCCTGTTCTTCTGGCAACATGGCGAAGAGGCCATGGCCAAGGCCCTGGTGGCCTGTAAACTTTGCAAAGCCATGGCTCATGAGGCTTCAGAGAATGACATGGTCGATGACATCTCCCAGGAGCTGAACCACAACTCCAGGTTGGCCAGCCTAGCAGGGGTTTCTCAGATACTGGGGGGTCTGAGCTACCCAAACCTTTAAGCGTGGGTAGTATCACCTCCATGGTACACACAAAGAGGGTGGACGTGAATAATTAACATTTGTGGCACACAGTGCTAGACAGAGAAGTACACAAGATACATAGATTGTATTTCATCCTCTCGGAGAATTAAGTAACTTGCCCAAGATCACACCCTCAGGGTTGATAGGGCTCCAACAGGAACTGAGGCCTGTCCCATTTAAGAAGACCTACTGTACTCTGTTGCTTTTTCTCAGTCTACCTCCCCCATCCAGAGCCTTGAGTACCAGAACAACCGCCTGCTTGACTTATGCCCCCAGCACATAGTAGGTGCTTAATCGACGTCAGCTAGATGAGCGAAGGAACAGACCAGACCCTATGAAAGACAGCGAGGCCACCCAGTAACCACCTCCCGTGGCTTGGCCCCCAGGTTCCCGCTTCCATCATCTAAGTCTCCAAGATGGCCAAAAGACACCCCCTCGCATTCTGTCTTCCAGGGACTTCGGCCAGCTGGCTGTGGAGCTCCTCGACCAGTCGTACAAGCAGGATGAGCAGCTGGCCATGAAGCTGCTGACGTACGAGCTGAAGAACTGGAGCAATGCCACCTGCCTGCAGCTCGCCGTGGCGGCCAAGCACCGCGACTTCATCGCGCACACGTGCAGCCAGATGCTGCTCACAGATATGTGGATGGGCCGGCTGCGCATGCGCAAGAACTCAGGCCTCAAGGTCAGCGCGCCCCGAAGGGTCTGTTGGCTGGGAGGCGTGGAGGGCTGGTTTGGCGCTCCCCAAGCCAAGTCTGTGGCAGGACTGGGCTCTCTCTGGTCTCAGGAGGGTGACTTGAAGCTCCAACTATGTATCGGAATCTTTTCTTTAGTGGGTTGTTGTTTTTTTTTCATATAGAGACTAGGGCCTACCCCAAATTCTGCTAAGTCAGAACTTCTAGAGACGGCATGCCCAGACGTTAGTATTTTGCAAAAGATCCGGAGGTGATGGGCCAACAGAGGTGCTATAGGAAGTACCGTTTGCTCTGGCACAAGCCGTGCTGTACCAGGAACCCCTCACCAGGCAACCTGTCCTGGCTGCCCACACCCCAGTGCCTCGGCTGTCTTTTGCACCGTGTCATAGGGACACTGGCTCTTAGTAGCTGTGCTTGAGAAACGTTTTAAACTGAAATCAAAAGGAGACGGATTTATAGGTAAAGATGTTGCCGTATCATTGCGATCTATCCATAAGTGAAGAGGAACAAGTGGTAGACCAGTTATATAAAGCCTGAGTCCGTCTGTGGTTTTTTTAAGCATGTACGTGCCTAGTTACATCTGTCTATGATTTTGTTAAGAAACGAGGAAGGATATACTGTCAGTTGTTTGTAGCAGTTACTTCTGGGCTGGAAAGTACAAGACATGGGACGACACATGGCTTCGCTTCTTTATGTTTTCCTTAGTGTTTCACAAGGAAGTCCTTAAACTGAAAGACGTACAAAGAAAAAATGGGAGGGTGAGATGGAAAGAATGTTTTCACATGCTTTCTCGGTCGAGAGTTTGTGGCTGTGACAACGGAAGTCAGGCTCACATTTACCTGGAGCTACCTGGTCTGGGTAACCCTGAGGTCAGAGCCAAGCAGAAGGGCCACCAGACCAAGCATTCCAGAGGCCACCCTGATGGACCCAGCACCCCTCCCCCACACCACCCTTCCCACGGGCTCTTGGCCCAGAGTCACGGAAGGGTTCCATGACGTGGGTCATGGGTGCTTCATAGCCACACCACTAGCGACTGCTAAGCCTGGCTCTCTGCTCCGAGGACGGGGTGTCATGTCCCCTGAAGGCTGCCAGCCAGCCACCTGAGCCTTCCCAGGCCTGCCAGTCACCCCGACCTCAGGGCCACCTCCTTCCCTTGGTTGCTCCCGAGTCCCTGTGGGCATTCAAGCACAGGCTGTCCCTGCCTCATTACTTGAGGATCATTTTCACTTACTGCTCGGGATCTCTCTGAGCCCCTCCCCTTGGCGCGGCTTCTCCAAGGACGCTCGTATTCAGAAATCTCATACAGTAGAACCAGCTTAGTGTTTGAGAGGAGAGGCAGGAGAAGATCGAGGGATCCCAAGTCGCATGCCCAGATTATCATTCAAAGGCAGAATACAATTGTCCTCTCGGGAGAAGGGCCCATGGATTTATTATCATCACATGGAGGTGGAACCATGTCCTTTATACCTGAGAGGAACACAGTGCTGAGCCCCCTGGTTCCTCATGGTGAATAAGGAGCCCACTAGTGTGTGTGTGTGTGTGTGTGTGTGTGTGTGTGTGTGTATTTCTGTGCTATAGTAGCAAATGCCAGGCAAGTACTCTGGAATGAAAGCATGTTTTCCCACATGGACTTCCTCAAGGTCAACTGGGGACAGCCTTCTTTTACAGAGATAACCAGATGATGCATAATCACCTCCACTTGATGTGTTAGCAGATAAATGCCAGGGGACATATGTAGGAATTGATTTCGCAAAACCAAGCACTGATGGCTAAAGGAAAATCTGAATTCTTTTCCACTGTGGCCTTGGGCAGGTCCTGGCATTTTCCTGGGTCTCCCCCATGCCAAGTGGGTGTTAACTGGGTAAGAAGTATTTGGGCAGGATACTGTTTCTCCAAACTTGGGCTGAGCTCCTGCCATGCATGACAGATTCTCAGACAGGCAAGAGTGACCCCCTGAGCAGTAACATATGCAGGTCCTTGCTCAGGGCACACACAGTGCACACACGCATGCGCACGCGCACACACACACATACACACACACCCCACCCTAGGCGCTCTGATTCTAAAAAAGAAAAACAAACAAAAAAATGCCCTAATCTTAATCCTTTAAATGTGATTATTATTATTATCATTATTATTACTTTAGGTAATTCTGGGAATTCTACTTCCTCCTTCAATTCTCAGCTTGGAGTTCAAGAACAAAGACGACATGCCCTACATGTCTCAGGCCCAGGAAATCCACCTTCAAGAGAAGGAGCCGGAAGAGCCAGAGAAGCCCACGAAGGAAAAAGATGAAGAGGACATGGAATTGACAGTAAGGAAAACCACACAGTCATGGTCCACGGGCAGCAACCCTAACCTCCTTGAACCATAGACTTAAGGCTTAAGACTTAAGATGGCTTAAGACTCAGTCACTCCCGAGCTCACCCTCCAACCAGGTGTTTCCTTGAAGGATGCAGACCTGGGTATTACAAAAGGGTCTTCTCTGTGCACTGATGTCCATTTCTGCGCAAAATCCTTCAGCCAGAGTCAGTGGCGCAGGGCCACCCAGGAGGACTGAAAAGCAAGGCACCTTCAGCTTTCCAAACAGGCAATGCTTTATACACAAGCAGGGGAGGTGGCTCGGAGCCTACAAGGGAGGCAAAGGCATCAATGCGATGGGAGCAGCCAGCTTCCCTGGGCTGGAGCCGTGCAGGTGATCAGATGCTCCGCCTTTTTGTCTTCAGGGTCAGGCCCACAAATGCAGGACTAATTGAATTTTGAGGTTTGTATGGAAGGCTTTTATTAGCTCTCTCTGGTATAATTATAGAAAGTGGCTGCTTTGTTCTGCAGGGGAAACAGGGCAGCTGGGCCTGGGACGGCTTCCCACAACCCCCGCCCAAGCAGCGTGACTGCTACTGGAATGTATCCAAAGTCTAAAAATATCACCTGCCATTAAAGGGACAGGCAGGGCTTCAGAGTTTTGGAGACAGCAAGTAACAACTCTGTAGGACTTCCTTGATATCCCCCGCCCTCCCCAACCATGACTGTGATGACCCAAAAAACTTGTAAAGAGAGAAAACAAAAATGGGTTCTGCTCGGGTGACAAAAGGCCCTTTGCATTATTAGCCTAGTGAGACCGCCCTGTGAATAGTTTTTCTTCCAGATCAACAATATTTCCTTCCTAAAGGGAGCAGTTCCAACCCCAAGTATAGCAGGGCATAGGCATCTGACCACTCTTTTGATTGATTAATCATTCACAGTTTTTGACTCACAGAGTTAAAAAAAAAAAAAAAAGAAAGAAAGAAAGTTTATTTTCCATTTCAGGATTCTGGTTTTTTTTTTTAGATTATTTATTTATTTATTTGACAGACAGAGATCACAAGTAGGCAGAGAGGCAGGCACAGAGAGAGGAGGAAGCAGGCTCCCTGCTGAGCAGAGAGCCCAATGCAGGGCTCGATCCCAGGACCCTGAGATCATGACCTGAGCCGAAGGCAGAGGCTTTAACCCACTGAGCCACCCAGGCAGCCCTCATTTCAGGATTCTTATAAAAACGAGTGGACGGGTCTGCTTGCCTCCGTGATAGGATCAGAAGACCGTCTCCATAAAGAGCTTACCATAATGGTGACCTCTAAATCCCTCAGGGAGAGGGAACGATGTTTTAGTCATTAACAGAAACAGTAAGAGTCATGGTACCAAGTCTTTACCGAATACTTCAGTAGAGGGGCAAAGAGCGTACAGCCTGGACCCAGAATCCTGCCCCAGCACCTATGCACTGTGGGACCTGGGTCATGGCTGCTTCACTTCTAACACGGGAATAAGAACATTATCCAGCTCACAGGTAGTTTTTCAGTCTAAGAACCATACATCTAAATTCTCTAGACCAGGGCCTGGTACACAGTCAGCCTTGATAAATGTTTGCAAATATTGTGATCACAGTAACAAATATTTGATGTGCACCTACTCCTGGAATCCTCCCAGCCATCCCATGAGGTAGATACTGTTATTATCCCATCTTACAGATGAGGAAGCTGAGACTCAGAGAAGTTAAGTTGCCCAAGGTTACCCAGCTAATTAGTTGCAAGGCCAGGATTAGAACCCAGGTATAGAGATCCCATCGGCCATGCTTGGAGGCCTATAGGCTTAGGGATGCAGAGAATTTCTTCTTAGTCTCAAATGTGGGGATTCAGGTTTGGTCTACCATATAGCAAAAAGAATCCAAAAATAATGCATGGGCCTCCTGCATCAAGGATGACATGACCTTGAAGCCCAAGGAAGGAGCCTATGAAGGCAGCCAGGTGCTAGATCAGCATTCTTTGTGGTTGGGTCTCGAGCAAGAAAACAACAGAAGCAGCTCCCTTCTCCTGCTCTAGGTAGAACTTCGAGGGCCTGGACCAAAGTCTGGTTCCCAGAGAGTCAGCCCCGCTGTTGTATACCCAAGTCAAAGCAAGCCCATGAGGAGTACTGCCTGGCCTTCTCCCCTGCAGGCAGAAAGAGCTAGGAGGAATGGAAGAAGGGACTTGTGGTCTGGTAAAGTCAGGGATGAACAGCAGCTGTCTTCAAGCTGGAGCTTCCTCTGACCCCAAGGACAATTTTGTGACTGCTGGATCACTGTTCTTGTCTCACCCAGGGGAGGGTTGAAGAATGCCGCCTGTTGATACCTCCACTCTTTTCATAGGAACGCTATCTGGACTTCTGTGTTAAGCCAAACATCTCCTTTCTTGGACTGGGACGTTTTCCCTGGCCCTTCCAAAATTATACACAAGCATGAGTCTCGGTTTCATCTCGGTAGCCTTTCACAGATCTTTCCCAGACCCAACATCTGTGTCCAGCCAGCAAAAAATTCTCCAATCCATATTGTGCCGTTTTGCCTGTATTTGACCCTATTACATTCCGCTAAAGGAATGTAGTCAAAGGAAATGTTTGGCTACTGGGAAGAGAAATCAAGAAAATCAGTCAGTTGAGCTGCTTAGGCTAGAATTAATAAAGTTTTGGAAAATGCTTTCCTTCAATCCATGAAAGAAAAGCATTTTAAAAAAGCATTCACTTGGGAATTATTGGAATAAGAAAGGCCAGGCTGGCTGTGGTGTTTTTGTTTTTGTGTTACCTGCATTGCCGGATAAGTGTTTTTGCACTCTGCCTACTAAAGTCCCAGCCTGTCCATGGACCCAGGGCATTGTTTCAACTCTGTTGAGGGAAGCCACTGTCCCTAGAGGTTACCCCAAGATGTCACCCTCCAAGACGCCTAAAACTCCCCAAGGTGCCTTTGCTAAAGTTCTATTATGTCTCCAAATAGTACTGTACTGTTGAGCAGATAAATAAGTAGAACAGAGGCAGGATAACTATGTTACATAAATTATAAATTATAGAAGGATAAATATCATGGAATGTCGGAGTTTCTTGAGGTCAATATTTATAGAAGTCTAATGTGCTCTATCCATCATGAAGGCTGACCCAGCTCACTGACCAAATGAAGGCTCGGATAGGCCATCAAATGGGATCTTACTTATTCATTAAGTCAAGGCAACCTTCTAGTCAGAGAGTCCAAGAAAGAAATGGAAGTTACCTCGTTACCTTCTCCAGAAATCCCACAGATTACAGGTTTATCATTTATTGTTATATATGTGAGTAGTTAGATAGTTGAGACAATGACAAAAGTAGTTGAAACTTATATATGTATGTCTTGAGTAAGGTGGTTTGAAACCAGAATTATCTGGTTCTCAAATTCAAAATAAACAAATTATTTCTATAATATAATTATAATAATTTCTATAATCCCAGTATTTTTCTTGTCCCAAATCCTTGTCAGTCTCTGAGCAGTTAGAAGGATTTGCCCTGTTATCACATTTAATAAAAATCTCATTTCCCTCAAAAAAAAAAAGTCTTTTGCAATGATATAGATGGAACTAGAGGGTATTATTCTAAGTGAAATAAGTCAGTCAGAAAAGAAAAGTATCACATTTGTCTTTTTCATTCATTCATTTCATTTATTTCATTCATTCATATGTGGAATTTAAGAAAAAAGACAGAGGATCAAGGAGAGGGGAAGGAAAAATAAGACAAAAACAGAGAGGGAGGCAAACCATAAGAGACTCTTAACTCTAGGGAACCAACTGAAGGTTGCTGGGGGGAGGTAGGTAGTGGATGGGGTAACTGGGTGATGGGCATTAGGGAGGGCACTTGCTCGAATGAGCAATGAGTGTTATATGCAACTGATGAATCACTGAACTTTACCTCTGAAACTAACAATATACTATATGTTAATTAATTAAATTTAAATAACATAAATAATAAAAAATACAAATAAATAAAAATGTCACTTACCAAATATTATAGAACTAACCTTTCCTTAGAATAATATTGAAAGAATTAAAGCCAGCACACCTGGGTGACTCAGTCAGTTAAACATCCAATTCTTGATCTCGGCTCAGGTCTTCATCTCAGGGTTGTGAGTTTGGGCCCCATGTTGGGTTCCACGCTGGGCATGGAACTGAAAGAAAGAGAGAGAGAGAGAGAGAAGGGAAGGAAGGAAGGAGGGAGGGAAGGGGTTGGGAGGAAGATGGAAAGGGAGAGAGGAGAAAGGAAGAAAGAGAGAGGAGGAGGAAGGGAGAAAGGGAGAAAGAAAGGGAGAAAAGGAGAGATAATGGAAGAAAGGAAGGAAGGAAGCCAATAAATTATGTTATATTAGACCCTGATAATACTTTTCTTTTTTCTGGTGAGAGATTCCCAACTAGATCCTTTCAGTCGAGAGTACCCAAGAAAGTCTCAGTTCGTTGTAAACACCAGCTGGAATGTACTGAGCTCTTATTAAGAGGACAGATGCTTATTGATTTATAGACCAATCCTATAAAAGATGCTATTATTACCTCCAATTTAAGATAAAGAAACTAAGATTCAGAAAGCTTTTCCCAAGGTGCCATGGGTGCCATGTATCCAGGAGAGGACTCAGTCCTCCTCCTGAGTGACCCAAAGTCTGGACCTCTTCACCAGTGGGATCTCCAGCCCTCTTTGGGACACTCATCCTGTCACGTGCTGTCCAGACAGGCATGCATCTGCCTTTTCTCAAATTCTGCCCTTTTTTGTGCTGTTTAATGACTGTTTTTGCTGCTGCCGTTGTCATGAGTGAGAAGAAAACAATTCTATTTGTAAAGAAACTTCCAACAGCCTGGAGACCAGGCTTCTCCAGGTCAGGCCCTGCTTCTCCGAGTCCACTTGGCGGACTGTCCCACCCAGAGGAAGGCCGTGTGCCTAAGAGTCGCCATGAAACTAATACCAGCAGGAATGCAGGATTTATGGGGTCTGAAAACCAGGAGCCAAGGTTTATGCCTCAGGGTAGAGATGTTTCTAACCTAACTAAGCTCCAGGCATTTCAGATAACTTAGCCTCTGAAACACTTCATAACCTTTGGGTAAGTTAGGTATTACTGGTCCAGTGTATTTTTTGCTTAAGAGTCATTAGCCTAAGTGAAGACAGAATTCGAATCCAGTTCTGCCTGTCTCATTACATGTATGGGAGAGGGGGTGGAAAAAGAAAAAAAGATGCCTGGACTTCTCCCTGTCAGAACCCTGGGTATCTTCCATCATGGACATCTTCCAGAGCTCCCAGGGTAGAAGAAAAGAGAGTAATCAAGAGCTCTCCCTAAGGCTTCCATCCTGGGCCAAAACCTTTGATTCTATATATATTGCAAATGGACGCTTAGGAAAGGCACAACGTCTGAATCTCTAGGGACCCAGGACAACACCCTCCAGCTCTGTGAGCATGCATGCTTGGTTGGTAAAATGAGCACATTGAACTACCTGCTTTCCGGGGCCCTGCCGTGAAGGTATTGATTCTCTTCCACTGTAGGCAATGTTGGGACGCAACAATGGGGAGTCTTCCAGAAAGAAGGATGAAGAGGAAGTTCAGAGCAGACACCGGCTGATCCCCCTGGGCAGAAAAATCTATGAATTCTACAACGCACCCATCGTGAAGTTCTGGTTCTACACCGTAAGCATCTTCCTTTTTCTTCTTGCTCATGGGTGACTGCAGAGAGCCAAGGTCAGGTTTGTGTGCACGTACGCAGCTTCCTCTGAGTCCCACAGTGGAAGGATCACACAGGCAGGAATGAGAGCTTTCCCCAGGGGTTCTGCAAGACATGTGGAGTGTGCAAGGCAGCTTCCACAGCGTCTGCATTTCTCCTCCTTGCAGAAAATAAAGGAAATGGTAAAAGTGAGAACTAACAGAAATAGAGGTGAGATGAGTATGAGTCTAGTCTAGCAGGAAAATAGATGTCATTTTCTAAAACGCTTCTGTGTTCTGGTTGGATGAGCGCTGGATCAGAGTTGCCCGTTTTCGATGCCAATCCTGGGTTTGGGGGACGACTGAAGGGTAAGGACTGAGCAGAGTGTCAGAAGTAACACCACTAAAGGGTGGAGGTGGGGGGAACCTAAGTGTGTGACTACTGCCAACCTGGGAGTGTCATCAAACAACCTTTCTTGCTCAGACACAATTAAACAACATGCCAAACAAGGCAGCAGAAAGCACTCACAGTCACCTACGATCATGGCAAGGATACTTCAGTGCCCAGAGATAAAGATCGTCCCTGAAAGAGCCTCTGGATAGGGAAGAAATGGCTCCGCTGTTGGCTTTCTACTTCTCTGTTTCATGGTATTTTAAGCCTAAGGTGAGCACAGGCTCAGGTCAGCTCTGTTCTCCCCAGCCACAGTGGCACGGTGCCAGATGACGGAGGGCATTTGTATTTTTGGCCTTTCTCAACCAGCTACACACCAGTCACCTGAGTCAGCAAAGGAAAATCCAAGTGCGAGGCCAGGATGACTCAGCTGACCAGCTGAGCTGTCTGTCCTGCATGGTCCTGTATGCTCGCACTTGACGCTGTCTTTCAATCGGGCTTTCGGAACCTCAGCACGACTGACACGTTAGGCAGAGTGATTCTTGGTGGAGGAGGACTGTCCTGAGCATAATCGCACGTTCAGCTGCAGCCTTGGCCTCTGTCCACTAGATGCCAGCAGCGTTCTCTAACCCCGTAGCGGGGCGACCACAAGGTCTCCGGACATTGCCCCATGTCCTCCCTCCCCCCCCTTATGGGCTGATGTTGCCACGGGTCGGGTCAGAAATGACTGCTTTCAACTAAGATCTTGGAAGAGGTTATCATCAAAATATAATTATCAGATTTTTTTAGTGAAGTAAAATTCCTTAAGATAGGGATAATAATAGTACCTACTTTGTAGGATTTAGGAAAGATTAAATGTGTTAAAATATGTAAAGCACTTAGAACAGTGCTTGGAACGCGGAAGCACAATAGGAATGTAACTGTTTTTATTCTGAGGCTAGTCACAGTGCACAAGGAGAGGGTTTTTTATTCATCCATCCACTCAATAATGTTAATATCCGTCTTTGAACACCTACTATGCAGCCCTGTTAGGAGTGCTTTACATAGACTTTCCCTAAACGAACAGTTTTATCAAGATAATGGTTTTCCTGCATTTTATACCCATTCCCGTCTTTCCTCTCATACCAGGCTCCCTCAGTTGTCTCCACCTAGAACAGGGCTTGGCAAGCTACATTCCCACAGGCTGAATCCAGTCCCAAATCCAGGCGCATCATTGTGGACTGCAAGCTAAGAATGGTTTTCACATTTTTAAAGAACGGAAAATAAAATCGAAGGAAGAACACTTTATGACACATGAAAATTATATGAAATTCACACTTCAGTGTCCATAAAATAAAGTTTTCTTAGAACACAACCAAATTCCTTTGTTTACCTATAATCTGGCTGCTTTGTGCTACAACCATTGAGTCAATTACTTGCCATAAAGGTTGTCAGGCCTGCAAAGCTTCAAAAATTAACTTTCTCATCCTTTACAGAAGAAGTTTGCTGTAGACTTCCTGATCTAGAGCATAAAGGAACCAGAAGGAGCCAGAGTATCGAGAATTATCTATCACCTTTACAAATACAGGACTCCCTTCTCTTATCCTTCCAAAACTTCTCTTTTTCCCTTAATCTTTGTTTAGTATTAACTTTATTTCTTTGATTCCCTTGGCCCCCATTTATTCAGCTGTGGTTTCTTAGCCAAGGATGCTTTTATGTCACCAATGCCCTGGACAGTGGTTTTCAGCCTTGGCTACACATTGGAACCACCCAGAGTACTTTAAAAAGAAAAAACAATACCTGGGTTCCATTTAATCTCTATCTTCATCTATTTTTTTAAGGTCACCTGGGTTCTATTCTCAGCGATTCTGACATCATTGGTCTGGGGCACAGCCCAAGCATCCAGGTATTTTGCAGCTCCCAGGTAGTTGTAACGGGCAGCCAGGGTTAAGAACCATGGCTCTAGGCAGAGGCCCGGGTTTTAGCCCAGTATTTCCCCAAACTTCTGTGATGATAAAGAATCTTGTTAGACATGCAAATCCTGTTCCCATCACAGACCCGTTAAATCAAATCTCCAAGGAGGAGATGAGGAGGCTGTAGGTTTAACAAGCTTCCCACGTGAGTTCTGTGGTTCTGGAAGCTTGGGACATACTGCTTTCCTTGTCTCATTAGTTGGCCGGTCGTGAAGCTGCCTCTGAGAAGGGGAGCCTCTGTGTCTAGCTCCCTCCCACACAGCTGACTATAGACTAGATGCCCCAGTCCCGTTTGGTTGTATTTACACGACGACGTTCAGAAACCCATATTTATGTATTTGCAAAGCCCAGGCCTCAAGGAAGTACCTGGAGATGAGGAGTGCCCGGTTTTGAAATCCCCAGAGACTCTTAAGAGGAAAATTCAGCTTTAGATCAAATGTCCCCATGGCTTTCAGTTGTGTTCTTTTCTGTAAGAGTATTTCCCACTCTGATTTCAAAAAATATCCCCTTCTACGCTCCCAAGTTTCTCAAAGATAGGACACACCTCGCTTCTGCATAACCTCACTTCTAATATCTTAGCAAGCTTCTGGAGGAGCAGGTTGGGTCCTCTTCTGTTCCAAGAAGAAAGGAGGCAGGGATCCAGCTGGCTTCCAGACCTGGTTTGTAATGAAAGCCATTTCAACTGCCCAGCTGGAGAGAATGCCAGTTCAAGCTATGAAAGAGGACCCAAGACAGAGCACAAGGGACATGCTCCAGGCTCCTCCAGCAGTGACAGACTCCTTCCTCCATTTCAGTGCCACGTGTCCCCTGCACTCTCCAGCAGCAGTAGGAAAATCCGGACCCACCCGACCTACTGCGGACTTTGGTGCTTGTATCACATAGTTCAGGAGTTGTGCATCTTGTCAATGGAAAATTGATACAAAGAATATAGAAGCCAATAACATAAAACCCTTACTGGACTTCAATAAGAGTCATAAGGTTATGTTTCTATTCAAAGCTTTGACATTCTACACAGAGCCTGTGAAAGCTTACAGAATACATGTGTGGATGTGTCTACACACGCACGCACACACACACAACATGAAAGCATGTCATGTTAAGGTAATCTGCGGCAAGGCTCACAAATGTTGGTGAGTTCTAAGATAGGTTGCTTCCCAGACAGGAGCCAGTCCTCCGTCGTGCCATTTAAACACATTTAAACCCGTATTTTTGGAAGTCCATATTTTGAGAGTTGTCCCAAAATGTTATATTGTAGCCTGATTATGGAAAGAAAAACACCATAGAGTAACTGGGATTTAAGGAACAGGCTGATCATGGAAGAAGCATGAATGTTAACAGGGGCAATTTAGAAAAGGAGAGGTATGGCTAGTTAACAGGATCCAAAGGAAGCAAGGAGTGAGGCAAGAGGAGACAAGAGAAATAGAACTTTCTTGAAAAAAGAGGCAAATAATAACCGTAGCCACCATTCATGGGGCCTCTACTGTCAGGAAAGAGACATGCATTTTCCCCCCTCTCTCCCCCCCACCCAGTCCTTCCCAAAGCTCTGTAAGGTCAGTAGCCATCATCTCAGGTCAGGATGAGGCCCAGGCAGGTGACATGATTTACCCAAAATGATACAGCTTGGAAGGACCCGAGCTAGGATTTAAATCCAAGTTTCACTGACCGGGGTGTCTACATTCCTTCCACCCAATGAATATGCTAGACCTGTATTTGGAGGACAGAGGCAGGTTGGAGGAGTGAAATGATAAAATGCTGAGGTTTGGGAGAATGGTGTGTGTGTCACTGGGCCTCCATGTGCCAGGAGAAGATAATGCTTTGGAATGTGTTGCAGTGAATTGGGCGATAACCACCAGGGCAGTTAAGGAGACTGGTTTGTCCTGAAGCAATGGAATGGGCTCCAACAAACAAAAAGAAGCAACCAGAAAGGATTTCAGGCCAGGAGGGGGCTCAGCATATGTTTTAGAGTTTAGCTGTCAAAGTCCACTGTGTCTTGAGAAATACTCACAGGGACCAGAGCGGATGCCAGTGTATAATGGTAAACAGGAACCCCATGAGCCAAGTTACATTTTAAACAGCATCCTGTGTGCTTTCAAGGAGAGGACACTTCTCAGATGAGGTGGGCAGAGGGTGCTGAGAATCCCCAAGGGGAGGGGTGGGACCTGAGGTGTGGAATAGAATGACAGGCCCAGAAGGGGCAGCTGTACAAGAGTGTGTCCATCAGGTGGAGAACGAGCCCTCCTTGCCCTCGGGCCTCCCATGGCTTCTGCACCCAAACTACAGAGCTCTGACATCTGTTCACCTCGCCAGAGGTGAGGAATTAGAGGGTCGTGTCTGCAAGTGCACCAAAGTCATTGGGTCTTTAAAAATGCCTTTGACTCGTATTAAGAATCTGTGTATTCATTTTATTGAAAAAGGAGAGAAAGGGAGAGGGAGTGGCCCCGTTAGCGGAGAATGCTGTATTTCTCCAGCTTTGCAGGGCTGCCGGCTCCCCTTCGGTCTCCCAGCCAGGCGGAGCCTTTCTCCACCTACTAAGCTGCCTCCAGGGCTCCAAAGTCACCCTGTACCTCTAAGGCCTCAACCTTTTTGCCCACACTGTGTCTTTGCTAGGCGGGCTCCGAAGAGGGCCCATAGGAATGAAGTCACTCTCAGTTCCCACGCACAGCCTCAAAGCCCCCAAAATCAGCAAGCACCTTAGCTCGCAATGTCCCCTAGACAAGGCTGAGCTCACACGCCATTTCCCCAAGGGGGCCTTTTTCTCCAGAGGTTCCTCGCCCCCCTGTGCGAGAACCTCACCGGCCCTCCTCCACTCCACCCACTCATTGAGACGTAACTGAATGCTCCAGGGATAGTCACCAAACCTGAGCCCTGAGTTTTCCTCAGACACCTAGCCCTTCAGCCAGTCCTATTGGGATTCAAACAGGATTCAAGCCTCGTGAGGATTATACCCCCTCCAAGCTGCAGTAGGATACACAGACCCGTTTCTTTCTATAAATCGCTTTCTCTTCTCTTGTTTTCTTTTGAAGACCCCAGCTTGGGTTGGGTGGGGAGGTGGTACAACGGAAAACAGATAAATCCCTCCCCCGGTCCCGCCAAGCCAAGCGCATTAAAGTAGGAGGGAAAAAAAAAAAAAAAAAGAAGGAAAGAAGAAGACATGAACTCGGAAAATAATTCAAGTGAGACTTGGAGATCAAGTCCAGTCTATTTTTACGTTGGTTTGACTGGTTTACAAGTACAGTATAGTATGTGTCTTCCTTTCCTTCCTACAGACATTTAATCTACCTGGCATCCGTGAGGCTCAAATCCACTGTGTTGCCCTCGTTCAAGAACCTGAGACTCAGGCAGGAACGAGAATAGCCCTGAGAGAAGCGGTTTGCTTTTTAGCCAGAAAGACACAAGAAACTGGGTAATTGCAAAACAAAATGATGCTTCAGGACACAGAGGTGTAAGCAGAGTACTGGGACCCAGACACATGCGTAAGGGTCAAAAGGAAGACAGCACATCACATGATTTCAGATATTACCATCATTTTTTTTTTTAATTATTTGGACAGTTGAAAGCTTTCAGGTTAATTCCATCGTGAATGCTGCGTCCTGCTCGCTGACCTTTCCGTCCTGCGGGGCGGGCTCCTTCCGTCCCAAGGGCGGGGCTCCCGGGTCTTCGGAACCCAGGCGCCCTCTTCATTGTGCTTCCTTGCAGCTGGCATACATCGGGTATCTGATGCTCTTCAACTACATCGTGTTGGTGAAGATGGAGCGCTGGCCTTCCACACAGGAATGGATCGTCATTTCCTACATATTCACCCTGGGAATAGAAAAGATGAGAGAGGTAACCGCTTTCAGAAACGAGAACAGGGGAGAAAAACGATGGTTAGTTACACTTGGTGGGTGGAAGCCGGGGGGGGGGGGGGGTTGTGGTGGCTGCCGGGAAGCCAAATGAAGCCAGAAACTGTATTCTCTAATGCTGCCGTAGAAATAATGGACATGGCCTTGAGGAGGCCTTGACCTGGGGAGGCATCACAGTGTGTGTTTATTAGTTGCCACTCTGCGCATGCTCAGGGTCTGTTCTAGCTTCTGCCCACAGAGCTCTTGCCCCAAGAAACCCTCCCCCTGTCTCTGATACCGTCGACGCCTCTCTTTCCTCGACTCTATAAACAGGACTTCTCAAATTGTTCCATTTTTCCACTTTTAACTCCCGCTGCAACCCTTTACTCTGGGTCTCTTTGGACACTGTCATCCAATACCTATGATTCTTCAAATGCGTTTCAGCAGCTGTGGGAGGGGGAACTATGCTTTCGTTCATTAATTCATCCTCTGGTTTATTCCTTCTCCACATTTATTATGCACTTGCTCGGCACCAGCCTTTCCACCAGCTCTAGGCATTACGGAAGTGAAATGAAGAGACTTCTTGCCCTTTAGGTTGAGGATGTGGGTCTCCCTCTTCCCCCGCTCCTCAATCCCTATCTTGCAAAAGGAACCAGCATAATAACCCCACACCCACCTGTCTTGCTTGAAGTCAAAGCCAGCCCCCAGGGCCTTCAGAATGTGAGCTGCTAAAATGAATGTGCTCAGGCAACGGTCCACCAGAGGGCTCTGCAACCCTGCTAAACGTGCCCCACGAACTCCCATTCCCTAGGCTGGGAAGGCGGGCTTGCCCTGTGTGAGGATTCTTCTGCATTTCCCCATGGAGTCAGCAGGCAAGGCCTCATCTGGAAGAATTACTCTCTGTCAAGTCCACTGCACCCTCAGGAGCTCCGGAACAATCCTACTCATTATACTATAGTGAGTGGGAAGATGTATCAGGCTCCACAGAAAAAAAAAAAGGATTCCTACAAATTCATAAATTCATCCTTGCCTTCGTTACCAAGACAGGTTAAAAGCTCAATATCTTAGGTTACGGCTCTCGAATGTTCTCTTCCAGAAAAAAAGGGACACAGTATCTACTAGATGCCATCATATGGGGATCATTAAAAAAAAAATCTCTTCAATATATTTAGAGCCCTTCTTTTGGCTTTTAAACTGCTTTGGGGATACTTAAATTCTAATCGGCATGCCCCCATCCTGAGAGTTTGGAGGTGTGTACTAGTCCCTTTGATGAGCTGGATTTTTTTTTTTTTAATGGATGCCTTGCCTGGCCCTGTTCTAGTTGGTGGTCTTCACAATGCCTTCTACTTCCTGACCAGGGCCGCGGACCTCCCATCTGTGAACTGAACAACTGTAATAAATTTGCTCCGGTCTTTGTGCAGCTCTCTGAGAACCGAGGGCTGCTGCTCACTGGTCAGGGCTCTGCTGCTGCTAAGAGCCAGCTCCCCTCCCGTGATTTAACGCCCTGATGCATATTCCTTCCCCATGATGAGCAGAAAAGGGAAAGACTTGGGCAGGGAGACTGGAATCCCTCCAGGGACCAGACTGGAAGAAGACAGGGAGCAGTCTGTACTCCACGGACTGTTCTGGAAGAGGCTGCCAAGCAGGCGGGCTGCCAGGAACCTCCCGGCCTGGATATCCATTTCTCCTGAGGCTGCATGTACCAGTGCACAGGGCCGGGCTCTGCAGCCTCGGGTCAGCAGGGGGTCAGCCCAAGAGCCCGGCTTCGGAGGAGGCAGCGCACAGGGAGGCGCTGACCACCTTCCTGCCCGGTCCCGCCTTTTTCTCCTCTGCCTGGCGAGGCAGCCGCCCCCGCCCGGCGCCCCGGGACCCATCCCAGCGAGGATGCCCGAGCGCCCCGAGGCCGAGGACCCCCACAGGTCCCGCCTCCTCATCTCCCGCAGCGCGCGGGCACGCCAGATCCTGGAAACGTGGGAGAGTCTGCAGGCTTCCCGGCCTCCCAACATACAAGCGGGGCTTTGTGGCTTCACAGGCGGCCCTCCCATTCCCAGCACCACATACTTCTGCGCGCAGTCACCAACACGGGCCGCGGGGATCCCTCAAGGGGCCGGAACTGTTTACAGCGCGCCCTGGCGGACATCCTCCCGCCCAGACCCTCCTCCCAGCAACCCCGCGAGGGCACCGCGGGTCCGCGACCCGCCGCCACGCCCCCTCCGCCGCCACGCCCCCTCAGAGCCCGTCGGAGAAGCTTTAGTTTCTGGGGCCTTCGCGCTTCAGCTTCCCGGCAGCCCCTCAGCCCTGCCCTTTTTTGTTTACGTTGAGATTCACAAAAAGATCGCTGCCGTTTAAAACATGAAGCTGTCAGCCCCTGTGCTGACCAGTTAGTTGAAGGAAGGTGTGGACCTAGGGTTAGAAAACTCCCAAGTCAGTTCCCGTCCCCACCCCACCCCCACTCCGCCCACACACGCGGAGTTTCTCCTCGTGGAGGCGAAGCCGGGTGAGAAGCCACCAGGACGGCGGCAGGTGCGGGGATCCCCGATGGGTAGGACAGTGGTTCTCGGCCTGTTGTCACCGGCTTGACCTGGGTCAGAAATGTCAACTCTCGAGCCCCGCAGCAGGCGCGCCGACGCAGAAGCTCCAGGCGCAGGGCGCAGCCGTCTGCGCTTTCGCCCGCCGCGCAGGTGACGCTGATGACGGCTCCCGTCGGAGAAGCCCCGGGGCTAGGGTTAGGAATGGCGCCCGGCAGAGCAGGACGCAGGAGGCTCCGCGCTGGCGCAGGTATTCGCGCGGCACTCCAACCCCTCGTCCCAAGACCTCCCTCCCTTAATATTTCAGGCCAAGGTAAGCCATTAAAGGGGACACAGGGTTCCCATAAATAGCTGCAGATTCGACCTGCCCCTGTCTTTGCTTTCCTCTCCCTTGAGAGGAGGTCCGGAGCTGGGAAAGCGGGGCTGGTGATGACGGCGGCAAGGGACCCAAGTCTCGGGGTAAACCCCCAGGATTCAGGGAGGTAGCCCAGCTCTCCAACCTCACTAGGCCGGCCTTCCTGGCTCCCCGCATCCGCTGGCAGGTTGTGCTGTGGGTGGGGTGGCAACTCCCACTATCCAACTGTGCCTTTCATAGAGCCTGTGTGTGGCAGCAGAAGAGCCCCTCTAGATTTAAGGTCCCTCAGAGTCCCCTCCCCCCACCCCAGCTGCCAATGATGTAGGAGGGAGCGGAGAATTGCTGTGAGGACGTGTCCATGTAGTGGTCAGTCAACAAACATTGAGAATCTGTTATGTCACAGGCCCTGGGGAACAAAGGGTCTGCCTTCAGAGTTTACAGTCTAGCGGGGTTGATAGGTAGACAGACACATACAACATATTTACATGCATACAGAAGCTAGGATAGTGGAACATAAGGGTGATAGGTTACTGACTGACTTGGGGGTGGGGAGGCCCCTGCAGGTAGGGTAGTCAAAGTAGTCCTAAGAAGGGGAAATTAGAGCAGAAACCTTGAGGAGAAAAATCTGGGAGAAGAAAATGCCCAAGAGAAGGAACAAGTGCAAATATCCTGAGCATAGAATGAACTTGCTATGCTGGAGAGCACACGACTGTGTCTGCAGGTGAGAACAGCAAGAATAGGGTGGGATGTGACATGAGGCCGCGGGAAGGAGTTTGGATCTTTCTCTGTATTGGAAGCCATCGAGCGATTTAAATATTCACTTATCACAATTTGCTTTAGTTTGTTGTTGTTGTTGTTGTTGTTATTGAAGAAAATGAACAACTCGTAAGGGTCCAGCTTGATGGCTTTCTGTCTACCCGTACAACTGTGTAATCGCCGCCCAGATCATGGCTTCAGTTTTTAAAGATCATTCTGTGTGCTACTCAGAGAATGGACTGAGGAAGGGTGGGCATCCCTGGTGGCAGAGATACTGGTTAGAAGGCTGTTGCAATCATCTGGTTGACGTGATAGGACTTAGAATAGAGTGGCAGCAGTGGGTAGTGGTGAGAAGTGGTTGGATCAGATCGTATTTAGAAATAGAGGTGATATTGATGCAATTCTCTGGATGTGGAGAGAAGACTGAAGGAGTCCTCCTGGGGATCTGAGGAACTCAATATGGTGGCACCAAGATGGAACAGAATTTCAACAGATTTACAGTTTATTAGGAATCAGTAATTTTATAGTAAAACCCACATGCATGTCTTAGGGTTGTAAGGCAACCCAAAGGAGAAAACTTCTTGCTTATATTTGCCTCCAGAATGTTTGTCTCTGCATGGCCTAAGTTTAGTTTGCACATATCCAAGTAGACCCAGGTAAACAAAACAAGCTACGGATGTCGACTAACAGTCCAGGCATTTTCCAGCTGGACCAAAAACATAGACTGAAATCAGACCTAAGCCTGTTCTCTTTCCTGTCTTTTAGATTCTAATGTCGGAACCAGGGAAGTTGCTGCAGAAAGTGAAGGTGTGGCTGCAGGAATACTGGAACGTCACAGACCTGATAGCCATCCTTTTGTTCTCTGTCGGAATGATCCTTCGTCTCCAAGACCAGCCCTTCAGGAGTGATGGGAGAGTCATCTATTGTGTGAACATCATTTATTGGTACATCCGTCTATTAGACATCTTCGGCGTGAACAAGTATTTGGGCCCCTATGTAATGATGATTGGAAAAATGGTAAGCAGGATCCTCTGATTCCATGTTGTACATTTGCAGAGGAGGAGTTATCGCAGAGGCAATAACAGGAAGAGGAGAATAATTCATTTGGGCCTGCCGTGCTGGTCTGAAATGGCCCTGGGGGTGTTTTATTTTTTTTTCATTCCTTGTGAGTATTTAGGAGTTTGACTACATGTATATCCATCACTGGAAAATTAATCATCACTCACCCATTTACTTACTGAAAAACAATCACAGATCATCTATTTTGTGCTAAGCACTGGAGTAGGAGTTGGGTATATAAAGGAGCTCATTCCCCGAGATCAAAGATGAGAGAAAGAGAAGTAATTACCATATAGTATGAGAATGCTGTGATAGAGAGGCCTATAAAGTATAAAGGAGCATAGAAAAGACAATGTAGGTCAGGGAAGGCTTCCCATGGAGGTTACATTTTAGCTGGATCTTGGAGGAGGAGTGGGTGTCCACTCCAAATTTTTAACAGATTTTTCAATTTGTAACATTTCTTCTCCTCTTCCTCCTCCTCCTCCTTCTCCATCTCCTGCTTCTTCTTCTTCTTCTTCTTAATGAAGTGCTTGAAAAATGCCTTTCCTTATGCAAAGGGAAGAAAATATAATTTATTTTAGCTGAGTTAAGTTAGGTTGAATT
Source organism: Lutra lutra (assembly GCF_902655055.1). Taxonomy (NCBI): domain Eukaryota; kingdom Metazoa; phylum Chordata; class Mammalia; order Carnivora; family Mustelidae; genus Lutra; species Lutra lutra. The sequence continues at coordinate 12,451,184 of NC_062290.1, read as the reverse complement.
TGAGTAGTGTCCCTTACTTCACCTTTACAGGGCATTCGTGGAAGAGCCAGATACCTCCCTCCTACAGCTCTTACTGAAAATCCTCTGTGCTGAGAACCTCCATTCCACTTCTACTTGTAGCTGTTGAAAACCAACCCTCAGTCAATAGATGTCCTTTATAATTCTCAGTCAAGTTTTACTATATACATCATTGCTGCTGACCTTAGGTCAGCAAATCAATATTTGTTATCATTATTAGTGTGTATGTGTGTATATAAGTCTACTGAAATGAATCTTAAATAACCAAGTCTCTTCCTACAGAAGCACTGGCAAACACATGCAAAGAGGAGAATTTGAATCCAAAAGGAAGGGGTTGTGAGACCTGGAGCAATTTATTTAACCTCTTTAAGACTTTAGTTTATTCATTCAAAGTAATTATAATAAAGGCAAGGTTATATCTTGTAAGGGTTGTGATGATTAGAAAGAACATACTAAATAGCTAATAAGGTCTGGCCCATAGTAGGTAGTTGATAAATGACATCTCTTATATTTATGTTCACTTTATGTTAAAGTCTAATAAAAAGGGGGAGGAGGGATAGGGGATTGGTGAGCGTGGTTAGTCTGCTCTATTCTTAACCCTTTTGTACAAAAGCTTGCAATCTATAACACCAGTATTGTTTAGGGGATATATCACCAAGCCCATTCTGGAGAGGAAAATTGGAATTCAACAAGCCTGATTTATTTACCCAAAACCAAATCCCAGTTCAACTGGGATTTTTGACTAGATAAAATATGTATATCTTACTCCGTTGCACAGCCCGTTATATAATCTTCTCTGTGTTTTAGTAATGAATTTGGGATTGTGGTAAAGATTTGGATGTCTAAAAGCAGAAACTCTCAACTTAGAGTCTTCAGGAGAGATTTAGAAGAAAGGATTGGTGGACCCTCCACCCAATTTATATATAAAAAATACACAGGCATATGAATTCCCGGACAGAGAGGACAAGCTTCCCTGAGACTCTCAAATATATTTTCAAATGGACCCAATGAGAGTGAAAATTGTAACAGCTACAAAATTAGGCCCAGTTTTCTCAGCCTGGGCCCTACTGATATTTCAGATTAGATAATTCGTTGTCATGGGGGCCATCCTGTTCATCTTAGGGTGTTTAACAACATCACTGGCTTCTACCCACTAATGCCAGTAGGGAAGGTATACACACACACACACACACACACACACACACAACAACAACATTGCCATATGTACTCTGGGGACACACTTGCTCTCTGTTGAGAACCACCACAGTAGACGATTACATAATCTGATGGCTTGTTTCTTCTGGTTGATTGGTTGCCTTGTTTTGTTTCAGTAAATAAGATCTAAGGTCTCAAACCAGCTAAGTATATTACTTTAAAAACGTTGGGTGGTACTGAAATACTTGAAATATCTAAAGTCACACTAAAACAGCAAAAGCTCATTGTAAAATCCCCGTCTATCATTTTAATAATGGCATAATTATCCCCAGTTTTGACTTGAATGAACCCTTACTATGGAGTGAGCAAGAGAGATGTACTGCATTTTCTCTACCTTCCAACTTACGAATGACTTCCCTTATCAGTCAAGAATAAGTAGAAAATGAGTGTATTTGGTGGCTTTGTTCTCTTTCCTGGAGTTTCCAAGATACTTAGTTCAATAATTGAGTCACTCATCTAGAAGAGAGGTAAAAAATGCCCATAGAATTTTTCATTGAGCCAGATGGACTGCCAGGTGGGACGCATAACAAAATATGCCCAGATGTGATTATTCTGAAAGCCCCTCAACATTAGAGAGTCCCTATTCGGTACTAAACAGTCAAGTAACTCACTGTGCCCTGTGGTAAGGGATAGACAGACAGCTGCTAAGATACCTGGACACAATACTTGATCAAGTAGGATTCCAACTGATCTTTAAATCCAGAATCACTTACGGGGATCCTGACCTCTTTCCTTCATAGTCCACTTCTCAGTGCAATTCTCTAAGCCTAGTACTAAGCTCACTTATATAATGCAGAAAAAAAAAACAATGATAGCTCTCATTTACTCTGTGCCAAACACCGTGTCAGACATGTCATCATCACTACAACCCCATAAAATGGCTTTTAGTATCTTCATTTGGTACCTAGATAAACTGAAACTAGGCAAAGAACAAAGGCAGGATTCCAGCTTGGGTGGGTCTGACGTCACAGCCCGGCCATCCGGTGCTAATAATAACAATACGTGAACATTTACGGGGATCTATCCACATTGCTTCACGTGTTATCACATTTAATCCTTACAAAATTCATATGCATTGCTATTGTCTTTGTTATTCCCATTTTGAAAATGAAGGGGAAAACCAAGATTAAGTAACTTGCATGTGACCACCTAAGCTGTTTTTACTAGAACAGTTAAGATGAAAACTCAGGTGGTCTAACACCTATACAGAATGCAACCAACGAATAGTTGTAAGAGTGAGACAGAATCAGCTCTCCTCATGTTGAACCAACTGGACAGTTCAGCTCTAAAAACAGAGGTCCCCCGTTTTTACTAATAATGTTCTGTTTCTGCACTCTACCAGATTTCAGTATTTGTGTGGTATAGGGTTTTGAGATCTATGATGTTGGGTAGGAAGAGCGTTTCTTGTCTTTGGTTGTTTGGCCCTGCGGGTAGATAGCAGACTCAATCTGAATGAAAACAGCCCTGGGAAATTAAATCAGACCAGTTGCTGTGTGTACTGGCTGTTTTCTTGGGTCAGACTGGCTCCTAAATTTCATGAGTACATACATTCCTCTTCCCACCCACCTTTTAATCAATCCAAATATACAACTTGAAGGCCCCATTAGTGTTTTTTCATTGATAGAACTTTTTGTAAATGAGGAGTGAAAGAATTTTACAAAATAGAAAATGAGCAACAGGCCTCTGTTTCCTATGAAACTGTTTCAACACAGCTGGCTTGTTCACTTTTAAGAGCATTCTGAGGCTGCTATGCTGTGAAAGGAATAACCAATTAAGTCACATATATTTTTAAAAACAGTGAACAGATATGAATGAACGTCAAGTTTTGAGAGATTCTTACTGAATCTCAAAATTAGATGATACTTGACAGCTGGGTTTGGAAGTTGCCTTGATGGTTGATTAATTGACCTAAAATATATTGAGCCCCCAGTGTCCTGAGGCAAACAGGAAGGCTCTAGTGTTTTAATTCTATTAACAGGCGCTGTGGAATATATTCTTTCAAAATAAAATTTTAAAGCAAATTTACAGCCTTTATTATCATTGATAAAATTATCGTTAGTGTTTCTTTGTGGGTGGGTATCCCTTCAGGAAGTTTGATATCCAAGAGAAGGTCATCTTTTGTATTCGGTGGTTTGATGTGAGGAATAGAAGCCAGTCTCCAACTAGCTTAAGCCCAGGAGGGCTATTTTGACTTAGAGAAGGGCAAAATGAAATTGGCCTAAAGGGCTACTTCAATCAGGCCCTCAACCCCTGTCAGGACATAACTCTCTCTCTCTCTCTCTCTGTCTGGAATATCTGCTTCATTCACTCCTGATCAGTTTCACTAGTGGGAGCCTCAGCCACTCTGAATTCATATCATTACAGAAAAAGAAAGGGAGCTTCTCTCTCCCAGCTTCAGTTGAAAAAAATCCAAAGATAGGATTCTGGTTGGCCCATCTTATGTCGCATGCCTACTTCCTATCGCTGTTGCCGGAGGGTGAGCTACCATGATTAACTTAGCCTGGAAAAGACATCTATCTTTGTGGCCAAAATGGGTGGGAACTGCTTCTAAAAGAAGGAGGCAATGGGTTCTGGCCAGGCAAAATAATAGTTATTATATCCCCATCTATTTTTGGTGATAAAAGGAAAGTAATTTGGCATATGAGAAACAGATCCCAGATAATATGTATCATGAAAACAAGCAAAAAAGAAAGGAATCAAGAGGAACAAGAGATGATATTGTGCTCAAATGCAGTCAAGAGAATTTTATAAACACGTCAAGATGAAAATCCAACATTTCAACAGCAGACACAGAAATGAGCCATTAGGCAACTTGATTCTGTCGCCTACAAAAACAGCCTCCATAACTGATAGGACATGCTACAATAGAATTAAGTACAGAAAGAATGGTTCTCTGAGGGACTGGTTTGTGGTAGAATACCAAGTGATGAAGTGGGACCACAAGAATAAGAAGGTAAATGATGGATATTTGGGTTGTACTAGCTTTGTTCTCAAATGGTTATTTTCTTGCGCATTTGAGATCTTCATTAGCCTTTCCAGTTTAGGGAATTTACAGCACTGCAGTTGTTCTTGAAATATTTCAAATTCTTTCAGTTTCACTTTTGCTAAGAAGAGACCTTAGGAGGACCTTTCCCGTTCCCAAGAACAGAGACAAAGTTAGTACTGGATTCGTAGAGAGACCCGAGCTTCATGTGACTCCCATGCCTAATCCTAAATAGGTGGCACAGACTACAGTGAAAGATGAGGGGGTTCCATGCTATGTGTGCTTTTCTAAAAATGATTTTTGAGTTACTGATAAGTTCTGTGGACATTGCTTCAATAGATCAAGTGTTCTCTTTCTTACTTGGACACAGCTGTCTATCTATATATTCCGTAGCAATAGGGTTAAAAGTGAACCTCCTTCACAGGTTTCCATCACTGTTGGTGTCATAGGAACACTCAATTATATGGATTTTCTTTTATTTCTCTCTTCCAGATGATAGACATGATGTACTTTGTCATCATTATGCTGGTGGTACTGATGAGTTTTGGGGTCGCCAGGCAAGCCATTCTCTTTCCCAATGAGGAGCCATCATGGAAACTGGCCAAGAACATCTTCTACATGCCCTACTGGATGATTTATGGGGAAGTGTTTGCGGACCAGATAGACCGTAAGCAAGTTTATGATTCTCATACACCAAAGTCAGGTATTGAACTTCAATTGGGTCACGTCTTTTCTGAGTTCATTTGTTTGTTCTCAATAAATGGCTCAAGATAGAGGACCGATTCCTAGCTTGCTATCTCGGAGAAAGAAAAAAAAATTAACAATTACAGAAGGCGAATACGCAATTTTCACAAAGTAGTCCTCTGGTGTTTCTCCAGGTATGTCCTTTCTGTGACACATATTGATATCTGACATCCTAAATTTGATCAAAAACTGTATAACAAGATCTAAATTATATTTGGGGAATCAAAATCCTAGGCCATGTGGTGGCCCATAATATTAAAATATTATGTCATTACTCCCACCCCTACCCTAGGCCCCAGCCTGTAAAAACTAAATTCTTTGGGTTTGACTTCAGAACAAATAAACAATTCTCTATTTTGCCATCAGAATTCAAGAGGGCAAACATCTGCATGGTGTTTTCCTTGCAATGGAAACTATTCTTCAGCTCCTTTTCCCCCCTGTCTTAAATTATGTACTTTTGAGACTCAAAAGAAGCTAGTATTCATTGCCTGGAAGTATGGAAAATGCCTTAGGTTATAAACTGAGTTGCTTGCTGTAAATGCCAGGAAAAAAAAAAAAAAAAACAGTATCTATATCCTGAAATGATTCAGTGTGAGGAGTGAGCTCCAGCAGGCCCCAAATGTTTCATGCCCTAATAGGTGCCGTTTCTCTGTAATAAACACCCTCTCATACAGAGTTTGGAGGTAGGTGTATTGTAGGAGTGTGTTCCAGCATTTTATTTGGACCAAATGTCAGGGCACACCAGGCATTGGGAAATGATTTGGGAAGAAAGCATCAGGAAGGAAGTACCTTGCAGTATGGAAGAACTGAATCCCTCCAACAACTTGTTCTCATTTTCCCTGAGGAATTTAGCTCTAGAAATAACAACCCTCCAACATTGTCGAATTAACATTTCTGAAACGTTTTTTGCTGACAAGCCAGCCATCCGAGCCCTGGACTGTGACACGGATCGGGGTTACATAACCAGGTAGAGCAGGAGCAAAGCGCCGTCAGCATAGCCCCGCCCCCCTCGGCCAGTCCCAGGTAGGACAGACACGGAGTAAAGAAGGAGCAAGCACAAGAGAGGTGAGCCCTCCAGGCCTGTGAGGAGTTGGTGAACTCTGGCACCAGGACCCATTAGTATGTCGTTTTCCTGCCTGCGATGGATTTTAAACAAATACCTTTCTTAAAATGAGTCATCTGAGGCAAGAAGGCTTTTTGGAACACCTAATTGGAACAAATATTCATTTCAGGAGACTTGGCCAACCTCACTGAGGAAGAATTTTAATTCCATCTCCTGGTTGTAAGATCTTTGGTTGGCAATGTGCAGCCTTCACAGAGACAGCTTTCCAGGGCCTGGGGAAAACCCTTTCGGTATCCTCCTTTCAAATGGCCCCCAAAGGCAAAACAGCTTAAAAGCCCATCTATAATCATTCTCCTCAGGGATGAATTGTCTTATCTCCCCCAAGAAATTGCTTTCCACGTACATTATTTTGCCTTTTTAAGTTTTCCTTTCTTCCGCAAAATGAGATTAAGCCCCCACGGGTGTTTTGGACAGTGCAACATTTTGGGAGGGGAGAAGACAGGAAGTGTAGGTGTGTTTTATAAATGGGATTCTGTCTGTCCCTCTACAAGTGGCCATTTATTGATGTTGTACTATGAGCCCAACCTAGTGCAACAGACACTACCATCTGGCTGAATAAGAAGCCTTCTTATTGTTATTTTAAAAGAAGGGCTGATTGTAGTTTAGAACTGGAACCCCACCCCCAACCCCCCGAGATGGAAGGAGAGGTGTTTCGTGTGAGTGAAGCGTGAAAATAGACATCCCTTATTGTTCATTAGATCTGTGGTGCTCTACGTGTGTGAGAATAAATTTCTGCCCCAAATCTCAATACAGAACTGACCCAGCCTTGGATGGACGCAAGCAAGCTTCATGATACCTTTTCCCCAGTTACCTTCCTTCTTGACATTCCAAAATTGGCTGCAGTGGTAGCCACTGTTCTAAGCTAAATCAGCCAGTTTGCTGTTTGGAGTGCTAAAGAGCATTTATTTGTCCTTTCTCAAATGGGTATAGGAGGCTGCCCCCAAATCTGTCATTATATTTGGCCAAGGCCATTGAACACCCATCGCTGTCTTGGAAATAATTTGATTTTCATGTTATGGCACTGGACAAGCCTAAGGGCCATTGGGTGACTGCCCCACCCAGCCATGCAGAATTGCCCCGGGAGACCCAAGAACCGAGCTATTTGAGAAAGGTACAGATCATTTACGCTGCCCTACAGTGTCTTGCCTCTTTTCTGTGCCGTGTCCAGGCTGGTTTGTGAAGCATGTGTTCAGGCCGACGGGATCTCATATCCGCCTGGACCCGCGACCCTGCGCAGGGTCTGCCAGTCCCATCCTGTGGATGTGGCCCTGAGGGGCCCTCGCCAATGCTGCTCATTCACACACCCCTCCTCAGAGCGACTCATTTCTAACGTGATGCACGTGCTCCGTGTCTAACTCTTTTTGTTTTGAACCGCAAAGTTGCTGAAGCCATTTCATGTTTGGGGAAATAATATGCTGGGGATGGACTGTATGTGGATGAGTAATGGGGCCCAAGGGGTGGGTTATTGACATCTGTCTTCCGCCTCAGAAGGGAGGACGGCGCTAACGCCCTCACTTCTGGAAGGCAGTGTTACTGGATGGCAGATTTTTTATATACACTCCCATTTTTTTTTTCTTGTCATTTCTCCTAAACCCAGAGACTTTCAATAAGGCCAAAAAAGCTGGAATGAGACTTCTAAGGTTACTTTCCAAATGTGCTTAAAGACAGAAAGCAAAAGAAGAAAGAAAGAATGGAGTCACTGTAAAATCCCCAAATAATTTAGGGGGCTTTCACCTCTAAACCAGATTAGATTAACACAAATTATAGTCTGGCGTGAATCTCAGTGATCTGTGAGGCTGAAACATGCTTTGTGCCGGGAGCTGGTGTGCGTGCAAAATCGTGATTGGTAGCAGCGGGTAATAAAACTGGGAACTGGCAGTCATGGTCCACTCTGCTGGGTGTTTTGCCTAGCAGCCTCATGAACTGAGGAGAAATGCCCTTGCTGTTGTCGTTGGGTTGATGTTTAAGTTATATATAACAGCAGCTCTCTACGACCCAATCTATGGGCTACCGTTCAGTGACTCGGGCCCCAGCTTGCTAAATGTATTGCCAAATGATGACATCCTTTTAAGTGTCTCATTAAGGTGACCCATGTTGCACGGCATCTGAGAGCTGGTCAGGATCCCACTGGAGCCTGAGGGGGAAAAAGCCACTTAGAGAGAAGGAGCAACAGAATAAATTTCCAGCACATTCATGTCAAGGCCAGGGCAAAGCTAAAATTAGAGGGCCTCTTGGCAGTTGAGAAATGTGGTTCCATGGTGGGTGAGGTACCTAGAAATACACCTTTGTTGGCCAAGAAGATGGGGTATCTCTAGCTTCCTTAAGCCTCTGAATGAGTGAGACTTCCCTTTATTCACAGGGTATCCTTGTGTTGCCTGCCATACACACAGATTTCCCAGGCTGTACCGGGACAGGGGAGAAATGAATCATGCTCTTGAATGCATGAAATCAGGGTCTAAATTTAGTCCTTCTTTTTGCTGCTCTGAGTATTTTTACAAGTTTGGGTACTAACGTGAAAGCAGAATGTCCAAAACTTACTTCCTACCATAACCACTTGATATTATTTGGCTGTTCCCCTTGGCCCAAATTGACTATCCAATCTACTTAACGCATGGGTCAAATTTTTTTTTTCTCTTACTGCCTAGGGCTTTCCATCTAAAATTAATAGGTAATCTGGAGTAAGAGGGCTTATTTGTGTTGCAGTTTGGTTTGGTGTTGCTCCATTTTATTTATTTATTTATTTATTTATTTATTTATTTCAAATGTTTTGCTGTTTAAAAGGCAAACAAACAATAACCTTGCTCTTCTGGTGTCTCTGTGATGTTGACTGGGTTTGAAGCGCTGTTTCTGTGAGGAAACAGGGAGCCTGCGTGTACATGTGAAGCTAAAACATTGCCTTATATTACTTTTCTGTCTCAAATTATTCGCTCCTCGTTTTATGTGTGGAAGTTAAGATAGCTCAAGGCCAGTCTCTAAAATATGCCTGCTTATGGCGAAGCTTAGAACAGCATGGACAGAGAAGATGGCCATCATTATGCCTTTCCATCCGTAGACTCCCGTTCTGGAAACTCAGGGCTCTGCAGCCGTTTGGTATTCAGGGCTGACCTTCTCTAATGGATTCAGAGCACACTAATGCCTAACAGCTATAGCGTGGGGAGTGTTGCCCAACCCAAGATAGTATTTTGGAAAAGAAAAACTTGAGCCAGTGCCAACTTTGGGGAAAGGGGGAATTGTTAGGCTGGGTTTTGTTTTTTTGCAGATTGCTAAGGACAGAAGCCAGCAGAAGGCACCACCCCCCTTTTCCTGTCCCTGAAAGTCAGCTTATATTCTAAAGGATACCCACCCAACTTGTTTGCTAATGCAAACTGAGACTTGGTGAGTTTACAAACAGCAGAGCTCTCTGCAGACAAGCCTTTGTGATGATTCAGGATGCTGCAGTGATCAGCGTTTGTTTCACTCTCACAATATTCCTTCAGCCTTAGCTCACAGGTTTGGGCTCCATTTTTAATCCATTCATTCTTCATTCAGGGGAGGTTTGTTTTGATCCTACCAGGAGCCCAGACACTGAGGTAAAGAGAGGCACATGACAGAGATACTGTGGTTTTGTTTTGTTTTGTTTTTTTTAGATTTTATTTATTTTTCAGAGAGAGAGAGAGCACACAAGCAGGCAGAGGCAGAGAGAGAAACAGGCTCCCTGCTGAGCAAGGAGCCTGATGCAGGACTTGATCCCAGGACCCTGGGATCATGACCTGAGCCAAAGGCAGTGGCTTAACCAACTGAGCCACCCAGGCATCCCAGAGAGATATTGTCTTTAAGGAGGTTTACAGTACCAAAGAGGCAAACTGACATTGACAATATATATGTGGAGATGGAGCCCCCAAAGAAAAGTAGTCAGTTCAGTAGTAGTCCTAGGGTGAGAGCCAGGGGGCACAACAGAAGAAGCCTTGCAAAGAATGGGAAGGTTGAGCTGAGACCTGAAATACGAGCAGTTATTTGCTGGGTAGATGGGAGTAGGGGGGTGTGAAGGAGAAGAATGGCATTCCAAACTGAGACTCAGCATGGACAGTTCCAGGCACAGCAGGTAGTTTAATGTGGAGGACTGTGGGGTGAGAGGCAGGAGGCAGGAAGCAGGACAGATGGGTCTGAAGTGAGGGATGGGAGTATAGATCTTGCAAGCCTTATACTCCATGTTCAGGGTAGTACCATGATCTGACATGTTGTAGTCAGAACTCTCGAGCAGAAATCTAGAGATGGGAGGTGAGTGCGCACTAGCTCCACAGTACCCGTTGGGATGGAGAAGATAGGCAACCTGAGAGTTTAAGAAAGTCAAATCAGGAGGACCTGGGCAGACATCAGATGGTGCACAGGGTGCACATGGGGAAATGATGAGGATTTAAGATGGGGAAGTTCACTCTGAGGTTTCTGGCTCGGTCAGAAGAATGACGTCATTTAGTGAGATAGAGAACCCACGGGGAAGAACTATGGGGAGAGGTGGATTTGTTCAGTTGGGGTCGGATTGAGTTTGAGGTTCCCGTGGGAATTCTAAGAAAACCATGAAGAAGGCTATTTTGTATGTGGATGCAGAAAAAGCCAGCCTGGAGATCCAGATCTTGGGATCAAGACTATAATTCCAGTTAAAGCCATGCAAGTGGGTGAGCTTGCCTGGGAGCACAAGCCGAGAGAGAAGGCCAGAGTGGAACAGTGGAATGGAGGAGTCAACAATAGCAAGAGCAAGAGAGGACAACACTTAGCTGAATCTTCAGAAAAAGTTCATTCAGCTAGACCTTTAGAAAGTCACAGGTAGTTTTGGCCAGAGAATCTTCCTTTCAGGAGTGAATGTAGAAAACAAACTACAGTGATTTAAGAGTTAAGGAGCAGCAAGGCAAGACATTTACCAGGGAAGAGAGAGAGCAGTGTTGTGTCTGTGTGAGGTGGCAAGGGGAAGAGGAGGTTCAATGAAGTGGGGCTTTGAGAGAAAGAGTACTATTTTGTCACCACTCAGGAAAGTCACCAAGCATGCATCAAAGGATTGCTTAGGGCCACCTGTTTGCAGAGTTGGGTTTTCTGTTTTCTCAGTCAAGACTCAACAGCCCAGATCAAGAAAAATAAATAGTTGGATTAATCCAAGATTGATGCGTTACCGTGTCAGTATGGCATAAAGAAAGGGGCCGAGGTTTTTTGAAGATGCTTACAAGGGTTTAAAGTTGTGTGTTATGAGGTCTAAGATGGGAGGAGAAGCAAATTAAGAGAAACAAATTATAATGTTGGTAAGTACCTAGAAAGAAGAAGCAACAATCAGGGGACAAGAGTCCTGGCCTGAGCACCAAGTGCTTTGAGAACTAGGGATCCCGAGAGGTGGGATGATAAGATGTTGTGGTTGAAGGTGGTAAATTGATATTCATAGTTCAGAGGTAGAGCAATTTAGGAGAATGATAAGGTCCAGAATGGATTCTCAGATATGCTGGAATTGAGGTCAAGCATCTTGAAGCTAGGTTCTTCTGTGTTTGTCACAGAGGCTGTTGAAGTGTTCCTATGACAGGAGTGGACAGGAAGACTTTGATCAGAATTACCTGAAACTCAGAGGAAAAAGGGCTTTTGGTACAAGAGTGAAAAGCAATGGGTGGGAAGAGGCAAAGTATCAGGGACAATGCAGATGTCACTTAGGGGAACTGAAATGATGGACGTACAAGAATGTGCGATTTTCGTTTGAGAAGGTTATAGGGAAGGGGTGTGTTTCTGCAAAACGGGATTTAGTTAAGGCTAGAAAATGGAGACTGGGATTGTAGAAGTATGAGAAAGCAGAGGAGTATGTGTTCAATGACAAGGATGTTCCAGAAGGTTCCGGGGAAAGGGAGGAAAGGGAGAAATGACAGGAAAATTCAGTGGACGAAAGCCCAACATGACATGAGGGCAGAAGCTTAGGGGAGCGTAGTTGACCAGAGGAACTTGCACTACAGGGATAGAGGACAATAGGTAAGAGAAGTAGGGTGGGAATAATTATTTAGAGTTTTGAGGCAGCTGAAGTCTGGAGCCCTAGTAGTATAAGGGGCCAAACTGGGCTAATAGCAGCTCGGTCTCATAGGCGGTCTAGAGCAACCTTTGCTCAGGTTCCCAAGATTGTGATGAAGACAGATGATTCCGATGCCCTCAAAGGGTGGAAGTGGAAACCTTTTGTAGTGACGCAGAACAGCCAGATTCTAAAGAAGAACCACCCCACGTGGCTTGGAGAGTTCTCCTGCCTTGGGGGAGGCTCCCCTTTTGAAATTAGCAGTCACCTGTCGTACTATAGAAGCATCACCATTCATTACCTTTCACAAGAATGAGCTCTTGTTATCACCTGAAGTGTTCCATTTGTCTTTTAACTGTAGACTTGCTGATACCTTGGCTATAGTTAAATGCCATGCTTGGCCCGTCCTGGCCAATTTCAGCCTCTGTTGTAACTCTGCCCTTAACAGATCAGCTCTGGTACATGGTATGTTTGCATGACTCCAAAGCCCATGCTTTTTCTACTCTACCGCAAATACTCCAAGCAGTCCTACATAACCCCATGGAAAATAAAGCATCAGCAGATGGGATATATTTAAAATTTTTGAAACTATCTCAAAAAAGCTCTAAACCATTTCCCAAAAAGTTTACTCGGGAGAGAAGAGTTAGCCTCCCATCTAGCTGTTGTGGCTATTTTGTCACCTATAGGGAGCTAACTTGTCGCTGGGGACAAGAGATATAAAAAGTATGTGTCCCTTCGCATAGAAGCAAATCAGTAGGGTTTTCTTTAAAACTCTGGTGGAATTTGTCCTCTTTAGCACGTGCAAAAATAAAATGGGATTCTGTAAGATTTAGAGAAAACACTAGTCTCTGGCAATGCTGAATACTAAGCCAACAGTGAAGGACAGAAAGAGTTCATGTGTGTGCCAGAAGAAAAGTAGCGGAAAGGTTGACTAAGAGCGTGTTTAAGATGAAAGCAGTCATTAAAATCCAATAATAGTGTGGGGCGCCTGGCTGGCTCAGTAGGAAGAGCATACAACTCTTGATACTGGGGTTGTGAGTTCGAGCCCCATGTTAGGCGTAGAGATCACTTTAAAAGAAATTTTTTTTTAAATGTAAAAATTTAAAAAACAAAAACAAAAAAACAGTAATAGTCTGTTGTCCAGCCAGATGCAATTGATTACATGGAGGGAAAGGTAATCACTATAGATTAAATACTAGAGACACCTACATGGTGTATAACCCAACCCAGTGATGCTGGACATCATCTAGAATAGCATAAAAAGAAAAACAAAACAGACTACCTCTACTTGATCTGGAGCTGTGGCATATGTGTGCCTGGGACCCTGAGGATGGGGCTGGCCACTGTCTCTCAAGAAAGACCTAGATGCATTGAGCCAGAGAAGAGCAGCCAGACTTATCGAGGGAGTGAATGAAAAGCTGTAATTTGAGGACAGATCAGGAAGGTGAGGGCTCTTTGCTCTGAAAGATGAAAGCAACCAGGTGTGGAGTCTGTGAACGCCCCAAATGAATCTCTCTGCAGAGAAAGCATGTCTGACAGGGGCCCCCAAATCCCAGTGTACTCGAGCCAAGGCTCCATTTAAGGAGGAAAGTTGTAGATTTGGGTCAAATAAAAGAAATGCCCTTCTACAGAGTGGGTAGAGAAATCCTGGGATTTATTGCCCCTTGGAGATGTTACAGGAGAAATGATATAGTCTCAAAGCAAATTTTGAACATTTTATCTTTTTAATTATAACAAGGGAGACCCTGAACAAAAAGTGGCTTTTTGGGCGGGGGGGGGGGGTTCCCCCTCCAAAACAATTTTCTTCTGAAGAAAAATGAAAAGTATGAGGGAAAAGAGGAAGAAGAGTCTGCTATATATGGGAGGGCCCATATCGTAGAAATGGTGTGGATGATTCAAAATGGCATATAACCCCAAATCACTGGTAAGCCTTGGCATGTAGCAAATACTGTTAGTCCCCTTACCCAGATCCCCTTTCTCCAAAGTCTTGTTTATACCGTCCAGTTTCCATGTGCTTTGATGCTAAGGGCTCTTCACTATGAACTTCACCTTGAGTTGCGGACGCCTCTGCACCGCCCAGAGAGCCGGAAGTGCCTGAGAGTTTCTGTACCTCCAGGGCTTCCGAACTCTGATGCTACCTCCTGGGAAAGAAAGGAAGACAGGGTATGGAAGCCCAGTTCCCTTGACTCTTGGCTTCAATGGAAAAGCTACTGTCTTCAGAACTGCACAGTCACTTCTTGAATGTGAAGTGCGACTCATACTCCAAAGGTACCCCGTGGGATCAGGCTAAGGCTTGGACTTCATCTGAAATTAGACTTAGTTTCTTTTGGGGTTTTTTGTTGTTGTTGTTTTTGGTTTTTTACTACTGCTTACTCTGTTTCCTCCACTTTCTGTCTGGTTTCTCTTGTGGAGCACAGCCTTAACAAATCACTTTCTCATGATTCCTTTACATGGTGTTGCTCCTGGAAGAATTCCTCCTAAGAAGGATGCACAGCCCATGTGCATTGGAGGCTTCAGGACCCTTCCTTGCAGTGCAGAGACCGTGGGCACCCAGATTATACATAAAGGAGACAGTTGATATGATCACCTGTAGTAACAAGGCAACAAGGTTCTCTCTCTCATGACAGATGACTGAGACTGATTTACACCTTGTCCTTCTTTAACACTTGAAGTTGATGCTGTAACTCCAGGAGTTATGTTCCCAAGAGTCCATGAAGGCGGTCATTCTGGAAGCAAGCAAGTTTATCTCAGCCTTAGAATCTTTCCCACCATGTTTCTCAGCTCCCTGCTCTGGACCTGCTCTTCTACTGGGCAGGCCCTGCCAGGAAACAGGAGATGTACACTGTTCTAGTCTTTTAGGAGTTTGTAATCTGAGCCAAAGGGTCAGCAGCCTCTTTCTATTGAATGTCAGGTGGAGTTGAGAGCCATACAGTCTACGTTATAACTCTGCGTGTTCCGATAAAACTTTATTATTGAAACAGGAGATGAGCCAGATTCAGCCTATGGGCAATAGTTTGCTAACTCCTCATCAGAACCATCCTGTTATGTGATGGGATTGGCTTCCTCCCCTTACTTCTGTTGATGAACGTGTGAAACCAGAGCTCCAGGATGGAACCAATTTCCTATTTGACGTTTTATCCAAATACAGAAGAGGACACCACTTTGTGCCTTTATTTCTTCCAGGAGAAATGTTACCCGACCAAATCAAGTACAACAGACCAAAGGGGATGAGGTCTGTGGTTGCTGAGTTAGTGTGCACGGAAACCACACTGCTTGAGGAGTGGGGATGGCTCCCAGAATACAAACACCAGAAAAGCAGCTTTATTTTTTTATTAGAACTCTACTGATTCCTGTTTTGAACATGCATCCCCATAAAGCTAGAGGAAAGTCACAACCTGAGGCTTATCCCTCTTTGCCTTCCCAGAGGTGGGTTAAGGTTGGAGTGGAAACAGTATGTAGTGGAATTATCACACAGCTGCTAAAATGTCCATCATCGCTGTCAGTTTGATCCTTCAGGTCTAGTGGATCTATGATGTCTCCCTGCTGTCCCAATCCTAGACACTATCCCCCTGGGATCCCTACCCCCAGTAGAATGGCCAGGAAAACCATGCAGCCTGAGCCCACGACACACATGCATTCCCTCTCAAACACCCTCACCTGTCTGCACAAACATTTCTTTCTTCTCTCCTCTCTCCTCTCTTCTCTCCGCCAGTCCTCCTGAGGCCAAGGCCTTTTCATCTATTCCCCAAATCTTCCTTTCTGTTGCCCCTTCTACAGATGCTTGAAGGTCCTGAGCTTGTACATTGGGACCACAAAAGCAGCCAGAGACTCAAAGGCTGTTTCTGGATTCTGCCCTGCAGTCCCTCTTTCTCTGATATAGAGCCAATACCTGCTTGAAAGACAAGAGGGGAAAATGAGTATTTTAAAAGGCTCTTCCACCACACTGATGTAGCCGTCTTGTAAGTAAAACAAGATGCTCAAAATAAAAATAAATTCATTGGCTCCAGGCCTCCTGGATACAAGCTCCGTGTTTCAAAGGGTGGATTGTATGTAAAGGAATCATGATCTGGTGTCATAATTAATCTCATAGTATGGCTATGGGGATTTCTTACAGTCTCAGAGTGGTAGTAGGTCTGGCAAATTCTTCCAGAACTTCCTTGTTCACTAGAATCTTCTGCGATGATGGGACTGGTCTAGATCTGTGCTGTCCAATACCTAGCTGCTAGTCATGGGCTTAGCGAGCCCTTGAAAGGGGGCCAGTACGAAGACGGTGAATATTACATTTTATATAATTTTAATTAATTTAAATAGCTGCATGTCATTAGTGGCTACCACCCTGGACAGCTCAGTTCTAGAATATAAAAACCCTTTAAAATACCAGCCCCATGAGAAAAGGGGCCACCTCTGCCTTACTCCCTGCTGTAGCCTCAGTGTCTCAGACTGTGTCTGTCACATAGTAGATGCTCAGAAAATTGTGCTGGAATTAAACCCTGTGAAGCAAGGAACAGAACGAGAATAAGGCTGTTATTTGCTTTACCCCCCAAAGTGTTTTAATTTGAGTTAAAGTTAAATACAGTGATAGTGGATTCATGCATCACACACGCACACACACACACACAAGGAAAAGTGAAATCAGAAGACCCTAGAATTGACAACTTGCTGAAATTTAGCTGAATTTATGTTCAAGAAAAGAATTATAGCCAGGCTCAAGAAATACTTACTGAACAAGTCCTTATTCTACTCTGTATATAGAGGTTACTGCTGGACAGCTATAAGGAAGGGAAGAAAGAAAGGAAGGAGGGGAGACAGGGCTGGATAAAGGCAAAGAGGAGGAATGGAAGAAGGCAGGGAGGCTGGTCCTTGCGTGTAGAGGGCAGCTGGGGAAGGAAGAGAGGCCCGGGGGGCCCAGCAGCAGGACTGGATGAGACCCGCATAGTCAGCCCTGCCAGCTTGGAGCCGTGTCGCGCCGAGGGGGGTTGCCATGCCTCCTGGAACTGCAGGCCTTTCCAAAGGCACAGTGTTCTGACCAAATGCAGTGAGGCAGATGGCTGCTTTTCACTCAAAGCAGAGCACAGTACACCACTTCCGATCACATGGCAAGATTTTAGCTGATCCGTATTAACAGCCACCAAAAAATCAACCCATCTCCACGCAAGTTATCTATTAGCAGAGAGGCTCACGTGTTCAGTTTTTTCCTCAAATGTGACAGAGTCCACATAAACCTGCAATCTTGATACATAGGGGGAGAGTAAGGTACTCGAGATCTCGTACAAGATACTGTCCAGTGGAGCGAATAGCTTCCTCCGGCTAGATTTCAGGCCACGTCTGCCAAGTGATGTTTGACTGAATTGCTTGGCTTTCAGCCAAGCTTGTGGTATCTGGAATCTCAGGCCTGAGGTACAAGCTGAGAACATGCTTCACAGGAGACCCCAATAACTTCAGGTCGGATAGAGAATTTTGAGTTCTTGTCTTCATGACATACTTGGTTGGAGAGATGACACCCACTGATGAGCTAGGAATAGAGGAGAGCAATTTCTTGACCCAGGTTGTGGTTACGTGAGTTTTCATTTTAAACTGGACATGTATGTTTTATGGGCTCTCCCGTATAAAAATCCCACAATGTAAGACAAAAGGGAATAAAGCAGGCAACCTGTGATCACATCTTCCAGATTCTAGTTTGGATGAATTCATTCATACAGTGACCTTTACTGAGACCTTCTGTGTGCCAGGCGCTGTGCTAGGAGCTGGGGCTTTAAAAAGAGATACACTTTGTTGCCTCGGCTTTGAAAAAAGTTTCATAGGGAAGACAAGTAAACACATCGTTGCAAATCACCATGATACGTATTTCTGTATTGCCCTGGAATGGGCATATAAGCTTAAAGAAAAGAACAGACTTATTTGGAGGGTGAGCAGGGGGAGACATGGCAAAGCAAAGCAAGAGAGGAAAAAGTACAGCCAGAGAGAAATTCTCCTGGGGGTAGCAGATAAACTGGATCATAAAAGAGTTTTCCAGAAGGTGAGGGGAGGGCATTTAGACGGAGGGACACTCAGGTACAAAGCTGGAGGGAGGTAACAAGGTGTGTCAGGTATAGGTATGTGGAGATGGCAGCAAGACTCCCTCCCTGGACCAGCCACTGGAGCTAGTACCCCTGCAAGGTGCTCCCAGGCCGCCTTGACCTACCCTGGGCCAACATGTGGCATTATATTGATTTTGTCTGGTTTGCTTTGTATAGCCCCCTCTGGACAACATGCATTTTTGGAGAGTGGGTGCCAGGGTCTGTGTTCATCTTTTTCACCCAGTTTGAGTGAACAAATGGAGAAGAGGCTAGAAAGGGGGGATTGTAAAGACATTTGTAGGCCAGGCTCAGGAATTTTGGGTCATTTTTTTTTATGGGAAACTCACAGCTCACCTTGTGTGAAGCCCCTTTGTAAGTTGATTCTCCAGTGTATGGATTTCAAAGGCTGTGATCGCCAGGTGGGGAGACCATGACTGGGAAAATATGCAACCAGGATGCTCATTTCAGGGAAACTGGATAAGCTATGGCAAGGCCATTTGTTCCCAAATGTGTTCTCGAAGAGGAGGAGCAAGCTTCAGTGAATCAAAACATCCCCTGAATAGGTTAAACCTACTGACTCTTCTCCCCTTAGTGTGAGGTATTTGAATCTTTAGTCTTAACCCCCCAAATAGCTGAATCAGCATTCGGGTAAGCAGAGTGAGACTGGGGGCAGATAACGAGCAGATGGCTCAGGCTGGGCAAGTCAGACTTAGCAGCTAGAGGACAGCGCAGGCGACTGTGTGCCTGGAGGGCAGAGAAAGTGAGACAGGGTGTGGGGGAGGTTCAGAAAGAGAGGTGGCGGCAAAAACAGCTTTGCCTACATGGCAGCTTTGCCAAGGGCCCCGGCTGATGCCCAGCTTGCCTCCAGAAACCGTCTTCCATGCTGCCGGCAGGAATTTGCTGATGCCTGAACTGATATAGCAGGATTGCTTGAAGTTCAGAAATCCTCAGGCCCTCCCAGTTTTGTCTGCAGGCACTGGGCTTCCCAGCTCCGGCTTCTCCAGTTCAGCCAAGGTGCCCCTCATCTGTGCCACTCCCTGCTTCACTGCTAGAAGATGAGAGGGAGGAAGAGAGAAGAGGAATCAAGTACATTTGGGTTCCACCCTCTCAGATCTTTGCCTTTAGTTCCTCCTTTGCCTGTCTGCAGGTCCATCAGAAATCTATTTCCCAGGAAACTCAAAGGTCTTAAAGCCCCAGGACAGCCCAGAGAAACTGGAATATCCAAGTTTACATGTGACCATGAAATCTCCCGCAGAGAAGGTTCTCCACCAGGGGCGGTTTCGCTCCCAGCCCCTGCCTCCCAGGAACGTTTGGCACTGCCTCAGAGTATTTTTGGCTGTCCCAACTTGGAGGGGGCTTACAGCATCTAATGATAGAGGCCAGGAATGCTACTGCACGTGTTGGGGTACACAGGACACCCCCCCCCAAGAGAGAATTAGCCAACCCAAAAAGTCAGTAGTGCTGAGTTCGAGCAAACCTTGTCTCTCAGAATCCAAAATTCAACTTCTTGTTGCTTCACAAAGAAAAATGGCGCAAGAGAGTTGCTCTCGACGTCTGCAAAGTCCTCGAAAACAGATCTGAAAAGATCCCGAGTTCTCACAACCTGAAGCCAGGAGCAAAGCACGCCAGCCCCCATGTGCCATCCCTTACAGAGTTCCACATCCCACTCTGCTCTGCTCACTGACTTCAGACCAAAGGCCAAGCTGGACATCAGGCAATGATGGATGGAGTCACAACAGCCAACGTGACAAACCACTTTTGGACACCAGTAGGTCCCATCTTCTGCTCTTGGGCATGAATTTCAGATAGAATAAAGCCAACTGCCATTGCAGTGAAGAATGAGAAGAACCCAGAGGCCTGACTGATCATTCAGAATTCACCAAAAATGTTGCTGATCAAGGCAAAGTCTAGGAAACTTCAACTCTTCCCAAGTGCACATCTGCGAAAAGCCAGTGACTTTTTCAAACAACAGGAGAGCACTATCCTGCACTAACAGAAAAAGTGGCTTGTGTGACCTCAGATGTCCTGTGACATTGTCCAGTTCAATCCGCCCAGCTCATCATCGGGACGAAGCAGGAAAGAGAACCACACTCCCCGTGCTCAGACTCATAGTGATAGTTACCGACCAACTTGAGCACCACTGGACCCAATTCAAACCGTCTTTAAACATTTGCTGGAGCCAGCAACTCTCTCCTGAGTAGACCATGGGGTCCAGCTTTACAAAATTACAGTCCTTGAAGCAAAGGAATGAAGTCTGCTGCATGCCCTTTTTAATATTCCGAACAAGGGCTTCCGAAGCAAAATGCCACTGTGAACTGAGCAGTTGCAGTATGCCTCCAGGAAGGCTAGTTGCTGACAGGTACTTCAAAGTCACTTATGCCACCTGAGGAACGTACTGTTCAGCTACCAAACTCTCTGTGGTGCGTCCGGTTCTATTATACGGCGAGTAATTGAATATACAGGGGAGGGATACCTCTATTAGCTAGGTCATGCACTGAAAGACTCTGTTCTTTTCAGCGGATTTAAGACTCTATCCCCGCTCAGGAGCCTGCATAAGATAACCAAGAATCGAAAATGTCACTGCTTTTTGAAAAATGTATGGCAGTTGTACTTAACGCAGATTGTACCAAACGTAAGGACGCCCGAGTTCTTTATTAGCTGTCAAGTGTGTTACAGGGGCTGTCATGAGTTTCGTGGGTTTCTTCTGGCATTTGTAAGGTAAGGGAAGTCAATTAGCATTTGTTGAGATCCCAGTACTGAGGTTGGCCTGGGCCCAGGCATGTGATATCCCGGAGCAGCGTGCTGAGTCCTGGTTTACTGCGGCTGCGCATAAAGAGCGGAAGTGGAATAACTTGCTTCTGGCGCACAGCCAGGCCGACGGACGTGGAACTGGGGTCCAGCCCTATCGAACTCCTAAGCCTGTGTTCTTATTTCTCCATGAAAACAGACGGCTGCATCCAGCTGACCCCACAGCCCTTCCTTTAACCCCTGCACCTCACTGTGGGGACTGGACCCCAGTCCTGCGTTTGTGTACTGAGCAACAACTTACGGAGTACCCTAGCCGGCACTAGAGAGGAAGCAGTCAGCAAGAGATCCCTTCTCTGGTGGGCGTTACATCCTCCTTGGGGCAAGAGCGGGATAGGCCATTAGTAAACAAATAAGCCAATGGGGGGGGTCAAAATAAGTCCCACGAGGAAAGTAAGTCCAAGTAATAGACAAGGGGGTCGTTGGCTGAGGAGTTGGGAGTGCAGTTTAACATAGGATGGTCAGGGAAAGGCCTTGAAGAGATAAGGTTGCGTTGCAGCATGAATGATGAAAACAGGTGTGGCAAGAACAGGGGAGAGAATGTTCCAGTCCGAGGGAACAGCAAGGACCCACGCCATGCGTTTGGAGTGATCTAGATGTGTTCGGCAAGGAGCAGAAAGAACGCCAGTGTGATCAGAGTTTAAGGTCGAAAGCAGCTCAGGTTGGTGTAACATGTCGTGGTGGAATGCTTGGGGTCCAGTGTGTGACTTAATTCTAAATTATGGACTGAATTTAAAAACAGCATCAGCAGCTCTGCCGTAGTGCAGGAAACAGCACACCACCATATGCTGACAGGAGGGCAGGGAATCTTCCAGAAGTCAGTGGTGGCTTCCAGAGTCAGGAGGGGAGCTCCCTCCAGTGTTGGAGCCATTCTGGGGCCTCACTGAAAGTTTCTCTGGCCCTGGGGTGGTGATACCTTGGCTATTCTCAGAAGCACCATCATGGATGAGTTAGACACTCACATGAAAAATACATCCTCCCTCCCAAGAGGAGATTTACCTGACTCCTATGAGGAAGTCAGAATAGCATTCATCATCCAAACTGTGAACCTCCCAGTAACGTAAACAGGAAGAATGAAGCATTTGTAAATGAGACATGGCTCACAGATGGCTCAGAATATTACAAATTGGGAAGAGCCTGCTGAAAGGTGTTGGCTCCCCAGGTACCAGCAGCATGTACTGCATACGACATCCTCAGGGGGAAAAGCCTCACAGAAGGGTCGGCTTTGAGGAGTGATTAGTCCCATCACAATTCACATTTATGGAGTGCCTGGTGTGGCGGGAGAACTGGGTTAAGAATGCTTTGAGTCTGCGTGACCAGGGAGAGCCCAGGTCAGAACGAGGAGCCAGACACTCAGAATCCCTGCTCTGTCAGCGCCAATCACTCTGTGGCTTTGCAAGTGAGCGGACCTCTCTGTTCATCAGCGTTCTTAACAAATTAAGGACAGGAAGGAGGTCTGCTTTCGTGTGCGTCCCCACCTCCACATCCGGAACATGGTGAAGAAAAAGCAATCCTTCCCAAATGAATATAACAAGCCCCAGAAATACAGGAGTTCATGCCTATTAGTGTGTGTTTTGAAGCTAAAATCTGCATCAATGTCAGGGCGTGATGGGTTCAAAGATAAACATTAATAAATAATAGCACTGGTGACGTGCAGATGTGCCAAATTAATGCAAGTGATACCCAAAGGACCGAAGTTTGGGAAAGAACGAAGCTGAAATTTGCACTTTAAAAGAGACAACATCCAGAGCTATTCAGAGATAGGATGATATTGGTAATACCCGGGGAAGGAAGAAGTGTACCAGGCGTACTTACCGGGTTGAGTCTTAGAATGCTTGCAAAGCTGTTAGTTGAGCCTCCAGTTCCTTCTAGCAGGGAAGTTAGCTCCAGACAGACGCAGGAGCTTTGAGTTGTCTAAACAGAGGTCCTCCCAGCCTTCTCTGTGCTATGGTGTCCTTTTGAAACCAAGCCCACTGAAACAACAAAGCCAAAAGAAACAGTCTCAGATAGCATGCCTCTCTGTCTTCCCAGCAAAGCAGAACCAAGGTTCCATTGCTCCTGCCCATCATGGAAAGCCGTGATTTTGTGTGCCCTATTGTGTCTGCCTTCTAGTCAACCCAGTAGAACGAAATTATTCCTCTCTTCACATGTTGCGCAAAGATTTAGAACGTCCTCTGTTACCGGGCCCTAGGCTGTGTGCTGGGAGTACAATAACAAGCAAAGCCAGGGAAGCTCCTGCCTCTTGGGGGGCCTAGTGGAGGCATCAGGTATCAAACACAGAATCGCACAAATACTGAATCCTAAACTCTGATAAGTGTATATTCAAGAAATAGAAGAAACTAGAGTATTTACACAAGGAGACTCAGGGAAGGGCTTTCTGAATAAGTGACTTTGAAGCTATGCTGTGCAGAGTAAGTAGGAGCTTGCCAGAC
The DNA here is from genome assembly GCF_902655055.1 of Lutra lutra. Taxonomy (NCBI): domain Eukaryota; kingdom Metazoa; phylum Chordata; class Mammalia; order Carnivora; family Mustelidae; genus Lutra; species Lutra lutra. Next base: position 12,427,801 of record NC_062290.1, on the reverse strand, counting down.
AACAAGTAGGAAAGGAGCCAGGGAGGAGGGGATCGTACGTGCCAAGGCCCTGTAGCAGGGAGGAGGTAACTGTTGACAGTAACTGAGAGGAGACCAGCATGGTAGGAACAACATGCGTGGGCGGGGGGGAGAAATTGTATGAAATAAAGCTGAAGGGCAAATGAGGGTCAAGTTGAGCAGGGCCTTTTAGGCCAATGTAAAGTAATGAATATTCTCCTACGTTTAAGGGAAAGTCTACGAAGGGTAGACTCATTGCAGGAATTGAGTTGTGGCAGTGATGGTGGGGTGTGTGTACGTAAGCATGTGCATAGGCATGTGTGTAGGTGATGTGAGTTGCATGATTTGATCAAGCAGCAACAATCCAAGGGTTACCAGTGGGTCCTCTTGAGGTTCTGACAAGCACCAGATTGTGCAGATTAGGAGCTGAAAGACCTGACTTCCAGGTTAAGTCTTGCCTTCCTGTGCTGGTGACATGGACCCGCGCCCAGCTCCGAGGAATGAACAGGAGCCATTGAACATCAGCTACACTGGTGGTAGTCTTGACTAGGGCAACATGGCCCCTGTAGTTTGGAAATTTTGTCTTGAAATTCAAGGAGTATGTCTCTTTGCCCTCTCTGATTCAGGTGTGCCACTAGCATTTGGCAGGTGGAGTCCAAGGAGAACCTGTGTCCTAAAACGCGCAGGATATTCCCACAATCAAGCACTCTTCTCTGCCCCACACAGCTTTGTGCTGTTCCAGCACATACACACGTGTGTTATGGTCATCAGAGCCTAACTCCATCATACCTTTAAAGGCATAATATTTTTGCATGGTTTCCGTAAGCAGTGGGTTTTTCCAGGAAAGAAACACCATGAAAATTGAGGGCGGTGGTTATTTTCTTGGCTTTGGACCTTTCCCAAGTGTGGTTCACCCCTTGAGAAAATGAGCTCACCAATGACAGTGCCACTCACTGTCCTTGAGTCCTTGATCAATCTGTACATTTGTGTCTGTCTCATTTGTGAACGGCCTTCCTACGGGTATAAGAATCTGACCGCGTTACTAGGGCTTATAGAGTAGTCAGACCTGAGCATTTATATATGGAAATGTTTATTATTTTATTACATGTCATTTTCCTTGTATTTTTACTAACTTTATATTATATATAAATTTTATATAATTTTATATATAATTTTTAATATAATTTTTAATATAATTTTTATATAATTTATATAATTTTTTATATAATTTTACTAACTTTATATTAAAGTTTGGATATTATATTGATTTTACTGTACTCATTGACCATGAGTACAGATAAATTTTACCCTCTATAAATTTTTTACTCAGAATAGTAAGCAAGGCATTTGAAAATATTTATTGTTTAAAAAAAGGTGTTGGGTCTGATAAGGTTGAGAACAACTGAGCAAGCCTGTTCAGTGCTTCAGAATGCTGTGGTTTTGGCATTGTAGATACTTACCATGAATGTTTGGATAGTCTCTCGGTAACTATAGTGTACAGAGAATTCTGTGTAAGAATTGTAGACCCACAGAGGTACCAAGGTTGACATCACCAATGAGAAGTCATGTTGGTATCATATACCCCCAAGATAATATGATGAGAAGGACATTTGATGTTTTGGTGTTCTTCCCAAGAGTCCATAACCCCAGTCTAATCATTAGGGGGAGAAAATAAAATTAACTCAAATTATTAATTTCCTACTCTGTAAAACAGACTGGGAGTTAATTTCCCACTCTGTAAAACAGGCTGGGATTCCTCAAGACTGTCAAGGTCTTGAAAACATGGAAGACTAAGAACTGTCACAAACCAGAGGAGACTGAGGGGACAGAATGACCAAATGCAACTTAGTGTCCTAGATGGGATCCTGAGAGAGAGAAAGAACATTAGTGAAAAATGGGTAAAATGTTGGATCAAGTCTGAAGTTTGATTAGTAGAAGTGGATGCATGTAGGTTTCTTCATTTTGGCAAATGTAAAATGGTTGTGGATGATTCTAACATTAGAGGACACTGGGTAAAGGGCATTTGGGAATTCTCTGGACTAGCTTTGCAACTTTTCTTTAAGTCTACAGTTATTTTTTAAGTCCGTTGTAAAACACACACACACACACACACGCACACGCACACACACACACACACACACACACACACACACAGGAAGATGCTAGGAGGTCCCATACTTACATACAACTTAAGGAATTTTTCTAAAGATATAAAATAATCATCCCCTGAAAGGACACAAAGTAGAAGAAATGTCACGTCCTCCCTAGACCCTCACACCTCATATGAAGAAGACAAAGATGCCACAAGAACCACTGGTGGCTTAAATGTAAAAACACCGTGTCCTTGGTAAGATACAAAAGCCAGGAGATGTGGTAGAAATGGAGGGAATGGCAGGGGTGGGGCAGTTGGACAGACTGAGACCAAGCTTTGGAGGACAGGATGGGCATTGCACATGCGACAGAAAGTCTGATTGACAGAAGCAAGAAGGATTACTAAGCAGGCTATTCTTGGGGACAGTTTGTCTCAAGTGGTAATGAGATGTGAGGGTAAGACAAATAATAATACCGAATACTTAAGTGGGCTGTCTGTATATCAAGCACTGTCCCACGTGTTTGTGAATGCACCCTCATTTCCTCCCCATAATAATCCTAGAAGGTAAGATTATGGCCCCTGTTTTTAATGGACAAATGAACCGAGGCACAGAGAATATCGCGCATGTATTCGACTGAACCCTGTGACGTTGCCATTTCTCTAGAAACCAGTCATACAGCTTGACCTAATACGTAACTTGCCTCTGTGCACAGCTATTCGAGAGCTGGTGCTGAACTTTGAAACCTGGCAGCTGGCTCAGGAGCCTGGGCTGGGGGCTTTCAGCCAGAGGGCCTCTTACAGGGACGGCGGCATTTACTGAGTGCTCACTACGTTTTGGGCACTATCTAAAGCTCTACGTGGATCGACAACCCATTTCCCTCTGCAGCAACACTCTTGAGGTACTTTTGATTATCACCCAATTTATAGTAGAGGAAACTGAGGCCCAGAGAGCTTCAGTGGCCTGCCATAGGTTGCCCAGCTAACAAATGGTGGAGCTGGGATTTGGACGCAGACTGCGGGCTCTGGAGCACGGTTCCAGGGCTCTCTGTGTCTCGTGTGTACAGGTGCAATACGGCAGCATTGATAGAGACTGGCTTTCACAGCATTCTGAGAATCTGGAGAGAGGAGGCTTCTTCCCCTGTGCAACCTCAAAGCAGATGTCAAGGGCCTTGCATTAGCTAGGACATGCAGGAGGGGGACACTGGATCTTCTGGCCAGCTCAAAACAAATGGCATTGTTATTCTGGGGGAACAGAAAATTGACCTCAGAATCGCTTCAAAAAATCAGCATGCAAATAAAAGAGAATGAAAGACAATGGAGCAAAAGAAGAGAATGTTGAGAGACTGGGAGAAGAGTTCCTGTGCTGGAGCCATTTGGAATCCAGTACTTCGTTTGCAATGGGCTGGCTTCTCTCTACTCTTAAATGACTTGCCGGACATCCCATGGACATTTGGTGCTTGGATCTACTCTACCCAACAGTGATGTGGTCATGTCAGAATGACCCAATACTTAATCGACTTAATTTACACCAGGATTCTCTTAGGTGGAGAAGAAAGAAATAGCCAAATGTTGCTTGTCTGGCAAATTAACTTTTTACAATGTCATTGCATAATATGGTCTAAACCTTTACTAATATGAAATGCCAACTAAATCCAAATTAGCAACAACAACAAAAAATCTGTACTATGTAATTTTAAGAAATGCAAGTCCATTGTTTTTACATGTATACCATGTGTTAAATTAAGCTAGCTACAGATTGCCTAGCAAGAAGATTCTACACAAATAAAGAGTCCCAGACTCTGAAGTAACTCCAGTCTTGACCACTAAGTAATTCAGACTGCCAAATCCACACAAAGATGGAAACCTCCTTGGCTTTACCTCTTCAAATCTCAAAGTAGAGCAGATTAAGAACCATTATTCATGGATCAATATTCTGGGTCAGTTGTGTGGAAATACAACTTAGACTACAAACAGGCCTGAATGAGGCACAGGTACCAAAAAAATTCATTCATTCATATGAAAACCTAATTAATTAAATGAAAAGAGCACTGCAATGAATATATCATGGCCCCACTTTGCTTACGGGGCCCTGTGTGCCTGTCTTAACGATGGCAGTTCTCTCTGATTCTGAAGCACATAAACATGACTGTGAACATCTCGATTGGTCTCAGATGCTCACACTCTTCCACCAGTCGGTCAGGCCGGATCCCTTTGCTTGATAGTCCTCAACTCAATATCATATTGTAATCTGGGATCAGTTGGAGCGGAGCATATCCATGGCAACCACGGATATAACCAGTTCCTTCACTCACCTAGTAACGTGAAGTAATAGGCTAATTGCTCACGACACACAGCAAAACAAGGTTTGGCTCTGTTCACTGATTATACATTATTTTAGGCCATGCCTCACCCTTTTCCCAACAGATCCCACTGCAGACCCCACACCGTGGTGCTAAATGAAGCCCTCGGTCACGGCGGATGCAAACAGCTGTGCCTAAGCCAGTTGCTTATGCTTGGGCCCATCTACACCTTCTAGTGAAGTGGGGAGATCTCTGTTTCCGTGGGTTAAAAACAGACTGTTTACACAGTTGACTGGGGTAAAGGAGACCTGAAGAGGACTGAGATAGAGTTTCAAACCTATGAGATGAAGCAGCTTGTCCAGCACCCCATGAATGGCACTTCTGGGTCAAGAATTATTGTTCATGAACCTTCCAAAAAATATCAGCTTACTCAGTTCCAAAAGCAGCAGTGGACAATCAATAAAATGAAAACTGGGCTTTGTGATTTCTTGCACTATATTTGTGGTGATCAATCTACATTTTCCATTTATATTGAATGTATTATCCACATAGATGTGGTTCTAAAGTAAGCATGTTGGCCAAAAATTACTTATGCTTAAACTTACACTCTGAGAAGTCTTCATCAGAGTATTCCCTATGGATATCACCATTTGGGGGCGCCTGACCCAGACAAAAGAATGAAACACAAGGAAAGTCTATATGCAAACATCTGGACCTTCAACTTTAACGCAGCGTCAACTGCCTCATCATGAGACATGAAACAGTATGGTAGCTAAGATGATGGAATGTCTTAGGAGTTCAGGCTCTGAGGCCTCTTACTAGCTGTGTGCCGTTGAGCAAGTGACTTCCTATTTGGGCCTCAGTTTATTTATCTGTAGAATGGACAAAATAGTACCTAGTGGGTATGCACTAAATTATTTCTCCCCAAATTTATGTGTTGAATCCCCAGGCCCCAGTGTGACTATGTTGAGGCCCTTAGAAGGTAACTAGATTTAGAGGAAACGAGAGGGACCCTCATGGTGAGCTTAGTGCCCATTTAATAACAGACAGTGGAAGGCTTGCTTCCCCTCTCTCTCTCTCTCTCTCTCTCTCTGCCATATGAGGATACAGTGAGAAGATGGCTGTCTGCAGACCAGAGGGAGGGCTCTCGCTGGAGAACGGATTCATCAGGCTCCTAGGTCTTAGACTCTCCAGCCTCCAGAACTGGGGGAAGTTCATATCTGTTGTTTAAGCCCCCCCAGTGAATGGCATTTTTATTAGGACAGTTTGACTCACTAAGACACTACCTTGTATTTTTCTCCTGGTTTTTTTGGAGCTGAAATTTATAAAGCATGCAGAATACTTCCTGGGATATAGCAAGTGTTTTATTATTTGTCAAATGAGCCGATGGGAAACCCTCAAGTGCTTCTTGCAGGATTTTCACCACGTTGTCCTCATGTTCAGCCTCTGTAACCTTTACTACCTTTTTTAAAGAAGCGAATTTGTTAATTATGACGATAAAATGAGCTAATATGAAAGCATCCGGTATAGACTCTGACATAGAATCTCTAAGATGGTTGGAACTATGGTTTGTTTGCTATATAATTCTAAACCCTAGGGGGCGCCTGGGTGGCTCAGTGGGTTAAGCCGCTGCCTTCGGCTCAGGTCATGATCTCAGGGTCCTGGGATCGAGCCCCGCATCGGGCTCTCTGCTCAGCAGGGAGCCTGCTTCCTCCTCTCTCTCTGCCTGCCTCTCTGCCTGCTTGTGATCTCTGTCTGTCAAATAAATAAATAAAATCTTTAAAAAAAAAAATTCTAAATCCTTGTACCTGAGTTTGAAACTTGTTTGATCAGAGCCGCATCAACCCTGTTCTTTGAAAGCCCATAGATGAACATCCGCCTTATATGTCTGTCCACGTTGGCACGTTCTGTTGCGGCCCCAAGGAGCGGTGATCACTCTCGTTCCGTCAGACGTTGGTTTCCTGTCACCTACAGCAGCACTGCATCTCACGCTGGGATCTGACTGTAGCTGGGCGGACGGCAGATGCGCATGGGAGGCCGCTGCTCTGTATCTTGCTAGCTAACTTAGCAGTCCAGCTGAACTTGACCCCGCAGCTCTCTTAGCGGCTCTCTCTCCTCTCTTCCTGGGTGTGGCTGTGCTCACCCACATGTGTGTATGTGTCATGACACATATGTCAGTGTGTGGCCCAGAGCCTGCATATTAATCATTCTCCTTTGCCTCGATGGTTGGACAATATATGGGGAAAGAAAGAACATTCCATTATAAACGCCCCGCATTTGCAGCCCACTAGCTGGTTGGCCAGAGAACCCAGAGAGCAGCCTTTGCTTCATGATGAGTCAAGGCATAGAGCAGGGAAGCCCGGCTTTTTCTTCTTCTAGGCAGGCCTCAGAAACGAGCCCATTTCATACTGCTTGTAATTTAATGTTCACATTCTCCCGAAGGTCTCCTCAGACCGGCTTGGCCACAGGAAACACCACCACCCGGTGTTACTAGAGTGGAGCCTCATGAAGCAGAAACTTATTTTAAAAATGGGATGGCCGTGGTTTTAAAAAACAAATACAGGTCAGCTGTCTCATCAGCGGCGTGTGCTTTGTGCAATGACAAAGTGAAGTCATCTCTCTTCCAGTACTCTCTTCAACTCAGCTGTTGGTTTGTGAAAACAGGGGCATCCTTGTTGGAGGAAGGGGGAGAACCCAGGTCTGAGAGGAAAATGCAGTTGCTACATCAACCATCCATTTCACTTAAAAAAGCAGTCACAACCTTCCTGTCTTCAGGAGCTGGGAGCTCAAACCCGCCCTTTCTCTTCATTAACTGTGAGAGCCGCGCGCTCTGCTGAGTACAACGGTCCACACGTTTTTCAGACTTATCCGCCGGTCACAGCTTTTGGTGGGAGTCCTGCACCAGGGAAGGTTAAAATATTCAAGGCACCGAGGGGGTTCGCCTGTACCTGGGCTTGTTGTTCTTTGACACGGCGGGTACAGCAGTTGGCACCAAGCAGCTGCCGCTAAAGGGTTTCGCTGCAAGGACAAAAGGTGGGTTTGTGTTCCGAAGCCATCTTGCGAACCCTGTTCCCTCCCCCAGGCTCGCACTGTGAGTGTTTCTTCTGTCTAGAAAAGGTGATTTAGCTCAAGTCAGATGAGAAATCAGCTCTGCCTTTGGCCAATAGAGGCAGGACAGCCCTTCACATGGGTGGGATCGTGAGAATGCTCGTGTGAGCCCGGGTACCAGTTTAAATGAGTTCCCCCATTTCTCTCTGGCAGGAGGGTACAGAGGGGAGTCTGAGAGTCCCTGTTGCAGACTGCGCAGGACCAAAATTCAGCCGGCTTCAGCTCTCCCACCTGGGGACAGGGGTTTGGTCCCAATTTCATTTAAGGGCATCAGGGAGCTGTTGAGAAAAAACAGAAGCCATGAAGAGAGGGCTCACTTAGTAGAGCAAGAAACTACCAGGCAGGAGCTAAATTAGGTGAAGGGGGTGAAGGGGAATTACTGTTTCTTTAATAGAGCCAGGAAGGATGACAGTAAGCAATAGCACCTTATCACTATCTGACTGGATCTGCCCAAGGCCCCAGGATGCCCTCCCTCTACCCCTCAGTGATCTTTCCTCTTATTAAGTTCCTGTTCCCTGCACTACTTCACACGAGAGAACTCGCCTGTGGCTCACAGAATGCAACAAGCATGTGACTACCCCAGGGCCTTTGCACTGGCAGTGCCTGCTGCCGAATGCACCCTGTCGCCAGAAAGCATCTTGTCCAACACCCTCACTGGCTCCCACCTCACCTTCTCTCTGTGGCTCCCAGCCACCCACACGTCCTCCTGATCCTCTTGCCTTTGCCTTGCCCTTTTTTCTTCCACAATGCTTATCACCTACTAGCATACCACTTTGTTTATTCATTTATTACATTAGTGTTTATTTTCTGCCCACCCACTCCCATCCCCACCCCTTCCCTGTGCAGGCAGTGGAAGGGCAGGGGTCTCTGGTGTGCCATCACCCATGTACCCCAAGCCCTCAGAACAGGCTAAGGGACTCTATTAGTACTTGAAAGAATGATGACGGAAGCTGGACAGGCATCATCACCGTTATTCATATTATTTCTACTGCTGTGATGTCAAACTTAGACATGAGGACATTGAGGCTCAGATACAGGAACTGACCTACTGAGTAGTATACAGATAGCAAAACATCAAGTCTAGGGCTCAGACTGAGCCCACCTACAGTCAGTGCCTTGTGTCCAGGGACTTCAGAACATGACTTAGTAAGATGGACCCATTATAGGTAGATCCCCGAATGGGAAGTGTGCAGCAATGTGATTATTTAAAATATTCCAACCATGATTAACAGCAAAGTGCTTTTCCCAATCCTTCCCCTCTGTGCCCCCCAACCTTGCATCTCCATTTGACCTGCACCCGAGTTTCTTACCTTTAACAGATCACTCGTATAATGTGAAAGTGTTCATTGCAACTGGTGTATGTCAGTGTTGCCCGGGGAGAGAAAATATTTGTTAATCTACTATGTGTAGATGTGCTGCCCTGCAACCATGTACTAGAATCACAATGCTGTTTATATGTAGCATACAGCTGGACTTGGGCTCACAACATGGCAGCAAGTGATGGGCACCGGTGAGCCCACCCACAGGAGTTTAGGTTTAAGCAGAATGTGGACCACCTCTGATCTAGATTTTCTGCTGTTGGAAGAGCATCCGTTGAAGTGTGAAAAGCTCACATTTAATTTTTTTTTAAGATTTTATCTATTTATTTGACAGACAGAGATCAGAAGTAGGCAGAGAGGCAGACAGAGAGAGAGAGGGAAGAAGGTTCCCTGCTGAGCAGAGAGCCCGATGTAGGGCTCGATCCCAGGACCCTGAGATCATGACCCGAGCTAAAGGTAGAGGCTTAACCCACTGAGCCACCCAGGCGCCCCAAAGCTCACATTTTAACAGGAAACAGAGACAGGTGGGCTCTTGTTTACGTGAAGCTGGCCTTCAAGTAACAGGAGAGGGGGCAAGGTGAACAGAGCCAGGCAAGAAGGGCCAGAGGGCCCCCAAGAGGGAAGTGGGCCGGCAGACAGAGCCAGGAGCATGAGCTGTGAGTGTAAACGGATTTCTTGCCTTGTCGCTTACCAGGGAATTTGTAAATAATGTCAGCGGGAACTCGTGTTTGCTTGTAAATGCTTTGCTGAATATTAGGGGCCACATTGATTGTTTCCTTGATGTCAATAACTCTGGGGGCACGATCCAGTGGGAATTGGCGGGAGCCATGGATCATTTTTGTGGAGCCGTTACAGCTTCGCGTCTGTGATGTACGTCTGTATGTCTACATGGAGAGATGCCGAGTCTGGCTCTCAGGACTGATGTTTCTCAGCACAGGAAGCCCTGCAGGGAGATTGCTGGTTCTTTTGATAAGGCGCTCCCTCCTGAAGAAGAGCCTGGTTCTTCCCTCTTCAGGCACCTTATGGAATAGATGAATGGGTTTCTGAAAAACCATGCAATCCCTTTTTAAACAAAAGCATGAAACATACTCCTGTGGCATGATGGCTGAGATGGTGTGGACCCACTGGGGAAACCTTACACGGTTAAGGCCATGAGAGTGGATTCAAGCTCCCCACATCTGTGACGGAAGGAGAAGGGATATTGTTGCCACATGAGGAGCTATGGCAAGAACCTTCCAGTCAAGAATGACAGTGGAGATGGACGGTGACACAGAGATCTGGGAGAGTCAATCATTTATTTGACTTTCTCGGACTTTTGTTTTCTTTGGTTTTTGGTCTGAAGAAGAAAAAAGCTCCAGTAATCCTAGTTTGTTTAGGCAAATAGCAAAAGGAGTGAGGTGAGCCCTCAGTAAAATTGTAAGTTAAATGCTTTTTATTTCTGTCCTTCTGACATTTTCCTGAGCCCCCTCCCGTAACTGCCATGAATTCCCAGCACTCTGGATCATGGTCCCCTCTCAAGAAACTTCTAGCCCAAGATGCTGATTCTCTCTAAGGTGTGAATGACTGTCCTCAACAAGAGAAAAATGGTAATTGTGAGAAAACAAAACCCACTCAAACTAGAATAAATAAAGACCGACTCTAAGTGTATAAGAGGAAACCTCAGAGACATTCAAAGACAGGAAGTAAAGCATGACGTGTGCTGACTGGAAATGAAACTGGAAGTGGTTTGGGGAAGCCAGACTCCGAAGACATGACGGCTCTCGTCTGCCTTCTCACCACTTCCCTCCAGCCTCAATCAATCAGTCATCTCCCTGTCTCTCCCCTTTCCTCCCTCCTCTCTCTCTCTGCTCCTTCCCTCTGATGACTTGCTTTCCTTTGACATGATCTAACGTGGTCTGACTCCAGTGATGTTTCCGTGAAGCTCCTGGCATCCTCTCCCTCAAGTTTCTGCACCTCAGTTTAAGTTCTAAAGACAAAGTCTGGTTAGTCATTGGTCATTCAGTGAATTTGCTCCTCTTTGGTTGGTGATGGGAATGGCCCTAAACTGGGAGTTTGGGGGGGAGGAGGTGGTAGTGAAGAACTTAGGGCTTTGTCTGCCTTGAAAGGCAGGCTGTCTCTCCTAGCTGTGACCATGCAAAGGATGTCGAGTGTGCATTATCAGTATGTATTGTCATTGTCTCTTGGCCGTGGATATGGACATTACCTATTGATGATGCCCAGGGACCCACCACCCTAGAAGGTGTGCCTTAAAGCTGTGAGCCTATCGAGCTCAGGAGGGTGTGGGCTGGCTGAACGGTTCTCCTGGTCATGGCTGGGCTCAGTCATGTGCCAGGGACTCAGCTGGCTGTCAGCTGATCCAGACCAGCCTGAGCTCCAGCAGCAGAAGTGCCTAGAATCAGAGGTGCATGTGTGTCCTCCTCCAGCAGACTACCTTGGACATGTTCCTCATGGTTATGACTGGGGTGGAAGAGCGGAAACAGAAGCATTCAAGGGTTTTGTCTAGGTTCTCTGGGGATCCCATTTGCTAACATTCCATTGGCCAAAGACACTCACATGGCCAAACTCAGAATCAAGGATCAAAAAAATAGTTTCTACTTGTTTGGTGAGAGAAACTGTCAGATCACATGGTAAAGGAGCTTTGCTATGGGGGGAGGAGAGAAACTGGAGCCATTCGTGCAGTCAATCCAGTGTGTCATGGCAACAAACTCACGGACCCGTGCCACAGGCTACCTCCTGCCCCAGCAAGACTTGCCCAGAATCTTTCTGATACTAATTCCTGATCCAAAGAATGGATACCAAGGTTGGAATTTTGAAGCCTCTCAAATAACATCAAAAAACAACAATTTTGTCACCATGTGAACTACATGTATTGAATAGCAAGACTGGAGAACTAAGGCAACAGAGGGAAGTGAATTTCTCCCCCATATTGCATGCCCCACCCACACCTGCGATTCACACATGACCCACCTTGGCTTGTGACATCCTGCTTTCTCATTCACCAGATGAAAAAAAATGAGGCGTATTCAGTTTAATAGTGCTTTTTAAGTGGCTCAAGGCTGAACATGTGTGCAAATAGCTAGTAGACCAGAAGCCCTGAAGAGTCCAAGCCTTTGTCATTGGTGCCCCCTGCAGTGGGGCATGTCAGGCTGTGGGGGCTAATTATTTGATTGGTTTTGGGCTCAGGGTGGAAAGTGTAAGGCTTCTACAAGTGACCTACAGGGATAGACCTACAGGGATAGATTAGCTCCAGGGATAGACCATCCAGTCTGAGAGTTATTCTGGTCTTTTACTCCTCGCCATAGAAACACAGAGTCACAGAATAACAGAATAACAGGCTAGATGGGCTTGGAAATCACCTAGTCCAGCATTTCTCAATCGTTAGTCACATAAACCATTCATTGTTTTGTAGAAATGTGTTCTAGTCTTTGATGCTTTTAGAGAAACTGGCTTCTTTTTCAAAGCTAAATTATTTAAAAAAATGTATCATCATGGCCTTAAGTTAAAAAATCAGTGTGATTTTATAGAAATAGAAGATAACCATAAAACAAACAGAACGACCACCACCTTGTTATGAAATTCTGTTCAGTCGTTTGAGCCTTCAGCCTGCCCAATTTTCACTAATAAGGGAGTTCAGCAAAAATGAAGCAAGTGTTAAAGGAGTATTATGCTCAACTGGCGTATTCTTTCTGATGGAGTCAGAGAGATCAAAAGGGACTTGAAAAGGTCATCAGTTTCTCACTATCTGATTCAGTGTTATTCAGTGCCCTGCCCCTGTATTCTAAAATCATCTTGGACTTCCTGAGTTGTCATGTGTGCCCCATGCTGTAGGGAATAGCATTCCCTACATTCACATGTGGAGAAACTGAGCATTCCCATCCATTCACATATGGAGAAACTGAGGCCTCTTCTCTCTCCTTCCTGACAGTTACCTTTGTGCCACGTCACTACTGCTTTGCCTCTTACCTAGCAGTTTGGCTACGGGAAGGGAAAAGAAATGAAACACAAAAGAAGTCAGAGGCAGAGCTGACAGATGGTGCTTTTGACTCTACGAAGTTGGAGCTTCCCTGGTTTTCAATTACACCTGCTCTTCCTGTCCTCCGTTACTGGAAGACATAGATGGTAGCCCTACCCAGAAGCTGAAAGAAATAGAAAGTTGCCCCCCCACTTCCATAAGGAAAACTCCTGTCTGGCTCCACCACCACCCAAGACATTTAGATCAGGAACCTTCTAGAAGGATGTAGCCATACGAAGGGAAGCATCTCCAGTTGTCTTGCCAAAAAAAGCATTGTGTGAGAAAAGAGCAGAGCCATCTAAATCTAATTCACCCTTGGAGTAGGCCATAGAAGCTGTGCTAATGGAATTCTAAATCCTCTGGCAAACTGTATGGATTTTCAAAAGGAAGTGGAGAATCCTTTTTGTCCTGTTATCTTCTCAAGATGGATTTTTAGTTGAAAATCCTTCCTTAAAAAAAAGATAGGATAAATGTAGTCATACACTTAACTAAGCTCTTTATTCCATTGACTGTGATCTGGAATAAGCTTTTGAGACGTTTCTTCAGACAGGAAGGGAAGGGACAATCTTGGAGAAATACCCTTCTTCATCATATTTTTAAGGATGACTCTGATTATATCAAACACCGCTTAGTGTTTCATTTTAATTTTCTGTTACTCTTTGGGGAAAAGGTACTGTGTGCATTTTTTTTTTTCAAAGATTTTATTTATTTATTTGACAGAGAGAGATCACAAGCAGGCAGAGAGGCAGGCAGAGAGGGAGGAGGAAGCAGGCTCCCCGCCAAGCAGAGAGCCCGATGCGGGGCTCGATCCCAGGACCCTGAGATCATGACCCAAGCCGAAGGCAGCGGCTTAACCCACTGAGCCACCCAGGCGCCCCACTGTGTGCATTTTTTAAAAAGTTTCTTTTCCACATATATTATAGGATGGAATTAAAAGGGTATGCATCTTAATCTTTGCGATGTGGGTGCCTACATCTGATACCTATAATGTGAATGAGATTGCTTTCTTCACTCTCTGACTTTGTTACCTCATCTGAATGGCTCAGGCCATTATTCATGTTGACGGAAATGAGAAAAATTCAGATGCCTATCGGCTTGTGTCTGCATTTGTTCATAAGAGAAAGGCTCCCCTCAGCCCTGTGTAGGCCCTTTCCTCAGAGACACAGTGGGAACTTTGTAGTCAAGAAGGCTTGCACGGACTTTCTGACTCTGAGATCCAGACAGGATCCTCAAGCTTTCTGAGCCTCAGGTCTTCATCTGTAAAATGGGAATAAGGATATCTATTGTGTCAAAATATTGTCACAATTAAAATAAGGTGGTATAACTAAAGCTCATAGCACAGGGCCTGACATTTAAGCATGCACTAGGTGGTCGCTACTATTATTATGTATTACTACATGGGAAAGACCACTTGAGATAAATCAGAATACTTACCAGCTCTGGGGTCAGAGGGAAGACCGGACTCACTTCTTCGTTCATCACTGTATCTCCAGTCCCAGTTCCGCTTAGCATGTAGCAAACTCTTGGTATTTTTTTTTTTTTTTTGGATGAATGTTTGAATGGTTCTCGCATTATCCCTCATTAGCTGTGCGATCTTGGGTAAGGCATGTCACCCCTCGTGAAGTGTCCAGAGCAGAGGCTGGCACATGCTATGCTCTCCCCACGGGTGTCCTCCAGTCTCTATGGTCCTTCACTTTTGAGGATCCCAGATAAAGAACTGGGATCGGCATTTCCTGGGGAAGATGGCAAGGGAGACTTCATTCAAGGGGGTGGGGAGCTACTACGATGGCAGTTTGCAATAGGAGAGAGAGATTGGGCCCAACTCTGAATGCAGCCAGGGAAACCAGAAATCGGTGGGTAGCTCAGTAGCTGGAAAATCAGGAAGAGGAAATACCAGGGTAAGGGGGTTCCTGCCCTACAGGCCGAACCGGCTTCTTGGCGAGGGCTGGCCACGGTGGTCAAGACATCGGCTGGGGGATGGTGGAGGATGAGAAAATGGAGCAGATATCAGTGGTGATGAGTTATTAAGGGTGGGAATTCTGGCCAAAGTGGCTTCGCAGGATTCTTGCTGAAAAGGACAATGAAGAGACAAAAGTCCAGGCCTAGCTGAAAAAGAGCCCAGAAGAGCCTGAGCAGAGCTTAGCCCGGCAGAGAGTCTCTGTCAGTACCTCCCCCAGTCCTGGCTGGAAAGGAGCAGAAAGTGAGCTGGGGTGGGTTCCAGAAAGCTCCAGAAAGCTATGTGAACATTGAAAACTGAACAGGGTGCATCCAAGGTGGAGCATGGGAGTGGGAGCAAGGTTTCGGAGGGGCCTTCTGGAAGCAAAAGTAGCATGGCTGAAGATCAGGAAGTAAGAGAAAGCGTGACATTTCTAGGAACCGCGAGAGACTCAGTCCAGTGTGTATGCTGCGGAGGGGTAGGAAGTGGCAAGAGGTGGCACAGGACCAGACCCCCTCAGAGTTCGGACTTCGTCCTGAAGCACAGGGAGGGGGTGCTCCGTCACTGGGTTTTCCTTCCGAGGGAGTAGATAATCAGCTCCTTCCAGACGACCCTCTTGGGTGGTTTTAGTGCCCCACGTGCCAGTAACAATGATGCTGGAACATACCTGACCCCAATACACAGCCGCCTTACAGCCGGATCCAAACGAAGCATCTTTTCTGGCTGTAAAGCATCTTTTCTGTCTTAGTGTCCTGACATTAAAAACCCCTTTTGGGCTAAGAACATGCATTTGGGGGCTTGAGAGAATGTCAGAAATCACATACACTTGCCAGCCTAAGTCTAGCTCAGTGGACTCTCCTGAGTGCACCTGGGAAGTTTTAAAGGAAAGAAATACCCTTTCCCCGGCCACCCTCAGAGATTCTGGTTCAGTTGTCTGGGGGTGGAATGGGGCATCGGTGTATTTTAAAGCTCCCCAGCACAGCCAGGGTTGAGAACCATGATGGCATGCCCCACGTAGCCACGTTTGCTCTTGAGAAGGGAATGGACCCCCCTTGCCAGATACTCCAGCCGAGACTCTGGACCAGCATTGCACACCTTCCCAGCAGACCTTCAAAAGCTGCCTGTAGCAACTGCTGAGACCACTGCAGGCCCTGCCGGCTTCCTACAGGCAGGCCACCTTCTAAAGCCAGTAGGAGGCAGCTGGAGAAGGAGAGGGACCTCACGTCTCCCTGCTCACCTCTGGGCACCGTCTCACTCCCCAGCCATGTTCTACATGCAGCACTAAGAAGCTCTGTGAAGGATTTGCTTTTCCCCTGAATTTACCTGGAAACTCCAAGCAGGCCTCATTAGCACATTACTCACACTCCCCCAGTCCCACACATCACCTTCCTCCTCGCCCCCACCTCCAGAACTTTCTTTTTTTTTTTCCCCCCACTTGCCCACTTAATCAATGCAGTTGGGTTCTGTGTCCTGGGCCCTTGAAAAGCACATTTTCGGGATGGAAATGCCACCAGAAGAAAGCAGGTAACTAAGGGCTCCAGGGTCCCAGCTCATCACCTCTCATTGGCCTCCCGGCGAAATGGCATCCGTCAGGGGCGCCGAGCAGCAAGCCCTCCACGTACTTCCCAAGGCGCTGCCCTGCTTTACGCCTTCCACGCTGAGACAGCAGATCCTTCGCTTGGTGCCCTGGGTTGTTTCC
This sequence comes from Lutra lutra, assembly GCF_902655055.1. Classification (NCBI taxonomy): domain Eukaryota; kingdom Metazoa; phylum Chordata; class Mammalia; order Carnivora; family Mustelidae; genus Lutra; species Lutra lutra. Next base: position 12,411,338 of record NC_062290.1, on the reverse strand, counting down.
CACAGCAATTAGCTGTGCCCTGTGTTAATTCCAATCAATAACCCGCTGCCACTGCTCTTACGCCTGGCTGGACGCTGCAGCCTCCACGGCACATTTTGGAAGTAACTTGCTGGGGCCGTGAGACTCTGCACCCCCCGCCTCTCCCCAGGAAAGCCCTTGACAGGCTTCCTCCTGACAGCCAGTATCCTTCACTGAGTGTCGGAGGCAAGGGACAGGGTGAGCAAGCGGGCGTCCCAACACCTCTTTCATGTCTGGTGACAACTCGGGAGCCGAACCAGCTCCCCTCTGGGATCCATCCCTTGGGATATCCACAAAGCTTTCATTTTTCTATTTTGGCTTTTTTAGAATTCTTTTTTTTTTCCTTTTTGTTTGAGATGGCCATCTTTTTCTTCCATCTAAAAAAACCCTCTCTCCTTCAGATCAGTCCTTTTTTTCTTTTCTTTTTTTTTTTAATCACAGAACCACGGTTTCTCATTTCTTGCCTCTGTTGCTTCCTTCAGCTCCCTGTGGACAGAATGAGACCCGGGAGGATGGCAAAATAATTCAGTTGCCTCCCTGCAAGACGGGAGCCTGGATTGTGCCGGCCATCATGGCCTGCTACCTTTTAGTGGCAAACATCCTGCTGGTCAACCTGCTCATCGCCGTCTTTAAGTAAGTGGGTCCTTCCTCGGAGGTCTTGGGACGGAGTGGGAGGCCAGGGGAGGGCAGGCTCTGGTGCCTGAGAAAGGAGTGGCATCTCTCACTTGATTCTCTCTCATCTCTATTTCAGCAATACATTCTTTGAGGTAAAATCCATATCCAACCAAGTGTGGAAGTTTCAGAGGTATCAGCTTATCATGACTTTCCACGAAAGGCCGGTTCTGCCCCCACCTCTGATCATCTTTAGCCACATGACCATGATCTTCCAGCATCTGTGCTGCCGATGGCGAAAACACGAGAGCGACCCAGACGAGAGGGACTACGGCCTGAGTAAGCTTCGGGTGACGGCCCTGGGCCCCCACAAAGCAGGGATTCTCACCACCTCCTGCAGACTGTCATGTAGGACTCCATGCCCGCCTGGTTGTGCCTGTAGGACTTCATGAAGAAACCAGCCCTGCTCTCTATCAGTCAAAGGAAAAACAGAAACACTCCACGATCCACCTTCTACCCAGTGTTTCTAAAAGGAGGTTCTATTGGCATTGGGGTGGAATAATTCTTCACTGCGTGGGATTGTCCCACACAGCACAGAAGATTTAGCACGCCCGGCCTCCACACATTGAATACCAATAGCTCCTGCAGGTCCCTAAATGTCCCTCAGTACCCCACCCACACTTAGGAACCACTGGGAGTCCAGCCCCATACAGGCAAGCTCCTGTGGTTTCTCCAAGTGTTAAAGAGAGCACCTACATTAAATCTACTGGACCAGAGCCTCTGGGATTGGGGCTCAGGGGGTACCTCTTGGTGATCACTAGTGCACCAAAGCTGAAACCAAAGCCACTTCCTCAATGGCTTCTCGAAGTCTAAAGCTTTTAACAACTTCCCTGACGAAACAATGCCCAGCTTCATTCTAGACATTAAAACTAGTGAGTCAAAGAGGGCCTGGAATTCCAGAAGTTACTGTTTGCACTAGAAACACAAATCTAGGCAAATAGAAAACTTAGTGGGAAAAGGGTTCACATTTCCACGGGGCTCTTTCTACAGCTGTATCAGTTATGAATTACTCTCCCTGATAGTTTTAGAAAACCAGACTAACAACAGCACAAATCAATAAAGTTGTATTTTTCTCGTGTAACCAAAAGTGAAGGGGTAGGAGTCCAGAGCTCAGCAGTGGCTCCCTGAAGTCAAAGACCCTGCATTCTGTTTTAGGCTCTGCTCTTCCTCTCGTGGGAGCAAAATAGCTGCTGTCTTCCCAGTCATCACATTCGTGTTCCAGACAGGAAGAAGGGGAAGGTGAGAAAATGTGGAGTGAAGCAGCTCCCTCTGAAGAGTTTATCAGGAAGGCAGAACCTCTTCCCAGCACACCACCCCTCCCTGCAGCACACTTCTTTCTCTGGAGCCAAACTGGGTCTTGTGGTTGCTGCCAACCTCAGAGGAGGCTGGAGATGTGTGGATGTGGCTTTCCAGCCTCAGCTGTGGGCGTCTGCCACACTCCACAAACCAGAAACTGAGCTTTTGAGTAACCTGCTTTTTCTTTGACTTAGCTCCTTTCTCAGCCTTGCAATGTGTATAATGCGAACCCGTCCCTGCAGTAAACCAGACACACTCAGAACTTCAGGGCTCCAGAGTGAGCCTAACGCACAGAAGGAGCACAAGGACAGAGGTCACCCAACTGGGTTGGGAGTTAGCCTGACACTTAGTAAAGAATTTCAGCCCCTTTTCTGAACGTTGATTAAGTGAGGAATGTCATTAGGCCCACAGATCAGACGCCATTGCTTGTCCTTCCTGTCTTACATTGCTCACTTTTTTCCCACAGAATTGTTCATAACTGATGATGAGCTCAAGAAAGTACATGATTTCGAAGAGCAGTGCATAGAGGAATATTTCAGAGAAAAGGATGATCGATTCAACTCGTCCAATGATGAGAGGATACGGGTGACTTCGGAAAGGTATGTTCCGTGGGCACACGCCTCTCACAAGGATGTTTGTGTCATGGCAATGCCTTATCAGCTGTGTTTGTTTGCAGCCCCCAAAACAGAGATTCCCCGTGTGTTATCTTTAGTGTCCAAGCTTATGAGAGAATGGAACATTGTCTGAAGCATCTATAGACCAAAATCCCATACTCAGAGCTCTTGGACTTCTCCAGGAGGCAATAGCACCCACTCTCCTGGACACTAGGTTGTTGAGTCTAGGACAGGTTCAATGGCTTAGACCAGAAAGTGCGACATTCCCGCCCAGACACGAACCAAGAGAGACCCAGCCCGAGGTCTCTCCTTGGGCTGGGTCTCCCGCAGGTTGGTGTTTCATGTAGATCTCCAGACATCTTTTCAGGAGGAGTAGAACAGTCCTCGTACCTGGTTCATATGGACATTCAGTGCCTCTGAATCAGCAGTAGCCAGAGACTTCTGAATTCGGCACAATAATGGATGAGGGTTTTTTCCCAAATTATTTTGTTTTATTCTTTTTATAGAACAATATGAAAACAAATGAAGAGAAGCAGATTCTTCTAGCCAGTGGTGATATACTTGCAGATCTCACTGGTCAAATAGTTTTGTGGACCAGTAACACTATAAGAAAAAAAAAAATCCCAAAAATTAAAAAAGAAAGAATCCTGGAAGTGTAATTAATCTAGCTTAATGCAAAGGGATTTACATTTTCTGATTTTTCTCATTTTGCTGTAGACTAATAAACACTTCATTCTGGGCTGGCATGTACAAAGCCCAGCATTTGGGAACCATTCTGGTAAAGAATGTGCAGACTTACAAAGCTTGGGGTAACTTTCAGTTGTAAGCATTTGAGACATGAAGATGGCACTATTATAAGTAGTGGGGAAAGGCATTATATTGATGACTTCAGTTGATATGATTTAGACTTCTAAGATATGAATCAGTGACCTCGAGTTTTCAAGAAATGACATTTTATCTGTTTACCCACTTTGTACACTCTCTAGTTGCTCTGTAGAAATTACACAAGCAGCATTCTTCTGTCCCTGGCTCTTCATTTCTTTGAAGAATGCAGTCTAGATAAGCAGGTATACACACACATGCCCGTGAGTGATTGTATCCATTGGTACTCTGCCAATATTAACAAAGTTTAAAGCTGCGCACAAATTTTATGCACATCTGTCATTGCACAACAGAGCGTTCTAGGATGATATGATGTGAAGCAATTTTCTGGCAAACAGAGGAAGGAGCTGTAAATCTAAAAATCGCTCATTCTAAGGCCTTGAAAAAGCTATTTATTAATGGACATATAGCCATGTGGTTTCCAGAAAACTGTGCCACGTGGACACATTGCCTGTTGCTCAAACATTTCCAAAGCATATGTGCACGAGACTTTGAAATGCTTTTTGATCTCAAAAAGCTACAGACCTGGGATCAAAGAAAGGTAGGGGGAAGGAGTATTGAGATGCAAGGAAGCCTTCACCTCTCTGGGGAACTAGAATGAGAGGTATTGGCGCCAGCGCCTGTGAACATGTTGTGACCATGCCACCAGTTCCTTGGCACTGGATAGAAACAGGAAGGAACTATATATAACACCTTACCTGAGCCTCTCATGCCCACCTGTAAGCACTTGCAGGAGACTCCTTCCCCAAGACCGTCTTCCTCTGGGTGTGGTTACAGAGCTCTGCCCTCAAGGACGATGACCAAGGTGAGCAATTTCCAGAAATTCAGGACAGATCACAGGCACCCCCTTCCTGTGTCTTAGGCATTAAGTAGCTTTCTGGAGAAGTGGAGGCCTGGAGGACCAGGACAAGCTCACGACCAAGCTCAGGTGCCAGAGACATGCATCTAAACCCAGGTCTCATCCTGCTTCTGTTGCTTCTGTCTGTGTTTGTTTGGGGTTTGACTTTTGTTGGTGGTGGTAGTGGTGGTATTGGTTTGTTTCGCATTTGCAAGTGTACCAAAAAATCATTAAAAACTAGAATTGCACTCTGCACAACAAACACCACAAGGTGCATGAGGGAACGAAGATCAACCAAGGAAACAGAAGACCCATATTCCCCACCTCACACACGCTCTAGGACACATCCTTTCTGAGTGGAATGGCGGGTGAAATCACATGTCCTATTTGCTTTCAACAGATAGACAACATATAATAGATAATAAATGATAGATAATACACATATATATAATATACACACACATTTGGATAGTTACATGTTTAATTTACGTAATTAACTGTACACATATGAATAGGATATTATATAATTCTCCCTTCATGTTAAACAGCCCCAATACAGGGATTTGAGATCAGAAAAATTAAGACCTGGCCCTGCTCTGCTAAAAGCCTTGGGAAAAGGATTTCTTTACACAGCGAGCCCCACATTCCTCTCTTTGCCACTGCCTATAAAACATAACTTATTTATATAAGTTTTACTTGCATACATCTTTTTAGAAATACAAAGATACTTCCGTAATTGTCAACTTAAATGCATCATTCCTAAGTCATATTTTTGCACCCAAATGTTATATAAAGAGTGCAATATAATATTTGAGAGATCACTAACACCTCTTAGGAATTGATTCTGAAAAGTCCTTCTTTTCTCCATTATATTCATTTTGTCTCATTGTTGACTTGATAAGTATACCTGCTATGCCTTCACCATAATTCCCCAGATACCCACCAGCACAGATCAGGTGAACCAAGACAGAACCAAGACATTGGTATGACTCTAAAAATACCTTCCACTGGCAGTATTGGCCCCTGTTCCACCACCTCTCCTTTTGTTAATAACCAGCCAGATATCCACATTTCTCCCCTCAGTCCAGTGTGTCAGCCTCCCTGCTAAAATCACTAGGTACTCCATCACAAACATTATGCATCTGTGTTACTGTATTGGTCTAAATTATCAAGACAAGATGACTGCTGTGCCCATAAAGTCTCCTGTTAAAGAACTCTACCTTTTTAAAGTACTCAAAAAGTGCCATCTGCTTAACTATATACTACTGAGCTATTCTGTAATGCTGCCTAGAATTTATGTCAAACTCATATAATTCCTATAATTCAGGAACTTTCCATATCAGAAAAACCTTTTCCTATCTCCAGTCTCCTGGCATTTCTTTTTTATCTCCCACTGGTTATTAAGGGTTGCCTACTTTTTCTAGTGATCGCAGCTGCAAGTTCTTAACTCCCTTAAAGCAGGGTTTGCAAACTGGTGGCTCTTGGGCAACATCTGCCCACAGAGGGCTATTGGGTTAGGCTTGCAGTGATGGTTGAAATCTGTTCTGAGTGCCTCTGGCCTGGGCATCCCCTCTGCTGCCACAGCATCCCTGCTTCTGTTCTCACATGCTTCCCGGCTTCACCTGCTAACTTGATCTGCCCCCCCCATAGGCATTTAACTCTCAGACCCACGACTTAGAGCTTCCAGATCACCCTCCCCATCACCCCACCTGTCAAGTTCCACTTGTCAGAAGAAGTTGCAGTTTGATTTTTCTTCTCTCCAGTAACAATTTAAGCGAAGAAGGATATACATGGTTTCTAGCATCACTTATCGAACATCATCATTCCTGAGCCAAAGGGCTTTGTGCCCTTTTTGCTCTTCACCTAGATCCAAAAAAAAAAAAAAAGGAACAGTCATGTGACTATTAATAGTGTATTCAACTTCTAATTTTCATAACAAAGGGAGACAAGAATAACTTAAGATATATGAGACTCATAAGTAATCAAAAACCAGTGTAAGCCAAGAAAGATGAGCTTTACCCACCTCCCAACCATATCTTTTTTCCAGTGCTGATCTTTGGTAGCTCTGCTGATTGAATTGGATTTAAATTGCGTTCCTTTTCCTTCCCAGGATGATGAGAAAGATGACTGGCCCAAAGGGAAGGGAAGGTGACCCCAAGGGAATTGAATAATTCACAAATTAGGTGTCAGTCTATGGAGAAGCCAGAGTTTGCCTTATTTGTTCTTCATCATTGCCTTTCATTTGAAAACCTGTGTGAGCATGCCCTCTCCCCCAGCAAGAGGCCCTGTGATTGGTTCATGTGATATGGGATTGTGTTTGCCCCTCATCCTATAGCCATCCTACTGCTAGCACTCCAGGGAGGTTGTTTTTTTTTTGTTTGTTTTTTGTTTTTTAAATTCAGTTTAATTAATATACGGTGTATTATTAGTTTCAGAGGTAGAATTGAGTGATTCATCAGTTGCATACAACACCCAGTGCTCATTACTTCAAGGGCCCTCCTTAATGCCCATCCCCCAGTTACCCTCTACCCCCCACCGCCCCCCCAGCAACCCTCAGTTTTTTCCCTAAAGTTAAGAGTCTCTAATGATTTGCCTCCCTCTCTGTTTCCATCTTATTTTATTTGAGATCTAAAACAGGCATGGCAGGGCACCTGGGTGGCTCAGTTGATTAAGCGTCTGCCTTCAGCTCAGGTCATGATCCCAGGGTCCCAGGATCAAGTCCAAATAGGGTTCCCCTCCCAGTAGAGAGCCTGCTACTCCCTCTCTCTCTGCCTCTCCCCCTGCTTGTGTGCTCTCTTCCTCTCTCTTTATCAAGTAAATAAATAAATCTTTTTTAAAAAATAAGTGAAACAGGCATGGCCAACCAGTCTTCTTTCTTTCTTTTTTTTTTTTTTAAAGATTTATTTATTTATTTATTTGACAGACAGAGATCACAAGTAGGCAGAGAGGCAGTCAGAGAGAGGAGGAAGCAGGCTCCCTGCCGAGCAGAGAGCCCGATGTGGGACTCCATCAGGGCCCTGGGATCAAGACCTGAGCTGAAGGCAGAGGCTTTAACCCACTGAGCCACCTAGGTGCCCCAGTCCTTGTCTTTCTTTTACTGCATTTCCTTTGACCACATTTTGAGGATATCAGGAAAGAAAATGAATTTGTAGAAAATAACAGCTCTTAAGAAATTGCACTTTGAAGCTGACATTTTCTGTGTCATTAGAATCTTCTTGTGAAGGCTCTTTTCTTCATCATATTGGCCATTAGAGGCTCGTTGTCTTCTTCCCTGTGCTTTTCAACAACCCACTGCGTGCCCTCTGGTGGGGTCCCAGCTGTCACTTTCTTGGGCACCCAGGGACAGGAGACATCACATCCTTCCAGGATCCTGTCGTGCCCCTCTTGTGCTTGCCTCCGAAGTGATGCTGAGTAAGCCCTGTGGCACCTAGAGACGTGCAAAAGGGAAAGAAGAAAAGAGTGGTCTTCCCACACGGCTTCTTCCTTTCCGTGGTCCCTCCTTTTCATCCTTACTTAGTGACTTCCTGTATCTCTCTCCTTGAGACTTCCTATCGATTCATAAATTCTTACCATTCTTACTTCTGTTTTATCTCCTGAGTGGTTTGACCAGAGTCAGTAACTAGTGACTGCAATTGTGACCCAGAATTCTCAGCTTGTCCCTCATACCTGTTTATATCGGTGACGCACACCCATGTATAATCACTTCTCAAAAAAATGTTCTGGGAGGCCTGGGTGGCTCAGTCAGTTAAGCTGATGCCTTTGGCTCAGGTCATGACCCCAGGGTCCTAGGATCGAGTCCCCCATCAGGGTCCTTGCTCGGTGGGGAGCCTTCTCTCTCTGCCTCTGCCTGCCTCTCTGCCTGCTTGTGCGTGTGTGCGCTCTCTCTGACAAATAAATAAATAAATAAGATCTTTTAAAAAAAATGTTTTAAGGTGAAGGGAGGCACTCTGTTTATGGAACAAACATGTAAATTTGATTCCAGGATCTTTTCTTCTCTTCAACTGTTAGATTAAACGTCTACAGTTATATTCACGACCTAACTGAGCATACAGTTTGGTGGTTAAACACATCCAGAAATACGGGAGAAGTTGGAAGAAACAGCCCCTCCCCCCAATTCTTACTTTTCCAAACACCTCAGACCCCACAGGAGAGCCGGCTGAGGAGAGATTGGCAACGGAATAGCTCCGTGGTTCTGTTCAGGCTGTCTTTGCAACCACCTCCACCTCTTCCATTCCCTGGGGCGTGCTTCTTTCCTTTGCTTTTGAGTTTCCCCCCTGGCCACCTCTTTGTTTTCCTTGAAAACCCTCTTCCTCCTTGCACCACCTGTCTGTCCTTCCCCCTCTCTGTTCTTCCCTTCCCGTTGGGCTCCTTAGTTTTTGTCTTGTTTACTATCCGTAACCAGCTCCAAACGCCTCCTTGGGCTCACGGTGCCTTAGTTCTGCCTCTCACCGGCTACTTTTCTCTGCCCTGTTGGATCCTTGGGTGGAAGGCAGGTGGGACACAGGGAGGGAGCTCCCCGCAGAGCAGGAAGATATTTTACAGTGTTCAGACCTGTGTTCACACACAGTTATGCTGAAAGAGCATCTTTCGCTCTTTCCATACCAACGTTTTGTATACCAGGCTCCAGGAAAGGAAGGAGAGGGAGGAAGAAAACTATCCTGCCTATTTTGATTCTGCCAACACTAAACAACTAAGAGATCCCAGTACCTAGAGCATCCAAAATGGAAAATCTCATTCTACAAAAATAGGTCTCTCCTGCTCCCGACTTTAATGAGGACGTATTTTACCCACTTACCCAAAGCTTATTACATGGCAAAAAATGAAACTGCAGTCCCTGTGAAACCGAACTGCAGAGGCTAGATGGTGACAAAGTGAACCGTGCCTCTGTACGACACACAAACTTATTATTTTAAGTAGTGTTTCTCCAGCTATGTTTACACCACAAAATCAACTGAAGCTGGGGAAGGTTGTATGTTCCTTCTGAATCAGCTGCATTAGCTGGGTGAATGAAGAACATTGGGTTTGCCAGATACAGAATTGCTCAATTTTCCTCAAGTCTTTTAGGAATACACCGGGGCGTGGCGGCAGAAAGTTCCGGGACCCTGGGAAGTGCTGCACTGGGTCTGGAGCATGAGAAGGACATCTCCAAGGCAGGGCTGGTGAGGGCAGTCTGGAACCTTGAGCCGGGGGAAGGGACCCTGGAAGATAAAAGAGTGGGAGGAGGGAGTTGGGGGATGGGAGGACTATTGCTGATGGAGACAGAGACATGGCCCGAGGCCAGAGGATCACACACACCTACTCTGGCCAGAAGAGCTTTTTGGTTTTTTAAAGCCTCCAGGTCTGAGGCACCCAGGTGGCTTTGTAGATTAAGTGTCTGCGTCCAGCTCAGGTCATGATCCCAAGGTCCTGAGATGGCATCTGGCTCACCGCTCAGTGGGGGGCCTGCTTCTCCCTCTGCCTCTCCCCCTGTCTGTGTTCCCTCTCACTGTGCTTCTCTCTGTCAAATAAATAAAGAAAATCTTAAAAAAAAAAAAAAAGAAAAGAAAAGAAAAGAACTTCAGTTCCTCCCAGAGGGAAACCAGTTGCCTCTAACTCCTCCTGGGCACTGTAACATGTAGTTTTCTCTGACGAGGGTGTCGCTACTATTTACATATTGCTCCCCCCATCACAACAGCTGAGGGGACCCAGCCCCAATTCCCACCACTGTTCCTAAAGCACATTCTGTACTCCGCCCCCAGCATGTTTCTTTGAAGGCTCAGCAGTCACGGGACTTACTGCGCCCACTAGGAGTATTGGAAACGTATCTTTATCTCTAGCTTCTCCAGAAAAGTTGTGAATGGATCTCACTTAGAGTCTCCAAAAGATTTGCCTTGCGGCATTTCACAGTGAAAGTTGGAGGTCACAGCAAAGCTTGGTTCTGGTTTCTCCTTTCCCAGTCAAGTGAAAAGTATGGCACAACTTTAAGTATGTGGACTCTGTCTTTGTAAATAAATGTCCAGGCAGCCTACTAGACCATTGAAATCAAGTTCATAACCATGATGGTCTCGGTGAACCATTAGTGGCAGCTGGCAGCATGGAAATGGAAAAAGGAATATGAGACAGATCACACCCTTGAGAATTATCAGTGGGGAGGGTGGAGACATCTAGAAATGACTGTAATATACGGCATCTGTGACCAGCTATCCAGAGAGACACAGCGAGAGAGAGAGAGAGGGGGAGGGGAGTAGCAGAATTTACTTCTTGATAGGCATTCCGGGGTTTACCACAAATTACTTTATGTAATCTTGGTTAAATTCCTTGATGTTTGCTTTTCCCTCATTAATGAAATGCTTGGGTTAAATTATGTCACAGGTGCCTCTGTGACAGGACTGTATTAATTCCTTCGGAGGTGCTAAATTTTAAAAAGATGATTGTGAATGGCAACAACCAAAAAAGATTATTATCTAAATGCAAAATGGGGGTGCCTAGGAGGCTCCAGAGGTTAAGTGTCTGCCTTCAGCTCAGGTCATGATCCAAGGGTCCTGGGATCGAGCCCTATGTCCGGACTCCCTGCTCAGTGGGGAGTCTACTTCTCTCTCTCCCTCTGCTGCTCCCCCTGCTTGCACACAATCTCTTTTTCGCTTTCTCTCTGTCAAATAAATAAATAAATAAATCTTAAAAAAAAAAAATAATAAGTGCAAAGCAAAATAACTCCAGTCCACACTCCAAGTCTTCTGTGGACACTGCAACGAGAAAAGCTGCCTCCTAAAATTCTCTGGTGCAGTTCTGAATCAAGTCATCGAAAGGCAACATCCTCATCTTGGTGGCGACTGATTATGCCTACACCCTAATACATGGTTAGTTCCTTGAACCCCGCTCCAGGTCCCAGCTAAGTCATGAGGTACTTGGGTCCCACTCCACTTCAATAAGAACTACTCAACTTTGGTGTTTATCGGGATTGTGCATTAAATTTTACTGAGTGGAAAGGGGTTTGGTAGATAAATACCACTGGATTAGATCATCTCTCAGGCCTCTTCCAGCTCCAGATGATTTAGCTTCTCCGGAGAGGAGCCCGGCCTTGCGTGACCCTCCTTGTGTTTCTCGCCCAGGGTGGAGAACATGTCCATGCGGCTGGAGGAAGTCAATGAGAGGGAGCACTGCATGAAGGCCTCGCTCCAGACCGTGGACATCCGGCTGGCGCAGCTCGAGGACCTCATTGGGCGCATGGCCACGGCCCTAGAGCGCCTGACAGGTCTGGAGCGGGCCGAGTCCAACAAAATCCGCTCCCGGACCTCGTCGGACTGCACAGACGCCGCCTACATCGTTCGCCAGAGCAGCTTCAACAGCCAGGAGGGGAACACCTTTAAGCTCCAAGAGAGTATAGACCCTGCAGGTGAGGAGACCATGTCCCCAACTTCTCCAACCCTAATGCCCCGTATGAGAAGCCATTCTTTCTATTCGGTCAATATGAAAGACAAAGGTGGTATAGAAAAGTTGGAGAGTCTTTTTAAAGAAAGGTCCCTGAGCCTACACCGGGCTACTAGCTCCCACTCTGTAGCGAAAGAGTCCAAAGCTCCTGCAGCCCCCGCAAACACCTTGGCCATTGTTCCTGACTCTAGAAGACCGTCTTCGTGTATAGACATCTATGTCTCTGCCATGGATGAACTCCACTGTGATATGGACCCTCTGGACAATTCCATGAACATCCTTGGGCTGGGGGAGCCCAGCTTTTCGGCTCCAGCACCTTCCACAGCTCCTTCAAGTAGTGCCTATGCAACTCTTGCACCCACAGACAGACCTCCAAGCCGGAGCCTCGATTTTGAGGACATCACCTCCATGGACACGAGATCTTTTTCTTCAGACTATACCCACCTCCCAGAATGCCAAAACCCCTGGGACACTGACCCTCCAATGTACCAGAGCATCGAGCGCTCCAAAAGTAGCCGCTACCTAGCCACCACTCCCTTTCTTCTAGAAGAGGCCCCTATTGTTAAATCTCATAGCTTTATGTTTTCTCCATCGAGGAGCTACTATGCCAACTTTGGGGTGCCCATGAAAACAGCAGAATACACAAGTATTACAGACTGTATTGACACAAGGTGTGTCAATGCCCCTCAAGCGATTGCTGACAGGGCCACCTTCCCTGGTGCCCTGGGAGGCAAAGTGGAGGATCCATCTTGCTGCCATCCTGAGCGAGAAGCAGAACTGAGTCACCCCAGCTCTGACAGCGAGGAGAACGAGGCCAAAGGCCGCAGAGCCACCATCACAGTACCCTCCCAGGAGGGTGATAACTCGGACAGAACCCTGTCCAACAACATCACAGTTCCCAAGATAGAGCGTGCCAACAGCTACTCGGCAGAGGAGCCAAGTGCGTCATATGCACACACCAGGAAGAGCTTCTCCATCAGTGACAAGCTCGACAGGCAGCGGAACACAGCAAGCCTGCGAAACCCCTTCCAGAGGAGTAAGTCCTCCAAGCCAGAGGGACGAGGGGACAGCCTGTCCATGAGGAGACTGTCCAGAACATCCGCCTTCCACAGCTTTGAAAGCAAGCACAACTAAACCTTCTTAGCACTGCAGGAGGCTCAAGAATCCAGCCCTGAAATTCTCCCTGAACTCCACCTGTTCCCCTTCCTTGAAGCTTACCTGCTTTATTCTTAGCTGAGCAAAACAAGCAATGCCTTGGGAGGTGTTAACTTGAAGGTGACCTCTGGGCCGCAAATCAAGAAAGCACTTGGTCTAGCCCAGTGCCAAACACAGGGGCTTTAAGTCATGTTCACATTCAATGGGTAGGGTGGGAAAAGAGGGAGAAGAAGGGGTGCGGTGAGTGTGTAGGTCTAGCGACTTCAGAAAGCCATGAGCTCTGGGAATCAAGGGGCTTCAAGCACTCTCCATGCCAGGAGGCATCTTTCCATTTCTGACCATTATCAAGAGATTTAGGATACAGGGCTAAATTGCAAAATAAGATAAAATAAAGTAGCCAGCATACAAATGAGATATTCTAAACTTCAATTCTGTTTTCTTTTCACATTGGCTCCATCACTGGTGACTGATGAAGAGCATCCTTTTTATTCAGTATAAGCCGGCAGCAAGCAGTTCTACCTAACGTCCCACATCCTTCTCATGCCAACACTTCTGTAATTGATCATTATAAAGAAAAAACAAGGTAACAGTCATAGTTCACCTGTCTCTTCTATATTCACTTCTGGTGCCACAACTGTTTATCTTTTTTGAAGAAAATAAAGGGAACAGAAATGCCTTTTTGTGTTGCAAGCAAAATGAAAGAAGAATTGAGGCTAAAAACAAGGGTCAAGTAGTTTATTATAGACAGTGGGCATTCGAGTATAGTCGAGCAAGCTCAGGATGAATGTAATTAAATAATTTTATATTTTTAATTTATTTTGTATCTCACTTGTCATCAATGAAGTCACTCACTGAATCTGTGATAGTGAACTGAAAGAAAGAAATATATACAGTGGGCAGAACTCACCTAAAATTGCCATGTGGTATACTGTTACATTCTCACCCTTCGTGTCCCGTGTCATGCTGCTGTGTGATTGTCATCATTTGCATGGCTCCACCATGTCTTCTGAACATCTCCAAGATGTACCTAGAAATTCTTCACACCACTCATCACATGACCATTTTGTATATGAAGATCTGATCACACGTGGATATTTTCATACCAACAGTTTTGCCGTTTAATCTGAGCTCAGCATAAATTTAATTGGAGTTTTTTAAGGGCTGGTATCTTTTTTATGGAAATGTTCCAAAGTACTTTTTAAGGAAGTTTCAAATCATAAATAACCTTAGAATTGACTGGGAATTTGGTACAACCCAAAGCCATCAGTTGCAGGCCTACCATGAATATTTTTCTTATATGTAGAGCTATAAAAATGATAGAGTAGACTCAAGTAGAAAGCAAACCACATAAAGACTTCTATAGTATATGCTGCTTATATACCTATATATGCATTTACACAGAGACATGTTTATATATAGTATATAAACAGGCATATAGAGCTTTCTTCAGAGGCTTGGACTTTTCTATCACCTTGAGGTATAAACCAGGATTTTTAATATCCAAGGAGTTCCATTGAAAGAGTTCATTCTGTTATGTTGGATTTTGACAGATGTTGAAATTATGTTTTTGTTTTTTTTTAAATCCCTATGACCTTAACTCTTCCTTGTACTAAACTGAAGTTGCCAAAATGACTGGCTACCTGCCCTTTGCTTCTTTTCTGTCCGGAAACACTTGCTGCGATGACATCTTATTTAGTCTGGTTTCTCCTGCACGAAGTGATTACGCCAAGTACAGTCTGAATTAGACATGCAGTTCTAAACCAGATAGTATTACAGACTCTTTAATACAGACGTACGCTACTAGGTCAGAATCTGGATTTGAAGGGGGATAAAGAAATATTGACTCTCAAATCTTCCAATTCCTTCTTGTGTCCCTGATTTTCAAAAGAATAAAATCTTTAAAGAAAATGACCTAATGTTCTTGACCCCCAAAATAGTATGTGGTTCTCCCGTTGAGTTGTCATTGGGAGCTCCAGATTTTCTCATTATGTGAAATCAAGTAAATACGTGGACTAAAGCTGTAGCCTGTAAGGTTTTTGTGTTTGTTTTTTTTTTAAACCCCTCTGAACAAACCTTTTGGCTATAGAAATAGTTATGAGGCCACATACAAAGAATTAAAGAATTCCTTCTCACTCTTTGGCATTTGAGTAAATCGGACACAAGCAACCAGACTCCCTCATGTGTGATTGCTCTAGAAATGCTTACATTTTTATTGAGCCCCACATTGGCTGTTTCCCTTTCAGCAAATAGGCATTTGGTCTGAGAATAAATCAGTTGCCCTTAAACTTCCTTGAGTCATGCATCTCAGTGAGAATCTGATGAAAGCTCTGGGCCCTCTCCCCAGAAAAAAATGTATATACATGCAGCATTGCAATGTAACTTGAAAGGGTCCATGAACCCCTGGTTCCACGTTGCTTGATAATGAGGAAGAGGAACCATGTTTGTTCATAATCGATACGAAATCCTAATAGGCACTTTACATTTGAGACCATTTCTCTGTGATTCTCAGGAAGGCCAAGTCTCAGCACCAGAGTTGGAACCAAGATTTTGTTCTTTTCGTCCCTTAGATTATATTTTGCTAGTTTGATATACTTGTATCCTAATGTTTGATGATTTAAGAAGCCAGAGGCTCTCTGAGTGAGTCTGTAGAGGAATCCAGGAAGGAGGCAAAACCATTATTCTTTGACCACAGAGCAGGACATCACGGTACCTCTAGGGCCCCATTCTGGACCAGACGGAAAGCGAGGGAAAGAAATTATGTGCACAAGTGTTTCCATTCATCATGATTTCTGGAGAGAGCAGAACAGGACGGGGGAAATGCAGTCCTTGCCAGTCCAGACCTCGTGACTGCCTGGTCCTTTTGTCGTACAGGAAAACGAAGCTCTTACATCTTTCATGACGTGTGCAAAATATATAAGCCAAATTTAAATTACTTTAAACGTAAACTGTGCAATTCTCATGAGCCATTTCTTTCCTGTGCACATACATGCGTATTCTGTCTCAACCCATTTCTTCCCATTTCTGGGTTCTCCGTGCCCCGACATGGCATTGACTCCATGGTCTTGTGCAGTCAAGCTCGTGTTCAGTTCATTTATTCCATCCCATCCCTGATCAAGGGGACGTTAATTACCTGTCTCTATGAGTTAAGCAGCTCATGAGCAGCACATTATTGAGGAACATAAATAAAGTCAGAGAGAGCTCACAGCAGTAATAGCTTTGGTTTCATCATCTGCTTCTGAGGTGCCAATTTTTACATGCTACTATACGTCATGATTTGTTCTAAGTCACTTGTTCCTTTTGAAAAAAAAAAAAAAAGAAAGAAAAGGTGTTTTGTGAAAATGGCCATGGAAATTCCCTGATTGACCCACATACTTACAGTTACAAACTTCGTCCTTGATAGATTTGAATGAGGGGCTGGAAAACTTGGGCACAATTGCCATGGCTAGTTCATACATTTCTGCAAGCCAGAGGCGTATTAGCAGGCAGAACACAGCACTTTACCAGAACTGGCTTTCCTTTTAAGTCTAAACTTCCAGGTCTAGGATATATATTTAGCACTTTGAAAGTTCCCCTTAAAAGAAAAAAAAAAAAATATATATATATATATATATACATATACACACACACACACATATGTATGTATGTATATGTGTATGTGTGTGTATATATATACACACACATATATATGTGAATATATATATGAATAATCCAGTGGGGAAAATGTACTTGTAAAAACACACAGTGTGTTTCTTCTGAATGTTTCAAATGTATTCTAAAAGATGGTTTCTATAGATAATATTATGGTAGATAACTGGATAGTACATTAATTAGACTTTCTGAGGCTCTGCAGTCTAATCTTCCTGAATGTTTGGCTGTGTGACTTCTGTCTTGGCAATCAATATTATCCAGTCATCCATCATGCGCCATCTATAGACTGTACCATTCGATGTGTCGAGCAATGCTGTATTATAAAACCCGTGTACACATATATGTAACCCATGTTTCACCCGGCATAGTTGTGGCATGTGGTTGTATTAATGAACGTTACAGGACAGCTTTATAATCATCGGCCAGTCTGTAACATTCAATAAAGAAGCACATGTTGCAAGGATTAAGTATGTTCCCAATTCCACGTTATTCAGCATCCTCGCAAAATGAGCACTTTGGTTCCCGATCTGCTTTATGGTTTTCACAGTCTTCTAACCCTCAAGGAACTACTTGCCTCGGCCGAGGTCCGTCCTCTAACCAGCCCTGTGAGCCGTGGTAGGCAAGTTGGGTTTTGCAAAATGCGAACTGGCCTGTGATGCGAAAGACTCTGTGACAAAGGAACTTAAGATAATATTTTCAACTCCAGTGGAATTAGCTGTTTGTTTACATCTGCTAACCCCCTGCGGATGCAGTGTACAGTATTTTATAAATATGTTCATTCAGTAACACTGATACATTTGTTTCTAGATGAAGTGATGCTAGTGTGTAGGTAGTTATATATGTTCTTGATATTGCATCTGACTCATTATTCTTTAACGATAGCAATGTAACTTAAACGAAGTAATCCCTCTCCAAATCCAGTCTTAATTTTGTGGCAACAAATTGCATGCTCTGCTTTATGCGTTTCTTTTGACTTTTTAAAGACACTTAATATTTGACTATTGCCTGCTGTAACACTTAACCCAGCTAGGAATTCGCTCACATTGTTGGGCTTCTTATACTGTTTGGGGATTATGTTTGATTTTTAAAAATTAAAAACAAAAAAGTAACCAAGGGTTTTTTTTTTTTAATCTTATTTTAAGCTCCGAACAAATAATATGAAATAAAGTATTAACCACAGGGTGTGTAGCTAGGGGACCCAGAGATGGCTGGCCAACACTGTGCGGGTGTTGGCGCATCTGTGATGTAGGAAAGACACATTTCTGATCCTTTAGGGCCACTGGGTGCAAATCGCGAAGCCAGAGAGAAGAGTGAGAAGTCCATTCAGACGGTGCAGAAAGCCACAGAGCATTTTGAATGAGTGGCCCAATGACGCCTGTGACCTCCCTCCTACGTGGTGGCTTTTCTACCTTGTGTGCGAGCCTGGTCCAGGGGAGAGCGAGGGATGGGTGACTGGGGGTCTGATCAAGAACCGGGTGACTGAAGAAGGTTGCCCTTTAAAGAAATCACCATGTCATTATCAGAAGCCTCTCTTTTCCACTTGGAAAAGAGAGGAGCCACTTTGCACAGTCTTATAAATGACTGCTCTTCCAACAGGGAGAGAAAACTTCTCCCAGCCTCTGCTGGCCTAAGCTTTCTCTTCCCTTTCCATGTCAAATGTTCTCTTTCCCCAGATCAGAGTCAACCAAAGCAGGGATTGGTTCTAATTTAAGGAAAACAAGATTTTTTTTTCTTTTCTTTTTTAATCCACTCGCAAAAGCCATTTTGTTACCTTTTCTCCTATGAGTTCCTTGCGCTGGTCGCTGCTATGACATCAAAACATGACGATCTCTATATGTCTGTCTGAGAAAGGGTCTCGGTGGCCACGTAATCCGCCTGGCAGTAAGAGTGAGGTGAATTTTCCCTTCCCTAAGTTCCCTTGTCTGCCCCCGCCCTTAAGCCTCGAGCCCCTTGCCTGTCTGCATAGCGTTTATGTGCTGGAAAGTGAAAAGGGCACACATGGCCACAAGTCGTTGGGCTCTCTGCAGAGCTTCGGTACCAACCTTGACCCAGGCCTTCCTCTGGGACAGGCAGGCTACCCGGAGCATTGGGCCACAGAAGTAAGTTCAGCTTGGCCCCCAGATGTGCCGCTTTCTTCACACCCTTAACTTTCTTCTTTTCTCTTAGCCAAGCACAACAGGCTTTTTGCCAAACCCACAGACCCTTGGTCCTATGACCTCAGCACCCCACGGAGCCTAGCACAGTAAGCTGAAACACGGGCTCCTTGGAACGGGTCATGCTTTCAGACTTTGTCCACCCCTCTTCTTCCCACTAACCTAGGCTCTCCCCACCCCCCGCATTCTACCCTCATCCCAAACTCAGCCAGTGTTTGTGTAGGCCCCGTCCAATTCTTTGCCTATCTGAACCCCAAAAGAGCGCCTCACGTCGTTACCCCAGTTCCCCACATGTCATCAGAACCAGCCTTCTGCATCTAGATGGCGGGGCTGTAAGCCCAAGGACAGGCATGGCCTGAAGCCAGGACATAAACGTTCCCGTTGGACTCAAGAAAGACAACAGGAAGAAGCAGGGTTTGTGGGGCACGAGGGAACACGTGTCCTATGACAAAAACATTCACATTCCAATTTGTAAACACCCTGCTAGCCAAACAAACATGTCTGCCAGCAGCATTCAGTCCCGGTGGCAAGAGTTTGGGACCTCTGATTTAGGGCCAGCTGGGATCATGTTCTTGATCCTGACTTAGTGTATACAAGAAATACACCGAGAACTGAGGTGGGGGTGGAGAGGAACTCACCCTATTCAGGGTTATTCCTTTTCTCCCGAATGAGAGATGCACGTGTATTTGCTAGCTGCGTCCTTCTGGACCCAAAGGGAGGATCTTTGTGAGGGGGATTCAGAAGAAGAGTACCGTACATAGCATCGTATCAAGGCTTATCTGCTTTTTGTCACTAGAGCGTCTAACTTGAGTTTATATTGTTGTTCCTGCTGTGCAAAACAGTATACCTGGTATACTGTACTCATAGTCATTGCATAACCTAGAACTTAGACTCTCATTTGTAAGCATTCTAACCATAGTTTATAATGGGGGAAATTATTCAAATATCACTTTTAAATGAATTCCTATAAACACAACAATTTTGAAATTGGGTTTGTTAAATATATATACATCTTTTCCTTCTTTGTGTATGGATAGACCACGGTTGGCATATCTGTTGACATTATAAATATATATAAATCCTTAGAGGAATTGTTCTTTTTTAAAGGTCTATTATTGGATTCACAATGCACTTTGAGCTTGTTTGTTTAGATACATAATTCGAAGCAGAAGTTGGCAGATACCATGGGAAAAACTTTCTGAAATTTCTGTAACAAATGTTTTGCAATAAAAAAAAAAAAAACCTCAGTAGTTTAAAACATGACTTGGGTTTCCTTGTGCATTTATTTGCCATCACTTGATCTCCACCATCTGCATGCCAAGAGGAGTTGGGGCACACAGAGATAATTGCTTAGGGCCATGTAAATTAATTTGCAGAGCAGAAGTTGAGAACAGGTAGCCTCTGGAAAAGGCTGCCCTGGAATGTTCCTAAGGAACAGGGCGGGTTTAATAAGACACACGGAGGTCACTCCAGGTAAGGGGAACAGTAATTTGATGAGCCTTCAAATGCTCCAGTGCTTCATCCTGGTTAGAACTTCTGGGCAGCCCCATGGAATCTCCAGCACTGACCCCAGTTTTATGAATGAGGCTTTGCTCCAGCTAGTCTCTTCATCTGTACCTTTCCCACTGGCTCTGTCTAGCCAATTTTTTGAAAACGGAAGGATAGTATAGCAATGTGTCTGTGTTTATGAATATGCAGATTTATGTAACACACACACTCTTCAACTGCATGCTCTCAGATTTCCTGGAAAATTGGGTCCCCATCCTTTGCTACCAAAATCTCAGATTTGGAGAAGCATAGAGCTTCCTTGAAGGAGATATTGATGAAGGCTGAAGAAAATTAATTCTCTAGGGCTAAATTTAAAAGTTAATTTAGATTTAAAAGTAATTTGTCATTACTTACTTGTTGACATTACTCTGTTTGATTAAAAACCAGAACATGGCTTGTTGTTTAAAGGCCTAGATTACCACCACATCCTTATCAGTGGAATGTTCTCAGGAATTACTTCTTTTTTACCTCTCCTGATCTCTGGTTGTTAACTTCGCCTCTGCCCAACATTTGGCACAGTACTGTCTTCCAGTTTCAGCCGTCTCTCAGCCCTCTCTCTCTTGTGCTGTGTCACAGTCATTATCTTAGAACATAATATAGTCACACTAAAAGGACTTGTACTCAAAACAATGAACCATTGCCCCAATATTCTTCATCTCAGGCGCCAAAGACCCACCTATTTTATATAAGACTAGATGTGTTTGTCAGGGCCGCCTTTAAAAAATACCACAAATTAGGTGGTATAACAGAAATGTTTTGCCTTATAGTTCTAGAAGCAAGAAGTCCAAGATCAAAGCGTTGTCAAGATTGGTTCCTTTTGAGGGCTGTGAGAATCTATTCAATGCCTCTTTCATAGCTTCTCGTGATTTTCTGGCAATCTTTGACATTCCTTGGCTTGTGGCATCACCCCAATCTCTGCCATCTTCACATGACACTCTACCTGTGTGCTACCCGTGTCCAGATTTACTCTTTTTATAGTATGGCACTCACTGCATTCCAGTGCAACCTCATCTGAACTAGTTATATCTGAAATGACCCTATTCACTGAAAAGGTCACATTCTAAGGTTTAAGGGGCTAGGATTTCAACATAGAAACAGTGGAGGCAATAAAGCTCAACCCTTAATATGAGGTAAATTTATAAGTAAGAGTGTGGTGGTCATTTATCTTTTTAATACCTTTCAAAGCAGAGAAATTGGAATTCAGGAATCAGTTGGAAACAATAGATGTACTGTCAGTAGGGGAAAAAAAAATAGACCAACTGTGCCACACCATGGAGCCATTAAGAATAATTAAATCTTTGTACATTGACATGAGAAGAGGCCATTGGTATATTGTCAAGTCTTTTTATTTATTTATTTATTTATTTATTTTTATTATGTTCAATTAACCACTGTGTAGTACATCATTACTTTTTGAGGCACGTGCCCTCCTCAATACCCATCACCCAGCTACCCCATCCCTCCCCCCCCGCTCCTGAAACCTTCAGTTTATTTCCTGGAGTCCATAGTTTCTCATGGTTCATCTCCCTCCCTTATTTCTCCCCTTTAATTTTCCCTCCCCACCTCTACGGTCCTCCGTGCTATTGCTTATATTCCACATATGAGTGAAGCCATATGATAATTGTCTTTCTCTGCTTTTTAAGTCTTTTTAAAAGGAAATTGAGAACAACATATAGGGTCTAATCCTAATTTTCTTAAAAATTAAAGCAGGGATATAGATGTAGATATAGTCATATGTGAATAGTAAAGATTGAAAGAATACAGAGGAAGGAGTAGAAGTTGTATTGCAGAAGTTTTTCCTTTTTTTCCAAAAATTCAAATACTGTTGAAAAGTAATCTAAAGTGGCCCAAGAAAAGTTGGTTCAAGGATCAACAGACACCTTTGCCTTCTTTCTGCTCAGACATCTGTTCTAGACATCGTTCCAATAATCACAAGTCCTGGAAAAACAATATGTCTCCTCCAAGGAATGGTAAATTTGAAAGAAGAGAAAAGTGGTAGCAATGGTTTAACTACTAATGTCGTGAAATTGTCATTTTAGGCAGAAATACAACCAATATCTTTCAAGCAGCTACTTTGTTCCCCTGGAAATACTGAAAATGTTATTAAAAAGGCAAGACTGTCATGACTAAAAAGATAATTACATGGTATAGTTATTTAATTAGAGCTGTTGAAGCAATCAGGATGAGCGGCCCAAATTTAGCTCATCAACACTGAAAGTGTTCACGTGGAAGCAAAATGGCCGCCAGGAAGGCGGGGTGTGGATGGTTTCCCACATTCAGGGAGGAAACTGGACTACATAATGTGCTCTGAGACTGCATAGAACAAACAAGAGATGCTTTTCGGGTAAGAGGAAAGAATGAACATCTGTAGCCTAGCCAGGCTTAACGAAATAGACGGGGCTGGGGAAGACAGGAGGTGAGAAGCAGGTGTTTATTTCCAAGGCTGTTGGAAAACAAAGCTGTAGCCATGAGAATGATTAAGGTCTGCTTGGAAAACAGAAGCCAACCTGATCAGGGCAGAGGACTCACACTGGAGATTTGCAGGGAAATATCACCATCCCTTATCTCCACTTCATCTACTCAGCACATCTACGAAATCAGCATTATTATTCTTCCGTCCCAGATGCAGGGGAGAGGGAAGCACTCATCATTTTACAGATGAATCCAGATTAGAGTTTGGACTTTATTCTTGAAAGTGACTAAAGAATTCTGGGCAAAAATGTGACATGGCAGGGCAGGGAGAGGTGCCGTGGGACTGACCACAGGGTTCCAGGCAAGAGGTAGTAAAACCCCATGGATGAAGACACTGAAGAACTTTTACAACTCAACCTAATTCAAGAAATATTTCAGTGGAGACTCACTTTTGGAAAAACACTTGACCAAGTACCAGCACATTCTACTTGAAATGTTACCCTCTTACTTAATTTCCTGATGAACGAGTCATCCTTTCAGAAGACTGTGTTCTAGGATGTGCCCAGACGAGCATCCCTCGAGATCCTTCCTTCCTGGCAGCCATTTTGTATGTTGTGGAAGAGCTGTATCCTTTGTCTGTGGCCACCGTTTTGGCTAGATCTTTGGCAAAGGGTGACATGGACCCAAGAGTGCTAGTCAGAGCTTTTTTCTTAGGAATTTGGAACAAATGGGGTTGGCAATCTCTGCATGGTGAAGCCATAACTTACAGGCTCAGGAATTCTTGACAATCATGTTCCTGTGCATGGCAGAGTTGCAGAGAAAATCAATCTGCCATGAGAAAGAAGGAATATAGAGACAGAGACAGGATCAGATAGGGGAAACAGAAATTCGAGACTCCTCCTGGGACATAACCATAGTCCCATGTTGGGGTCTAAGAGCATATCAGTATCCTTAATATAAATTCCGCATGTGGTAAGCCAACTGATGACCACCCAAAGATGCCCACATTCTCACCCCCCAGGACCTATGCATGTTATCTTATCTGCAGATGTAATGAATTAAGAGTGTTGAGATAGGCAGATGATCTTGGATTAGCCACATAGGCTCAGTGTAATTACAAAGGTCTTTATAAGAGGGAGGAGGGGGTGGTCAGAGTCAGAGAGCAGGTGTTGTGGCAAGGGAAGCAAAGATTGAAGTGATTCACGCTGAAGATGAGCAAAGGGGCCACAAGCCGAGAAATGAATGAAGGCAGCCTCAAAAGCTGGAGAAGACAAGGAATAGATTCCTCCCCTGGCCTCCAGAAGGAAACAGACCTGCTGACATCTTGATATTAGCACCTCAAGATTCATTTTTACTTCTGATCTCCAGAACTGTAAAAGAATAAATTTGTGTTGCTGAAAGCTGCTGCATTTGTGGTGACTTACTGCAGCAGTGGTAGGAAACTAATACACCTCCCATGCACACGTTTCATTTAAAATCAAGTTGGTACCTTTTACATGTAACCACAAGAATCTAAGCACCCTACCTTAGTACAAAGATGCCACAGACCGTATGACACCCTGCCAAATCAGTATCAGTGTTGCGGCGAAAAAGAAATGCTGCCACACGATAGGTACACGTTGATCAAAAGACATTCTGGTTTCAAAATATGGGGGGAAAATGTGTACTCAGGATTAACGAAATAAGGCAATATATCCTTTAAGTCCGAACTCAACCAGCTCTACCTCTGTGAAGCCTTCTGTAATTCATCATCATAAACTCTCCTTTCTTGACCATGTGTCAAGCCTCACATGTATCCTCCATCAATTGTCACCTTACTTGATGATGGTAGGTTGACTTGTTTGTCTCTCCAGGTAAACCACAAGCACCGTGGTGCAGTCTCTGGTGCCCAGTTCAGTGCCTGCTCATGGAATGAGTCAGGAAATAAATGCATAGACTGTCTGTGACCTCAGCGAGCTCCCCGTCCAACAGAAACAGATAAGTCATTATCCAAATCAGAGTGTTCAAAGCACCATGAATAGATTACATAAACAAAGCCTTCTGGACAGAGTGTGCTTTTGAAATGTGCAGTCAAATTCGCAATAACTGGAGAGCAGGGTTGAAGGAAAGTTTGGGAGGGGCTTCTCAGGAGGGGTGATGGACACTTGAGCTCAAATATCTCAGCCTTGAAGGATGAGTGGGATTTTGAAAGGCTGAAAAGCGGGGGAGGGGAGAAGGATTACAGGCAAAAAGTTTTACCATCAAAAAAGGATTGCTATCGGGGCACCTGGGTGGCTCAGTGGGTTAAAGCCTCTGCCTTCGGTTCAGGTCATGGTCCCAGTGTCCTGGGATCGAGCCCCACATCAGGGTCTGTGCTCTGCAGGGAGCCTGCTTCCACCTCTCTATCTGTCTGCCTCTCTGCGTACTTGTGATCTCTGTCTGTCAAACAGATAAATAAAATCTTAAAAAAAAAAAAAAAGGATTGCTATCAAAAAAAGTCACAATGGAATGAAGAGATAAGAAAGCACCAGAAAACAGGTAAGTAATTCATTATGGCTACAGGTATGTCAATGTATCATAGTAGGACAAGGCAAGTCCAGAAAATTTGGTCTAAGGGAGAGGTGAGGATGACCTGAAAAAGGAAATGATAGAAGTCAAAGTGGAAGAGGGGCAAGACTTGCCAATGGGGTAAAAGGACCATCGATGGGGTTAAATGCAGCAGGAGAAATCAAGTAGGGCACACACGATAGGCTGAGGATAGAAACAGGCCAATGGAAAGGGGAACATGGAAGATCACTCTGAGATTTTGATTCTCAAATGTGAATCCTACAAAT
The DNA here is from genome assembly GCF_902655055.1 of Lutra lutra. Classification (NCBI taxonomy): domain Eukaryota; kingdom Metazoa; phylum Chordata; class Mammalia; order Carnivora; family Mustelidae; genus Lutra; species Lutra lutra. The sequence continues at coordinate 12,385,882 of NC_062290.1, read as the reverse complement.
ATTCTTCGGGCGGGGGATGGGGTGAGCAATTGTATATTCCAATTGTGAGCCAATCAACATTTGCGAAATATATGAGTAAACAAATGAATTTTGAAACAAACAAGTGATGAGCTGAATGGCTGAACGTATGAACGATGGTTCTTTGGCCAAGCCATGGCAAGTGGGAATAAGGCTGAGGTAGGAGACAGATGGGACCTTTTCGAGCATACTGGATCTGGGCTGAAAGGTATTTGGGAGACCATAGTCATAGATACTTTGCCCACCAAGGTATTTTTCCTCATCGTGACATGTCTGAATATGCCCTCAGTGACCTCCTAATCCAGGAGAAGCGTATACAAAATCCAACAGATGTCCCATAAGGGAAATTTCAAACTTGGCATGAAAGTCAGTGCAGTGGTAGAAAGATGCTACTAACAGAGAGGTCCACGGGGTGATTGGGTGCTCGGGAGGAGCTGACAATAAGAGACTATGGCAGAAAGGAGATTGGATGCAGAAGGAAGCTTCCCACATCACCAGGAGCCACTCAAGACAGGCAGAGGCAACTTCAGGACACACCAGACCCTCCATCTGGCACCCAGACACTTGGAGCCTTTCTCCAGGGAGGAGGTGTAAAGAGATGGGTGAAACAGGTGAGGGGGATCACTTACGGTGATGAGCACTGAGTCATGTATACAATTGCTGAATCGTTATAATGTAAACCTGAAACTAACTTAAAACTGTTATTTATGCTTAATTAAAGAAAAATAAGATAGAGGTACCTAAATGGGTTGGTTATAGCTATTCTCCAACCCCTTGCTATGCCCCTATCACTTTCAATGTTTAAAGAATCTCTTCTGTATTTATCTTGCTCATTGGGTGAGCACAGCCATACTTCATCAAAGAGAGGGCTTTCTGTGTTTCAGAAAGAAAACTGAGCTTTCTCGGTTCTCAGTTCTGCCAGAACTCAGTTCTGCCAAGAGACCCACATTTTTTAAAAATGGGTTGGATGGGCCAGGTGGAGAGGTGGAGAGGAAAATGGGTGGACAATAGAATTTGTTGACATTAATATTTCTCAATGATACTCTTTTTCTCAGAGCTCAAATGTAAATATGCAAAAGCATCCAACTGGTCTCCCCCATGTCACTGGCTTCTCCAGCGAGACTGCAGAGCCTGCTCCCAAATGATGTTGCCTTCGTAGGGATTTCAACCAGACTTGTCTCTGCTATTTGGAGTTTCTGTGCTGACAGCAAAAGCTCCCCAGTGGCTCTCTGTCATTCAACCGATTTTCCTGGCCCATTAGCTCAGTCTGCAGAGGCTGAAAACCAGGTCAGTTCTTTAAAGTATACAGACATTCCAAAAAAATGTTTTTCCTAATTTGTTCTCTCATTTTTTTTCTGTCTGCTATGTGGGGTGTAGGGGTTGGACCAGATAAGCGGCTCTTAAATTTCTCGAGTTGTAATCACTTATTGGAATCTGCTGAAAGATAGGAACCTTTCCTAGGGAAGAAAGCTTAGAATCACGAGACTGTTGAAAAGTGTTCTTGGAATCCCGGAAGCCCATCCATAGTCACCAAAGGAAGAATCTAGGAGCCCAGGTTAAGACTCAAACGTCTCTCCAAGTCCGAAGCCCTGAGATTCCATGCAGGCTGGCAAAGCAAAAAGCAGACACAGTCGTCCTGAAACATCTGTCTGCAGAAGAAATGGGGCTGACAGCTGGATGAGCCCTGAGGCAAATGGCAGGCTCTCACCTGTCCTCCTCCACAGCTGCTGAGCAACTGCACTGAACTCGAGACCATAAGCTCCTGAATTAAATAAGTCAGTCTATTTCCGATGAAGGCAGCTCGAACAGCCTGCGCACCTCCAAGTCCCCTGAGAACCAAAGATTCTCCCACTGCAAACTCCGCCTACAAATGGAGATGAGCTAATAGTCTTGTCAATTACCTCAATTCGTCTTGAGATCAGGCTCCCCACCTCCACTCAGGAAGGACTGTCTGCTGCTGAGAAAGTCGCCCACATCCCAGCACCCGGATTTCTCATCGTGACTTTAAGGGACTGACATATAACTAGATTTCCTCTCTGTCACATTGAAAAGTCTAAGGCTTCGTCTCCTTTTTTTTTAAACCAGTATGGCCTGCTGGTCTACTAACAGGGAATAGAACGATTACTGTCTCTTAGTTTTTCCAGTGTTAACAAGAAGTCTAGTACCAACCCCTAAGTCCCCCCCCTCTCTTTTTTCCCCTCTTAATCATAAAAACTTGCAAACATACAGAGCCATTGAAAGAATAGGATGATGAACACTTTTATACCCTCTGCCTATGGGCAATGATTCTTGACATTTTGCTCTATTTGCTTTATATCTGTATGTATGTTTTCCAAAGCTGTAGGAAAGTAAGTTGCGATGATCTTCCATTATAACTAGGAAGAGTGGATCTGATCACCCGTCCTCCATCTTCTCTATCCACAAGGACCTGCCATTGTTCTCATACTTACACAATGTAGTTAATGTGCTTCCTTCCTAAGGCTATGTATGTGGCTTGTGACCATTGAGGAGTTGACTTGTCTCCAAACCTAGTCGTTTTCAGCAAGACTAGAGGAGCGAACAGTAAAGTGTGTGGTATATAAAGGGGTGCTCTGAGGTAACTCCCTAAGGCAAATAGTTTCAGTTAAAGTAGATGTCCTAAATTTATCAGTACAGACTACAGACAACATGATCATCAGAGCTACCATTGATTAGGCATCTGTTGTTATAACACACTTCACATACATTATGTCGAATCCTCAAAACAGTTCTACAAGGTAGATTTTGTCATCTCCAACTTATGGATAAGAAAATTGAGGTTCCTATGGTTAAAGGATATTTCCAAAGTCACACACCTAGCAGATAGAAGAGCCCCAGTTCAAACCCAGCTGTCTCCCAATTCCAAGGCCTATGCTTTTTCCAATCCCCTTCTCAGATTGCATGCAAACTGTGTGCTTGGAGTTCTAGAACTCTGTGTTCTGGGATCCTAAGAGAAGGTTTTCAGTTGGAGCTCATTCAGTGGCACCGACCAACGTCTCCTCCGATCTCTTTGCCTACCATATTTATTTGCACAAAGTACTGTCAAATAATGTTTAACTCTAGCCAGTGTTTACTTTATCTTCTCCAAATACAATTGTGCCAAGAGGTGTTTTTTTTTTTTCCTTAAACCTGAATAAGGCACTTTTTCTGGGAATTTTCAAGTCAGTAAGTGAAACCAGGGAGGGAAGATTGGGATTCAGAAATTTCTATTTCCTGAGCTGCTTGTTAGGCTAAATTGAAGCACTTAAGTATTTCCCACTTCTACATCACAAAGAAAATGATCACAACATCCCGTTACTTATTATCCTGACAACCTATAATCCATCTCCTCCAGCTCACCTGTTAGAAAACAAATGGCTCCAACAGCAAGCTAGAAGATAAATGGGGAGCAAAGTCTTTGCTGCCTGTGGGTTCGTCCATCATGCCTCCCGGGAAGTAGGACCAAGGAGAGCAGCTATGAATCAGGAAACATTCCATGCAGCTGCCAGGAATGACCAGGCCACTGAGATGGCATCCTCTCAGCTCCATGTACACAATTATCAAATTTCTTCTCCTCTTAATCAACATCTAAGTGCTGGAAACCCACTCCTCTGAGACAGCCCTCTGTGTCATCAAGAGATACCCCCCCCAAAAGCAACTTTTCCTGTTATATCATCTAGTTCTCTGTGTATGCACTTCGAGAAAAGAGAAGGAGGCCAATGTTTCATAGACTGCTGGCTATGAGCCAGCCAATTTGACATATGTTTTCTCATTGAATAGCTACCTAGACGGTGGTCAATATTATTCCATTTTTCAAAGAGATTCTATCTCTTGCTCAAAAACACACAAATAAATTAGGTGACAGAGCTGGGAAATCACAAGTCTGTGTGGCCAGAAATTCTGGTAACTCTTGACCGTCCTTCCAAGTGGTCTCTCCTCTATTCTTTGAGGACACATGCTAACAGGAGATGCACCAAACCGTATGTTAGACCTCTAGAGACTTTGAGCCAAAAGGGAACTGTACTAAATCACCTAGTTTCAGTGGATCTTTGCCTCTTTCCTCTGCTGTGGTGACTTACGCTTCCTGGGGTGAACCCATCCTATGCTCGCTGTGCTCCCACTCAAGAAAGCACATCAGAACTCAGATAAGTAGAGCAGCCTTACGCTAGGAGACAATGCCAAATATGCCTTAATTTTTTATTAAATCAATATTTCTAAGCTTTGCTCTTTTATATTATTTTATCTTTCATTACTTCTCTATGTATTATTATCTATGATTTTATCATCATAGTGGGTTGAAAATCTTGATTTTGTCCTGCCAAGAGCTAAGGAAGAGGAAAACCCTATGAAGATAAGTGATCTGCCCAGATCGCACCATTCCTAAATGGTTTTGCTGAAACGAGTCTTCCGAAGCAGGTCTTCGTTCCCACCACTACACCATAATAATCCAACTCCCAGTCCTGGGTATAGAGAAGCTTTTGTTCCTAGCGCTTCCCAACTCCCCTCTCCATGCCCTCTTCTCTCCCTGAAGACCCTCCTGCTATCTTCTCAGGCCTAAGTCTGTCCTCCATTAAAGCCCACCTTTCTCCCCATCGACTCTCACTTCCAGTGCTGGCTGTCTCAGAGAAAAAGCAACTCAGCCCACATCTCGATGAAGAAGATTAGGCAGTGTGCTAGCTGTGCCACTGAACAGCAGTTCTCAAATATTTCGATCTCAGGATGCTTTGCACTCCTCAAAATTATTGACAATCCCAAAGAGCTCCAAAATAAATAAACAAAAAAATAAGCAAGTAGAATGGCATTGTTTTGTATGTTTGCAAAGCTCTTCAGCGCCTGACTTAGAAGACAGCTGGATTCCCTATCTGCTTCTGATTCAATCTGTAGTAATAGCACATGTCATGTAGCCTCTGGAAAACTCCACCATATGTCCATGAGGGAATGAGAGTTCAAAAGGCAAATACTGTCTTCGTATTACTGTGAAAACAGTTCTGACCTCATAGACCTGCCTCAGGACCCGCAGAAGTCCTAGGAACATACACTGAGAACTAACTTCTACAAAGACCAAGAAATCTGGAGTTGGAGGAGCCCACTGTTGGTGACCACTGACTAGCTATGTCACCTTGGGCACGAATTCATGTATAAGGAAGAGGCTGGCACAGACAGTAACGGTATTTTAAAAAGCCTTTTTTAAAGCTTCTCCCAAGGATATTTATACAAAAAGAGACCATGCCTAGGGATCGTGTCTGAATACCAAGATATGGCTCTCTAGCAATGGGATATTGGACAGGTAAGGAAGCAGAGATGGAAGCTGAATTTTGCAAAATGGTGGTGGTGGTGGGTATCCCTCGGGTCACCCCTTCCCGACATCCTCTGGTTCACATCATGCACGTGCCCTCTCCATGGAAACGTTCCAGCTACAGTTTGCCTGTGTTGTTGAGCTGGCAGTATCTTTTATATTTCAGTCTCAGTCCACACTGATTCATCTGAACCCACTTCTGCCCACGGCACTGGGCACGCAGTCTTCTGCGAGGTTGCCCTGTGGAAATGAGTCTTTTGATTGAATGACCTATTTGAACCTGCCACTGAGCCTCTCTTTCTCCTCATCTGGGGAGCCCTTGCCCTCCCGCCCCCACCCCATACACAGGCAGGGATGGAGTCTGGGACTCATCCCAATCTATTTTCTCACTAGATAATGAGTAGGAATTCTTAATTAGACTTCGTTCTTTGGGAATCGTTGCTGTGGGTGTTATAAATAATAGAGTGCGGTCTGCATTCAGAATTGTAAAATTTATTTTTGGCAGTCGGGTGCACTCTGCCATCTTTCACGGCCACAGAGGACCAAGACCAAGCACTAAGGTCAGGGTCCTGCCAATGAGGAACCAGGGTTTTAAGGAGGATCTACCAACTCACCTTTTAGTGGAATCAGATTGCACAACTCCCAAAGAAATCAAAGGCCTGAGGAAGGTGGGGGAGCCCTAGGGGCGCAGGGCTCTTGGTTTTCATTTGAATATGACTGGAAACATGTGATTGAAAATGTTCTAAGGGAAGAAACCTTGGTAAGGGGAGAAATGCAAATGCCATTATCTGCTGAGGGAAAGTAGGCAGTACTGATCTGTTAATGGAGAAGGCAGGTGACAGGGATAAGGGGCACTGTCCTGTGGGGACAGCAGGTAGCGGGAGAGCACATGCTCCCCCTGCAGGGGACGGCACTCCCGGTGACTGCTCCCTGCCACCCACACACAGTGAGCCCAGAGGTGCCCGAATTTATATAGTTTTTAATGTGAAATCTCCCAATACTTCAATGTTTACCCAATTTTAAATAGTACATTTTTCCCAATAAAAATTCAGCCAAAAAAAATTTTTTTTTTTTTTTTGCCAAAACAGTTTTAACAAAAAACATTTGTGGGCTGCCAGCTTGCCTCCCAAAACCCACAGTCTCATTTCTCAGAGCACAAGACTGTTTCTCCCACCCCCAAACATTGTGGCTTTTGCCTCCTATCGCCCAGGGCTCCGTTTTTCTTTGTTTGCAGCTCCTCTGGTGATGAAAATTTGCACTTTATACTGTCACAGAGCACGCAACTGATTTCGGAAGCTGATTTCCTGTACTTTTTACAGATCTGACATGTTTACCCAAGAAACAGTCTTCCTTCTGGAAGGTTGCAGAAAGCACGGAGTAAATACAACCTTGGGGTTCTCTCTTCAGTACTGTTGCTCCCTCCACCCTGGTCCCCTAAAGTGGCTCACCACCCAGGCCGGTCACTGCCATTTCCCCCGTATGCCTTCGCAAGAATGCGTCCAAGTGGAAGTATCAATCAGACTAGCCAATCAAACCTGAATCCCAGGGGAAGCCGGAAGGCAAAGCAGTGCAATGAGCAGAGAAACAGGAAAATAATATAAAAAGAGTTATTTACAAACTACAGTTCTCTCTTCCCAGGGAGCTCAGAGAAAGAAGGGTTTTGTTCATGTTTTATTACAGTTAAAATCTATATATGTAGCCATAAACAGCACACAGTATCGTTTTGTAGATTTTAATTTTATACAAACGATATGTTACCATACTCATTCTATAGTCTGTTTTTTGTTCAATATTATGTTCTTGAAATCTATGTTGCTATATATTGATCTATTCTATCACTTGAATATATAATAATCCATTTAGTTATTCTCCTTTTTTGGACATTAACAGGGTGGTTTTTTTTTATGCCTATTATTATAAATAATGTTGTACACCTGCAACTTTAAGAGTTTCTCTAGAAAAAAAATTGCTGGGTTGGAGCAACGTACTTATCTTTTCTAGAGTGGTTCCAACGATTGACATTTCCACAAACAGTGCATGAGAAGCTCTTCCTAAAGAGTCTTGTTTTTCCCTGTGCAGTCCTGAACACTGGTAAGGCCTAGATAGTCTATGAACACAGTTAAAAATATGACTTTATAGGAATGCAGAACTTCTCCATATGCTCCTCAGAGAACCAACTCATTATCCCGAAAACTAATAAATAGAAGGAAAGAATCAAGCATTTACTGTTTCCTGAAGGAACCGTACATCAGGGCAATCAAACGGTTGACCTGGAAATTTTCTCTTCATAGCTGGTCTCCCGGCCAATAAAGAATGATAAAATCAGTATATGATCATTTCTCGACAATAATGAATTAATATATCCAGACAATGAACATTAGTGGTTGCTCATAACCCTAAGGGAGAGATCACCAGATAGAAAACACAAGGCCAATTCTGAGTCCTTAGCGAAACAAGAACAAGGAGAAGAATCTGACCAAACCCCTAGTTCTGAAGACCAGAGTGCATGTACTACCAAAAATAGAGAAACACGTAAAATGACCCCGGGGGGCGGGGGGGGGGGGGGCATGTGACACAGGACCGGCAGTATGGCCGGTCACCAGGTTGCTCTTGAACCAACGCTACCGCCAAAGTATTAAACTCTGAACTCTGAATGAGTCTTAATGCTCCTTGAACAATGCACTCATTTTCAGTAGAGCTGACCATTCCACCTCTTCTTGATTTCCACAATCATATCCTTAAAATTAACCCCCATTAACTGAAGTTCCCGATCTTATCTATCCCTTCATAAAAAGGCATACTATGCATGCAGAGGGCAGTACAAAGTTCCCTCCCTAGCCCTGGTACCCAGGTTGTCCCTCCTCCGCCTTCCCCACCTCCACCCCTCACCTCCACCCCCCCACCCCCCAACCCACCACCCCCACCTCCACCCCTGGCCCCCCACCCCACCCCGCAGTTCCACTGACACGCCCACTGAATCAATTCAGAGAACACTGGGAGCCAGTGCGGATCTCGAGGTAAAGGGAGGACTCCTCCAAGAAAAAAGATGCCATTTGCTTCATTCCCTGTGTTGGGCAGCCATCAGACCACCAGGAAATAGAAATGATCATTCACGGAGCTTTATCCTTTATACAAAAATAAAAGCCAGAGAACATCTCCAGAAACTGTGACCGTGCAGAGGGCTCTGACTTTTCCACAGGGAGGGGACTTCTGAGACATTGTAAACACAGCCTCAAAGAGATGAAATGATTTCTTAACAGAAGGACTAAAAAAAGCAGAACAGCTCCCCTGCTTCTCGTGGTGTCTCAATCTTTCCATATTTAGTGAGCAAGAGTCAAAAATACCCAAACTCCTGGGAAATTCTCAGGAAAAGAATATTTTTTGCTCAGCATAATTTGGTTCCTTTTGTGGCTTTATCATGCGAGGCTCTGGGTCCCTTATCCTTGAGAGAGAGAGAGAGAGAGAGATGAGGAAAAGGGTGAGGCGTGATTGTCAATCAATGATCCCAAGATTCCTTTATCATTGGGCCATCTTTCTAGCACATTCATAGGAAATTAAGGAAATGGAGTAAAAAAGAATAGGAGTGTGGCCTTAAATAACACATCAGCCTTCCCTGAAGAACACTAGGCTGGGGTGTCGCCATGTTATTCACCCAGGATGACAGAGATCTCACATCATCTGGGACCAGATAGCAAAGGAAGCAAATTTACTGATGAACCATCCCACGCAACAAGGAGGGCCTTGATTTTAATTGCCCTTAGTTTATACTGCAAGTCAGACAAAAGGCGACACTTCAGAGAGCGTTGTGATTTTATTTTTAAACCCAAAGCCCTGCGATCATGGTGTCCCTGAAGACAGAGAAGCGGGGTTCTGCTGGAGCCCCTCTCTGGAACTACAGAAGACATTTCCTCCCCGCTTCCTCGGACCAGCTGTCTGTGCAGCTCTCTATACCTGCTGCCCTGGGGTGCCGGCCCATGTGCAAATTTGGAAACTAGAGCCAGACTCGAAGTGACCCTGAGTGCGGGACTCCAGAGATCCACTGAGAAGGGAGTTCAGGGCAGTTACAGCCCAAGCCGCCAAACCTCGTGCTTGGCCTCGGGTTTGCTCCAGGAGTCCCGTGCGTGCTGTTGAGCCCGTCAGCAATGGCTGATGGCAGGGTTCGCCCCATCCAGGCTGGAACAAACCTTGGGAATAAACTTACTCCCCGACGACACGTCTGCTTGCTGTGGGCTGAATCGCGCCCCCTCCCCTAATTCATTGCTGCGGGTCCCAAGGCCCCCCACGTGGCCGTATTTGGAGAGAGAGGCCCCGTGGAGGTCGTTAAGGCTAAATCAGCTCACAAAGGCCCTCACTAGCGGGGAGAGCGGCCTCCAGCTTCCACGTTCCCCTGAGCACTCGCTCGCCCGCTCTCTCGGGCGCACGCCGAGGAGTGAGCACCCGTGAGACGCGCCGCCGGAGAAGTCACCGGAGCCACAACAGTCAGCGCCTCGGACTTGGACTTCTGGCCCCCAGAACGGTGAGAGTGAAGTTTCTGTTGCTCGAACCACCCCGCTTCTGTGGCATTTTATTATGGCGGCCAGAGCTGACTCCCACCGCTGCAGTTCGAGTGGCCATGCAGAGGCTACAGACAAAAGCCATCACGTTTTATAACCTCAAGCTTCTTTTTTCGAGATTTATTGATTTATCTTAGCACACGTGCGCCCAGGGCAGGCGGTCGGGGGGTGCTGGGCGGGGGAAGGGCGGCAGAGGGAAAGAATCTCGGGCCGTTTCCCTGCTGAGCGCAGAGCCTGACACCGGGCTTGATCCCATAACCCCAAGATCAGAACCCGAAACCGAGAGCCGGATGTTCTGGACCGAATGAGCCACCCAGGTGCCCTTATGATCTCGTCTTTTTAATCTTGTACATAGCCCTACAATTTGAGGATCTTTGAGTTTCACAGAACTCTAAAAATTGTCCCTCTGTCTTGGGAATATCTGTTGTGTGACTGGCGATGTGTGTCTGGGGCCCTGTGGGGAGGACTCTGGCCATGGTTGTGCTCAGTGGGAAACGCGTGCAGATCAGTGAGGGCTGTACTGCCCCCTCTCGGACCCTGGAGCTTGTATGTGGGGGTAGTTGCCGGGGTGGGGGGTGGTGTGGCTGCGTCAATTACAGGTGCCGCAGATTTGCCACCTGCTCAGGTCCAGCGTCCCACGTGGAGGCCAAAGACCCAACTCTACCTCTCAATTCTTCCACCAGCTAGTCTGGGCCAGAAACATTGGAAAGCAAAAAATAAGTCCTCTAAAAATATTTGAGCCTGGGTTTGTTTACTCATCAGCAGTCAAATGGGAATGGTAATTAGTGATACCTGCTCCAGCTCGCAGGCTAGTTGATGAGCTCAAATAAGGTAATGATTATGCAAAGGCTTTGTAAGCCCCACGCTTGCCTCTCCGATGATACGATGATACGGGTCTTAGATGAAACCCACAAGGATGGCTGCTTGTCTTTCACCCAAATGGGACCCCTCCTGGCCGCCACCCACACATAGCATTTCACTATGATTACAAAATAAAATCAGATGGAACCGTTTTTAAGCATTGAGGGTTTTTTTAAAGGGGTGAATATTTTGCAAGGTTTCCATTTATTAATTATATGTGTTTGAGGCTGTATACAAACCGTATGAAAATACGCAATAAATAATAATAGAACCAAGAAGGAAGAACACTGTCAGACAAGATAGAAGTTTTGGATCTGAGCTTCCTGGCAAGCAAAGAAAACATAAAACAATGCAATGACCATTTTCATTTTCAGAAGGAAGAAAACCGTTTTACTTAAAAATTGTAACCCGAGGAAGCTGCCTTGTGCCGAAGATAGCCAGTATTTTCCCACTGAGCCTCCCATTTGCCTCTGTAAATGCGGACCCAATGAACAGTGTCTCTCAAGAGAACTCTGAATAGAAGATGGCCCGTGTCACGGAGATTGGGGAGAAACTTCGTGGCAGGACCTGAATTTCAGAAGCATGGGGCAGTGCCCAGGAGGCCAGGTGGAACCCTAGTAAGAACATGGAATGGAGAATCTAAAACCCAGTCTCCCCATGTGTTGGTTGTTGGCCATGAGAACATACTTTAATTCTGAGCCCTGGTTCTCCTAGATGAAGGAATAATTAGACCGACCTCGGATGACCATGAAAAGGCAAAAACAAAATCTACTGGGTAGATATGTCCGTTTTAAAGCGCCAATAACGTGTTTATTAACCCTCGTGCCTTCCAGGCCGTGAAGGTGTCTAATGTAGCAATGTCCAGTGTGTACTGAAAGTGCACTGATTGGACACGCTCCCTCTTGGAGATTTAACGTGTCCGTGGTCGTGTGGCAGGCCTGGGACGTCCTGCAAACAAGTAGCTCTGGTTAGCGGCTTCTCACTCCGCATTTGCTGACTGACAGGGCCACAGAGACCCCACGTCCGTTTTGCATAAACCCATTCCATGATGCACACTTTGGGAACGTGAAACTAAGCCAATGTTCTCTGTGGGGAGGCAGTTTTGCCCCCCAACCCCGACAGAAGACATACGGAGTCATCTGAATGTATTATCACACCTGGGGTTGGGCAGGGGTCAAGGCGCTCCTGTCCTCTGGTGGGCTGAGGCCAGGGCTGCTGCTAGACATCTTGCAATACACAGGACGACAAAGGATTACCTGCCTCACAGTGCCGATGATGCGAAGGATAAGAAACGCTATGCCCTAAGTGAACCCCTTCTTGGACATTATTCGTACTTTTATTTGTTTACATTCTTGCAGGTCTAATAGGCCCAGAGATCTTTTCTCCTCTGTGATTCCAAAAATACCTTCCCTCCAGTACTGTGCTGTGGGCCCAGCTCTCGATCCGCAGTGCTCTGGGTCTGCACACACAATCCAGGGGCCCAGCCCTCCCCCTTGATGATTCTGAGGAGACCTCCTGTTAGCCGCGTGCCTGCTAGGCCTCGCTCATCACAGCTGCCATGCCTGTCAGCCCTTCCCTGCCACCTTCCTCCTCCTCTCAGCACGGCCTACCCTGAGTCTTCCCCAGATAGTTCCTTCGTGGAGCGCACGTGCTGTCCAGACCCCCACCCGGTGCTCCAGATCAGGGGAGCCTGGCAGGGAACTAGATGCTTCTGAAAAGAGAAAACCCGGCCATAGTCAGTCAAGAGCCACCTCCTAATTACAGTCTGGGAAATGCCTTTCTTTCTTTCTTTTTTTTTTTTTAAATTAATTCATTTACTTATTTGAGAGAGAACACCAGTGGGGTGTGGGCGGGTGGGGGTAAGAGGAGAGGGAGAAGCAGGCTCCCCGCTGAGCAGGGAGCCCCATGGGGCTCCATCCCAGGACCCTGAGATCATGACCTGAGCTGAAGGCGACCTTAACCCCCTGAGCCACCCAGGCACCCTGGGGAGTGCCTATGTGCAGTGCATATAAATATCCACTAAAATGTGCCCACAATGTGACTCTTTCCTTTTCCGTGCTCCCATTCTGCTCAATGGCAGAAATTTTATCTCCCCAAACTCAGAATCCCTGTAGCGATCATTTCTGCCTGTCTCCCCAGATGCCAGGGCAAGGGGTCCCTGGGCCCTCTGTGTCATCTACCACGCTGGTATCACAGGGGGTCCCTACCCTCACTGTCTTCTGCCCTGTGGTGTGTCCCCTGCCTCTCTCTGTGCCTCATCCTTGGCGCTCTCAGGAGCTCAGCATCCTGCTGAGCAAGCTTCTCACACTCCCCTGGGCTTTAAGAAACCCAGAGGGTTGGACTGAGGCCCTCCACCTTCCACACCATGCTGGGCCCTTTCTTGGGCTCACCCCAGGAAAGAGAGTGCAGGTTCCCTTTGGCCTTAGTTTCCCAAGCCTAGCTGGGGATCCATCATATCTCCTCCAGACGTGACCCAGGGACCTGCAGGGCCCAGGAGCGCTTGTCAGAGACTCCCTGCTCCCCAGAATTTCACCTCTGCGGTCTTAGTCTCCAACCTCCACTCCAGGACTGCCTTTCCCCTTTCGCCTTTCCCTGTTTGTCTGCCTTCGTTCCTTTTTTCTATTCCTCCTGTGTTCCTAGTGCCCTGAGCTCCCCTTTGGAGCTATCCTTTTGAAACTCCAAAACTTAAGCTTCTGAACATCAAATGCTTTTCTCTCCACACCACCCCCCCTCCCCCGAATTACCATCTCTGCCAGGAGTTTCAAAAGTCTGTTTAGACTCTTAACTCTCTCTGCATTTTTGCTGAGTCATTCGCTCAGTAAGAGACTAAAAGCAGAATGTCTTTAGCCTGAATTCAGGAAAGGGCTAGGGGTAACCGGGAATGAGAAAAAAATTTTCTGGTTAAATCTCAAAATGTAATCATCACACAATTGTGAGCACCAACCCCTTCCCCCCTACCACTATGGGTCCCTTGTAGTGGCCTGTTCATGTCTTCTTATACCTAGTCTTATCAAGGTTTAGAGTTTCGTTCAGTCGAAGAAGTGTGTGTCGGAATAACAGGTTTCCGTCTCACTTGCCAAATTCAGTCAGTGGGTATTGGTGGCCCAGGTGGGGTTCAGAAACATTTTGAGGTCTCAGCTGGGCTCCTTGAGCCCTAAGTGGATTAGTCCCAACTGGGTCTGAGAGGAAAAACGTGAGAGCCTTCGTGCCAAGAACTAGCTATCACCGGCTTCTCGTGATCTACAAACCTGGAGATCCATCTAGAACCTTCCTTTTCCAGATCGTGTAAGCAGCTGCTATTTGAAGGCCTGGGATAAGGAGGAACCCCAAATGGAAAGGATGTTTGGCTCAAGAGGCAGGATCACCCCAGGACCAACATTCCAAGTGGCATCCCCTGGGACTGGGAGACGGGGTCCCAGCCTACTGACAGTCATGGCTCCCCGGCTCCCAGGCCTGCCCTCAGGGTTGTACTCTCTGGACAAAGCACAGAGAGTTTGATGGCACAAACCGGTTGTTCATTCCGTAATAGGCAGTGGTAGTCACTGATGGCTTTTGAGGGGAAGAATGAGAAGCTATGAGACGGCCTTTAGCAAAATGAATCCAACAACCACAGATCGAAGGGAGGGGAGCGTCTGGAGGCCAGGTGTCTTTCCAGAGTCGCTGCCTAGTCCAGGAGCGAAGGCTTCACGAATGAGAACGCACGTAGTGCTAAGACTAACACAAAAGAAGACAGCTGCGGGACCCCTCACCTGGACACATGCCACATCACGGGCTTTAGAGGAGCCCACATATACGAACTTTCTTCATAACTCTCGTGCCTAGAGGCTTTGCCTTCACTCTTAAGGGAGCAAGGATTTGCAGAAGTCCGAGAACCTCACCAGAATGTTGCCAGTCTGCCCTGAGCTAGGGAGAGCCTAGCCGGGAACCCAGAAAGGAAGAAGGATACCCCAGGGCTGGGGCAGCAGGCCCGAGGCCCACCCACTTCCATGGGCCTGCCGGGCCCAGGGAAACTCCGGGCATCTGAGTGGCTCCAGGCCATCCTGAGAAAGGTCAGCCTGCACTGGAGATGCGACCACAGTCTGTCCCTCTGGGCGCCCGTCCAGCTCTCGGAATAATTCCTCCAGGGCACAAGTCCGCTTCCTGCGTGGAAATGAACTAAACCAGAAACACAGAAACAGAGCGGGGCACAGCACAGAGAGGATGTTGCCAAGGGGGGATGCAGTCTGGGCTGAGGCTGCTTTGGACTGTGACAGCAGGTGACTTGAGAAGAGCAGGATGATGGTGCATCCTGGGCGAGGGGAGGAGGAGGAGGAGAAAAGCGTGGATACAGGAGCCCAAGGACCACCAGCTCCTCCCTTCAGCAAGATGAGAAAAATCTCGCTTTTCAACAAGTTTGGGATTCCTTGATCTCTTCCCCTCCCCCACCCTTCCTCTACTTTGACTTGCCCTTTCTCTCTGTTCCTGCCTTATCTTCCCTCCCCAAATTCCCTTTCTTGCTCCCTTCCCTCTCTCCCTTTCCCCCAACCCTCCACCTAAACATGGCCACAACGGAATGTACTTCTGGCTTAACCTGAAAGGACTCCAAGCAGAGCATGTTTGACCATCAATTCCCTTTTTTAAAAAAAATATTATTTATTTATTTGACAGAGATCACAAGTAGGTAGAGAGAGAGAGGGAAGCAGGCTCCCCACTGAGCAGAGAGCCCAATGCGGGGCTCCATCCCAGGACCCTGAGATCATGACCTGAGCCGAAGGCAGAGGCTTTAACCCACTGAACCACCCAGGCACCCCTGACCATCACTTCCTGATGCCTAGTCCTAGTGGGACCCTGGGCAGGTGTCCCTGGAAGATGGCGGAGCTCTCCAGAGTCCCCTTCCTCACTCCTTCCTAACATCTCACTCACCAGCCTGGAGAAGGGTTTGGGTCCTGTGGCCTTGGCTAATCGCCCTTTTGTCTGGCTCTGCCAGTTTCCGTTTTTGAGGACACATGGCATGAGGGGATGGGAGGGTCAGCCTTCATGCTGACCACAATCAGTGGGGTCATTCAACTCACCCCGTCCCCAGAAGATGGTGTCAACCCATAGCAGGTCACTAGCCACCAAGGCAGCACACACCTGCCCAAAAGGGACAGGCCAGGCAGTGGACTTCAGGGAGGAGAGGAGGCTGGAAAGCCAGGAAGGCGGTGAGAAGAGAAGGGCAAAGAGCCTCCCATCCAGGAAGAGAGGAAGTGCGTTCCAGGTGGGGATGGCAGGGTAAAGGACCCCAACCCAAATGGAGCGAGGTCTCTCTGGAGGCAGTGAGTTGAGCAGACCAGCCTACACGGAGCAGAGTTTGTGTGGGACACAGCGAGAAGGAAGACTAAACAGGAACTAGTTTGTCAAGGGCCTTGAATGCCAAGCCAAGAGTTTGGGATTGACCCATTCATAATAGACGTGGAAAGCTGCTGAGTGGGGAGGAACATTATCAAAATGATGCATAAGGAGACCTCAGATAAGACCTTCCTGTGGCAGCTTGGTCCTTAAGCCTGTAGCTGAAAATGACGGCAGCTAAACAGCACATATGGTCAAGAGTATAGGGGGAAAATGGGGCCAGATGTTACACTCTCCCAGGGCTTGTTAACTGTGCTTTCACTATAATCATCCCACTTCGAGCTAGGTAAGCGCTTCCTGCCAGGGTAGCAGTGGGAATCAGGAGACACTGGCCAGTGAATACGGTGGCTTTTCCCCTGCGCACTGGGGATTTGTCGTCTTCATCCCACTCCATACCTGTGTAGGGAAGGGATTCCCATAGAGATGCACCCAGAGGGTCTGAGAACAGCCGATTCCCTGCTTAGACGAGCAGGGTGCTGCTGTCCCACTGAGTCAGGGGGAAGGAAACCAGAGTGACAGCAGGGGGAGAGAGGAGGCATCTGTGGGGACCTGCCCAGCCAGAGCTTGGTACAACAGTGGATGAGCTTCCCATGGGTCACAGGGACCCTCAGAAAGTAGCTGTGCTCAAAGACCTAGATTGAATGATTCTATTTATACGTAACAGCCAGAATAGGCAATTTCATAGACAGAAAGCCGATTAAAGATTGCCAGGGCTGGAGGGAGGATAGAAATGGGGAGTAACTGCTTAATGGGTATGGGGTTTCCCTTTGGGGGGGTGGAAATGCTCTGGAATGAGGAAGTGGTGATGATTGTACAACCCTGTAATGTAGTAAATATCACTAAATTATGTACTTTAAAATAATGCAATTGGTCAATTTCATGGCAAGCGTGTATTTGAGCAGGATAATTTTCTTAAAAAAAGAAAATAGCAGCTGAGCTTCAGACATCTTATGACTTATCCCCTTGGGTTGGGGGTGGGGGGAGCAGTGCTGCCTGCCAGGAGTAGAAACCCAGAAGCCTGTGCTGGGGAGTGCACCTTCAGTGATGGAGACGGGGGTCAGCCTGAGGCAGGCTGGAGTCTGATCTCCCCCGCCAGAGAACAAGGCCGTGCAGAATCTTCTGAAGAACTCACGCGTGTGCCCTGTGGACGCATGTGCCCTGTGGTAGCATCAGCAGCGTTCCAGGCTCGCTCAGATCACCCGCTCTGGGGAGGTGGAAAGATTACATTTCCTGACCCCTCCCAATTGAGTGGAGTCATGTGACTAGTTCTGGCCAATGACATGCCTGCAAGTGTCAGTCTCTCCCTGATCGGTGGCAGTCCCGGCGCAGGACCTTCTGCGGGGCGCTGTCCTCCTGGGAAAGCAGCAGTGGTGGGACAGGGGCTGTCCCATCAGCTTGAGTCCCTGAGGGATCTGGTGAGCAGGGCTTCTGCCAACCTGTGGTGAACGTGCTGTAGATAGAGAAGTCAGGCTTTGCCGATCTGGGTTTTTCAGATTCTGGGTTGGTTTGGTAGCACAGAATAACCTCACCCATTTGTCTGGACTCTTGTCCCTTAGAGAGCCTCACCTGGCCTATGGTGTCAGCCAGAGACTTTCATGGACCAGAAAGATGAAACTGTCTCAGTAGCTAGATGGGGAAAGAGAGATTTGTCCCCTTCCCTCTTCCTCCTCCCCAACATGCAGTGGACGCCTGGTAGAGGGAGAAGACATGAAAGGCTCTACCATACCTTACTCCGCACATCCCTATCCTTGAGGAAAGGACAAGAAATGAGAATTAAATTAGAGAGGAGATGAAATTTCTAACCAGACTGAGCTAAGTTGTATTAAACTGGAGTGACCAGAATGCAGTGTGAGCTCCCTCCATGACGAGAAGGGGAGTCTACTGGGTTTGACTCATTAGGGCCCCAGGACCAGTTAGTCGGGGTCCCAGCAGGAAGCCTAAGGCATCCTCAACTGAAGGTCATTCAGGAGAGTTTCACAGGACAAGACTATGAACGAGGTGGTGGGCAGGTGAAGGCGAGCAGCAGGAGGGAGAGGCTCTCTTCCCAAGACCCGGAGGGGAGAAGGAGCTGCAGCGGTGGGGGCGTCTGCCGGCAGCTGTGGTCCACGCGAGGGACGCATGGCCACTGCCAACCCCTGCCCATTCGGGAGGCAGCCGGGGAGATGAGTACCCCAACCTCACCTTCCTCCTACCTTCTGCTTTCCCGCCAGTGCTTCCCAACTGGCTCAACCCATCAGGAAGTGAGGGGACGAGGGAGTCCTTTGATCCTTTGATCCCAGGGCTCAGAGCAAGGTGGGGCAGGATGGGAGACCCTCAAAAGGGGAGAATGGAGGCTATCAGGAACCTCCCTATCCCGAGTGAGATCGCTTTGTAAATGGGTTCTAGGTGTTTGGGGAGATTTATTTTTGAAAAATAGAGTTATAGGGTGTGCCTGGGTGGCATAGTCCGTTAAGGGGACAATTCTTGGTCTCGGATCAGGTCGTGAGCTAAGGGTCCTGGAGTTGAGCCTCACATCAGGCTCCGTCCTCAACACAGAGTCTGCTGAAGACTCTGTCCCTCTCACTCTGCCTCTCTCTCTCTCTCAAATAAATAAATAGGGTACACCTAGGGCTCAGTCGGTTAAGTGTCTGCCTTCAGCTCAGGTCCTAATCCCAGAGTCTTAGGACTGAGCTCCACATCGGGCTCTCTGCTGAGCGGGGAGCCTGCATCTCCCTCTCCCTCTCCCTCTGCTTCTCCCCCAGCTCAGGCTCTCTTGCTCTCAAATAAAAACAATCTTTAAAAGTAAATAAATAAATAAAATCTTTAGACTATAGTTGTAGGTTCCTAATGTAACACAGGGTCACACGAGTCTCCGTTTCAGGTGTAGAACAGCGATACGACGTTTCTGTATGTTATGCTGTGCTCACCGCAGGCGTGGCTGCCATCTGTCACCATACGACTCTGTCACGATACCACTGGCTATATTCCCCATGCTGTACCTTTCATCCCCATGATTTATTCACTTCATAACCGGAGGCCTGTATCTAGGGAGATTTTTTAATGGCTGATTTCCAGATGAGGCAGGATGGAGTGGACATAAGACCACTTAAGAAACAGCGATGATGGTTTTTGTCGGTGAGCAGAAGGAAGGGAAGGAGGATGGAACAGCGTCCAGAAGACGAGAGGATCACAGAGAATTAACCTGGGCATAGGTGGCTAAAGAGATGGGCTGGGGAGTTCTCTTAGGTCCCTGGTGAACGTCCAGGAGGACACTCCAGAAGAGGGCAAGGATGAAGACTGTATCAGTGTCCCTGCAGGAAACAGACGGACACCTTCTGGTGGCCCGCTGTGCCTCTCAACCAGAAACATGGGGGCAAGGAGCCCAGCGGGGGCCAAAAAAAAAAGGGGGGGGTGGGCAGAGAATGGATCTATGGGGAGAGGAGGACAAACAGAAAAACCATGACCTGGGAGGCAGGAGGAAATAAACAGGGCAGCAGACTCTTCTGGGTCCCAGAAGAGGACTGAAGGAAGAACAGCGGTGTGAAGCCAAGGTCCAGACCAAGTCCAGACCAAAGAGACCCGAGCACGCGTCACACTGACATTGGGTTTACCTAAACCGCAGCACTGGCCTCACGGCGATGGGTGAATCCTGGTTCATGTTGCATTGAAAAGTCTCTAGCATTTCAGGTGTCCCAGAAGACACCAAGGATGAAGCGAAAGGGGCAACAACATGGCAAGTTCCTGTTGGCTCCAACTATCCATCTGTCACACAAGAGAAGGATAATCTTTTAAGAAGAAGAAGACTTTCAGTCACAGTAACACAAAGGCTACAGTATTAGATCCCTGGCTCCCTGGAGGCTGGCTGGCTCTGGTTCAAATAATTTCTTTCCGGAGTTGCTGTTGCCAGGAGGATTTAGAACAGCAAACAGTGGCGGTCCGTCTAGATGAAGCTGCCTGTGCTTTTCCTCCCTTCTTCCTGGACATTTCAGAGAAATCGGCGTCTGACTTTCCAGCCACAGCCGACCGCGGTGCAGCAATTGCCCTGTGTTCATTTTAAAGGGTGAGCCACCCTCGGCGACATCACTCATCAGCGTGGTTAGAAAGGAAGTCTTCTCTTCCCTGCTGTTGGAATGATGTGCACTGAGCATCTGAAAAGGCCGGCCGATTCTGAATCGCCAGCGGGTAATTAACTAAAAGACACAGAATGCAGACTGGTGCATTTAGCATGAAGTGGACATGCTCCAAAAAGAGGAAGGTGATAAATGGTCTTAAGGCTTGCATGAACTTTGCCAGGAAAAGGAGGAGTGAGGCTTCCAGAGTTCAACCTGCTCGATGGTTGATCACCAGCGTCAGGGCCACAAAGTACAGCTGTGCAAGTTGTGCACTGCACAGAACTCCCCACCCCTGCCTGGTCACCTTCCTGCCTAGGGGGCAGCAACTGCTGAAATCCAGTATGCTTCCCACTCACCATGCCATGTCAGCTAGCACGCAGGTGTGTCTAGCTAGGGGAAGGGGTGACTTTTTCTTTGCACAAAGATTCTATCCACTTGTCAAGCCATGTTCCCTGAGAACTGCGTCACCTAGAGGGAAGGAGGGGTCTATTTCTGATTCTCCTAGAGATGTCACATATGCTTAGGGCCACCCTGGCCAAAATCATTCTAGCTGCTACTGATGCATTTCCTCCTCTGTCTTGCCTGAAATCACATTACATCCTAATCAGAGCATGAGTGGGAGAAACTCAGAAAAGACAACAGTAATGACAGACAACAGTCCCTCATGTGGGTTTAGCCTTTAACATTTTAAAAAGTACTTTGCTATACAGGATCTCATTCAATCCCCAACGATCCGCCAGCAAATGGCAAAGTGGTATCCCTCCCCAGTGAACTATTGTGGGCTGAGATCTCTGATTTCAAATTCTCTGCTCTGTGCACAATATAAACCCAACAAAACCTACACATTGGAAAAGCTTCTAGTTATTGAGTTGGGCAGCCAGCACCAATTTGCCTGTCTCCTGGCTGACAGAACAGTAATTTTCCTTCACGGATCGGCTGCCGTTTGCAGTTGGTGTTCTTTCCAGGGAGAGAGAGACACACAACTTGGGCCTGGCCATTGAGACCACGGCCGCAGCCATCGGTGGGGAAACGGCCAGGTGATCCCCCAGAGCCAATGAGACCCCTGTGATCCACAGAGCAATGAGGGGGCAGGGATTCACGTCCACTCCACTGGTCTGGGGCCGGGGAGAAGGTGTATCCAGAGCTCTTGGCTGTGTTGGCTGTTGTCCACTGACCCTGTGGGGAATGTGAGAATAAATAAAGCCAATGTGGGCGATAGGACGGCCAAGAAGTGACTAGAGGCAGGTCCTAGTGATGTCATTTGAGCCTATAGACTGAGTCACGCATCCAAGTACTTTTGCTTTACTCGAGCCAGTGTGTTTCTTTTGTTATTTAGGCAGCTTGAAGTGCATCATCCATTTCTTACAGCCACAATATCTTGGCTAGTTCAGGTACTTCCTTCCTCTCCTGTCTCTGTTTCCACGTGCAGACGCAGGCACTGCCATTCACTGCACTGGGGACCAGCATAAGGTTCACCTGCTGCAAACCGAGCCCCAGGAAGCCATTCGGTGCTCTGACGGTGTTTGGAAACCTGCATCAGAGAGACCCCTGATGACTCCCACTGGGAATGGAGGCAACAGGCAGGAAAGACCGTCTTCTCCCCCAAGCGTGGGACCTAAGTCCTCCCTTTGGATCTGACTGGGCCACCCCAGGTCAGGTCCTCACCACGGGATCCGTAGCAGTTACCGGGAGAATGCCGTGTGTAGACTGGCTTAGACGAACCAGGATCTGCCCGGTGCTGGACATGGTGTCACCTTGAGCATCCCTAAGTCACACTGGGAAGGACAGATCCCCAAATTGGTAATTCTGTTGGGAAGAAAGAAGTAGGGACTAGATGTTTGATCAAGAATGTTCGAGAATGTCCTTACAGCCACTACTTGACCATGTGACCCTGGGCATATCCCTCTAAGTCTTTGGATCTCAGTATGCGTGTCTACAAACTGAAGAGGATGACATCAAGGACACTGATTACTCTTGGAATTTTTTTTTTTTTAAAGATTTTATTTATTTATTTGTCAGAGAGAGTGAGCACAGGCAGACAGAGAGGCAGGCAGAGGCAGAGGGAGAAGCAGGCTCCCCGCCGAGCAAGGAACCTGATGCGGGACTCGATCCCAGGACCCCGGGATCATGACCTGAGCCGAAGGCAGCTGCCCAACCAACTGAGCCACCCAGGCGTCCCTACTCTTGGAATTTTTTGATGTTTGTTTTTTTATTTGAAGAATTGCAATGCGTCTCCATGCTTGAGAGAGGATTACAAGCTGTCTTCTAATGGAGTGTGGGAAGGAACTAAGGTGACTTTCCAAGACAGGATGGGATCTGTGTGTCTACTCTCCACATGTGCTTTTTGGCACTCAGTGGTTTTTTTTGTTTGTTTTTTGTTTTTTTAAATATTTATTTTCAGAGACCTTGAGAAGGAGAGAATCCCCAGCAGACTCCCCACTGAGCACGGAGCCCCACATGGGGCTTGATCTCACAACCATGAGATCATGACCTGAACTGAAATTAAGAGTCAGACGCTTAACTGACTGAGCCACCCAGCTGACAGCTCAGTGTTCTTAAAAGTGAAAGATTCAATTTACAAATCCTTATGTATGTGTTCTCAAAAAAAAAAGGTACCAATCAGCCACCCCTGAGTCAATGTCACACCTTGAGCTAGGTAGGAGTCCTGCCTCACTCCAGGCCTTTAGCTCCTTGTTCATATCCTGCTTATCTCCTCCAGCATTTAGCTGCCTGACCCCATCCTTACCCCGGACAAGTGTGCAAGGCTGCAAATCCTGGTATACAGAGCACTGCCCCTCCCCCTCCACCCCCCAATCCTCCCCCAGCTCCTCACTCCCACTCCCCTACCCCTTCTACTATGGGATGTGCAAGGAGGAGACTTTTCCTCCCACCGATAGCCAAAAAAACAAAAAGTCTTGTCTAGATTTCTTTATTACAAAGTCATAAATTCCATGGCATATAAAAAGGAAATTCTAAGCAATGATAACCTTTATAAACAAAGGCTGGATTTAGCCTTTTCTTTTTTCCTCAGCACTTGGTCAGATCACACAACTACAGCACCTTATAAATAGCTGGGAAGACTTTTCCTTTCTCTCCTTTTTTTTTTTTAAGATTTTATTTATTTACTTGACAGAGAGACACGGCAAGAGCAGGAACACAAGCAGGGGGAGTGGGAGAGGGAGAGGCAGGCTCCATGCCAAGCCGGGAACCCAATGCGGGAGCTGCATCCCAGGACCCTGGGATCACGACCTGAGCCAAAGGCAGACGCTTAACTGAGCCACCCAGGTGCCCCAGGTGGCAAGATTTCTCAATCCTGATACCAGATGCACATTAACTCAGACTCTCAGTGTGGTGGGGGAGGGGGCGGGGCAGACATGAGTAGTTTTTTAAACCCCCAGGTTTCTTTTTTCTTTTCTTTTCTTTTTTTTTTTTTTTAAGATTGTTAAGTAATCACAACCAATGCGGGGCTCGAACTTAGAACCCTGAGATCAACAGTCATGCTCTACTGACTGAGCTAGCCAGACGCCCCTAAAATCTTCATTTTCTAATGT
Source organism: Lutra lutra (assembly GCF_902655055.1). Lineage (NCBI taxonomy): Eukaryota > Metazoa > Chordata > Mammalia > Carnivora > Mustelidae > Lutra > Lutra lutra. The sequence continues at coordinate 12,362,148 of NC_062290.1, read as the reverse complement.
GACCTCCAGGCTGAGAGCCAGTGCCCAGGAGACCCACTGCTTTAGCATGTGCCCGAAAACCACGGCTACCCAGCTTCCGTGAAGGAGAGCAGGTAAGTGAAATATACTGCCCAGCTCTTGGCTATAGGAAAAATACAACTGTTACCAGATCTTTCAAGTCTAGTGATTTCTGGAATATTGGGGGCAGGGCAAGTATTGTTCTGTCTCAGAAGGGAGTCTGAGCTTTCTTTTCTTTTTTTAAGATTTTATTTATTTATTTGCGAGAGAGAGATCACAAGTAGGCAGAGAGGCAGGTAGTGGGGGGAGGGGGAAGCAGGTGCCCTGCTGAGCAGAGAGCCCAATGCGGGGCTCCATCCCAGAACCCTGAGATCATGACCTGAGCAGAAAGCACAGGCTTAACCCACTGAACCACCCAGGCGCCCAGTCTGAGCTTTCTTAATCAGAAGGAGCTGAATGGGAAGTCCTGCTCCTAACAGGTTCTAATTAAATCACCCTCTCTGGTAGGATTGCCCACTACCCACCGTCTCACGTGCAGACCGGTGGCTAGCCTCGCTTCTGAATGCACCTCTAACAGGAGATACTCACTGGGCTCCGTCGCAGAAGACTGCTCATTATTTTATTATGACTGGACTACAGAAGGCCTTACCTAAAAGGGGCCAGAGAGGGTGCCTGAAATGTTCCAAATACTCACCAGGCAGAAGCACTTAAGCAAGAAGGACCTGAGCCAAGGGCGTGTCGGCGTGTGGCCTTGGCCGGAGACTGGATGCAGGCTCGGAAGTGGGCAGGGCGGCCTCAGGACATTGAAGGTAAGGAAGTGTTTTAGTTCAAGGCATAACCCGCCCTGTAAAAATATTCTCAGGAATATTTGGTCATTCCTTGACCCAGGGGTGGAGACAAGCACCATGTTGGGAACCAAGGGTTTGTCTTCCTTGTGTTCAATGTTGTCTCTAAATGACATCAAGGCTGTAAAGCACTATTAATCACCAAAGATGTGTATTAGACAAGGATTGGCTTAGGGCTCTGGCAGATGCCTGCCAGGGTCTGGCTCTAATTTCTAGTCAGTGCTTATTAGATACACGCTGATGGACTGATAAGAACTTCGCAGAGAACAGATAAAGCATATACCCAGTGGTCAGCACTCACCCACAGGCATTACTGAAATGAAGTTTTTTCCCAGTTCTCTCTGTGTCACCACTTACGGTTGATCGGTCCCCTGTAGACCTACAAGCTCATTTCTGCAAGTCTTGCTCGACATGAGGATCCTATCGCATTTCGAGATAGACCTTGCCTAGCAAATGATAGAGGGTCACCTCTACCATGTGCAGAGACACCAAACCAACTCTTGGCACCAGTGGACAGACAGGAAGTGGCCCAGAAGCCGCAGGGATTCACTGAGCAGTTGAAGGCCACCAGCGCCGGGCCGGGGCCATGGGAAGGATTTGATGGGGGGGGGACAGGCGGGGCTCCTCTCCGACAGCACCGTGTGAAATCAACCCACTCGCTTGAATCTGACCCTCGGCCCAGCCTGAGCCGGGATGGGAATGCAGCTTGGCTAGTGAGGGCCGGGGAGCCGCTCTAGGCCATATGCCAGGGAGCCGTGTCTTGAGCTGTTCCCCGCTGGGAGATCACCACGGAGCGGGGATCCCAGAGGAGGCCGCACAGTTAGAGCTCTTGGAGTGGCTCGTTGCTGAATCTGCCCAGAAACCGGCCTCAGCGAGAAAGAATTCAGTGACTTTCTGGTACAGTAGTGGCTGCGTTTAGGGGCTTAGCAGGTGCTATCCAGAAGCCCTCAACTCCGATGTCCTCCATGCTGGCTTCACTTTTGGACGGGTCCCCTGCAGGTGGTGGCAGTAATAATTGCCCGAAGCTCCTGGCTCATGTTCCACCAGCCTGACACTCCCAGATAGTTCTAGCAAGAACCCGGGACTGGTTTCCCAGGGTCCTAGCCAGGCACACCCCGTCTCTGAACCAATATCTGTGACCAGGAGAGTGCACGTCTCTCACCGGCCCACCCTCTCTCACATGCCCCCTTCTCTCTGGAGGTGGGGGGAGGGGGCTCCGGCCCTGCCCCTACAGCTCTCCCCTGCACGGAGCTGCCCTGTTTGCAAATCCTGGGGTCACAATACCTCTTCTTACCTTCTCTGTCATAGATTTTCCTGCGTCTGAAACTTAATAGGCAATTCAAACAATAATTTTAAAATGAATAAGTGAAGGGGCACCTGGGTGGCCCAGCTGGTTAAGCGTCTGACTCTTAGGTTCTGGCGCAGGTCATGATCTCAGGGTCGTAAGAGAGAACCCCATGTCTGGCTCTGCCCTCAGCAGGGAACCTGCTTGAGACTCTCTCCCCCCTCCCATCACTCACACATGCACACTCTCTCTCTCCCTCTAAAATGAATAAATCTTGGGACACTTGGGTGGCTCAGTCAGTTAAGCATCTGTCTTTAGCTCAGGTCATGATCCCAGGGTTCTGGGATCGAGTCCCACATCAGGCTTCCTGCTCAGCAGGGAGCCTACTTCTCCCTCTGCCTGCAGCTCCCCCTGCTTTACTCTCTGACAAGTAAATAAATAAAATCTTTAAAAAAAAAATAAGTAAATCTTTAAATAAATAAAACGAATGAATGAATTTGTTGAGGGTGTACACATGGACCATTTAAATATTCTGCAATGTTTGGTGATACTTCTCAATGAATGATACAAAAGCAAAGAGGCAAAGACAAAAGGGATAGGGGAAGCCATCAGGGCAGAAGCCAGGTGGGAACAGAGTCTTCAAGCCTGGGTAGATCTAGAGGGAGAAGGAGGAGGTGCATTCCAGGTGGGGACACAAGACGTCCCCAGGCACTGAGATCAGACAGGCCCATGCATCCAGCGACAGAGAGAAAAGCTCCCAGGCTGAACCACATGAGGGGAAGTCATGGGCCAGGAGTGGGGGCGGTAGGTAGGGCTGGAATGGCCATGAGAAGGGGAGACCCTGAACTGGCATTGAAGGGAGAGAGGAAGGGTTTCAGCTCAGGACAGGGAGAGTGGGCCGTGTCAGCAGGCAGCACGAGACAGGAGAGTGAGGACGACAGAGCTGTTCGGGAGAGGTAAGCCCGCTGGAGATGTGGGGGTGGGTGACAGGGCGAAGACAGAGGCAGGGAGGTCAAGGTGACGAGGGCCTGTCCTCTACCCCTTCCGACAGCCTTTTCCAGCCCTGCCTCAAAAGTGCATTCATCAACCTGCCGCACGGCTCCCTTTTCCTCTCTGGCTGTCTTCTTTTCCTGCCTCTGCTTCTCGAATGCATGTCAGAGACTCCGTTATAGTCAAGAAAGTTTTAGAGGCACGAGGCCACGCTGAGAGAAGAAATAAAGAGCACAGGGAGAACAGACCCAGCCTTGCTGAGAGACACTTGCTGGGGGACTGACGGGGATGACATGGAACAAACCAAGGAAGATAGAGCTTAACTCCGCTGCTCCTCGAGCCAGATGAGGAGGCAGTTCAGCTCTCTGTTCACAGGCAGATCGGAGTTGGAGGGGGGGGTCCCTCTCTTAGCTCTGATAGATCTCATCTGTAAAATTGAGATAATAATCACATTTCCCTCACAGGCTTGTTCTGAGAATCGTTAATAATGTATGTGAAGTGCTTGATTCAATCCCTGTCCTGATGATGGTGATGGTGATGATTTGCCTCTGGGAACCACATCAGCACCCTGTGGGCAGAACTCACCTAGACTTCCTCCCAAAGCTAAAAATTCCTCCAGGAAAGAGGGGCCCTTGGAGATGGAGCTAAGTTCTTTTGCATGGGTCGCCAGGCCCAGCTGAGACTAAGAGGAACAAGCTCTGATCTCTGCTGAAAGATGCCAACCACTAGAGGGAGAGTCGACTTCCCAAAACCACCGCCCTGAACCCATGTCTCTTCTGGTATCAACTCATTGGGACCCAGCTAGCTTTTTTTTTTTTTTTTTTTCTTTCCTTACTGAAAGAGAATAAAATAGAAAATAGCATCAGATGTAGAAGATACAGGTAGATATTGTTCCACAAAGCCCTTTGTCTCAGATACATAATTATATATGCGTAAGCAACTTGTATTTCTCTCTGGGAGTCACGGCCAACCACCAAGAGTTGAAATACTGCCTTAGAGAATGTGCAGGAGAAAACAACCTATTTTCTTTCATTCTCAAGCAGGCACAGAATACAGATTCTGTATTAAGATGAGTCATCATTCTTTTTTTTCTTTTTAGGACTATTTATTTAGAGAGAGCGCACACACAAGTGGGGGGGAGGGGCAGAGGGAAAGAGAATCCCCCAGCAAACTGCCCGCTGAGGGTGCCGCCCAAAGTAGGGCTCGATCCCAAGACTCTAAGGTCATGACCTGAGCCAAAATCAAGAGGTGGACCAACCAACTGAGCCACCCAGGCACTCCAAAAAAAATTTTTTTTAATTAAGTAAACTGTATCCCTAATGTGAGGCTAGAACTCACAGCCCCGAGGTTAAGAGTTGTACACTCTACCAACCGAGCCAGCCAGGCACCCCCAGTCTTTGTTGTGTGTTAAAGAAAAATCAGATACAGCAGTGGAGAGCTAGATGGTCTCCCATAGTGTTAGAAATTTGAATTATTTCTAGAATGTTCTTCCTCTGGTGTTCATTAATATAACTACCTCTCAAGGTCTAACCTGGCCCTTTTCCCCCACGGGCCTGTAAAAGACCTGCATAGCTCTCTTTCTGGGTGATAACATCTACTCTCAGGGCTTCCCTTGGTTCCTCTGTGTGACTGAATGCTGAATTACTTTTTTAGCTCTTGACTCCAGATCTGTACTTCCAAATGATGGCTGGAATCGTCTCCATTCTCTCTCCTGTCAAATTCAGCCTATCTGAAACTCAGTGTATCATCTTCCCTTTATAAAAGAAAGGTAAAAAGCTCACCAGGGGCGCATGGGTGGTTCAGTCAGTTGGGTGCCCAACTCTGAGTTTCGGCTCAGGTCGTGACCTTGGAGTCGTGAGATTGAGCTCTGAGTTAGGCTCCGTGCAGAGCAGGGAATCTGCCTGATATTCTCTCTCTCTCTCTCTCCCCCCCGTGTCTGCCCCTGTTCTCTCTCTCTCAAATAAATAAATGCATCTTAAATAATAATAATAAAATAAATATCACAGACTGGATAGCTTATAAACCACAGAAATGTATTTCTCATGGTTCTGGAAGCCGGAAGACCAAGATCATAGCACAGTAGAGGAGGGATCTCTGCCAGATCTGAAACTTCTTGCTGGGTCCCTGTAGGTGGAAGGGGCTGGGTAGCTCAGCTGGGTCTCTCTCATAAGGAAATACTCCCATCATGAGGGCTCTACCCCCAATGCCTCATTTATTTAGGGTTAGCATTTCTCAACCTATGAATTTGGGGGGGGGACACATTCAGACCATAGCAACCCCTCTTGCCTAGAAAGCAAAATGAAATGTAAGCCAAATGAAAAAACTCAGTTACTGTCAAGTTTCCTTCCCCTTCCTCTATTATCACTAACCCTACCTCCGCAGAGCCCATCTGTCCAGCACATTTGTCCTTCCCACTCACACTGGTCAGGATGGTTTGTGTGGTCTTCTTACTTGTCTCTCTGTCCCCCACCTTTCCCAGGGAGCCTTCCCATGGCCAGCAGCTACCTTACGAAAGCATCAGTTGAATCTTGGCATTCACTCTTATCAATCCCCTTCTTAAAAACATTCAGAAACTCCCCCAAGAACACCAAATAACATACAAATGTGTAAACATGAGAATCACAGCCCCAGCAGAGAATGACAAGTGGCTTTAAAAAAATTTTTTTAATATTTTTTTCTATTTTAGTTAAATATAGTTGACATGTAATATTATAGTAGTTCCAGATGCACAACATAGTGATTCCATAGTTATATGCATGGCAACAGGCTCACCATAATAAATATTACCACCTGTTACCATATGAAGTTATTACAGTTACTGTGTTCCCTAGGCTGTATTTTTCATCCCTGTGACTTCTTTTTATAATAACAAAGTCTGTAGCCCCTAATCTGCTTTACGTACTTTGCCTATTCCTCTGCCCATCTCCCCTCTGGAAACCACCAGTTTTTTCTATTTATTTTTTTTTAATTTAAATTCAACCAGACAACATATAGTACATCATTAGTTTCAGATGTAGTGTTCAAGGATCCATTAGTTGCATAGAACACCCAGTGCCTGTCACATCATGTGTTTGTGTTTTAGATCCCACATATAAGTGAAGTCATATGGTGTTTGTCTTTTTCTACCTGACATATTTCACTTAATACCTTCTAGGTCCATCCATGTTATCAGGAATAGCAAAATCTCATTCTCTTTTATGGCTAAGTAACATTTCATTATATACATACACATCTTTATCCATTCATCTACAGATGGACACGTAGGTTGCTTCCAGATCTTTGCTATTGTAAATAATGCTGACATGAACATAGGGATGCAGATATCTCTTTGAATTAGTATTTTCATTTCGTTTTGGAAAGTACCCAGAAGTGGAATTAGTGGATCCTATGGTAATTCTTTTTTTTTTTTTTAACCTCCATACTATCTTCCACAGTAGCTGCACCAATTTACACTCCCACCAGCAGTGCAGGAAGGTTCTTTTTTCTCCACATCCTTACCAGCATTTGTCTTTCTGTTTTTAGCCATTCTGCTGGTGTTAGGTGATACCTCATTGGGATTTTGATTTATATTTCCCACGTGATTCGTGATGACCAGCATCTTTTCATGTATCTCTTGGCCCTCTGTATGTCTTGTTCAGAAAAATGTCTATTCAGGTCCTCTGCTCATTTTTACATCAGATTATTGGGGGGAGTTTTTTGGTGTTGAGTTGTAGGAGTTCTTTATATACTTTGGGTATGAACCCTTTATTGGATTTATCATTTGCAAATATCTTCTCCCATGCAGTAGGTTGTCTTTTCATTTTGTGATGGTTGCCTTCACTGTTCAAAAGCTTTTTATTTGGATGTAGTCCCAATTGTTTATTTTTGCTTTCATTTCCCTTTCTGGGGAGAGACATGCAGAAAAATATTGCTAAGGCCAATATCCACGACAACCTATGTTTGCTTTTAAAAGTTTTATGGTTTCAGGATGCCTGGGTGGCTCATTCAGTTAAGCCGCTGCCTTTGGCTCAGGTCATGATCCCAGGGTCATGGGATCGAGTCCCACATCAGGCTCCTTGCTCAGCAGGGAGCCTGCTTCTCTCTCTGCCTCTGTGTGCCACTCTGCCTGCTTGTGCGTGCTCTCGCTCGCTTGCTCTCTCTCTCTCTCTCTCTCTGACAAATAAATAAATAAAATAAAATCTTTTTTAAAAGTCTAAAAGTTTTATAGCTTCAGGTCTTACATTTAGGTCTGTAATCCATTTGAGTTTATTTTTGTGTATGGTATAAGAAAGTGGTCCAGTTTCATGCTTTTTCATATAGCTGTCCTGTTTTCCCAATACCATTCATTTACTGAAAAGACTATCTTTCCCCCCCATTGTATATTTTCACTTCCTTTGTCATAGATTAAGTGACCATAATAGCACAGATTCACCTCTGGGATCTCAATTCTGTTCCATTCATCTGTGTGTCTGTTTTTGTGCTCATGCCGTACTGTTTAGATTGCTACAGTTTTGTCGTATAGCTTGAAATCTGCAAGTGTGATGCCTCCATCTTTGTTTTTCTTTCTCAAGATTGCTTTGTCTATCCAGAGCCTTTGTGGTTCCATATACATTCAGGATTTTTTTGTTCCAGTTTTGTGAAAAATACAGTTGGTATTTTGAAAGAGATTGCACTGAATCTGTAGATTGCTTTGGGTAGTATGGACATTTTAACAATATTAATTCTTCCAGTCCACAAGCGTGGTATCCCTTTCCACTTATTTGTGTCATATTTAATTTCTTTCATCAATGCCTCATAGTTCTCGGAGTACAGATCTTTCACTTCCTTGGTTAAATTTATTTCTAGGTATTTTACTCTTTTTGACACAATTGTAAATGGGATTGTTTTCTTATTTCTCTTTCTACTATTTCATTACTGGTGTATAGAAGCACAAGAGATTTCTGTATATTAATTTTATATCCTGCAACTTTACTGAATTCAATTATTAGTTTTAATAGCTTTTGCTGGAGTCTTCAGGGTTTTCTAAGTAGAACACCATGTCATCTGCAAATAGTGTCAGTTTTGCTCCTTCCTTACCAATTTGGATGCCTTTTATTTATTTTATTTGATTGCTGTGGACAGGACTTCCACACTCTGGTAAATAAAAATGGTGAGAGTGGACACTGTGTCTTATTTCTGATCTTGGAAAAAAAGATTTCAGCTTTTTACTACTGAGTACTTGTTAGCTGTGGATTTGTCAGTATGGCCTTTATTTTGTTGAGGTATGGGTTTTTTGTACCACTTGGTTGAGAGTTTTTATCATAAATGGATGTTAAACTTTGTCAAATACTTTTTCTGCACCTATGGATAAGCATATAATTTTTATCCTTCATTGTGTTAAATGTGGTAGGTCATGTTGATCAGTTTTTGGATACAAACCATCCTTGTGTTCCTGGGATAATACCATATGACCTGGTGAATAATCCTTTTAATGTATTTTCTAATTGGGTTTGCTAATATTTTGTTGGAGATTTTTGTATCTATATTCACGTTGGTCTGTAATTTTCTTTTTTTGTAGTGCCTATAGGATTAGTATCGGGGTAATGCTGGCCTCATAGGATGAGTTCAAAAACATCCCCTCCTCTTCTGATTTTTGGAATAGTTTGAGAAGGATAGATGTTAACTTTTCTCTAAATATTTGCTAGAATTCACCTGTGAAGCCATGTGGTCCTGGACTTCTGTGTGTTGGGAGTTTTTTGATTACTGATTCAATTTTGTCTGTTCAGATTTTCTATTTCTTCAGTGTTCAGTCTTAGAAGATTGTAACCATTTCTTCTAGTTGTCCAATTTACTGGCGTATAATTTTCTGTAGTAGTCTCTTATGCTCCTTTGTGTTTCTTTGTGTCAGTTGTAACTTCTTCATTCCTGATTTTCTTTATTCAAGGCCTCTCCTTTCTTCCTGGTTGTTGTGGCTGAAGGTTTGTCAACTTTGTTAATCTTATCAAAGAACCACCCTTAATTCTATTTCTTTTTTTTTTTTTTAACTCTCTACTTCATTTATTTCCCCTCTGACTTCTGTTTTTCCTTCTTCCTCCTAACTTTGGGCTTTGTTTATTCTTTTTTGTTGCTGTTCTTTAGGCATATATGTATCACTATATATATACATTTTCTTTAGTCTCCTGATATTGTTTCCTCTTTGATTTCTCTATTGACCCTTCCGTTGTTGAGTAACGTATTGTTTAACCTCCATGTGTTTGTATTTTTCCAGGTTTTTTTCCTTGTAATTGATTTCCCATTTCCCACAAGATCTCAGTCTTCTCAAATTACTGAGACTTGTTTTGTGGCCTAGCATGTGATCTATCCTACAGAATATTCCACGTGCACTTGAAAGGAATGGGTATTCTGTTTCAGTGGGCTGCCCACCGGATGTGGCAGGGTGGGAGCCCCTTGGGAGGGGAGCCTGCCTGCGGGTGGGGGGGGGGGGTGGATCCACAGGGGACCAGCTGGGCAAGGAAATGGAGAGTGTCAGAGCTGGCTCCTGCAAATTTTCAGCTATCTGTGCTAAAGGAGAGCAAGAAAATGGCACTCACCAATACTTCTGTTTCCATAGAAAGCTCCTACAGATTCCTGTCCCTCTACCACACATCCTGAAATTAACCAACAAATCTCCTTCATGTATAACCCAGGCACCTTTTAAACTGCTACTTTCATGCTCCCTCCTCCATACTTGTGCTCTCCTGCCCACTTGCAGGTAGTCAGGCTGGGTGTCTGCTTCCCAACTGCATCTCTTTCTCTCCCAACCTTTTCCATGTGGCCTCTTCCTTATGACTCCAGCCGTGGAAGATATGCTCTGCCAGCCTTCCGGTGGTTTTTAGACTGAGTTGCAATATGTGTAGTTATGACCTTGGTGTATCTCTGGGAGGGTGTCAGCTCAGGATCCTTCTCCTCTGCCATCTTCCCTGACTCTGACAGGTGGTTTTATTTCAAGGACCAACACCAACTGATTGGTGGTGGCTTCTTAGAGAACTGTGTTGAGTAGGATTCTGAGGTTCATACAGACTCCAGAAGAATGGTTAACAATAGACATGAGAGGGAAGTAGACATCCCCAATCTAGGGTCAGTGTCTTTTTTTGCTTCTTCCTACATCCTCTAGCATCAACTGCTCAGCCAAAAGAACTACTCACTGATATTCAAATATACTACACTATCCTGTTAACCATAAAGACCATCTATTTTCATGATGTCTGTATTCTGCTGTCTAGACTGCTCTTGGCTCAACTCCCACTCATTAGAATCTTCATCTTGTTCCTGTAATACTCTACCTTCACATTTTATAACTTGTCCCTCTATTGAACATGTATTGACCTCATTTGTATTACAAGGAATACATAAATATTATGTGTGAATGGGTGTGTGTGTATGTACGTGTGTATTTCCGCTGCTCCCACTGGACAATAACCTCTTTAAAGGCAATGAACATAGCTTCCTTATCTCCCAACCCCTAGGTCCCATCCAGTAACTTAAACACAACAAGAATTCAGTAATATTTTATAGAGTGAATGAACCAATATTCTGGTGGCATGTTAACCTAAAAAAGAAAGTCAGAAAGTCACATGGACTGTCCAGGGAAATGGAATCATCTCAGTAGACCCTCTTGTAGGAATCTCCCAGTTTCCAGCAGTGAGCAAGGTCCATCAGCCAATGGGCCCCCAGTTATGAGGCACATGGTAGAGAGCAAATTCCAGAGAAGATCCTTTTACTGGTGTCCCAGGATAGCACTCAACGCTTGTAAATGAGTGTACACATACAAAAGACAAGCTTTGTGTCCCTCTCACACATTGACTTGTCCAATATCTTATGTACACTCACAAGTAGGAGACTCAGACCCACAGCTCACACTTCCAATCCATGACTCACATGAAGTTGTGCTCTTCTGCCTTACCAGTGAGTTTGGGGTAAATATGAGTACAAGGAAAGGAATCCACTGCTATTAAAAATAATAAGTTGGAAAGCTACTGCTGTCTGTCCTAGAGAGGTCTCACACTCAGAGCCTCCAAGCAGACCCCCAAACTGTTTATCAGAGTGACTCCAAACTGGAGACTGGGCCCTAAGACTAGGCAAAGGTTGTTTTCAAAGAGAAATTTCAAACCACTTTTACCAAGCATGGGCAGCTTCTCAAGTGGGTGATTTAATGAAGGCCATCAACCCAAAGCCCTCGCTGTCCGTTCTCTCGGGCCATACAACAAATTGGGGAACACGCTTTTAAAATCATGATAGCCTGAACAACTGAAAGAGAAGTCACAGGCACTGGAAGCCTTTCTCTCTCTTACAGGAAAAATGGCTTTTGTTGTCCCTGTCCCTTTAGTGCCTTAAAGGGAAGAAAGAGAGAGAAAGAGAGAGAGATGGGTAAGAGGGAGGGAGAGGGGAATGGGAAGGAAGATAAGAGAGAGAAGGAAGAAAGAAAAAAGAAGAAATTTTAAAAAAGGGAAAGAAAAAAAAAGGAGAAAGAGTGACGGACTTGTACATTTCCAAAGTTGAAGCCCCATGCCCTGGCTGAGACAAAGGACATCACAGGCATTTAGTTCCTCCAACAGCTGTAATGCTTGGGATTTTTCACTGTGCGTAGTGAAAAGCAACCGATCTGGGCCAAAACCAGAGAGAACACAATGATTTCAACAATTTGGGGGTTATCTTCCCTGCCTTTTCCCCTCTGCGGCTGTGTGATTCCTCAGACAAAGTGGGTTGGAGAAGTTCAAGCTCAGTTCACAGAAGAGAACATTCTGTACTCTGCACAACAGGCTGGGCCGCTCTCTGTAAAACAAAATCAACAGCATGATCTCAGCCGCAGCGGCGGCAGGCACCGCGCCGCCAGCCCGCGGCCCGGGCGTTTGAATAGAGCGGCTGTCAAAGGCGCCCCGCGGCCGGTCCCCGAGCTGCCACCGCGTGCACAGGCGGACGCACGCACCGCAGCCGCCCGCGGGCGCGCTCACACCCGCCCCGGGAGCCCCGAGGTCGCAGAAGTGCTTCTCCACCCGGTGGTTGCTTCTTGTCCCCAGCGGGTCGAGGAAGTTGTTTGGATATTTCTTCGGGGAGAGTAATTACAGCTGAATCATTTCCAAGGAAACAAGCCCCTGCGTGGTCACTTCTGCTCTGGCATCGACTGGAGCTTTCTGCCGGTTCGGATGTTGCCGTCATCCAAAGACAACCTGACCTCTGCGTCCGCCAGGCTGCATGGGTCCTGGGGCAGGGGGAGGAGAGGAGAGAGGAGAGTGGGAGCCTGCAGCCCCTCCCCCACCCTCTGGGCTTTTCCATTTTCTTCTGGATTCGAGTTTTCGTCTTCTTTCTTCTGGAAGTTAGCATGCACTTCAGTAAATATTTGATGAGTGCATATATGATGCTGGAGGCGGTCTATGTATGGGGTAGTAGCTGTAGCAGGATCGTCCTAGGGAAGGGAAATCCTAGCCTTGAAGCCAATCAGAAGAGGAGGAAAAGAGGGAAGTTGTGTGCATCCACACTGGGAAGGTGTCAAGGGAGGGAAGGACGTTTTTGGGGGAGGGTCTGGAGACCGAGGTACCAGAAGGCCTGAATATGGGTGGGTGCTTTCAGTATTAAGGGCTGACCTCTGGAATGGGGCCGCTGCACCACTGCGCTTTTCATGCTGAATTCAAGCCCATTTGATAGAGGAAGAAATGACAGCAAGAATGCAGGCTGCCCACCACCGGGGAGTGGCGGTGCTGCCTCCTCGGCCCCCCTCCCCCCTCCTTGGAGGTCCCTCTTTCTTGTGCTGCTGCAGGAGGCAGAGGCCAACAGGGGTGAGGGGCAGCGTGGGAAAAATGGGAAGTGGAAAAGCAGGGGGCCTTGGGTGCTGGCTGGAGCGTCTGAGTCCTGCTTTGCTGTCTGTAAACCTCAGGCAAGATCCCAGACCTTGGGCCCATGAGTCTCTGTGGCCTCTTTGGCTATTAAGGGGAACAAGGGCTACCATTCTGTAGAACTATTGACTATCGTAGAATGTAAGGAAATCACATATGCCTTTGCATGGCATCGACTAGATAATAAAGAGTCATGAGCGTTAGTAATGGAAGTACCACCGTTCAGAGAAAGCCGTTAACGTGTCAGTTGAGAACCGCCACCACTGTGTCCTCTCACATGTTTTCTTGTCCACGCGTTTGACCCGTTATTGACTTAGTGGATGGCCACTGATCGTGGCCACCATGCACTGCACTCAGTGCGAGCCACTGCACCAAACACTGAGGCGACAAAGCCTTGTTCTCAAGGTGCTTCCTCGCCTCTAGGGTTTACACAAGGCGGCCACGGAGCCCTGGGGCTCGGTGAAGGCTTAGTCACAGCCTGTCTTCTTCATGCTCAGGCTCCTTCCTTCTGGGTCACAAGCCATCCCAGAGAGAAGAAGCTGAGGGGGAGCAGGGATTGATTGGGGACAGCCCTGATGTCAGACACTGCTCGGGACTGCTCTTCTAGAATGTAAACAGCCTTTCTCACTTCAGCCCTGGAACTCCTGCCAAGACTTTGAAAAACAAGTTACACAAGCACCTTTGGAGAGATTGGACCAGCTACCTCATGGCTGCTGCCTCCCCAGGGGGCGGGGTCGGGGGATATGGACAGAGGTAGCCTCAATGACTCAGTCACGGACAACGGACAACGCATGAACCTGAGAACACAGGGCTCACTAGGCTGGGAGTTCAAGGAAACACAAGCCCTCAGGCGCCATACCAAGCCCCAGGCTACAGAACGAGTCAGTCATTGACAAATTCACAGGTGTCCCTGCTGCCATCACCATCACCGATAGGATCCCAGGGTTCAATAAGGATCATCGGCTCCGTGAGCCAGGGCCCAGGCCAAGGTGGGGCTTCCTTGGACCTGGTCACCATGACATCCTCAATTTTTTCTGCCCCACGAAGATCACCTCCCTGACTACACCCACCACGCGGAGGGCCCTTTTTAAGATTTTGGCAGCAAACAGCCAGTTGCAAAAAATGCTTCCCCCTCACCCCCTCCCTGACGTCCTTTGCCAAGGGCTACTGCCAATTCCAGTCAGTTGCAGATGGAATTTCTCAGAATGCCAGAGTGTGCATGGGGCAGTAAAAGCAAAACCCCAGGGATCTGAGGTAGACCAAGCTAAATAAATTCAAGGACTAGGCAAGCGACCAAGATCTCAGAGGGAGTAACCGAAGGGAAGTCGTTCCCAGAGAATTAAGCAAGATTTCGTACAACCCACACACATTTGATGGGAGGAGAGCCTAAGACAATGACGTTGGTTGCCATTCATTATGTGCCAGAAGCTTTACATACCTTCTCTCATTTAATCCCCGCAGTAATCCTATACAGCAGGTCGTGATGTCATTTCCAACTCAACTACAGTAATGGGCCCACAGGTCGTGCCGCCCAGTGCCTGGCAGAGCTTTGCCCTTACACCCAGGCCAGTCCAGCGTGAGAGCCCAGGTTCCTAGCCTTACGCTCTCCTGCCTCCTCGCATGTGAGAATCTTATTAGAATACTGCTAGAATCATCTGATACACTTCTTTAGGATTTCCCAAGGCCAAAGCCTCTGGCTGAAGTCCTGACACCAAGTCCTACTCTCTAGTCTCCTCTACGCACCTTATCTCAGTATATAGAGTCATTCAGCAAAAGTTATCAGATGTCCCGGGGGCATTGTGCTATGTTCTCTGGGGGATAGAAAGGTCAGCTTTGCCTGGGCTCCGCAAGGAACTTACAGTCTGTCTGGATAGGACTGGTTGTGCAAGCGTAACTTTATGTTATTAATTAATGTTATTAATTATTATTAATTATTAATTATTCAAATAACCTCTGGATCAAGCCAATATAACACAACCACAGCTGACTGCTTGGTCACACCATGTGCCCATTGTGAATCACCTGGGCTTTTCCTCAAGACCCCGGACGGGTGAACGACCCCCCAGACAGCTCTCACACTGCCAGTCACTGGGTCGGGGGACACACAGCATGATCAACCACTCACCCGCTCGTCATGCTTCTCCCTCTGAAAGCTTCTTCTCCAAAGGGGCTCATGTCTGTTCTGCTTATCTTTTATTGGGCAAAGCAAATTAAAGGGACACACATGACCACATCACTTCAAGGGGTAAGAGAAGCACCAGCATACTGCAAGTCTGGAAATGGGCAAAAGGCCTGAAAATTTCCGTCAATAGGTCTAATCACGAGCACATTCTGGGAAGAGGAATGACCTCAAAACCTCATACCCCCCAATTGCATGATAATGTAAGTCCGGATAATTCAGGGGCGTCAGAGTGGCTGCATTCGAGGCTTCAGGAACCTTTCCAGAGGTCGGCGAGGCATTGAGCCTTGAAGAATGGTCAGGACTTGAATGGACCACAAGACCAGACCAGTTGCATCCATGGTGGCCTTCCATGGGGTTATGGCACCCCACCACCAGCCACTCTCTTGAGTGACACAGGTTATTCCAGGCCTGGAGAGATGACACAAATGGGCACCTGAAGGCAACATTATGCACGTGGCCTTGAGGGTAGAGGGCCCATCATAGCCGAGCAGAGAGCTGGAGTCAGGGAGAAGGGGCTGTTGGCCAGAGCAGGAGTGGAGAAGGTATGGAAGGTGTTTGAGCAGAAGAAAGCCGTGGTCACAGTGGAACTTCAGAGATTTTATTCTGTGGCTAGATTCTCTTATCCTTACGTTTCACAAATATTTTAAATATTTTGCATGGGAGACACCAAGGTGTGTTGATTCCTACCCTCAAGGAGCTCGAGTCTTCAGCAGGAAGAGAAGAAATGTATTTGGTGTTGTTACCCTGGTCTTTTAAGAGGAATCTCAAAGAGATGGCTTGTTCCATGAAAGGCCCTGAAACTTCAGGGATTTTGAGGCTTTCTCCTTTACGATTGGGGAAGGGTTGAAAGGGCTGAAATGCTAGATGGGATTGAGGCGACAACGAGGCAGGCAGGTGGGAGGAGGTCAGAGGGGAGTGGAGAATGAAGGAGACAGCAGAGAGAAGCCTGCTGCTAATGAGAGAAGAGGCTTTGGGAATGGAGGTGATTTTACAAAGTTTGCCCATGTGGTGTTCCGTGTAAGCCTTCCACTGACCTCCCTTGTGAACACTTCAGCAAAATACACATTACTCAAAATGCTTTGGGAAGAGGCTTGAGAGATCACAAGGAGGCAACTGGGTAGCAATGGAGTATTGATTATGACCTCAAAGTGTACAGGGGGAGAGCAGAGGACTTCCCAAGAGAGCATAGCCATGTTTGTGTTAAATAGATAGGTGCATTTGCATGGGATAAAGTGGCAGTTCTAAGAGTGGGAAAATGTGTCAAGAAAAACTTCATAAAGGAAATGAAAGGTTATCCTGCAACTGGGTATTAAAATATCAGAAAGTGACCCCAGCCCATCTGGATTAACAGGGAGCATTCTGGTCCAGGCACAAAAGATAGCATGTGCAAAGGTACTGGGGTGTGGAAGAGTCTGGTTTATTTGAGCTCCTCCAAGCAAACATGGATGGGTAGGATTATGAGAGATAAAATCAGAAGGAGCAAGTTCAGTTAATTTAGCCCAGTAATCAGGGTTTATGGAAATAAGGGCTTGTGTTTACCTTCAGAATTATTTACTCAGTATTTATTGACAGTCAAATACTCTCCAGCTTTTATACTGTTACACAAGTATTTTCTTTTGCATTGGTAAAAACCTGGGAAACTCATGATTTCTTATTCTGTTACCTATTGGGGAAAAAAATGGTGGATCCAGAGGTCAACTTTTCTAAGGCTATCCTGACTTATTTATATTCTCCACTCATATTTGCTTTGCTGCTAAGCACCACTCTCCATGTGCAGTGGAGAGAAAGTGCCAAGATCCTTCAAGTCCCGTGTCCCGGGAGGTGAAGGATTGCCGAAAACAGCAGCACACAGCAGCAGAAAGCTGGTGACTATTCGAACACACTTTTGATTTACAGTCAACTGTCAAGTAGGAAAATTTATCCCTGCTGATCAGAGCGGAAAGTACCCTGAGTGTGGGGTCTGAGCGTTATGTGTGAGCCTGGGTATATTTTAACTATCCACCTGGGAAATCTCTAAATCAGCATTTATTTCAATAATCTCATACATTCATATGGTACCTTTCTCTACAGATGCTTCCAAAGCAGTTTGTAAATTTTATATAGCTGGGGAATCATCATTGTTGGAATAGAAGGAAACAGGATGCTTCTCAGCTTCCTAATGAGAACTCGGGACTAAATGTGCTTTTGATGAGAAGGACAGGGATCCAAGAACGTGTCTGTAGTTCACAGTGTATATGTGCTTAGATGGCATCAGATTTCATTAAAATAGTATTCAAATTTCCTGCGAATAATCCGTTCAAATTTCACCCAGCCTTCCAGGCTCACCTCTGGATTCAGCTCCACAGCTGATGCTAAATTTTGGTCCCCCGGAGCAAAGTAATGTCACCTTGCCCTAAATACCCAGAAGTACGGAGGTGGGCGGGAGGCCTCGTGTCACGCCTGGGGGTTATACGTTATGCATTTCTGGCCCATGCAGAGGCCGAGAGGTCTGCTAGTGAGCACCTGCGACAGAATTAAAGGAGCTTCAAATCATTTGTTCGGTAAAAATTTATTGAGCAATTACTGTGTTCTGGAAACTCTGCTGGGGTGCTGGGGATACAGGAGAGAGCCTCCTGACCTCCCGGAGCCCTCAGTCTGGCGGGGAGATGGTCGTGGGTGAGATAATCTAACAGGTCATTGTGACTGAGAGCTGGAGATCAGTGCCACAAAGGAGACGAGTGAGAACATAAGCAGGGGACTTCCTGTGGGTGCGGAGTCAGGGAAAGCTGCCGAAGAAAGTGAAGTTTGGGTTTCTGTCTAAAGGATGAGTACAGTCTAGCTAGGGGTGCGTGTGTGTGTGTGTGTGTGTATGAGAGAGAGAGAAAGAGAGAGAGAGTGTGTGTGTGTGTCTCAGGTTTCTTATTTGTAAAACGACTGTGGCCACACTACTTTGTCTAAGTCCGGGGTCCCCTGAAGCAGACCCCGAGAGGAGGATTCATGTAAACGTGATTTACCAGCAAGTGGGCCCAGGAACTACTGCTTCAGAAGTTGAGGAGTAAGGGCGCCTCGGTGGCTCAGTCCCTTAAGCACTGGACCCTTCATTCTATCACCTCAGGTCATGATCTCAGGGTTGTGAGATCGAGCCCGGCCACCGGCTCCTCCGTGCTGGGAGTGAAGTCTGCCTGTGATTCTCTCTCTCTCTCTCTCTCTCTCTCTCTCTCTCTCTGCCCCTGCTGCCCTCTCTCCCTCTCTAAAATAAAAATAAGTAAAATAAAAGAAGTTGAGGAAAAGGGACAGGGAAGTGAAAGCAGCCAAGCAATGGTGAGTCAAGCAAAATGCCATAAACCAGAGAACTGGAGATAAGGCAGGTGACATGGGGATCTGGGGTGCTTGTCCCATAAGGGACAAGGTGCTGGTTACCCATAAGTCCCAGGTACTTCCGCTGTCTGGGCTGGGATGCAAATTAATTCCAACAGCTCAAGGACTGTCCCCCAACACAGAGTCACCTCCATGCTGGCTGCTGGGGGCACACGGCTCGCAGTGATAAGTGCACAGGAACATGGTAAGGGGGGCACCCGGTGGCTCGGTCGGTTAGGCGTCTGCCTTCGGCTCAGGTCATGATCTGAAGTCCTGGGATCGAGTCCCACATAAGGCTCCCTGCTCAGCGGGGAGTCTGCTCTCCCCCCTCCCTCTGCTGCTCCCCCTGCTTGGTCCCCCCCCCACCGTCGAATAAATTCTTTAAAAAGAAAAAGGAATACGATAAGGGACGTGATGGACACGGGCAGAGACTCAGGCACAGGCAGAGACTCACAGGACGCAGTGAGTATAGGAAGAGTGCCAGGTGCCCAGTGAGTGCTCAGGAAATACCAGCTCTCCTTGTAGTTCTCATTTATCGGCCACACAACTGACGTGGTCTTCCCCTGACCTGGTAACCTCTGCCCACCCCAGCCCTGCAGGACCCCGCTCTGCCACCGGCCACTTCCTGCCGGGTCTCCTGAAGCAGGTGCGCATGTAAATACGGCAGTATATTTTCTGTTTCCCAGATCGTCCCATTTTGCTGAACTTAGAACCAGACAAATAGCCCAGTCGTCCTCTGTCGTGTGTCCTGTCATTCACAGTGCCTCATCGCTCCCGGTCCTCCTGGGCTCTCGCCCCTCCAAAATTCGTGGGTCTGGCTGCTGCTTAAATGGGATTCGACCAACCTGACCCAGTCCTAGGGTCTGCGCTTCCTGGGCGAGTTGATAGAATTTGTAGAACGGAGGGACCTCCTTGATCCCCTCCTCTTCCTGAGTGTGAAAACCTAACGTCTGCTGGCTCCTTAAAAAATCAGCATTTTAGGGTGCCTGGGTGGCTCAGTGAGTTGAGCCTCTACCTTCAGCTCAGGTCTTGGTCTTGGGGTTCTGGGTTCAGGCCCCACATCGGGCTCTCTGCTCAGCAGGGAGCCTGCTTCCTCCTCTCTCTCTCTCTCTCTCTGCCTACTTGTGATCACTCAAATAAATAAATAAAATCTTTTTAAAAAATCAGCATTTTAAATAAAGGAATGGACCGAGAATACATGAACAACAGGAATCTGTCTCAAGAACATGATCCCAGGGGAGAGGGCTAGACACAACAGAACACTACGGTGGGATTCCATTTAGTGGAAGTTCTGAAACAGGCCAAATTGATCTCTGGTGACAGAAAGGGGGTCGGTGGTCGCCTGGGGCTGAGGGAACCAGAGGAAGCCCTAAGGGGACTTTGGGGGGGGGTCACACACATTCCCGTCTTGGTTGTGGAGAAAGTGGCGCCCACACACACATTTGTCGGAACTCGCAGAACAGTATACTTAAAACGGGTGCGTTTTATTGCGTGTAAATCACACCTTTAAAAAGTTATTTTGAAACTAAATAAATAGGCATTTTATTGCCTGACCAAGAGATCAAAAGTAGATCCAAGCCTAATCACAGGGAACTCTGGCCAGACACACAGAATCCTTTGTTTTGTTTCCCATCCCACACCCTATTTTTTTTTTTTCTTTTGGCAAGAAGTTGGTCTTTATTATTTGCACAAATGGAGGGGAACAATGACCCAGAGAACTCTAAAAAGGAGAAAATACGCAAGTCACTTACATCCAGCCGCTCTGGAATATACTTTTGTGTGCCTCCCTGGTGTTTGACTAGAGATGGGCCTGCTGGACATGCCTAAAATTCACTTCACATGAAATCATGAAATTCCCTCTAAAGACCCGAATTGTTGGAAGCTTGGGAGCCCTTCACTTTCCCCGCCTGACCCCACCTCTCCCTGCTCCTTCTGAGCAGGAAATGCAACGTTTCACCCAGTCCCAGGCCTTCCCTCCCGCAGACTGTCTCCATCCATCCGTAGGTGCCTCCGACTTCAGGAGACTTGTGCCTCTGGGGTAGCTCACAGCAGATGCAGAAGGAATTGGGAGACTCAATCTATTGAGAAAAAAAAAGGCTTGGAAAAGGTTCCTTGCAAAGGAAGGGGAGTCATCGACTTGCAGATAAATGAGAACAGATTCTACAAACCTTAGTTTCTCATGTTTTGGGGGCGGTTTAGCGGGATTTGGTTCTCTGTTGGCACATCCACACCCCTGACCCCAAGCCCTGCCAGGCCTGAGCCTGGGTTCGCTGCCCCTGCTATTTGCCCCCACCCCCCACCTCTCATCCCAGCACCCTGGACTTTATCCTTCACGGCCCTCACCATGTGGAGGGCAAGTGCCTGTTTACTAATCAGCGTCCTGGACCTGACTGAGAGCTCTCTGAACGGGGTGTCTTCTGAGGTCACCACCATCCACTCAGCCCCTGGAACAGGGCCGGGCTCGTAGTAGGTGCTCAATAAACAGCTGTTGAGTTGTTACGATTCTGAACACATCACAACAGAGTTTATTTAAGGTTTTGGAAAATCAACTGCACAAACAGGAAAACTCTGGCACTTCAGCAGGAACTCCACCCAGACAGAGCTCCAGCAGGAAATACCAAAAAGTCAGTATCTAGCGCAGAAATCCTTCTGTGTGTTTCAGGACAAAGGCCGATGGGCCGATCTCTAGGGCTTCCAAAGCAGGTGGGCTTGGAGGGGGAAGGGAGGGGAAGTGCTTGAGTGAGGAGGAACTAGAAAACAAAAAATACAGGGGACCCAGGTAAATACTTGAGAAACCCAGAGGAAACATCTCGAATCACGCCTTTCTAGCCCAGAGTTTCAGCAAGCACAAAAGGTTCCCTAATATGTCCCTACCTACCTAACTACAATCCAAGCAAAGGTTTTGTAAATAACTTGTGCCAATACATTCAATAAATATGTATCATGCCTTCGGTGGGAGAGGCCAGTGAGAGAACCAAACGTGAATCCTATGGGAGCTTTCCTGAAGGAATGTGTCTGATAAATAGTTCATGACTTAAACAGAAAGGTGGATAGCATTTTCCAGTTTATCAAGTTCCGTAGCATCTGGCTGGTGCCCCTTGCAGCGGTTTAGACGAGCCTGTTGGCAAGCAACGTGGAAGTGTCTGTGGCTGGTCCACCACTGTGTTCCTTGTGTCACTCAATGAAGGGCCCAGCCCTGTGACACATATAAACACTTTTAAAGGGTGCAAAAATGGACTATAGTCATCTACGTCATTCTTGAAACCATTGATAAGATAGGCCTGCATTCAGCCGAAATGTCTGGATCTCCATCCTTTCCCAGTAGCGTAGCATACCACTCTCCGGTGGGTGAGGGCAGCCCTCTTTCCTGTCTCTTTAAAGCTCACCACCTTCTCTCTCCCATCACATCTTCCTCTGGCCGCTGACAAGTCATTGGCTGTTCATTCAGAGTATACACCTACGGAAGGAGCTAGAAAGCCCATACAGCCCAGCCTCTACCCCACCAACTGCAGTGACACTCAGGCAGCTAAGCAGGAGGGCGCGTCTCTCCAGGTCACACAGCCAGCGAGAGGGTCGGAAGCAGGCCCAGGTTCTTGACTTCTCATCCTCCATATACCGTCTTCCCAACAAATTTAAATCCCAAGTTGGAGGAGAGGCGTGATTCAAAGAGCTAACCCTGAGGACAGCAGAAGTACGCAAACAGTGCCTTCCTTGTGTTTATTGACTTTGAACTTAAAGCCTTGGGGGGTGGGGGGGGTTGTTCTGTTCTATGTAGCAAATGTGTGTGTATACATGTGTTTTGTTCTGCATATACGTATACGTATCCATCTGTAGCGTTAAATCCTAAGATGTGTGTAAACATAGTATTATTGTGTATTATCATATATATTCTATATATCTTTATTGCATTTAGTTAGCATGTATGTATGTATGTATGTATTATGTATTCAGACATGGCCTGGTCAGCTGTTGGGGTTGGCTCTTGAAGAGTTCTACTCGCCTGAGGAGCCAAGGGGCTTCCTGAGAGAGGTTTCTTCCTACTGAAACTTGCATCCCCGTGTGTCCCCTTGGTTGAAAAGGGTCAGTTTGTGTTTGAGAAGCGGGAGGCCAGGCACTGCCTCTCCCTGCTCTCCATTCCCAAAGTTCTCCTCCCCCTCGAGTTATCAGATGGAGGAGCCTGGAAAAAAGGGTCTGTCAGCAGCTGCCTCAAAACAGGAGAGGGTTACACCTCCTGCAGGGAAGGGAGTGGCATCCCCCACCCCCAGAAGAGGGCCAGGGTGGGCTTGGGTGCAGGGCCTCAAAGAAAGGAAATTATTTGTTCTGTGAAAACTGGTTAAGGGCTGAACCAAGGAAACAATCTGCTTCTCCCTGGGCTCTACAGCCGGGGCAGCCCCACCCCACCCCCAAACACTTGACCTTAGCTATTTGTACTTGAGGAAGTCCCTTCCTCACCCAAGTTCAGAACCGGCTGAGGAAAAAGTCACAGGAGTCCAGCGGAAGAAGACAAAAGTACCATCTTTATTACAATGCTGTGGACCAAATGTGTGTCCCCAAAATTCATATGTTGGAACTCTAATTTCCAGTGGGGTGGTATTTGGAGATGAGGCCTTTGGAAGGGGATTAAGTCATGGGAGTGGAGCCTTCACGAGGGTTTGGTGCCTTTAGAAGAAGAGGTACAAGACCGCTCCCTGCTCTCCACCATGTGAGAATACAGCGAGAGGACGGCCCTCTGCAAACCAGGACGGGGCCCCTCACCAGAGCGCAACTGTGCTGGACCCTGCCCTTGGCCTCCAGACCTATAAGACATAGATGTTGTTTAAGCCACCGAGTTTATGATATTTTTGTTACAGCAGCCTGAACTAACACATGAGTCATAAAGACTGGGAGGGAAGATGCGGCTTAGGGGTACAGGAATAATGAGCTTTCTAATACTGAATTCCAGAATAGGGCAGACCTCCCCACCCACAGATGGGCAGCACCGAATGATGACAAGGCCCTCGACAAAGGCAAAGCCTGCCTCTCCTATAGAGAGGATGCCTTAGCAGAGGGGAATGGGGGCTGTCTGCTGCCAGATCAGTCCCCTCTCCCTGACTCCTCATCCTATAAGGTCACCAGTCCTCTCCATGATGCACAGTAGGTACTTTGTAAATAATGGTCTCTTGAATGAATGAATGAATGATTTGACTTTTCTTCTGAGTCAGAGTCAAAATGGTCAAACGTGGGTTAAAATTTTTAGAGAATGCTCCAAAATTCAAACTAATTAAAATATCCAGCCATAGGGAAATGTAAAGAATATCATGGCATAGCCCCTTAATTGGAAAACTATGGGCCCCTAAAAAGCACATGAATGAAGAAGTTTGTGAAAAGATAGAAAGTGTACTACAAGGTTAAACACAAAGCATCAACATATACAGAAATAAGCAAAAACCTTTAGATGTTTTTTCTGTTTCATATCACTCTTCTGTAGATTCCAAATAGTCTAGAATAAGGCCTAGAATAAAGCATGATACTTCTATAGTTCAAAAGTTAACTTTTCTTTAAAAATTATGTCATAAATCTAGCCAGAAATTCTAGAAATCAAAGCAAAAGATGGAAATGGTATATCCACTTCAATTTTTGCCTTGAAATGATGACTAGGTAGGAAAAAAAAAAAAAAAAATATATATATATATATATATATATATATGGATATAATAAATCTCATTAACCCATTCAAATGAAGTTTTGTTTCTAGAGTGGGTTTATATATTTATTCAATTCACTTTGACATGATTCATTACATCATTTACAAACTGCAACATTTATTTTATAAATCACCAATGGCTCATGAGCTTGACTCTTCAGTCTGAAGAGAAGTAAATCTTAGAAAGTTTGCTATGGTAGCCAGCCTCCAAGGTGACCCTCTGTAATCCCCACCCCTTGGTCTTCATGCCCTTATGGAAGTCTCTCCGTTTGAGTGTTATCTGGATTCAGGGTGACAAGTTCTCCTGGTTTGCCCAGCACCAAGGGGATGCCCAAGATGTGGGCCTTTCAGTGCTAATGTAGGAAAGCTCCCGGGCAAACGAGGAGGAGCCGGTCACCGTCACTGGGTTTAGCGACTCATCAAGAACAGAATGCAGCAGAAGCGATGAGCTACCACTTCCACGATTATGTTACCAAAAGACTGTGGCTTCCATGTGAGGCTCTCTCTCATGCTCTCATGGTTCACTTGCTCTAGGAGAAGCTGGCTGCCGGGTCAGGAGGCAGCCTTGTGGAGAGACCCACAGGTGTGAATTTGACAGCCACACCAATGCCTGCCTACAGCCTCCAGGGAGACTGAGAGCCAGAACCACCTTCCAGAGAGCCGTAAGATAATAAATGTTAGTGGTTTTCAGCCACTGAACGTGGGCGTATTTGTTACACGGCACAGATAACGAATACAGTGGTGATAGTGCTGGAAATCCATGCTAAGGTATAAGTTATTTCTGAGTCTAGGACAGAGTTTCTTTAAAATGAGCTTTATCGAATCTTAAAAAAAGGGGGGAGAGGGGTGGTTGTGTGTGGATGGCTCCGTCAGTTCGGCTTGGGTCATGATCTGGGTTCTGGGGTCCAGCCCAGAGTGGGGCTCCAAGCTCAACAGGAGAGTCAGTTTCTCCCTCTGTCTCTGCCCCTCCCCCCACTCGAGCTCTTTCTCTTTCTCTCAAAAAAATAGATAAAATCTTTAAAAAAAATTTTAATTTAAATTGAAATGAGCTGTATCACACAAACCATAACTACTCTCCCCAGCCGCATTTATAAGAGTGCCTGAAGCCTAGCATTATCTTGTCCCGCATTACCCGACCCCCTTATAACCAATCAGACTGATCCCTGACTTTGTGTAAGTAAAAAAAAAAAAACCAACCACTTCCCAGTGGATGGAGTCCCTTGCTTTCCTGCCTCTCCCCAAGCCCAGTGTCACTTCATCACAATTTTACAGAATCATATAATCAAAGATTCATAAGATTAGAAAGAGCCCATTGAGATTTCTTTGATTATAAATTGAACCAGGGTAACGATTGTATGCCCCATTGGAGAGGGGATCCTTACTACCTTTTCCTTCCCTTACAAAGAAAAAACAGAGACAAGAGTCAAGGAGATCTTTCATTTTTAACTTTTCATCACAGAAATGTTCATCATGGAAAAGTAGAGACAATAATACAATAAATCAGAACTCTCGTAAGCATCTCTCATCGTCAACACTTACCAGTTCAAGGCCAATTTTATTTCATCTCTTGCCTCCCCTCCCTTGCCATACACTTAACCCCCATCCTGACCCTTTGGGTTATTTTGAAACAAATTTCAGACATTATATCATTTCATCTGTAAATACTTCAGTACCTATTTCTAAAATATAAGAAGATGAGAACTTTTTTTTTTTTTAAGATTTTATTTATTTTTCAGGGAGAGTGCACAAGCAGGCAGGACTTGCAGAGACCAGCAGGCAGAGGGAGAGGGAGAAACAGGCTCCCCACTGAGCAGAGAGCCCGATGCAGGGCTCGATCCCAGGACCCCAGGATCATGACCTGAGCTGAAGGCAGCCACTTAACTGATTAAGCCACCCAGGTGTCCTGAGAACTTAAAAAAAAAAAAAAAAAAAAAAAAAAAGCATAACTGCAATGCCATTTAAGAAAAAATAATTTCTTAATGTCATCAAATATCCAGTCAGTGTCTTATTTCCCCCAATTGTCACAGGTTCTGTTTCCCTGTGTGTTTGTTTTAGAGTCAGTTGGTTTGTCCAAGGCAGGATCCAAGCAAGGTCTTCCATTGCCTTTGGTTGATAGAGCTCTTAAATCTGTTTTAATTTATGGCCTCTCCCTCCCTCTCCCACCACTCCCCATCTACCACACCCTGCACTAGTGGTACATGTTGAGACCGTCTTTCCAAGCTCTAGTAAACAGGCCACTGCTTTCTGATTCCCAGTGGTGACTCATCTCTCCAGATAAACAAATGGCAGCCTACGGGAGCCCCTCTTTGAGATATCACTTTTTGAGGTATTCTTGATCTTGGGTCCATTTTCAAGTATCAAAATTTATCAAAGAAAGACACTCTGATTACACACTATACTGGAGGAGATAGAAGTCAATTTCACACTAGAGTTGACATAAGTTTTTTAAAAAGTCACTATTGGGGGACGGTTCACGAAAGTCAATAAATATTTTGCTCCATTGACACTGCCCTTGGTATCTCTTTTAAATAATAAATATGAAACGAGAAAGCGTTTCAACAGCAGTGCACATCCGCTATATCATGGTGACCAGGGCCCTTCTTCCTAATCCTTCGGTTTTTGTTTTTTTGTTTTTTTCTTATTTTCTCTCTAGGAAGTGGGATAAAACTAATAGCTTCGCAGGAAAATTCTCCCTGAGGCCTTTTCCCAAGTACTTCCCCAGCCGAGGCACATCTGGGGAGAGTCGGTGTGAAGTGAAAACACAGGCAGTCACTGATATCTGTGAATTTATTTAGGTCATCGTGATGCTATTAGCTGCAGGGTTTTGACAGGATTGCTGTGAGATCTCCTCCCAAGGCTAGCGTCACTTAGGACCCAGGAGGAAGCACATTCTCGGGCCCTGTTTACTCGTCAGACCTGCCCCGCCTTGGGCTTGCACTTCACCTTGGCACTTAACACCTGACCAGACACAGTCCGAGTCTGGGGGTGATGTCAGCTTGGAGGTGTGAGCCTCATTACCGGTTTTCCTATGGTGCCTGCCTGGGATTTTGTCCGGCATTGGAACAGGCAAGAGTTCAAAGCACATGGCACCTTTTCCTGACTTGAGTCAATTAAGGAGGGACTCCACGCCCAAGCCGGCCTGGAAGGCCTGGTTGCTCAAAGGGCCTTGGCACAGGAGCTGGAATAAAACTAATAAAAACAACCACAAGCCATCTGTGAAAATGTCAAGGCCAGCACAAACACGTTGACCCTCGTAAACCTTGAGGTGAACTTGGAGAGGCTGGCCCACCCGGCCTTCTGGATGACAAAGCAGGGAAGGAGGCTGAGGGCTCCTCGGCAATTGGTGGGTCTTTCCAAATGCCCCCCATGCCTGGCCCCCTTGGCCTCTTCTGAGGTGGCTCACCCCAGGGGATCAGACATCTGGGCCTCCACCCTTTCTTCTAGATAGACCCTCTTTCCACACACAACTTCCCGCTGTGATGAATGGACACGTAGCTTCCAGAAGGGGCAGAAGCCTACAAGCCAACGGGCCGGTTGAAGAAGGAGCCTCTCTAGAAAGTGTGATGGGTACGTAGCTCCTCATGCCCGTAAAGACACCGAGATCCTAAAATAAGTAAATGTGAGGAATCCAGGCACCACATTCACCCTTTCTTCTCCTCGCTCCGTCCCTGTAAATGGTCCGGGCTGTACTCACCACTGTGGACACGAGCAAATGCCGCTGGCAGGATGCATGGCCTTTCCGTAGACACAGCTGCAGAAGCCACAGAAAGTCACAGAGATGATGAAGGGACGAAGACAGCAGCTCAGTCATATAGATGCAGACAGGAGGACAGCCCGGACCGCGGTTCTGTGACTACCGTAGGGACTGAACCAAATGACCATTTCAGGACACCCCCCACCCCCACCCCCGCCAAAGTCAGTCAGACTAAGATGAGGAGAAACTAAGCTAAAATTGGAAAAAGGAAAATAAGGAAGATGGGCTTTTGTTTTTTTTTTAATTGACGCAATTTCCAAATGAGCGGTTTCTTTTCAAGTGCTTTCGTGAGGATGTGGTTCTCCTGGGGGCGGGGGGAGGGTGGGGGGAGTGGAGGGAAGGGGGGTCTGAACGGGAAGGGGGCTTCCTTCCGGGGTGCTGGCAGCGTTGCCCACATTTCTAGCACGGCATGATGGTCACAGCGAGGTGTGCTCTGGGATCTATCACAGAGTTTCGTTGTACATTTCAGTATGTGGGTAACGGTTCACCTTTATATATATGTACTTGTTTCCCAGATGAATAGTCCTAAATAATACACAGTTCTGAAAAGAGTTTTGCCAGTTTATTTTTAAGTACTTTCCTCTGATGGGCGCCTCTCAGAACTCTCTGTTCCTTCAAGTGTGCCACTCAGCCACCTGTTTCCAAGTCATCTGGCATGACTGTTGGAGAAGCAGAGAGCAGGGTGCCACCAGCCCAACTAATACAGACTTAGAGGAGGGGGCGGGAGGGGGTGAAGGGTGAGGGGTCGGGGGTGGCGGGGCAGGGGCGGCAGCTCTGGAGTCCCTTGATCCAGCCAGAAAACCAAGAATGATTTTTCACACCTCCCTTTCACAACTGGCCACATCCAGACACAGGGTGGCCTGGCCTTTCGACCACCACCCTTCTCCCCCCTAACTTCCTAATATGGTCCCAGCTCCATTCCTGCCCTCTGCCCACTCGTCCTCCATGTTTTCTCTAGGATGGTATTTCTCAAACACAAATGTGAGTATTTAACAAGAGACTCCATGTGCTAAAGCCCTTACACACACACATAGCCCAGCTCCCTAGCTAGGTCTGAAATCTGAAACTGTACCCCTCTAAACCCCTCTCCCTGCTGTGTACCTATTACCCTTCATGCCTCCAACCTGCTCTCGGTTCCCAAAGGCACCACGTTTCTACACACCTCCTTGTCTTTGCTAATTGTGTCTCTTCTGCCAGGAAGGCCTGTCCACTCCCTTCTTCTCCTAGCAAAGTCCTACTCACGTCACCTTCTCTACCTTCCTCTCCTACTGCCCGAGACCCTGTAAGCTCCCCCGGCCCCACGCTGTGCTGTCCCAGCTGGAAAGACACAGACATCCTCTGGAGAACTTCTTTACCAGATTATAAACACCTAAAGAATGGACCGTGCCGTGTTTATCTTTGAATTCCTAAAGCTGGGCTCAGTTTCTGACCCGTAGGAGGTTCTCAGTAACCGTCCCTCCACTGAATTTAATTGACCCTAACAACAGCCCAATAAAACCTTTTCCTTGGTTCCTAGGCATTGGCTCTTTTACCGAAACTGTTCTCTTTTGGTTCCTTTTCAGTCGTGGTGAACACTTGATCACTTCCGGCCCATGAGATGCTGCTGCTTCTCCTGCTGCCTTGCCTTGCTGGGCCTCCTGTCACGGGTCACCCTGGGGCCTGAGCAGCCCACGCCGGTGCCAACTATGATGGCCGTTACCTGCCTCCCCTGCCAACAGTGGCCACGACTCAGGGCCAGGTGAGCACGGTCACTGGAAAACCTTCTGTCTTTGCCAGTGATGGAGTCTTCTCTGGTCACCTTCCGCAGTAGCAGGCAGCAGGTAGAATTACCCTCACCTGGAACAGAGATGTCCGGTAGGAGACGTCCCTCCCTCCCAACCAAACCACCTCTCCTTCCACAAGCCTCTGCCATCCAGACTTCTCTCTTACCTAGATCTCACCTTCTTGGAAGTTGCTTTTCCAGCCCAAGAATCATCTCGGAATTCTCTGAGTACTGTGGGCAGTCACACAGCTCGGGGGCGGGATGGGGGAGAATGTGACTGAGAGCAGGTTCCATGCGACAAGCACTGGGTCTGTAAAGCATTCTATTAAAACATTAAGATAAAGGAGAACACTTAGAATTGCAGCACGTCCGCATCAAAAAGGATGGTAGGTAAGTGCCCAGGTGTCGTAGAAGCACCTTAGAGATCAACCAGCCTGCACTCCTATTTTACAGATGGGAAACTGAGGCCAGGAGATAGGGCACGGCTTGCCCAAGGTCACACGGCTGGCTCACGCTGAGCCTGCTCCAGTTGGGGCTTTTTCCAGCTTCCATACTTAAACTCAAGGACTTACTGGCAAAAACAGACTCCAGGATTT
The DNA here is from genome assembly GCF_902655055.1 of Lutra lutra. Classification (NCBI taxonomy): domain Eukaryota; kingdom Metazoa; phylum Chordata; class Mammalia; order Carnivora; family Mustelidae; genus Lutra; species Lutra lutra. The sequence continues at coordinate 12,331,891 of NC_062290.1, read as the reverse complement.
CCCAGCACCTCCTCCCAGCTCAACTGCTCTGAAGGGGGTTGCTTTTCTCATCCATGGCCCATTTATTTACAGTGCACATCTGTCCCCTCAGCAGCTGATGAACGTGCCTCCTGCTCCGTGCTCTTGGAGGGGTTCCACGTAAGCCATGGTTTCTAAACCAGCACCAGGTGACCTGCGGTGATTTTGTTAAATACAGAATCCTGGTGTTTTCCATTGTTGGCATTTTCCATTTCAGGAGGCTGGGCCTCAGAAAGCTGTAGTCTTGGACTCCTTCACGAGTTCCCCTGTAAGGCAAAATTTCAGGACCATTAAGCCAGCCGTCCTTTCTAGGTCCTTTCTAACCTGGAGATTCTGCGCTTAAGTATAATAAGAACTCCCTCACCTCTGATTCACTGGCAATCCATCATTCCTAATCTAAAAAAAAAAAGATACGGTCAGATGTATGGGTGTGTTATCTAGACTTCCAGCAAGAAAACAGGCAGCCAGAAAGACTGTGAAAGTCACTCAAGGTCACCAACCGCCTGCCTCCAACCGGAGGGGAGCCCAGGACTTTGAACGCGCTGACCACGAGGTGAGGCTGTCCTATAGAATAAGCAGCAGAAAGCAGACCTGTGACCCTGAATGACTCAGCCATTGCCCTGCAAGGTGAAGGTCGATTCGTGCCGTGCACCCTCTTTTCATCCATGACATGAGAGCAATAATATTTGCCTCCATTTCAGGTGACAAAGCTGCTTAGAAAGCACTGAAAGTATAAAAGTGTTAAGAGAAGACACGTTGCCTTTTCCAAACAACTCAGACATGATATTCCCCCTGAAGTGGTTGTGCTGAGTAAAATTTCCACCGAGATCCACACGGTAATGTGAACTATGAGAGCGCTGACATCTTAAACCCTGTTCATATAACTTGGGCTGAATGGATGGCCTCACTCAGTGTGGCTAGTTCCATTTATAATTTATTGAAATCAGCCTAATGCCAAGATGCAACTTTCTCTGGTCGGCTGATTTCTCTTAGTCTCCAGTCAAATCCAAAACCGTGCTAACAGACCTTGCAACACGGAAGGGGCCTCCGTGGGAGAAGTCACACACCTTTTCAACAATAAACACCAAACTCAGGAAGCTGAAAACTGAGAGCTGGCTGCAGACAGTTGCTTGGGGATCCAAAGGAAGGTTCCTATAATCATTGCAGACCCCTTGGGGAACACTTAGGCTCACTTCCTATACCATCTTTGCCCCAACTCCTGCTAATCTATGAGCTGCTAGAAACATAGACTCATTCAGTAGAATGCCTTAGAATTGAGAGCTTAAGAAAGACTGGAGTAAAATTTAAAATGGTTGTATGGGATTTCAATGGCCACCATCTCCTGAGATTTAAGATCTGATAATGCTGAAATTTTTTTTTGTAATTTATTATGATCTGCTTCCCTGCACATAATGCTCACGCTCAGAGCTCCTTATGGCTTTTCCATTAGTCTGTGGGACAGAAAGCTCTCACTGATCTTCACATACGTTAGTGGGAAGCCACAGAGAGAACAAGTATGCAGAAATACAGGGGAAAGGAGGAGAGATCAGAGTAAATAGAGCACTGGGACAGGCCAGAGAGAGCGAAATGGACACACTGTGAAACCATAAAGTCATGTATGGAAACCAGAGAAGCAAATGGCAAAAGCTGAGAAGGATGGAGAAGAGAGGGAGAATAAGACACCTACATTTCAAGGAATGCATATGCCAGGTAGATGGTAAACGCAAGAAACAGTTCTCTATTTCAGATTGGTTTAAGCTGAGGCAGTAGGAGTAGAGGTGAGGGCAGATGGTTTTGCGGGGTGCAGGGAGGAGGAAAGTCATACCTACCATATGCTAACTGTCTAGGGCTAACAGCCCTAGACCAAGGAAGCTGCAGCCTTCCTGGCCCACTTGACAGACTAGAATCAACATGGCAGCATGGCTGGTGTCCAAGTCCCAAGGGAGTAGAGGCCATGGTGTCAACTTGAGGAAGAAGAGAGAATTCCCAATGGTCAACACAAATGAGGATCTTTCCACAGAGTGGACTGGAAACTTGAAGGGACTCCACGCTCAAGTTTGCCACCCAGACCAAATGAAGGCCTTCTGGGCTGGCGTGCAAAGCAAGGTGCTCTCGGCAGAGCCTAAGTCTTCAGGAGAGATCTTTTGTCATTACACATAGCATATGCCAAACGATTGCTAACGGGTAGCTAGCATTCTTCCAGAATATTGGTTTTTGCACTGGCTTCTGCTTGGATTCCCCATCAACTCTGCCATCACTGCAGGCTCCCCAGTGTTCTCAGGCTTCTCTCAGATAACAAGGGCTCCTTCTGACCTTCCCAGAGGGCCTTACCAAGTGTCTATCCATTCATTGATCCTTCATTCATCTTTCTTTTTTGCATTAGCAAATTTTCACTATAATACCTCTTGGAAGTTATACCACTTCTTTCTCTTATATACATATGTATAATAACTCTTTTACTCAAAAACTCACTAAACAATGAACAAGTACTATTTCTTCATCGGGGTTTCAAACAAAGACCACTCACCAATTTTCTTGACACACAGTTTATTGCTTGGAACAAATTTGAATTGTAAGTCATGCTGGTATGAACCCAAAACATCTTGGTGTGTGTACACATGCTCCAGGAGAGGACTGAGGAATTGCAACATCTATGACTCTGTGACCTTTAGTGTGCCCACACTATTTCCATGTATTTCCAAGCACGTGCTTGTTTAACTTTTATTTTAACTCTGGAAATATCTTTCTGGGCCATAATTTTATTTTTAACCCAGTGAGAATGCAGAAGTCACCAAAAGGATAAAAAAAAAAAAAGAATAACTACAAGAAAGTTTTAATACATTACCTTTTCTGTAGAAACTGTATTGATTGAACTTTCAATTGTGCTTATTCTTTTTTTTTTTAATTGAGTCATCTCTGCACCCAACGTGGAGCTCAAACTCAGGATCCCAATATCAAGAATCACGTGCTCTGCCAACTGAACCAGCCAGATGCCCCAAATTGTGCTTAGTCTTTAACTTAATTTGTTGCCATTGTTCAGTTGCTATATTGTTCTATCTGTGAAAATTGTTTGGTATCTTAGGATGGGATACAACACAGTTTTTCCCACTAAAATGAATAGAGGTTTGTTTGGGTTTTTTCCCATGTAACAGCTTTTCACTTAGCAGCAAAATTTTTAGTCCATTTTAAAGTCACTTAGTGGGAGATGAGTATACTGTGTTCAGGGTACCCTAGGAGACGCTAGAAAGCCAAAGATGAATTGGACCCCGAGCCTGCCTCCAGCTTGTAATCCAGTAAGGAACACTGGTGGTTAAATGGACAACTTAGCAGTAACAGTGGGAGGAACACTCAAGAGAAAGTGCAGGGAGTTTAACGCAATCAGGAGAGGGGGATCTCTCATTGGATGTATGATTTCAAGGTGGGAGACTGTCCTTCCTCCTTGAGCAAAGCAAAGGTACTTGCATCTTATCCCCTTAGTAATTTGCAAGTTTGGTTGTTAATCTGTAACAAAGTAATTCAAGGTGAGGTGTCCTCCATCTGCTGGACAGCTCCACGGACACTTCAAACTCAACTCGCCCAAAGGCCAACTTTGTCTTGACCACAAGCTTGTGTCCCCAGTTGTCCGATTCCTGGACCGAAGAGTCATGCTTGCCCTGCCTTGCCCTGCTCCACCTGATCTGATTCCCAAGCCCTGACAATGTTTCATCCTCAGCTTCTCAGAAACTGCCAACTTCCGTCCATCCCTTTGCCCCCCACCCCCATTCCAAGCCACGTCCTTTCTTCCCTGGGCTCTTATCTCCCTTCCTCTAAGCTTGGCTCCACTCCATTCAGTCCTCAGAATGTAGACACAATAGTATTCCAAAGGTACAAATCTCTGTCTCCTTCCAGGCTAAAGACCTGAAGGGCTTGCCCTTGTCTTTGTCCTCCAAGGCCCTATGGAGATTCAAAGCCCATGAAGATGTGACTTGAGCTGCCTTTCCTAGCATCAGCTCTCCCTCTTGGGGCCTCCCCACTGAAAGGATTCAGTTTCTTATAGGAGCTTAATTTCTCACCTCTGGACTTTGTATTTGCTCTTCCCCTTCCTACAACATCCCTCCCCACCACTCCCCTCCTTCCTTACCTAACTGCCCCTCGGCTTTGTTCTCAGTCCCTCCCTGATGCTCTGACAAGGTGGGAGGCCCCTGTTACGTTTTCTTTTGTGGCACCCTTTGATTGCTTTGACCCCGTGTTAATCACACTGTACTGCAACTGATTAGTTTCCTCCCCTTTTAGACTGTAGGACTGGGAAGGCAGGGGTCATGGGTGTTCTAGTCACCATTATACCCCTACTACCAAGTCCATGCTGGCATATTGTGGAAGCCCAATCTATTGAAGAATGAATGAATGAATGAATGAATTGCTTCCTTCATGAGTAACTACAGAAAGTTACCTATAGGCTTTAACTCGGGAAATAAATAAGGACATTTTTGACAATGGTGTAGGCATAGGGGAGGTATATCTGAAAGTGCCTTATCCCTCAGTGGGCTCTTTTTGGTCTCTAAAGGGTTGGAACACAGGTCTGGGTTCCCTAGGAGGTGCCTCTGCTTTCTCTCTAGGTCACCCCCCCACCTCCACAGTGGCAGGGCCACACTCTGACCCTTGTAACCACCCTCCCCAAATCTCCAGAACCTTCTCTGAACATCTTCCCTATTCCTTTCCTGTTGGTGGGTTCTTCAGAGCCAATGTGAGGCCTGGTGTCTGCTTCCAGAAGCAGGTCTAGAAAAGCCCAACCCCCAAGTACTGCTGAGAGACCCATTGTTTACTCTGCACCAGTAAGTTATAGAAAGAACAGTAAAAGATAAATTTAATGGTAGACCAGATATAAAAAAAAAACAACCACAAAAACAAAAAACTATATGAATTTTGTGACAAACGATAATACTCACCATCAGATCTGTTTTCTTCTTTAAGGGGGTGACACACTGGAGCACAGGGAGGGTTTCTAGTCAGACTCCCTGAGTTGGCAGAGCAGGGAACCAATTCGTTGACTTCTCTGCTCTTGCTTTTGCTACTGCTGGAGACTGTCAAGGGGGACCCTTAAGCACTTCCCTATCAGCACCATAACGAATTTGTGGTTTCCCAGGCAACTCCCTACATTGGCAAGTAATTCAAATTGGCATAAACTTTATGAGGAGCCATTTGGCAATGGAGCAGCCCTGGCATTTTCCTCTCAGCTTCTGGTCCCTCCGTGCTCTGCTCGGTAGGACCGACCACATCATCTGCAGGGCCAGAGCAATGTGAAAATGCAAGACCCCTTGCTCAGAAAGGATTATGAATTTCAAGACACTGACAGCAAAGGGCTTCTCTAAGGACAGGGCTCCTTACAACTGCGCAGATCCAATGTCCTCGATCCCAGCCCTGCTGTTCTGTCTCAGTTGGAGCTGGATCCTGCCAAGGACTTTTCCACATTTCTTTGCCATCTTGCTTCCGCTTAGGTTCCTTCAATGGGACGCATGAGTGGGATGGGAGGGGCCCCTGGAAGGCATGAAGGAAGAAAGCATTTGTACACTACTCTGCTTCCATCTATCCATTGACCCAGTTACTCAACTTCTAAGGATTTATACTAAGGGTATAGTCAAGGAATCAGAAAAGATCTAGCCGAAATACTGTTCATTGCAGCATTGTCTGTAATAGCAGGACACGGGAAATAACCCAATTCCTAAATATCCAACAATCCACCCATTAACAATAGTAAGATAAAGGCAATGATTCATGGAAGAGAATATAATATAAAATCCAGAAATGGACTGAAAAATGAACAGGAATTTAAATCAATACATAGCAAGGATGCTATAAGAAAGGCAGTTACAGACCAATATCCCTTATGAACAGATTATAAAATTCCATTACCGAATATTAGCCATACATAATCAAGCAATATATAAAGGGATAAGGCATGACCAAGTGGGGTTTACTCCAGAAATGCAAGGTTGACTTCAGGGTCAAAAAATAAATTAATATAATTCACTACATTAACAGGATAAAGGCCAAAAAAAAAAAAAAAAACAAACCAGCATATGATCATCCCCATAGATACAGAAAAAGCACTTGTCAAAATTTATGATAAAAACTCTCAGCAAACTAGGAATAGAAGGGGACTTTTTAAATGTGATAAAGGACATCGACAACCTACAGCTAACATCATACTTAATGGTTACGGTTTCCTAGGCAACTCCAAGCCAAGCAGAGCAGTTCAAATTGGCATCAACTTTGTGGAGAGTAATTTGGCAATGCAGAGTCAGCCCATCATTTACCTATTTGCTCCTGTGTAAGACCAAGATCAAGGCAAGGATGCCCACTGTCCCTACTTTCACCAACATTTTGCTAGAGATTTTGGTAAGTACAATGAGGTAAGAAAAAAAAAAAGAAAGAAAAGGCATTATCCACTCAGAAAAAATTTTTAATGGATCAATAAGATCATAAAGGCATGAGAGGAAGCCATGAGATAGTTATTTCATAATAAGAATATGGAAGACCTTTCTGAAATAACATCTGGAAGTACAGAAAACTGAAAAATACAACAATAATAACATTAAAAACTCCTGCACAGCACAAACACAATAAGTAAAGTGAAAAGGCAAGTGACACATTGGGGAAAATGTTTGTGATCCATGCAGAGAGAAGGCTGATGTCCCAATAGAGAAAGACCCTGTGGGGAAAAAATCTTATGGTCTGAAAGAAAAGGGGTAATAACTATGGATAAAATATATATATATATAAAATATATAAATATAGTTATAATATATAGTATTAATATAATATATAATATATTTATGTTATATATAAATAAATAAATATATATATATATATATATATATAAAATCAAAAGCTCTCAATCATGTGAAAAGATACTCAACCTCACCTATGAGAGGTGGAAAATTGAAAGCACCCTAAAATATCATTTTTATTAATCACATCAGCAAAGATCAAACACGTTTTTAACCAACTTGTTGATGGGGATGGGAGTAACACGTGCTCCTGCAGACTTAGGAGGAGGCGTCTAAAAACTGGTACAAAGTCTGGAGAAAGCAGTTTGACATCTCTCAGAATTACGAATGCAGGTATCTTTTTTTTTTTTTAAAGATTTTATTTATTTGACAGAGAGAGATCACAAGTAGACGGAGAGGCAGGCAGAGAGAGAGAGAGAGGGAAGCAGGCTTCTTGCCGAGCAGAGAGCCCGATGTGGGACTCGATCCCAGGACCCTGAGATCATGACCTGAGCCGAAGGCAGCGGCTTAACCCACTGAGCCACCCAGGCGCCCCTAATCGGGCATTTCATTTCAAGAACTTCCTCCTACGGCTGCATTGCCCCGTTGTGAACGAAGGTTATTTATGGTAATAATTTTTGAAATTCCAAAAGATTCAAAGTAACCTAAATGCTGAGCAGCAGGGGACTTGTTAAATAAATTAAGGTACATTTAAATCAGAATTCTTTTTTTTTTTTTTTTTTAGATTTTATTTATTTGCCAGAGAGAGCACAAGCAGGGAGAGCTACAGGCAGAGGGAGGAGCAGGCTGTCCAGCCAAGCAAGGAGTTCATTTCCCGCTCAAACCCCTGGGGTCATGATCATGACCTGAACCAAAGGCAGATGCTTAGCCAACTGAGCCACCCAGGCGTCCCTTATATCAGAATTACATGGAAGCCCTTAAACTTAAGGAAACTACATATATTGATCTGTAGTGATTGTCAAGATATATTATTATGTTCATAAAGTAAGGTACAGGGGTGCCTGGATGGCCCTGTCGGTTGAGCGTCAGACTCTGGGTTTCTGCTCAGGTCCTGATCTCAGGGTCATGAGAGGACACCCCACAATGGGCTCCAAGCTCAGTGCAGAGTCTGCTTGAGATTTTTTTCTCCCTCTATCCTTCCTGTTCGTGCTTTCTCTTTCTAAAATAAATAAATAAATCTATCTTTTTAAAAAATAAAGTAAGCCACAGAGCATTGATTTGATATTAGCCATTTGTGTTCAATGTAAGCAAGATATATGTATTTGCTTGGATGTACATAAAATACCTGAGGAAGAACTTACCTCCCGAAAAGGGTTGGGGGGGGGGGTTGTGCGGGACAGAAATATTCCGTTGCTTCCGAAAAAGGTAACAAGAAAAGAGACAAGGTTGGGAAAGAGATTTTGCATTATATAATAGCCTTTTATACTTTTTTAACTGAACCATGTGAATGTTTACTTATTCAAGAGAGAAATTATCTTTTTAAATAATAAGGTAGAAGAATGTGATGTAGGATATGGAAAACATTCACAGAAAATTGTTAGCTGAAAACGAGATTTTGAAAAGTACAGCCTGATCTTACTTTTGTTTTTTTGTAAATGTAGAGAAGCAGGGCCCCTGGGTGGCTCAGTCAGTTAAGGGTCTGACTCTTGATTTCAGCTCAGGTTTTGATCTCAGGGTCATGAGATAGAGACCCACAGCGGGCTGTGCAGTAAGTGTGCAGTCTACTTAAGATTCTCTCCTTCTCTGCTTCTCCCCCAACACTTATGCACATGCACACACACACACACACACACACACACTCTCTCTCTCTCTCTCTCTCTCTCATAAATAAGCAAATTGTGTAGCATGTCATAATATGCTAAGTGTCACAGGAAAAAAAGAAAACTTAGGAGCGAGCAATCGCAGTTGTCTAAATGCAACTGTCAGGGTAGATAGACCACTTTTAGAGGGGGATAGGGGAGCAAAGACTTGAGGAAGGTGTGGGAGTGAGCCATGCAGAACCCTCTCTTGTTTTTTACAGATTTTATTTATTCATTTGAGATAGAGAGCACGGTGTGGGGGGTGGTGCTGGGATAGAGGGAGAGGGAGAAGCAGGCTCCCCGCTGAGTAGGGAGCCCAGGTGGGGTTCAATCTCAGGACCCTGGGATCACGACCTGAGCCAAAGGCAGACACTCAACCAACTGAGCCACCCCAGCAGCCCATGCAGAACCCTCGTGGAGCAGAGTTTCCAGGCAGGAGAAAGAGCCTGGATAAGGACTTGGACAGTTACTCAAGGAGAGATGGGGAGCACTGTGGAGATCTGAGCAGAGGAGGTACCTGACCTGGTATGGGGGTCAAGGAGAGCACTGTGGTAGTTGTGTTGAGAAAAAAAGAAGCCAGGACTCAGTGGGAGCACGGAGAGCAGCTAGAAGGCTCCTGCAGTTAGCAACCCGAGAGAGAGGAAGGTGGTTGTGAAATTGACAAGTGCAGATTCCCGATATATTTGGAAATCACAGCTGACGGGATTCCTGAGGGCTTAGCCGAGGGGTATAGATTAAGGAACAGAATGAAGGATAACTCCTCAGTTCCTGGCCTGAGCAACCAGAAGCACAGGGATGCCTTTTCCAAAGATGGGGGGGGGGGGGGCCTTGTATGAAGCCTTTGTAGGGAGAAATAACCACTAGTTCCATTAGAATATGTTAAGTTTGAGATGCCTGCTAGATAATCAAGTGGAAATGATGAATCGACAGATGGACAGTCAAATGTGGAATTCAGGAGTGAGGTCTAGACTGAAGATAAATTTTGAGAGTCAGCAGCACATGGGTGGCTCAGTGAGTTAAGCATCCGCCTTCAGCTCAGGTCATGATCCCAGGGTCCTGGGATCGAGTCCTGCATTGGGCTCCCAGGGAGTTTGCTTCTCCCTCTGCCCCTTTCCCCAGCTCGTGTGCTCACTAACTCTCTCTCAAAGAAATAAAATCTTTAAAAAATATTTTTGAGAGTCATTGGCAGCTAGAAGGTGAGGATTCTATCACCAAGAGAGCGAGTGTAGGTATAGAGAAGAGCCAAAGGACAGGGCACCGCGATGTTCAGAGAGTCCAGAGAAGAAACCAGCAAAGGAGATGAAGAATTAAACTCTTTTCCCTAAAACACTGTCTCCCCTTTGCTTCTAAGATGGCATATTTTTCCTGTTTTCCTCCTCCTTCACTGCCCTCCTTAGTCTTCTTTGCTCTAAGCTACATGAAGGGAAATGCCTGGCCAGTGGATTCGGTAGGATGGAGCTCCTTCGGACCTAGACAAGAGCAGTTTGGTGGTGCAAGGACAGTGAAAGTCAGATGGGCATGAGATCAAGAGAGAATGGGAGATGTAGGCACACAGGCAACTTTGAGATGTCTGCAGCCAAGAAAAAAGTGGCAAAAAAGAGTAATAATGGAGGGGAATTGGGGGCTAAGGAGATACATACAAACACATATAAAGAAAGGAAGGGAAGGGGTGCCTGGGTGGCTCAGTCCGTTAAGCATTGGACTCTCGATGTCAGCTCAGGTCACCATCTCAGGGTCATGAGACTGAGCCCCACATTAGTCTCTGTGCTGAGCGTGGTGACTGTTTAAGATTCAGTCTCTCTCTCTCTCTCTGCCCCACCCCTGCTGCTTACACACACATTTTCACTCTTTCTCAGTCTCCCTCTCTCTCTCAAAAATAGAAAGAAAGGACTACACCATGCTTTTGTGTCCCCAAGAATTATTTAAGAGACGGGGACAGCTGATGAGCAGGAGATAGGGGATAATTCCAGGAGCAGTCATTAGGTGGTTGAGAGAGGGAGGGACCATGGTGCCAAGTGGAAAGATCTGGTTTACATAAGGGCCAGGATGCTACTACCTCCCTGTGGCAGGAGGGAAGGCCAAGCCAGGGCAGAGAGGAAGGTGGGATGGAAGCTATGGTGCTGGGAAGATAGGGCAGTTCTTGTGAAACTGCGTTTATTTTGTCAGAGATTAAGGAGCAAGGTTTTCAGCTCAGAGTGAGGAAGGGGAGAGGGGTGGGAGACTCGAGGACAGAAGGTGCATGGTCATTTCAGAGTGTGAGAGAGCAAACAGAGTAGGGAAAAGCAGAAGGGCAGTGTTGATCATGAACTTGAGATTCATGATCATAGAATTAGTGAGGACGGCACTGTTGGTTTTGTCCTGTGGGTTAAGCTGGACAGAATCAGGGTCTTGCCGGGTGGGTGGTCCCAGGAAGAAGACAGAGAGAGGTGCATGGATGATAGAGTGATGGACAGAGACCATGAAATCGAAGCTGGATATAGGAGGGTTGTGAGACTGTAAGGGCCATGATGAACAGTGAAAGAGTAGGTTGAAGGTCAAAATAAGGTCACAGAACGGTTCAAATGTGTTATTAGAGTAAATAAGGTGGAGGGGGAAGAGGTATTGGTCAGGCACCCGTTGGCTTGAGATGAAGAGATCAGAGGTGGTGCTGTTCTTTAGAAGTAAAAAAGGTCCAGGGTATCCACATGACAAAGGTCCAAGGTGGAGGGGAAAAGGGTTGCCGTGGGGGACTAGGGTTCCTGATAGGTCATTATTCCACAAGGCTGCTAGATTCCCCTGAAACATCAGCAGGGGTGGCGCGAAGGTGGAGGACTGTGGGTCAGGTGTTGGAATCTTGGGAAGGAGAGGGTATCCACAGGAGACGGCAGAAGCGGGTGGTGTAGTGTGCTGGGGGTTCAGCAGCTGGGGAGTAAGGCTGGGTGGAAAGGGCAGAAGACTGACGTGAGATTCCCCAGCGCAGGTGGACCTCCTCTGTTCCGAACTCCACTCTGTAGTATCTCAACCGGCTCCTTTCCCTCTTCTGGCAGCTGAGGGGCCAGTTAGGGTGACGGATTCATTCAAGGTCATGGGGTCAGAAGGCAAGCACTGAACCACAGGGGAACTTCTCCGTTCTCTCTTCTCCACTACCCAAATTCCAAGGCTGCGTTTGGAATATTCAAAAGGACATGTTAAATGTCCCTGTTTGTTTCCACCTCTGTGCAATATTCGTGCTGCTGCTGAAGGACAGGGAGCTGGTAACCATGACAGTGGAGCCCAGAGCTGTGGTGAAGAGGTGGTTTATAAATGGGGGTGAGCTTCAGGTGGGCGGCCCCCAGAGCGCACCCTCATGGCCTCCGGGGAGCTCTTTGTTCACTCAGCTTACTTAGGAAGAGAAACCGAATTTTTCCCTGCTGGGAAGCAAGCTTTGCAAGGGAAGGTTTTGCCAGACTCCATAAGGAGAGGGTGTGTCCCTGGGAGCAGGTTTTGGGGGGGCTCTGCCTGAAAACCTCAGTCAGCAGGGAACTTCCGGCACCCTGGCCCCAACAGGACAGCCTGTGATGGCAAATTAGCCAGCCCCGCAGCATCCTGGATTCGGAGTCCTTACACACTGTCGGTTCTCTCACTACCCCTCCCGGGACAGGTGGCCACTCCTAGGGGTGGCCTAGAGCCCTGGCCAAAAAGGCAGCCAGGCAGCGCCCCCACAGGATGGTATCTGGTGCCAAGGGAGGGAGGGAGGATAAAGGAGTGAGGGGGGAGGCTGTCACCTCTTCCGGTTCCTGGATGGGGAGCCCTAAGAGCCTCTCCTTCCAGGACCAAGAGCCCCAAGTGGACCCAGGGCAAGGCAGGGCAAAGCAGGGCAAGGCAGGGCAAACCCAGGCCACAGCTCGGGTCCAGGGAAATCTCATGACTGCAGTGTTTTGCAGCAGGTTTCCCAGCTGCTCCGGGGCGGGAGGCAGCGTGGGGTGGTGGGGGCGAGGCGGAGGGAGGGGGAAGACGAGGAGGGAAGTAAACAGGAGACCACAGAGAGAGCCAGTTCCCGGCGTTCAGAGAACACCAGCCGCCTCCGGTCCCCGGTGGGTGGCTGTATGTGTGCAAATGAAAGCGGGAGGGGAAGGGGGAGAGGGAAGGGTAAGCACGCGCTTCTCGGCTGTTATCCACCCACCCCGATTTTCCCGCCCCTCCAGCCCACTCCCCTCTGGGGTGAGGGGGTGGGAAGAGACGTTCACGAAGCGCCCACCCCCAAGTGAGCGTCGCGGGTTTAGCGGTCTGTGAATCAGACACTGTCTCAGCAGCTCGTCACCTGCGCTCAGTAGGGGAACAGGGGGCGGCCCTGGGACTTGGGAGAGGGGAGGTTGGGTAAGTGGAGGACCCAGGACTGGCCAGAGCGCGGGGGGGCGGGGGGGACGCCTGGGGCTGGGAAGAACGGGAGTCTACCTCCCAACACCTACACAAATCCCGGCCCGGTCCCCGGGACAACGGGCCACAGGGGTGGGACGAAGGCTTGGGGGCACAACTCGCGGGGGAACTGGCAGCAGGGGTGGGAACAGGAGGTGGGGGTGGGAGTGTACCGCCCGGGAAGCGGTGGGGTGCAGGGCTGGCGGGGACCGTGGGGCAAGCTGCTGCCCGCCGCCTGCCCGCGCGGGGTTATGCGAGGTAACCGCGAGCCGGGAGGAGGAGGGAGGCGGCGGGGGCCGCGGGCCGGGGTGTCTGGCGCTCGTTGGACAAAGAGATGATGAAACGTGAGCGCTATATTTACCAAGGGGGTGGAGACCGGGCGAGGGGGGGGGTTGGTAAAAAGGACAAACTGTTCCACAACAACCACAGGAAACACAGCCCATCTGACTCACCGGGAGGGCTGCGCCGACCCCCTCGCGGGCTTAGCCCCCAGGCAGGCGCGAGGATGGAGGGCGTGGATGCCCCCGGGAGGACCCAAGCTGGGAGCTACGGCCGGGGGTTGGGTTGATTTATATAAATAAAGACACCTTAGATTCCAGGACTGCGTGCGTGCGCACGTGTGTCCGTGGCTTTTGTGGGGCAAGAGAGCGCGCGGAATGGAAAGAATGTTTCCTAACCCCGTGGCCCGACCATCGCGGGAGAGATTGCCTGCAAACTCTTGCGAGCAGGATTCCTGCAAAGTCATGTCCTCCCGCACAGCCGGGCCGGCCGGCCGGCGCGCCCCGCCCGCGGACAGCAGCACCCGCCTCCCTGCGTTCCCCTCGCTCCCGCCCCAGCTCTGCTCGCTGCTCTCAGAGTTGGGGTGCGGTGCGGGCTATGTTTAGAAGCTGATGTCATCCCGACACCCTACTCCGCAGTGTTCCCAGGGGAGACCGCAAGGCAGGTTTTCCTCTTCTTCGCGGGTGTGGGGGATGGGGAAGGTGCCTCTACCCGCCCCCTCCAACCCCCTTCAACACACACATACACATGCACACGCGCGCGCGCACCTATGCTCCCCCGAAGAGTTAAAAAAGAAAAATATTCACCCCGACAGTTATGAAACAGGGTGGTGGGCGCGGTACGCGCCAGCAGACGGCCCAGACCCAAGGGCTTGGGCCTAGAAGAGCCAACAGCCGGCCCCCGCCCACTCTCACCCCCGCCAGCCTGCCCCACCTCCCGCCGGGGTTGCGGGGACTAATTTCAAGGTTAGCTCACGTGGGCGCGGGCGCCCGGAGCTCCTTGCACGAGTTTGGGGCGGGTTCCTCATCCCCCAATCTAGGGCAGTTTGTTCAACTGCAGTAAAGGGAGCTTGATGTTCCAGTAGGGAAGGGATTTCTGAGAACTGGGGCTGTCCTCGGATGAACTCGGCTCCTCCGGCTGCTGCTGCGGCGACCGCCTGCGGAAGACTTTTTAAAAGGGCGATGCCAGGCCGGGGCGCTCAGCCCGCAAGTGGCTGCGCCGCCCGCCAGTCTGCTGCCGGAGCCGAGCGCCCGCCCCCGAGCGCGGGTGATGCACGGTGCGCCGCGCAGGGCCTCTCCGCGCGCGGGGGGCTGCTAGCTAAACTTATCCTCCTGCATATGCATGAACGTGTGGCCTTTCTGCTCGGCAAAGGAAAGGCCTGGAGTTTGCGGAAGGCTGCTAAGTGGAGCGAGAGCAAAGTAGGGCGTTGTGCAAGTTTGCGAGCGGGCCGGAGCCCCCCTCCCTCTCCAGACCCTGCGTGTTAACTGATGTTATGGTCGCGGGCGTTTTGGCAGATAGGTCTTTACCTGATTGTATTTCAAATCCAGAACTGCTGCCTTTGCTGGGAGCCCGGATCCCTTCGGCCCGCCTTCCCCTCCCCCAACTCACCACCACCTCCTAATTCCCAGCTTTCATTAAAATGAACGCTGGTTTGCCCCAGGTAAAGCTGTGTGCCTAGGTGGAACGGCTGAAGCCAAAGGGCCTGGGTCCTGAAAGAAGTCTGGATCTAGCCCAGAGTAAGGTCCGACATGTGATCCCCTACCCCCAGCGGGCCATCTGTTCTCCTTCCTTCCCGCCGGGAGGCTGGCAGCTCTGCCCAGCACCGTCCACGCCTCCCAGCAGGAAAGAGTGAGAAAAGCCAGAGTTGGCAGAAACCACTACGTACATAGTCCTGTTCTAACCTAAACCTCCCTGGGTCTTGGACAAAGATGAGACTGGGCAATATGTATTTTAGATTAAGCCCCAGGTGATAAGCTCCACCAGAGAGTTGGGGAAACTGCCCAATGAGGATTAAAATCTCCAGGGAAGGGGACTGGGAATGGGCTGCATTCGTCCTGGAAATACCTCTGCTTGGGCTAGGCTAGGGTGGAAAATTTGCACAAGCTAGCTTGAAGAGAGAAAAAGCAAGACCATGAAATTAAGGAAGAAAAGATTTAAGGGATTCGGGACAAGTTTGTATTGTGCCTGCTATCCCTTTAAATACTGATTTAAGACATTCTGACCTTCATTGCCATAAAGACCTGTCTGTACATGCATAACACATGAGATGGTGTCTAAAGAACCCAAGTCTTGGTCAGTACTTTTCCCTATGATTTTTTTTTGGGGGGGGGGGGTGGGATCCGTAGAATATTTGGAATTTGTAAGAGACTATGGAGATGTATTCATCTAATGCCCTTAATTCACAGATAAGGAAATAACTCTAAGAGGTTGCCTAGGGTCATGATGCTCATCTTGGGCCCAGGAGGCCCCTTCTCTACCCTAAGCTGGCCCAAACACCTGCTCAAAGAATCAGCTCAAGGTAGGCACTACCTCTTCTAGAGGTGATACTGATAATTATCTTAGGATGCACAGAAAATAAGACTTCTAGCTACAGGCCCATAAACGCTTGTTCTTGAGAACTGGGATAATAAAGCCAAGCCTTAGACAGAATTTAGAGAGGAAAACACATACTTAAAAACGAGGAGCACAGTTAGAGTCTTTGAATTCCCATGCTCCTCCCAGTTGGTCTGTGTGGATTTGAAATGTGTATTTACAAAGACTAAATTGGGGGAAACCAGACCTCTCATATTTATGTGGCATAATATATACTTTACTGGTAAATTATTCATTGTAATTAGGAATGATTCATATTAATTTGGGATAATTTACTTTGCCAGAATTTAATTGGGACAACTACATGCTGGCAAAACAGTGTAAGCTGAGTTTAATCATAAAACTATTATAACACACATCCTAACAGAGCAAGGGAAGCTTGTTAAATTACACACACACACACACACACACACACACACACACACAATCCTGATGTAGGAATTATTACTTGTGATATATGTTAGTTTGTGGTATATATAATTTGTTTTTAACATATAAGTCTCATAGAGGATAGACTGTCTTTTCATTTCTGTACTCGCCCATGCCTAGCTCCGTGACTGAAACTTAAGTATCTGGAGAAGGAATGAGTGGAAAAAGAGATAAAGGGGAAAGCATTCTATAATTCTAGAATTTCTGGGTTTAAAAAGCTATTCTAAATCAAGTCGAGCCGCAGATACATTTATAAATATGTGAGAGAAACTCGTGTGCATGAAATCTCGGTTTTCTTTTATTACTTTTCTTCTATAACTGTGAAATGAATGAGTTGGAAGAATTCAGGGTTTATGTCCAGTCCAAACAAAATTAAATTAAAGGTAATTAATAAAAGAAAAGAGGGCAAGAAGTAAGGGGGGGAGTTATATTTTGCAAAAAAACTATGATGATGGATTCATTCAAGTTCCTGAATTACAATGTCCAAGGAAAGATACAGACTTTCCTTCTTTTCTGGAATAACCCCAATGTTAATTAACTCTAGGGCAATCTGGGGGTGCTCAGTGCAATGCCTGTTGCAATGCAAGTTCAAGAGACTGTGCAGGCAGTGATCATAGAGACCCTGGAGCCATCCCATTGGTATTTGTGTTGGACTTTAAAGAAGCAAGCCAAGGTGCGACTTCTAGATGATCATGTATCCTTGGGGACAGAGTTTGTCCCAGAAAAATTATGAAGTAGGCAAACTCCCCTGGGCTTCAGTGAATTCTTTTCTAAAATTAAGGGGATTGGAATATAAGAACTCTAAGATGGCTTCACTTCTACTTTTTTTTTTTTTTTTGCCACTTTTACCATCACATACCACGACGTACCTACTTTACCATGATAGTGAGGGTGACTGCCACTTCCTTTCGGCTGACTGCCAGCCATATTCTTTCTACACTTCACTTTTCCATATAATCAACCTACTGCTATATCTTCTGGACCACGGCAAAAGCGAAGTCAAAAAAAGAAAAAAAAACTATACTGGCCTTCAAACTGGGAGGGTTCATTTGGAACTCTTCCTTTCGAGACCAGGAAAGTAATATAACTTTCCCAAACCTTAACCCAAGGCTAACAGCCAGTGGAGCCCATGGTTGAACCTCAGTGGATCTGTATCAGTGAGAGGCAGGTACCTCTCACACCCAATTAGGAAAATCAACGTATTTTTAACCAATCGTGCTAAGTTTGCCTCCTGCAATAGGCATTAACTTTAGATTCTTTTCTCAGCTATCATGATGGAAAACAACTCATCGTTCATTCAGAGGGAGAGGCAAACTGAGTTCATCAGACTCCAAGACCCATGCTAATCATTGATCAAGTAATGCCACAGTATTCAATAGCTAAGGATCTCTGGCTTGTTCCAGTTCTTAGGAATCTGTTTATCACAGTTAATATTTCACAAAATCGAAGAGCTCAGTTGTTGTATAGCCCAAAGGGCTTGGAATCATTAGATTTATGATTTCAGTTGAGCTCTGTCACTATCTACCTGATAGATAGACAAGTCATGTCCCTGCATATCACTGCTTCTAAGGGGAAGAGAACCCCTGAAATTCATCCAGGGGTTGATCGAAGGAGAATGGTGTCTTTGAAAAAGTCATACAAATTTTTGCGTCCATTTAATTGAAGATGGGTTCCAGTAGCTTCAAAACAAAACTGAAATAACTTACCTAGAGTAGATTGCATTGGGAAGGAGAGGAATGAAAAGGCATCACAGAAGCAAAGATGGGGTGTTTCCAGGTAGGAATAGTGAGCCAGTAAAAAAGACTTTGGTTTAAGACTTTGGTTTTAAGATGAATTACTCATAGTCAATTTATGCACTAGATCGAATGATTATTAAAAATCTGCCCCCAAGTATGTTGCATCCCCGAACTGAAAAAAAAAATGAAATGATGCTTTCTCATTTGTATTTATTCTTGGGCAACTCGGCCTGACATATTTAGTTTTGTTTTTTTTTTTTTAAGTTTTGACTCGGCATTGCATTTGCTCATCAACCCTGCCCTCGCATACATGTCTCACTTCTACTACCAGCCACCCAAAACACGGGGATGTGTCCAGTTTCACTACAGCTCTCGGCGTTTACAAGTGTGGAGCGCCGGCTTTCGGAACGCCGTCCTGATTGGCTGGGCCCATGTCAGTGACATCAACCAACTTACTTTTGATTGGAAGGCTGGTTGCTGGGACTCTAGCGTTTGCAGGAAGTCACTTAACTGTTTGCAAGCTGGAAAACCGCACCTGAAGTTTTCTTTTGTCACGAGAGCGAGCGCAAGTGCCTGGGGAAGGCGTGTCCCCCGGCTCCGCAGGCGGGACCGCGGGCTCGGAGGCCCCGGCGCCGCTCCCGGACCCAGAGGCGCTCCCGAGGAAGGGCAGCGGCTCCCTTCCAGCCTCCCGGCTGTTACCCTTTTAAATGTCAGCGTTCGAGGCTGTCGGGGTAGCACGAGGCAGCGAAACGGAACAGTCGGATTGGCCGCACGCCTCGGTTCTAGACGCACCTCTCCACCGAAAGGCCGTTCTGACTGGCAGGGGGAGAAAGTAAACAGAGTTGAATCACCCTCCCCACTGGCCAATTGGAGGGGGTTTGGATTGTGACGTGATGGGATTCTGCGAAATTGTTACTGAGCGAGAGAATGCCGGAACGGTGCGGACCGGCCAGAGCAGGGGCTCAGAAGGCGTCCGCCGACGGGGGGAAAAGTGTCTCTTAGACGCGGCGCTCCGTCCGGCCCTCGCCACCCGCGTCGGGGTGGTCGGGTGAATGTCCTGGGGCTTTGGCTGGACGGAGAGGCGGCGGAGGGCGTGGACCGCGCTTGCAGTTTCCTCTCCCAGCGCCTCGGGGGCGTTTTCCAGCGAATAAACTTGCGGCCGCCACGTGTGGCATCTTTCCAAGGGAGCCGGCTCCGAGCGGCCGGCGCGCCCGTCGAGGGGATCACGCCGGGCGCGGGGCGCGGGCGGCGGCGAGCGGCGGCGGCGGCAGCAGCAGCGCGGCGGAGCCCGGGGCCGTGGATGCTGCGTGCGGAGGCGCTGCCGGTTACGTAAAGATGAGGGGCTGAGGTCGCCTCGCGCTCCTGCGAGTCGGAAGCGCCCCGCGCCCCCGCCACCTTGGCCGCCGCGCCGCGCCGCGCTCGTCGTCCGAGGCCAGGGCAGGGCGAGCCGAACCTCCGCAGCCACCGCCAAGTTCGGCCGCGCCGCCGGGGCTGCTGTCGCCCGCACCATGTCCGCGGCCGCCTACATGGACTTCGTGGCTGCCCAGTGTCTGGTTTCTATTTCGAACCGCGCTGCGGTGCCGGAGCACGGGGGCGCTCCGGACGCCGAGCGACTGCGACTACCTGAGCGCGAGGTGACCAAGGAGCACGGCGACCCGGGGGACACCTGGAAGGATTACTGCACGCTGGTCACCATCGCCAAGAGCTTGTTGGACCTGAACAAGTACCGACCCATCCAGACCCCCTCGGTGTGCAGCGACAGTCTGGAGAGTCCGGATGAGGATATGGGATCTGACAGCGACGTGACCACCGAATCTGGGTCGAGTCCTTCTCACAGCCCGGAGGAGAGACAGGATCCTGGCAGCGCGCCCAGCCCGCTCTCCCTCCTCCACCCTGGAGTGGCTGCGAAGGGGAAACACGCCTCCGAAAAGAGGCACAAGTGCCCCTACAGTGGCTGTGGGAAAGTCTATGGAAAATCCTCCCATCTCAAAGCCCATTACAGAGTGCATACAGGTTAGCGGCGTCTCCCTCTCCCACCGAGCTCTGGGGTTAGTTAACCTTTGGCCGGGCAGTCCTTCCGGGCGTTAAGGACACCACGCTTGGCCTCAAGGGTGCCCACATTTTGGATAAGATGCTGTTTAACTCTTTAAAGGTTGGAGCCGCGTAGAGACGGAAAAGCTCCCTCTCTCCGTAATCGTCTCCAGTCTCTAGAAGCCATGGAGAGCCTTAACCTGGCGGGCAGAGTGAGTGCGGAGTGCCAGCCCCTGTGCGTGGCTTGGAGGGGAGTGGTGCCGCCCCTCCCGGCCCGCCCCGCCCCCAGGACTCCCGCACCCCGCGGCCGACCGTGGGGCCACCCCACCTGGGCAGGCGCTGGCACTGGGGAGGTCAAATGGCATATCTTTTATTTGATTCTCTTGAGGGATTGCAGCGAAATGCCCAGAACCTGGGGAGAAGCGGCACGCTTTACGTGGAACCTTTTAGGGATGACTAAGGACTCATTTAGCTGTATGCTTGCCACTTTCCAGGGCTTGCCGAGGTGGTTTTAAATTTGGCCAAGAGTCCCCAGGGAGGTTTAAAATAACACAGCTTCAGGAGGCAGAGGAGTTTGATCAAGTGATGGCTGGTGGGTTAACTTCAGGACTAGTTAGCCTTTTTAATGATAGCCTTTTTAATGAGATTCGGTAGCTGATTCCCACCCCCCCCACCCACCCCCTCCCACGATTCGTGGCACCCTCTCTACCCTGAATAGTTAGGGGGCAGGTGTGGTCCTTGCCTGAGGTCAAGGCTCGGTAGAGAACGTGGGCCTGGAGACCTCCTGGAAGGCTCTCTCCCCAGAGAGACTGAAAAGGCAGGGGCCTGGCTGAAGGAATGTGGCCAGGAAGACATATGCAGTATAAAACGGGCTTTGGAGGCGTACAGAGACCTTGGTCAGCCAATTTTGCTGATTCTGTTTAACATAACTCAGAAAAAGTTGGAAAGGGTTGGGCCGTGCTATCTCACCATCTTTAGTAATGTTCTTCTGCTGATGCTATTCTGATAAGGAAGCACAGGACTTGATCTTTTCTTGGATCCTCTGTTCCTTCGACCCTCTGACGCGATCTCGAAGAGGCTGTTGGAGTTACTTAGCCAAGTATTGTCATCTGGGGGTGTCATTGTTGGTACTTTTAAGACGAGGCCCTGGGCCTGTGGTTTTAAAATGATCATGGGTTGGTTTGGTTTGGTTTGGTTTTGCTTTTGAAAAGCAAGGCCACGTAACTGCATTTCGGATTTTATTTCCTTTGGATGGTGCTTCTTGTCGAGGTGGCTGCTGGCACGGGCGTGCAACAGAGTTTCCTGCGTGGTTAATGCCCCAAGAGGTTGTTTGGGGTTGTCACCCAAAGCTGCCCTCAAACAGCAGACTTGGAAGTTTGTATGTGTAAGGCTGTCGGAAGGCAGATGTACGCCCGGATTGGGGGATGTGACCTTTAGCGTGACTCCCCTGGGGTGAGGCAGGGGTATATTAACTGGAGGGTGTTACTCACCAGCAGCTGTTGGGCGGGCCTGGCCTTGTCAGCCATGTTCCCGGAGTTCCGTTCCGTGGCTCACACTGACACCCACTGCCACCTTGAGCAAAGGCATGCTCTCCTTCAGGGAGCTGCCCAGTCGGGAGGCTGGGCTGGGGAGGCTTGCAGGGTCTCTGTGGCAGCCACCTGAGCCTTTCTGTCTTAGAAAAAAAGATTCCTGGAGTTCTGAACCATTCAGCTGAGTGATTTTTTTCTCGGGCATTTACAGAAATGGCTGCTTATGTGTGCGTGCATTCGTGCTGATCTCTAATTCTCCATAAGGCAAGGCAGCTCAGCTGTTCCAGGAGAACCTTTTACACAGTCAGGAGTGGAAGACCGAATGAAATGTTAATCCCATTCTAAATGCTGCAGTCGGTCTCTTGAAACTAGTGATAGGATGAGAGCAGGTGTCTTGTTTAGGTTTGGGGACTCTGGAACACCAGGACAAGGTTAAACAAAAACCTCAGCGTCTGTAAATATGGTGGGAAGCACCCTCCTACTGAAGAAGGTGTGTGTCAAGGATCCTCTTTAAATAAGAGACTTACAGGTCTGGTGCTTGCAGGTCTGGAATTTGCAGTTTTGGCTTCAAGTTAGATTGCGTTGGGGTGGGGGGAAATGAGGTAATGTTGTTGTTGTTATTGTTTTGCTTCTTGCTGGTATTAAATCCAGAAGGTGGACCTGAGCTAGCCCTTGGAACGTCTGCATTTGGTGAAGATTTAACAGCTAAAATTCCAGCCACACCCCCCTGCTCAGTGTGGCCCAATGAGAGTCCTTCCTGCTGCGTGATCGCCTCCTAGAGCCTTCTACCTCCTACAGCTCCCACTTCCATGGACCCAGTGGCCTGAGAAGTTGAGTCATTTAAACAAAATTGCCTTTAAGCCAGTGCAGCCACTGCTGTCCTGTCCTAAGAGAGAAGGACGACTTTGAGTTCGGTTCTCCTCTGTCGTCTTGTTTCCCAGATGGGGGAAACTTCAGTGAGTTCCTTCAATTCCAAGCTGGCAAACTAGAGGCCTGCTGCTGGGTTTGCTTCGCAAATCCGTTTGTCTTAGCCAACACAGAGTTAATAGAAAAATGGAATTAGTCACCAGCATCTGAAAATCAGAAGATTCGGCCCAAATCCAGAGTTTTGGCTTCTCTGGAAAAATCGATCAGTCGGGCAGTACGGGGCCTGAATCCCTATCCAGCAACAATTGGCTTGAACTGATCATTTTTTGCAGGGCAGTGTCCTTTATTTTAGTCATTTGCATCATCCCTGCTGGCATGTAAGTTTACTACCCCCTCTTTGAACCTCAGTTTCTTAATCCACTGGATAGGCTGTTACCACTGTCTCCTCATAGGCTCTTGTGCAAAGATTAAATAACATAGACAAAGCACCTAGCATAGGGTGCCACAAACAGAAAACCTCAAGAAACCCTGGATCTTAGAGTTTGTGTGTAATAGAGAGGGATTCCTCCAAATCAGGAACCAGGATGAACTTTTTTGTAAGTAGTACGTCAGTTTACATTTTATAATACTGTGCTCAGTTTGCTTTCCTTCAGCCCCTGGGTCAGATACTCTTTTCCAAGAATGCACTTCTAACCTTTAAGCAGCAGATCCATGGTTTAATTTGAAAAATGCCACAAATACATTCCTTCTCATTTCCAGACTTTTGGGACACTTTCGATGGTATTTTTGGTAAGGTTACAGCTTAACAATTAGACCCATTAGAGTGCTTTTTCTGATAACACATGGAGTATATATATATATATTAAATGCAAGTAATTTGAAGTTTATCCTGTCCACGCCCCCCCTGCAGACCCACACCCACGTCACTGCCATCACCTACACACACACACACACACACACACACACACACACACACAGAAGTCCCCTCACAGCCCCCACATCCACACCCATACACTCTTCCCCCACCTCAGAGCATATACCCCAAATCGGCTCCACAAATAACGCACTCACACCCCAGGCCTCTGCCACATCCCCGTCTCCTCCACCCAAAATGAACACTAAAAAAAAAGAAAAAAGTTTATCCTGTTTCCTGACTTTGTGGTCACCTTGCATAGTTATGTATATGGGGGTGGGTGGTAAGTCTGGGGGAAGGAAACAAGGATATCCAAATTCCAGATCGAAATCTTCAGAACCAGCTGGTGTAGACAAGGCTGACATCCCGGTGACAGAGACCTTAGTTAGGCTTTGCTCCCAGGCGGAGTGCCATTTTACTTTCTTTTCTGAAGGACTTGAGTCAGCTCTCCCCAAATGACGACACACGTTGAGCTTGAGGACACTGGGTATATCGTTCCAGTTCTACAGAAAAAGTTTTAAAAACAACATTTTTTTTTTAATAGAGCAGAAGGACGTTTGTGTAAAATCAAGGAGACAGAGTTGCAAAACCCCCAAAAGAGCGATTGCTTCTGTTTCTCCCTCTCCTGCTTGCGTATTTCCCTGGGATACCTGAGAAAATCGGACAGAAGGGATCTGGAGGACCCTCGCCGTGGAAGGTCTCCTCCAACCCTGGAAACGGGTTTTCTGGGCTCTTTAGGAATGTCCGTTCAGCCACGAAGTTCTCTTCCTGAACCAAAGGTTTAAAATTTTGCTAATACAGGTGCCAGGCCTGGCTTGAGCCTCTTGTACTCGTCTCCTTTAATTATCAGAAAAAGCTTTAGAGTGAATCCTTTGGTTTAGGACAGCTTTGTCCCATCAGAGGTGTGAAGAAGGACCCATTCCATCACCCAGGAGGCAGGGGCTCAGGCACAGGGCAAGGTCTCGCTTTGGCTGCAGACCCCAGACTTGGGAGCCTCAGGGCACAAGTGTCCTCGGGGCAGGCTCTTCATTTGCCGGTGTCCAGTCTCTGCCACTTTCTCTGCTCTTCCGAAGCAGAAGGGAGGCCCTGCGTGTGGTCCCTGAGGAGACATTCTCTGCCCTGTTCTTCTCTCCATAGGGCTCCCCAAGTGATGTGGATTGTTGTATTTCATAACCTGACACGCTTCATCCAAAATAGATTTACAGCTTAGCCTGAGTGGGGCTTGCTTGCACAGGTAATTGTTTTTCTACCCCCCACCCCCATTTTCTTTCCCCTAAGGAGACTTTATACTTTTTTTCCCTGTAATCGTCCTCCTCTCCCATGACGTTTCAGTGCCACGGGAATACTGCAGGGCTGTTTGTGTCCTGAACTCCTTTAAAAGGCCACAAACCACTGTGATAGCTAAGACTTTCCTCACCTGCCAAAGATGTGATTTTTGCCCCCTTGGGGCCATATCCACCCCACTCCCCAGTGAGACTGTCTAGACACACCCTCATGCGTCTTGTCAGGAAAAAAAACATGACAATCTACATGCGAGAAGAAGGCAAATAGCAGCACACGCGCCGTAGCTCTAGAAGATGTGAGGTTTCTAAGGATCTCGAGGATGGACTCCTGAAGGGATTGCTTCTGGGTTTCAGACAAGAGGCTAAAACCCCCTCTATTCCCAGGAATCATGGCCCAGGTGGCCGCCGGAGCCCCAGCCCGCTGGGGATTGAGGCCTTTCGGGGGACCCAACTTCGCTTTGTTGCCAGTCCCCAAGGTAGGACCCACCGTTCCTCTTCCTCACTTCCCCTGTCCTTGCAGAAACAAAGCGTAGTTGACTTAGAAAAGCTTTTGCTGCTGACAAGGTTATTATCTCACGACAGAAAATACACACGGAGTAGAATCATAGGATGAAAACATTTTTCCCCTCTTTTCCCCTTGGATCTTTGATGAGTGGTGAGGAGACGGGAAGGGACAAGTGGGGCCTGGGGTCGGGGAGGAGGTCTCGGGACAAACACAGAGCTGTTTTGATGGCAACACCCCAGAACCTTCAGACACAAAGATGTAACCTGAGGGAAATGAATTCGTGGATTCTGAACATAAGGGTCAGATTTACAGTCTTGTCTCAATTGTTGACGTTTATCCCAAGAGCTAGTCATTCTGCAATGTCTGTGGGAAATTCCCAGCTCGAACTTCCCAGGGAGAACTATCATATGACATATTGGGAAAGCGGCTGACAATGGTCTTTGAGAAGTTCATTGGGAAGAAAAGTGGGCAGATGAGTTCCAGTATTCACTCTTCCAGGAGCCCCTGAGAGCACGTGGCGTGCGCTGGATAGAGATGGCCTTCTGGGCCATCAGGGTGATTTCTGAATGCCTTATGGTCACTGGCATTCTTTATTTTTTTTTTTTTTTAAGATTTTTATATTCATTTATTTGACAGAGATCACAAGTAGGCAGAAAGGCAGGCAGAGAGAGAGGGGGAGGCAGGCTCCCCGCTGAGCAGAGAGCCTGATGTGGGGTTTGATCCCAGGACCCTGGGATCAGGACCTGAGCCGAAGGCAAAGGCTTTAATCCACTGAACCACCCAGGCACACCGGTCACTGGCATTCTTGATTTAAACAAACAAGATAAAACCAGCTTCGTCATTTTCGTTAGTCTTGACTTCCAGATTTTTCGGGTTGTTCTCTCCCTCCCCTTGGCTGTTCTCAGGCTTAGAGAAAAAGCTTGCAGCCCTCCAGGCCTCCCCCACATCCGACCCTCCCACCTTCTCCTAATGTTTCTCCAGCAAGCCCCACGCCCACTGAAGAACGTAAATTAGTACCTCGTAATTGGTACAAAGGCACTTTCTGTTTCTATGCAACACATGCAAAAAGGAGGGGCGACGGAAAGGAAAAAAAAAAAAAAAAACCCACAGATGGCTAAAAGGAAAGAAATGGGACCCTTTGCAGGGGTCTCTGAGCAATCCTGTCTCTTGCTCTGCCTCACTTTTTGCTGGGAAGCTAGTCATAGGCCTAGGCCTAGGTCAAAGTCCTTTGGTGCAGCAGCTGTCAGTATCAAAAGAAAATTTGGAGCTTGAAAGTGACCTTGAGGGGTCATCACATCCATCATTTTGCCTGTAGAGGAGGGTCTGGCCACCCTCTCAGGTACCCGGATTGTTCCGTGGACACACGTTCTCTTAGAGGGTTCGGAGGCTGGCCTGCTGCCCTGACAGCCATGTGACTTTGGGCCCAGGGCCCGGCCTCCGGGGGCCCGGGTTTCCTCAGCAACACAAGAGGGCGCCCCGGACTCTGAAGGGCTGTCAAAGACCTGCTAAAGGCCTGGGCAAGGCCGACCTAGAGACCTTCCCTCATGGTGAATTCTTTGCAATTCTTTGATCTGAATCCCCCCCCCCCCCCGCCCGCCTCCCGCCACGGTCTCCCGAAAATTCCAACCCTCGGTTAACATTTTTTAAATCCCGGTTTAAAGAGCGGCGGCTTCGCATTAACCAAATTAACCAAGCAAAAGGACAGAGGTAGTGTCAGCCCTGGGACCTCTGCCCTCTTACTATGGGAGCTGCACACTGTGAACCAGCCCGAGGCCAAGTGTCAGTGAGATTTCCTACTCCACCCTTCCTGGAGCCCTCCTGAAACTTTAATACGTTTTTGGTGCATTAAGGCCAGTAGTAAACATTTGTCTTACCCTGGCCACAAGCAGTCCCCTCAGGAAATAATAGGACTCACATTATTATGCATAGAGAATGCCTTTCCCACTAAGGGAGTGAGGGGTCTCCCATTTTTTTATGCCTGGGTTCCTCCAAGGCATTCATTTCCATTGGCGCTCCAAGCACATGTTTACGAAGGTGCACCCACAGGCTTCCTTTGGAATCTGGGTGCATCGTGAGCTATGTTAGCCTCTGGAATCCTGAGCTGCGAATGAACATCCGGAAATGAAATCCAAGGGTTCTAGAGCTGCATGAACCAGCTGCTCTCTGGCTAAGGCCGGGGCCCCTGGGTGTTCGATTTCTTTTCTTTTTTTTTAATAAAACTGAGAATGATCACAAATTTGAATAGGAGAATGGAATGCATCTCTGATTGAGCCTTTTTAAAAAGCGAGGGCATTATTTACATAGATGAAAATAAAGAGAGGGGAGCTTAAGCCATGCAAAATTAATGAAAAGGATTTGAAATGCAAGCAGCAGTATTTTGTATCAAACAAAGTGTGAACATTTTTCCAAGGCAAGTCTCTGTCGTTTTGGCAGTGAGTGCCTCCCAGAGTTGACTGGAACCGAAGTGGGAACCGGTGGGGCAGGCAACGGACAAAAGCTTTGCAGACACTTCAGAACCGCAATGAATTTTATAGATCGTCTTGGTTCAAAGGGAGGGAAAAGGAGGTTTCCCCATCTCTCCCTCCCAGGGGCCCAGCTTTGATGAGGTAGAGGCAGTGAGAAGAGTGTGTGGTGGGGAGGCCAGCCCACTCTAAGGACCTCGAATGCAGGCATCTCCAGGACAGGCCTTTGCTTCGGTAGAGAGACCAGTCAGAGCATGGGCTTTGGGGCCCTCAGACCTGTGCTCGAGTCCTGCCTCTGCCACTCTCATATGGTGCAAACTCTCTGAGCCTCAGTGTTCTCATCTGTAAAATGGAGTTCAGTGATTCAACTGGCGTTGTTCCGAGACTAATTCAGATGAGGTGTTTAAAGCATATCGAACAGTGTCCCCATACACCAAGAATTATAATTAAAAATAATTTACAGGTATTTCCCAGAAGGCCTCGAGGTTCCTTAGAATTTTTGTTTGCAATTCCAGAATGTCCAGAAACAGCTCATTCGTTGAAAGAATATTTATTTATTGAGTGACTGTTACAGGCATAGAGCTGTTTTAGACGTTGAAAGCAGGCACGTGAACATTGTGAATAATAGTAATAATGGAAAATTATTAATGTTAATAGTAATAATAGAAACAGCAATAACATTCAGCATTTATTACATGCCAGCTTCTAAGCCAAATGGTTTACTTACACTGTGACACTGAAACTCACGGAAGTCCTATGAGATAGGAAAGTACTCTTGTTTTATCGGAGGAATTAGACTTGGTGTCAGTTATCTTAGTCCAAGGTTGTTACTCTGGAATTTTCCTAGTGTGTTTCTGACTACCTGGAATTACGCATGAATCGTTGTTGGCGTGGACCCTGTGGTGTTCACCAGTGGAAACAGACCCTGTCTTGCATGCCTCTCCTGGACTTGGCCCCAAGGTCTTAGCTGTCTACTCTTGTGTTCTAACTCTGGCGCGTGGCTGGTTTTTATGAACCTTGGTTAAGAATATCTACAGAGATCTTCGACTCTGACCAAACCTATCCTATATTTTCCGAGAGCTATTCAGAACCTGCTTCCTTCCCATTGAAAAGACACCCGTCCCGTCCAAAGCTGTATTAGTCAGGGCTCTTGGTTGCAAGAGACTGAGTCTAGACTTGGACCAGCTCCTTAAAAAAAATAGAACTTTATTGGTTCAAATTACCCACACATCCAGGGTAGCTCTGGTTTCTGGTATCTCTGGATTCGGGGACTCAGTGTCTGGCTCTCTCCCTGGCTCAGCTCTGCGGTCCTGTGCTTTGGCTTTATTCGTAGGCAGGCTGTCTCTGGAGGGTGCTAAGGTAGCCGCCGGCGGTAGCACTCTCCCAGCCTGCCAATTCGGCAAGGAGAGAAAGTTCTCCTTTCCTAATGATCCCAGCAAAAGTCTTGGGCTTCAGTCTTCATAACTGAGCTAGAATTTTGCGCCTGTCCCTGAATTCAGTCACAGTGGCATGGCTAGGTCACATCGAACCTCTGGACTGGGGGTGTGGGGTCACCTCTCCTGCCCGAGAATTACATAGACTCAGAGTGGGGAAAGGGTAGTTTCCACAAGGAAATTCAAGGCATGCTCTTTGTTACCCCAAAGAAGCAATGGATGCCAGGCAGGCAGAGCCAGCAGATATCCCCTCCATCTGCCCACGTAGAACTATAGACAGGATTTTCCAAAAAGCAGCGGTTTGACAAAATGAGAGACAGATCCGTATGACAGCATTCCCCCCCCTTCCTTTGAAGAGAAAGGACTCAGAGCTATCGCTGGAGTTCATCCTTAAAGATAGGCCACCACTGCATATACTAAATGGTCTTGGCAGAAAATAAATTATTTCAACACGCATTTCTTGTGTTCAGGCTCATGCTTCATGCCGCTTCCGTGGACGTTCTAGAAGCCAGTACCCAAAACCTCTCATGGAATAAGGTTAACAGCAGCCGTGTGATAAGCAGCCCCATTCACGTTTTCTTAATTCCGGTTGCCTATCCATTTTAATGCCCAGAGAAATGAATTGTGTCTACAGGAATGTTTGTCACCCTGGGTGTGAACAGATAAAGGCCTCAAATGCACAAAGATGGGCTGTTTGTACGACAATTCCCATTGGGGTTCACGAGTCAATTCATTATGCGTCGTGCCCAACACCACCACCCTACTAAATAGTGAGGCAAAGATTAGCTCTTAAAAATAACTCACAAAAAAACACATAAACACGACTTAAATTCCTGTGTGGCCGTAATTCTATGGTAGTTTTGTACCTCTGCCGTTTTAATGAAAATAAGCAGAATGACAGCCGAACAGCCAGCTTTTCGTCGGTCATGTTACAAATCATTCCCGTGGCCAGCCACGAAAGGTTTGTCTAGGGAGCATTATCCTTCGGAAGCGGGGGTTCCGGTGTAAAGAAACAGGGGCTCTGCCCCTCCAGCCTGAGTCATCTCGATGTCCTGCTGCCTTTCACATGGCGAAGCTCTGCCCAGGGAATGCCAGCCCCAGGAGGGCTGGTGGGGGGCTGCTTGCGGAAGGTCGGACAGCTCAGTCCTGCCAAGCTTTGTGGTCCTTGGTGACAAACGCCAGGCCATAGGAATCCGTAGCTCAGCCCATTAAAGCTTGAAAAACGATTTGACGGTGGCCCATGTGGCATGTGGTCATCACAGCCTTATTGTGGGGCCAGCGGCGTACAGAGCTTGAGCCCAGAGGGAAAAGGCCGGCCGCATGTGCTGGAAAAGCATCACCAGTCCTTCTGAGCCACCGCGAGGGCCCCCCTGCCTGGCTGGCAGGTAGAGCAGGCATTTTTCTAACCAGACAGCAGTCTTGTCTCCTGGGCTTTTGTCTTATGCCCATTGCTTGATCCGAGCCGAAGGCATTAGTCCTGGATCGCGGTTGCTTGAGATTGGGAGCTGCGGATGCTACATATCATTAGATCTAAGTGCGCAAATGGAAAGGGAATCCTTGTATTGGCGAAGGAGGCCAGACGTCTCATTGGCGCTTATAAAGCAACTGTGTGCATCGGGCACGAATTTCCCAGTCACAAGCCCGAGGTGTGCAAAGATGTCACTCCGTAACCAGAGCTGGGCTCTTGAGTGCTGCCCCTTATTCTCCACACCCCCCTCCCTGTCCCCACCCCCTACCGCTTTGGGCTGTTGATGCAGAAATGTCATCTTGACTCCTATTCAGGGTCTCTCTGTCACTTCTATTGAATTGCATTCTTTTTTAGGTAAATGTTTGCAAAAATCAGCATTCTCTCTCCCTCTCCCTTTGCCTTTCTTTCTCCTGGGAGTGAGCTAGTATTTGGGAAGCAAGAAAGTCCCCCTCTTTTCTTTCTGACTTCATGGGAGGGCTGTGTATCTTGCACACTATGCTTTGACCTTGATGGTCCTCTCTGGGGTGTCATGCGCCGGCTTAGGTCTCAGTCCTCATGTGTTGACCTCCTCTGCTCGAAAGGGCCTCTGGAGAGTGGCAGATCCTTGTGCTCTGTGACTCGGGATGCCAGGGACATTCTCCCAGCTGTGTGGGCCTGGGCTCAGGAACACCCAGTCCCTTTCCCCACCCTACATTTGGGGTGTAGGCTAGGAGGCATGCACCGAGACCCTCCTCTCGGCGTGGCTGCCCAACTCCAGCCGTCGGGTGCCCCGCCACGGGAGGGAGGGGACTTCCCCAGAGCGGCTGGTGCAGTCTCCAGGCCAGGTGACAGTGGCCACTCCCTGGGACTGCTCACACCTATTACTAACAAGACAGTAGAGAATACAGGACCTTTCTTAGGGACCATCAACATGTGTTCTGTAAACTCAGCCCCTCCAGCCTTTTTATAGCTCAGGTGTCAGTAGGAAGCACTGGTCCAGTCAAGAGACTTGAAACTGCATGCCCTCCCGAAGTCAGCCCGTCTGGGAAGAAGAACCCAGGAGTAAGAGAATGAGAGAAGCCCGTGGTAGGAGGCTCGTTCTCCAGTGAGTTAGAGCCTTTGCTCTTCTTTCATATCTAATCCTGTCTTGTGCTCTGAGTTGAAGGAGGCATTTGAAAACCGGTCCTCCTCCTGGCATACCCTTGGACAAGCCCTCTGCCCTCTGAGTTGGCTTTATCTGTCAGGTTTGACAGGTTTGAATCTGATGGTTCTCAAAGTCATCCAAAATGCAAAGATCCAAAGAATCTATGTTCTCAGGATGGTTTTGCCATTAAACATTTATATCCCGCTCAGTGTTGAGTGGGTTCATTTATTATTTCTCTTTCCCACAAACAACTGGGCAGAAGCCATATAGTCTGGGATGGGCGGGAAGACCGTGGGCGTGGGAGTCAGCTAATCTGAGCCCAGACCTAGCTGTGTGCTTAGGAGTGGGGGTAAGGTCACTCCACCTCGGCCAGCTCTGGTGGGGCCATATGATTGAGACATGAGGACATTTCTCTCGCTAGGTTGAGAACCCAGAGTCAAGAATCTGGTGTCCACTGTCTCTCCTTCTGAGGTCCCAGCACACGAGTGAACTCCCAGATCAGTTGAGGTTGGGGACACACAAACAATATTCAGACAGGCTTGCTTCCTAGACACCGACATCAAGCGTCCCATGATAGATGTTACAGACACACCCACCACTTCCCAGCTCAGAACCTAGAGAATGGAGCGGGTTGCTTTCCACAGATAAACACAGGGGCCAGGAAGTAAAATCACACATTCAAGCTCTAAAATGACTCTGTTAGGGTGCCTGGGTGGCTCAGCGGGTTAAGCCGCTGCCTTCGGCTCAGGTTGTGATCTCGGGGTCCTGGCATCGAGCCCCGCATCGGGCTCTCTGCTCAGCGGAGAACCTGCTTCCTCCTCTCTCTCTGCCTGCCTCTCTGCCTGCTTGTGATCTCTCTCTCTGTCAAATAAATAAATAAAAAATCTTTTTAAAAAAATGACTCTGTTATATCAACCAGTGGAATATAAAAAGAAACCAGATCACAAGTGGGATTCAGAGAGGGGCCAAGAGCAAATGGCAGTATAATGGGATGGCAGTAGATATGGGGCAGGACGATTCTTCCAGAGCCGATGAAGTGTTTTTATTTTTCAGAGCGTCTGCATGTGCAGGTCGCAATAATTCTGGCAAACGGGAGACTTTCGGTTTTTCTTCTGACTTTTGATTTCTTGAATTTTGAGGTCGTAGTTAATTGGAGCAACGTATGCAGGGAAGTGTGGAATTGTCTGTTGCCCACCTCTTCTGTCAAGTGCATGGTCCTGCTGCATTTGAGGGTCAAGGACATGAAAAAGAATAGAGCAAAGGCTCACATTCTGTACCTGTAATAGCATCGCTTTCCAGTAGGAACGAGGATAGGTGATGGTGGACAATGGGATGGGGGTGCCGAAGGCCTAGGGTCAGGGCAGGTCTGGACGGGTATGTGTCCCGCCAGCCTCATCTGCGAACACTGTATGGGACCCTGGGGTTTGCACCCCTGCATACACTCACTCCCCGGCTTCCCAGTGAACGCACGCCGCAGTGTTGCAGCCTTGCCATTACTGTCCATGTAACTCTGAAGGGAGATTCCCGCCTGTCCTTGTGGGGCGATTTTTTCTCAAGTACAGAAAAAGTTGGCGGGGGGAGAAGAGAAGGAGTGAGGAAACAGGTGAAGTGTCCTCTGAAAGTTTCTTGCGTTCTAACAGTTTGAGAAGGAAACCGAATGATGCTCCTTTCTTTGGTCTTGGACACTGGAATGTTATTTCCCAGTAGAAAGTAAATACCTGAGCCCGCCCCCCATTCTCTGTGTAGAATATATTCTTGATCAACGGTCAGTCCATTCATGGAAAACTTTAAACTCAAATTCATCTGTTTCCTTTGTTTTGTGTAAGACTTTTTTCTGACTTTGTCTTATGAAAGAAACTTCTACTTAACTGTTTTTAAAAAATCAGAAAATACAACAGAAAGTGTTACTCTTAATCCCCCCATCTGTAGACATCTACTGTCCATATTCTGTATATACTGTTCCGGGGTTTTCTCCCTCCATAGATGCTGCTCATACATTCGTATATAGCCAATCACACACTGTTCTTTTCACCTAGTGGTGTCTTACTAACCTTTTCAGTTTCATTCTGTAACAGCCTAGTATATTTGTAACAAATACACATTTTCCCACTGGATGGATACACTACAATGTAGCAAACTGTTTCTCTATTGTTAAGTTGTTACCAAGTTTTAGCTCTTATGAACCAAGCAGGTATCCCTGTATACTTTTGTGTTCCTCTCTAATTAATACCAGAAATAATTCCTAGACGAAGGTATTGCCAGATAGCTCTAGATCAATTATAAGTCCCACTTTTGCAGGAGTTGTCTGTTTCCACATGGCTCCACTAATGATGGATCCATGTACAAACTTTTTTTTTTTTTTTTTTTTTTTTGATAAGTAGGCACCATGCCCAGCATGGAGCCCAACACAGGGCTTGAACTCATGACCTTGAGGTCAAAAGTAGATGCTTAACCAACTGAGGCACCCAGATGCCCCATATGCACATACTTTTGAACATCTTTGCCTGCCTGATAAATATTTCATTGATGTCTTAATTGTTTTGATTACTTGTGAGATTAAATATATTTCCATTTATTTATTTGAGATGAAATATATTTCCATTTATTTATTTATTGGCCATTAATATTTATTTTTCAAATTACTTATTTGCATCCTTGTGCCATTTTGTTAAATTGAGTTATTAGTTTTGATTTGTAAGTGTCCCTTTTGTATTATGGATTTTAAACTTTTGTCTTACACCGCAGTTTCCTTTATTAGTTCACCGTTCTGACTCAAATTTTTTCACTCATGTATATTTTTACCACACAGAAGTTTAAAATTTTTATGTATTTCACAACTACTCTTCCAAGAGGATTTTGCCTTTGGTTTCATGTTTAGACAATCTCTCCCCACTCCAGGATTCTAAAAATAGTCACCTATACTTTCTCTCACCTCTATGGTTTTATATTTTACATTTATGTATATAGCTCATTTGGAATTTCTTGAAGGGAATGGTTTAAGGTAGGGATCGAGATTTAATCTTTTCAGATGTCTATACCATTTATTGAGTTAAACATTCATTTTGTCACTAATTTGGAACATCCCATCCCTGATGAGCCTTCGGTTTATTTTCAGACTTGACTCTGTTCCACTGAGTTGTCTTTTCCTGTGCTGGTCTTGCACTGTTTTAATTGTTACAGCTTTAATCATGCATTGTAATAACTGGTATCACTAGTGTTCACTTATTGTTGTTCTATTGCAAAATTTTCTTGGCAAGTGGAGTGTACTTATTCTTCCAAATTCACTTCAGAATAATTTTGTCAAGTTCAAGAAAGAAGAATTTCTAAGGTATGTGTTAATTTCATAGACGAATTTGTACAGCATTGCCATATTCTACCGTTGAATCTTATCATCCGAGAGCATGGGAAGTGTTCCATTTGTTCATTTTCTTTTATATCAGGGTCTGATGATTTTCTTCATTCAGGTCCTGAACTTTTATCATTAGGCTCATCCTGACTATCTGTGGTTAACATATAAGAAAACCACTGCTCTTTTGTATGTTTATACCTGAGAACGCATTTTTTAAATTTATATTAGTTTTTTCGGTATTTCTCTTTGACTTTCCAAATAGAAAGTTGTATCAACTGCAAATAATCCTTCTATCACCTTCCCCTTCTGATGATTTACTTCTTCCTTTGTTATCTAATGGCATTCAGCAGCATTTCCTGAACAACATTAAGTAGCTATAGGGATGGGGACAGTGTCCATTCATGCCTCCAGCCCGACTAATAGAATGCTACGTTTATCTTCCTGTTGACCTTGCTGGGGAAGTGTTTTGGATCTATATATTTCTACCCCGTTAAGGAATAATTCTTCTATTTTCCTAAAAGCTTTTATTAGGGCTGGACGTTGAATTTTACCAAACACTATTTTGCATTTTTCAAGGGAAAATACACGTGGGGGTGAGTGTATTAGTCGGTTTAAAGAGGGAATCCTATCAATGTGATTTTCTAATGTCAGGTTATCCTTTTATCTCTGGAATCCTAGTTGCTTTTTTATGATCAAAACGCACTATTTTCTCCTCAAGAAGCGGCCCTGATTTTGTCCATCTGCAAGAAGCCATGATTCCTACTTGGCATTTTTGGAGTTCTGTTCTGAAAAGGAGGCCTCACACCCTTAGATTTGTTTTACAAGAGGGAGTTCCCTTTGGTGGAAGGCATGGGAGGTTCATGAAGAGTGTATTTTTAACCTTCCTGCCTTGATTAAGGTCAGCCCCTTTTAGGCTCTTCCACGGAGCTGTGAAACAGAAGGGGAGAAGAGCCAGGTGGGAAAGCAGGGGTGTAGAAAGCATTGGCCTCCCGGACCCTGGGCCCATATCTCACTGGCAGCCTTTCTGAACCCAAGGGAGCCTGGACAAAGTTGAGTATAACCAGCTGGCAATCCTCACGTTGTCCTCTTTCTTCCCTTGTACGGAGAACTCACCACTTGGCGTTGTCCACTAACCCCCAGGTAGAGTGGAGGCTCCTTCTTAAAAACAACGAGCGGAGCCGTCCTTTGGGCTAAGTAGGCAAGCGCGCAAGCGCATAGCCAGCAGCCTCTACTCCCCTCCTCTCGAACCCCTTGGAGGCCCAGGAGACCTCTGGAGGCCTGACCTTTGTCTGCAAAAAAGTCTTTTACACACCGTGTGCCATACTGGACCAGTAGCTGTTCTGATCCAGTTAATTTTCTACTCCAAGCCGAGCCTGTCACTGAGAGGTGCTTAGCTCACTGCCGAAAGGGGAGGGGAGCGGTATGTAAATAATGAGAACCAGGAGCTTGTGCTGTTAAGAGCTCTGCTCCGGTAAAGCAAGAGTTTATTATGTCACTGCCTCTGGGTATGTTTTCCTGTAAAGGCCAGAAATAAAACACTAGCACATGCCTGTTCTTCCCGCCCCCCTCTCCTGGAGAACGGTAACGCTCTCATTAATACTAATGACAAATTTAAAGATTCTTGAATTGATAGTTGCTGTGCTGTGTGATTTGGTCGGTGTGAAGAAACTTGACTGTTCTTTTGTGGGCCTTAGCACTGAGCGGAATTCCAGGCCCGACTTGATTTCCCCTTGGCTGTAGGATGATGGGACAACAGCCACAGCTTCTCCAAGACCTCTCTTTTCCTCCTCTGTCCCATGATCTCTGGTCCCATTCACCTTTAAATTCTGTTCCTTCTCCGCATAGGATTTCTCCATTCTGTACTTTCTTAGGTGCAAAGCATGTATCATTTTTTTAGATGATACCTTATTATGTGTCTATTATTAGCGAACATGCCGAAATGTATCCCAGAGTAGGCTGCAGAACCTTCACGGGTTAAAGAGTTGGGTGGTTTCAAAGGGCTACAAATCCTAAGTCCCCAAGAAGAACCCAGGCTTCCTGCACGCACACATTGTCTGGCTGGCACAGTGCTTTGTAAAGTGTTGAATCCGAATGCCTTTGAGGGGATAAAGCCCTATCCAGCACAAACCCGTGAATGCACCTGGTGTTTCACCCATTTTTACCATGTGTCTGGCTCCTGAAAACATCTGGACTTGCAAACTCTGGTGTACACCAGGTACAAGTTCAAGTCTTCAGGGTGAGATCATGGGTTGGCCATCTTTCTCCGCAGGACCCCTTAACAAAGCTTTTAGGCTTTGTCGGCCGTACAATGTCTGCAGCCACTGTTTGACCCCGCTGTCGGAGTGAGAAAGCCGCCATAGATAACAATACCCAAACAGACGAATGTGGCTGTGGTCCAATTAACTTGGGATATGGACATGGCGATTTGAATTTCATCAAACTTTCTCCTGTCCCAGAATATTATTGTTCTTTTGATTTCCCCACCCGCCCCCAGCCAATTTGGTAAAAAACCAAAGTAAAAATGGTGTTTATACCATTTTAACTCACAGACTTTACAAAAATAGATGGCAGGTCAGATTTGGCCTGTGGGCTATAGCTTGCTAAACCCCTGATTTAGATCACTGACCCAAAGCTCCTAATGTTTTCCCAAAGGATCCGAGAAAAATAAAAAATGATCCTGGAGATTCTACACTAGGAATTCACATCCAAGTAGATCTTTTTTTAAATGCTTAGAAACTGTAAGGTGGAATTATACGAGTTACATGAGTCTAACAAAGACTGCTGTGGGCTCGGATTTGCTCTGGGCTCAGTAGGTGGCCCTCTCTTCTCTGAAACGGATAAAGATGCTACGTCAAAGGCAGCATCTGGGTTAGAAGCAAGAGAATAATCACAGGGTGACAGCCATGAGAGGCAGTGAAGACAGTGTAGCCATAAGCTAGACTGAAGGTGAATTCAATGGGGAGGGACCCTGATTACACTTGAAACATACATACATCACAAGCATAAATACTTAATAGTTCCGTACATACAGCTGATTCAAGCTTCATGACCATTTTCCATTGACTCTCTCTTCCATCAAGCCATCTTCCTAAAACAGAGGGAGTACCTTCTTTCTCTTTCCAATGCAGAGGATAGCAGAGTGGTCTTCTGATCCATTTTTTCCACAGTGGACACAGATCTGTTCCAATAAATTAACCTCCTCTCATGACTCACTTGAAAGAAACATGTGCTAGTGAGTAAGCTAAACCACATTACCACTCCTCCAAGAAAAATCACTCTGACGAGTTTTTGTCCTAACAAGCACCGAGAAAACACCAAGCCTTTCCTTTCTGTCACTTTTCTCACCACCAAATCACAAAGCAGGGGAGAGACAGTTCCGGTACGGAGGAAGCGGGGACGGTTGTTTGTTTGGCATGCTTTGGCTTGGTTTGGTTTGATAATTCATCGCTGTATGAATTTTAACCCTTCATTATATTTTTTAACATAACATGTTTAAGAGAACATTTCTCCCATAAACCTTTCACAGGGATTCAGAGGACCCTAGCTGTGTAACTCTGAAAGAGGCTGAAGTTAAGTTCCCAGATCATGTGAGTGACCCCAGCTATATGTGCTCACACACACTCACACACACTCACACACACTTACACACACTTAGGAAGTAACTAAATGCTTGGCAGTATAAGCAGCACAAAAATCAGACCTGATGTCCTCATCCCAGGGGGTTCAACCTTGTTGGGTTATGACAACCTGCATTCCACCTTTTTGTTCCAAGCTCTGAACCCGGTAGAATGCTGTTGGATCTGGCAGAAATTGCAAAAGTGTGGTTTCCAATTCTGTGTTGTTGAGTTTTTCAGAGGGTTCAGTTTGAAGTACGGTTTCTTTTCGTTTTGTTTTGGGGGGTGTTGGCCCTCCTGGAGTCTTTGAGCATATTCACGCCTCCTGAACCCCAGCACCCGTCCACCTCGGGTAGGACTTGGCATTCATCGGTGTCCCGTTGCCTTGTGCTACTGTGGCTCTCCAGCCCCCGGCGAAGCAAGGGTTTACACCCAGACCCACGTGTAACGAAGCTACTGGTACAGATTTGTTTTGCACATATCGGTTTCCCGTAAGAACAAGGAGATTGACCAGGGCGTGATGACCATTGCTCTGCTGAGAGAACAGCAAATAAAATCTTAGCCATGTGCGGACTGTCATCGAGATGACACAGGCTTGGTTTTGTTGTTATTATCGGTATTTCTACATATCTGGCCCAGGGTAGGAGAAGCAGAGGGGGGAAGGATGAATAATATTTGCATGACTCAGAGGCACTGCACCGGGCAGCCCTCAGCCTTTTGAGTCTCTGGGTTCCAGGAAGGTGGGGACAGAAGTGAGAAAACATGCACTCTTCACACCTACCAAAGGAGTGTCTGGAGAGTTCTGCGGAAGGCAGGAGCCTGTGTGCCCGGGGTCTGTGAAGCCGCTGCTTTGGGCTGTGCTTGAATGAGGTGAGAAGTAGGCAGGCAGGCACGCACAGAGAAGGCCGCACAAGGCCCTCTCATCTTAAACGGCTCATTCTGCCTTTCAGCTTGTGTGTGGGTCCAGCCAACGTAGCCACGGGCCCTCTCCTGCCACAGCAGGGACCAGGAGGCCCCCCCAGGGCTAACCTGGT
The DNA here is from genome assembly GCF_902655055.1 of Lutra lutra. NCBI lineage: Eukaryota > Metazoa > Chordata > Mammalia > Carnivora > Mustelidae > Lutra > Lutra lutra. The sequence goes on along the minus strand of NC_062290.1, from coordinate 12,292,286 downwards.
CACATCGGGAGGGGGAAGCTTAGCTGCATTTTCATTAAGTGGGACATGGAGACAATATGGTGAATCAGGAAAGCCACCGCGAAGGAGGGGCTGCTGGAAACACCAGCAAGTGCTGAGCCTGTTTCCTCATCTGTGAAATGGGCCACCTCCAAGGGGCGTCCTATGAGAAATCAGTGTGATAAGGCATGTGAGGCCCTTAGCTCCTACTGTTTTAGAATAATGTTAATTCTTTGATGAGGAATATGAAAGAAACTGGGGCCACTTAGTCTGAACAGAGACTAGAGAAAGACGGAAGAGCTGTCTTCAGATAGTTAAAGGATTATTACGCAGCAGAAGGAACAAATGTATTTTTTGTATAGGACAATATGACTTGGGGCGCCTGGCTGGCTAAATCAGAAGAGGATGTGACTTTTTTTTTTAAGATTTTATTTATTTATTTGACAGAGATCACAAGTAGGCAGAGAGGCAGGCTTGGTGGGGGGGGGGCAGGCTCCCCGCTGAGCAGAGAGCCCCATGCGGGGTTTGATCCCAGGACCCTGGGATCATGACCTGAGCTCAAGGCAGAGGCTTATAAACCCACTGAGCCACCCAGGCACCCTGAAGAGTATGTGACTTTCGATGTCAGGGTTGTGAGTTTGAGCCCCCACTGGGGCATAGAGATTAATAATAATAATAATAATAAAACAATATGACTTAAAATATGGCCTTCACAGGGAAGCACATTCCAGGTGTCTAAAAGTATTTGTTACCAGGATGCTCAGGAACAAGCAGGCTTTCTTGTTGGGTGCCGGCCTCCCTGTCCCCAGACTGGCCCTGACAGAGGATCGGTGACCACAGCACTCAGGAGCTCTAGGGGAAACACCTGCTCTAGGGGAGGCGTGGATTAGACTAGCGGCCTCAGCAAATCCAGGGAAGGGCTAAGGTTCCTGACTCCCTGGGAACACCTGTGCGACCAGCCACCACGTAGAATAACCAGCCCCCTCCCCCAAATAATAGTAGTAATAATGATGATGATGATAGCAGCCAAGGCGTTCAGGGGTCCCCTGAGTATAACAGAGCAGGTTCCTTTGCGTGGAGAACATGATTCAGGGTAATGTCCTCAGGGTATTTATTGGTCTGTTAGGTGTCCCTGAGGGGGTGGCTTAGGCAACAGAAATGTGTCTCTCGGTGTGGGAGGGTCCGCAGCGCTGCTTCCTTCCGAGGCCTCCGTCAGGGTCCTCTGCGAAGACTCTGTCCCCACATGCAGTCCGGTGCCTGGTCCCGGGGGGTCAGGATGCGGGGACCGGGGGGGGGGGGGGGGTTGCTGGGGGCGGGGGCGCACGCCATGGGCCCGCGGGCCTCGCCTGCGGGGCCGTGTCGCGCGGGTCCCGGGGCTGCTTGCCGCCTTCCGCGACGTTGCTGTCTCACCCGCGTCCTGTCTCGACCCCCCCCTCCCCCCCGCAGGTGAGCGGCCCTTCCCCTGCACGTGGCCAGACTGCCTTAAAAAGTTCTCGCGCTCGGACGAGCTGACGCGCCACTACCGGACGCACACGGGCGAGAAGCAGTTCCGCTGTCCGCTGTGCGAGAAGCGCTTCATGAGGAGCGACCACCTCACCAAGCACGCGCGGCGCCACACCGAGTTCCACCCCAGTATGATCAAGCGCTCGAAAAAGGCGCTGGCCCACCCCTTGTGAGCCGGGGCGCGCGCCCGCCGGACCCAACCGCGCCGGCGCCCGGGGACACGGCTGGCCGCCAGGGGGCGCGCTGCGGGGGGCGCGGGGCCCAGCCCGCCGCCGCCCCCGCGCTCCCCTCCCCGCAGCGGTTTCTGAAAAGCACAGCGCAGCCCGCGATCCAAGCCCACCCTGGGGCCCCTTGCAGAGGCAGCTCGGAACCGTCTCTGACTGCTGGAGGGAAGGCGGATGCTTTGGTTTTGTTTTTTTTTTTTCTCTCTCTCTCTCCTTTATTTTTTTTTGGGGGGGGGGGAGGGGGGTGGAGGGAGGGGGGCAAGGCCAAGGCCAAGACGGGGCTGGGGGAGGGGGTAAACTTTTAAAGATTCAACACTGGTGTACATACGTCTGACCCGGTGAGCGGACCTGTGGCGTCACACAGTGATTCTGGGCCCTTTGTGCTTGCTGTCTCAGAATTGTTTTCTTACCTTTTCGATGTAATGACGAGTGTGCTTCGGTTTCTTTAGCAAAACCACTCTCTTGAATCACGTTAACCTTTGAGATTAAAAAAAAAAAAAACACACAAAAACCAACAAAAAACACGCCATAGCACAGCTGTCTTTATGCAAGCAAGAGCACATCTACTCCAGCATGATCTGTCATCTAAAGACTTGAAAACAACAACAAAAAAAATTACTTATAGTCAATGGGTAAGCAGTCTGAATTTATACTAATCAAGACAAACCTCTAAAAGGTTACACTAAGTACAGAACTTTTAAACCTTGCTTTGTATGAATTGTACTTTTTGAACATAAGCTGCACTTTTATTTTCTAATGCAGAGGAGGAATAAGTGAAATATGTGCTTTAAGGATAGAAGCAGACATTCTGTTTGGAACCACGTTATAATCTGCTTTTTTTAAAAAAATATATATATATAGTATACACATTTCCCTATGAGATCATGGCAGAGATGGGAGGGCAGAATATATAGGACAGATGCTAAAGGAGAAGGAGGGTAGTATTTTTTTTTTAAAAATTCAAAAAGAACAAACAGAATTTTAACTCTATTAACTTTTCCGAATTTTCCAATCTTTTTAGTTAACATCACTTTACTGTTCCAGTGCCACGAAGGGAGAGGGTTTTGACTCTGTTGGGTTTTATTTGAATGGGTGCATAACAGTAACTTCTCTGGAAACACCGATTTTGTGAAGAAAAAGAGGTGTGTTGGTCTCCTTCCCGTGTTCCTACAAACTCCCACTAACAGGTGCAAGAGTTATGTTAAAAAGGAAGAGGAAGCTGACATGTGAAAAGAAAAATATATCCCCGTAAGTAGTGAGTCCCAAGGGAAAATACCATGATGACTAGGTATCATCATGAAGTCATCAAGATGACTTCAAAATGGTCCCTTTTGGAGAACAAAGGCACACGAAATGCGTGTGACTGAAGACACATCACTGTATCTTTGACATCAGAAGCCTCACCACTATATATCTTGTATCCAGGTGTCTACAATGGCCTAAACCACTACATCCATAAAATGCCATTTACCTGAAAACTTAATTTTGGCCTTCACGTGGTCAGAAAAAAATGAACTGTTTTCATAGCAAAGAAACCTCAAGTACAGGGAGTCAGCAGTGACTGTGGGAGAAATGTTTACATTTTCTTTTGTCAGAAAGAATGCTTTCTGGCAATTTTATCTGCTATTTAACACAGGGAGCTACGGTGCACTCTCATTTATACATGTGCTATAAGCTGTGTCGTGTAAACTTAGGGTGCCTCCCCGTCAGTGAACTCATGATTTCACCCAACACATGCTCGTTGCCAGGTTCAGAACCGGTGTGGGCTCCTACAGCAGGCGTGGGGCACGGCTGACTCCGACTTCCAATACAATAGCCATCACTAGCACGGTGTTTTTCTTTTTTGTTTGTTTAACCAATGTAGTTGTATCAGTAGTTCTATAAAGAGAACTGCTTTTAACATTAGGGACTGGGAACAGTCCATTGAGATAAAAAGGAAAGTGTTTTCTCACGGGAAAACATGTCAGGAAAAATAAAGAACACTTTCTACCTCTGTTTCAGGTTTTTGAAACGCTTATTTTAAACCAAATTTTAATTTCTGTGTCCAAAATAAGTTTTAAGGACATCTGTTCTTCCATACGAAATAGGTTAGGCTGTCTATTTCTTACTGAGCTCACGGAACGGTCCTGCTTGTGATCCTTTGCACGCTGCTTTTTAGTGAGTGAGGAGTTTGGGGCTGCCTAGCAACCCACCAACTTGGACAAACTCATCTTCCCCTCACAGAAAGAAATTAAGGAAAACCAAGCAAAGTCAGTGAAAGACAATCTTTGTAGTTTCAAGAGTAAATCTATATGTGGCTTTTGTCCCGCACTTACTTAGATGGATATAAATGCAGCAACTTGTTTAAAAAAAAAAAAATGCACAATTTAACTTCCCAAAAAAAGTTGTTACTTGCCTTTTCAAGTTGTTGAAGAACACACATTTGATATTCTCTTATATGTTATAGTAACGTGACGTATAAACTCAAGGCTTTTTATTCTTCGTGATAAATCCTGTTTTCAAATGTCACAAAACAGGAACCAGCATTCTAATTAGATTTACTCTATCAAGATATGGTTCAAATAGGACTACTAGAGTTCATTGAACACTAAAACTATGAAGCAATTACTTTTTATATTAAAAAGACCATGGATTTAACTTGTAAAAATCCAAATGCAAGATAGTAATTTTTGTTTACTTTTTTAACCAAACTGAATTTTTTTGAAAGACTCTTGCAGGTGTTTAAAAAGAAAGACAAGTCGTTTTATCTAATACTGTAAGTAGTTGTCATATTCTGGAAAATTTAATAGTTTTAGAGTTAAGATAACTCCTCTCCTTGGTTAGGGAAGAAGAAAGCCCTTCACCGCTTTGGAATGACGCCCTGGCTTTAAGGTCTGGCTTTACATCATGCTTCTTTTGAGAATTATGTTTGGTAGTCACGTTACAGAAATTGATTACTCGTCACTTCGCAGGTAGACTTAGCACAGCGCTCATCACTCTGGATAGACCGAGGTGTTCTTTCACCGCAGATGAATGATCTGTAACACTGTAAGATACTGATCGTTACAACTGTTTAATCAGTTTTATTTTTGTACAGTATTAGTGACCTAAGTTATTTTGTTGTTCCGTTTTTGTAAATCAAATGAAATTATAAAAGAGGATTCTGACAGTAGGTATTTTGTACATATGTATATACGTTGTCCAAATAAAAGGAATAAATGACAAAGATGGAATTGTCCCCGCCGCTGTGTGTTGTAAGAGGGGCGTACCTTGCCGTGACGGGGGCTGCCGCTTCCGTGTGGGCCCGCAGGATTTGTTATGGTAAGTCCAAAGATGATTTTACTCTGTCGTTCAGCATGTGTGATATTTGTAGAGACCTGTGTGTATTTATTGTTCAAAGACCTCTGAGGAAGTAGAAGGAATGTAGGCTGCTTGAAACTGCTGTATGATACTGGAGGAAAATATTTATATTTTCAGATAAATCATTTAAAGAGGTTTATAAAAGCTCATAACCGTGCTGGGGTGGGCTAGGCAGTGGGCGGAGGACGTTAGGGACTCAGACTCTGCTCTTGAGATACAATGTTGTTAAGAACACACAAGTCGAGGTCTCAAAGACCAGACAGTAGAAGCATTACAGTAAATGAAGTGAACAAAATGTTTGTGTGTGTGTGTGTGTGTGTGTGTGTGTAATTTCTATAGATACACACTAGCTAGCTACAATTTATTAAGCCCTTACTATGTACTGTGTTTAGGTCTTCTCGTTTAATCCATGGAGTAGCTCAGTGCAGCCCCATCCAGTAGAGGCCTTTGTTATCCTCATATTTCAGACGAAGAAACTGAGGGTCAGATAACTGGCTAAAAGACACGTCTAGTAAGTGGTGTAGACAGGTGTAGACAACTGGATCTGCTGAATCCGGTTCTCCGTCATTCTATGCCTGCATCAGGTCAGTGGGATTTATGAAGAGTCATTTTCATTTGACCCATTTTGCTGAGCCCCTATTAACGCCAGGCACTGTTGTCACTGCGGACACAAGGCCGAAGAAAAACCGACAAGCTTTCTGCAGTCAGGGGGGCTATATTGTCAGTGAATGGAAACACATAAGTAAATTTTCCGTATAATTTCAGATCGTGAGAAGAACGTGATGAAAACAAGAGTCATAGGACCTAAGTGTGGGGGGAAGGTGACATGAGCCTAAGCCCCCTTGAGGGTCCTTAAATATTTGGGCTGGGGTCTGGATGACCTGCAGAAGTCGGGTCTGCGGAAGGTGGAGGAATGAGGAGAGCCAGTGGGAGGAATCCGACAGGAACGTGATCGGGACTTGGAGGAAACGGAGGAGGGTGGGAAGGCTGGAAATAAGCAAAAGGAAAGGAAAGGGAACGTGGGGTGCCTGGCAAGGGCCAGGTCATGTTTTGGGGGGGGGGCTTTGCGCTTCAGATCATTATACGGTGTTTGATTTTGATTCTAAGGGCAAAGGGATTCGGGGGATGGTTTAAAGCAGAAGAATGCTATATTCAGATACGGATTCCAGCAAGCTCTGTGTGGTGCTGGGTGGGAGATGAATGTTAGGGAGGCAAGAATGGGGCTGGGGGACTAGCAAGGAGGCTGTTACATTTGTCCAGACAGGAGGCGATGGTCATTCGGACCAGGTTGTTAGCGGTGGAGGTAGGAAGAGGCAAATAATTCCAAAAAAATATGTTGGAGGCTGAACCACTTCGTGATGATAAGAGTCAGGGGTAAAGGATAGAAGGGTCCAGTAATGAGCCTCAGGCTATGGCCTGAGCAGCAAAAAGGTCGCTGTTCATGTCATTCGATCAAATGGAGGAAAGGAGAGGGTCCACATGAGGGACAAATCGGGGACCCACGTTTGGACATGTCAGGGTTGGTGTGTCCATCAGACATCGCACAGAAATGTCAAGAGAATGATGGCGTATATTAGTTTGGGGCTCGAAAAAGTGATCTGGACTGGAGATTTGGAAGTCAGGCATATTTGAGAGTAACTAAAGTCACAAGTGGAGGAACTCACCGGTGGTAGAATATAGACAGAAAGGGGAGGGTTAGCGCCTAGTGGGCAGGGGGCGGAGGGGGAGAGAGAAGGGGGAGGGGAGGACAGAAAGACGGCAATGAACAGCAGACAAAATCTAGAAAAGGGCAGGGTCTTGGACTAAGGGGCAGAGGGGGAGGGCAGAGTGATCATATGTGTTGAATGTCACGAGGAGAGTGTATGTAGTAAGACCAGTGCTCGTGAAAAGGGAAGCGTTCACTGTATTTAGGAATCTGAAGTTATTGGTGGCTTATTAGAGCCGTTACATGAGAATGGTGAAAACAGACATCTGCTTGGGTAGGGGCAGGAATAATCGGGAAGCGAAAGACCTAAAAGGGGAAGGACAGTCAAGTCCTGCACAGTCTGTAGAAAGTGAAAACAAATTAGTCTGGATCGATGCCCAGCAAAAGAAGGGAGACACGAGAAACAGACAAAATAAGAAACACAGAATCGGCGCGTCACCTAAACGCCCTTATTTAAAGTCAGATTTTCAATTTGGATCAAAAAATGAAGTCCTGCCTGTGTGTGCACCTGCAAACGTGTGTGTGCGTGCACACGCCTGCACACGCATTTCACTAGAGAGTCCCCTAAAAATGGAACGACACTGGCTAAACAGAGTGATTGATAAAGACAAACAAGGCAAAGAATCCACAGAACGAGAGTAGTCATAATGGTATCAGGAAAAAATAGAATTTAAGGGGCACCTGGGTGGCTCAGGGGGTTAAAGCCTCTGCCTTCGGCTCAGGTCATGATCTCCGGGTCCTGGGATCAAGCCCCATGTCAGGCTCTCTGCTCAGCGGGGAGCCTGCTTCCCCCAGCCCCCTGCCTGCCTCTCTGCCTACTTGTGATCTCTGTCTAATAAATAAATAAAAATCTTTATTAAAAAAATAGAATTTCAGGAAAAAATTACTTTGTATGGGCACATTCTCGATTGAAAATGTAACCATGCCTAGTTGCAGTCCATCAAAATATGCAAAGCAAAAAAATGCAAAAAAAAAAAAAAAAAAACCCAGCAGGAGGATTTCATGAAAGCCACCGTCTTACCCAAGGAAGAGAAAGAGTATTTTTATAATATGCATGTTCTTTTCAAATATCCATGGAACCTGGACAAAAATAGAGGATATAGTAAGACTATAAGTAACACACTGTAGACTACATTTTCTGACCACAGGTGATAAAGTGAGCGATTCATAACAAAATGATAATTTTTTTAAATAGTGGAAATTAAAATGCTGTCAGATAATTCATAGGTCAAAGACAAAAATACAAATTATAATCACAGTTTAAGACAATAAAAATAGGGAAAATTATAAATAAAAAAAAAAAATCCCAAAGCTCTACCTCAAGTAAAACTTAGAGCCTTACATGCTTAAATCCATGAACAAAATAAAAATAAACCAAGCAATTCAGAAGCCAAAAAAGTGAAAAAAAAATTTAGGAAAAGCATGAGGAACGAATAAAATTTAAATGGGATTGATAGGTAACCTAAAAAGTGTATCTTTGAAAAGACCAATAAAATAGACACTTTTGACAAAGCCAAACAAGAAAATCTGAATGCATGTTATGAATAAAGAGAGAAATTAGCTATAGGTATAGTACATTAATATTTTTGGACATTTTGATTAAATGGCTCTTTTAGTTAAAGAAGGTTTGCGTTTTTCTTAGAAGACGTTATTTTTTTAAACAAAGAGTTAACTTTTTTTAAAAAAGATTTTATTTATTTATTTGACAGAGAAAGAGATCACAAGTAGGCAGAGAGGCAGGCGGAAAGAGAGGGGGAAGCAGGCTCCCTGCAGAGTAGAGAGCCCAACAGGGGGTGGGGCCTCCATCCCAGGACCCTGAGATCATGACCCAAGCTGAAGGCAGAGGCTTAACCCACTGAGCTACCCACGCACCCCAGAAGATGCTATTTTTAAGTAACCTCTACACCCAGTGTGGGGCTCCACCCTGAGACCAAGAGTCACATGCTCTATGGACTGAGCCAGCCAGGCACCCCCCAAAGAACACTTTTTTTTTTTTTAAGATTTTTATTTATTTGACAGAAATCACAAGCAGGCAGAGAGGCAGGTAGAGAAGGAGGAAAAGTGGGCTCCCTGCCAAGCAGAGAGCCCCACCCAGGGCTCGATCCCAGGACCCTGGAATCATGACCTGAGCTGAAGGCAGAGGCTTTAACCCACTGAGCCACCCAGGCGCCCCCCACCAAAGAACACTTTTAATGGGTGGTACAATTACATGGGCCAAAAACTATAAAAGAAGTTGACAAATGTCAGAGAATTTCAGCACCTGGAAAATTTTATAAACAAGATCTTTCAAAGCTTTAAGGAACCAATATCTCATTTAGATTTTAAACTGTTAGAACATAGAGCATAGAAAATGAGAAACATTTCAGTTCACTCTAGGAAGCTCATTTAACCCTTATTTGCAAGAACAGTTGAGTATATTTTAGAAAAGAAAAGTAATGTAGGGGGGCTCCTGGGTGGCTCAGTGGGTTAAGCCGCTGCCTTCGGCTCAGGTCATGATCTCAGGGTCCTGGGATCGAGTCCCACATCGGGCTCTCTGCTCGGCAGGGAGCCTGCTTCCCTCTCTCTCTCTGCCTGCCTCTCTGTCTACTTGTGATCTCTGTCAAATAAATAAATAAAATCTTTAAAAAAAAAAAAAAAGAAAAGTAATGTAGGGGAATTTGGCTCATGAATTACAGCCTGTTTTGAAGACATAAGAATTTAATATATAAGAGTGGCATTCCAAATCAACAGGAAAAACATGAATTACCCATTTTGTTTAGCCAAATGATTACCTGGAAAAATATTAGGATACAGTATCATATATACCCAAATAAATCCTATATCAATTAAAGACTTAAATAAAATGACTAAAGCACCTAAAGATAATATAGGTAAAGATTCACTAATCATGATTGGGGAAGAACTCAAATGCCTAAATCCCAAGGTAGAAACCAATAATAGAGGAATTGACTTAACTATCACGTGAAACTATTATAAATGAAAAAAAAATTAGCCTCAACAAAGACAGGCGTGGATCAAAATCAAAGGTGTGGATATGGGGAAACGCACTTCAAAAGGGTTAGTATCTTTATAATTTCTCACAATAGGAAGAAACGAACACCTTTAGAACAATCTACCAAGTGATGTGAATTGATACTTTACAAAATGACAGTCAATGCACATTTAAAAAATGTTAATGCTTTTGACCAAAAATACAATATAAAATAATGAGGTACAGTTATTTGCCTATGCAAGTGGTGACATTTTTTTTTAAAGCACCCATTCTGTCAAGAACTGGGAGAGACGGGCATGTTGCTAGTGGGAATTAGGATTGGCACATGTCTTCCTGAGAGCTAATGGGATTCAAAACCACAAAAACGTTCATAGGACTCAGATTTGGGGCATGGAGGTGGATACAGGTCTTCCAGGCTTCTGATAATTTTCCTGCTCCTTTTACTCCCGCCAACTCAGGTTCCCATCTCTTAACCTGTACTCCTTGAACAGCCTCCTAACCAACCTAGTGTCCTCATGTTCCTCTTGAAATGTCACCTTCCACTTTGCAGTGTCATGATCCGGATTATGAATATGTCCATATCCTTTCTTTTGCAAGGTCCTCCTCCTCTGTCGCCATCAGCAGCAGGATTAAGGTCAGCCATCAGTCTTTGTTTTTTTAGAGAGCACAGGAGAGGAGTTGGGGGAGGGACTGAGGGAGAGAGAATCTTAAGCAGGCTCCATGCCCGGTGTGGAGCCAACATAGGGCTCCCTCTCGGGACCCTGAGATCATGACCTGAACTGAAATCAAAAGTCAGATGCTCAACTGACTGAACCACCCAGGCGCCCCGAGGTCAGTCATATTAATGTGGTCTGCAAGGTTCTCCATGTTCTGATCCTTGTCTGCTTCTCTGGACATGTCATTGCCCCCCCCCCATTTTGCTGTCCATTCATGATACACATCTGCTCATAATTTTTACATGCGTGTTACCTCTTTTCCTATTATCATTTCAATTGGAGAGCCAGTCCTGCCCACTCTTACCCCATCACTCACTCTCATTCTTTGCAGTGAAAGCTATACTTTCCCCGGGAAGCTTTCTGTGACTTTCTGGGCTCCGTTAGGTTCCCCTCCACTTAGTCCCATGAAATACGGACCTGGTTACTCCACACTGTATATTTATATCATAAAAATATACCATTATTATTGTTAAAGAATTTCTCTAGATTTTGGCTACTATGAATCGTGTTTCTCTTAGCCTTCCGTGTCTGCATTTTGGAGAAAACTATGTAGCATTTCCACTGGGTATGGATCTAGGACTGGAACTCAGTTATGGGAGGAGGCAGGCAGAATACCAAAATAGCCACCCGATTCCATGCCCTAATGACAGGGATATTATCCAGGTGGGCTCTATGAGACCGAGACAGCCAGGTGGGCCTAATCACACCAGCCACCTTAAATACAGAGAGTTCCTCTGCAGCGAGGAGCAGGAGAGAGAGACGGAGACATTGGGCATAAGGGATCCTTCCGGCATCGTTGCTGGAATCATAATCTGGGGTCCCACTGCAAGGACTGCGGGGTGCCCTCTGGGAGCTCAGCGTGGGGGTGGCTCTCAGCTGCCCACCGGCAAGGAAACAGGACCTCAAGGACCTGAATTTTGCCAGCAACCTGAAGGAGCTAGAATGTGGATTTCTCCCCGAGGACTCCAGGTAAGGACTCGGTCCTCGGAACACCTTGATTTCAGCGTTGGGCAGGAGACGACAACCCAGCCACCCTGTGTCAGACTGATCTACAGAACTGTGAGTTGACTATGGTTTCGTTTTAAGCCGCTAAGTTTGTGGTGATGGGCTGTCCAGCACAGAAAAGGAATGCGTGGAGTGCGCTTGTGTTCATTTTAGTAGATGTTGCCAACAGTTCTGCAAAGTACCAGTTCGTTTTCACCAGGAGTATATGAGAGTTCCAGCTGCTTTTTCATGTTGGTCTTAGAGTAGAAACGGGATATTAAGCATCTAGGAGAGGCTTGCCTGGTTCTGTGTCTCCGTTAATTATTAATGAAGTAAACTTAGAATGGAAATGTAGCATTCACATTCTCATGCAAACGCAAGACAATTTTATCGACAATACCCATTTCTGAAAAAAGAAAACCGTAACGTTCGCATCCTTGACAAAGGAATTATATGTCCAAGGAATTACCATTCATGTCTGTAAAGATTTAGTTGCAAAACTGGGCTTGGTGGTTTGGTTTATAAAAGTTCGTAAGGGATCACATGAATCACCAAATATTCGGGACCTTTACAAATCATGCAGAACAGCTTTTGACCATGGATATCCTGTAGAGTATCAGTTTTCTGTTACGTACCAGAAGGATCCCATGATTATATAAATTCGAGATTCCCTGGCAAGGGGAGCAGGTTTTCCCACTGGAGCTCTTTGCAAACCTCGCTCGGATCGGATAGGTATTGTTAACACCTGGGGCGCGGACGGAGGGAAGATTTGCGCCAGCCTTTTTGATGACGGTCATTCTGCTTTGTTTTTGGGGGGACGATTTGTAGATTTGACTTTGGGAAATGACCTAGAAACAAGTCGGAGATATGTTTGGTGCAAAAAGTGGTGACTAGCATAGTCCCTGCTTCAAAAGGTGTAGTTAAAAGACCAGAAAAACTCGGGGCTACCTGGGTGGCTCAGTGGGTTAAGCCTCTGCCTTCAGCTCAGGTCCTGATCTCAGGGTTCTGGAATCGAGTCCCGCATCGGGCTCTCTGCTAGGCAGGGAGCCTGCTTCCTTCTCTCTCTCTCTCTCTCTTTCTCTCTCTCTGCTTGTGATCTCTCTCTCTGTCAAATAAATAAAATCTTAAAAAAAAAAAAAAAGACCAGAAAAACTTAAAGGATATTCCCCAGAAATGTGAAGTGTGATTATTTGCATGGACAATTTTTCATTTATAGTCCTTATCTGTATTTTTCCCAAGTCTTTACAGAAGGATTATGTATATGTTAAAAGGGGGAGGAAAAATGCCAGAAGTCGATCGAAACTTAGATGGACTTAAACTTGCCTCTTAGAACAGCAGCGGTAGGGCTGTAGCTCTTGTCTGGCAGGTGACTTGCTGTATCGTCTAGCCTTAATTTCGATTTTTAGCGGTCCGCTTTGGACTGCTGGCCCCCCCACCACAAGCCAATCCGGGGTCACACCATCCAGTCACTTTGGGTTGATGAGGGATGGTCTCTAGGGCTGCTGCATAGCAGAGCCCTAAATGCTCACTCTCGGATCCACGCTCCAGCCCAGGTCAACTCTGTTCACTGCAGCCCCAAAGCTCCTGCTTCTTGGGTTTTTCCCTCTTCTCAGAGCATCTCTTGCCCTTCCCACCTTCCCCATCAACCCTGCTCCTCCCTGGAAAACTACAGGTTTTCTGAAGACTGACCCATGTTCAAATCCTTGCTGGGAACCAGATCTAGACAAAGCAGTTCCTCTCTCTGAGTCTCCTACCTCCTCTAGGAAAAGTGTGTGTGTGTGTGTGTGTGTGTGTGTGTGTGTGTGTGTGTGTGTGTGTGTGTGTGTATATATATATATATATATATATATATATATATATATATATATATATATATAGCAGCGTCGCGTTCCAGTAGAGAATCAGGAAGGCTTAAGTCACCGTGCTAGGCGTTCAACAAATACTCGGTCTTTCTATCCCCCACCCATGGAGTTAATCTAGCCTTCAATTAATAAACGGAGTTTCAGCCCCATTTCTGGAGTCTGAAATGTGTACACAGGCGCGCGTGCATTGCGGGGGTGGGGCGTGCTGGTGTTGGCAAACTCTGGCCCCTGGTCAATCCTGACCCACAGCCTGTTTTTTTAATGAACCCAGAACGCTGAGAATGGCTTCCATAATTTTAAATGGTCCAACAAATCGAAAAGAATGTTCTACCAGACACATGAAACTTACATGAAATTCACATTTCAGTGTTTATAAATAAAGTTTTATTGGGACACAGCCATTCATTCATTTACATACAGTCTGTGACAGCTGTCACACTGTGTCACCGTGAAGATTTTGTGGCAGAGACTGTACAGCCTGCAAAGCCTAAAGTATTTGAGATCTGGCCCTTCACGTAAAATGTTTGCTGACCTCTGCTCTAGGCTTTTTCCTATCTAAATATTTCTTGAGGGGCGCCTGGATGGCTCAGTGGTTAAGCCTCTGCCTTCAACTCAGGTCCTGATGTCAGGGTCCTGGGATCGAGCCCCACATGGGGCTCTCTGCTCAGCAGGGAGCCTGCTTCCCCCACTCTCTCTCTGCCTGCCTCTCTGCCCACTTGTGATCTCCATCAAATAAATAAAATATTTTTAAAAAAATAAATATTTCTTGAAGGCAAGCTTTAAATATAAGTGGTATTGGGGCACCTGGGTGGCTCAGGGGGTTAGGGCCTCTGCCTTCGGCTCTGGTCCTGATCCCAGGGTCCTGGGATCAGGCCCCACATCGGGCTCTCTGCTCCTCGGGGAGCCTGCTTCTTCCTCTCTCTCTCTGCCTACCTGTGCTCTCTCTCTGTCGAATAAATAAATACAATCTTTAAAAATGTATATATAAGCGGTATTGCCCATTGGATTGTAATTTTAACAATCAAATGTCTTTTGAAGGCTGAATTTTTGAAATGCCCATCCCTTTTCTTAAATCCCAGTGGAGGTGACAGATTCAGGTTTGCAAGCCTGGCACAACTAAGGCGGTGTGTTTCTTTCTAGACATTCAGCCTGTCCGTTGGGAGCTACCAGGTGGGTGGTCTAGACAAGATTTTAGGGTAAGCTTTTAGGTTTTATATCTATGTTCAAATACTACTTTAGGTTTGTGTTTGTCATACATTTTAATTGATACTTGATCAGCCACACCTTCCTTTGTCATTTGGCTTCCTTTGTTATTCAATTTATAAACAGGCTTCTGAGAAGATGCTACTCAAAGGGACCCCTGTAATCCCTGTATTTATTTTCTTTACTTAAAAATATATATATATATATTTTTTTTTCAGCGTTCCAAAATTCATTGTTTGTCCCTTCATAATGGGAGAATTCCAGTGCGGTGTGATCGCTTTGACCTTCTCGTTTCTGTGTAGGTGAGATGTTCAGAGACTAACAGTAAATACTCTGTTTTTTTCCTGCAAAAGGCAGTCCCCCAAACAGAGAGAGTGGAGCCTCTGCAGAAAGAGGTTTTTGCCCTCCTCTCCTCTTGGATGATGGGCGTTTGGGTGGAGCTGATCCGTATGCCGCCAGAACTGGCAGGGTTAAATTATGGCTCCACTGAGCCTAAAAAAAATTGGAGGGTGAATCTAGCCCATCATCCATTCTGTTACAGCTGTTCTATAAAAGTAAAGAAGTCTTTATTAAGTGGAACTAACACTAAACAAAGCTGTACCCACGAGAGCAGGATTTAAAGGGCCCCAGCCCTTAGAATGATCATAGGCACGCCAAACCGAACTCCGTTTTGCTTATTCTCAAAGACACCTTTGTGTTCTTGGGCAGAAACACCACACCCCCTGGAGACTCAGTTTCTTCCAACAGGAGCTCAAAACAACCATATTTACCTAAGGAGCTATGCCTGCTTTCTGTTAATTCCAGGAAAAACCTTAGGGTCCTATACATTCTTTGCATTTTTAAGCTGTGAACCATCAGATGTTTGCAGATTTCTCCCTTTTCCTCAAGCAGCAGGATACCAGCCCTAGCACACTACCTCCCCCACTCAGTCCCTTCAAAGGTTTCAGTCCCTTATCTCTGTTGGGGTTTTGCCTAGTTCTGGCAGATTTTAGATCCTGCCTTGGTCAGCCTCTCTATTCATCTGCACATTGAAATACACAATAGTTACACATTTGACAAACCAAGACAACTCAAAAAAAAAAAAAGAAAAGAAAAAGAAAACCCAAAACACGGGGGTCTCCATAGAGGAAGTGCTAAGCTGCTTATAGCTTTTCTAAACTTTTATTGTGTTGTAGGATGTGTTTATTATATAATTTCATCATATTGTCTTTATGGTGGCCAAGATTCCAGCTAACTTCCCCCAATTTTTTTTTTTCCTGAGACTAAGGATTAAATGGATTCTTTTAAGGGTTATTTATTTCAATTGAACAATAGTTGACGTTTCATGCTGTTCAGTTGTACAGAGTGACTGGTCCTCTGTATACATTACGAGATGCTCACCATGGTGTGTAGTCACCATCTCTTACCATCAAAGTTACTACAATATTATTGACTCTATTCCCTGTGCTATACTTTACATCCCCATGACTCAGTTTCTCTTATAACTGGATATTTCCACCTCTAAATCCCCTTCATCTACTTTGCCCACATGCCCACCACCGTCCCTTCTGGCAACCACCAACTGGTTCTCTGTATTTATGAGTCTGTTTATTTTTTGTTGTGTTTGTTCACTTGTTTCTTTGATTCCACATATAAGTGAACCCATACAGTATTTGTGTTTATCTTAAATATGTCACTTGGCCTAATATCCTCTAGGTCCATCTTTGTGGTTAGAAATGGCAAGATTTGGGCGCTTGGGTGGCTCAGTTGGTTAAGCAACTGCCTTTGACTCAGGTCATGGTCCCAGAGTCCTGGGATCAAGCCCCACATTGGGCTCCCAGCTCTGTGGGGAGTCTGCTTCTCCCTCTGACCTCCCCTCTCCTGCTTGCTCTCTCTCTCTCTCTCTCTCTCTCGCAAAATAAATAAAAATCTTAAAAAAAAAATGGCAAGATTTGATTCTTACTGCTGCGTAGTACTCCATTGCCGATGTATGCCCATCTTCTCTGTTCATTGGTCAGTCAGGGGACACGTAGGTTGTTTTCATACCTTGACTATTGTAAATGACGCTTCCGTGCACCTAGGGATGTACATATCCTTTTGAATTAGTGTGTTTTCATCTTCTTGGAGTAAACAACCAGAATTAGAAGTTGCTGGATCATACAGTGTTTCTATTTTTAATTGTTTGAGAAAATCTCCTACTGTTTTCCATACTGGCTGCACCACGTGACCTTCTCACTAACAGTGCATGAGGGTCCCTTCGTCTCCACATTGTCACCCACACTTGTTATGTCTGGTCATTTAGACTTGAGCCATTCTGACAGGTGGGAGGAAATCTCTCCGTATAGTTTTTTTTTTTTTAAGATTTTATTTACTTATTTGACAGAGATCACAAGTAGGCAGAGAGGCAGGCAGAGAGAGAGGAAGGGAAGCAGGCTCCCTGCTGAGCAGAGAGCCCCATGCGGGGCTCGATCCCAGGACCCTGGGATCATGACCTGAGCCGAAGGCAGCGGCTTTAACCCACTGAGCCACCCAGGCGCCCCTCCGTATAGTTTTTTTTTTTTTTTTTAAAGATTTTATTTATTTATTTGACAGACAGAGATCACAAGTAGGCAGAGAAGCAGACAGAGAGAGAGAGAGAGAGAAGCAGGCTCCCTGCGGAGCAGAGAGCCCGATGCGGGACTCGATCCCAGGACCCTGAGATCATGACCTGAGCCGAAGGCAGCGGCTTAACCCACTGAGCCACCCAGGCGCCCCCCTCCGTATAGTTTTGACTTGGATTTCCCTGATCAGTGATGTTGAGCATCTTTTAATGTGTCTCTTGGCCATCTATAAGTCTTCTCTGAGAAAATATTTTCTGTTCAGGTCCTCGGCCTATTTTTAATCAAACTGTCGTGATTTGAGCTGTAGGAGTTCTTTATATATTTTGGATAAGAACCTTTATCAGGTGTATCATTTGCAAATATCTTCTCCCATTCAGAGGTTTTCTTTTTGTTTGGTTGATGGTTTCCTTCACTGTGCAAAAGCTTTTTAGTTTGATGTAGTCTGTTGTTTGTTTTTGCTTTTGTCACTCTTGCCTATGGAGATCATATATATATATATGGCTAAAACTGTCATCCAAGAGTTTACTGCTTATGTTTTCTTTTAGGAGTTTTATGGTTTCAGGTCTCAGATTTCGGTCTTTAATGCATGTGAATTTATTTTTCTGTATGGTCCAATTTTATTCTTTTGCATGCAGCTGTCCGGTAAATTAACCATATATGCATGGGTTTATTTCTGGGTTCACAATTCTGTCCATTGAGCTGTGTTCTTTATTTTTGTGCCAGTACCAGACTGTTCTGATTAGTACAGTTCTGTAGTATAGTTTGAAATCTGGGTGTGTGATGCCTTCCTCTTCGTTCTTCTTTCTCAGGATCGCTTTAGTCCTTCCGGGTTTTATGTAATTCCATACAGGTTTTAGGAATTCCATACACATTTTAACAAATTTTATTTGTTCTGGTTCTGTGAAAAATGCTATTGGTGTTTCAAAAGAGTTTGCATTGAATCTGTAGATTGCTTTGAGTAGGATGGACATTTTAATATCTTTCCAATCCACGAGCACGGGCTATGTTTCTGTTTATGTCCTCTTTAATTTCTTTCACCATTGTCTTAGAGTTATCCGAGTACAAGTCTTTCACTTCCCTGGTTAAATTTATTCCTAGGTATTTGATTCTTTTTGATGCAATTACAAATGGAATTGTTTTCTTAACTTCCCTTTCATTATTAGTCTATAGAAATCCAGCACATTTTTTATATTAATTTGTATCCTGCAAGTTTACTGTGTCCCTTCATTAGTTCTAATAGTTATGGTGGGTTCTTTTGTTGTTATTGTTTTTTGTTTGTTTTGTGGAGTCTTCAGGGTTTTCTATATATAGTGTCACGTTAAATGCAAATAGTCCCAGTTTTACTGCTTCCTTATCAGTTTGGATGTATTTTATTTCTTTTTGTTGACTGATTGCTGTGCCTAGGACTTCAGCTCTGTGTTGAATAAAAGTAAGGAGAGTGAACATCCTTGTCTTGGTCCTGATCTTAGAGGAAAAGCTTTCAGCTTTTCACTATTGACTATGTCAGCTGTGGTTTTGTCATGTGTGGTCTTTAATATGTTGACGTGTGTTTCCTCTAACACTGATGAGAGGGTTTTTTTTTTTATCATAAATGAACAATGAATTTGGTCAAAGATATTTTTTCTTTTTTGGAAGCTACTGAGATGATTGTATGATTTTCATTCTTCATTTTGTGAATATGATGTATCACATTGATTGGCGAATATTGAATCCTCCCTCAATCTGTGAAATAAATCCCACTGGATTGTCGTGAATGAATCCTTTCGTGTAAAGTTGCATTTGGTTTACTGTTATTTTGTTGAGGGTTTTTGTGTCTATGTTCATCAGGGATGTTGGTGTGTAACTTTTTTTGTTTTGTTATGTTTTTAATTTTATTTTTTATAAACATATAATATATTTTTATCCCCAGGGGTACAGGTCTGTGAATCGCCAGGTTTACACACTTCACAGCACTCACCATAGCACATACCCTCCCCAATGTCCATAACCCCACCCCCCCCAACCCTCCTCCCCCCATCAACCCTCAGTTTGTTTTGTGAGATTAAGAGTCACTTATGGTTTGTCTCCCTCCCAATCCCATCTTGTTTCATTTACTCTTCTCCTACCCCCTCAACCCCCCCCATGTTGCATCTCCTCTCCCTCATATCAGGGAGATCATATGATAGTTGTCTTTCTCCGATTGACTTATTTCGCTAAGCATGATACCTCTAGTTCCATCCATGTCGTCGCAAATGGCAAGATTTCATTTCTTTTGATGGCTGCATAGTATTCCATTGTGTATATATACCACATCTTCTTTATCCATTCGTCTGTTGATGGACATCTAGGTTCTTTCCATAGTTTGGCTATTGTGGACATTGCTGCTATAAACATTCCGGTGCACGTGCCCCTTCGGATCACTACGTTTGTATCTTTAGGGTAAATATCCAGCAGTGCAATTGCTGGGTCATAGGGTAGTTCTACTTTCAACATTTTGAGGAACCTCCATGCTGTTTTCCAGAGTGGTCGCACCAGCTTGCATTCCCACCAACAGTGTAGGAGGGTTCCCCTTTCTCCGCATCCTCGCCAGCATCTGTCATTTCCTGACTTGTTAATTTTAGCCATTCTGACTGGTGTGAGGTGATATCTCATTGTGGTTTTGATTTGTATTTCCCTGATGCCGAGTGATATGGAGCACTTTTTCATGTGTCTGTTGGCCATCTGGATGTCTTCTTTGCAGAAATGTCTGTTCATGTCCTCTGCCCATTTCTTTTTTTTTTTTTAAAGATTTTATTTATTTATTTGATAGAGAGAAATCACAAGTAGGCAGAGAGGCAGGCAGAGAGAGAGGAGGAAGCAGGCTCCCCGCTGAGCAGAAAGCCCGATGTGGGGCTCGAACCCAGGACCTGGGATCATGACCTGAGCCGAAGGCAGCGGCTTAACCCACTGAGCCACCCAGGCGCCCCGCTCTGCCCATTTCTTGATTGGATTATTTGTTCTTTGGGTGTTGAGTTTGCTAAGTTCTTTATAGATTTTGGACACTAGCCCTTTATCTGATATGTCATTTGCAAATATCTTCTCCCATTCTGTCAGTTGTCTTTTGGTTTTGTTCACTGTTTCCTTTGCTGTGCAAAAGCTTTTGATCTTGATAAAATCCCAAAAGTTCATTTTTGCCCTTGCTTCCCTTGCCTTTGGCGATGTTCCTAGGAAGATGTTGCTGCGGCTGAGGTCGAAGAGGTTACTGCCTGTGTTCTCCTCAAGGATTTTGATGGATTCCTTTCTCACATTGAGGTCCTTCATCCATTTTGAGTCTATTTACATGTGTGGTGTAAGGAAATGATCCAATTTCATTTTTCTGCATGTGGCTGTCCAATTTTCCCAACACCATTTATTGAAGAGGCTGTCTTTTTTCCATTGGACATTCTTTCCTGCTTTGTCGAAGATTAGTTGGCCATAGAGTTGAGGGTCTATTTCTGGGCTCTCTATTCTGTTCCATTGATCTATGTGTCTGTTTTTGTGCCAGTACCATGCTGTCTTGATGATGACAGCTTTGTAATAGAGCTTGAAGTCCGGAATTGTGATGCCACCGACTTTGGCTTTCTTTTTCAATATTCCTTTGGCTATTCGAGGTCTTTTCTGGTTCCATATAAATTTTAGGATTATTTGTTCCATTTCTTTGAAAAAAATGGAGGGTACTTTGATAGGAATTGCATTAAATGTGTAGATTGATTTAGGTAGCATAGACATTTTCACAATATTTATTCGTCCAATCCAGGAGCATGGAATATTTTTCCATTTCTTTGTGTCTTCCTCAATTTCTTTCATGAGTACTTTATAGTTTTCTGTGTATAGATTCTTCGTCTCTTTGGTTAGGTTTATTCCTAGGTATCTTATAGTTTTGGGTGCAATTGTAAATGAGATGGACTCCTTAATTTCTCTTTCTTCTGTCTTGTCGTTGGTGTAGAGAAATGCAACTGATTTCAGTGCATTGATTTTATATCCTGACACTTTACTGAATTCCTGTACAAGTTCTAGCAGTTTTGGAGTGGAGTCTTTTGGGTTATCCACATACAGTATCATATCATCTGCAAAGAGTGATAGTTTGACTTCTTCTTTGCCGATTTGGATGCCTTTAATTTCCTTTTGTTGTCTGATTGCTGAGGCTAGGATTCTAGTACTATGTTGAATAGCAGTGGTGATAACGGACATCCCTGCCGTGTTCCTGACCTTAGCGGAAAAGCTTTCAGTTTTTCTCCATTGAGAATGATATTTGCGGTGGGTTTTTCATAGATGGCTTTGATAATATTGAGGTATGTGCCCTCTATCCCTACACTTTGAAGAGTTTTGATCAGGAAGGGATGCTGTACTTTGTCAAATGCTTTTTCAGCATCTATGGAGAGTATCATATGATTCTTGTTCTTTTATTAATGTGTTGTATCACATTGATTGATTTGTGGATGTTGAACCAACCTTGCAGCCCTGGAATAAATCCCACTTGGTCGTGGTGAATAATCCTTTTAATGTACTGTTGAATCCTATTGGCTAGTATTTTGGCGAGAATTTTTGCATCTGTGTTCATCAAGGATATTGGTCTGTAGTTCTCTTTTTTGATGGGATCCTTGTCTGGTTTTGGGATCAAGGTGATGCTGGCCTCATAAAATGAGTTTGGAAGTTTTCCTTCCATTTCTATTTTTTGGAACAGTTTCAGGAGAATAGGAATTAGTTCTTCTTTAAATGTTTGGTAGAATTCCCCCGGGAAGCCGTCTAGCCCTGGGCTTTTGTTTGTTTGGAGATTTTTGATGACTGTTTCAATCTCCTTACTGGTTATGGGTCTGTTCAGGCTTTCTATTTCTTCCTGGTTCAGTTGTGGTAGTTTATATGTCTCTAGGAATGCATCCATTTCTTCCAGATTGTCAAATTTGTTGGCGTGGAGTTGCTCATAGTATGTTCTTATAATTGTCTGTATTTCTTTGGTGTTCATTGTGATCTCTCCTTTTTCACTCATGATTTTATTTATTTGGGTCCTTTCTCTTTTCTTTTTGATAAGTCTGGCCAGGGGTTTATCGACCTTATTAATTCTTTCAAAGAACAAGCTCCTAGTTTCGTTGATTTGTTCTATTGTTTTTTTGGTTTCTATTTCATTGATTTCTGCTCTGATCTTTATGATTTCTCTCCTCCTGCTGGGTTTAGGGTTTCTTTCTTGTTCTTTCTCCAGCTCCTTTAGGTGTAGGGTTAGGTTGTGTACCTGAGACCTTTCTTGTTTCTTGAGAAAGGCTTGTACTGCTATATATTTTCCTCTCAGGACTGCCTTTGTTGTGTCCCACAGATTCTGAACCGTTGTGTTTTCATTATCATTTGTTTCCATGAATTTTTTCAATTATTCTTTAATTTCCTGGTTGAGCCATTCATTCTTCAGAAGGATGCTGTTTAGTCTCCATGTACTTGAGTTCTTTCCAAATTTCCTCTTGTGATTGAGTTCTAGCTTCAGAGCATTGTAGTCTGAAAATATGCAGGGAATGATTCCAATATTTTGATAACAGTTGAGACCTGATTTAGGACAGAGAATGTGATCTATACTGGAGAATGTTCCATGTGCACTAGAGAAGAATGTGTATTCTGTTGCTTTGGGATGAAATGTTCTGAATATATCTGTGATGTCCATCTGGTCCAGTGTGTCATTTAAGGCCTTGATTTCCTTGTTGATCTTTTGCTTGGATGGATCTGTCCATTTCAGTGAGAGGAGTGTTAAAGTCCCCTACTATTATTGTATTATTGTCTATGTGTTTCTTTGATTTCGTTATTAATTGGTTTATATGTAACTTTCTTTTTTTGTCACGCTTTTGTCTAGTTTAGGTATCCGAGTAATGAATGAATTTGGCGGTGTTCCTTCCTCTTTCTTTTTGGGTGGGACAGTAGTTTGGGAAGTCTATATAATAACTCTTTACATGTTTGGTAGAATCCAACTGTGAAGACCTGGTCTTTGGCTTTTGTTTGCTGGGTTTTGTTGTTGTTTTTTAATTATGGATACAGTTTCATTACTATGAATGTGTCTGTTCAGATTTTTCCATTTCTTTCCAATTCAGTCTTGAAAGAAGGCATGTTTCTAGGAATGTGTCCATTTCTTGGAGGTTATCCAGTTTGTTGGTGTATATTTTTTCAGAGCAGTCTAATGCAATCGCTTGTATTTCTCTTGTTAGTATTTCTTAGGTTGTAACTTCTCTCTGATTTCTGATTTTGGGTTTTTTTTAGTGGTGCATGTGCGCACGTGTTTGTGTGTGATGCATCTGACTGAAGGTTGGTCAATTTTGTTTATCCTTTCAAAGAAGCAACTTTTAGTCCCATTGATCATTTCACTGTTTTTTAGTCTCTGTTTCTTGTATTTCTGCTTTGATATGTAACATTTCCTTTTACTATATTTTGGACTTGTTCTTTTTTCTAGTTCCTTTATGTGTGCAAACAGATTGAGATTTTTCTTGTTCCTTGAAGTAGGCCTAAATTGCTATAAACTTCCCTCTTTGAACTGCTTTTGTTCTGTCCCAAAGACTTTGGAACCTTCTTTCCATTTTCATTTGCCTTCAGGTATTTTTTAAATATTTTCTCTTCAATTTCTTCACTGACCCATTGGTTGTTTAGTAGCATGTTGTTTAGCTTCATCTCTTTGTATTTTTTCTAGCTTTTTCCCCTCTTTTTCCAGTTTTATAGTGTTCTGGTTAAAGGAAATGCTTGATAGGATTTTAGGCTCCTAAATTCTTTGAGACTTTTGCAGCCTGACATGTTATCTGTTCTCCCCATGTGCACTCAAAGAATAAGGTGTATTCTGCTGTTTTGGGATGAAATGTTCTGTACATAGAGCCCATTTGATTTCATGTGTCCTTCAAAGCCACTGTTTGCTTGTTGATTTTCTGTCTTGGTGATCTCTGTATTGATGTAAATGTATTATTACCCTCATTTTCTTCCTTTAGGTCTATTAAATTTTCCTTTACATATCTAGGTGTTCCTCTGTTGGGTACAGAAATATTTCCAGTTGTTATATCCTCTTGTTGTATTCATCACATTGTCATTCTGTAATGCCCTTCTCTGCTTCTTGATATAGTCTTTGTTTTGAACTCCATCATGTCTGCTAAGTCTTGCTACCCGCTCTGCTTTCCCCACACACACACAATTTTCATTCTCACAGACTCTTTTCCATTCCTTCACTTTAAGTCTGTGTGTGTCTTGGAGTCTGAAGTGTATTACAGGCAACATTTGGATGAGGTTTTTTGAACATTTAGTCCAAATACATTAATTATTAGTGCATACTTACTGCCATTTTATTAATTATTTCT
Organism: Lutra lutra; assembly: GCF_902655055.1. NCBI lineage: Eukaryota > Metazoa > Chordata > Mammalia > Carnivora > Mustelidae > Lutra > Lutra lutra. The sequence continues at coordinate 12,267,878 of NC_062290.1, read as the reverse complement.
TCATTATTTTTGTAGTTTTCCCCTGTTCTTCTCTTGTTTTTTTCTCTTGTGGCTTTTCTTTAGTGTTATGCTTGGATTCCTTTCTCTTCATTTTTTAGGTATCTACTAGAGGTTTTTGGTTTGTGGTTACCGTGAGATTCATAGATAACACCCTGTATATAGAGCAGTCTTTCTTTTTTTTTTTTTTAACTTTTTTTTTTTTCAGCATAACTGTATTCATTATTTTTGCACCACACCCAGTGCTCCATGCAATCCGTGCCCTCTACAATACCCACCACCTGGTGCCCCCAACCTCCCACCCCCCACCCCTTCAAAATTCTCAGATCGTTTTTCAGAGTCCATAGTCTCTCATGGTTCACCTCCCCTTCCAATTTCCCTCAACTCCCTTCTCCTCTCCATCTCCCCTTGTCCTCCATGCTATTTGTTATGCTCCACAAATAAGTGAAACCATATGATAATTGACTCTCTCTGCTTGACTTATTTCACTCAGCATAAAGTCTTTTTTTTTTTTTTTAAGGGGAGGGTTGCTTAATTCCAAAACCTAAAGCACGACAGTTTTACTCCCTCATCTCCATGATTTATATATTTTTGGTCATATTTTACATCCATATTTAAATATATTGTTTCCCTTACCTAATTGTTATAGATAGAGTTGACTTTACTGATTACTAACTTTATGAGCAATTGATCTACTGCCTTCACTCTATCTTTGCCAGGGAAATTTTTTCTTTGATTATTTTCTTACTTCTACTTATGGCCTTTTCTTTTTTGCTTAAATAAATTCCCTTAACATTTTTTTGTAGGGTCAGTTTAGTGGTGATGAACTCCTATAGGGTTTTGTTTTGTTTTCTGTTTGGGAAATTGTCCTTCAGTCTCAAGTGATAACTTTCTTGTGCAGAGAATTTTTGGTTATAAGTTTTCTCTTTCAGCACTTAGAGTATTTCCTGCTACTTTCTTGTGGCTGCAAAGTTTTTGCTGAAAATTCAGCTCTTAGTCTTAGGGTGTTAACTTACATGTAACCAGTTTCTTTTCTCTTGCTTCTTTTAAGATTCTCTTTCTAGTAACTTTTTGACATTGCTATTACATGTCTTGGTGTGAAGGTTTTTGGGTTTATCTTCTCTTGAGCTCTGTTCTGGGACCTGGGTGACTGTTTTCTTCCCAAAGTTAGGGAACTTTTAAGCTCCTACTTCTTAAGTTCTCTTCCTCTTTCTGCCTTTCCTTCCAGGACCCCTACACAACACAATACCCCAATAATGCAAATGTCAGGACCCTCCATGTTCTCCCTAATGTCTCTTAACCTATCCTTATTTAAAAATTTTTTTTCTTTTTGCTGTTCAGTTTGGATGATTTCCACACCCTGTCTTCCAGATCGCTGATCTACTCTTTGGAGCCCTTTAGTCTGCTGCTGAGTCCTTCTGGCTTATTCGTTGCTGTCTGTCTTTGGTTCTGATTGGTTATTCTTAATGTTGTCTGTCTCTGCTGAGAGTTCCTGAAGTTCTTCCTAAGTTCATCCGCTCTCCTCCCAAGTCGAGTGAGCATCTTTAAGGACCATTATTTTTTAACTCTTAATTGCTTATCAGCACTTCATTTAGTTCTTTTTCTGAGGTTTTGTCTTGTTCTTTCACTTGGAGCACATTCCTGTCTCTGCATTTTGTCTGACTCTTTGTGTGTATTGCTATCTACGAAGTAAATCAACTACATCTCATGGTCTTCTTGAAGGCATGGGTCTTAGGTAGAAGGCATCCTGTGGGTCCCAGAAACTCAGTCCCCCTCAGCCCCCAGAACCAGGTGCTCTAGGGATATCCACTGTAGCGGCAGCATGCGCTCTCCTGCCATGGCCGCTGCAGGTGCATTGGTGGGTGGGGCTGGTGACGAGCACAGCTGGCCAAGAGGTTTTGCTGCAGCTGCTGCAGGCATGCTATTTGGGGGTGGGGGTGGGGGGTTCTGTGCAGTTAGCTCCTGCAGTGACTGGCTGCAGAACTTGGCCGCAGCTGTTGTGGGCATGCTGGAGGTGGGCTGGCCTCTTCCTCCCTAAGGCAGGAGACAATTTGGAGAAGAGCTGGTCTCAGCTGAGGCTGTTGTCTGGGCGTGGTGAGGTGGGAGCTGCTGCAGAGGGGGGGGCCCTTGCTGGGGCGGATGGGTTGGGTGTGGCAAGGTGGCAGGGGAAGCCTGGAGCTGGGCTAGCGGTGCTAGCAATGGGGATGGAAAAGGTCACAACCGGTAGTCACCAGCATGGGGCCCACTAGGCTGAAGGAGGAGAAGGAAAATGGCTCCTGCCAATGCTTCCACTCCTGGTAAAAGTCTCTATGCGTCCCTGTCCCTGACAGCACATGCCCTAAAGGGACTCCGCCAATCTCTTTCACATGTGACCCGTGTGTTTTTCAAGTTGCTGCGTCTGTGCTGGGTCTCAGAGCGAGCAAGGTTGTGGGCAGGCCCTCTGAGAGCAGACTCTCCGTTTCCTATAGCCTCCTGGCTCTCCATGTTAAGTCCTGATGGTTTCCAAAGCCAGACATGACGAGAGCTCCTCTTCCTGGTGCTGGTCCCAAGGACAGTGGGTGCCCCATTTGGGGCTTGAATCCCTCCTTCCTCAGGCCTTCCCCCATTTTTTAAGGGAGTCATGAATAAATGCATTTTAAATGACTTCTCTTTCTGACTTGAGATCAACCTTGATGTGCAACCAATGCTTCCTACATACTTCTGATCATGGCTAAAAAGATGTTTTCTTTGGAAACCAAAGTTGCTTTTTAAACCCCTATGTTCACCTTCTGTGTTTCTGGGCTGGTCATAGGTAATCAGCTTTGGCCATCCTCAAAAACAGTTATTTTTCTGTTGTCCCCACCCATGCAAATACCAGTTGGCCTCTGAGGAATTTACCTGAATGCGTCAATCTTTATGCATGCTTCAGCTATGTTTATTTTTAATATCAGGGCTTATCGCTTCTATTTTTCCCTCTTCAGGATTCTATGAAGGAATGTCTCAACACTGAAATGTTTTTAAGTGTCCTCCAATTTAAGTATCTGAAATTTTATATGTGCTTGAAAGGCGTTTTGGAACGAGGATGCCTAAAGGTTGCTTTTGAAGCCGGCCTTTAATTTTCCTGGTTCTTCTCACCCGTCCCACCGCCTCCCCGTTTGAAATCTTAATGATAATAACGTATCGAGGAACACAGCTGAAAAATAAGCTCAAACTATTTGGGCAAGTGTTTGAACTAGAAAGTGTTGCTCATTTAAAAGCTGGAGTTAAGTCTTGTCAAGGTGAAGGTGTGGCTGTTGGGCGTGAAAGTGGGCGGAATAAACTGTAGCCTCTTTATGAGGAGAGCCTGTGCTGAAGAGAAATGAGGTACAAAGGTCACAGGGTTCTAGGCATTTACTCAGATGATGCAACATGGATATTAATCATTAATTTGTTTTTAAAACAAAGATTTGGTCACTCATTCTTCTGGGCTCCCCTAGCACACAACATTGACATGGAGCAATGTATTTACTCTTCACTTTCCCAGTGGGCTCTTGGGTTTTGGACTGTGTTACTTAGCTTGGTGTAACATGGCTCCGCCCCATTCTTTGGGGACTCCTATACCCTGTCCCTCCCAGATACTCAGATTGGCCAGACCGATGTTGGGAAGAGACCAGCTATTGTCTGCTATATTGGCTAAGTTGGACTGCATGATTCTTGCATGGCAAAGGGCCGATTTGTGAAGCAATCAGCTGTGCCTGAATCCTAGTTTGAGCCCCTACTTCCCAGTTGTGTGTATAAGTGAATTTTATATTGTTGTAGCTAGTTTGACTTTTTTGATTTTTATAACTTCGTCACCCTAAATAAAGAGGTACACGGATCCAAGCCCAAATGATCAGAAATTGAGGTTTTTGGTTTGTTTGTTTGTTTGTTTTTTCCCCCAAGAATAGCAGAGGAGTTGCAATTTGGAAATGCATGCTGTAGCAAGCTACTGGCGAGTCCACTGAGGGTTTGGGACCGGCTGTAGTTATGGACAAGGAGTACAAAGAGGAGGAAACCCAGCCAGAGTCTAAGTAGTAAGCTCACTGACTTGAGCATGGAGAGAGAGTCTTGGTGGGTGTTCATTGGTCAGGAGACAAGTCTTGATCTTCTGTAAATCAGGAATTGGCAGGAGATCAGTCTCCCAGGTTTTCAGTTTCATACTTTGGAGGGTATATGGGTACAATCACCCATTTCATATCCTCCAATTCTGTTTTAGATATCCTTTCACATTTACCTCTCTCAATCAGGATCTTCCACAGAAAGCATTGCTCATCAACCATGTCACTTGAGCATTATTTTCCTTTTTTTTTTCTCTCCATCAAAAACATTGTTAGATGGAGTGCAGGTCCCTTGGACCAGAGGACAACCATCCTCAGGTGTCTTATCCCATATAGAAGAGGAAATGGCAAGTGGATATCATTGGTCTCATTTGAACAACAAAAGGAATAGGAAACAATCTCAGCCATGCTCTTCTAGGCTGAGATCTAGGTCTAGGCTAGACCATTTCCATGGTCAGTTGATAAGCGTAAAAACAATATCCTCATTACAGCTCACCGGGGAGACTACTAGGATTATGGAGTGCATTTTAGGGCCATGGTCTCTAAGACCCAAACCAATTAGAATCTAATAAGTGAAAGAAAAATCTTCTTTGAAGGAATCACTTAAAGACAATGGGCTAGGGGCACCTGGATGGCTCAGTGGGTTAAGCCTCTGCCTTCGAGCTCAGGTCATGATCTCAGGGTCCTGGGATCGAGTCCCACATGGGGCTGCCTGCTCAGAGGGGAGCCTGCTTCCTCTCTGCCTGCTTGTGATCTCTGTCTGTCAAATAAATAAATAAATAAATAAATCTTAAAGAAAAAAAGACCATTGGCTGTTTCAGTGATGTTGTGGAGCTAAGCTTCTGCTTTGTCAGAAGTGTCCATCTAAGTAAATCAGGTGGTGTTGACCATAGCACACGCACCTCCTGGCTCTGCTAAGAGATAATAAAAACTATCCTATTACCAAGAACAGCTTTGGCCAGAGTCTAGGAATTTTGGAGGGGCAGCTATTTTTTGAGTATCTTGTTCTGCATGATCTTCAAGAGTTAAGGAGAGTTTCCTAATGACCATCATTTGTACCCACTCCTAGCCCAAGGGGTAGGGGTCTGCCAAACCGAAGTGAAGTTTGAATCATGAATGCCTCCTTGTAATTCATTTGTGTCTATGGCTAGGACTGGAAATGAGAAAGCTGTGGAGGCCAATAAAATTTAAAGTTCTACATAACACACAGGTGGTTTTATTTCCATTACCCTTGCGTTGTCACTGTCTTTGTACAGAGCCTGGGAGCAAGTTTCTTGAGCTATGAGCTTGTTAAGTAGGGAGAGAGAAATGGACTCCTAGCATTAGGGAGTCTGACATGATCAAGAGGGGGCTGAGCTTGTTCCAGAGAAACTGAGGCATTGGAAAGGTGGAGGGGGGAGGAGTTTCTGACAGAACCACAGGATCGCCAGCACTGTGGCAGATCCAGCAGTCACTTGGAAGTTGTATTACCCCCATTTGCAATGGCCTGAGATTAGTGAACAATGGGTTATCTTTCCAGTCCAGAGCAAGATGAAAAATGAACAGAGAGAATCCTAAAGATCTTCATGATATAAAATTTAGGAAAAATACTGTCAAAGAGGGAAGAAGGAATGAAGAAATATCCTTGATCCAATGAGTTGGAAGGAAGTGGTCTACTTTGATGTTGGCTCCTCCTCTTTGACCAATTTGATTGTGGAGTCTCCAGCTCTTGCACAGAGGTTGGCAGATAACCTGTATACCACCTGTATAAATGGGAGATACTTGGCCCAATCCACCACCTAAATAGCATCTCTAGCTAAAGAAAAAAGAAAATGTTGGGGAGGGCCAGTTATGGGACGTTACCATGAAAAGCATGGGAAGCAAGAGTAGGTTGTCCTGGAGTTTTAAGTCTTTGCCTTCTCCATTGGTAAGAGTTTCCAGAGATTTAGAGACCTACTTCTCTTCTGGTACAAAGAGGGAGACCCCCTAACAAATGGAGATTTTCCCATAAATGTAAATGTTTCTTAGAAAAGGGTAATGTCTACTCAGTTTCCAGAGATCTTTTTCTCGGTATGCTATTTCCTAAAACTAATTATCTTAAAGTAATATTTTGTCAAAGATTGACTTTCTGTTCCCCTTCTGGCATTTTAAGATAACTGCGATTATGACTGATAAAATTATACCAGAACATACCAGATTTCTAGGAATTTCATAAATTTCTAGAAGACTTGAATTAGGATCTATACAAATAAAAGCTAAGAAGGCTTAGCATCAGTTCTTACTTGAGGACACTTCCTGTGTAACTTAACGTGTCAAGTAAACCTAATTAGTTTCACATATTACCAAATGAGAAGTAAGTCCTTTGAGATTTTGTGTGTGTGTGTGTGTGTGTGTGTGTGTGTCCCTGTGGGAAATCTCAAAGTTACTTTGAGGTTAAAAAAAAAAAGATTTAGAATTTGATTTGGGGATGTTGTCAGAATGTCAGAGGGTTTGAACATTTGGACTAAACAGGATCACAGACCATTGTGAAATAATAATTATTAAACCAAAGTAAAATAGAAAATCTGGAAGCTTACCTAGGTTGTGAACAAAACTTAGCCCTTTGAATATTAAAATGAATGGGCTTTCTGAAGTAAACAAAGACCTGGGAAGGACAACAAAAAGCACACTCACTGATTTTATTAAGACACAATATCTTTGCTGTCCAGGCAGTTAACCTGGAAAGGTAAAGAAAACCCCTTCACCATCTCTTACCAGAAGCAGACCAATAGCCCAAGAAAAGTTTTCTTATCAGTTGATGAAAGAAACTTAAGGTTGAGTTTTACATAAGTGTACTATTCATAGTAAAGCTTATTAGCAACAACGAAAAAAACTTGTAACAAATTCATCCAGTTTTCGCCAACTTGACCGCACAAGGTATGATTCTCTCTCCCACCCCACCCATATCCCTCTCTTTCTTCCCAACTTTCTAAATCCATTCATTTTGCCCTCTATTCACCTTTCCCCATTCTAAAATAACCAAATTTACCTTGGGACAAAATTACTTTCTTTTCCTTGAACAAAAATGCACCTCACCACTCACACTTCTTTTGCTTAAAATAAACATTCTACTTAACTGACATACAGCGATGTTTCCTTATTAATTCTACTAGTTTTAATTACATATATACAAATACTTAACCCTTTAAAAACCCTAATTTGTAGTCAGGATTAGGTAAACGATTGTGAACTGTGTGTTACTGGCAAATTTATAAAAACATTTCCTAATTCCTGAAAGTATACACTTCTAGAAATGTATGGCATATTTACCAATGTGGGCGCAAGTATCTTCAGTTCCTCTGTAAACCAGAAGCCCAAAGTAGACCAGCCCACGTGCAACAGTTGTTTCCAGTAAACATTCAACGGATACCCATTTAGCTTCTCTCAGTAGGACTTTAAGTTTTTAAGTAACCAACAAATTTGGAAACCATTTTTAAATGCACCTACCATAAAACACAATTATTGTTGAAAAATCCATTACAGCAACTTCTTCCATGACCCGTCTCCAAAAGCAGGGAAACAAAGGCAAAAACGAACTTTTGGGACTTCATCAAGATAAAAAGCTTCTGCACAGGGCACCTGGGTGGCTCAGTCGTTAAGCGTTTGCCTTCGGCTCAGGTCATATCCCAGTGTCCATGGAAGGCTGCTTCTCCCTCTCCCTCTGCCCCTGCTTGTGTTCCCTCTCTCGCTGTGTGTGTGTCTCTCTCTCTGTCAAATTAATTAATTAATTAATTAATTAAAATCTTAGGGGTATCTGGGTGGCTCAGTGGGTTAAGCCTCTGCCTTCGGCTCAGGTCGTGGTCTCAGGGTCCTGGGATTGAGCCCCATGTCGGGCTCTCTGCTCAGCAGGGAGCCTGCTTCCCCCTCTCACTCCACCTGCCTCTCTGCCTGCTTGTGATCTCTCTCTCTCTGTCAAATAAATCTTAAAATCTTAAAAAACAAAACAAAAAACTTTTGCACAGCAAAGGAAACAATCAACAGAACTAAAAGGCAACCTACAGAATGGGAGGACATATTCGCAAATGACATTACGGATAAAGGGCTGGTATTCAAGATCTAGAAAGAACTTCTCAAACTCAACACCCCAAAAAAAAACAAATAATCCAACCAAGAAATGAGCAGAAGACATGAACAGACACTTCTCAAAAGAAGACCTACAAATGGCTAACAGACACATGAAAAAATGTTCAACATCACTTGCTATCAGAGATTCAAATCAAAGCCATAATGAGATCCCACCTCACACCAGTTTAGAATGGCAAAAATTAACAAGACAGGAAACAAGTTTTGGTAAAGATGTGGAGAAGGGGGAACACTTTTAGACTGTCGATGGGAATGCAAGCTGGTACAGCCACTCTGGAAAACAATTTGGAGGTTCCTCAAGATGTTAAAAATAGAGTTACCCTATGGCCCAGCAATTGCACTACTGGGTATTTACCCAAAGATACAGATATTGTGAAAAGCAGAGGCACATGCACCCCAATGTCCATAACAGCAATGTCCACAATAGCCAGACTATGGAAGGAGCCCCAGATATCCTTCAACAGATGAATGGATAAAGAAGATGTGGTTCATATATACAGTGGAATATTACGCAGCCATCAGAAAGGATAAACACCTACCATTTGAGGGGATTATGCTAAGTGGAACAGGTCAAGCAGGGAAAGACATTTATCATATGATTTCACTCCTATGTGGAACATAAGGAATAGCTTGGAGGACCAAAGGGAAGGGAGGGAAAACTGAATGGGAAGAAATCAGAGAGGGAGACAAACCACGAGAGACTCTGGATTCCAGGAACCAAACTGAGAGTTACAGAAGGAAGGGTGCGGAGGGGATGGGGTAACTGGGTAATGGGTATTAAGGAGGGCACATGTTGGGATGAGCACTGGGTGTTATACGCAACTAATGAACCACTGAACACTATATCAAAAACTGATGTATTATATGTTGGCTAATTAAGCATAATAATAAAAGTTCATTTGTAAACTTTTATTTACATCTACTTTATTGACTTCTTCATAATTAAGCTTAGATTACTCATGAAAATTCCATGAGACATTAAACAGCTAACTATCATCCTAGGTTTTCTCTCTTGCTAAGAAATTCCATAAAGGGGATAACATGAGCTTATTTGACCTTCAGAAAACTAGGTAGAACAAAAATTTAATATTTAATGCTGACAACTCTAAAGACCGGTTTGTTTTAATTAAACCTACAAACTAGCTTTTATTTATTGAAGACTTATCTTAGATCATGTAAACTTGAAAAACATGTGGGTTCATTTTTGTACTTCTGAGTTTTAGGAATACTTAATTTGATAAGTGCTTATTTTTCTCAAATCCAATTAAATAGAACTCTTCTCCAAATTAACTTTAGCAATACCATCCAGAGATAGAAAAATGTCACACATTTATTTCATACATACACACATACATAGGTGTACATTAAAAAAAATATAACATATATCTTACTGTTCTTGTAAAAATTTTAGCCATGAGTCATGTACAATACAAAAATCACTAGTTTTTCGAAGAACAGTTGAATCCAAATTGTGTTGCCAGAAGTTGGAATAAATTAAAATTAACTGCTCAGAAGGCTAAAGCTTTTTTACTAATATTTGTAGACAAGACACTTGAGAAAATTAACTCAAGTCTTTCCAAATAGTCTTTTCCTACTCTCCAGTTTTCATTTAAGAAGAATAAGCCCCCTGAGGTTTGCACTTTGAAGAGATGGGCCTCATTGAGAGTTCTTAGGGGCAACCAGGGAGTGACATCTCAGAGTGACATCTCAGAGGCCCATGGAAAGTTCCTCCAAGAGGGACATTGGTTTCCTAAGACCAGATCTTCTATAATATCTGCAGGGCTTTTGAGATGAATAGGGGACAGTTTGGGGATTGGTGGTTTAAAAAAAAATGGGATATAAATTGCTTCTAGAGCTGCGTTCTTGTTCTTATAAAGGTTCAATTTTATAAGACCAGGAACCTTGCTTTTAGTTCCTCAAGGAACTGGGTTGGAACTTGAAGGACCTCCTAGGCTGACCCTCCCATCCTACTACATCATCTTCAGTTTGCTGCTTTAGACCAAGAAGAAGATCTCCAGCTGAGATGGAAATCAAAAGATTCCCGTGTTCTAGATTTCAAGCTGCCTGTCTTTGAAATGATTGTTGTTGTTGATGTTTTTCCTTTCTGTCTGGGTACGTAGTTTCATTTTAGGTTAGGGGAGAAGACCTTAAAAAAGGGGGGGGGCGTTCTATGAGGACCTGAATATCTGCTTTCAATTCTGCTTTCAGTATCTGCTTTCAATTTTAACTTGTGACCAACTTTAACTTTAGCCAATTTTCACTTTGCATCTCCTCAAAGATGCAAAGGATACTATACTCCCCCAAGATCCAGAGCAACTTCCAAAGATAGCAAAAAATAAAATAAAATAAAGACTTGGGAGAGTCTCCTGAGGGCTGAAAATAGTCAATAGAACCCTTCCTAAACATGGGGTTGAGCCCACGTTTCTGTCTGGCAGTATTTTGGCACCCCCAACCTGATGATCGCCAAGCTGAGTTCTCAGGACACAAAATGGGGCAAACAAGAGGCAGCAGCTATCTCTGGGAGATAAAGGATTAAAAAAAAAATGGGGTCTGGATTTGGAAATGGATAACATGAAAATTGATTTTCTTCTTTCAGCTGGGCTCTATAGACAGGTTCAGGAAAGCTGAGTGCAATAAGAATTCTCATTTTTCACCAATGTCTCTGGTCTTCTCCGGATCCCATCTACAGGTTCTAGAGTAGATGGAGTTCAAAGTACAGCATGCAGCTCCAGGATCTACCAGGATTTGTCAACATTAATTTTTTTCCCCTTGGCCATTTAAGGAAATGACTGGTAGGAGAACACCTCAGAGTACCATCACCCTAGGAGAGGCCCTTCGGTGCCCTCCTTTGATGGTAGATATGGGGTATCCTTTAAGGCCACTAACCTGGCAGACTTTTGTTTATGATCCTACAGTCTCTTCCATATGGAAAGATGACTCAGATAGAGGAATAATAGGCTGAGGACTCCAGGAAAGGCGGATAGAAGAAAGCAGTGGGAGTCACTTGAGTCATATTGTCTCTGTTTTAGGTTTCTCTTTAAAATTTTTCATTAGTCTTTTGCAATGAATCTTCTAGTGAAGATATTAAGAAATCTTGAAGTCTTCTAGAAGCTTCTGCATGCCAGTTAAAGTAGGTATCCCATTCGGTTTTGGGAGGGATCCCTTTTAAGTGCACTTCATAAAGGAAGGATCTTGTCTAATTGGGATGTTCTCATAATGGCCTTTGTAATCCAGATTGTCTTAGTAAGATTGGTCCATTTAGTGAAAAACGTGTGTAAGAAGAGACTATAATGTCCAACATAAACCCAGCTGGGCTTCCTGAAGTGGGGCCACCGTTAGACCATTTTGATGACTGGGACCCCACTTTTGGACTTTTCTCAAGAGCAAAGAAGTATCCTAGAGAGCCTGAAAGTTGGGGAATGTGTTTTGTTTAACAGTGTGCCTTTCAAGGGATACTTGTTTCTCCTGGCTGACCGTCTCTACCTAAGTTGTCTGACTCTTCACCAGGTATCCCCCATTGCATGGAATTTCCTGTGGGCCACAAGCAACCAATTGTGAAACCTACTTGTCCATGCCCATCTTCTCCTTACGTGGGATTCTTGTGCTTTGGAAACCACTGATTGTCACATGGAAGTGGCGAGTGTTTTAGCAGTATTGAGGTGCTCAACCTGTGCCTCTCCACTTTAGTTTGAGTTTTACTCTGAGGAAAATCCATAGGTTTAAATCCAAACCAAGTGCACCCTAATTCATGGTCACTGTCCTTCCGGGAGTTGTTTCCTTCAGATGCCTCTTCAGACACCTGTGAAATGTCAGCTCAAAGAAGTCAACTGAGGAGAACTTAAATTACCAAAAAATTAAGTTTATTTGTGAATAACAGAAGAATTACAGTTTGGGAAACACATGCTGTAGCAGGCTCCAGGATTTGGGATGGGCTTTATTTATGGACAAGGAGCATAAACAGGGGAAGTCCAGGCAGAGTCCAAACAGTAAGTTCATTGGCTTGAGGATGAGGAGTGGTCCTTGGTGGATGCTAATTGGTCAGGAGATAAGTCTTGGTTTTCAATAAAAGAGGCATTTACAGGAAATAGTGTCTCGGTCCTTCAGTTTTGTTCTTCTGAGGGTGCACATGTGATATTGTTCATTTCATATTCACCAGTTCCATTTTTAAATTGAGATCCTTTCATGACATTTTTTTTAAAGATTTTATTTATTTATTTGACAGACAGATCACAAGTAGGCAGAGAGGCAGGCAGAGAGAGAGGAGGAAGCAGGCTCCCTGCGGAGCATAGAGCCCGATGTGGGGCTCAATCCCACCTGGGATCACGACCCGAGCTAAAGGCAGAGACTTTAACCCACTAAGCCACCCAGGCACCCCCCTTTCATGACATTTAACCAAGAATTCTTCCATGAAGCTGGTCAAACTTCCTATCACAAAGTTGAGAAAAACATATTTCTAAACCAACAAAACAATCAGTAAAAAGATTCTAATTTCACATTTTTTAAAGACAGTGATATAGGCATACCTCAAAGATATTACAGGTCCAGCTCCAGATTCCCACAATAGAGTGAATAGTACAGTAAAGGGAGGTAAATGAATTTGGTCTGCCAGTACCTATAAAAGTTATGTTTACACTGTTTCCTATTACATATGTAATAACATTATGTCTATAAAAATTTTAATTTTAAAATAGTTTTTAAAAAAATTTATTTGTGTGTGTGTATGTGCATGTGCACGCATGTGCACAAGCAGGGGGTGAGGCAGAGGGAGAGGGAGAAGCAGACTCCTCACTGAGCAGGGAGCCTGATGCAGGATTTGATCCCAGGACTCCAGGATCATGACCTGAGCTGAAGGCAGCCCCTTAACTGACTGAGCCAGCCAGATGCCCCTAAAATATTTCTGCTGGGGAAAAAAAAAATACTCACCATCATCTGAGCTTTCCGTGAGTCATAATCTCATTTTTGATGGCTGCTGACGGATCAGGGTGGTGGTGGCTGAAGGCTGGGGTGGGGTGTCTGTGGCATTTCCTTGAAAGAAGACAGCAGTGAAATTTGCCAAATCAATGGACTCTTTATTTCATGAAAGATTTCTCTTTAATGTGGGGTGGTTTGTTGGCATTTTACCCATGGGAGGTCTTCTTTCAAAATTGGAGTCAATCCTTTCATATGCTGTCCCTGCCTTATCAACTAAGTTTATGTAATCTTCTAAATTCTTTGTTGTCAGGTCAACAATCTTCACAGCATTTTCACCATGGAGAGGTTCCATCTCAAGAAACCTCTTTGCCCACTATAAGGAGCCATTTCTTGTCCATTAACACATTATCATTGAGTTTGCAGCCATTCAGGACTATCTTCAAGCTCCTAAGTCTAGTTCTCTTGCTTTTTCTACCACGTCTGCAATTACTTCCTCCCCTGCAGTCTTGAACCCCTCAAAGTCCTCCATGAAGGTTGGAATTAACTTCTTCCAAACTCTTGTTCATGTTGCTATTTGACCTCTTCCAATGAATTGTGAATGTTCTTAATGGCACCTAGAATGGCAATTCCTTTCCAGAAGGTTTTAATTGACTTTGCCCTGTTCCATCAGAGGAACCACTGTCTAGAGCAGCTATAACCTTATGGCATGTATTTCTTAAATCCTAAGACTCGAAAGTGAAGATGACTCCTTGTTCCCTGGGCTGCAGAAAGGAAGTTGGGTTTGCAGGCATGAAAACATCATTTATCTCTTTGTACATCTCCTTCAGTTCCCTCAGGTGACCAGGTGCATTGTCAGAGAACAGTAATATTTAAAAAAAAAAATTTCTGAGCAGTAGTTCTTAATAACAGGCTTGAAATCCTCAGTAAACCATGTTATTAATGGACAAACTGTCATCTAGGCTTTGTTGCTATATTTATAGAGCACAGGCAGAGTAGAATTAGCATCATTATTAAGGGCCTTAGCACTTTTGGTGTGGTAAATGAGCTTTGGCTTCAACTTCTAGTCACCAGTCCATGAGCCCCTAACAGAAGAGTCTGCCTGTCCTTGGAAGCTCTGAAGCCAGGCACTGACTTCTCTCTAGCTGTGAAAGTCCAAGCTGGCATCATCCCATAGGAGGCTGTTTCATCAAAATGAAAATTTGGTCAGTGTGGCTGCCTGCACAGCTAGATCTTCTAGATCACTGTCTGCTTCACCTCGCAGTTTTATGGTATAGAGACAGCTGCTGCTGCTTGCTTCCTTAAATATTTTATTTATTTTCAGAGAGAGCAAGAAAGAGTACAAGCAGGGTAGGAGCAGAAGGGGTGGAAAAGGGAAAGGAAACAATCTCAGACAAACTCCCTGCTGAGCGCAGAGCTTGATGCAAGGCTTGATCTCATGACCCTGAACTCATAACCTGAGCCAAAACGAAGAGTCAGATCCTTAACCAACGGAGCCAGCCAGGAGCCTCAAGGGGATGGCTTCCTAAACCTTATGAACCAACCCCTCTAGCTTCAAGCCTTTCTTGTGTAGCTTTCTCCCCTCTCTGTCTTCATAATGTTGAAGAGAGTTAGGGCCTTGCCCTGGATTAGGCTAGGGCTGAAGGGAATGTTGTGGCTGGGTTGGTCTTCTGTCCAGGCCCCTAGAACTTTCTTCATATCAGCAGCAAGGCTGTTTGACATTCTTATCATTTGTGCATTTGCTGGAGTAGCACTTTTAATTTCCTTGAAGAGCTTTTCCTTCGCATTCACAACTTGGCTGTTAGCCCAAAAGCCTGGCCTCTTGTGTCCATCTCAGGCTTTGACAAGCCTCCTTCCCTAAGCTTAATCACTAGCTAGAAGTGATTCAAAAGTGATCCAAAGTGAGAGACGTAGGACTCTTCCTTTCACTGGAACACTTAGAGACCATTGAAGGGTTATTAATTGGCCTAATTTCAACATCGTTGACTCTCAGAGAAGAGAGGGAGAGATGGGGAATGACCAGCTGTAGAGGAGTCAAAATAGGCATCGTTATCAGTTAAGTTCTCTGCCTCGCATGGTTCATGGCACCGCACAGCAATGACAATAGTGACATCAAATGTCACTGATCGCAGATCACCATTACAAATATAATAATAATGAAAAAGTTTGAAATATTTCAAAGAATTATACCAAAATGATACAGAGACCCAAAATGAGCCAATGCTGTTGAAAAGATGGTACCGGTAGACTTGCTTGTCAAAAACCCTCCATTTTTAAAAACAAAAACAGAACAAAGTAACAAATCTGCCAAGTACAATAAAGCAATGTGTGATAAAATGAGGTACAGCTCTAGTTGACCTGTTAGAAGTCCAACACCTAGTTGACCTGTTAGAAGTTTAACACCTCTGGAATGTTTCACTGACCAACTGTCCTTTGGGGACAATTTTTGGGGACATTTTTTCCAGAATGAGATGGGGCAGGAAACTTGGGTGTTACATTCAATGAACCAGGATTTCCCCCCATCCTAGACTTTGTTATCCCTCTCAATCTGAAATATTGACTTTGTCTTAAGTTGTTTACACTCTCCTACTTAAGCAATACTTCCATTGTGTAAAATTTTAAATCCCTAGTTCCTAATAACTTGCCCAAGAGCAAACTGTGTTTGCTACACAATGTTGCAAAACAATGTTGGCTACAATTAATTTGAAGATAGATAACATCTGTTTACCTCCAGAACGCTTAAAAATTCCCTAAATGTATTTTTTTTAAGCAGCCCCTTTTTTCTCCAAGTTATTTAAATACTTTTTCCAGGCAGAGATGCCCCTAGTCCTGCTTGTCAAGACTTTTCTATATTTTCAATAGGGTATTTCTCTCACATTTTGGGGGCTTTCATAGTTTGAGGGGGTTTGTTTTTGTTTGTTTTTTTCCAAAAAGGAAAACCCGAAACCTCTGATGGGATGATCCATTCTTATGACCTATTCCTGAAAAGAGCAAAGAACTTTCTATACACAGCTGAGTGGGAGAACAGGACAGGAGCTACCTCGGTGAGGTCACTTCTCATTAATCTTTGAGGCAGAAAAGGTCAGAAGCGAATTCAATGTCCATCATGGGTCTCAGTCCAATAGAGGAATGACAAACTTAGAACGTGGACTCACATTTGCTCTTAACGAGAATGAGGTAGAACTGTGCGACAAGGGATACATCTCGAGATAAATTCTGTGAACAACATTCATTCATTCATTCATTCATTCAACAACTATGGAGGGAGTGCCTTCTAAAGGCCAAGTACTGTCTGAGCCCTGGGGACACAGAACTTATGTCAGACAGGTCTCTGATTCACCTGCCTACTTTAATAAATGGTATTTCTATTTGTGACATCTTTTTTTTTAAGTTTGCTTATTTATTTATTTATTTATTTATTTATTTATTTATTGTGGGGCTCAAACTCACCACCCTGAGATCAAGAATGACTCGTTCTACGGCAGGGATGTCCGTTATCACTACTGCTATTCAACATAGTACTAGAAGTCCTAGCCTCAGCAACCAGACAACAAAAGGAAATTAAAGGCATCCAAATCGGCAAAGAAGAAGTCAAACTATCACTCTTTGCAGATGATATGATACTATATGCAGAAAACCCAAAAGACTCCACTCCAAAACTGCTAGAACTTGTACAGGAATTCAGTAAAGTGTCAGGATATAAAATCAATGCACAGAAATCAGTTGCATTTCTCTACACCAACAACAAGACAGAAGAAAGAGAAATTAAGGAGTCCATCCCATTTACAATTGCACCCAAAACTATAAGATACCTAGGAATAAACCTAACCAAAGAGACTAAGAATCTATACACAGAAAACTATAAAGTACTCATGAAAGAAATTGAGGAAGACACAAAGAAATGGAAAAATGTTCCATGCTCCTGGATTGGACGAATAAATATTGTGAAAATGTCTATGCTACCTAAAGAAATCTACACATTTAATGCAATTCCTATCAAAGTACCATCCATTTATTTCAAAGAAATGGAATAAATAATCCTAAAATTTATATGGAACCAGAAAAGACCTCGAATAGCCAAAGGAATATTGAAAAAGAAAGCCAAAGTTGGTGGCATCACAATTCCGGACTTTAAGCTCTATTACAAAGCTGTCATCATCAAGACAGCATGGTACTGGCACAAAAACAGACACATAGATCAATGGAACAGAATAGAGAGCCCAGAAATGGACCCTCAACTCTATGGTCAACTAATCTTTGACAAAGCAGGAAAGAATGTCCAATGGAAAAAAGACAGCCTCTTCAATAAATGGTGTTGGGAAAATTGGACAGCCACATGCAGAAAAATGAAATTGGATCATTTCCTTACACCACACACGTAAATAGACTCAAAATGGATGAAGGATCTCAATGTGAGAAAGGAATCCATCAAAATCCTTGAGGAGAACACAGGCAGTAACCTCTTCGACCTCAGCCGCAGCAACATCTTCCTAGGAACATCGCCAAAGGCAAGGGAAGCAAGGGGAAAAATGAACTTTTGGGATTTTATCAAGATCAAAAGCTTTTGCACAGCAAAGGAAACAGTGAACAAAACCAAAAGACAACTGACAGAATGGGAGAAGATATTTGCAAATGACATATCAGATAAAGGGCTAGTGTCCAAAATCTATAAAGAACTTAGCAAACTCAACACCCAAAGAACAAATAATCCAATCAAGAAATGGGCAGAGGACATGAACAGACATTTCTGCAAAGAAGACATCCAGATGGCCAACAGACACATGAAAAAGTGCTCCATATCACTCGGCATCAGGGAAATACAAATCAAAACCACCATGAGATATCACCTCACAGCAGTAAGAGTGGCTAAAATTAACAAGTCAGGAAATGACAGATGCTGGCGAGGATGCGGAGAAAGGGGAACCCTCCTACACTGTTGGTGGGAATGCAAGCTGGTGCGACCACTCTGGAAAACAGCATGGAGGTTCCTCAAAATGTTGAAAATAGAACTACCCTATGACCCAGCAATTGCACTGCTGGGTATTTACCCTAAAGATACAAACGTAGTGATCCAAAGGGGCACGTGCACCCGAATGTTTATAGCAGCAATGTCTACAATAGCCAAACTATGGAAAGAACCTAGATGTCCATCAACAGACGAATGGATAAAGAAGATGTGGTATATATACACAATGGAATACTATGCAGCCATCAAAAGAAATGAAATCTTGCCATTTGCGACGATGTGGATGGAACTAGAGGGTATCATGCTTAGCGAAATAAGTCAATCGGAGAAAGACAACTATCCTATGATCTCCCTGATATGAGGGAGAGGAGATGCAACATGTGGGGTTAAGGGGGTAGGAGAAGAATAAATGAAACAAGATGGGATTGGGAGGGAGACAAACCATAAGTGACTCTTAATCTCACAAAACAAACTGAAGGTTGAAGGGGGGAAGGGGGTTGGGAGAGG